>NW_027192711.1:0-1209162 GCF_949987515.2 Delphinus delphis
AAGGCTCAGCGTGCCGTGCCGGAACAAGATTAGGGCCTGAAGCCATCCTGCTGTGTTGCGGCCAGGTCACAAGAAAGCAAGTTGAAGAAAGGAGCTCAGGGACACTGTAATTCACAAACCTGCAGAGTTATAAATGACAGCTATCGTCCAAAAATAGACTGAAGTAAGGCTGCCAAGAGGACTTGAAAGCAGGGCAGAATTGCAGGAAACCGATTTCAGGAGGTAGACTGGAATTGCATTGAAAGCATAGGAAAAGAGGCAGAACGTCCACAATGATGCACTTGGACAAAAAGGGCGTATGCGTTTTTTCCTGAATATATTCAGGAAAAAACGCATACGCCCTTTTTGGCCAACCAAGCAAGCTTGCAAAGGAAATCTGCACTACAATGAAGTCTCACTTCCCCCCGGTCAAAAGGGCCATCTGAAAACAGTGTAAAATCCAGAAAGGCAGGACAGGCCATGGAGAACTGGGAGCCTTGTTATGCTGATGGGCGGGATGTAAATTGCCAACAACCACTCGGGAGAAGTGTATGGTGTTTCCTGAAACATCTAAAAACCAAAGCAACAGAGCCTAGGGCACTGCCACTTATGGTCCTATAGCTTAGGGAAATTAAAATCAAAAAGACACAGCCACCCCAAAGTTTGGGACGCCTCCGTTTACAAGAACCTCGTTTACCGTACAAGTTCAATATCACAGAAAGTGAAAAATGGATAAAGAACTTGTGGTACTTACGTACAATGCAGTATCACTCAGCAATGAAATCTATGTCATCAGGCCCGTAGCAGCATAATGAGTGGATTCAGGTACGATGATTCTAACTGAAATAAGTCACACAGAAAAAGAAACATCATAAGATATCACTAATACACGGAATGTAAACTTGGCTACACAGGAACTGCATTCCAAAACAGAACAGGGTCTCAAATTTAGAAAACCAACTTATGCTTGCTTAAGGGGAAAGGTGAGTTGGGGTGCTGCATAAAACCAGAGATTGAAATGAGCACAGATAAAGTTCCTTAAGCCAAATATGGAATAGACAAGAGCTACTCCTTGCTCAACGAAATGGACTCAACACCCCATATTAAACGCCTAAGAATGTACCTGACTAGTAAGTATCTTAAAACCTATGGATTGCTATGTCTCCAAAAGAGAATCAAGCGTGTGTACAGGGGCATAAACGCAGCAGTGATAGGATTGGAGAGGTTCGGTGAGCAAATGAAGACCCTTTGAAGTCATATTGCATGGTACCCATTCCACGGGTTTCAACTACCCAGGTTTAAGGTATTCTTCCTTCAGCTAAAACATGCATGTGGAACCCAGAGTATGATCAACCATGTGAACGGGAGACGTGTTCAAATATGTCTCAGTTTTCCTCCCCTGGTACTCGGGTGCAACATTCCAGATGCTTTACTAACACTCTCCCGACTTGGAGAGTCAGTCCCTTTAACCTCCTGTTTGGCCCAGTTTGCAATTTCTGCGGAAGATGAACAGGAATAGCGAGAACCAATGAGAGACTAGCTGGAGGTGTCTGAACGCGCAAATTTAACTCTTATTTCCCACCAGGAAGAGGAATTAACCAAAGGCTCAGCATGCCGGGCCAGAACCAGATTAGGGCCTGAAGCCATCCTGCGGTGTTGCGGCCAGGTCACAAGAAAGCGAGTTGAAGAAAGGAGCTCAGGGGCACTGTAATTCACAAACCTGCAGAGTTATAAATGACAGCTATCGTCCAAAAATAGACTGAAGTAAGGCTGCCAAGAGGACTTGAAAGCGGGGCAGAATTGCAGGAAACCGATTTCAGGAGGTAGACTGGAATTGCATTGAAAGCATAGGAAAAGAGGCAGAACGTCCACAATGATGCACTTGGCCGAAAAGGGCGTATGCGTTTTTTCCTGAATATATTCAGGAAAAAACGCATACGCCCTTTTTGGCCAACCAAGCAAGCTTGCAAAGGAAATCTGCACTACAATGAAGTCTCACTTCCCCCCGGTCAAAAGGGCCATCTGAAAAAAGTGTAAAATCCAGAAAGGCAACAGGCCATTGAGAACTAGGAGCCTTGTTATGCTGATGGGCGGGATGTAAATTGCCAACAGACACTTGGGAGAAGTGTATGGTGTTTCCTGAAACATCTAAAAAACAAAGCAACAGAGCCTAGGGCACTGCCACTTATGGTCCTATAGCTTAGGGAAATTAAAATCAAAAAGACACAGCCACCCCAAAGTTTGGAACGGCTCTGTTTACAAGAACCTCGTTTACAGTACAAGTTCAACATCGCAGAAAGTGAAAAATGGATAAAGAACTTGTGGTACTTACGTACAATGCAGTATCACTCAGCAATGAAATCTATGTCATCAGGCCCATAGCAGCATAATGAGTGGATTCAGGTACGATGATTCTAACTGAAATAAGTCACACAGAAAAAGAAACATCATAAGATATCACTAATACACGGAATGTAAACTTGGCTACACAGGAACTGAATTCCAAAACAGAACAGGTTCTCAAATTTAGAAAACCAACTTATGCTTGCTTAAGGGGAAAGGTGAGTTGGGTTGCTGCATAAAACCAGAGATTGAAATGAGCACAGATAAAGTTCCTTAAGCCAAATATGGAATAGACAAGAGCTACTCCTTGCTCAACGAAATGGACTCAACACCGCATATTAAACGCCTAAGAATGTACCTGACTAGTAAGTATCTTAAAACCTATGGATTGCTATGTCTACGAAAGAGAATCAAGCATGTGTACAGGGGCATAAACGCAGCAGTGATAGGATTGGAGAGGTTCAGTGAGCAAATGAAGACCCTTTGAAGTCATATTGCATGGTACCCATTCCACGGGTTTCAACTACCCAGGTTTTAGGTATTCTTCCTTCAGCTAAAACATGCATGTGGAACCCAGAGTATGATCAACCATGTGATCGGGAGACGTGTTCAAATATGTCTCAGTTTTCCTCCCCTGGTACTCGGGTGCAACATTCCAGACGCTTTACTAACACTCTCCCCACTTGGAGAGTCAGCGCCTTTAACCTCCTGTTTGGCACAGTTTGCAATTTCTGCGGAAGATGAACAGGAATAGTGAGAACCAATGAGAGGCTAGCTGGAGGTGTCTGGACGGGCAAATTTAACTCTCATTTCCCACCAGGAAGAGGAAATAACCAAAGGCTCAGCGTGCCGTACCGGAACCAGATTAGGGCCTGAAGCCATCCTGCGGTGTTGCGGCCAGGTCACAAGAAAGCGAGTTGAAGAAAGGAGCTCAGGGGCACTGTAATTCACAAACCTGCAGAGTTATAAATGACAGCTATCGTCCAAAAATAGACTGAAGTAAGGCTGCCAAGAGGACTTGAAAGCGGGGCAGAATTGCAGGAAACCGATTTCAGGAGGTAGACTGGAATTGCATTGAAAGCATAGGAAAAGAGGCAGAACGTCCACAATGATGCACTTGGCCAAAAAGGGCATATGCGTTTTTTCCTGAATATATTCAGGAAAAAACGCATACGCCCTTTTTGGCCAACCAAGCAAGCTTGCAAAGGAAATCTGCACTACAATGAAGTCTCACTTCCCCCCGGTCAAAAGGGCCATCTGAAAAAAGTGTAAAATCCAGAAAGGCAGGACAGGCCATGGAGAACTGGGAGCCTTGTTATGCTGATGGGCGGGATGTAAATTGCCAACAGACACTCGGGAGAAGTGTATGGTGTTTCCTGAAACATCTAAAAAACAAAGCAACAGAGCCTAGGGCACTGCCACTTATGGTCCTATAGCTTAGGGAAATTAAAATCAAAAAGACACAGCCACCCCAAAGTTTGGGACGCCTCTGTTTACAAGAACCTCGTTTACAGTACAAGTTCAACATCACAGAAAGTGAAAAATGGATAAAGAAGTTGTGGTATTTACTTACAAAGCAATATCACTCAGCAATGAAATCTATGTCATCAGGCCCTTAGGATCACAATGAGTGGATTCAGGTATGATGATTCTAACTGAAATAAGTCACACAGAAAAAGAAACATCATAAGATATCAGTAATACACGGAATGGAAACTTGGCTACACAGGAACTGAATTACAGAACAGAACAGAGAATCAAATTTAGAAAACCAACTTATTCTTGCTTAAGGGTAAAGGTGAGTTGGGGTGCTGCATAAAACCAGAGATTGAAATGAGCACAGATAAAGTTCCTTAAGCCAAATATGGAATAGACAAGAGCTACTCCTTGCTCAACGAAATGGACTCAACACCCCATATTAAACGCCTAAGAATGTACCTGACTAGTAAGTATCTTAAAACCTATGGATTGCTATGTCTCCGAAAGAGAATCAAGCATGTGTACAGGTGCATAAACGCAGCAGTGATAGGATTGGAGAGGTTCAGTGAGCAAATGAAGACCCCTTGAAGTCATATTGCATGGTACCCATTCCACGGGTTTGAACTACCCAGGTTTAAGGTATTCTTCCTTCAGCTAAAACATGCATGTGGAACCTAGAGTATGATCAACCATGTGATCGGGAGACGTGTTCAAATATGTCTCAGTTTTCCTCCCCTGGTACTCGGGTGCAACATTCCAGACGCTTTACTAACACTCTCCCCACTTGGAGAGTCAGTCCCTTTAACCTCCTGTTTGGCCCAGTTTGCAATTTCTGCGGAAGATGAACAGGAATAGCGAGAACCAATGAGAGACTAGCTGGAGGTGTCTGGACGGGCAAATTTAACTCTCATTTCCCACCAGGAAGAGGAATTAACCAAAGGCTCAGCATGCCGGGCCGGAACCAGATTAGGGCCTGAAGCCATCCTGCGGTGTTGCGGCCAGGTCACAAGAAAGCGAGTTGAAGAAAGGAGCTCAGGGGCACTGTAATTCACAAACATGCAGAGTTATAAATGACAGCTATCGTCCAAAAATAGACTGAAGTAAGGCTGCCAAGAGGACTTGAAAGCGGGGCAGAATTGCAGGAAACCGATTTCAGGAGGTAGACTGGAATTGCATTGAAAGCATAGGAAAAGAGGCAGAACGTCCACAATGATGCACTTGGCCAAAAAGGGCGTATGCGTTTTTTCCTGAATATATTCAGGAAAAAACGCATACGCCCTTTTTGGCCAACCAAGCAAGCTTGCAAAGGAAATCTGCACTACAATGAAGTCTCACTTCCCCCCGGTCAAAAGGGCCATCTGAAAAAAGTGTAAAATCCAGAAAGGCAGGACAGGCCATGGAGAACTGGGAGCCTTGTTATGCTGATGGGCGGGATGTAAATTGCCAAGAGACACTCAGGAGAAGTATATGGTGTTTCCTGAAACATCTAAAAAACAAAGCAACAGAGCCTAGGGCACTGCCACTTATGGTCCTATAGCTTAGGGAAATTAAAATCAAAAAGACACAGCCACCCCAAAGTTTGGGACGCCTCTGTTTACAAGAACCTCGTTTACAGTACAAGTTCAACATCGCAGAAAGTGAAAAATGGATAAAGAAGTTGTGGTATTTACTTACAAAGCAATATCACTCAGCAATGAAATCTATGTCATCAAGCCCTTAGCATCACAATGAGTGGATTCAGGTATGATGATTCTAACTGAAATAAGTCACACAGAAAAAGAAACATCATAAGATATCAGTAATACACGGAATGGAAACTTGGCTACACAGGAACTGAATTACAGAACAGAACAGGGTCTCAAATTTAGAAAACCAACTTATGCTTGCTTAAGGGTAAAGGTGAGTTGGGGTGCTGCATAAAACCAGAGATTGAAATGAGCACAGATAAAGTTCCTTAAGTCAAATATGGAATAGACAAGAGCTACTCCTTGCTCAACGAAATGGACTCAACACCGCATATTAAAGGCCTAAGAATGTACCTGACTAGTAAGTATCTTAAAACCTATGGATTGCTATGTCTCCGAAAGAGAATCAAGCATGTGTACAGGGGCATAAACGCAGCAGTGATAGGATTGGAGAGGTTCGGTGAGCAAATGAAGACCCTTTGAAGTCATATTGCATGGTACCCATTACACGGGTCTCAACTCTCCAGGTTTAAGGTATTCTTCCTTCAGCTAAAACATGCATGTGGAACCCAAGTATGATCAACCATGTGAACGGGAGACGTGTTCAAATATGTCTCAGTTTTCCTCCCCTGGTACTCGGGTGCAACATTCCAGACGCTTTACTAACACTCTCCCCACTTGGAGAGTCAGCGCCTTTAACCTCCTGTTTGGCCCAGTTTGCAATTTCTGCGGAAGATGAACAGGAATAGCGAGAACCAATGAGAGGCTAGCTGGAGGTGTCTGGACGGGCAAATTTAACTCTCATTTCCCACCAGGAAGAGGAAATAACCAAAGGCTCAGCGTGCCGTACCGGAACCAGATTAAGGCCTGAAGCCATCCTGCGGTGTTGCGGCCAGCTCAAAAGAAAGCGAGTTGAAGAAAGGAGCTCAGGGGCACTGTAATTCACAAACCTGCAGAGTTATAAATGACAGCTATCGTCCAAAAATAGACTGAAGTAAGGCTGCCAAGAGGACTTGAAAGCGGGGCAGAATTGCAGGAAACCGATTTCAGGAGGTAGACTGGAATTGCATTGCAAGCATAGGAAAAGAGGCAGAAGGTCCACAATGATGCACTTGGCCAAAAAGGGCGTATGCGTTTTTTCCTGAATATATTCAGGAAAAAACGCATACGCCCTTTTTGGCCAACCAAGCAAGCTTGCAAAGGAAATCTGCACTACAATGAAGTCTCACTTCCCCCCGGTCAAAAGGGCCATCTGAAAAAAGTGTAAAATCCAGAAAGGCAGGACACGCCATGGAGAGCTGGGAGCCTTGTTATGCTGAAGGGCGGGATGTAAATTGCCAACAGACACTCGGGAGAAGTGTATGGTGTTTCCTGAAATATCTAAAAAACAAAGCAACAGAGCCTAGGGCACTGCCACTTATGGTCCTATAGCTTAGGGAAATTAAAATCAAAAAGACACAGCCACCCCAAAGTTTGGAACGGCTCTGTTTACAAGAACCTCGTTTACAGTACAAGTTCAACATCGCAGAAAGTGAAAAATGGATAAAGAAGTTGTGGTATTTACTTACAAAGCAATATCACTCAGCAATGAAATCTGTGTCATCAGGCCCTTAGCAGCACAATGAGTGGATTCAGGTATGATGATTCTAACTGAAATAAGTCACACAGAAAAAGAAACATCATAAGATATCAGTAATACACGGAATGTAAACTTGGCTACACAGGAACTGAATTACAGAACAGAACAGGGTCTCAAATTTAGAAAACCAACTTATGCTTGCTTAAGGGGAAAGGTGAGTTGGGGTGCTGCATAAAACCAGAGATTGAAATGAGCACAGATAAAGTTCCTTAAGCCAAATATGGAATAGACAAGAGCTACTCCTTGCTCAACGAAATGGACTCAACACCCCATATTAAACGCCTAAGAAGGTACCTGTCTAGTAAGTATCTTAAAACCTATGGATTGCTATGTCTCCGAAAGAGAATCAAGCATGTGTACAGGGGCATAAACGCAGCAGTGATAGGATGGGAGAGGTTCGGTGAGCAAATGAAGACCCTTTGAAGTCATATTGCATGGTACCCATTACACGGGTCTCAACTCTCCAGGTTTTAGGTATTCTTCCTTCAGCTAAAACATGCATGTGGAACCCAGAGTATGATCAACCGTGTGAACGGGAGACGTGTTCAAATATGTCTCAGTTTTCCTCCCCTGGTACTCGGGTGCAACATTCCAGACGCTTTACTAACACTCTCCCGACTTGGAGAGTCAGTCCCTTTAACCTCCTGTTTGGCCCAGTTTGCAATTTCTGCGGAAGGTGAACAGGAATAGCGAGAACCAATGAGAGACTAGCTGGAGGTGTCTGGACGGGCAAATTTAACTCTCATTTCCCACCAGGAAGAGGAATTAACCAAAGGCTCAGCGTGCCGTGCCGGAACCAGATTAGGGCCTGAAGCCATCCTGCGGTGTTGCGGCCAGCTCACAAGAATGCGAGTTGTAGAAAGGAGCTCAGGGGCACTGTAATTCACAAACCTGCAGAGTTATAAATGACAGCTATCGTCCAAAAATATACTGAAGTAAGGCTGCCAAGAGGACTTGAAAGCGGGGCAGAATTGCAGGAAACCGATTTCAGGAGGTAGACTGAAATTGCATTGAAAGCATAGGAAAAGAGGCAGAACGTACACAATGATGCACTTGGCCAAAAAGGGCGTATGCGTTTTTTCCTGAATATATTCAGGAAAAAACGCATACGCCCTTTTTGGCCAACCAAGCAAGCTTGCAAAGGAAATCTGCACTACAATGAAGTCTCACTTCCACCTGGTCAAAAGGGCAATCTGAAAAAACTGTAAAATCCATAAAGGCACGACAGGCCATGGAGAACTGGGAGCCTTCTTATGCTGATGGGCGGGATGTAAATTGCCAACAGCCACTCTGGAGAAGTGTATGGTGTTTCCTGAAACATCTAAAAAACAAAGCAACAGAGCCTAGTGCACTTCCACTTATGGTCCTATAGCTTAGGGAAATTAAAATCAAAAAGACACAGCCACCCCAAAGTTTGGGACGCCTCCGTTTACAAGAAACTCGTTTACCGTACAAGTTCAATATCACAGAAAGTGAAAAATGGATAAAGAACTTGAGGTACTTACGTACAATGCAGTATCACTCAGCAATGAAATCTATGTCATCAGGCCCTTAGCAGCATAATGAGTGGATTCAGGTATGATGATTCTAACTGAAATAAGTCACACAGAAAAAGAAACATCATAAGATATCAGTAATACACGGAATGTAAACTTGGCTACACAGGAACTGCATTCCAAAACAGAACAGGGTCTCAAATTTAGAAAACCAACTTATTCTTGCTTAAGGGTAAAGGTGAGTTGGGGTGCTGCATAAAACCAGAGATTGAAATGAGGACAGATAAAGTTCCTTAAGCCAAATATGGAATAGACAAGAGCTACTCCTTGCTCAACGAAATGGACTCAACACCCCATATTAAACGCCTAAGAATGTACCTGACTTGTAAGTATCTTAAAACCTATGGATTGCTATGTCTCCGAAAGAGAATCAAGCATGTGTACAGGGTCATAAACGCAGCAGTGATAGGATTGGAGAGGTTCGGTGAGCAAATGAAGACCCTTTGAAGTCATATTGCATGGTACCCATTACACGGGTTTCAACTACCCAGGTTTTAGGTATTCTTCCTTCAGCTAAAACATGCATGTGGAACCCAAGTATGATCAACCATGTGATCGGGAGACGTGTTCAAATATGTCTCAGTTTTCGTACCCTGGTACTCGGGTGCAACATTCAAGACGCTTTACTAACACTCTCCCGACTTGGAGAGTCAGTCCCTTTAACCTCCTGTTTGGCCCAGTTTGCAATTTCTGCGGAAGATGAACAGGAATAGTGAGAACCAATGAGAGGCTAGCTGGAGGTGTCTGGATGGGCAAATTTAACTCTCATTTCCCACCAGGAAGAGGAATTAACCAAAGGCTCAGCATGCCAGGCCGGAACCAGATTAGGGCCTGAAGCCATCCTGCGGTGTTGCGGCCAGGTCACAAGAAAGCGAGTTGAAGAAAGGAGCTCAGGGGCACTGTAATTCACAAACCTGCAGAGTTATAAAAGACAGCTATCGTCCAAAAATAGACTGAAGTAAGGCTGCCAAGAGGACTTGAAAGCGGGGCAGAATTGCAGGAAACCGATTTCAGGAGGTAGACTGGAATTGCATTGAAAGCATAGGAAAAGAGGCAGAACGTCCACAATGATGCACTTGGCCAAAAAGGGCGTATGCGTTTTTTCCTGAATATATTCAGGAAAAAACGCATACGCCCTTTTTGGCCAACCAAGCAAGCTTGCAAAGCAAATCTGCACTACAATGAAGTCTCACTTCCCCCCGGTCAAAAGGGCCATCTGAAAAAAGTGTAAAATCCAGAAAGGCAGGACAGGCCATGGAGAACTGGGAGCCTTGTTATGCTGAAGGGCGTGATGTAAATTGCCAACAAACACTCGGGAGAAGTGTATGGTGTTTCCTGAAACATCTAGAAAACAAAGCAACAGAGCCTAGGGCACTTCCACTTATGGTCCTATAGCTTAGGGAAATTAAAATCAAAAAGACACAGCCACCCCAAAGTTTGGGACGCCTCTGTTTACAAGAACCTCGTTTACAGTACAAGTTCAACATCGCAGAAAGTGAAAAATGGATAAAGAAGTTGTGGTATTTACTTACAAAGCAATATCACTCAGCAATGAAATCTATGTCATCAGGCCCTTAGCATCACAATGAGTGGATTCAGGTATGATGATTCTAACTGAAATAAGTCACACAGAAAAAGAAACATCATAAGATATCAGTAATACACGGAATGTAAACTTGGCTACACAGGAACTGAATTACAGAACAGAACAGGGTCTCAAATTTAGAAAACCAACTTATGCTTGCTTAAGGGAAAAGGTGAGTTGGGGTGCTGCATAAAACCAGAGATTGAAATGAGCACAGATAAAGTTCCTTAAGTCAAATATGGAATAGACAAGAGCTACTCCTTGCTCAACGAAATGGACTCAACACCGCATATTAAACGCCTAAGAATGTACCTGACTAGTAAGTATCGTAAAACCTATGGATTGCTATGTCTCCAAAAGAGAATCAAGCATGTGTACAGGGGCATAAACGCAGCAGTGATAGGATTGGAGAGGTTCGGTGAGCAAATGAAGACCCTGTGAAATCACATTGCATGGTACCCATTACACGGGTTTCAACTACCCAGGTTTAAGGTATTCTTCCTTCAGCTAAAACATGCATGTGGAACCTAGAGTATGATCAACCATGTGAACGGGAGACGTGTTCAAATATGTCTCAGTTTTCCTCCCCTGGTACTCGGGTGCAGCATTCCAGACGCTTTACTAACACTCTCCCCACTTGGAGAGTCAGCGCCTTTAACCTCCTGTTTGGCCCAGTTTGCAATTTCTGCGGAAGATGAACAGGAATAGCGAGAACCAATGAGAGACTAGCTGGAGGTGTCTGAACGGGCAAATTTAACTCTCATTTCCCACCAAGAAGAGGAAATAACCAAAGGCTCAGCGTGCCGTGCCGGAACCAGATTAGGGCCTGAAGCCATCCTGCGGTGTTGCGGCCAGCTCACAAGAAAGCAAGTTGAAGAAAGGAGCTCAGGGGCACTGTAATTCACACACCTGCAGAGTTATAAATGACAGCTATCGTCCAAAAATAGACTGAAGTAAGGCTGCCAAGAGGACTTGAAAGCGGGGCAGAATTGCAGGAAACCGATTTCAGGAGGTAGACTGGAATTGCATTGAAAGCATAGGAAAAGAGGCAGAACGTCCACAATGATGCACTTGGCCAAAAAGGGCGTATGCGTTTTTTCCTGAATATATTCAGGAAAAAACGCATACGCCCTTTTTGGCCAACCAAGCAAGCTTGCAAAGGAAATCTGCACTACAATGAAGTCTCACCTCCCCCCGGTCAAAAGGGCCATCTGAAAAAAGTGTAAAACCCAGAAAGGCAGGACAGGCCATGGAGAACTGGGAGCCTTGTTATGCTGATGGGCGGGATGTAAATTGCCAACAACCACTCGGGAGAAGTGTATGGTGTTTCCTGAAACATCTAAAAAACAAAGCAACAGAACCTAGGGCACTTCCACTTATGGTCCTATAGCTTAGGGAAATTAAAATCAAAAAGACACAGCCACCCCAAAGTTTGGAACGGCTCTGTTTACAAGAACCTCGTTTACAGTACAAGTTCAACATCGCAGAAAGTGAAAAATGGATAAAGAAGTTGTGGTATTTACTTACAAAGCAATATCACTCAGCAATGAAATCTGTGTCATCAGGCACTTAGCAGCACAATGAGTGGATTCAGGTATGATGATTCTAACTGAAATAAGTCACACAGAAAAAGAAATATCATAAGATATCAGTAATACACGGAATGTAAACTTGGCTACACAGGAACTGAATTACAGAACAGAACAGGGTCTCAAATTTAGAAAACCAACTTATTCTTGCTTAAGGGTAAAGGTGAGTTGGGGTGCTGCATAAAACCAGAGATTGAAATGAGCACAGATAAAGTTCCTTAAGCCAAATATGGAATAGACAAGAGCTACTCCTTGCTCAACGAAATGGACTCAACACCCCATATTAAACGCCTAAGAATGTACCTGACTAGTAAGTATCTTAAAACCTATGGATTGCTATGTCTCCGAAAGAGAATCAAGCATGTGTACAGGGGCATAAACGCAGCAGTGATAGGATTGGAGAGGTTCGGTGAGCAAATGAAGACCCTTTGAAGTCATATTGCATGGTACCCATTACACGGGTCTTAACTCTCCAGGTTTAAGGTATTCTTCCTTCAGCTAAAACATGCATGTGGAACCCAAGTATGATCAACCATGTGAACGGGAGACGTGTTCAAATATGTCTCAGTTTTCCTCCCCTGGTACTCGGGTGCAACATTCCAGACGCTTTACTAACACTCTCCCCACTTGGAGAGTCAGCGCCTTTAACCTCCTGTTTGGCCCAGTTTGCAATTTCTGCGGAAGATGAACAGGAATAGCGAGAACCAATGAGAGACTAGCTGGAGGTGTCTGGACGGGCAAATTTAACTCTCATTTCCCACCAGGAAGAGGAAATAACCAAAGGCTCAGCGTGCCGTGCCGGAACCAGATTAGGGCCTGAAGCCATCCTGCGGTGTTGCGGCCAGGTCACAAGAAAGCAAGTTGAACAAAGGAGCTCAGGGGCACTGTAATTCACACACCTGCAGAGTTATAAATGACAGCTATCGTCCAAAAATAGACTGAAGTAAGGCTGCCAAGAGGACTTGAAAGCGGGGCAGAATTGCAGGAAACCGATTTCAGGAGGTAGACTGGAATTGCATTGAAAGCATAGGAAAAGAGGCAGAACGTCCACAATGATGCACTTGGCCAAAAAGGGCATATGCGTTTTTTCCTGAATATATTCAGGAAAAAACGCATACGCCCTTTTTGGCCAACCAAGCAAGCTTGCAAAGGAAATCTGCACTACAATGAAGTCTCACTTCCCCCCGGTCAAAAGGGCCATCTGAAAAAAGTGTAAAATCCAGAAAGGCAGGACAGGCCATGGAGAACTGGGAGCCTTGTTATGCTGATGGGCGGGATGTAAATTGCCAACAACCACTCGGGAGAAGTGTATGGTGTTTCCTGAAACATCTAAAAAACAAAGCAACAGAACCTAGGGCACTTCCACTTATGGTCCTATAGCTTAGGGAAATTAAAATCAAAAAGACACAGCCACCCCAAAGTTTGGAACGGCTCTGTTTACAAGAACCTCGTTTACAGTACAAGTTCAACATCGCAGAAAGTGAAAAATGGATAAAGAAGTTGTGGTATTTACTTACAAAGCAATATCACTCAGCAATGAAATCTGTGTCATCAGGCACTTAGCAGCACAATGAGTGGATTCAGGTATGATGATTCTAACTGAAATAAGTCACACAGAAAAAGAAATATCATAAGATATCAGTAATACACGGAATGTAAACTTGGCTACACAGGAACTGAATTACAGAACAGAACAGGGTCTCAAATTTAGAAAACCAACTTATTCTTGCTTAAGGGTAAAGGTGAGTTGGGGTGCTGCATAAAACCAGAGATTGAAATGAGCACAGATAAAGTTCCTTAAGCCAAATATGGAATAGACAAGAGCTACTCCTTGCTCAACGAAATGGACTCAACACCCCATATTAAACGCCTAAGAATGTACCTGACTAGTAAGTATCTTAAAACCTATGGATTGCTATGTCTCCGAAAGAGAATCAAGCATGTGTACAGGGGCATAAACGCAGCAGTGATAGGATTGGAGAGGTTCGGTGAGCAAATGAAGACCCTTTGAAGTCATATTGCATGGTACCCATTACACGGGTCTTAACTCTCCAGGTTTAAGGTATTCTTCCTTCAGCTAAAACATGCATGTGGAACCCAAGTATGATCAACCATGTGAACGGGAGACGTGTTCAAATATGTCTCAGTTTTCCTCCCCTGGTACTCGGGTGCAACATTCCAGACGCTTTACTAACACTCTCCCCACTTGGAGAGTCAGCGCCTTTAACCTCCTGTTTGGCCCAGTTTGCAATTTCTGCGGAAGATGAACAGGAATAGCGAGAACCAATGAGAGACTAGCTGGAGGTGTCTGGACGGGCAAATTTAACTCTCATTTCCCACCAGGAAGAGGAAATAACCAAAGGCTCAGCGTGCCGTGCCGGAACCAGATTAGGGCCTGAAGCCATCCTGCGGTGTTGCGGCCAGGTCACAAGAAAGCAAGTTGAACAAAGGAGCTCAGGGGCACTGTAATTCACACACCTGCAGAGTTATAAATGACAGCTATCGTCCAAAAATAGACTGAAGTAAGGCTGCCAAGAGGACTTGAAAGCGGGGCAGAATTGCAGGAAACCGATTTCAGGAGGTAGACTGGAATTGCATTGAAAGCATAGGAAAAGAGGCAGAACGTCCACAATGATGCACTTGGCCAAAAAGGGCGTATGCGTTTTTTCCTGAATATATTCAGGAAAAAACGCATACGCCCTTTTTGGCCAACCAAGCAAGCTTGCAAAGGAAATCTGCACTACAATGAAGTCTCACTTCCCCCCGGTCAAAAGGGCCATCTGAAAAAAGTGTAAAATCCAGAAAGGCAGGACAGGCCATGGAGAACTGGGAGCCTTGTTATGCTGATGGGCGGGATGTAAATTGCCAACAACCACTCGGGAGAAGTGTATGGTGTTTCCTGAAACATCTAAAAAACAAAGCAACAGAACCTAGGGCACTTCCACTTATGGTCCTATAGCTTAGGGAAATTAAAATCAAAAAGACACAGCCACCCCAAAGTTTGGAACGGCTCTGTTTACAAGAACCTCGTTTACAGTACAAGTTCAACATCGCAGAAAGTGAAAAATGGATAAAGAACTTGTGGTATTTACTTACAAAGCAATATCACTCAGCAATGAAATCTGTGTCATCAGGCCCTTAGCAGCACAATGAGTGGATTCAGGTATGATGATTCTAACTGAAATAAGTCACACAGAAAAAGAAATATCATAAGATATCAGTAATACACGGAATGTAAACTTGGCTACACAGGAACTGAATTACAGAACAGAACAGGGTCTCAAATTTAGAAAACCAACTTATGCTTGCTTAAGGGTAAAGGTGAGTTGGGGTGCTGCATAAAACCGGAGATTGAAATGAGCACAGATAAAGTTCCTTAAGCCAAATATGGAATAGACAAGAGCTACTCCTTGCTCAACGAAATGGACTCAACACCCCATATTAAACGCCTAAGAATGTACCTGACTAGTAAGTATCTTAAAACCTATGGATTGCTATGTCTCCGAAAGAGAATCAAGCATGTGTACAGGGGCATAAACGCAGCAGTGATAGGATTGGAGAGGTTCGGTGAGCAAATGAAGACCCTTTGAAGTCATATTGCATGGTACCCATTCCACGGGTTTCAACTACCCAGGTTTAAGGTATTCTTCCTTCAGCTAAAACATGCATGTGGAACCTAGAGTATGATCAACCATGTGATCGGGAGACGTGTTCAAATATGTCTCAGTTTTCCTCCCCTGGTACTCGGGTGCAACATTCCAGACGCTTTACTAACACTCTCCCCACTTGGAGAGTCAGTCCCTTTAACCTCCTGTTTGGCCCAGTTTGCAATTTCTGCGGAAGATGAACAGGAATAGCGAGAACCAATGAGAGACTAGCTGGAGGTGTCTGAACGGGCAAATTTAACTCTCATTTCCCACCAGGAAGAGGAATTAACCAAAGGCTCAGCATGCCGGGCCGGAACCAGATTAGGGCCTGAAGCCATCCTGCGGTGTTGCGGCCAGGTCACAAGAAAGCGAGTTGAAGAAAGGAGCTCAGGGGCACTGTAATTCACAAACCTGCAGAGTTATAAATGACAGCTATCGTCCAAAAATAGACTGAAGTAAGGCTGCCAAGAGGACTTGAAAGCGGGGCAGAATTGCAGGAAACCGATTTCAGGAGGTAGACTGGAATTGCATTGAAAGCATAGGAAAAGAGGCAGAACGTCCACAATGATGCACTTGGCCAAAAAGGGCGTATGCGTTTTTTCCTGAATATATTCAGGAAAAAACGCATACGCCCTTTTTGGCCAACCAAGCAAGCTTGCAAAGGAAATCTGCACTACAATGAAGTCTCACTTCCCCCCGGTCAAAAGGGCCATCTGAAAAAAGTGTAAAATCCAGAAAGGCAACAGGCCATTGAGAACTGGGAGCCTTGTTATGCTGATGGGCGGGATGTAAATTGCCAACAGACACTTGGGAGAAGTGTATGGTGTTTCCTGAAACATCTAAAAAACAAAGCAACAGAGCCTAGGGCACTTCCACTTATGGTCCTATAGCTTAGGGAAATTAAAATCAAAAAGACACAGCCACCCCAAAGTTTGGAACGGCTCTGTTTACAAGAACCTCGTTTACAGTACAAGTTCAACATCGCAGAAAGTGAAAAATGGATAAAGAACTTGTGGTACTTACGTACAATGCAGTATCACTCAGCAATGAAATCTATGTCATCAGGCCCTTGGCAGCACAATGAGTGGATTCAGGTATGATGATTCTAACTGAAATAAGTCACACAGAGAAAGAAACATCATAAGATATCAGTAATACACGGAATGGAAACTTGGCTACACAGGAACTGAATTACAGAACAGAACAGGGTCTCAAATTTAGAAAAACAACTTATGCTTGCTTAAGGGTAAAGGTGAGTTGGGGTGCTGCATAAAACCAGAGATTGAAATGAGCACAGATAAAGTTCCTTAAGCCAAATATGGAATAGACAAGAGCTGCTCCTTGCTCAACAAAATGGACTCAACACCGCATATTAAACGCCTAAGAATGTACCTGACTTGTAAGTATCTTAAAACCTATGGATTGCTATGTCTCCGAAAGAGAATCAAGCATGTGTACAGGGGCATAAACGCAGCAGTGATAGGATTGGAGAGGTTCGGTGAGCAAATGAAGACCCTTTGAAGTCATATTGCATGGTACCCATTACACGGGTCTCAACTCTCCAGGTTTAAGGTATTCTTCCTTCAGCTAAAACATGCATGTGGAACCCAAGTATGATCAACCATGTGAACGGGAGACGTGTTCAAATATGTCTCAGTATTCCTCCCCTGGTACTCGGGTGCAACATTCGAGACGCTTTACTAACACTCTCCCCACTTGGAGAGTCAGCGCCTTTAACCTCCTGTTTGGCACAGTTTGCAATTTCTGCGGAAGATGAACAGGAATAGCGAGAACCAATGAGAGGCTAGCTGGAGGTGACTGGACGGGCAAATTTAACTCTCATTTCCCACCAGGAAGAGGAAATAACCAAAGGCTCAGCGTGCCGTACCGGAACCAGATTAGGGCCTGAAGCCATCCTGCGGTGTTGCGGCCAGGTCACAAGAAAGCGAGTTGAAGAAAGGAGCTCAGGGGCACTGTAATTCACAAACCTGCAGAGTTATAAATGACAGCTATCGTCCAAAAATAGACTGAAGTAAGGCTGCCAAGAGGACTTGAAAGCGGGGCAGAATTGCAGGAAACCGATTTCAGGAGGTAGACTAGAATTGCATTGCAAGCATAGGAAAAGAGGCAGAACGTCCACAATGATGCACTTGGCCAAAAAGGGCGTATGCGTTTTTTCCTGAATATATTCAGGAAAAAACGCATACGTCCTTTTTGGCCAACCAAGGAAGCTTGCAAAGGAAATCTGCACTACAATGAAGTCTCACTTCCCCCCGGTCAAAAGGGCCATCTGAAAAAAGTGTAAAATCCAGAAAGGCAACAGGCCATTGAGAACTGGGAGCCTTGTTATGCTGATGGACGGGATGTAAATTGCCAACAGACACTTGGGAGAAGTGTATGGTGTTTCCTGAAACATCTAAAAAACAAAGCAACAGAGCCTAGGGCACTTCCACTTATGGTCCTATAGCTTAGGGAAATTAAAATCAAAAAGACACAGCCACCCCAAAGTTTGGAACGGCTCTGTTTACAAGAACCTCGTTTACAGTACAAGTTCAACATCGCAGAAAGGGAAAAATGGATAAAGAAGTTGTGGTATTCACTTACAAAGCAATATCACTCAGCAATGAAATCTATGTCATCAGGCCCTTGGCAGGACAATGAGTGGATTCAGGTATGATGATTGTAACTGAAATAAGTCACACAGAAAAAGAAACATCATAAGATATCAGTAATACACGGAATGGAAACTTGGCTACACAGGAACTGAATTACAGAACAGAACAGGGTCTCAAATTTAGAAAAACAACTTATGCTTGCTTAAGGGTAAAGGTGAGTTGGGGTGCTGCATAAAACCAGAGATTGAAATGAGCACAGATAAAGTTCCTTAAGCCAAATATGGAATAGACAAGAGCTACTCCTTGCTCAATGAAATGGACTCAACACCGCATATTAAACACCTAAGAATGTACCTGACTTGTAAGTATCTTAAAACCTATGGATTGCTATGTCTCCGAAAGAGAATCAAGCATGTGTACAGGGGCATAAACGCAGCAGTGATAGGATTGGAGAGGTTCGGTGAGCAAATGAAGACCCTTTGAAGTCATATTGCATGGTACCCATTCCACGGGTTTCAACTACACAGGTTTAAGGTATTCTTCCTTCAGCTAAAACATGCATGTGGAACCTAGAGTATGATCAACCATGTGATCGGGAGACGTGTTCAAATATGTCTCAGTTTTCCTCCCCTGGTACTCGGGTGCAACATTCCAGACGCTTTACTAACACTCTCACCACTTGGAGAGTCAGTCCCTTTAACCTCCTGTTTGGCCCAGTTTGAAATTTCTGCGGAAGATGAACAGGAATAGCGAGAACCAATGAGAGGCTAGCGGGAGGTGTCTGGACGGGCAAATTTAACTCTCATTTCCCACCAGGAAGAGGAATTAACCAAAGGCTCAGCATGCCGGGCCGGAACCAGATTTGGGCCTGAAGCCATCCTGCGGTGTTGCGGCCAGGTCACAAGAAAGCGAGTTGAAGAAAGGAGCTCAGGGGCACTGTAATTCACAAACCTGCAGAGTTATAAATGACAGCTATCGTCCAAAAATAGACTGAAGTAAGGCTGCCAAGAGGACTTGAAAGCGGGGCAGAATTGCAGGAAACCGATTTCAGGAGGTAGACTGGAATTGCATTGAAAGCATAGGAAAAGAGGCAGAACGTCCACAATGATGCACTTGGCCAAAAAGGGCGTATGCGTTTTTTCCTGAATATATTCAGGAAAAAACGCATACGCCCTTTTTGGCCAACCAAGCAAGCTTGCAAAGGAAATCTGCACTACAATGAAGTCTCACTTCCCCCCGGTCAAAAGGGCCATCTGAAAAAAGTGTAAAATCCAGAAAGGCAGGACAGGCCATGGAGAACTGGGAGCCTTGTTATGCTGATGGGCGGGATGTAAATTGCCAACAACCACTCGGGAGAAGTGTATGGTGTTTCCTGAAACATCTAAAAAACAAAGCAACAGAGCCTAGGGCACTTCCACTTATGGTCCTATAGCTTAGGGAAATTAAAATCAAAAAGACACAGCCACCCCAAAGTTTGGGACGCCTCTGTTTACAAGAACCTCGTTTACAGTACAAGTTCAACATCGCAGAAAGTGAAAAATGGATAAAGAAGTTGTGGTATTTACTTACAAAGCAATATCACTCAGCAATGAAATCTATGTCATCAGGCCCTTAGCATCACAATGAGTGGATTCAGGTATGATGATTCTAACTGAAATAAGTCACACAGAAAAAGAAACATCATAAGATATCAGTAATACACGGAATGTAAACTTGGCTACACAGGAACTGAATTACAGAACAGAACAGGGTCTCAAATTTAGAAAACCAACTTATGCTTGCTTAAGGGTAAAGGTGAGTTGGGGTTCTGCATAAAACCAGAGATTGAAATGAGCACAGATAAAGTTCCTTAAGTCAAATATGGAATAGACAAGAGCTACTCCTTGCTCAACGAAATGGACTCAACACCGCATATTAAACGCCTAAGAATGTACCTGACTAGTAAGTATCGTAAAACCTATGGATTGCTATGTCTCCAAAAGAGAATCAAGCATGTGTACAGGGGCATAAACGCAGCAGTGATAGGATTGGAGAGGTTCGGTGAGCAAATGAAGACCCTTTGAAGTCATATTGCATGGTACCCATTACACGGGTCTCAACTCTCCAGGTTTAAGGTATTCTTCCTTCAGCTAAAACATGCATGTGGAACCCAAGTATGATCAACCATGTGAACGGGAGACGTGTTCAAATATATCTCAGTTTTCCTCCCCTGGTACTCGGGTGCAACATTCCAGACGCTTTACTAACACTCTCCCCACTTGGAGAGTCAGCGCCTTTAACCTCCTGTTTGGCACAGTTTGCAATTTCTGCGGAAGATGAACAGGAATAGCGAGAACCAATGAGAGGCTAGCTGGAGGTGTCTGGACGGGCAAATTTAACTCTCATTTCCCACCAGGAAGAGGAAATAACCAAAGGCTCAGCGTGCCGTACCGGAACCAGATTAGGGCCTGAAGCCATCCTGCGGTGTTGCGGCCAGCTCAAAAGAAAGCGAGTTGAAGAAAGGAGCTCAGGGGCACTGTAATTCACAAACCTGCAGAGTTATAAATGACAGCTATCGTCCAAAAATAGACTGAAGTAAGGCTGCCAAGAGGACTTGAAAGCGGGGCAGAATTGCAGGAAACCGATTTCAGGAGGTAGACTGGAATTGCATTGCAAGCATAGGAAAAGAGGCAGAACGTCCACAATGATGCACTTGGCCAAAAAGGGCGTATGCGTTTTTTCCTGAATATATTCAGGAAAAAACGCATACGCTCTTTTTGGCCAACCAAGCAAGCTTGCAAAGGAAATCTGCACTACAATGAAGTCTCACTTCCCCCCGGTCAAAAGGGCCATCTGAAAAATGTGTAAAATCCAGAAAGGCAGGACAGGCCATGGAGAACTGGGAGCCTTGTTATGCTGATGGGCGGGATGTAAATTGCCAACAACCACTCGGGAGAAGTGTATGGTGTTTCCTGAAACATCTAAAAAACAAAGCAACAGAACCTAGGGCACTTCCACTTATGGTCCTATAGCTTAGGGAAATTAAAATCAAAAAGACACAGCCACCCCAAAGTTTGGAACGGCTCTGTTTACAAGAACCTTGTTTACAGTACAAGTTCAACATCGCAGAAAGTGAAAAATGGATAAAGAAGTTGTGGTATTTACTTACAAAGCAATATCACTCAGCAATGAAATCTGTGTCATCAGGCCCTTAGCAGCACAATGAGTGGATTCAGGTATGATGATTCTAACTGAAGTAAGTCACACAGAAAAAGAAACATCATAAGATATCAGTAATACACAGAATGTAAACTTGGCTACACAGGAACTGAATTACAGAACAGAACAGGGTCTCAAATTTAGAAAACCAACTTATGCTTGCTTAAGTGTAAAGGTGAGTTGGGGTGCTGCATAAAACCAGAGATTGAAATGAGCACAGATAAAGTTCCTTAAGTCAAATATGGAATAGACAAGAGCTACTCCTTGCTCAACGAAATGGACTCAACACCGCATATTAAACGCCTAAGAATGTACCTGACTAGTAAGTATCTTAAAACCTATGGATTGCTATGTCTCCGAAAGAGAATCAAGCATGTGTACAGGGGCATAAACGCAGCAGTGATAGGATTGGAGAGCTTCGGTGAGCAAATGAAGACCCTTTGAAGTCATATTGCATGGTACCCATTACACGGGTCTTAACTCTCCAGGTTTAAGGTATTCTTCCTTCAGCTAAAACATGCATGTGGAACCCAAGTATGATCATCCATCTGAACGGGAGACGTGTTCAAATATGTCTCAGTTTTCCTCCCCTGGTACTCGGGTGCAACATTCCAGACGCTTTACTAACACTCTCCCCACTTGGAGAGTCAGCGCCTTTAACCTCCTGTTTGGCCCAGTTTGCAATTTCTGCGGAAGATGAACAGGAATAGCGAGAACCAATGAGAGACTAGCTGGAGGTGTCTGGACGGGCAAATTTAACTCTCATTTCCCACCAGGAAGAGGAAATAACCAAAGGCTCAGCGTGCCGTGCCGGAACCAGATTAGGGCCTGAAGCCATCCTGCGGTGTTGCGGCCAGGTCACAAGAAAGCAAGTTGAACAAAGGAGCTCAGGGGCACTGTAATTCACACACCTGCAGAGTTATAAATGACAGCTATCGTCCAAAAATAGACTGAAGTAAGGCTCCCAAGAGGACTTGAAAGCGGGGCAGAATTGCAGGAAACCGATTTCAGGAGGTAGACTGGAATTGCATTGCAAGCATAGGAAAAGAGGCAGAACGTCCACAATGATGCACTTGGCCAAAAAGGGCGTATGCGTTTTTTCCTGAATATATTCAGGAAAAAACGCATACGCCCTTTTTGGCCAACCAAGCAAGCTTGCAAAGGAAATCTGCACTACAATGAAGTCTCACTTCCCCCCGGTCAAAAGGGCCATCTGAAAAAAGTGTAAAATCCAGAAAGGCAGGACAGGCCATGGAGAACTGGGAGCCTTGTTATGCTGATGGGCGGGATGTAAATTGCCAACAACCACTCGGGAGAAGTGTATGGTGTTTCCTGAAACATCTAAAAAACAAAGCAACAGAACCTAGGGCACTTCCACTTATGGTCCTATAGCTTAGGGAAATTAAAATCAAAAAGACACAGCCACCCCAAAGTTTGGAACGGCTCTGTTTACAAGAACCTCGTTTACAGTACAAGTTCAACATCGCAGAAAGTGAAAAATGGATAAAGAAGTTGTGGTATTTACTTACAAAGCAATATCACTCAGCAATGAAATCTGTGTCCTCAGGCCCTTAGCAGCACAATGAGTGGATTCAGGTATGATGATTCTAACTGAAGTAAGTCACACAGAAAAAGAAACATCATAAGATATCAGTAATACACGGAATGTAAACTTGGCTACACAGGAACTGAATTACAGAACAGAACAGGGTCTCAAATTTAGAAAACCAACTTATGCTTGCTTAAGTGTAAAGGTGAGTTGGGGTGCTGCATAAAACCAGAGATTGAAATGAGCACAGATAAAGTTCCTTAAGTCAAATATGGAATAGACAAGAGCTACTCCTTGCTCAACGAAATGGACTCAACACCGCATATTAAACGCCTAAGAATGTACCTGACTAGTAAGTATCTTAAAACCTATGGATTGCTATGTCTCCGAAAGAGAATCAAGCATGTGTACAGGGGCATAAACGCAGCAGTGATAGGATTGGAGAGCTTCGGTGAGCAAATGAAGACCCTTTGAAGTCATATTGCATGGTACCCATTACACGGGTCTTAACTCTCCAGGTTTAAGGTATTCTTCCTTCAGCTAAAACATGCATGTGGAACCCAGAGTATGATCAACCATCTGAACGGGAGACGTGTTCAAATATGTCTCAGTTTTCCTCCCCTGGTACTCGGGTGCAACATTCCAGACGCTTTACTAACACTCTCCCCACTTGGAGAGTCAGCGCCTTTAACCTCCTGTTTGGCCCAGTTTGCAATTTCTGCGGAAGATGAACAGGAATAGCGAGAACCAATGAGAGACTAGCTGGAGGTGTCTGGACGGGCAAATTTAACTCTCATTTCCCACCAGGAAGAGGAAATAACCAAAGGCTCAGCGTGCCGTGCCGGAACCAGATTAGGGCCTGAAGCCATCCTGCGGTGTTGCGGCCAGGTCACAAGAAAGCAAGTTGAACAAAGGAGCTCAGGGGCACTGTAATTCACACACCTGCAGAGTTATAAATGACAGCTATCGTCCAAAAATAGACTGAAGTAAGGCTCCCAAGAGGACTTGAAAGCGGGGCAGAATTGCAGGAAACCGATTTCAGGAGGTAGACTGGAATTGCATTGCAAGCATAGGAAAAGAGGCAGAACGTCCACAATGATGCACTTGGCCAAAAAGGGCGTATGCGTTTTTTCCTGAATATATTCAGGAAAAAACGCATACGCCCTTTTTGGCCAACCAAGCAAGCTTGCAAAGGAAATCTGCACTACAATGAAGTCTCACTTCCCCCCGGTCAAAAGGGCCATCTGAAAAAAGTGTAAAATCCAGAAAGGCAGGACAGGCCATGGAGAACTGGGAGCCTTGTTATGCTGATGGGCGGGATGTAAATTGCCAACAACCACTCGGGAGAAGTGTATGGTGTTTCCTGAAACATCTAAAAAACAAAGCAACAGAACCTAGGGCACTTCCACTTATGGTCCTATAGCTTAGGGAAATTAAAATCAAAAAGACACAGCCACCCCAAAGTTTGGAACGGCTCTGTTTACAAGAACCTCGTTTACAGTACAAGTTCAACATCGCAGAAAGTGAAAAATGGATAAAGAAGTTGTGG
The DNA here is from genome assembly GCF_949987515.2 of Delphinus delphis. Lineage (NCBI taxonomy): Eukaryota > Metazoa > Chordata > Mammalia > Artiodactyla > Delphinidae > Delphinus > Delphinus delphis. Next base: position 24,414 of record NW_027192711.1, read on the forward strand.
TATTTACTTACAAAGCAATATCACTCAGCAATGAAATCTGTGTCCTCAGGCCCTTAGCAGCACAATGAGTGGATTCAGGTATGATGATTCTAACTGAAGTAAGTCACACAGAAAAAGAAACATCATAAGATATCAGTAATACACGGAATGTAAACTTGGCTACACAGGAACTGAATTACAGAACAGAACAGGGTCTCAAATTTAGAAAACCAACTTATGCTTGCTTAAGTGTAAAGGTGAGTTGGGGTGCTGCATAAAACCAGAGATTGAAATGAGCACAGATAAAGTTCCTTAAGTCAAATATGGAATAGACAAGAGCTACTCCTTGCTCAACGAAATGGACTCAACACCGCATATTAAACGCCTAAGAATGTACCTGACTAGTAAGTATCTTAAAACCTATGGATTGCTATGTCTCCGAAAGAGAATCAAGCATGTGTACAGGGGCATAAACGCAGCAGTGATAGGATTGGAGAGCTTCGGTGAGCAAATGAAGACCCTTTGAAGTCATATTGCATGGTACCCATTACACGGGTCTTAACTCTCCAGGTTTAAGGTATTCTTCCTTCAGCTAAAACATGCATGTGGAACCCAGAGTATGATCAACCATCTGAACGGGAGACGTGTTCAAATATGTCTCAGTTTTCCTCCCCTGGTACTCGGGTGCAACATTCCAGACGCTTTACTAACACTCTCCCCACTTGGAGAGTCAGCGCCTTTAACCTCCTGTTTGGCCCAGTTTGCAATTTCTGCGGAAGATGAACAGGAATAGCGAGAACCAATGAGAGACTAGCTGGAGGTGTCTGGACGGGCAAATTTAACTCTCATTTCCCACCAGGAAGAGGAAATAACCAAAGGCTCAGCGTGCCGTGCCGGAACCAGATTAGGGCCTGAAGCCATCCTGCGGTGTTGCGGCCAGGTCACAAGAAAGCAAGTTGAACAAAGGAGCTCAGGGGCACTGTAATTCACACACCTGCAGAGTTATAAATGACAGCTATCGTCCAAAAATAGACTGAAGTAAGGCTGCCAAGAGGACTTGAAAGCGGGGCAGAATTGCAGGAAACCGATTTCAGGAGGTAGACTGGAATTGCATTGCAAGCATAGGAAAAGTGGCAGAACGTCCACAATGATGCACTTGGCCAAAAAGGGCGTATGCGTTTTTTCCTGAATATATTCAGGAAAAAACGCATACGCCCTTTTTGGCCAACCAAGCAAGCTTGCAAAGGAAATCTGCACTACAATGAAGTCTCACTTCCCCCCGGTCAAAAGGGCCATCTGAAAAAAGTGTAAAATCCAGAAAGGCAGGACAGGCCATGGAGAACTGGGAGCCTTGTTATGCTGATGGGCGGGATGTAAATTGCCAACAACCACTCGGGAGAAGTGTATGGTGTTTCCTGAAACATCTAAAAAACAAAGCAACAGAACCTAGGGCACTTCCACTTATGGTCCTATAGCTTAGGGAAATTAAAATCAAAAAGACACAGCCACCCCAAAGTTTGGAACGGCTCTGTTTACAAGAACCTCGTTTACAGTACAAGTTCAACATCGCAGAAAGTGAAAAATGGATAAAGAAGTTGTGGTATTTACTTACAAAGCAATATCACTCAGCAATGAAATCTGTGTCATCAGGCCCTTAGCAGCACAATGAGTGGATTCAGGTATGATGATTCTAACTGAAGTAAGTCACAGAGAAAAAGAAACATCATAAGATATCAGTAATACACGGAATGTAAACTTGGCTACACAGGAACTGAATTACAGAACAGAACAGGGTCTCAAATTTAGAAAACCAACTTATGCTTGCTTAAGTGTAAAGGTGAGTTGGGGTGCTGCATAAAACCAGAGATTGAAATGAGCACAGATAAAGTTCCTTAAGTCAAATATGGAATAGACAAGAGCTACTCCTTGCTCAACGAAAAGGACTCAACACCGCATATTAAACGCCTAAGAATGTACCTGACTAGTAAGTATCTTAAAACCTATGGATTGCTATGTCTCCGAAAGAGAATCAAGCATGTGTACAGGGTCATAAACGCAGCAGTGATAGGATTGGAGAGGTTCGGTGAGCAAATGAAGACCCTTTGAAATCATATTGCATGGTACCCATTCCACGGGTTTCAACTACCCAGGTTTAAGGTATTGTTCCTTCAGCTAAAACATGCATGTGGAACCTAGAGTATGATCAACCATGTGATCGGGAGACGTGTTCAAATATATCTCAGTTTTCCTCCCCTGGTACTCGGGTGCAACATTCCAGACGCTTTACTAACACTCTCCCCACTTGGAGAGTCAGCGCCTTTAACCTCCTGTTTGGCCCAGTTTGCAATTTCTGCGGAAGATGAACAGGAATAGCGAGAACCAATGAGAGACTAGCTGGAGGTGTCTGAACGGGCAAATTTAACTCTCATTTCCCACCAGGAAGAGGAATTAACCAAAGGCTCAGCATGCCGGGCCGGAACCAGATTAGGGCCTGAAGCCATCCTGCGGTGTTGCGGCCAGGTCACAAGAAAGCGAGTTGAAGAAAGGAGCTCAGGGGCACTGTAATTCACAAACCTGCAGAGTTATAAATGACAGCTATCGTCCAAAAATAGACTGAAGTAAGGCTGCCAAGAGGACTTGAAAGCGGGGCAGAATTGCAGGAAACCGATTTCAGGAGGTAGACTGGAATTGCATTGAAAGCATAGGAAAAGAGGCAGAACGTCCACAATGATGCACTTGGCCAAAAAGGGCGTATGCGTTTTTTCCTGAATATATTCAGGAAAAAACGCATACGCCCTTTTTGGCCAACCAAGCAAGCTTGCAAAGGAAATCTGCACTACAATGAAGTCTCACTTCCCCCCGGTCAAAGGGGCCATCTGAAAAAAGTGTAAAATCCAGAAAGGCAGGACAGGCCATGGAGAACTGAGAGCCTTGTTATGCTGATGGGCGGGATGTAAATTGCCAACAACCACTCGGGAGAAGTGTATGGTGTTTCCTGAAACATCTAAAAAACAAAGCAACAGAACCTAGGGCACTTCCACTTATGGTCCTATAGCTTAGGGAAATTAAAATCAAAAAGACACAGCCACCCCAAAGTTTGGAACGGCTCTGTTTACAAGAACCTCGTTTACAGTACAAGTTCAACATCGCAGAAAGTGAAAAATGGATAAAGAAGTTGTGGTATTTACTTACAAAGCAATATCACTCAGCAATGAAATCTGTGTCATCAGGCCCTTAGCAGCACAATGAGTGGATTCAGGTATGATGATTCTAACTGAAATAAGTCACACAGAAAAAGAAACATCATAAGATATCAGTAATACACGGAATGTAAACTTGGCTACACAGGAACTGAATTACAGAACAGAACAGGGTCTCAAATTTAGAAAACCAACTTATGCTTGCTTAAGGGTAAAGGTGAGTTGGGGTGCTGCATAAAACCAGAGATTGAAATGAGCACAGATAAAGTTCCTTAAGCCAAATATGGAATAGACAAGAGCTACTCCTTGCTCAACGAAATGGACTCAACACCCCATATTAAACGCCTAAGAATGTACCTGACTAGTAAGTATCTTAAAACCTATGGATTGCTATGTCTCTGAAAGAGAATCAAGCGTGTGTACAGGGGCATAAACGCAGCAGTGATAGGATTGGAGAGGTTCGGTGAGCAAATGAAGACCCTTTGAAGTCATATTGCATGGTACCCATTACACGGGTCTCAACTCTCCAGGTTTAAGGTATTCTTCCTTCAGCTAAAACATGCATGTGGAACCCAAGTATGATCAACCATGTGAACGGGAGACGTGTTCAAATATGTCTCAGTTTTCCTCCCCTGGTACTCGGGTGCAACATTCCAGACGCTTTACTAACACTCTCCCCACTTGGAGAGTCAGCGCCTTTAACCTCCTGTTTGGCACAGTTTGCAATTTCTTGGAAGATGAACAGGAATAGCGAGAACCAATGAGAGGCTAGCTGGAGGTGTCTGGACGGGCAAATTTAACTCTCATTTCCCACCAGGAAGAGGAAATAACCAAAGGCTCAGCGTGCCGTACCGGAACCAGATTAGGGCCTGAAGCCATCCTGCGGTGTTGCGGCCAGCTCAAAAGAAAGCGAGTTGAAGAAAGGAGCTCAGGGGCACTGTAATTCACAAACCTGCAGAGTTATAAATGACAGCTATCGTCCAAAAATAGACTGAAGTAAGGCTGCCAAGAGGACTTGAAAGCGGGGCAGAATTGCAGGAAACCGATTTCAGGAGGTAGACTGGAATTGCATTGAAAGCATAGGAAAAGAGGCAGAACGTCCACAATGATGCACTTGGCCAAAAAGGGCGTATGCGTTTTTTCCTGAATATATTCAGGAAAAAACGCATACGCCCTTTTTGGCCAACCAAGCAAGCTTGCAAAGGAAATCTGCACTACAATGAAGTCTCACTTCCCCCCGGTCAAAAGGGCCATCTGAAAAAAGTGTAAAATCCAGAAAGGCAACAGGCCATTGAGAACTGGGAGCCTTGTTATGCTGATGGGCGGGATGTAAATTGCCAACAGACACTTGGGAGAAGTGTATGGTGTTTCCTGAAACATCTAAAAAACAAAGCAACAGAGCCTAGGACACTTCCACTTATGGTCCTATAGCTTAGGGAAATTAAAATCAAAAAGACACAGCCACCCCAAAGTTTGGAACGGCTCTGTTTACAAGAACCTCGTTTACAGTACAAGTTCAACATCGCAGAAAGTGAAAAATGGATAAAGAAGTTGTGGTATTTACTTACAAAGCAATATCACTCAGCAATGAAATCTGTGTCATCAGGCCCTTAGCAGCACAATGAGTGGATTCAGGTATGATGATTATAACTGAAATAAGTCACACAGAAAAAGAAACATCATAAGATATCAGTAATACACGGAATGTAAACTTGGCTACACAGGAACTGAATTACAGAACAGAACAGGGTCTCAAATTTAGAAAACCAACTTATTCTTGCTTAAGGGTAAAGGTGAGTTGGGGTGCTGCATAAAACCAGAGATTGAAATGAGCACAGATAAAGTTCCTTAAGCCAAATATGGAATAGACAAGAGCTACTCCTTGCTCAACGAAATGGACTCAACACCCCATATTAAACGCCTAAGAATGTACCTGACTAGTAAGTATCTTAAAACCTATGGATTGCTATGTCTCCGAAAAAGAATCAAGCATGTGTACAGGGGCATAAACGCAGCAGTGATAGGATTGGAGAGGTTCGGTGAGCAAATGAAGACCCTTTGAAGTCATATTGCATGGTACCCATTCCACGGGTTTCAACTACCCAGGTTTAAGGTATTCTTCCTTCAGCTAAAACATGCATGTGGAACCCAAGTATGATCAACCATGTGAACGGGAGACGTGTTCAAATATGTCTCAGTTTTCCTCCCCTGGTACTCGGGTGCAACATTCCAGACGCTTTACTAACACTCTCCCCACTTGGAGAGTCAGCGCCTTTAACCTCCTGTTTGGCCCAGTTTGCAATTTCTGCGGAAGATGAACAGGAATAGCGAGAACCAATGAGAGACTAGCTGGAGGTGTCTGGACGGGCAAATTTAACTCTCATTTCCCACCAGGAAGAGGAAAAAACCAAAGGCTCAGCGTGCCGTGCCGGAACCAGATTAGGGCCTGAAGCCATCCTGCGGTGTTGCGGCCAGGTCACAAGAAAGCGAGTTGAAGAAAGGAGCTCAGGGGCACTGTAATTCACAAACCTGCAGAGTTATAAATGACAGCTATCGTCCAAAAATAGAGTGAAGTAAGGCTGCCAAGAGGACTTGAAAGCGGGGCAGAATTGCAGGAAACCGATTTCAGGAGGTACACTGGAATTGCATTGAAAGCATAGGAAAAGAGGCAGAACGTCCACAATGATGCACTTGGCCAAAAAGGGCGTATGCGTTTTTTCCTGAATATATTCAGGAAAAAACGCATACGCCCTTTTTGGCCAACCAAGCAAGCTTGCAAAGGAAATCTGCACTACAATGAAGTCTCACATCTCCCCGGTCAAAAGGGCCATCTGAAAAAAGTGTAAAATCCAGAAAGGCAGGACAGGCCATGGAGAACTGGGAGCCTTGTTACGCTGATGGGCGGGATGTAAATTGCCAACAACCACTCGGGAGAAGTGTATGGTGTTTCCTGAAACATCTAAAAAACAAAGCAACAGAGCCTAGGGCACTTCCACTTATGGTCCTATAGCTTAGGGAAATTAAAATCAAAAAGACACAGCCACCCCAAAGTTTGGGACGCCTCTGTTTACAAAAACCTCGTTTACAGTACAAGTTCAACATCGCAGAAAGTGAAAAATGGATAAAGAAGTTGTGGTATTTACTTACAAAGCAATATCACTCAGCAATGAAATCTGTGTCATCAGGCCCTTAGCAGCACAATGAGTGGATTCAGGTATGATGATTCTAACTGAAATAAGTCACACAGAAAAAGAAACATCATAAGATATCAGTAATACACGGAATGTAAACTTGGCTACACAGGAACTGAATTACAGAACAGAACAGGGTCTCAAATTTAGAAAACCAACTTATGCTTGCTTAAGGGTAAAGGTGAGTTGGGGTGCTGCATAAAACCAGAGATTGAAATGAGCACAGATAAAGTTCCTTAAGCCAAATATGGAATAGACAAGAGCTACTCCTTGCTCAACGAAATGGACTCAACACCCCATATTAAACGCCTAAGAATGTACCTGACTAGTAAGTATCTTAAAACCTATGGATTGCTATGTCTCTGAAAGAGAATCAAGCGTGTGTACAGGGGCATAAACGCAGCAGTGATAGGATTGGAGAGGTTCGGTGAGCAAATGAAGACCCTTTGAAGTCATATTGCATGGTACCCATTACACGGGTCTCAACTCTCCAGGTTTAAGGTATTCTTCCTTCAGCTAAAACATGCATGTGGAACCCAAGTATGATCAACCATGTGAACGGGAGACGTGTTCAAATATGTCTCAGTTTTCCTCCCCTGGTACTCGGGTGCAACATTCCAGACGCTTTACTAACACTCTCCCCACTTGGAGAGTCAGCGCCTTTAACCTCCTGTTTGGCACAGTTTGCAATTTCTTGGAAGATGAACAGGAATAGCGAGAACCAATGAGAGGCTAGCTGGAGGTGTCTGGACGGGCAAATTTAACTCTCATTTCCCACCAGGAAGAGGAAATAACCAAAGGCTCAGCGTGCCGTACCGGAACCAGATTAGGGCCTGAAGCCATCCTGCGGTGTTGCGGCCAGCTCAAAAGAAAGCGAGTTGAAGAAAGGAGCTCAGGGGCACTGTAATTCACAAACCTGCAGAGTTATAAATGACAGGTATCGTCCAAAAATAGACTGAAGTAAGGCTGCCAAGAGGACTTGAAAGCGGGGCAGAATTGCAGGAAACCGATTTCAGGAGGTAGACTGGAATTGCATTGAAAGCATAGGAAAAGAGGCAGAACGTCCACAATGATGCACTTGGCCAAAAAGGGCGTATGCGTTTTTTCCTGAATATATTCAGGAAAAAACGCATACGCCCTTTTTGGCCAACCAAGCAAGCTTGCAAAGGAAATCTGCACTACAATGAAGTCTCACTTCCCCCCGGTCAAAAGGGCCATCTGAAAAAAGTGTAAAATCCAGAAAGGCAACAGGCCATTGAGAACTGGGAGCCTTGTTATGCTGATGGGCGGGATGTAAATTGCCAACAGACACTTGGGAGAAGTGTATGGTGTTTCCTGAAACATCTAAAAAACAAAGCAACAGAGCCTAGGGCACTTCCACTTATGGTCCTATAGCTTAGGGAAATTAAAATCAAAAAGACACAGCCACCCCAAAGTTTGGAACGGCTCTGTTTACAAGAACCTCGTTTACAGTACAAGTTCAACATCGCAGAAAGTGAAAAATGGATAAAGAAGTTGTGGTATTTACTTACAAAGCAATATCACTCAGCAATGAAATCTGTGTCATCAGGCCCTTAGCAGCACAATGAGTGGATTCAGGTATGATGATTATAACTGAAATAAGTCACACAGAAAAAGAAACATCATAAGATATCAGTAATACACGGAATGTAAACTTGGCTACACAGGAACTGAATTACAGAACAGAACAGGGTCTCAAATTTAGAAAACCAACTTATTCTTGCTTAAGGGTAAAGGTGAGTTGGGGTGCTGCATAAAACCAGAGATTGAAATGAGCACAGATAAAGTTCCTTAAGCCAAATATGGAATAGACAAGAGCTACTCCTTGCTCAACGAAATGGACTCAACACCCCATATTAAACGCCTAAGAATGTACCTGACTAGTAAGTATCTTAAAACCTATGGATTGCTATGTCTCCGAAAAAGAATCAAGCATGTGTACAGGGGCATAAACGCAGCAGTGATAGGATTGGAGAGGTTCGGTGAGCAAATGAAGACCCTTTGAAGTCATATTGCATGGTACCCATTCCACGGGTTTCAACTACCCAGGTTTAAGGTATTCTTCCTTCAGCTAAAACATGCATGTGGAACCCAAGTATGATCAACCATGTGAACGGGAGACGTGTTCAAATATGTCTCAGTTTTCCTCCCCTGGTACTCGGGTGCAACATTCCAGACGCTTTACTAACACTCTCCCCACTTGGAGAGTCAGCGCCTTTAACCTCCTGTTTGGCCCAGTTTGCAATTTCTGCGGAAGATGAACAGGAATAGCGAGAACCAATGAGAGACTAGCTGGAGGTGTCTGGACGGGCAAATTTAACTCTCATTTCCCACCAGGAAGAGGAAAAAACCAAAGGCTCAGCGTGCCGTGCCGGAACCAGATTAGGGCCTGAAGCCATCCTGCGGTGTTGCGGCCAGGTCACAAGAAAGCGAGTTGAAGAAAGGAGCTCAGGGGCACTGTAATTCACAAACCTGCAGAGTTATAAATGACAGCTATCGTCCAAAAATAGAGTGAAGTAAGGCTGCCAAGAGGACTTGAAAGCGGGGCAGAATTGCAGGAAACCGATTTCAGGAGGTACACTGGAATTGCATTGAAAGCATAGGAAAAGAGGCAGAACGTCCACAATGATGCACTTGGCCAAAAAGGGCGTATGCGTTTTTTCCTGAATATATTCAGGAAAAAACGCATACGCCCTTTTTGGCCAACCAAGCAAGCTTGCAAAGGAAATCTGCACTACAATGAAGTCTCACATCTCCCCGGTCAAAAGGGCCATCTGAAAAAAGTGTAAAATCCAGAAAGGCAGGACAGGCCATGGAGAACTGGGAGCCTTGTTACGCTGATGGGCGGGATGTAAATTGCCAACAACCACTCGGGAGAAGTGTATGGTGTTTCCTGAAACATCTAAAAAACAAAGCAACAGAGCCTAGGGCACTGCCACTTATGGTCCTATAGCTTAGGGAAATTAAAATCAAAAAGACACAGCCACCCCAAAGTTTGGGACGCCTCTGTTTACAAGAACCTCGTTTACAGTACAAGTTCAACATCGCAGAAAGTGAAAAATGGATAAAGAAGTTGTGGTATTTACTTACAAAGCAATATCACTCAGCAATGAAATCTGTGTCATCAGGCCCTTAGCAGCACAATGAGTGGATTCAGGTATGATGATTCTAACTGAAATAAGTCACACAGAAAAAGAAACATCATAAGATATCAGTAATACACGGAATGTAAACTTGGCTACACAGGAACTGAATTACAGAACAGAACAGGGTCTCAAATTTAGAAAACCAACTTATGCTTGCTTAAGGGTAAAGGTGAGTTGGGGTGCTGCATAAAACCAGAGATTGAAATGAGCACAGATAAAGTTCCTTAAGCCAAATATGGAATAGACAAGAGCTACTCCTTGCTCAACGAAATGGACTCAACACCCCATATTAAACGCCTAAGAATGTACCTGAATAGTAAGTATCTTAAAACCTATGGATTGCTATGTCTCTGAAAGAGAATCAAGCGTGTGTACAGGGGCATAAACGCAGCAGTGATAGGATTGGAGAGGTTCGGTGAGCAAATGAAGACCCTTTGAAGTCATATTGCATGGTACCCATTACACGGGTCTCAACTCTCCAGGTTTAAGGTATTCTTCCTTCAGCTAAAACATGCATGTGGAACCCAAGTATGATCAACCATGTGAACGGGAGACGTGTTCAAATATGTCTCAGTTTTCCTCCCCTGGTACTCGGGTGCAACATTCCAGACGCTTTACTAACACTCTCCCCACTTGGAGAGTCAGCGCCTTTAACCTCCTGTTTGGCACAGTTTGCAATTTCTTGGAAGATGAACAGGAATAGCGAGAACCAATGAGAGGCTAGCTGGAGGTGTCTGGACGGGCAAATTTAACTCTCATTTCCCACCAGGAAGAGGAAATAACCAAAGGCTCAGCGTGCCGTACCGGAACCAGATTAGGGCCTGAAGCCATCCTGCGGTGTTGCGGCCAGCTCAAAAGAAAGCGAGTTGAAGAAAGGAGCTCAGGGGCACTGTAATTCACAAACCTGCAGAGTTATAAATGACAGCTATCGTCCAAAAATAGAGTGAAGTAAGGCTTCCAAGAGGACTTGAAAGCAGGGCAGAATTGCAGGAAACCGATTTCAGGAGGTAGACTGGAATTGCATTGCAAGCATAGGAAAAGAGGCAGAACGTCCACAATGATGCACTTGGCCAAAAAGGGCGTATGCGTTTTTTCCTGAATATATTCAGGAAAAAACGCATACGCCCTTTTTGGCCAACCAAGCAAGCTTGCAAAGGAAATCTGCACTACAATGAAGTCTCACTTCCCCCCGGTCAAAAGGGCCATCTGAAAAAAGTGTAAAATCCAGAAAGGCAACAGGCCATTGAGAACTGGGAGCCTTGTTATGCTGATGGGCGGGATGTAAATTGCCAACAGACACTTGGGAGAAGTGTATGGTGTTTCCTGAAACATCTAAAAAACAAAGCAACAGAGCCTAGGGCACGTCCACTTATGGTCCTATAGCTTAGGGAAATTAAAATCAAAAAGACACAGCCACCCCAAAGTTTGGAACGGCTCTGTTTACAAGAACCTCGTTTACAGTACAAGTTCAACATCGCAGAAAGTGAAAAATGGATAAAGAAGTTGTGGTATTTACTTACAAAGCAATATCACTCAGCAATGAAATCTGTGTCATCAGGCCCTTAGCAGCACAATGAGTGGATTCAGGTATGATGATTATAACTGAAATAAGTCACACAGAAAAAGAAACATCATAAGATATCAGTAATACACGGAATGTAAACTTGGCTACACAGGAACTGAATTACAGAACAGAACAGGGTCTCAAATTTAGAAAACCAACTTATTCTTGCTTAAGGGTAAAGGTGAGTTGGGGTGCTGCATAAAACCAGAGATTGAAATGAGCACAGATAAAGTTCCTTAAGCCAAATATGGAATAGACAAGAGCTACTCCTTGCTCAACGAAATGGACTCAACACCCCATATTAAACGCCTAAGAATGTACCTGACTAGTAAGTATCTTAAAACCTATGGATTGCTATGTCTCCGAAAAAGAATCAAGCATGTGTACAGGGGCATAAACGCAGCAGTGATAGGATTGGAGAGGTTCGGTGAGCAAATGAAGACCCTTTGAAGTCATATTGCATGGTACCCATTCCACGGGTTTCAACTACCCAGGTTTAAGGTATTCTTCCTTCAGCTAAAACATGCATGTGGAACCCAAGTATGATCAACCATGTGAACGGGAGACGTGTTCAAATATGTCTCTGTTTTCCTCCCCTGGTACTCGGGTGCAACATTCCAGACGCTTTACTAACACTCTCCCCACTTGGAGAGTCAGCGCCTTTAACCTCCTGTTTGGCCCAGTTTGCAATTTCTGCGGAAGATGAACAGGAATAGCGAGAACCAATGAGAGACTAGCTGGAGGTGTCTGGACGGGCAAATTTAACTCTCATTTCCCACCAGGAAGAGGAAAAAACCAAAGGCTCAGCGTGCCGTGCCGGAACCAGATTAGGGCCTGAAGCCATCCTGCGGTGTTGCGGCCAGGTCACAAGAAAGCGAGTTGAAGAAAGGAGCTCAGGGGCACTGTAATTCACAAACCTGCAGAGTTATAAATGACAGCTATCGTCCAAAAATAGAGTGAAGTAAGGCTGCCAAGAGGACTTGAAAGCGGGGCAGAATTGCAGGAAACCGATTTCAGGAGGTACACTGGAATTGCATTGAAAGCATAGGAAAAGAGGCAGAACGTCCACAATGATGCACTTGGCCAAAAAGGGCGTATGCGTTTTTTCCTGAATATATTCAGGAAAAAACGCATACGCACTTTTTGGCCAACCAAGCAAGCTTGCAAAGGAAATCTGCACTACAATGAAGTCTCACATCTCCCCGGTCAAAAGGGCCATCTGAAAAAAGTGTAAAATCCAGAAAGGCAGGACAGGCCATGGAGAACTGGGAGCCTTGTTACGCTGATGGGCGGGATGTAAATTGCCAACAACCACTCGGGAGAAGTGTATGGTGTTTCCTGAAACATCTAAAAAACAAAGCAACAGAGCCTAGGGCACTGCCACTTATGGTCCTATAGCTTAGGGAAATTAAAATCAAAAAGACACAGCCACCCCAAAGTTTGGGACGCCTCTGTTTACAAAAACCTCGTTTACAGTACAAGTTCAACATCGCAGAAAGTGAAAAATGGATAAAGAAGTTGTGGTATTTACTTACAAAGCAATATCACTCAGCAATGAAATCTGTGTCATCAGGCCCTTAGCAGCACAATGAGTGGATTCAGGTATGATGATTCTAACTGAAATAAGTCACACAGAAAAAGAAACATCATAAGATATCAGTAATACACGGAATGTAAACTTGGCTACACAGGAACTGAATTACAGAACAGAACAGGGTCTCAAATTTAGAAAACCAACTTATGCTTGCTTAAGGGTAAAGGTGAGTTGGGGTGCTGCATAAAACCAGAGATTGAAATGAGCACAGATAAAGTTCCTTAAGTCAAATATGGAATAGACAAGAGCTACTCCTTGCTCAACGAAATGGACTCAACACCGCATATTAAACACCTAAGAATGTACCTGACTAGTAAGTATCGTAAAACCTATGGATTGCTATGTCTCCAAAAGAGAATCAAGCATGTGTACAGGGGCATAAACGCAGCAGTGATAGGATTGGAGAGGTTCGGTGAGCAAATGAAGACCCTTTGAAGTCATATTGCATGGTACCCATTACACGGGTCTCAACTCTCCAGGTTTAAGGTATTCTTCCTTCAGCTAAAACATGCATGTGGAACCCAAGTATGATCAACCATGTGAACAGGAGACGTGTTCAAATATGTCTCAGTTTTCCTCCCCTGGTACTCGGGTGCAACATTCCAGACGCTTTACTAACACTCTCCCCACTTGGAGAGTCAGCGCCTTTAACCTCCTGTTTGGCACAGTTTGCAATTTCTGCGGAAGATGAACAGGGATAGCGAGAACCAATGAGAGGCTAGCTGGAGGTGTCTGGACGGGCAAATTTAACTCTCATTTCCCACCAGGAAGAGGAAATAACCAAAGGCTCAGCATGCCGGGCCGGAACCAGATTAGCGCCTGAAGCCATCCTGCGGTGTTGCGGCCAGCTCAAAAGAAACCGAGTTGAAGAAAGGAGCTCAGGGGCACTGTAATTCACAAACCTGCAGAGTTATAAATGACAGCTATCGTCCAAAAATAGACTGAAGTAAGGCTGCCAAGAGGAATTGAAAGCAGGGCAGAATTGCAGGAAACCGATTTCAGGAGGTAGACTGGAATTGCATTGAAAGCATAGGAAAAGAGGCAGAACGTCCACAATGATGCACTTGGCCAAAAAGGGCGCATGCGTTTTTTCCTGAATATATTCAGGAAAAAACGCATACGCCCTTTTTGGCCAACCAAGCAAGCTTGCAAAGGAAATCTGCACTACAATGAAGTCTCACTTCCCCCCGGTCAAAAGGGCCATCTGAAAAAAGTGTAAAATCCAGAAAGGCAGGACAGGCCATGGAGAACTGGGAGCCTTGTTATGCTGATGGGCGAGATGTAAATTGCCAACAACCACTGGGGAGAAGTGTATGGTGTTTCCTGAAACATCTAAAAAACAAAGCAACAGAACCTAGGGCACTTCCACTTATGGTCCTATAGCTTAGGGAAATTAAAATCAAAAAGACACAGCCACCCCAAAGTTTGGAACGGCTCTGTTTACAAGAACCTCGTTTACAGTACAAGTTCAACATCGCAGAAAGTGAAAAATGGATAAAGAAGTTGTGGTATTTACTTACAAAGCAATATCACTCAGCAATGAAATCTGTGTCATCAGGCCCTTAGCAGCACAATGAGTGGATTCAGGTATGATGATTCTAACTGAAGTAAGTCACACAGAAAAAGAAACATCATAAGATATCAGTAATACACGGAATGTAAACTTGGCTACACAGGAACTGAATTACAGAACAGAACAGGGTCTCAAATTTAGAAAACCAACTTATGCTTGCTTAAGGGTAAAGGTGAGTTGGGGTGCTGCATAAAACCAGAGATTGAAATGAGCACAGATAAAGTTCCTTAAGTCAAATATGGAATAGACAAGAGCTACTCCTTGCTCAACGAAATGGACTCAACACCGCATATTAAACGCCTAAGAATGTACCTGACTAGTAAGTATCTTAAAACCTATGGATTGCTATGTCTCCGAAAGAGAATCAAGCATGTGTACAGGGGCATAAACGCAGCAGTGATAGGATTGGAGAGGTTCGGTGAGCAAATGAAGACCCTTTGAAGTCATATTGCATGGTACCCATTACACGGGTCTTAACTCTCCAGGTTTAAGGTATTCTTCCTTCAGCTAAAACATGCATGTGGAACCCAAGTATGATCAACCATGTGATCGGGAGACGTGTTCAAATATGTCTCAGTTTTCGTACCCTGGTACTCGGGTGCAACATTCCAGACGCTTTACTAACACTCTCCCCACTTGGAGAGTCAGTCCCTTTAACCTCCTGTTTGGCCCAGTTTGCAATTTCTGCGGAAGATGAACAGGAATAGCGAGAACCAATGAGAGACTAGCTGGAGGTGTCTGGACGGGCAAATTTAACTCTCATTTCCCACCAGGAAGAGGAATTAACCAAAGGCTCAGCGTGCCGTGCCGGAACCAGATTAGGGCCTGAAGCCATCCTGCGGAGTTGCGGCCAGCTCACAAGAAAGCGAGTTGAAGAAAGGAGCTCAGGGGCACTGTAAGTCACAAACCTGCAGAGTTATAAATGACAGCTATCGTCCAAAAATAGACTGAAGTAAGTCTGCCAAGAGGACTTGAAAGCGGGGCAGAATTGCAGGAAACCGATTTCAGGAGGTGGACTGGAATTGCATTGAAAGCATAGGAAAAGAGGCAGAACGTCCACAATGATGCACTTGGCCAAAAAGGGCGTATGCGTTTTTTCCTGAATATATTGAGGAAAAAAGGCATACGCCCTTTTTGGCCAACCAAGCAAGCTTGCAAAGGAAATCTGCACTACAATGAAGTCTCACTTCCCCCCGGTCAAAAGGGCCATCTGAAAAAAGTGTAAAATCCAGAAAGGCAGGACAGGCCATGGAGAACTGGGAGCCTTGTTATGCTGAAGGGCGGGATGTAAATTGCCAACAAACACTCGGGAGAAGTGTATGGTGTTTCCTGAAACATCTAAAAAACAAAGCAACAGAGCCTAGGGCACTTCCACTTATGGTCCTATAGCTTAGGGAATTTAAAATCAAAAAGACACAGCCACCCCAAAGTTTCGAACGGCTCTGTTTACAAGAACCTCGTTTACAGTACAAGTTCAACATCGCAGAAAGTGAAAAATGGATAAAAAAGTTGTGGTATTTACTTACAAAGCAATATCACTCAGCAATGAAATCTGTGTCATCAGGACCTTAGCAGCACAATGAGTGGATTCAGGTATGATGATTCTAACTGAAATAAGTCACACAGAAAAAGAAACATCATAAGATATCAGTAATACACGGAATGGAAACTTGGCTACACAGGAACTGAATTACAGAACAGAACAGGGTCTCAAATTTAGAAAACCAACTTATGCTTGCTTAAGGGGAAAGGTGAGTTGGGGTGCTGCATAAAACCAGAGATTGAAATGAGCACAGATAAAGTTCCTTAAGCCAAATATGGAATAGACAAGAGCTACTCCTTGCTCAACGAAATGGACTCAACACCCCATATTAAACGCCTAAGAATGTACCTGACTAGTAAGTATCTTAAAACCTATGGATTGCTATGTCTCCAAAAGAGAATCAAGCGTGTGTACAGGGGCATAAACGCAGCAGTGATAGGACTGGAGAGGTTCGGTGAGCAAATGAAGACCCTTTGAAGTCATATTGCATGGTACCCATTACACGGGTCTCAACTCTGCAGGTTTAAGGTATTCTTCCTTCAGCTAAAACATGCATGTGGAACCCAAGTATGATCAACCATGTGAACGGGAGACGTGTTCAAATATATCTCAGTTTTCCTCCCCTGGTACTCGGGTGCAACATTCCAGACGCTTTACTAACACTCTCCCCACTTGGAGAGTCAGTCCCTTTAACCTCCTGTTTGGCCCAGTTTGCAATTTCTGCGGAAGATGAACAGGAATAGCTAGAACCAATGAGAGGCTAGCTGGAGGTGTCTGGACGGGCAAATTTAACTCTCATTTCCCACCAGGAAGAGGAATTAACCAAAGGCTCAGCATGCCGGGCCGGAACCAGATTAGGGCCTGAAGCCATCCTGCGGTGTTGCGGCCAGGTCACAAGAAAGCGAGTTGAAGAAAGGAGCTCAGGGGCACTGTAATTCACAAACCTGCAGAGTTATAAATGACAGCTATCGTCCAAAAATAGAATGAAGTAAGGCTGCCAAGAGGACTTGAAAGCGGGGCAGAATTGCAGGAAACCGATTTCAGGAGGTAGACTGGAATTGCATTGAAAGCATAGGAAAAGAGGCAGAACGTCCACAATGATGCACTTGGCCAAAAAGGGCGTATGCGTTTTTTCCTGAATATATTCAGGAAAAAACGCATACGCCCTTTTTGGCCAACCAAGCAAGCTTGCAAAGGAAATCTGCACTACAATGAAGTCTCACTTCCCCCCGGTCAAAAGGGCCATCTGAAAAAAGTGTAAAATCCAGAAAGGCAACAGGCCATTGAGAACTGGGAGCCTTGTTATGCTGATGGGCGGGATGTAAATTGCCAACAGACACTTGGGAGAAGTGTATGGTGTTTCCTGAAACATCTAAAAAACAAAGCAACATAGCCTAGGGCACTTCCACTTATGGTCCTATAGCTTAGGGAAATTAAAATCAAAAAGACACAGCCACCCCAAAGTTTGGAACGGCTCTGTTTACAAGAACCTCGTTTACAGTACAAGTTCAACATCGCAGAAAGTGAAAAATGGATAAAGAAGTTGTGGTATTTACTTACAAAGCAATATCACTCAGCAATGAAATCTGTGTCATCAGGCCCTTAGCAGCACAATGAGTGGATTCAGGTATGATGATTCTAACTGAAATAAGTCACACAGAAAAAGAAACATCATAAGATATCAGTAATACACGGAATGTAAACTTGGCTACACAGGAACTGAATTACAGAACAGAACAGGGTCTCAAATTTAGAAAACCAACTTATTCTTGCGTAAGGGTAAAGGTGAGTTGGGGTGCTGCATAAAACCAGAGATTAAAATGAGCACAGATAAAGTTCCTTAAGCCAAATATGGAATAGACAAGAGCTACTCCTTGCTCAACGAAATGGACTCAACACCCCATATTAAACGCCTAAGAATGTACCTGACTAGTAAGTATCTTAAAACCTATGGATTGCTATGTCTCCGAAAAAGAATCAAGCATGTGTACAGGGGCATAAACGCAGCAGTGATAGGATTGGAGAGGTTCGGTGAGCAAATGAAGACCCTTTGAAGTCATATTGCATGGTACCCATTCCACGGGTTTCAACTACCCAGGTTTAAGGTATTCTTCCTTCAGCTACAACATGCATGTGGAACCCAAGTATGATCAACCATGTGAACAGGAGACGTGTTCAAATATGTCTCAGTTTTCCTCCCCTGGTAAACGGGTGCAACATTCCAGACGCTTTACTAACACTCTCCCCACTTGGAGAGTCAGCGCCTTTAACCTCCTGTTTGGCCCAGTTTGCAATTTCTGCGGAAGATGAACAGGAATAGCGAGAACCAATGAGAGACTAGCTGGAGGTGTCTGGACGGGCAAATTTAACTCTCATTTCCCACCAGGAAGAGGAAATAACCAAAGGCTCATCGTGCCGTACCGGAACCAGATTAGGGCCTGAAGCCATCCTGCGGTGTTGCGGCCAGCTCACAAGAAAGCGAGTTGAAGAAAGGAGCTCAGGGGCACTGTAATTCACAAACCTGCAGAGTTATAAATGACAGCTATCGTCCAAAAATAGACTGAAGTAAGGCTGCCAAGAGGACTTGAAAGCGGGGCAGAATTGCAGGAAACCGATTTCAGGAGGTAGACTGGAATTGCATTGAAAGCATAGGAAAAGAGGCAGAACGTCTACAATGATGCACTTGGCCAAAAAGGGCGTATGCGTTTTTTCCTGAATATATTCAGGAAAAAACGCATACGCCCTTTTTGGCCAACCAAGCAAGCTTGCAAAGGAAATCTGCACTACAATGAAGTCTCACTTCCCCCCGGTCAAAAGGGCCATCTGAAAAAAGTGTAAAATCCAGAAAGGCAACAGGCCATTGAGAACTGGGAGCCTTGTTATGCTGATGGGCGGGATGTAAATTGCCAACAGACACTTGGGAGAAGTGTATGGTGTTTCCTGAAACATCTAAAAAACAAAGCAACAGAGCCTAGGGCACTTCCACTTATGGTCCTATAGCTTAGGGAAATTAAAATCAAAAAGACACAGCCACCCCAAAGTTTGGAATGGCTCTGTTTACAAGAACCTCGTTTACAGTACAAGTTCAACATCGCAGAAAGTGAAAAATGGATAAAGAAGTTGTGGTATTTACTTACAAAGCAATATCACTCAGCAATGAAATCTGTGTCATCAGGCCCTTAGCAGCACAATGAGTGGATTCAGGTATGATGATTCTAACTGAAATAAGTCACACAGAAAAAGAAACATCATAACATATCACTAATACACGGAATGTAAACTTGGCTACACAGGAACTGAATTACAGAACAGAACAGGGTCTCAAATTTAGAAAACCAACTTATTCTTGCGTAAGGGTAAAGGTGAGTTGGGGTGCTGCATAAAACCAGAGATTGAAATGAGCACAGATAAAGTTCCTTAAGCCAAATATGGAATAGACAAGAGCTACTCCTTGCTCAACGAAATGGACTCAACACCCCATATTAAACGCCTAAGAATGTACCTGACTAGTAAGTATCTTAAAACCTATGGATTGCTATGTCTCCGAAAAAGAATCAAGCATGTGTACAGGGGCATAAACGCAGCAGTGATAGGATTGGAGAGGTTCGGTGAGCAAATGAAGACCCTTTGAAGTCATATTGCATGGTACCCATTCCACGGGTTTCAACTACCCAGGTTTAAGGTATTCTTCCTTCAGCTACAACATGCATGTGGAACCCAAGTATGATCAACCATGTGAACAGGAGACGTGTTCAAATATGTCTCAGTTTTCCTCCCCTGGTAAACGGGTGCAACATTCCAGACGCTTTACTAACACTCTCCCCACTTGGAGAGTCAGCGCCTTTAACCTCCTGTTTGGCCCAGTTTGCAATTTCTGCGGAAGATGAACAGGAATAGCGAGAACCAATGAGAGACTAGCTGGAGGTGTCTGGACGGGCAAATTTAACTCTCATTTCCCACCAGGAAGAGGAAATAACCAAAGGCTCAGCGTGCCGTACCGGAACCAGATTAGTGCCTGAAGCCATCCTGCGGTGTTGCGGCCAGCTCACAAGAAAGTGAGTTGAAGAAAGGAGCTCAGGGGCACTGTAATTCACAAACCTGCAGAGTTATAAATGACAGCTATCGTCCAAAAATAGACTGAAGTAAGGCTGCCAAGAGGACTTGAAAGCGGGGCAGAATTGCAGGAAACCGATTTCAGGAGGTAGACTGGAATTGCATTGAAAGCATAGGAAAAGAGGCAGAACGTCCACAATGATGCACTTGGCCAAAAAGGGCGTATGCGTTTTTTCCTGAATATATTCAGGAAAAAACGCATACGCCCTTTTTGGCCAACCAAGCAAGCTTGCAAAGGAAATCTGCACTACAATGAAGTCTCACTTCCCCCCGGTCAAAAGGGCCATCTGAAAAAAGTGTAAAATCCAGAAAGGCAACAGGCCATTGAGAACTGGGAGCCTTGTTATGCTGATGGGCGGGATGTAAATTGCCAACAGACACTTGGGAGAAGTGTATGGTGTTTCCTGAAACATCTAAAAAACAAAGCAACAGAGCCTAGGGCACTTCCACTTATGGTCCTATAGCTTAGGGAAATTAAAATCAAAAAGACACAGCCACCCCAAAGTTTGGAACGGCTCTGTTTACAAGAACCTCGTTTACAGTACAAGTTCAACATCGCAGAAAGTGAAAAATGGATAAAGAAGTTGTGGTATTTACTTACAAAGCAATATCACTCAGCAATGAAATCTGTGTCATCAAGCCCTTAGCAGCACAATGAGTGGATTCAGGTATGATGATTCTAACTGAAATAAGTCACACAGAAAAAGAAACATCATAAGATATCAGTAATACACGGAATGTAAACTTGGCTACACAGGAACTGAATTACAGAACAGAACAGGGTCTCAAATTTAGAAAACCAACTTATTCTTGCGTAAGGGTAAAGGTGAGTTGGGGTGCTGCATAAAACCAGAGATTGAAATGAGCACAGATAAAGTTCCTTAAGCCAAATAAGGAATAGACAAGAGCTACTCCTTGCTCAACGAAATGGACTCAACACCCCATATTAAACGCCTAAGAATGTACCTGACTAGTAAGTATCTTAAAACCTATGGATTGCTATGTCTCCGAAAAAGAATCAAGCATGTGTACAGGGGCATAAACGCAGCAGTGATAGGATTGGAGAGGTTCGGTGAGCAAATGAAGACCCTTTGAAGTCATATTGCATGGTACCCATTCCACGGGTTTCAACTACCCAGGTTTAAGGTATTCTTCCTTCAGCTACAACATGCATGTGGAACCCAAGTATGATCAACCATGTGAACAGGAGACGTGTTCAAATATGTCTCAGTTTTCCTCCCCTGGTAAACGGGTGCAACATTCCAGACGCTTTACTAACACTCTCCCCACTTGGAGAGTCAGCGCCTTTAACCTCCTGTTTGGCCCAGTTTGCAATTTCTGCGGAAGATGAACAGGAATAGCGAGAACCAATGAGAGACTAGCTGGAGGTGTCTGGACGGGCAAATTTAACTCTCATTTCCCACCAGGAAGAGGAAATAACCAAAGGCTCAGCGTGCCGTACCGGAACCAGATTAGGGCCTGAAGCCATCCTGCGGTGTTGCGGCCAGGTCACAAGAAAGCGAGTTGAAGAAAGGAGCTCAGGGGCACTGTAATTCACAAACCTGCAGAGTTATAAATGACAGCTATCGTCCAAAAATAGACTGAAGTAAGGCTGCCAAGAGGACTTGAAAGCGGGGCAGAATTGCAGGAAACCGATTTCAGGAGGTAGACTGGAATTGCATTGAAAACATAGGAAAAGAGGCAGAACGTCCACAATGATGCACTTGGCCAAAAAGGGCGTATGCGTTTTTTCCTGAATATATTCAGGAAAAAACGCATACGCCCTTTTTGGCCAACCAAGCAAGCTTGCAAAGGAAATCTGCACTACAATGAAGTCTCACTTCCCCCCGGTCAAAAGGGCCATCTGAAAAAAGTGTAAAATCCAGAAAGGCAACAGGCCATTGAGAACTCGGAGCCTTGTTATGCTGATGGGCGGGATGTAAATTGCCAACAGACACTTGGGAGAAGTGTATGGTGTTTCCTGAAACATCTAAAAAACAAAGCAACAGAGCCTAGGGCACTTCCACTTATGGTCCTATAGCTTAGGGAAATTAAAATCAAAAAGACACAGCCACCCCAAAGTTTGGAACGGCTCTGTTTACAAGAACCTCGTTTACAGTACAAGTTCAACATCGCAGAAAGTGAAAAATGGATAAAGAAGTTGTGGTATTTACTTACAAAGCAATATCACTCAGCAATGAAATCTGTGTCATCAGGCCCTTAGCAGCACAATGAGTGGATTCAGGTATGATGATTCTAACTGAAATAAGTCACACAGAAAAAGAAACATCATAAGATATCAGTAATACACGGAATGTAAACTTGGCTACACAGGAACTGAATTACAGAACAGAACAGGGTCTCAAATTTAGAAAACCAACTTATTCTTGCGTAAGGGTAAAGGTGAGTTGGGGTGCTGCATAAAACCAGAGATTGAAATGAGCACAGATAAAGTTCCTTAAGCCAAATATGGAATAGACAAGAGCTACTCCTTGCTCAACGAAATGGACTCAACACCCCATATTAAACGCCTAAGAATGTACCTGACTAGTAAGTATCTTAAAACCTATGGATTGCTATGTCTCCGAAAAAGAATCAAGCATGTGTACAGGGGCATAAACGCAGCAGTGATAGGATTGGAGAAGTTCGGTGAGCAAATGAAGACCCTTTGAAGTCATATTGCATGGTACCCATTCCACGGGTTTCAACTACCCAGGTTTAAGGTATTCTTCCTTCAGCTACAACATGCATGGGGAACCCAAGTATGATCAACCATGTGAACAGGAGACGTGTTCAAATATGTCTCAGTTTTCCTCCCCTGGTAAACGGGTGCAACATTCCAGACGCTTTACTAACACTCTCCCCACTTGGAGAGTCAGCGCCTTTAACCTCCTGTTTGGCCCAGTTTGCAATTTCTGCGGAAGATGAACAGGAATAGCGAGAACCAATGAGAGACTAGCTGGAGGTGTCTGGACGGGCAAATTTAACTCTCATTTCCCACCAGGAAGAGGAAATAACCAAAGGCTCAGCGTGCCGTACCGGAACCAGATTAGGGCCTGAAGCCATCCTGCGGTGTTGCGGCCAGCTCACAAGAAAGCGAGTTGAAGAAAGGAGCTCAGGGGCACTGTAATTCACAAACCTGCAGAGTTATAAATGACAGCTATCGTCCAAAAATAGACTGAAGTAAGGCTGCCAAGAGGACTTGAAAGCGGGGCAGAATTGCAGGGAACCGATTTCAGGAGGTAGACTGGAATTGCATTGAAAGCATAGGAAAAGAGGCAGAACGTCCACAATGATGCACTTGGCCAAAAAGGGCGTATGCGTTTTTGCCTGAATATATTCAGGAAAAAACGCATACGCCCTTTTTGGCCAACCAAGCAAGCTTGCAAAGGAAATCTGCACTACAATGAAGTCTCACATCTCCCCGGTCAAAAGGGCCATCTGAAAAAAGTGTAAAATCCAGAAAGGCAGGACAGGCCATGGAGAACTGGGAGCCTTGTTATGCTGATGGGCGGGATGTAAATTGCCAACAACCACTCGGGAGAAGTGTATGGTGTTTCCTGAAACATCTAAAAAACAAAGCAACAGAGCCTAGGGCACTGCCACTTATGGTCCTATAGCTTAGGGAAATTAAAATCAAAAAGACACAGCCACCCCAAAGTTTGGGACGCCTCTGTTTACAAGAACCTCGTTTACAGTACAAGTTCAACATCGCAGAAAGTGAAAAATGGATAAAGAAGTTGTGGTATTTACTTACAAAGCAATATCACTCAGCAATGAAATCTGTGTCATCAGGCCCTTAGCAGCACAATGAGTGGATTCAGGTATGATGATTCTAACTGAAATAAGTCACACAGAAAAAGAAACATCATAAGATATCAGTAATACACGGAATGTAAACTTGGCTACACAGGAACTGAATTACAGAACAGAACAGGGTCTCAAATTTAGAAAACCAACTTATTCTTGCGTAAGGGTAAAGGTGAGTTGGGGTGCTGCATAAAACCAGAGATTGAAATGAGCACAGATAAAGTTCCTTAAGCCAAATAAGGAATAGACAAGAGCTACTCCTTGCTCAACGAAATGGACTCAACACCCCATATTAAACGCCTAAGAATGTACCTGAATAGTAAGTATCTTAAAACCTATGGATTGCTATGTCTCCGAAAGAGAATCAAGCATGTGTACAGGGGCATAAACGCAGCAGTGATAGGATTGGAGAGGTTCGATGAGCAAATGAAGACCCTTTGAAGTCATATTGCATGGTACCCATTCCACGGGTTTCAACTACCCAGGTTTAAGGTATTCTTCCTTCAGCTACAACATGCATGTGGAACCCAAGTATGATCAACCATGTGAACAGGAGACGTGTTCAAATATGTCTCAGTTTTCCTCCCCTGGTAAACGGGTGCAACATTCCAGATGCTTTACTAACACTCTCCCCACTTGGAGAGTCAGCGCCTTTAACCTCCTGTTTGGCCCAGTTTGCAATTTCTGCGGAAGATGAACAGGAATAGCGAGAACCAATGAGAGACTAGCTGGAGGTGTCTGGACGGGCAAATTTAACTCTCATTTCCCACCAGGAAGAGGAAATAACCAAAGGCTCAGCGTGCCGTACCGGAACCAGATTAGGGCCTGAAGCCATCATGCGGTGTTGCGGCCAGCTCAAAAGAAAGCGAGTTGAAGAAAGGAGCTCAGGGGCACTGTAATTCACAAACCTGCAGAGTTATAAATGACAGCTATCGTCCAAAAATAGACTGAAGTAAGGCTGCCAAGAGGACTTGAAAGCGGGGCAGAATTGCAGGGAACCGATTTCAGGAGGTAGACTGGAATTGCATTGAAAGCATAGGAAAAGAGGCAGAACGTCCACAATGATGCACTTGGCCAAAAAGGGCGTATGCGTTTTTTCCTGAATATATTCAGGAAAAAACGCATACGCCCTTTTTGGCCAACCAAGCAAGCTTGCAAAGGAAATCTGCACTACAATGAAGTCTCACATCTCCCCGGTCAAAAGGGCCATCTGAAAAAAGTGTAAAATCCAGAAAGGCAGGACAGGCCATGGAGAACTGGGAGCCTTGTTATGCTGATGGGCGGGATGTAAATTGCCAACAACCACTCGGGAGAAGTGTATGGTGTTTCCTGAAACATCTAAAAAACAAAGCAACAGAGCCTAGGGCACTGCCACTTATGGTCCTATAGCTTAGGGAAATTAAAATCAAAAAGACACAGCCACCCCAAAGTTTGGGACGCCTCTGTTTACAAGAACCTCGTTTACAGTACAAGTTCAACATCGCAGAAAGTGAAAAATGGATAAAGAAGTTGTGGTATTTACTTACAAAGCAATATCACTCAGCAATGAAATCTGTGTCATCAGGCCCTTAGCATCACAATGAGTGGATTCAGGTATGATGATTCTAACTGAAATAAGTCACACAGAAAAAGAAACATCATAAGATATCAGTAATACACGGAATGTAAACTTGGCTACACAGGAACTGAATTACAGAACAGAACAGGGTCTCAAATTTAGAAAACCAACTTATGCTTGCTTAAGGGTAAAGGTGAGTTGGGGTGCTGCATAAAACCAGAGATTGAAATGAGCACAGATAAAGTTCCTTAAGTCAAATATGGAATAGACAAGAGCTACTCCTTGCTCAACGAAATGGACTCAACACCGCATATTAAACGCCTAAGAATGTACCTGACTAGTAAGTATCGTAAAACCTATGGATTGCTATGTCTCCAAAAGAGAATCAAGCATGTGTACAGGGGCATAAACGCAGCAGTGATAGGATTGGAGAGGTTCGGTGAGCAAATGAAGACCCTTTGAAGTCATATTGCATGGTACCCATTACACGGGTCTCAACTCTCCAGGTTTAAGGTATTCTTCCTTCAGCTAAAACATGCATGTGGAACCCAAGTATGATCAACCATGTGAACGGGAGACGTGTTCAAATATGTCTCAGTTTTCCTCCCCTGGTACTCGGGTGCAACATTCCAGACGCTTTACTAACACTCTCCCCACTTGGAGAGTCAGCGCCTTTAACCTCCTGTTTGGCACAGTTTGCAATTTCTGCGGAAGATGAACAGGGATAGCGAGAACCAATGAGAGACTAGCTGGAGGTGTCTGGACGGGCAAATTTAACTCTCATTTCCCACCAGGAAGAGGAAATAACCAAAGGCTCAGCGTGTCGTACCGGAACCAGATTAGGGCCTGAAGACATCCTGCGGTGTTTCGGCCAGCTCAAAAGAAAGCGAGTTGAAGAAAGGAGCTCAGGGGCACTGTAATTCACAAACCTGCAGAGTTATAAATGACAGCTATCGTCCAAAAATAGACTGAAGTAAGGCTGCCAAGAGGACTTGAAAGCGGGGCAGAATTGCAGGAAACCGATTTCAGGAGGTAGACTGGAATTGCATTGAAAGCATAGGAAAAGAGGCAGAACGTCCACAATGATGCACTTGGCCAAAAAGGGCGTATGCGTTTTTTCCTGAATATATTCAGGAAAAAACGCATACGCCCTTTTTGGCCAACCAAGCAAGCTTGCAAAGGAAATCTGCACTACAATGAAGTCTCACTTCCCCCCGGTCAAAAGGGCCATCTGAAAAAAGTGTAAAATCCAGAAAGGCAGGACAGGCCATGGAGAACTGGGCACCTTGTTATGCTGATGGGCGGGATGTAAATTGCCAACAACCACTCAGGAGAAGTGTATGGTGTTTCCTGAAACATCTAAGAAACAAAGCAACAGAACCTAGGGCACGTCCACTTATGGTCCTATAGCTTAGGGAAATTAAAATCAAAAAGACACAGCCACCCCAAAGTTTGGAATGGCTCTGTTTACAAGAACCTCGTTTACAGTACAAGTTCAACATCGCAGAAAGTGAAAAATGGATAAAGAAGTTGTGGTATTTACTTACAAAGCAATATCACTCAGCAATGAAATCTGTGTCATCAGGCCCTTAGCAGCACAATGAGTGGATTCAGGTATGATGATTCTAACTGAAGTAAGTCACACAGAAAAAGAAACATCATAAGATATCAGTAATACACGGAATGTAAACTTGGCTACACAGCAACTGAATTACAGAACAGAACAGGGTCTCAAATTTAGAAAACCAACTTATGCTTGCTTAAGGGTAAAGGTGAGTTGGGGTGCTGCATAAAACCAGAGATTGAAATGAGCACAGATAAAGTTCCTTAAGTCAAATATGGAATAGACAAGAGCTACTCCTTGCTCAACGAAATGGACTCAACACCGCATATTAAACGCCTAAGAATGTACCTGACTAGTAAGTATCGTAAAACCTATGGATTGCTATGTCTCCGAAAGAGAATCAAGCATGTGTACAGGGGCATAAACGCAGCAGTGATAGGATTGGAGTGGTTCGGTGAGCAAATGAAGACCCTTTGAAGTCATATTGCATGGTACCCATTACACGGGTCTTAACTCTCCAGGTTTAAGGTATTCTTCCTTCAGCTAAAACATGCATGTGGAACCCAAGTATGATCAACCATGTGAACGGGAGACGTGTTCAAATATGTCTCAGTTTTCCTCCCCTGGTACTCGGGTGCAACATTCCAGACGCTTTACTAACACTCTCCCCACTTGGAGAGTCAGCGCCTTTAACCTCCTGTTTGGCCCAGTTTGCAATTTCTGCGGAAGATGAACAGGAATAGCGAGAACCAATGAGAGGCTAGCTGGAGGTGTCTGAACGGGCAAATTTAACTCTCATTTCCCACCAGGAAGAGGAAATAACCAAAGGCTCAGCGTGCCGTGCCGGAACCAGATTAGGGCCTGAAGCCATCCTGCGGTGTTGCGGCCAGGTCACAAGAAAGCGAGTTGAAGAAAGGAGCTCAGGGGCACTGTAATTCACAAACCTGCAGAGTTATAAATGACAGCTATCGTCCAAAAATAGACTGAAGTAAGGCTGCCAAGAGGACTTGAAAGCGGGGCAGAATTGCAGGAAACCGATTTCAGGAGGTAGACTGGAATTGCATTGAAAGCATAGGAAAAGAGGCAGAACGTCCACAATGATGCACTTGGCCAAAAAGGGCGTATGCGTTTTCTCCTGAATATATTCAGGAAAAAACGCATACGCCCTTTTTGGCCAACCAAGCAAGCTTGCAAAGGAAATCTGCACTACAATGAAGTCTCACTTCCCCCCGGTCAAAAGGGCCATCTGAAAAAAGTGTAAAATCCAGAAAGGCAGGACAGGCCATGGAGAACTGGGAGCCTTGTTATGCTGATGGGCGGGATGTAAATTGCCAACAACCACTCGGAAGAAGTGTATGGTGTTTCCTGAAACATCTAAAAAACAAAGCAACAGAGCCTAGGGCACTTCCACTTATGGTCCTATAGCTTAGGGAAATTAAAATCAAAAAGACACAGCCACCCCAAAGTTTGGGACGCCTCCGTTTACAAGAACCTCATTTACCGTACAAGTTCAATATCACAGAAAGTGAAAAATGGATAAAGAACTTGTGGTACTTACGTACAATGCAGTATCACTCAGCAATGAAATCTATGTCATCAGGCCCGTAGCAGCATAATGAATGGATTCAGGTACGATGATTCTAACTGAAATAAGTCACACAGAAAAAGAAACATCATAACATATCACTAATACACGGAATGTAAACTTGGCTACACAGGAACTGCATTCCAAAACAGAACAGGTTCTCAAATTTAGAAAACCAACTTATGCTTGCTTAAGGGGAAAGGTGAGTTGGGGTGCTGCATAAAACCAGAGATTGAAATGAGCACAGATAAAGTTCCTTAAGCCAAATATGGAATAGACAAGAGCTACTCCTTGCTCAACGAAATGGACTCAACACCCCATATTAAACGCCTAAGAATGTACCTGACTAGTAAGTATCTTAAAACCTATGGATTGCTACGTCTCCAAAAGAGAATCAAGCGTGTGTACAGGGGCATAAACGCAGCAGTGATAGGATTGGAGAGGTTCGGTGAGCAAATGAAGACCCTTTGAAGTCATATTGCATGGTACCCATTCCATGGGTCTCAACTCTCCAAGTTTAAGGTATTCTTCCTTCAGCTAAAACATCCATGTGGAACCCAGAGTATGATCAACCATGTGAACGGGAGACGTGTTCAAATATGTCTCAGTTTTCCTCCCCTGGTACTCGGGTGCAACATTCCAGACGCTTTACTAACACTCTCCCGACTTGGAGAGTCAGTCCCTTTAACCTCCTGTTTGGCCCAGTTTGCAATTTCTGCGGAAGATGAACAGGAATAGTGAGAACCAATGAGAGACTAGCTGGAGGTGTCTGGACGGGCAAATTTAACTCTCATTTCCCACCAGGAAGAGGAATTAACCAAAGGCTCAGCGTGCCGTGCCGGAACCAGATTAGGGCCTGAAGCCATCCTGCGGTGTTGCGGCCAGCTCACAAGAAAGCGAGTTGAAGAAAGGAGCTCAGGGGCACTGTAATTCACAAACCTGCAGAGTTATAAATGACAGCTATCGTCCAAAAATAGACTGAAGTAAGGCTGCCAAGAGGACTTGAAAGCGGGGCAGAATTGCAGGAAACCGATTTCAGGAGGTAGACTGGAATTGCATTGAAAGCATAGGAAAAGAGGCAGAACGTCCACAATGATGCACTTGGCCAAAAAGGGCGTATGCGTTTTTTCCTGAATATATTCAGGAAAAAACGCATACGCCCTTTTTGGCCAACCAAGCAAGCTTGCAAAGGAAATCTGCACTACAATGAAGTCTCACTTCCCCCCGGTCAAAAGGGCCATCTGAGAAAAGTGTAAAATCCAGAAAGGCAGGACAGGCCATGGAGAACTGGGAGCCTTGTTATGCTGATGGGCGGGATGTAAATTGCCAACAACCACTCGGGAGAAGTGTATGGTGTTTCCTGAAACATCTAAAAAACAAAGCAACAGAACCTAGGGCACTTCCACTTATGGTCCTATAGCTTAGGGAAATTAAAATCAAAAAGACACAGCCACCCCAAAGTTTGGAACGGCTCTGTTTACAAGAACCTCGTTTACAGTACAAGTTCAACATCGCAGAAAGTGAAAAATGGATAAAGAAGTTGTGGTATTTACTTACAAAGCAATATCACTCAGCAATGAAGTCTGTGTCATCAGGCCCTTAGCAGCACAATGAGTGGATTCAGGTATGATGATTCTAACTGAAATAAGTCACACAGAAAAAGAAACATCATAAGATATCAGTAATACACGGAATGTAAACTTGGCTACACAGGAACTGAATTACAGAACAGAACAGGGTCTCAAATTTAGAAAACCAACTTATTCTTGCTTAAGGGTAAAGGTGAGTTGGGGTGCTGCATAAAACCAGAGATTGAAATGAGCACAGATAAAGTTCCTTAAGCCAAATATGGAATAGAGAAGAGCTACTCCTTGCTCAACGAAATGGACTCAACACCCCATATTAAACGCCTAAGAATGTACCTGACTAGTAAGTATCTTAAAACCTATGGATTGCTATGTCTCCGAAAGAGAATCAAGCATGTGTACAGGGGCATAAACGCAGCAGTGATAGGATTGGAGAGGTCGGTGAGCAAATGAAGACCCTTTGAAATCATATTGCATGGTACCCATTCCACGGGTTTCAACTACCCAGGTTTAAGGTATTCTTCCTTCAGCTAAAACATGCATGTGGAACCTAGAGTATGATCAACCATGTGATCGGGAGACGTGTTCAAATATGTCTCAGTTTTCCTCCCCTGGTACTCGGGTGCAACATTCCAGACGCTTTACTAACACTCTCCCCACTTGGAGAGTCAGTCCCTTTAACCTCCTGTTTGGCCCAGTTTGCAATTTCTGCGGAAGATGAACAGGAATAGCGAGAACCAATGAGAGACTAGCTGGAGGTGTCTGAACGGGCAAATTTAACTCTCATTTCCCACCAGGAAGAGGAATTAACCAAAGGCTCAGCATGCCGGGCCGGAACCAGATTAGGGCCTGAAGCCATCCTGCGGTGTTGCGGCCAGGTCACAAGAAAGCGAGTTGAAGAAAGGAGCTCAGGGGCACTGTAATTCACAAACCTGCAGAGTTATAAATGACAGCTATCGTCCAAAAATAGACTGAAGTAAGGCTGCCAAGAGGACTTGAAAGCGGGGCAGAATTGCAGGAAACCGATTTCAGGAGGTAGACTGGAATTGCATTGAAAGCATAGGAAAAGAGGCAGAACGTCCACAATGATGCACTTGGCCAAAAAGGGCGTATGCGTTTTTTCCTGAATATATTCAGGAAAAAACGCATACGCCCTTTTTGGCCAACCAAGCAAGCTTGCAAAGGAAATCTGCACTACAATGAAGTCTCACTTCCCCCCGGTCAAAAGGGCCATCTGATAAAAGTGTAAAATCCAGAAAGGCAACAGGCCATTGAGAACTGGGAGCCTTGTTATGCTGATGGGCGGGATGTAAATTGCCAACAGACACTTGGGAGAAGTGTATGGTGTTTCCTGAAACATCTAAAAAACAAAGCAACAGAACCTAGGGCACTTCCACTTATGGTCCTATAGCTTAGGGAAATTAAAATCAAAAAGACACAGCCACCCCAAAGTTTGGAACGGCTCTGTTTACAAGAACCTCGTTTACAGTACAAGTTCAACATCGCAGAAAGTGAAAAATGGATAAAGAAGTTGTGGTATTTACTTACAAAGCAATATCACTCAGCAATGAAATCTGTGTCATCAGGCCCTTAGCAGCACAATGAGTGGATTCAGGTATGATGATTCTAACTGAAATAAGTCACACAGAAAAAGAAACATCATAAGATATCAGTAATACACGGAATGTAAACTTGGCTACACAGGAACTGAATTACAGAACAGAACAGGGTCTCAAATTTAGAAAACCAACTTATGCTTGCTTAAGGGTAAAGGTGAGTTGGGGTGCTGCATAAAACCAGAGATTGAAATGAGCACAGATAAAGTTCCTTAAGCCAAATATGGAATAGACAAGAGCTACTCCTTGCTCAACGAAATGGACTCAACACCGCATATTAAACGCCTAAGAATGTACCTGACTTGTAAGTATCTTAAAACCTATGGATTGCTACGTCTCCAAAAGAGAATCAAGCATGTGTACAGGGGCATAAACGCAGCAGTGATAGGATTGGAGAGGTTCGGTGAGCAAATGAAGACCCTTTGAAGTCATATTGCATGGTACCCATTCCATGGGTCTTAACTCTCCAAGTTTAAGGTATTCTTCCTTCAGCTAAAACATGCATGTGGAACCCAGAGTATGATCAACCATGTGAACGGGAGACGTGTTCAAATATGTCTCAGTTTTCCTCCCCTGGTACTCGGGTGCAACATTCCAGACGCTTTACTAACACTCTCCCGACTTGGAGAGTCAGTCCCTTTAACCTCCTGTTTGGCCCAGTTTGCAATTTCTGCGGAAGATGAACAGGAATAGTGAGAACCAATGAGAGACTAGCTGGAGGTGTCTGGACGGGCAAATTTAACTCTCATTTCCCACCAGGAAGAGGAATTAACCAAAGGCTCAGCGTGCCGTGCCAGAACCAGATTAGGGCCTGAAGCCATCCTGCGGTGTTGCGGCCAGGTCACAAGAAAGCGAGTTGAAGAAAGGAGCTCAGGGGCACTGTAATTCACAAACCTGCAGAGTTATAAATGACAGCTATCGTCCAAAAATAGACTGAAGTAAGGCTGCCAAGAGGACTTGAAAGCGGGGCAGAATTGCAGGAAACCGATTTCAGGAGGTAGACTGGAATTGCATTGAAAGCATAGGAAAAGAGGCAGAACGTCCACAATGATGCACTTGGCCAAAAAGGGCGTATGCGTTTTTTCCTGAATATATTCAGGAAAAAACGCATACGCCCTTTTTGGCCAACCAAGCAAGCTTGCAAAGGAAATCTGCACTACAATGAAGTCTCACTTCCCCCCGGTCAAAAGGGCCATCTGATAAAAGTGTAAAATCCAGAAAGGCAACAGGCCATTGAGAACTGGGAGCCTTGTTATGCTGATGGGCGGGATGTAAATTGCCAACAACCACTCGGGAGAAGTGTATGGTGTTTCCTGAAACATCTAAAAAACAAAGCAACAGAGCCTAGGGCACTTCCACTTATGGTCCTATAGCTTAGGGAAATTAAAAT
Organism: Delphinus delphis; assembly: GCF_949987515.2. Taxonomy (NCBI): domain Eukaryota; kingdom Metazoa; phylum Chordata; class Mammalia; order Artiodactyla; family Delphinidae; genus Delphinus; species Delphinus delphis. Next base: position 57,447 of record NW_027192711.1, read on the forward strand.
CAAAAAGACACAGCCACCCCAAAGTTTGGAACGGCTCTGTTTACAAGAACCTCGTTTACAGTACAAGTTCAACATCGCAGAAAGTGAAAAATGGATAAAGAAGTTGTGGTATTTACTTACAAAGCAATATCACTCAGCAATGAAATCTGTGTCATCAGGCCCTTAGCAGCACAATGAGTGGATTCAGGTATGATGATTCTAACTGAAATAAGTCACACAGAAAAAGAAACATCATAAGATATCAGTAATACACGGAATGTAAACTTGGCTACACAGGAACTGAATTACAGAACAGAACAGGGTCTCAAATTTAGAAAACCAACTTATGCTTGCTTAAGGGTAAAGGTGAGTTGGGGTGCTGCATAAAACCAGAGATTGAAATGAGCACAGATAAAGTTCCTTAAGCCAAATATGGAATAGACAAGAGCTACTCCTTGCTCAACGAAATGGACTCAACACCGCATATTAAACGCCTAAGAATGTACCTGACTTGTAAGTATCTTAAAACCTATGGATTGCTACGTCTCCAAAAGAGAATCAAGCATGTGTACAGGGGCATAAACGCAGCAGTGATAGGATTGGAGAGGTTCGGTGAGCAAATGAAGACCCTTTGAAGTCATATTTCATGGTACCCATTCCATGGGTCTCAACTCTCCAAGTTTAAGGTATTCTTCCTTCAGCTAAAACATGCATGTGGAACCCAGAGTATGATCAACCATGTGAACGGGAGACGTGTTCAAATATGTCTCAGTTTTCCTCCCCTGGTACTCGGGTGCAACATTCCAGATGCTTTACTAACACTCTCCCGACTTGGAGAGTCAGTCCCTTTAACCTCCTGTTTGGCCCAGTTTGCAATTTCTGCGGAAGATGAACAGGAATAGTGAGAACCAATGAGAGACTAGCTGGAGGTGTCTGGACGGGCAAATTTAACTCTCATTTCCCACCAGGAAGAGGAATTAACCAAAGGCTCAGCGTGCCGTGCCGGAACCAGATTAGGGCCTGAAGCCATCCTGCGGTGTTGCGGCCAGGTCACAAGAAAGCGAGTTGAAGAAAGGAGCTCAGGGGCACTGTAATTCACAAACCTGCAGAGTTATAAATGACAGCTATCGTCCAAAAATAGAGTGAAGTAAGGCTGCCAAGAGGACTTGAAAGCGGGGCAGAATTGCAGGAAACCGATTTCAGGAGGTACACTGGAATTGCATTGAAAGCATAGGAAAAGAGGCAGAACGTCCACAATGATGCACTTGGCCAAAAAGGGCGTATGCGTTTTTTCCTGAATATATTCAGGAAAAAACGCATACGCCCTTTTTGGCCAACCAAGCAAGCTTGCAAAGGAAATCTGCACTACAATGAAGTCTCACATCTCCCCGGTCAAAAGGGCCATCTGAAAAAAGTGTAAAATCCAGAAAGGCAGGACAGGCCATGGAGAACTGGGAGCCTTGTTACGCTGATGGGCGGGATGTAAATTGCCAACAACCACTCGGGAGAAGTGTATGGTGTTTCCTGAAACATCTAAAAAACAAAGCAACAGAGCCTAGGGCACTGCCACTTATGGTCCTATAGCTTAGGGAAATTAAAATCAAAAAGACACAGCCACCCCAAAGTTTGGGACGCCTCTGTTTACAAGAACCTCGTTTACAGTACAAGTTCAACATCGCAGAAAGTGAAAAATGGATAAAGAATTTGTGGTATTTACTTACAAAGCAATATCACTCAGCAATGAAATCTGTGTCATCAGGCCCTTAGCAGCACAATGAGTGGATTCAGGTATGATGATTCTAACTGAAATAAGTCACACAGAAAAAGAAACATCATAAGATATCAGTAATACACGGAATGTAAACTTGGCTACACAGGAACTGAATTACAGAACAGAACAGGGTCTCAAATTTAGAAAACCAACTTATGCTTGCTTAAGGGTAAAGGTGAGTTGGGGTGCTGCATAAAACCAGAGATTGAAATGAGCACAGATAAAGTTCCTTAAGTCAAATATGGAATAGACAAGAGCTACTCCTTGCTCAATGAAATGGACTCAACACCCCATATTAAACGCCTAAGAATGTACCTGACTAGTAAGTATCTTAAAACCTATGGATTGCTATGTCTCTGAAAGAGAATCAAGCGTGTGTACAGGGGCATAAACGCAGCAGTGATAGGATTGGAGAGGTTCGGTGAGCAAATGAAGACCCTTTGAAGTCATATTGCATGGTACCCATTACACGGGTCTCAACTCTCCAGGTTTAAGGTATTCTTCCTTCAGCTAAAACATGCATGTGGAACCCAAGTATGATCAACCATGTGAACGGGAGACGTGTTCAAATATGTCACAGTTTTCCTCCCCTGGTACTCGGGTGCAACATTCCAGACGCTTTACTAACACTCTCCCCACTTGGAGAGTCAGCGCCTTTAACCTCCTGTTTGGCACAGTTTGCAATTTCTTGGAAGATGAACAGGAATAGCGAGAACCAATGAGAGGCTAGCTGGAGGTGTCTGGACGGGCAAATTTAACTCTCATTTCCCACCAGGAAGAGGAAATAACCAAAGGCTCAGCGTGCCGTACCGGAACCAGATTAGGGCCTGAAGCCATCCTGCGGTGTTGCGGCCAGCTCAAAAGAAAGCGAGTTGAAGAAAGGAGCTCAGGGGCACTGTAATTCACAAACCTGCAGAGTTATAAATGACAGCTATCGTCCAAAAATAGACTGAAGTAAGGCTGCCAAGAGGAATTGAAAGCAGGGCAGAATTGCAGGAAACCGATTTCAGGAGGTAGACTGGAATTGCATTGAAAGCATAGGAAAAGAGGCAGAACGTCCACAATGATGCACTTGGCCAAAAAGGGCGCATGCGTTTTTTCCTGAATATATTCAGGAAAAAACGCATACGCCCTTTTTGGCCAACCAAGCAAGCTTGCAAAGGAAATCTGCACTACAATGAAGTCTCACTTCCCCCCGGTCAAAAGGGCCATCTGAAAAAAGTGTAAAATCCAGAAAGGCAGGACAGGCCATGGAGAACTGGGAGCCTTGTTATGCTGATGGGCGAGATGTAAATTGCCAACAACCACTGGGGAGAAGTGTATGGTGTTTCCTGAAACATCTAAAAAACAAAGCAACAGAACCTAGGGCACTTCCACTTATGGTCCTATAGCTTAGGGAAATTAAAATCAAAAAGACACAGCCACCCCAAAGTTTGGAACGGCTCTGTTTACAAGAACCTCGTTTACAGTACAAGTTCAACATCGCAGAAAGTGAAAAATGGATAAAGAAGTTGTGGTATTTACTTACAAAGCAATATCACTCAGCAATGAAATCTGTGTCATCAGGCCCTTAGCAGCACAATGAGTGGATTCAGGTATGATGATTCTAACTGAAGTAAGTCACACAGAAAAAGAAACATCATAAGATATCAGTAATACACGGAATGTAAACTTGGCTACACAGGAACTGAATTACAGAACAGAACAGGGTCTCAAATTTAGAAAACCAACTTATGCTTGCTTAAGGGTAAAGGTGAGTTGGGGTGCTGCATAAAACCAGAGATTGAAATGAGCACAGATAAAGTTCCTTAAGTCAAATATGGAATAGACAAGAGCTACTCCTTGCTCAACGAAATGGACTCAACACCGCATATTAAACGTCTAAGAATGTACCTGACTAGTAAGTATCTTAAAACCTATGGATTGCTATGTCTCCGAAAGAGAATCAAGCATGTGTACAGGGGCATAAACGCAGCAGTGATAGGATTGGAGAGGTTCGGTGAGCAAATGAAGACCCTTTGAAGTCATATTGCATGGTACCCATTACACGGGTCTTAACTCTCCAGGTTTAAGGTATTCTTCCTTCAGCTAAAACATGCATGTGGAACCCAAGTATGATCAACCATGTGATCGGGAGACGTGTTCAAATATGTCTCAGTTTTCGTACCCTGGTACTCGGGTGCAACATTCCAGACGCTTTACTAACACTCTCCCCACTTGGAGAGTCAGTCCCTTTAACCTCCTGTTTGGCCCAGTTTGCAATTTCTGCGGAAGATGAACAGGAATAGCGAGAACCAATGAGAGACTAGCTGGAGGTGTCTGGACGGGCAAATTTAACTCTCATTTCCCACCAGGAAGAGGAATTAACCAAAGGCTCAGCGTGCCGTGCCGGAACCAGATTAGGGCCTGAAGCCATCCTGCGGAGTTGCGGCCAGCTCACAAGAAAGCGAGTTGAAGAAAGGAGCTCAGGGGCACTGTAAGTCACAAACCTGCAGAGTTATAAATGACAGCTATCGTCCAAAAATAGACTGAAGTAAGTCTGCCAAGAGGATTTGAAAGCGGGGCAGAATTGCAGGAAACCGATTTCAGGAGGTGGACTGGAATTGCATTGAAAGCATAGGAAAAGAGGCAGAACGTCCACAATGATGCACTTGGCCAAAAAGGGCGTATGCGTTTTTTCCTGAATATATTGAGGAAAAAAGGCATACGCCCTTTTTGGCCAACCAAGCAAGCTTGCAAAGGAAATCTGCACTACAATGAAGTCTCACTTCCCCCCGGTCAAAAGGGCCATCTGAAAAAAGTGTAAAATCCAGAAAGGCAGGACAGGCCATGGAGAACTGGGAGCCTTGTTATGCTGAAGGGCGGGATGTAAATTGCCAACAAACACTCGGGAGAAGTGTATGGTGTTTCCTGAAACATCTAAAAAACAAAGCAACAGAGCCTAGGGCACTTCCACTTATGGTCCTATAGCTTAGGGAATTTAAAATCAAAAAGACACAGCCACCCCAAAGTTTCGAACGGCTCTGTTTACAAGAACCTCGTTTACAGTACAAGTTCAACATCGCAGAAAGTGAAAAATGGATAAAAAAGTTGTGGTATTTACTTACAAAGCAATATCACTCAGCAATGAAATCTGTGTCATCAGGACCTTAGCAGCACAATGAGTGGATTCAGGTATGATGATTCTAACTGAAATAAGTCACACAGAAAAAGAAACATCATAAGTTATCAGTAATACACGGAATGGAAACTTGGCTACACAGGAACTGAATTACAGAACAGAACAGGGTCTCAAATTTAGAAAACCAACTTATGCTTGCTTAAGGGGAAAGGTGAGTTGGGGTGCTGCATAAAACCAGAGATTGAAATGAGCACAGATAAAGTTCCTTAAGCCAAATATGGAATAGACAAGAGCTACTCCTTGCTCAACGAAATGGACTCAACACCCCATATTAAACGCCTAAGAATGTACCTGACTAGTAAGTATCTTAAAACCTATGGATTGCTATGTCTCCAAAAGAGAATCAAGCGTGTGTACAGGGGCATAAACGCAGCAGTGATAGGACTGGAGAGGTTCGGTGAGCAAATGAAGACCCTTTGAAGTCATATTGCATGGTACCCATTACACGGGTCTCAACTCTGCAGGTTTAAGGTATTCTTCCTTCAGCTAAAACATGCATGTGGAACCCAAGTATGATCAACCATGTGAACGGGAGACGTGTTCAAATATATCTCAGTTTTCCTCCCCTGGTACTCGGGTGCAACATTCCAGACGCTTTACTAACACTCTCCCCACTTGGAGAGTCAGTCCCTTTAACCTCCTGTTTGGCCCAGTTTGCAATTTCTGCGGAAGATGAACAGGAATAGCTAGAACCAATGAGAGGCTAGCTGGAGGTGTCTGGACGGGCAAATTTAACTCTCATTTCCCACCAGGAAGAGGAATTAACCAAAGGCTCAGCATGCCGGGCCGGAACCAGATTAGGGCCTGAAGCCATCCTGCGGTGTTGCGGCCAGGTCACAAGAAAGCGAGTTGAAGAAAGGAGCTCAGGGGCACTGTAATTCACAAACCTGCAGAGTTATAAATGACAGCTATTGTCCAAAAATAGAATGAAGTAAGGCTGCCAAGAGGACTTGAAAGCGGGGCAGAATTGCAGGAAACCGATTTCAGGAGGTAGACTGGAATTGCATTGAAAGCATAGGAAAAGAGGCAGAACGTCCACAATGATGCACTTGGCCAAAAAGTGCGTATGCGTTTTTTCCTGAATATATTCAGGAAAAAACGCATACGCCCTTTTTGGCCAACCAAGCAAGCTTGCAAAGGAAATCTGCACTACAATGAAGTCTCACTTCCCCCCGGTCAAAAGGGCCATCTGAAAAAAGTGTAAAATCCAGAAAGGCAACAGGCCATTGAGAACTGGGAGCCTTGTTATGCTGATGGGCGGGATGTAAATTGCCAACAGACACTTGGGAGAAGTGTATGGTGTTTCCTGAAACATCTAAAAAACAAAGCAACAGAGCCTAGGGCACTTCCACTTATGGTCCTATAGCTTAGGGAAATTAAAATCAAAAAGACACAGCCACCCCAAAGTTTGGAACAGCTCTGTTTACAAGAACCTCGTTTACAGTACAAGTTCAACATCGCAGAAAGTGAAAAATGGATAAAGAAGTTGTGGTATTTACTTACAAAGCAATATCACTCAGCAATGAAATCTGTGTCATCAGGCCCTTAGCAGCACAATGAGTGGATTCAGGTATGATGATTCTAACTGAAATAAGTCACACAGAAAAAGAAACATCATAAGATATCAGTAATACACGGAATGTAAACTTGGCTACACAGGAACTGAATTACAGAACAGAACAGGGTCTCAAATTTAGAAAACCAACTTATTCTTGCGTAAGGGTAAAGGTGAGTTGGGGTGCTGCATAAAACCAGAGATTAAAATGAGCACAGATAAAGTTCCTTAAGCCAAATATGGAATAGACAAGAGCTACTCCTTGCTCAACGAAATGGACTCAACACCCCATATTAAACGCCTAAGAATGTACCTGACTAGTAAGTATCTTAAAACCTATGGATTGCTATGTCTCCGAAAAAGAATCAAGCATGTGTACAGGGGCATAAACGCAGCAGTGATAGGATTGGAGAGGTTCGGTGAGCAAATGAAGACCCTTTGAAGTCATATTGCATGGTACCCATTACACGGGTCTCAACTCTGCAGGTTTAAGGTATTCTTCCTTCAGCTAAAACATGCATGTGGAACCCAAGTATGATCAACTATGTGAACGGGAGACGTGTTCAAATATATCTCAGTTTTCCTCCCCTGGTACTCGGGTGCAACATTCCAGACGCTTTACTAACACTCTCCCCACTTGGAGAGTCAGTCCCTTTAACCTCCTGTTTGGCCCAGTTTGCAATTTCTGCGGAAGATGAACAGGAATAGCGAGAACCAATGAGAGGCTAGCTGGAGGTGTCTGGACGGGCAAATTTAACTCTCATTTCCCACCAGGAAGAGGAATTAACCAAAGGCTCAGCATGCCGGGCCGGAACCAGATTAGGGCCTGAAGCCATCCTGCGGTGTTGCGGCCAGGTCACAAGAAAGCGAGTTGAAGAAAGGAGCTCAGGGGCACTGTAATTCACAAACCTGCAGAGTTATAAATGACAGCTATCGTCCAAAAATAGAATGAAGTAAGGCTGCCAAGAGGACTTGAAAGCGGGGCAGAATTGCAGGAAACCGATTTCAGGAGGTAGACTGGAATTGCATTGAAAGCATAGGAAAAGAGGCAGAACGTCCACAATGATGCACTTGGCCAAAAAGGGCGTATGCGTTTTTTCCTGAATATATTCAGGAAAAAACGCATACGCCCTTTTTGGCCAACCAAGCAAGCTTGCAAAGGAAATCTGCACTACAATGAAGTCTCACTTCCCCCCGGTCAAAAGGGCCATCTGAAAAAAGTGTAAAATCCAGAAAGGCAACAGGCCATTGAGAACTGGGAGCCTTGTTATGCTGATGGGCGGGATGTAAATTGCCAACAGACACTTGGGAGAAGTGTATGGTGTTTCCTGAAACATCTAAAAAACAAAGCAACATAGCCTAGGGCACTTCCACTTATGGTCCTATAGCTTAGGGAAATTAAAATCAAAAAGACACAGCCACCCCAAAGTTTGGAACGGCTCTGTTTACAAGAACCTCGTTTACAGTACAAGTTCAACATCGCAGAAAGTGAAAAATGGATAAAGAAGTTGTGGTATTTACTTACAAAGCAATATCACTCAGCAATGAAATCTGTGTCATCAGGCCCTTAGCAGCACAATGAGTGGATTCAGGTATGATGATTCTAACTGAAATAAGTCACACAGAAAAAGAAACATCATAAGATATCAGTAATACACGGAATGGAAACTTGGCTACACAGGAACTGAATTACAGAACAGAACAGGGTCTCAAATTTAGAAAACCAACTTATTCTTGCGTAAGGGTAAAGGTGAGTTGGGGTGCTGCATAAAACCAGAGATTGAAATGAGCACAGATAAAGTTCCTTAAGCCAAATATGGAATAGACAAGAGCTACTCCTTGCTCAACGAAATGGACTCAACACCCCATATTAAACGCCTAAGAATGTACCTGACTAGTAAGTATCTTAAAACCTATGGATTGCTATGTCTCCGAAAAAGAATCAAGCATGTGTACAGGGGCATAAACGCAGCAGTGATAGGATTGGAGAGGTTCGGTGAGCAAATGAAGACCCTTTGAAGTCATATTGCATGGTACCCATTCCACGGGTTTCAACTACCCAGGTTTAAGGTATTCTTCCTTCAGCTACAACATGCATGTGGAACCCAAGTATGATCAACCATGTGAACAGGAGACGTGTTCAAATATGTCTCAGTTTTCCTCCCCTGGTAAACGGGTGCAACATTCCAGACGCTTTACTAACACTCTCCCCACTTGGAGAGTCAGCGCCTTTAACCTCCTGTTTGGCCCAGTTTGCAATTTCTGCGGAAGATGAACAGGAATAGCGAGAACCAATGAGAGACTAGCTGGAGGTGTCTGGACGGGCAAATTTAACTCTCATTTCCCACCAGGAAGAGGAAATAACCAAAGGCTCATCGTGCCGTACCGGAACCAGATTAGGGCCTGAAGCCATCCTGCGGTGTTGCGGCCAGCTCACAAGAAAGCGAGTTGAAGAAAGGAGCTCAGGGGCACTGTAATTCACAAACCTGCAGAGTTATAAATGACAGCTATCGTCCAAAAATAGACTGAAGTAAGGCTGCCAAGAGGACTTGAAAGCGGGGCAGAATTGCAGGAAACCGATTTCAGGAGGTAGACTGGAATTGCATTGAAAGCATAGGAAAAGAGGCAGAACGTCTACAATGATGCACTTGGCCAAAAAGGGCGTATGCGTTTTTTCCTGAATATATTCAGGAAAAAACGCATACGCCCTTTTTGGCCAACCAAGCAAGCTTGCAAAGGAAATCTGCACTACAATGAAGTCTCACTTCCCCCCGGTCAAAAGGGCCATCTGAAAAAAGTGTAAAATCCAGAAAGGCAACAGGCCATTGAGAACTGGGAGCCTTGTTATGCTGATGGGCGGGATGTAAATTGCCAACAGACACTTGGGAGAAGTGTATGGTGTTTCCTGAAACATCTAAAAAACAAAGCAACAGAGCCTAGGGCACTTCCACTTATGGTCCTATAGCTTAGGGAAATTAAAATCAAAAAGACACAGCCACCCCAAAGTTTGGAATGGCTCTGTTTACAAGAACCTCGTTTACAGTACAAGTTCAACATCGCAGAAAGTGAAAAATGGATAAAGAAGTTGTGGTATTTACTTACAAAGCAATATCACTCAGCAATGAAATCTGTGTCATCAGGCCCTTAGCAGCACAATGAGTGGATTCAGGTATGATGATTCTAACTGAAATAAGTCACACAGAAAAAGAAACATCATAAGATATCAGTAATACACGGAATGTAAACTTGGCTACACAGGAACTGAATTACAGAACAGAACAGGGTCTCAAATTTAGAAAACCAACTTATTCTTGCGTAAGGGTAAAGGTGAGTTGGGGTGCTGCATAAAACCAGAGATTGAAATGAGCACAGATAAAGTTCCTTAAGCCAAATATGGAATAGACAAGAGCTACTCCTTGCTCAACGAAATGGACTCAACACCCCATATTAAACGCCTAAGAATGTACCTGACTAGTAAGTATCTTAAAACCTATGGATTGCTATGTCTCCGAAAAAGAATCAAGCATGTGTACAGGGGCATAAACGCAGCAGTGATAGGATTGGAGAGGTTCGGTGAGCAAATGAAGACCCTTTGAAGTCATATTGCATGGTACCCATTCCACGGGTTTCAACTACCCAGGTTTAAGGTATTCTTCCTTCAGCTACAACATGCATGTGGAACCCAAGTATGATCAACCATGTGAACAGGAGACGTGTTCAAATATGTCTCAGTTTTCCTCCCCTGGTAAACGGGTGCAACATTCCAGACGCTTTACTAACACTCTCCCCACTTGGAGAGTCAGCGCCTTTAACCTCCTGTTTGGCCCAGTTTGCAATTTCTGCGGAAGATGAACAGGAATAGCGAGAACCAATGAGAGACTAGCTGGAGGTGTCTGGACGGGCAAATTTAACTCTCATTTCCCACCAGGAAGAGGAAATAACCAAAGGCTCAGCGTGCCGTACCGGAACCAGATTAGTGCCTGAAGCCATCCTGCGGTGTTGCGGCCAGCTCACAAGAAAGTGAGTTGAAGAAAGGAGCTCAGGGGCACTGTAATTCACAAACCTGCAGAGTTATAAATGACAGCTATCGTCCAAAAATAGACTGAAGTAAGGCTGCCAAGAGGACTTGAAAGCGGGGCAGAATTGCAGGAAACCGATTTCAGGAGGTAGACTGGAATTGCATTGAAAGCATAGGAAAAGAGGCAGAACGTCCACAATGATGCACTTGGCCAAATAGGGCGTATGCGTTTTTTCCTGAATATATTCAGGAAAAAACGCATACGCCCTTTTTGGCCAACCAAGCAAGCTTGCAAAGGAAATCTGCACTACAATGAAGTCTCACTTCCCCCCGGTCAAAAGGGCCATCTGAAAAAAGTGTAAAATCCAGAAAGGCAACAGGCCATTGAGAACTGGGAGCCTTGTTATGCTGATGGGCGGGATGTAAATTGCCAACAGACACTTGGGAGAAGTGTATGGTGTTTCCTGAAACATCTAAAAAACAAAGCAACAGAGCCTAGGGCACTTCCACTTATGGTCCTATAGCTTAGGGAAATTAAAATCAAAAAGACACAGCCACCCCAAAGTTTGGAACGGCTCTGTTTACAAGAACCTCGTTTACAGTACAAGTTCAACATCGCAGAAAGTGAAAAATGGATAAAGAAGTTGTGGTATTTACTTACAAAGCAATATCACTCAGCAATGAAATCTGTGTCATCAAGCCCTTAGCAGCACAATGAGTGGATTCAGGTATGATGATTCTAACTGAAATAAGTCACACAGAAAAAGAAACATCATAAGATATCAGTAATACACGGAATGTAAACTTGGCTACACAGGAACTGAATTACAGAACAGAACAGGGTCTCAAATTTAGAAAACCAACTTATTCTTGCGTAAGGGTAAAGGTGAGTTGGGGTGCTGCATAAAACCAGAGATTGAAATGAGCACAGATAAAGTTCCTTAAGCCAAATAAGGAATAGACAAGAGCTACTCCTTGCTCAACGAAATGGACTCAACACCCCATATTAAACGCCTAAGAATGTACCTGACTAGTAAGTATCTTAAAACCTATGGATTGCTATGTCTCCGAAAAAGAATCAAGCATGTGTACAGGGGCATAAACGCAGCAGTGATAGGATTGGAGAGGTTCGGTGAGCAAATGAAGACCCTTTGAAGTCATATTGCATGGTACCCATTCCATGGGTTTCAACTACCCAGGTTTAAGGTATTCTTCCTTCAGCTACAACATGCATGTGGAACCCAAGTATGATCAACCATGTGAACAGGAGACGTGTTCAAATATGTCTCAGTTTTCCTCCCCTGGTAAACGGGTGCAACATTCCAGACGCTTTACTAACACTCTCCCCACTTGGAGAGTCAGCGCCTTTAACCTCCTGTTTGGCCCAGTTTGCAATTTCTGCGGAAGATGAACAGGAATAGCGAGAACCAATGAGAGACTAGCTGGAGGTGTCTGGACGGGCAAATTTAACTCTCATTTCCCACCAGGAAGAGGAAATAACCAAAGGCTCAGCGTGCCGTACCGGAACCAGATTAGGGCCTGAAGCCATCCTGCGGTGTTGCGGCCAGCTCACAAGAAAGCGAGTTGAAGAAAGGAGCTCAGGGGCACTGTAATTCACAAACCTGCAGAGTTATAAATGACAGCTATCGTCCAAAAATAGACTGAAGTAAGGCTGCCAAGAGGACTTGAAAGCGGGGCAGAATTGCAGGAAACCGATTTCAGGAGGTAGACTGGAATTGCATTGAAAACATAGGAAAAGAGGCAGAACGTCCACAATGATGCACTTGGCCAAAAAGGGCGTATGCGTTTTTTCCTGAATATATTCAGGAAAAAACGCATACGCCCTTTTTGGCCAACCAAGCAAGCTTGCAAAGGAAATCTGCACTACAATGAAGTCTCACTTCCCCCCAGTCAAAAGGGCCATCTGAAAAAAGTGTAAAATCCAGAAAGGCAACAGGCCATTGAGAACTCGGAGCCTTGTTATGCTGATGGGCGGGATGTAAATTGCCAACAGACACTTGGGAGAAGTGTATGGTGTTTCCTGAAACATCTAAAAAACAAAGCAACAGAGCCTAGGGCACTTCCACTTATGGTCCTATAGCTTAGGGAAATTAAAATCAAAAAGACACAGCCACCCCAAAGTTTGGAACGGCTCTGTTTACAAGAACCTCGTTTACAGTACAAGTTCAACATCGCAGAAAGTGAAAAATGGATAAAGAAGTTGTGGTATTTACTTACAAAGCAATATCACTCAGCAATGAAATCTGTGTCATCAGGCCCTTAGCAGCACAATGAGTGGATTCAGGTATGATGATTCTAACTGAAATAAGTCACACAGAAAAAGAAACATCATAAGATATCAGTAATACACGGAATGTAAACTTGGCTACACAGGAACTGAATTACAGAACAGAACAGGGTCTCAAATTTAGAAAACCAACTTATTCTTGCGTAAGGGTAAAGGTGAGTTGGGGTGCTGCATAAAACCAGAGATTGAAATGAGCACAGATAAAGTTCCTTAAGCCAAATATGGAATAGACAAGAGCTACTCCTTGCTCAACGAAATGGACTCAACACCCCATATTAAACGCCTAAGAATGTACCTGACTAGTAAGTATCTTAAAACCTATGGATTGCTATGTCTCCGAAAAAGAATCAAGCATGTGTACAGGGGCATAAACGCAGCAGTGATAGGATTGGAGAAGTTCGGTGAGCAAATGAAGACCCTTTGAAGTCATATTGCATGGTACCCATTCCACGGGTTTCAACTACCCAGGTTTAAGGTATTCTTCCTTCAGCTACAACATGCATGGGGAACCCAAGTATGATCAACCATGTGAACAGGAGACGTGTTCAAATATGTCTCAGTTTTCCTCCCCTGGTAAACGGGTGCAACATTCCAGACGCTTTACTAACACTCTCCCCACTTGGAGAGTCAGCGCCTTTAACCTCCTGTTTGGCCCAGTTTGCAATTTCTGCGGAAGATGAACAGGAATAGCGAGAACCAATGAGAGACTAGCTGGAGGTGTCTGGACGGGCAAATTTAACTCTCATTTCCCACCAGGAAGAGGAAATAACCAAAGGCTCAGCGTGCCGTACCGGAACCAGATTAGGGCCTGAAGCCATCCTGCGGTGTTGCGGCCAGCTCACAAGAAAGCGAGTTGAAGAAAGGAGCTCAGGGGCACTGTAATTCACAAACCTGCAGAGTTATAAATGACAGCTATCGTCCAAAAATAGACTGAAGTAAGGCTGCCAAGAGGACTTGAAAGCGGGGCAGAATTGCAGGGAACCGATTTCACGAGGTAGACTGGAATTGCATTGAAAGCATAGGAAAAGAGGCAGAACGTCCACAATGATGCACTTGGCCAAAAAGGGCGTATGCGTTTTTGCCTGAATATATTCAGGAAAAAACGCATACGCCCTTTTTGGCCAACCAAGCAAGCTTGCAAAGGAAATCTGCACTACAATGAAGTCTCACATCTCCCCGGTCAAAAGGGCCATCTGAAAAAAGTGTAAAATCCAGAAAGGCAGGACAGGCCATGGAGAACTGGGAGCCTTGTTATGCTGATGGGCGGGATGTAAATTGCCAACAACCACTCGGGAGAAGTGTATGGTGTTTCCTGAAACATCTAAAAAACAAAGCAACAGAGCCTAGGGCACTGCCACTTATGGTCCTATAGCTTAGGGAAATTAAAATCAAAAAGACACAGCCACCCCAAAGTTTGGGACGCCTCTGTTTACAAGAACCTCGTTTACAGTACAAGTTCAACATCGCAGAAAGTGAAAAATGGATAAAGAAGTTGTGGTATTTACTTACAAAGCAATATCACTCAGCAATGAAATCTGTGTCATAAGGCCCTTAGCAGCACAATGAGTGGATTCAGGTATGATGATTCTAACTGAAATAAGTCACACAGAAAAAGAAACATCATAAGATATCAGTAATACACGGAATGTAAACTTGGCTACACAGGAACTGAATTACAGAACAGAACAGGGTCTCAAATTTAGAAAACCAACTTATTCTTGCGTAAGGGTAAAGGTGAGTTGGGGTGCTGCATAAAACCAGAGATTGAAATGAGCACAGATAAAGTTCCTTAAGCCAAATAAGGAATAGACAAGAGCTACTCCTTGCTCAACGAAATGGACTCAACACCCCATATTAAACGCCTAAGAATGTACCTGACTAGTAAGTATCTTAAAACCTATGGATTGCTATGTCTCCAAAAGAGAATCAAGCATGTGTACAGGGGCATAAACGCAGCAGTGATAGGATTGGAGAGGTTCGGTGAGCAAATGAAGACCCTTTGAAGTCATATTGCATGGTACCCATTACACGGGTCTCAACTCTCCAGGTTTAAGGTATTCTTCCTTCAGCTAAAACATGCATGTGGAACCCAAGTATGATCAACCATGTGAACGGGAGACGTGTTCAAATATGTCTCAGTTTTCCTCCCCTGGTACTCGGGTGCAACATTCCAGACGCTTTACTAACACTCTCCCCACTTGGAGAGTCAGCGCCTTTAACCTCCTGTTTGGCACAGTTTGCAATTTCTGCGGAAGATGAACAGGGATAGCGAGAACCAATGAGAGGCTAGCTGGAGGTGTCTGGACGGGCAAATTTAACTCTCATTTCCCACCAGGAAGAGGAAATAACCAAAGGCTCAGCGTGTCGTACCGGAACCAGATTAGGGCCTGAAGCCATCCTGCGGTGTTTCGGCCAGCTCAAAAGAAAGCGAGTTGAAGAAAGGAGCTCAGGGGCACTGTAATTCACAAACCTGCAGAGTTATAAATGACAGCTATCGTCCAAAAATAGACTGAAGTAAGGCTGCCAAGAGGACTTGAAAGCGGGGCAGAATTGCAGGAAACCGATTTCAGGAGGTAGACTGGAATTGCATTGAAAGCATAGGAAAAGAGGCAGAACGTCCACAATGATGCACTTGGCCAAAAAGGGCGTATGCGTTTTTTCCTGAATATATTCAGGAAAAAACGCATACGCACTTTTTGGCCAACCAAGCAAGCTTGCAAAGGAAATCTGCACTACAATGAAGTCTCACTTCCCCCCGGTCAAAAGGGCCATCTGAAAAAAGTGTAAAATCCAGAAAGGCAGGACAGGCCATGGAGAACTGGGCTTCTTGTTATGCTGATGGGCGGGATGTAAATTGCCAACAACCACTCGGGAGAAGTGTATGGTGTTTCCTGAAACATCTAAGAAACAAAGCAACAGAACCTCGGGCACGTCCACTTATGGTCCTATAGCTTAGGGAAATTAAAATCAAAAAGACACAGCCACCCCAAAGTTTGGAATGGCTCTGTTTACAAGAACCTCGTTTACAGTACAAGTTCAACATCGCAGAAAGTGAAAAATGGATAAAGAAGTTGTGGTATTTACTTACAAAGCAATATCACTCAGCAATGAAATCTGTGTCATCAGGCCCTTAGCAGCACAATGAGTGGATTCAGGTATGATGATTCTAACTGAAGTAAGTCACACAGAAAAAGAAACATCATAAGATATCAGTAATACACGGAATGTAAACTTGGCTACACAGCAACTGAATTACAGAACAGAACAGGGTCTCAAATTTAGAAAACCAACTTATGCTTGCTTAAGGGTAAAGGTGAGTTGGGGTGCTGCATAAAACCAGAGATTGAAATGAGCACAGATAAAGTTCCTTAAGTCAAATATGGAATAGACAAGAGCTACTCCTTGCTCAACGAAATGGACTCAACACCGCATATTAAACGCCTAAGAATGTACCTGACTAGTAAGTATCGTAAAACCTATGGATTGCTATGTCTCCGAAAGAGAATCAAGCATGTGTACAGGGGCATAAACGCAGCAGTGATAGGATTGGAGTGGTTCGGTGAGCAAATGAAGACCCTTTGAAGTCATATTGCATGGTACCCATTACACGGGTCTTAACTCTCCAGGTTTAAGGTATTCTTCCTTCAGCTAAAACATGCATGTGGAACCCAAGTATGATCAACCATGTGAACGGGAGACGTGTTCAAATATGTCTCAGTTTTCCTCCCCTGGTACTCGGGTGCAACATTCCAGACGCTTTACTAACACTCTCCCCACTTGGAGAGTCAGCGCCTTTAACCTCCTGTTTGGCCCAGTTTGCAATTTCTGCGGAAGATGAACAGGAATAGCGAGAACCAATGAGAGGCTAGCTGGAGGTGTCTGAACGGGCAAATTTAACTCTCATTTCCCACCAGGAAGAGGAAATAACCAAAGGCTCAGCGTGCCGTGCCGGAACCAGATTAGGGCCTGAAGCCATCCTGCGGTGTTGCGGCCAGGTCACAAGAAAGCGAGTTGAAGAAAGGAGCTCAGGGGCACTGTAATTCACAAACCTGCAGAGTTATAAATGACAGCTATCGTCCAAAAATAGACTGAAGTAAGGCTGCCAAGAGGACTTGAAAGCGGGGCAGAATTGCAGGAAACCGATTTCAGGAGGTAGACTGGAATTGCATTGAAAGCATAGGAAAAGAGGCAGAACGTCCACAATGATGCACTTGGCCAAAAAGGGCGTATGCGTTTTCTCCTGAATATATTCAGGAAAAAACGCATACGCCCTTTTTGGCCAACCAAGCAAGCTTGCAAAGGAAATCTGCACTACAATGAAGTCTCACTTCCCCCCGGTCAAAAGGGCCATCTGAAAAAAGTGTAAAATCCAGAAAGGCAGGACAGGCCATGGAGAACTGGGAGCCTTGTTATGCTGATGGGCGGGATGTAAATTGCCAACAACCACTCGGAAGAAGTGTATGGTGTTTCCTGAAACATCTAAAAAACAAAGCAACAGAGCCTAGGGCACTTCCACTTATGGTCCTATAGCTTAGGGAAATTAAAATCAAAAAGACACAGCCACCCCAAAGTTTGGGACGCCTCCGTTTACAAGAACCTCATTTACCGTACAAGTTCAATATCACAGAAAGTGAAAAATGGATAAAGAACTTGTGGTACTTACGTACAATGCAGTATCACTCAGCAATGAAATCTATGTCATCAGGCCCGTAGCAGCATAATGAATGGATTCAGGTACGATGATTCTAACTGAAATAAGTCACACAGAAAAAGAAACATCATAACATATCACTAATACACGGAATGTAAACTTGGCTACACAGGAACTGCATTCCAAAACAGAACAGGTTCTCAAATTTAGAAAACCAACTTATGCTTGCTTAAGGGGAAAGGTGAGTTGGGGTGCTGCATAAAACCAGAGATTGAAATGAGCACAGATAAAGTTCCTTAAGCCAAATATGGAATAGACAAGAGCTACTCCTTGCTCAACGAAATGGACTCAACACCCCATATTAAACGCCTAAGAATGTACCTGACTAGTAAGTATCTTTAAACCTATGGATTGCTACGTCTCCAAAAGAGAATCAAGCGTGTGTACAGGGGCATAAACGCAGCAGTGATAGGATTGGAGAGGTTCGGTGAGCAAATGAAGACCCTTTGAAGTCATATTGCATGGTACCCATTCCATGGGTCTCAACTCTCCAAGTTTAAGGTATTCTTCCTTCAGCTAAAACATGCATGTGGAACCCAGAGTATGATCAACCATGTGAACGGGAGACGTGTTCAAATATGTCTCAGTTTTCCTCCCCTGGTACTCGGGTGCAACATTCCAGACGCTTTACTAACACTCTCCCGACTTGGAGAGTCAGTCCCTTTAACCTCCTGTTTGGCCCAGTTTGCAATTTCTGCGGAAGATGAACAGGAATAGTGAGAACCAATGAGAGACTAGCTGGAGGTGTCTGGACGGGCAAATTTAACTCTCATTTCCCACCAGGAAGAGGAATTAACCAAAGGCTCA
The DNA here is from genome assembly GCF_949987515.2 of Delphinus delphis. NCBI lineage: Eukaryota > Metazoa > Chordata > Mammalia > Artiodactyla > Delphinidae > Delphinus > Delphinus delphis. The sequence goes on from NW_027192711.1 coordinate 75,777, forward strand.
GCGTGCCGTGCCGGAACCAGATTAGGGCCTGAAGCCATCCTGCGGTGTTGCGGCCAGGTCACAAGAAAGCGAGTTGAAGAAAGGAGCTCAGGGGCACTGTAATTCACAAACCTGCAGAGTTATAAATGACAGCTATCGTCCAAAAATAGACTGAAGTAAGGCTGCCAAGAGGACTTGAAAGCGGGGCAGAATTGCAGGAAACCGATTTCAGGAGGTAGACTGGAATTGCATTGAAAGCATAGGAAAAGAGGCAGAACGTCCACAATGATGCACTTGGCCAAAAAGGGCGTATGCGTTTTTTCCTGAATATATTCAGGAAAAAACGCATACGCCCTTTTTGGCCAACCAAGCAAGCTTGCAAAGGAAATCTGCACTACAATGAAGTCTCACTTCCCCCCGGTCAAAAGGGCCATCTGAGAAAAGTGTAAAATCCAGAAAGGCAGGACAGGCCATGGAGAACTGGGAGCCTTGTTATGCTGATGGGCGGGATGTAAATTGCCAACAACCACTCGGGAGAAGTGTATGGTGTTTCCTGAAACATCTAAAAAACAAAGCAACAGAACCTAGGGCACTTCCACTTATGGTCCTATAGCTTAGGGAAATTAAAATCAAAAAGACACAGCCACCCCAAAGTTTGGAACGGCTCTGTTTACAAGAACCTCGTTTACAGTACAAGTTCAACATCGCAGAAAGTGAAAAATGGATAAAGAAGTTGTGGTATTTACTTACAAAGCAATATCACTCAGCAATGAAGTCTGTGTCATCAGGCCCTTAGCAGCACAATGAGTGGATTCAGGTATGATGATTCTAACTGAAATAAGTCACACAGAAAAAGAAACATCATAAGATATCAGTAATACACGGAATGTAAACTTGGCTACACAGGAACTGAATTACAGAACAGAACAGGGTCTCAAATTTAGAAAACCAACTTATTCTTGCTTAAGGGTAAAGGTGAGTTGGGGTGCTGCATAAAACCAGAGATTGAAATGAGCACAGATAAAGTTCCTTAAGCCAAATATGGAATAGAGAAGAGCTACTCCTTGCTCAACGAAATGGACTCAACACCCCATATTAAACGCCTAAGAATGTACCTGACTAGTAAGTATCTTAAAACCTATGGATTGCTATGTCTCCGAAAGAGAATCAAGCATGTGTACAGGGGCATAAACGCAGCAGTGATAGGATTGGAGAGGTCGGTGAGCAAATGAAGACCCTTTGAAATCATATTGCATGGTACCCATTCCACGGGTTTCAACTACCCAGGTTTAAGGTATTCTTCCTTCAGCTAAAACATGCATGTGGAACCTAGAGTATGATCAACCATGTGATCGGGAGACGTGTTCAAATATGTCTCAGTTTTCCTCCCCTGGTACTCGGGTGCAACATTCCAGACGCTTTACTAACACTCTCCCCACTTGGAGAGTCAGTCCCTTTAACCTCCTGTTTGGCCCAGTTTGCAATTTCTGCGGAAGATGAACAGGAATAGCGAGAACCAATGAGAGACTAGCTGGAGGTGTCTGAACGGGCAAATTTAACTCTCATTTCCCACCAGGAAGAGGAATTAACCAAAGGCTCAGCATGCCGGGCCGGAACCAGATTAGGGCCTGAAGCCATCCTGCGGTGTTGCGGCCAGGTCACAAGAAAGCGAGTTGAAGAAAGGAGCTCAGGGGCACTGTAATTCACAAACCTGCAGAGTTATAAATGACAGCTATCGTCCAAAAATAGACTGAAGTAAGGCTGCCAAGAGGACTTGAAAGCGGGGCAGAATTGCAGGAAACCGATTTCAGGAGGTAGACTGGAATTGCATTGAAAGCATAGGAAAAGAGGCAGAACGTCCACAATGATGCACTTGGCCAAAAAGGGCGTATGCGTTTTTTCCTGAATATATTCAGGAAAAAACGCATACGCCCTTTTTGGCCAACCAAGCAAGCTTGCAAAGGAAATCTGCACTACAATGAAGTCTCACTTCCCCCCGGTCAAAAGGGCCATCTGATAAAAGTGTAAAATCCAGAAAGGCAACAGGCCATTGAGAACTGGGAGCCTTGTTATGCTGATGGGCGGGATGTAAATTGCCAACAGACACTTGGGAGAAGTGTATGGTGTTTCCTGAAACATCTAAAAAACAAAGCAACAGAGCCTAGGGCACTTCCACTTATGGTCCTATAGCTTAGGGAAATTAAAATCAAAAAGACACAGCCACCCCAAAGTTTGGAACGGCTCTGTTTACAAGAACCTCGTTTACAGTACAAGTTCAACATCGCAGAAAGTGAAAAATGGATAAAGAAGTTGTGGTATTTACTTACAAAGCAATATCACTCAGCAATGAAATCTGTGTCATCAGGCCCTTAGCAGCACAATGAGTGGATTCAGGTATGATGATTCTAACTGAAATAAGTCACACAGAAAAAGAAACATCATAAGATATCAGTAATACACGGAATGTAAACTTGGCTACACAGGAACTGAATTACAGAACAGAACAGGGTCTCAAATTTAGAAAACCAACTTATGCTTGCTTAAGGGTAAAGGTGAGTTGGGGTGCTGCATAAAACCAGAGATTGAAATGAGCACAGATAAAGTTCCTTAAGCCAAATATGGAATAGACAAGAGCTACTCCTTGCTCAACGAAATGGACTCAACACCGCATATTAAACGCCTAAGAATGTACCTGACTTGTAAGTATCTTAAAACCTATGGATTGCTACGTCTCCAAAAGAGAATCAAGCATGTGTACAGGGGCATAAACGCAGCAGTGATAGGATTGGAGAGGTTCGGTGAGCAAATGAAGACCCTTTGAAGTCATATTGCATGGTACCCATTCCATGGGTCTGAACTCTCCAAGTTTAAGGTATTCTTCCTTCAGCTAAAACATGCATGTGGAACCCAGAGTATGATCAACCATGTGAACGGGAGACGTGTTCAAATATGTCTCAGTTTTCCTCCCCTGGTACTCGGGTGCAACATTCCAGACGCTTTACTAACACTCTCCCGACTTGGAGAGTCAGTCCCTTTAACCTCCTGTTTGGCCCAGTTTGCAATTTCTGCGGAAGATGAACAGGAATAGTGAGAACCAATGAGAGACTAGCTGGAGGTGTCTGGACGGGCAAATTTAACTCTCATTTCCCACCAGGAAGAGGAATTAACCAAAGGCTCAGCGTGCCGTGCCAGAACCAGATTAGGGCCTGAAGCCATCCTGCGGTGTTGCGGCCAGGTCACAAGAAAGCGAGTTGAAGAAAGGAGCTCAGGGGCACTGTAATTCACAAACCTGCAGAGTTATAAATGACAGCTATCGTCCAAAAATAGACTGAAGTAAGGCTGCCAAGAGGACTTGAAAGCAGGGCAGAATTGCAGGAAACCGATTTCAGGAGGTAGACTGGAATTGCATTGAAAGCATAGGAAAAGAGGCAGAACGTCCACAATGATGCACTTGGCCAAAAAGGGCGTATGCGTTTTTTCCTGAATATATTCAGGAAAAAACGCATACGCCCTTTTTGGCCAACCAAGCAAGCTTGCAAAGGAAATCTGCACTACAATGAAGTCTCACTTCCCCCCGGTCAAAAGGGCCATCTGATAAAAGTGTAAAATCCAGAAAGGCAACAGGCCATTGAGAACTGGGAGCCTTGTTATGCTGATGGGCGGGATGTAAATTGCCAACAACCACTCGGGAGAAGTGTATGGTGTTTCCTGAAACATCTAAAAAACAAAGCAACAGAGCCTAGGGCACTTCCACTTATGGTCCTATAGCTTAGGGAAATTAAAATCAAAAAGACACAGCCACCCCAAAGTTTGGAACGGCTCTGTTTACAAGAACCTCGTTTACAGTACAAGTTCAACATCGCAGAAAGTGAAAAATGGATAAAGAAGTTGTGGTATTTACTTACAAAGCAATATCACTCAGCAATGAAATCTGTGTCATCAGGCCCTTAGCAGCACAATGAGTGGATTCAGGTATGATGATTCTAACTGAAATAAGTCACACAGAAAAAGAAACATCATAAGATATCAGTAATACACGGAATGTAAACTTGGCTACACAGGAACTGAATTACAGAACAGAACAGGGTCTCAAATTTAGAAAACCAACTTATGCTTGCTTAAGGGTAAAGGTGAGTTGGGGTGCTGCATAAAACCAGAGATTGAAATGAGCACAGATAAAGTTCCTTAAGCCAAATATGGAATAGACAAGAGCTACTCCTTGCTCAACGAAATGGACTCAACACCGCATATTAAACGCCTAAGAATGTACCTGACTTGTAAGTATCTTAAAACCTATGGATTGCTACGTCTCCAAAAGAGAATCAAGCGTGTGTACAGGGGCATAAACGCAGCAGTGATAGGATTGGAGAGGTTCGGTGAGCAAATGAAGACCCTTTGAAGTCATATTGCATGGTACCCATTCCATGGGTCTCAACTCTCCAAGTTTAAGGTATTCTTCCTTCAGCTAAAACATGCATGTGGAACCCAGAGTATGATCAACCATGTGAACGGGAGACGTGTTCAAATATGTCTCAGTTTTCCTCCCCTGGTACTCGGGTGCAACATTCCAGACGCTTTACTAACACTCTCCCCACTTGGAGAGTCAGTCCCTTTAACCTCCTGTTTGGCCCAGTTTGCAATTTCTGCGGAAGATGAACAGGAATAGTGAGAACCAATGAGAGACTAGCTGGAGGTGTCTGGACGGGCAAATTTAACTCTCATTTCCCACCAGGAAGAGGAATTAACCAAAGGCTCAGCGTGCCGTGCCGGAACCAGATTAGGGCCTGAAGCCATCCTGCGGTGTTGCGGCCAGGTCACAAGAAAGCGAGTTGAAGAAAGGAGCTCAGGGGCACTGTAATTCACAAACCTGCAGAGTTATAAATGACAGCTATCGTCCAAAAATAGACTGAAGTAAGGCTGCCAAGAGGACTTGAAAGCGGGGCAGAATTGCAGGAAACCGATTTCAGGAGGTAGACTGGAATTGCATTGAAAGCATAGGAAAAGAGGCAGAACGTCCACAATGATGCACTTGGCCAAAAAGGGCGTATGCGTTTTTTCCTGAATATATTCAGGAAAAAACGCATACGCCCTTTTTGGCCAACCAAGCAAGCTTGCAAAGGAAATCTGCACTACAATGAAGTCTCACTTCCCCCCGGTCAAAAGGGCCATCTGAGAAAAGTGTAAAATCCAGAAAGGCAGGACAGGCCATGGAGAACTGGGAGCCTTGTTATGCTGATGGGCGGGATGTAAATTGCCAACAACCACTCGGGAGAAGTGTATGGTGTTTCCTGAAACATCTAAAAAACAAAGCAACAGAACCTAGGGCACTTCCACTTATGGTCCTATAGCTTAGGGAAATTAAAATCAAAAAGACACAGCCACCCCAAAGTTTGGAACGGCTCTGTTTACAAGAACCTCGTTTACAGTACAAGTTCAACATCGCAGAAAGTGAAAAATGGATAAAGAAGTTGTGGTATTTACTTACAAAGCAATATCACTCAGCAATGAAATCTGTGTCATCAGGCCCTTAGCAGCACAATGAGTGGATTCAGGTATGATGATTCTAACTGAAATAAGTCACACAGAAAAAGAAACATCATAAGATATCACTAATACACGGAATGTAAACTTGGCTACACAGGAACTGAATTACAGAACAGAACAGGGTCTCAAATTTAGAAAACCAACTTATGCTTGCTTAAGGGTAAAGGTGAGTTGGGGTGCTGCATAAAACCAGAGATTGAAATGAGCACAGATAAAGTTCCTTAAGCCAAATATGGAATAGACAAGAGCTACTCCTTGCTCAACGAAATGGACTCAACACCCCATATTAAACGCCTAAGAATGTACCTGACTAGTAAGTATCTTAAAACCTATGGTTTGCTATGTCTCCGAAAGAGAATCAAGCATGTGTACAGGGGCATAAACGCAGCAGTGATAGGATTGGAGAGGTCGGTGAGCAAATGAAGACCCTTTGAAATCATATTGCATGGTACCCATTCCACGGGTTTCAACTACCCAGGTTTAAGGTATTCTTCCTTCAGCTAAAACATGCATGTGGAACCTAGAGTATGATCAACCATGTGATCGGGAGACGTGTTCAAATATGTCTCAGTTTTCCTCCCCTGGTACTCGGGTGCAACATTCCAGACGCTTTACTAACACTCTCCCCACTTGGAGAGTCAGTCCCTTTAACCTCCTGTTTGGCCCAGTTTGCATTTCTGCGGAAGATGAACAGGAATAGCGAGAACCAATGAGAGACTAGCTGGAGGTGTCTGAACGGGCAAATTTAACTCTCATTTCCCACCAGGAAGAGGAATTAACCAAAGGCTCAGCATGCCGGGCCGGAACCAGATTAGGGCCTGAAGCCATCCTGCGGTGTTGCGGCCAGGTCACAAGAAAGCGAGTTGAAGAAAGGAGCTCAGGGGCACTGTAATTCACAAACCTGCAGAGTTATAAATGACAGCTATCGTCCAAAAATAGACTGAAGTAAGGCTGCCAAGAGGACTTGAAAGCGGGGCAGAATTGCAGGAAACCGATTTCAGGAGGTAGACTGGAATTACATTGAAAGCATAGGAAAAGAGGCAGAACGTCCACAATGATGCACTTGGCCAAAAAGGGCGTATGCGTTTTTTCCTGAATATATTCAGGAAAAAACGCATACGCCCTTTTTGGCCAACCAAGCAAGCTTGCAAAGGAAATCTGCACTACAATGAAGTCTCACTTCCCCCCGGTCAAAAGGGCCATCTGATAAAAGTGTAAAATCCAGAAAGGCAACAGGCCATTGAGAACTGGGAGCCTTGTTATGCTGATGGGCGGGATGTAAATTGCCAACAGACACTTGGGAGAAGTGTATGGTGTTTCCTGAAACATCTAAAAAACAAAGCAACAGAGCCTAGGGCACTTCCACTTATGGTCCTATAGCTTAGGGAAATTAAAATCAAAAAGACACAGCCACCCCAAAGTTTGGAACGGCTCTGTTTACAAGAACCTCGTTTACAGTACAAGTTCAACATCGCAGAAAGTGAAAAATGGATAAAGAAGTTGTGGTATTTACTTACAAAGCAATATCACTCAGCAATGAAATCTGTGTCATCAGGCCCTTAGCAGCACAATGAGTGGATTCAGGTATGATGATTCTAACTGAAATAAGTCACACAGAAAAAGAAACATCATAAGATATCAGTAATACACGGAATGTAAACTTGGCTACACAGGAACTGAATTACAGAACAGAACAGGGTCTCAAATTTAGAAAACCAACTTATGCTTGCTTAAGGGTAAAGGTGAGTTGGGGTGCTGCATAAAACCAGAGATTGAAATGAGCACAGATAAAGTTCCTTAAGCCAAATATGGAATAGACAAGAGCTACTCCTTGCTCAACGAAATGGACTCAACACCGCATATTAAACGCCTAAGAATGTACCTGACTTGTAAGTATCTTAAAACCTATGGATTGCTATGTCTCCGAAAGAGAATCAAGCATGTGTACAGGGGCATAAACGCAGCAGTGATAGGATTGGAGAGGTTCGGTGAGCAAATGAAGACCCTTTGAAGTCATATTGCATGGTACCCATTCCACGGGTTTCAACTACCCAGGTTTAAGGTATTCTTCCTTCAGCTAAAACATGCATGTGGAACCTAGAGTATGATCAACCATGTGATCGGGAGACGTGTTCAAATATGTCTCAGTTTTCGTACCCTGGTACTCGGGTGCAACATTCCAGACGCTTTACTAACACTCTCCCCACTTGGAGAGTCAGTCCCTTTAACCTCCTGTTTGGCCCAGTTTGCAATTTCTGCGGAAGATGAACAGGAATAGCGAGAACCAATGAGAGGCTAGCTGGAGGTGTCTGGACGGGCAAATTTAACTCTCATTTCCCACAAGGAAGAGGAATTAACCAAAGGCTCAGCATGCCGGGCCGGAACCAGATTAGGGCCTGAAGCCATCCTGCGGTGTTGCGGCCAGGTCACAAGAAAGCGAGTTGAAGAAAGGAGCTCAGGGGCACTGTAATTCACAAACCTGCAGAGTTATAAATGACAGCTATCGTCCAAAAATAGACTGAAGTAAGGCTGCCAAGAGGACTTGAAAGCGGGGCAGAATTGCAGGAAACCGATTTCAGGAGGTAGACTGGAATTGCATTGAAAGCATAGGAAAAGAGGCAGAACGTCCACAATGATGCACTTGGCCAAAAAGGGCGTATGCGTTTTTTCCTGAATATATTCAGGAAAAAACGCATACGCCCTTTTTGGCCAACCAAGCAAGCTTGCAAAGGAAATCTGCACTACAATGAAGTCTCACTTCCCCCCGGTCAAAAGGGCCATCTGAAAAAAGTGTAAAATCCAGACAGGCAGGACAGGCCATGGAGAACTGGGAGCCTTGTTATGCTGATGGGCGGGATGTAAATTGCCAACAGACACTCGGGAGAAGTGTATGGTGTTTCCTGAAACATCTAAAACACAAAGCAACAGAGCCTAGGGCACTGCCACTTATGGTCCTATAGCTTAGGGAAATTAAAATCAAAAAGACACAGCCACCCCAAAGTTTGGGACGCCTGTGTTTACAAGAACCTCGTTTACAGTACAAGTTCAACATCGCAGAAAGTGAAAAATGGATAAAGAAGTTGTGGTATTTACTTACAAAGCAATATCACTCAGCAATGAAATCTATGTCATCAGGCCCTTAGCAGCACAATGAGTGGATTCAGGTATGATGATTCTAACTGAAATAAGTCACACAGAAAAAGAAACATCATAAGATATCAGTAATACACGGAATGGAAACTTGGCTACACAGGAACTGAATTACAGAACAGAACAGGGTCTCAAATTTAGAAAACCAACTTATGCTTGCTTAAGGGTAAAGGTGAGTTGGGGTGCTGCATAAAACCAGAGATTGAAATGAGCACAGATAAAGTTCCTTAAGTCAAATATGGAATAGACAAGAGCTACTCCTTGCTCAACGAAATGGACTCAACACCGCATATTAAACGCCTAAGAATGTACCTGACTAGTAAGTATCGTAAAACCTATGGTTTGCTATGTCTCCGAAAGAGAATCAAGCATGTGTACAGGGGCATAAACGCAGCAGTGATAGGATTGGAGAGGTCGGTGAGCAAATGAAGACCCTTTGAAATCATATTGCATGGTACCCATTCCACGGGTTTCAACTACCCAGGTTTAAGGTATTCTTCCTTCAGCTAAAACATGCATGTGGAACCTAGAGTATGATCAACCATGTGATCGGGAGACGTGTTCAAATATGTCTCAGTTTTCCTCCCCTGGTACTCGGGTGCAACATTCCAGACGCTTTACTAACACTCTCCCCACTTGGAGAGTCAGTCCCTTTAACCTCCTGTTTGGCCCAGTTTGCATTTCTGCGGAAGATGAACAGGAATAGCGAGAACCAATGAGAGACTAGCTGGAGGTGTCTGAACGGGCAAATTTAACTCTCATTTCCCACCAGGAAGAGGAATTAACCAAAGGCTCAGCATGCCGGGCCGGAACCAGATTAGGGCCTGAAGCCATCCTGCGGTGTTGCGGCCAGGTCACAAGAAAGCGAGTTGAAGAAAGGAGCTCAGGGGCACTGTAATTCACAAACCTGCAGAGTTATAAATGACAGCTATCGTCCAAAAATAGACTGAAGTAAGGCTGCCAAGAGGACTTGAAAGCGGGGCAGAATTGCAGGAAACCGATTTCAGGAGGTAGACTGGAATTACATTGAAAGCATAGGAAAAGAGGCAGAACGTCCACAATGATGCACTTGGCCAAAAAGGGCGTATGCGTTTTTTCCTGAATATATTCAGGAAAAAACGCATACGCCCTTTTTGGCCAACCAAGCAAGCTTGCAAAGGAAATCTGCACTACAATGAAGTCTCACTTCCCCCCGGTCAAAAGGGCCATCTGATAAAAGTGTAAAATCCAGAAAGGCAACAGGCCATTGAGAACTGGGAGCCTTGTTATGCTGATGGGCGGGATGTAAATTGCCAACAGACACTTGGGAGAAGTGTATGGTGTTTCCTGAAACATCTAAAAAACAAAGCAACAGAGCCTAGGGCACTTCCACTTATGGTCCTATAGCTTAGGGAAATTAAAATCAAAAAGACACAGCCACCCCAAAGTTTGGAACGGCTCTGTTTACAAGAACCTCGTTTACAGTACAAGTTCAACATCGCAGAAAGTGAAAAATGGATAAAGAAGTTGTGGTATTTACTTACAAAGCAATATCACTCAGCAATGAAATCTGTGTCATCAGGCCCTTAGCAGCACAATGAGTGGATTCAGGTATGATGATTCTAACTGAAATAAGTCACACAGAAAAAGAAACATCATAAGATATCAGTAATACACGGAATGTAAACTTGGCTACACAGGAACTGAATTACAGAACAGAACAGGGTCTCAAATTTAGAAAACCAACTTATGCTTGCTTAAGGGTAAAGGTGAGTTGGGGTGCTGCATAAAACCAGAGATTGAAATGAGCACAGATAAAGTTCCTTAAGCCAAATATGGAATAGACAAGAGCTACTCCTTGCTCAACGAAATGGACTCAACACCGCATATTAAACGCCTAAGAATGTACCTGACTTGTAAGTATCTTAAAACCTATGGATTGCTATGTCTCCGAAAGAGAATCAAGCATGTGTACAGGGGCATAAACGCAGCAGTGATAGGATTGGAGAGGTTCGGTGAGCAAATGAAGACCCTTTGAAGTCATATTGCATGGTACCCATTCCACGGGTTTCAACTACCCAGGTTTAAGGTATTCTTCCTTCAGCTACAACATGCATGTGGAACCTAGAGTATGATCAACCATGTGATCGGGAGACGTGTTCAAATATGTCTCAGTTTTCGTACCCTGGTACTCGGGTGCAACATTCCAGACGCTTTACTAACACTCTCCCCACTTGGAGAGTCAGTCCCTTTAACCTCCTGTTTGGCCCAGTTTGCAATTTCTGCGGAAGATGAACAGGAATAGCGAGAACCAATGAGAGGCTAGCTGGAGGTGTCTGGACGGGCAAATTTAACTCTCATTTCCCACAAGGAAGAGGAATTAACCAAAGGCTCAGCATGCCGGGCCGGAACCAGATTAGGGCCTGAAGCCATCCTGCGGTGTTGCGGCCAGGTCACAAGAAAGCGAGTTGAAGAAAGGAGCTCAGGGGCACTGTAATTCACAAACCTGCAGAGTTATAAATGACAGCTATCGTCCAAAAATAGACTGAAGTAAGGCTGCCAAGAGGACTTGAAAGCGGGGCAGAATTGCAGGAAACCGATTTCAGGAGGTAGACTGGAATTGCATTGAAAGCATAGGAAAAGAGGCAGAACGTCCACAATGATGCACTTGGCCAAAAAGTGCGTATGCGTTTTTTCCTGAATATATTCAGGAAAAAACGCATACGCCCTTTTTGGCCAACCAAGCAAGCTTGCAAAGGAAATCTGCACTACAATGAAGTCTCACTTCCCCCCGGTCAAAAGGGCCATCTGAAAAAAGTGTAAAATCCAGACAGGCAGGACAGGCCATGGAGAACTGGGAGCCTTGTTATGCTGATGGGCGGGATGTAAATTGCCAACAGACACTCGGGAGAAGTGTATGGTGTTTCCTGAAACATCTAAAACACAAAGCAACAGAGCCTAGGGCACTGCCACTTATGGTCCTATAGCTTAGGGAAATTAAAATCAAAAAGACACAGCCACCCCAAAGTTTGGGACGCCTGTGTTTACAAGAACCTCGTTTACAGTACAAGTTCAACATCGCAGAAAGTGAAAAATGGATAAAGAAGTTGTGGTATTTACTTACAAAGCAATATCACTCAGCAATGAAATCTATGTCATCAGGCCCTTAGCAGCACAATGAGTGGATTCAGGTATGATGATTCTAACTGAAATAAGTCACACAGAAAAAGAAACATCATAAGATATCAGTAATACACGGAATGGAAACTTGGCTACACAGGAACTGAATTACAGAACAGAACAGGGTCTCAAATTTAGAAAACCAACTTATGCTTGCTTAAGGGTAAAGGTGAGTTGGGGTGCTGCATAAAACCAGAGATTGAAATGAGCACAGATAAAGTTCCTTAAGTCAAATATGGAATAGACAAGAGCTACTCCTTGCTCAACGAAATGGACTCAACACCGCATATTAAACGCCTAAGAATGTACCTGACTAGTAAGTATCGTAAAACCTATGGATTGCTATGTCTCCGAAAGAGAATCAAGCATGTGTACAGGGGCATAAACGCAGCAGTGATAGGATTGGAGAGGTTCGGTGAGCAAATGAAGACCCTTTGAAGTCATATTGCATGGTACCCATTACACGGGTCTCAACTCTCCAGGTTTAAGGTATTCTTCCTTCAGCTAAAACATGCATGTGGAACCTAGAGTATGATCAACCATGTGATCGGGAGACGTGTTCAAATATGTCTCAGTTTTCCTCCCCTGGTACTCGGGTGCAACATTCCAGACGGTTTACTAACACTCTCCCCACTTGGAGAGTCAGTCCCTTTAACCTCCTGTTTGGCCCAGTTTGCAATTTCTGCGGAAGATGAACAGGAATAGCGAGAACCAATGAGAGGCTAGCTGGAGGTGTCTGGACGGGCAAATTTAACTCTCATTTCCCACCAGGAAGAGGAATTAACCAAAGGCTCAGCATGCCGGGCCGGAACCAGATTAGGGCCTGAAGCCATCCTGAGGTGTTGCGGCCAGGTCACAACAAAGCGAGTTGAAGAAAGGAGCTCAGGGGCACTGTAATTCACAAACCTGCAGAGTTATAAATGACAGCTATCGTCCAAAAATAGACTGAAGTAAGGCTGCCAAGAGGACTTGAAAGCGGGGCAGAATTGCAGGAAACCGATTTCAGGAGGTAGACTGGAATTGCATTGAAAGCATAGGAAAAGAGGCAGAACGTCCACAATGATGCACTTGGCCAAAAAGGGCGTATGCGTTTTTTCCTGAATATATTCAGGAAAAAACGCATACGCCCTTTTTGGCCAACCAAGCAAGCTTGCAAAGGAAATCTGCACTACAATGAAGTCTCACTTCCCCCCGGTCAAAAGGGCCATCTGAAAAAAGTGTAAAATCCAGAAAGGCAACAGGCCATTGAGAACTGGGAGCCTTGTTATGCTGATGGGCGGGATGTAAATTGCCAACAGACACTCGGGAGAAGTGTATGGTGTTTCCTGAAACATCTAAAAAACAAAGCAACAGAGCCTAGGGCACTTCCACTTATGGTCCTATAGCTTAGGGAAATTAAAATCAAAAAGACACAGCCACCCCAAAGTTTGGAACGGCTCTGTTTACAAGAACCTCGTTTACAGTACAAGTTCAACATCGCAGAAAGTGAAAAATGGATAAAGGATTTGTGGTATTCACTTACAAAGCAATATCACTCAGCAATGAAATCCATGTCATCAGGCCCTTAGCAGCACAATGAGTGGATTCAGGTATGATGATTCTAACTGAAATAAGTCACACAGAAAAAGAAACATCATAAGATATCAGTAATACACGGAATGGAAACTTGGCTACACAGGAACTGAATTACAGAACAGAACAGGGTCTCCAATTTAGAAAACCAACTTATGCTTGCTTAAGGGTAAAGGTGAGTTGGGGTGCTGCATAAAACCAGAGATTGAAATGAGCACAGATAAAGTTCCTTAAGCCAAATATGGAATAGACAAGAGCTACTCCTTGCTCAACGAAATGGACTCAACACCGCATATTAAACGCCTAAGAATGTACCTGACTAGTAAGTATCTTAAAACCTATGGATTGCTATGTCTCTGAAAGAGAATCAAGCATGTGTACAGGGGCATAAACGCAGCAGTGATAGGATTGGAGAGGTTCGGTGAGCAAATGAAGACCCTTTGAAGTCATATTGCATGGTACCCATTACACGGGTCTTAACTCTCCAGGTTTAAGGTATTCTTCCTTCACCTAAAACATGCATGTGGAACCCAAGTATGATCAACCATGTGAACGGGAGACGTGTTCAAATATGTCTCAGTTTTCCTCCCCTGGTACTCGGGTGCAACATTCCAGACGCTTTACTAACACTCTCCCGACTTGGAGAGTCAGTCCCTTTAACCTCCTGTTTGGCCCAGTTTGCAATTTCTGCAGAAGATGAACAGGAATAGCGAGAACCAATGAGAGGCTAGCTGGAGGTGTCTGGACGGGCAAATTTAACTCTCATTTCCCACCAGGAAGAGGAAATAACCAAAGGCTCAGCGTGCCGTGCCGGAACCAGATTAGGGCCTGAAGCCATCCTGCGGTGTTGCGGCCAGGTCACAAGAAAGCGAGTTGAAGAAAGGAGCTCAGGGGCACTGTAATTCACAAACCTGCAGAGTTATAAATGACAGCTATCGTCCAAAAATAGACTGAAGTAAGGCTGCCAAGAGGACTTGAAAGCGGGGCAGAATTGCAGGAAACCGATTTCAGGAGGTAGACTGGAATTGCATTGAAAGCATAGGAAAAGAGGCAGAACGTCCACAATGATGCACTTGGCCAAAAAGGGCGTATGCGTTTTTTCCTGAATATATTCAGGAAAAAACGCATACGCCCTTTTTGGCCAACCAAGCAACCTTGCAAAGGAAATCTGCACTACAATGAAGTCTCACTTCCCCCCGGTCAAAAGGGCCATCTGAAAAAAGTGTAAAATCCAGAAAGGCAGGACAGGCCATGGAGAACTGGGAGCCTTGTTATGCTGATGGGCGGGATGTAAATTGCCAACAGACACTCGGGAGAAGTGTATGGTGTTTCCTGAAACATCTAAAAAACAAAGCAACAGAGCCTAGGGCACTTCCACTTATGGTCCTATAGCTTAGGGAAATTAAAATAAAAAAGACACAGCCACCCCAAAGTTTGGGACGCCTCTGTTTACAAGAACCTCGTTTACAGTACAAGTTCAACATCGCAGAAAGTGAAAAATGGATAAAGAAGTTGTGGTATTTACTTACAAAGCAATATCACTCAGCAATGAAATCTATGTCATCAGGCCCTTAGCATCACAATGAGTGGATTCAGGTATGATGATTCTAACTGAAATAAGTCACACAGAAAATGAAACATCATAAGATATCAGTAATACACGGAATGTAAACTTGGCTACACAGGAACTGAATTACAGAACAGAACAGGGTCTCAAATTTAGAAAAACAACTTATGCTTGCTTAAGGGTAAAGGTGAGTTGGGGTGCTGCATAAAACCAGAGATTGAAATGAGCACAGATAAAGTTCCTTAAGTCAAATATGGAATAGACAAGAGCTACTCCTTGCTCAACGAAATGGACTCAACACCGCATATTAAACGCCTAAGAATGTACCTGACTAGTAAGTATCGTAAAACCTATGGATTGCTATGTCTCCAAAAGAGAATCAAGCATGTGTACAGGGGCATAAACGCAGCAGTGATAGGATTGGAGAGGTTCGGTGAGCAAATGAAGACCCTTTGAAGTCATATTGCATGGTACCCATTACACGGGTCTCAACTCTCCAGGTTTAAGGTATTCTTCCTTCAGCTAAAACATGCATGTGGAACCCCAGTATGATCAACCATGTGAACGGGAGACGTGTTCAAATATGTCTCAGTTTTCCTCCCCTGGTACTCAGGTGCAACATTCCAGACGCTTTACTAACACTCTCCCCACTTGGAGAGTCAGCGCCTTTAACCTCCTGTTTGGCCCAGTTTGCAATTTCTGCGGAAGATGAACAGGAATAGCGAGAACCAATGAGAGGCTAGCTGGAGGTGTCTGGACGGGCAAATTTAACTCTCATTTCCCAACAGGAAGAGGAAATAACCAAAGGCTCAGCGTCCCGTAACGGAACCAGATTAGGGCCTGAAGGCATCCTGCGGTGTTGCGGCCAGCTCAAAAGAAAGCGAGTTGAAGAAAGGAGCTCAGGGGCACTGTAATTCACAAACCTGCAGAGTTATAAATGACAGCTATCGTCCAAAAATAGACTGAAGTAAGGCTGCCAAGAGGACTTGAAAGCGGGGCAGAATTGCAGGAAACCGATTTCAGGAGGTAGACTGGAATTGCATTGAAAGCATAGGAAAAGAGGCAGAACGTCCACAATGATGCACTTGGCCAAAAAGGGCGTATGCGTTTTTTCCTGAATATATTCAGGAAAAAACGCATACGCCCTTTTTGGCCAACCAAGCAAGCTTGCAAAGGAAATCTGCACTACAATGAAGTCTCACTTCCCCCCGGTCAAAAGGGCCATCTGAAAAAAGTGTAAAATCCAGAAAGGCAGGACAGGCCATGGAGAACTGGGAGCCTTGTTATGCTGATGGGCGGGATGTAAATTGCCAACAGACACTCGGGAGAAGTGTATGGTGTTTCCTGAAACATCTAAAAAACAAAGCAACAGAGCCTAGGGCACTTCCACTTATGGTCCTATAGCTTAGGGAAATTAAAATCAAAAAGACACAGCCACCCCAAAGTTTGAAACGGCTCTGTTTACAAGAACCTCGTTTACAGTACAAGTTCAACATCGCAGAAAGTGAAAAATGGATAAAGAAGTTGTGGTATTTACTTACAAAGCAATATCACTCAGCAATGAAATCTGTGTCATCAGGCCCTTAGCAGCACAATGAGTGGATTCAGGTATGATGATTCTAACTGAAATAAGTCACACAGAAAAAGAAACATCATAAGATATCAGTAATACACGGAATGTAAACTTGGCTACACAGGAACTGAATTACAGAACAGAACAGGGTCTCAAATTTAGAAAACCAACTTATTCTTGCTTAAGGGTAAAGGTGAGTTGGGGTGCTGCATAAAACCAGAGATTGAAATGAGCACAGATAAAGTTCCTTAAGCCAAATATGGAATAGACAAGAGCTACTCCTTGCTCAACGAAATGGACTCAACACCCCATATTAAACGCCTAAGAATGTACCTGACTAGTAAGTATCTTAAAACCTATGGATTGCTATGTCTCCGAAAGAGAATCAAGGCATGTGTACAGGGGCATAAACGCAGCAGTGATAGGATTGGAGAGGTTCGGTGAGCAAATGAAGACCCTTTGAAGTCATATTGCATGGTACCCATTCCACGGGTTTCAACTACCCAGGTTTAAGGTATTCTTCCTTCAGCTAAAACATGCATGTGGAACCTAGAGTATGATCAACCATGTGATCGGGAGACGTGTTCAAATATGTCTCAGTTTTTGTACCCTGGTACTCGGGTGCAACATTCCAGACGCTTTACTAACACTCTCCCGACTTGGAGAGTCAGTCCCTTTAACCTCCTGTTTGGCCCAGTTTGCAATTTCTGCGGAAGATGAACAGGAATAGCGAGAACCAATGAGAGGCTAGCTGGAGGTGTCTGGACGGGCAAATTTAACTCTCATTTCCCACCAGGAAGAGGAATTAACCAAAGGCTCAGCGTGCCGTGCCGGAACCAGATTAGGGCCTGAAGCCATCCTGCAGTGTTGCGGCCAGCTCAAAAGAAAGCGAGTTGAAGAAAGGAGCTCAGGGGCACTGTAATTCACAAACCTGCAGAGTTATAAATGACAGCTATCGTCCAAAACTAGACTGAAGTAAGGCTGCCAAGAGGACTTGAAAGCGGGGCAGAATTGCAGGAAACCGATTTCAGGAGGTAGACTGGAATTGCATTGAAAGCATAGGAAAAGAGGAAGAACGTCCACAATGATGCACTTGGCCAAAAAGGGCGTATGCATTTTTTCCTGAATATATTCAGGAAAAAAACGCATACGCCCTTTTTGGCCAACCAAGCAAGCTTGCAAAGGAAATCTGCACTACAATGAAGTCTCACTTCCCCCCGGTCAAAAGGGCCATCTGAAAAAAGTGTAAAATCCAGAAAGGCAGGACAGGCCATGGAGAACTGGGAGCCTTGTTATGCTGATGTGCGGGATGTAAATTGCCAACAGACACTCGGGAGAAGTGTATGGTGTTTCCTGAAACATCTAAAAAACAAAGCAACAGAGCCTAGGGCACTGCCACTTATGGTCCTATAGCTTAGGGAAATTAAAATCAAAAAGACACAGCCACCCCAAAGTTTGGGACGCCTCTGTTTACAAGAACCTCGTTTACAGTACAAGTTCAACATCGCAGAAAGTGAAAAATGGATAAAGAACTTGTGGTACTTACGTACAATGCAGTATCACTCACTAATGAAATCTATGTCATCAGGCCCGTAGCAGCATAATGAGTGGATTCAGGTACGATGATTCTAACTGAAATAAGTCACACAGAAAAAGAAACATCATAAGATATCAGTAATACACGGAATGTAAACTTGGCTACACAGGAACTGAATTACAGAACAGAACAGGGTCTCAAATTTAGAAAAACAACTTATGCTTGCTTAAGGGTAAAGGTGAGTTGGGGTGCTGCATAAAACCAGAGATTGAAATGAGCACAGATAAAGTTCCTTAAGTCAAATATGGAATAGACAAGAGCTACTCCTTGCTCAACGAAATGGACTCAACACCGCATATTAAACGCCTAAGAATGTACCTGACTAGTAAGTATCGTAAAACCTATGGATTGCTATGTCTCCAAAAGAGAATCAAGCATGTGTACAGGGGCATAAACGCAGCAGTGATAGGATTGGAGAGGTTCGGTGAGCAAATGAAGACCCTTTGAAGTCATATTGCATGGTACCCATTACACGGGTCTCAACTCTCCAGGTTTAAGGTATTCTTCCTTCAGCTAAAACATGCATGTGGAACCCCAGTATGATCAACCATGTGAACGGGAGACGTGTTCAAATATGTCTCAGTTTTCCTCCCCTGGTACTCAGGTGCAACATTCCAGACGCTTTACTAACACTCTCCCCACTTGGAGAGTCAGCGCCTTTAACCTCCTGTTTGGCCCAGTTTGCAATTTCTGCGGAAGATGAACAGGAATAGCGAGAACCAATGAGAGGCTAGCTGGAGGTGTCTGGACGGGCAAATTTAACTCTCATTTCCCAACAGGAAGAGGAAATAACCAAAGGCTCAGCGTCCCGTAACGGAACCAGATTAGGGCCTGAAGGCATCCTGCGGTGTTGCGGCCAGCTCAAAAGAAAGCGAGTTGAAGAAAGGAGCTCAGGGGCACTGTAATTCACAAACCTGCAGAGTTATAAATGACAGCTATCGTCCAAAAATAGACTGAAGTAAGGCTGCCAAGAGGACTTGAAAGCGGGGCAGAATTGCAGGAAACCGATTTCAGGAGGTAGACTGGAATTGCATTGAAAGCATAGGAAAAGAGGCAGAACGTCCACAATGATGCACTTGGCCAAAAAGGGCGTATGCGTTTTTTCCTGAATATATTCAGGAAAAAACGCATACGCCCTTTTTGGCCAACCAAGCAAGCTTGCAAAGGAAATCTGCACTACAATGAAGTCTCACTTCCCCCCGGTCAAAAGGGCCATCTGAAAAAAGTGTAAAATCCAGAAAGGCAGGACAGGCCATGGAGAACTGGGAGCCTTGTTATGCTGATGGGTGGGATGTAAATTGCCAACAGACACTCGGGAGAAGTGTATGGTGTTTCCTGAAACATCTAAAAAACAAAGCAACAGAGCCTAGGGCACTTCCACTTATGGTCCTATAACTTAGGGAAATTAAAATCAAAAAGACACAGCCACCCCAAAGTTTGAAACGGCTCTGTTTACAAGAACCTCGTTTACAGTACAAGTTCAACATCGCAGAAAGTGAAAAATGGATAAAGAAGTTGTGGTATTTACTTACAAAGCAATATCACTCAGCAATGAAATCTGTGTCATCAGGCCCTTAGCAGCACAATGAGTGGATTCAGGTATGATGATTCTAACTGAAATAAGTCACACAGAAAAAGAAACATCATAAGATATCAGTAATACACGGAATGTAAACTTGGCTACACAGGAACTGAATTACAGAACAGAACAGGGTCTCAAATTTAGAAAACCAACTTATTCTTGCTTAAGGGTAAAGGTGAGTTGGGGTGCTGCATAAAACCAGAGATTGAAATGAGCACAGATAAAGTTCCTTAAGCCAAATATGGAATAGACAAGAGCTACTCCTTGCTCAACGAAATGGACTCAACACCCCATATTAAACGCCTAAGAATGTACCTGACTAGTAAGTATCTTAAAACCTATGGATTGCTATGTCTCCGAAAGAGAATCAAGGCATGTGTACAGGGGCATAAACGCAGCAGTGATAGGATTGGAGAGGTTCGGTGAGCAAATGAAGACCCTTTGAAGTCATATTGCATGGTACCCATTCCACGGGTTTCAACTACCCAGGTTTAAGGTATTCTTCCTTCAGCTAAAACATGCATGTGGAACCTAGAGTATGATCAACCATGTGATCGGGAGACGTGTTCAAATATGTCTCAGTTTTTGTACCCTGGTACTCGGGTGCAACATTCCAGACGCTTTACTAACACTCTCCCGACTTGGAGAGTCAGTCCCTTTAACCTCCTGTTTGGCCCAGTTTGCAATTTCTGCGGAAGATGAACAGGAATAGCGAGAACCAATGAGAGGCTAGCTGGAGGTGTCTGGACGGGCAAATTTAACTCTCATTTCCCACCAGGAAGAGGAATTAACCAAAGGCTCAGCGTGCCGTGCCGGAACCAGATTAGGGCCTGAAGCCATCCTGCAGTGTTGCGGCCAGCTCAAAAGAAAGCGAGTTGAAGAAAGGAGCTCAGGGGCACTGTAATTCACAAACCTGCAGAGTTATAAATGACAGCTATCGTCCAAAACTAGACTGAAGTAAGGCTGCCAAGAGGACTTGAAAGCGGGGCAGAATTGCAGGAAACCGATTTCAGGAGGTAGACTGGAATTGCATTGAAAGCATAGGAAAAGAGGAAGAACGTCCACAATGATGCACTTGGCCAAAAAGGGCGTATGCATTTTTTCCTGAATATATTCAGGAAAAAAACGCATACGCCCTTTTTGGCCAACCAAGCAAGCTTGCAAAGGAAATCTGCACTACAATGAAGTCTCACTTCCCCCCGGTCAAAAGGGCCATCTGAAAAAAGTGTAAAATCCAGAAAGGCAGGACAGGCCATGGAGAACTGGGAGCCTTGTTATGCTGATGTGCGGGATGTAAATTGCCAACAGACACTCGGGAGAAGTGTATGGTGTTTCCTGAAACATCTAAAAAACAAAGCAACAGAGCCTAGGGCACTGCCACTTATGGTCCTATAGCTTAGGGAAATTAAAATCAAAAAGACACAGCCACCCCAAAGTTTGGGACGCCTCTGTTTACAAGAACCTCGTTTACAGTACAAGTTCAACATCGCAGAAAGTGAAAAATGGATAAAGAACTTGTGGTACTTACGTACAATGCAGTATCACTCACTAATGAAATCTATGTCATCAGGCCCGTAGCAGCATAATGAGTGGATTCAGGTACGATGATTCTAACTGAAATAAGTCACACAGAAAAAGAAACATCATAAGATATCAGTAATACACGGAATGTAAACTTGGCTACACAGGAACTGAATTACAGAACAGAACAGGGTCTCTAATTTAGAAAACCAACTTATGCTTGCTTAAGGGGAAAGGTGAGTTGGGGTGCTGCATAAAACCAGAGATTGAAATGAGCACAGATAAAGTTCCTTAAGTCAAATATGGAATAGACAAGAGCTACTCCTTGCTCAACGAAATGGACTCAACACCGCATATTAAACGCCTAAGAATGTACCTGACTAGTAAGTATCTTAAAACCTATGGATTGCTATGTCTCCGAAAGAGAATCAAGCATGTGTACAGGGGCATAAACGCAGCAGTGATAGGATTGGAGAGGTTCGGTGAGCAAATGAAGACCCTTTGAAGTCATATTGCATGGTACCCATTCCACGGGTTTCAAATACCCAGGTTTAAGGTATTCTTCCTTCAGCTAAAACATGCATGTGGAACCCAAGTATGATCAACCATGTGAACGGGAGACGTGTTCAAATATGTCTCAGTTTTCCTCCCCTGGTACTCGGGTGCAACATTCCAGACGCTTTACTAACACTCTCCCCACTTGGAGAATCAGTCCCTTTAACCTCCTGTTTGGCCCAGTTTGCAATTTCTGCGGAAGATGAACAGGAATAGCGAGAACCAATGAGAGGCTAGCTGGAGGTGTCTGGACGGGCAAATTTAACTCTCATTTCCCACCAGGAAGAGGAATTAACCAAAGGTTCAGCGTGCCGGGCCGGAACCAGATTAGGGCCTGAAGCCATCCTGCGGTGTTGCGGCCAGGTCACAAGAAAGCGAGTTGAAGAAAGGAGCTCAGGGGCACTGTAATACACAAACCTGCAGAGTTATAAATGACAGCTATCGTCCAAAAATAGACTGAAGTAAGGCTGCCAAGAGGACTTGAAAGCGGGGCAGAATTGCAGGAAACCGATTTCAGGAGGTAGACTGGAATTGCATTGAAAGCATAGGAAAAGAGGCAGAACGTCCACAATGATGCACTTGGCCAAAAAGGGCGTATGCGTTTTTTCCTGAATATATTCAGGAAAAAAACGCATACGCCCTTTTTGGCCAACCAAGCAAGCTTGCAAAGGAAATCTGCACTACAATGAAGTCTCACTTCCCCCCGGTCAAAAGGGCCATCTGAAAAAAGTGTAAAATCCAGAAAGGCAACAGGCCATTGAGAACTGGGAGCCTTGTTATGCTGATGGGCGGGATGTAAATTGCCAACAGACACTTGGGAGAAGTGTATGGTGTTTCCTGAAACATCTAAAAAACAAAGCAACAGAGCCTAGGGCACTTCCACTTATGGTCCTATGGCTTAGGGAATTTAAAATCAAAAAGACACAGCCACCCCAAAGTTTGGAACGGCTCTGTTTACAAGAACCTCGTTTACAGTACAAGTTCAACATCGCAGAAAGTGAAAAATGGATAAAGAACTTGTGGTATTTACTTACAAAGCAATATCACTCAGCAATGAAATCTGTGTCATCAGGCCCTTAGCAGCACAATGAGTGGATTCAGGTATGATGATTCTAACTGAAATAAGTCACACAGAAAAAGAAACATCATAAGATATCAGTAATACACGGAATGGAAACTTGGCTACACAGGAACTGAATTACAGAACAGAACAGGGTCTCAAATTTAGAAAAACAACTTATGCTTGCTTAAGGGTAAAGGTGAGTTGGGGTGCTGCATAAAACCAGAGATTGAAATGAGCACAGATAAAGTTCCCTAAGCCAAATATGGAATAGACAAGAGCTACTCCTTGCTCAACAAAATGGACTCAACACCCCATATTAAACGCCTAAGAATGTACCTGACTAGTAAGTATCTTAAAACCTATGGATTGCTATGTCTCCGAAAGAGAATCAAGCATGTGTACAGGGGCATAAACGCAGCAGTGATAGGATTGGAGAGGTTCGGTGAGCAAATGAAGACCCTTTGAAGTCATATTGCATGGCACCCATTCCACGGGTTTCAACTACCCAGGTTTAAGGTATTCTTCCTTCAGCTAAAACATGCATGTGGAACCTAGAGTATGATCAACCATGTGATCGGGAGACGTGTTCAAATATGTCTCAGTTTTCCTCCCCTGGTACTCGGGTGCAACATTCCAGACGCTTTACTAACACTCTCCCGACTTGGAGAGTCAGTCCCTTTAACCTCCTGTTTGGCCCAGTTTGCAATTTCTGCGGAAGATGAACAGGAATAGCGAGAACCAATGAGAGACTAGCTGGAGGTGTCTGAACGGGCAAATTTAACTCTCATTTCCCACCAGGAAGAGGAATTAACCAAAGGCTCAGCATGCCGTGCCGGAACCAGATTAGGGCCTGAAGCCATCCTGCGGTGTTGCGGCCAGGTCACAAGAAAGCGAGTTGAAGAAAGGAGCTCAGGGGCACTGTAATTCACAAACCTGCAGAGTTATAAATGACAGCTATCGTCCAAAAATAGACTGAAGTAAGGCTGCCAAGAGGACTTGAATGCGGGGCAGAATTGCAGGAAACCGATTTCAGGAGGTAGACTGGAATTGCATTGAAAGCATAGGAAAAGAGGCAGAACGTCCACAATGATGCACTTGGCCAAAAAGGGCGTATGCGTTTTTTCCTGAATATATTCAGGAAAAAACGCATACGCCCTTTTTGGCCAACCAAGCAAGCTTGCAAAGGAAATCTGCACTACAATGAAGTCTCACTTCCCCCCGGTCAAAAGGGCCATCTGAAAAAAGTGTGAAATCCAGAAAGGCAGGACAGGCCATGGAGAACTGGGAGCCTTGTTATGCTGATGTGCGGGATGTAAATTGCCAACAGACACTCGGGAGAAGTGTATGGTGTTTCCTGAAACATCTAAAAAACAAAGCAACAGAGCCTAGGGCACTGCCACTTATGGTCCTATAGCTTAGGGAAATTAAAATCAAAAAGACACAGCCACCCCAAAGTTTGGGACGCCTCTGTTTACAAGAACCTCGTTTACAGTACAAGTTCAACATCGCAGAAAGTGAAAAATGGATAAAGAACTTGTGGTACTTACGTACAATGCAGTATCACTCAGCAATGAAATCTATGTCATCAGGCCCGTAGCAGCATAATGAGTGGATTCAGGTACGATGATTCTAACTGAAATAAGTCACACAGAAAAAGAAACATCATAAGATATCAGTAATACACGGAATGTAAACTTGGCTACACAGGAACTGAATTACAGAACAGAACAGGGTCTCAAATTTAGAAAAACAACTTATGCTTGCTTAAGGGGAAAGGTGAGTTGGGGTGCTGCATAAAACCAGAGATTGAAATGAGCACAGATAAAGTTCCTTAAGTCAAATATGGAATAGACAAGAGCTACTCCTTGCTCAACGAAATGGACTCAACACCGCATATTAAACGCCTAAGAATGTACCTGACTAGTAAGTATCTTAAAACCTATGGATTGCTATGTCTCCGAAAGAGAATCAAGCGTGTGTACAGGGGCATAAACGCAGCAGTGATAGGATTGGAGAGGTTCGGTGAGCAAATGAAGACCCTTTGAAGTCATATTGCATGGTACCCATTACACGGGTCTTAACTCTCCAGGTTTAAGGTATTCTTCCTTCAGCTAAAACATGCATGTGGAACCCAAGTATGATCAACCATGTGAACGGGAGACGTGTTCAAATATGTCTCAGTTTTCCTCCCCTGGTACTCGGGTGCAACATTCCAGACGCTTTACTAACACTCTCCCCACTTGGAGAGTCAGCGCCTTTAACCTCCTGTTTGGCCCAGTTTGCAATTTCTGCGGAAGATGAACAGGAATAGCGAGAACCAATGAGAGGCTAGCTGGAGGTGTCTGGACGGGCAAATTTAACTCTCATTTCCCACCAGGAAGAGGAATTAACCAAAGGTTCAGCATGCCGGGCCGGAACCAGATTAGGGCCTGAAGCCATCCTGCGGTGTTGCGGCCAGGTCACAAGAAAGCGAGTTGAAGAAAGGAGCTCAGGGGCACTGTAATTCACAAACCTGCAGAGTTATAAATGACAGCTATCGTCCAAAAATAGACTGAAGTAAGGCTGCCAAGAGGACTTGAAAGCGGGGCAGAATTGCAGGAAACCGATTTCAGGAGGTAGACTGGAATTGCATTGAAAGCATAGGAAAAGAGGCAGAACGTCCACAATGATGCACTTGGCCAAAAAGGGCGTATGCGATTTTTCCTGAATATATTCAGGAAAAAACGCATACGCCCTTTTTGGCCAACCAAGCAAGCTTGCAAAGGAAATCTGCACTACAATGAAGTCTCACTTCCCCCCGGTCAAAAGGGCCATCTGAAAAAAGTGTAAAATCCAGAAAGGCAACAGGCCATAGAGAACTGGGAGCCTTGTTATGCTGATGGGCGGGATGTAAATTGCCAACAGACACTTGGGAGAAGTGTATGGTGTTTCCTGAAACATCTAAAAAACAAAGCAACAGAGCCTAGGGCACTTCCACTTATGGTCCTATAGCTTAGGGAATTTAAAATCAAAAAGACACAGCCACCCCAAAGTTTGGAACGGCTCTGTTTACAAGAACCTCGTTTACAGTACAAGTTCAACATCGCAGAAAGTGAAAAATGGATAAAGAAGTTGTGGTATTTACTTACAAAGCAATATCACTCAGCAATGAAATCTGTGTCATCAGGCCCTTAGCAGCACAATGAGTGGATTCAGGTATGATGATTCTAACTGAAATAAGTCACACAGAAAAAGAAACATCATAAGATATCAGTAATACACGGAATGGAAACTTGGCTACACAGGAACTGAATTACAGAACAGAACAGGGTCTCAAATTTAGAAAAACAACTTATGCTTGCTTAAGGGTAAAGGTGAGTTGGGGTGCTGCATAAAACCAGAGATTAAAATGAGCACAGATAAAGTTCCTTAAGTCAAATATGGAATAGACAAGAGCTACTCCTTGTTCAACGAAATGGACTCAACACCGCATATTAAACGCCTAAGAATGTACCTGACTAGTAAGTATCTTAAAACCTATGGATTGCTATGTCTCCGAAAGAGAATCAAGCATGTGTACAGGGGCATAAACGCAGCAGTGATAGGATTGGAGAGGTTCGGTGAGCAAATGAAGACCCTTTGAAGTCATATTGCATGGTACCCATTCCACGGGTTTCAACTACCCAGGTTTAAGGTATTCTTCCTTCAGCTAAAACATGCATGTGGAACCTAGAGTATGATCAACCATGTGATCGGGAGACGTGTTCAAATATGTCTCAGTTTTCGTACCCTGGTACTCGGGTGCAACATTCCAGACGCTTTACTAATACTCTACCGACTTGGAGAGTCAGTCCCTTTAACCTCCTGTTTGGCCCAGTTTGAAATTTCTGCGGAAGATGAACAGGAATAGCGAGAACCAATGAGAGGCTAGCTGGAGGTGTCTGGACGGGCAAATTTAACTCTCATTTCCCACCAGGAAGAGGAATTAACCAAAGGCTCAGCGTGCCGTGCCGGAACCAGATTAGGGCCTGAAGCCATCCTGCAGTGTTGCGGCCAGCTCAAAAGAAAGCGAGTTGAAGAAAGGAGCTCAGGGGCACTGTAATTCACAAACCTGCAGAGTTATAAATGACAGCTATCGTCCAAAAATAGACTGAAGTAAGGCTGCCAAGAGGACTTGAAAGCGGGGCAGAATTGCAGGAAACCGATTTCAGGAGGTAGACTGGAATTGCATTGCAAGCATAGGAAAAGAGGCAGAACGTCCACAATGATGCACTTGGCCAAAAAGGGCGTATGCGTTTTTTCCTGAATATATTCAGGAAAAAACGCATACGCCCTTTTTGGCCAACCAAGCAAGCTTGCAAAGGAAATCTGCACTACAATGAAGTCTCACTTCCCCCCGGTCAAAAGGGCCATCTGAAAAAAGTGTAAAATCCAGAAAGGCAGGACAGGCCATGGAGAACTGGGAGCCTTGTTATGCTGATGGGCGGGATGTAAATTGCCAACAGACACTCGGGAGAAGTGTATGGTGTTTCCTGAAACATCTAAAAAACAAAGCAACAGAGCCTAGGGCACTGCCACTTATGGTCCTATAGCTTAGGGAAATTAAAATCAAAAAGACACAGCCACCCCAAAGTTTGGGACGCCTCTGTTTACAAGAACCTCGTTTACCGTACAAGTTCAACATCGCAGAAAGTGAAAAATGGATGAAAAAGTTGTGGTATTTACTTACAAAGCAATATCACTCAGCAATGAAATCTGTGTCATCAGGCCCTTGGCAGCACAATGAGTGGATTCAGGTATGATGATTCTAACTGAAATAAGTCACACAGAAAAAGAAACATCATAAGATATCAGTAATACACGGAATGTAAAGTTGGCTACACAGGAACTGCATTCCAAAACAGAACAGGGTCTCAAATTTAGAAAACCAACTTATGCTTGCTTAAGGGGAAAGGTGAGTTGGGGTGCTGCATAAAACCAGAGATTGAAATGAGCACAGATAAAGTTCCTTAAGCCAAATATGGAATAGACAAGAGCTACTCCTTGCTCAACGAAATGGACTCAACACCGCATATTAAACGCCTAAGAATGTACCTGACTAGTAAGTATCTTAAAACCTATGGATTGCTATGTCTCCGAAAGAGAATCAAGCATGTGTACAGGGGCATAAACGCAGCAGTGATAGGATTGGAGAGGTTCGGTGAGCAAATGAAGACCCTTTGAAGTCATATTGCATGGTACCCATTCCACGAGTTTCAAATACCCAGGTTTAAGGTATTCTTCCTTCAGCTAAAACATGCATGTGGAACCTAGAGTATGATCAACCATGTGAACGGGAGACGTGTTCAAATATGTCTCAGTTTTCCTCCCCTGGTATTCGGGTGCAACATTCCAGACGCTTTACTAACACTCTCCCCACTTGGAGAGTCAGCGCCTTTAACCTCCTGTTTGGCACAGTTTGCAATTTCTGCGGAAGATGAACAGGAATAGCGAGAACCAATGAGAGGCTAGCTGCAGGTGTCTGGACGGGCAAATTTAACTCTCATTTCCCACCAGGAAGAGGAAATAACCAAAGGCTCAGCATGCCGTACCGGAACCAGATTAGGGCCTGAAGCCATCCTGCGGTGTTGCGGCCAGCTCAAAAGAAAGCGAGTTGAAGAAAGGAGCTCAGGGGCACTGTAATTCACAAACCTGCAGAGTTATAAATGACAGCTATCGTCCAAAAATAGACTGAAGTAAGGCTGCCAAGAGGACTTGAAAGCGGGGCAGAATTGCAGGAAACCGATTTCAGGAGGTAGACTGGAATTGCATTGAAAGCATAGGAAAAGAGGCAGAACGTCCACAATGATGCACTTGGCCAAAAAGGGCGTATGCGTTTTTTCCTGAATATATTCAGGAAAAAACGCATACGCCCTTTTTGGCCAACCAAGCAAGCTTGCAAAGGAAATCTGCACTACAATGAAGTCTCACTTCCCCCCGGTCAAAAGGGCCATCTGAAAAAAGTGTAAAATCCAGAAAGGCAGGACAGGCCATGGAGAACTGGGAGCCTTGTTATTCTGATGGGCGGGATGTAAATTGCCAACAACCACTTGGGAGAAGTGTATGGTGTTTCCTGAAACATCTAAAAAACAAAGCAACAGAACCTAGGGCACTTCCACTTATGGTCCTATAGCTTAGGGAAATTAAAATCAAAAAGACACAGCCACCCCAAAGTTTGGAACGGCTCTGTTTACAAGAAACTCGTTTACAGTACAAGTTCAACATCGCAGAAAGTGAAAAATGGATAAAGAAGTTGTGGTATTTACTTACAAAGCAATATCACTCAGCAATGAAATCTGTGTCATCAGGCCCTTAGCATCACAATGAGTGGATTCAGGTATGATGATTCTAACTGAAATAAGTCACACAGAAAAAGAAACATCATAAGATATCAGTAATACACGGAATGTAAACTTGGCTACACAGGAACTGAATTACAGAACAGAACAGGGTCTCAAATTTAGAAAACCAACTTATGCTTGCTTAAGGGTAAAGGTGAGTTGGGGTGCTGCATAAAACCAGAGATTGAAATGAGCACAGATAAAGTTCCTTAAGCCAAATATGGAATAGACAAGAGCTACTCCTTGCTCAACGAAATGGACTCAACACCCCATATTAAACGCCTAAGAATGTACCTGACTAGTAAGTATCTTAAAACCTATGGATTGCTATGTCTCCGAAAGAGAATCAAGCATGTGTACAGGGGCATAAACGCAGCAGTGATAGGATTGGAGAGGTTCCTGAGCAAATGAAGACCCTTTGAAGTCATATTGCATGGTACCCATTCCACGGGTTTCAACTACCCAGGTGTATGGTATTGTTCCTTCAGCTAAAACATGCATGTGGAACCTAGAGTATGATCAACCATGTGATCGGGAGACGTGTTCAAATATGTCTCAGTTTTCCTCCCCTTGTACTTGGGTGCAACATTCCAGACGCTTTACTAACACTCTCTCCACTTGGAGAGTCAGTCCCTTTAACCTCCTGTTTGGCCCAGTTTGCAATTTCTGTGGAAGATGAACAGGAATAGCGAGAACCAATGAGAGACTAGCTGGAGGTGTCTGGATGGGCAAATTTAACTGTCATTTCCCACCAGGAAGAGGAATTAACCAAAGGCTCAGCGTGCCGTGCCAGAACCAGATTAGGGCCTGAAGACATCCTGCGGTGTTGCGGCCAGGTCACAAGAAAGCGAGTTGAAGAAAGGAGCTCAGGGCCACTGTAATTCACAAACCTGCAGAGTTATAAATGACAGCTATCGTCCAAAAATAGACTGAAGTAAGGTTGCCAAGAGGACTTGAAAGCAGGGCAGAATTGCAGGAAACCGATTTCAGGAGGTAGACTGGAATTGCATTGAAAGCATAGGAAAAGAGGCAGAACGTCCACAATGATGCACTTGGCCAAAAAGGGCGTATGCGTTTTTTCCTGAATATATTCAGGAAAAAACGCATACGCCCTTTTTGGCCAACCAAGCAAACTTGCAAAGAAATCTGCACTACAATGAAGTCTCACTTCTCCCCGGTCAAAAGGGCCATCTGAAAAAAGTGTAAACTCCAGAAAGGCAGGACAGGCCATGGAGAACTGGGAGCCTTGTTATGCTGATGGGCGGGATGTAAATTGCCAACAGACACTCAGGAGAAGTGTATGGTGTTTCCTGAAACATCTAAAAAACAAAGCATCAGAGCCTAGGGCACTTCCACTTATGGTCCTATAGCTTAGGGAAATTAAAATCAAAAAGACACAGCCACCCCAAAGTTTGGGACGCCTCCGTTTACAAGAACCTCGTTTACCGTACAAGTTCAATATCAAAGAAAGTGAAAAATGGATAAAGAACATGTGGTACTTACGTACAATGCAGTATCACTCAGCAATGAAATCTATGTCATCAGGCCCGTAGCAGCATGATGAGTGGATTCAGCTACGATGATTCTAACTGAAATAAGTCACACAGAAAAAGAAACATCATAAGATATCATTAATACACGGAATGTAAACTTGGCTACACAGGAACTGCATTCCAAAACAGAACAGGGTCTCAAATTTAGAAAACCAACTTATGCTTGCTTAAGGGGAAAGGTGAGTTGGGGTGCTGCATAAAACCAGAGATTGAAATGAGCACAGATAAAGTTCCTTAAGCCAAATATGGAATAGACAAGAGCTACTCCTTGCTCAATGAAATGGACTCAAAACCCCATATTAAACGCCTAAGAATGTACCTGACTAGTAAGTATCTTAAAACCTATGGATTGCTATGTCTCCAAAAGAGAATCAAGCATGTGTACAGGGGCATAAACGCAGCAGTGATAGGATTGGAGAGGTTCGGTGAGCAAATGAAGACCCTTTGAAGTCATATTGCATGGTACCCATTACACGGGTCTTAACTCTCCAGGTTTAAGGTATTCTTCCTTCAGCTAAAACATGCATGTGGAACCTAGAGTATGATCAACCATGTGAACGGGAGATGTGTTCAAATATGTCTCAGTTTTCCTCCCCTGGTACTCGGGTGCAACATTCCAGACGCTTTACTAACACTCTCCCCACTTGGAAAGTGAGCGCCTTTAACCTCCTGTTTGGCCCAGTTTGCAATTTCTGCGGAAGATGAACAGGAATAGCGAGAACTAATGAGAGGCTAGCTGGAGGTGTCGGGACGGGCAAATTTAACTCTCATTTCCCACCAGGAAGAGGAAATAACCAAAGGCTCAGTGTGCCGTGCCGGATCCAGATTAGGGCCTGAAGCCATCCTGCGGTGTTGCGGCCAGCTCAAAAGAAAGCGAGTTGAAGAAAGCAGCTCAGGGGCACTGTAATTCACAAACCTGCAGAGTTATAAATGACAGCTATCGTCCAAAAATAGACTGAAGTAAGGCTGCCAAGAGGACTTGAAAGCGGGGCAGAATTGCAGGAAACCGATTTCAGGAGGTAGACTGGAATTGCATTGAAAGCATAGGAAAAGAGGCAGAACGTCCACAATGATGCACTTGGCCAATAAGGGCGTATGCGTTTTTTCCTGAATATATTCAGAAAAAAACGCATACGCCCCTTTTGGCCAACCAAGCAAGCTTGCAAAGGAAATCTGCACTACAATGAAGTCTCACTTCCCCCCAGTCAAAAGGGCCATCTGAAAAAAGTGTAAAATCCAGAAAGGCAGGACAGGCCATGGAGAACTGGGAGCCTTGTTATGCTGAAGGGCGGGATGTAAATTGCCAACAACCACTCGGGAGAAGTGTATGGTGTTTCCTGAAACATCTAAAAAACAAAGCAACAGAGCCTAGGGCACTTCCACTTATGGTCCTATAGCTTAGGGAAATTAAAATCAAAAAGACACAGCCACCCCAAAGTTTGGAACGGCTCTGTTTACAAGAACCTCGTTTACAGTACAAGTTCAACATCGCAGAAAGTGAAAAATGGATGAAAAAGTTGTGGTATTTACTTACAAAGCAATATCACTCAGCAATGAAATCTGTGTCATCAGGCCCTTAGCAGCACAATGAGTGGATTCAGGTATGATGATTCTAACTGAAATAAGTCACACAGAAAAAGAAACATCATAAGATATCAGTAATACACGGAATGTAAACTTGGTTACACAGGAACTGAATTACAGAACAGAACAGGGTCTCAAATTTAGAAAACCAACTTATGCTTGCTTAAGGGGAAAGGTGAGTTGGGGTGCTGCATAAAACCAGAGATTGAAATGAGCACAGATAAAGTTCCTTAAGCCAAATATGGAATAGACAAGAGCTACTCCTTGCTCAACGAAATGGACTCAACACCGCATATTAAACGCCTAAGAATGTACCTGACTAGTAAGTATCTTAAAACCTATGGATTGCTATGTCTCCGAAAGAGAATCAAGCATGTGTACAGGGGCATAAACGCAGCAGTGATAGGATTGGAGAGGTTCGGTGAGCAAATGAAGACCCTTTGAAGTCATATTGCATGGTACCCATTCCACGGGTTTCAACTACCCAGGTTTTAGGTATTCTTCCTTCAGCTAAAACATGCATGTGGAACCCAAGTATGATCAACCTTGTGAACGGGAGACGTGTTCAAATATGTCTCAGTTTTCCTCCCCTGGTACTCGGGTGCAACATTCCAGACGCTTTAGTAACACTCTCCCCACTTGGAGAGTCAGCGCCTTTAACCTCCTGTTTGGCCCAGTTTGAAATTTCTTGGAAGATGAACAGGAATAGCGAGAACCAATGAGAGGCTAGCTGGAGGTGTCTGGACGGGCAAATTTAACTCTCATTTCCCACCAGGAAGAGGAATTAACCAAAGGCTCAGCGTGCCGTGCCGGAACCAGATTAGGGCCTGAAGCCATCCTGCGGTGTTGCGGCCAGCTCAAAAGAAAGCGAGTTGAAGAAAGGAGCTCAGGGGCACTGTAATTCACAAACCTGCAGAGTTATAAATGACAGCTATCGTCCAAAAATAGACTGAAGTAAGGCTGCCAAGAGGACTTGAAAGCGGGGCAGAATTGCAGGAAACCGATTTCAGGAGGTAGACTGGAATTGCATTGAAAGCATAGGAAAAGAGGCAGAACGTCCACAATGATGCACTTGGCCAAAAAGGGCATATGCGTTTTTTCCTGAATATATTCAGGAAAAAACGCATACGCCCTTTTTGGCCAACCAAGCAAGCTTGCAAAGGAAATCTGCACTACAATGAAGTCTCACTTCCCCCCGGTCAAAAGGGCTATCTGAAAAAAGTGTAAAATCCAGAAAGGCAGGACAGGCCATGGAGAACTGGGAGCCTTGTTATGCTGAAGGGCGGGATGTAAATTGCCAACAACCACTCGGGAGAAGTGTATGGTGTTTCCTGAAACATCTAAAAAACAAAGCAACAGAGCCTAGGGCACTTCCACTTATGGTCCTATAGCTTAGGGAATTTAAAATCAAAAAGACACAGCCACCCCAAAGTTTGGAACGGCTCTGTTTACAAGAACCTCGTTTACAGTACAAGTTCAACATCGCAGAAATTGAAAAATGGATAAAGAAGTTGTGGTATTTACTTACAAAGCAATATCACTCAGCAATGAAATCTGTGTCATCAGGCCCTTAGCAGCACAATGAGTGGATTCAGGTATGATGATTCTAACTGAAATAAGTCACACAGAAAAAGAAACATCATAAGATATCAGTAATACACGGAATGTAAACTTGGCTACACAGGAACTGAATTACAGAACAGAACAGGGTCTCAAATTTAGAAAACCAACTTATGCTTGCTTAAGGGGAAAGGTGAGTTGGGGTGCTGCATAAAACCAGAGATTGAAATGAGCACAGATAAAGTTCCTTAAGCCAAATATGGAATAGACAAGAGCTACTCCTTGCTCAACGAAATGGACTCAACACCGCATATTAAACGCCTAAGAATGTACCTGACTAGTAAGTATCTTAAAACCTATGGATTGCTATGTCTCCGAAACAGAATCAAGCATGTGTACAGGGGCATAAACGCAGCAGTGATAGGATTGGAGAGGTTCGGTGAGCAAATGAAGACCCTTTGAAGTCATATTGCATGGTACCCATTCCACGGGTTTCAACTACCCAGGTTTAAGGTATTCTTCCTTCAGCTAAAACATGCATGTGGAACCTAGAGTATGATCAACCATGTGATCGGGAGACGTGTTCAAATATGTCTCAGTTTTCGTACCCCGGTACTGGGGTGCAACATTCCAGACGCTTTACTAACACTCTCCCCACTTGGAGAGTCAGTCCCTTTAACCTCCTGTTTGGCCCAGTTTGCAATTTCTGTGGAAGATGAACAGGAATAGCGAGAACCAATGAGAGACTAGCTGGAGGTGTCTGGATGGGCAAATTTAACTCTCATTTCCCAGCAAGAAGAGGAATTAACCAAAGGCTCAGCGTGCCGTGCCAGAACCAGATTAGGGCCTGAAGACATCCTGCGGTGTTGCGGCCAGGTCACAAGAAAGCGAGTTAAAGAAAGGAGCTCAGGAGCACTGTAATTCACAAACCTGCAGAGTTATAAATGACAGCTATCGTCCAAAATTAGACTGAAGTAAGGCTGCCAAGAGGACTTGGAAGCGGGGCAGAATTGCAGGAAACCGATTTCAGGAGGTAGACTGGAATTGCATTGAAAGCATAGGAAAAGAGGCAGAACGTCCACAATGATGCACTTGGCCAAAAAGTGCGTATTCGTTTTTTCCTGAATATATTCAGGAAAAAACGCATACGCCCTTTTTGGCCAAGCAAGCAAGCTTGCAAAGGAAATCTGCACTACAATGAAGTCTCACTTCCCCCCGGTCAAAAGGGCCATCTGAAAAAAGTGTAAAATCCAGAAAGGCAGGACAGGCCATGGAGAACTGGGAGCCTTGTTATGCTGATGGGCGGGATGTAAATTGCCAACAACCACTCGGGAGAAGTGTATGGTGTTTCCTGAAACATCTAAAAAACAAAGCAACAGAGGCTAGGGCACTTCCACTTATGGTCCTATAGCTTAGGGAAATTAAAATCAAAAAGACACAGCCACCCCAAAGTTTGGAACGGCTCTGTTTACAAGAACCTCGTTTACAGTACAAGTTCAACATCGCAGAAAGTGAAAAATGGATAAAGAACTTGTGGTACTTACGTACAATGCAGTATCACTCAGCAATGAAATCTATGTCATCAGGCCCGTAGCAGCATAATGAGTGGATTCAGGTACGATGATTCTAACTGAAATAAGTCACACAGAAAAAGAAACATCATAAGATATCACTAATACACGGAATGTAAACTTGGCTACACAGGAACTGAATTACAGAACAGAACAGGGTCTCAAATTTAGAAAACCAACTTATGCTTGCTTAAGGGTAAAGGTGAGTTGGGGTGCTGCATAAAACCAGAGATTGAAATGAGCACAGATAAAGTTCCTTAAGCCAAATATGGAATAGACAAGAGCTACTCCTTGCTCAACGAAATGGACTCAACACCCCATATTAAACGCCTAAGAATGTACCTGACTAGTAAGTATCTTAAAACCTATGGATTGCTATGTCTCCGAAAGAGAATCAAGCGTGTGTACAGGGGCATAAACGCAGCAGTGATAGGATTGGAGAGGTTCGGTGAGCAAATGAAGACCCTTTGAAGTCATATTGCATGGTACCCATTCCACGGGTTTCAACTACCCAGGTTTTAGGTATTCTTCCTTCAGCTAAAACATGCATGTGGAACCCAGAGTATGATCAACCATGTGAACGGGAGACGTGTTCAAATATGTCTCAGTTTTCCTCCCCTGGTACTCGGGTGCAACATTCCAGACGCTTTACTAACACTCTCCCGACTTGGAGAGTCAGTGCCTTTAACCTCCTGTTTGGCCCAGTTTGCAATTTCTGCGGAAGATGAACAGGAATAGCGAGAACCAATGAGAGGCTAGCTGGAGGTGTCTGGACGGGCAAATTTAACTCTCATTTCCCACCAGGAAGAGGAATTAACCAAAGGCTCAGCGTGCCGTGCCGGAACCAGATTAGGGCCTGAAGCCATCCTGCGGTGTTGCGGCCAGCTCAAAAGAAAGCGAGTTGAAGAAAGGAGCTCAGGGGCACTGTAATTCACAAACCTGCAGAGTTATAAATGACAGCTATCGTCCAAAAATAGACTGAAGTAAGGCTGCCAAGAGGACTTGAAAGCGGGGCAGAATTGCAGGAAACCGATTTCAGGAGGTAGACTGGAATTGCATTGAAAGCATAGGAAAAGAGGCAGAACGTCCACAATGATGCACTTGGCCAAAAAGGGCGTATGCGTTTTTTCCTGAATATATTCAGGAAAAAACGCATACGCCCTTTTTGGCCAACCAAGCAAGCTTGCAAAGGAAATCTGCACTACAATGAAGTCTCACTTCCCCCCGGTCAAAAGGGCCATCTGAAAAAAGTGTAAAATCCAGAAAGGCAGGACAGGCCATGGAGAACTGGGAGCCTTGTTATGCTGAAGGGCGGGATGTAAATTGCCAACAACCACTCGGGAGAAGTGTATGGTGTTTCCTGAAACATCTAAAAAACAAAGCAACAGAGCCTAGGGCACTTCCACTTATGGTCCTATAGCTTAGGGAATTTAAAATCAAAAAGACACAGCCACCCCAAAGTTTGGAACGGCTCTGTTTACAAGAACCTCGTTTACAGTACAAGTTCAACATCGCAGAAATTGAAAAATGGATAAAGAAGTTGTGGTATTTACTTACAAAGCAATATCACTCAGCAATGAAATCTGTGTCATCAGGCCCTTAGCAGCACAATGAGTGGATTCAGGTATGATGATTCTAACTGAAATAAGTCACACAGAAAAAGAAACATCATAAGATATCAGTAATACACGGAATGTAAACTTGGCTACACAGGAACTGAATTACAGAACAGAACAGGGTCTCAAATTTAGAAAACCAACTTATGCTTGCTTAAGGGGAAAGGTGAGTTGGGGTGCTGCATAAAACCAGAGATTGAAATGAGCACAGATAAAGTTCCTTAAGCCAAATATGGAATAGACAAGAGCTACTCCTTGCTCAACGAAATGGACTCAACACCGCATATTAAACGCCTAAGAATGTACCTGACTAGTAAGTATCTTAAAACCTATGGATTGCTATGTCTCCGAAACAGAATCAAGCATGTGTACAGGGGCATAAACGCAGCAGTGATAGGATTGGAGAGGTTCGGTGAGCAAATGAAGACCCTTTGAAGTCATATTGCATGGTACCCATTCCACGGGTTTCAACTACCCAGGTTTAAGGTATTCTTCCTTCAGCTAAAACATGCATGTGGAACCTAGAGTATGATCAACCATGTGATCGGGAGACGTGTTCAAATATGTCTCAGTTTTCGTACCCCGGTACTCGGGTGCAACATTCCAGACGCTTTACTAACACTCTCCCCACTTGGAGAGTCAGTCCCTTTAACCTCCTGTTTGGCCCAGTTTGCAATTTCTGTGGAAGATGAACAGGAATAGCGAGAACCAATGAGAGACTAGCTGGAGGTGTCTGGATGGGCAAATTTAACTCTCATTTCCCAGCAAGAAGAGGAATTAACCAAAGGCTCAGCGTGCCGTGCCGGAACCAGATTAGGGCCTGAAGACATCCTGCGGTGTTGCGGCCAGGTCACAAGAAAGCGAGTTAAAGAAAGGAGCTCAGGAGCACTGTAATTCACAAACCTGCAGAGTTATAAATGACAGCTATCGTCCAAAATTAGACTGAAGTAAGGCTGCCAAGAGGACTTGAAAGCGGGGCAGAATTGCAGGAAACCGATTTCAGGAGGTAGACTGGAATTGCATTGAAAGCATAGGAAAAGAGGCAGAACGTCCACAATGATGCACTTGGCCAAAAAGGGCGTATGCGTTTTTTCCTGAATATATTCAGGAAAAAACGCATACGCACTTTTTGGCCAACCAAGCAAGCTTGCAAAGGAAATCTGCACTACAATGAAGTCTCACTTCCCCCCGGTCAAAAGGGCCATCTGAAAAAAGTGTAAAATCCAGAAAGGCAGGACAGGCCATGGAGAACTGGGAGCCTTGTTATGCTGATGGGCGGGATGTAAATTGCCAACAACCACTCGGGAGAAGTGTATGGTGTTTCCTGAAACATCTAAAAAACAAAGCAACAGAGCCTAGGGCACTTCCACTTATGGTCCTATAGCTTAGTGAATTTAAAATCAAAAAGACACAGCCACCCCAAAGTTTGGAACGGCTCTGTTTACAAGAACCTCGTTTACAGTACAAGTTCAACATCGCAGAAATTGAAAAATGGATAAAGAAGTTGTGGTATTTACTTACAAAGCAATATCACTCAGCAATGAAATCTGTGTCATCAGGCCCTTAGCAGCACAATGAGTGGATTCAGGTATGATGATTCTAACTGAAATAAGTCACACAGAAAAAGAAACATCATAAGATATCAGTAATACACGGAATGTAAACTTGGCTACACAGGAACTGAATTACAGAACAGAACAGGGTCTCAAATTTAGAAAACCAACTTATGCTTGCTTAAGGGGAAAGGTGAGTTGGGGTGCTGCATAAAACCAGAGATTGAAATGAGCACAGATAAAGTTCCTTAAGCCAAATATGGAATAGACAAGAGCTACTCCTTGCTCAACGAAATGGACTCAACACCGCATATTAAACGCCTAAGAATGTACCTGACTAGTAAGTATCTTAAAACCTATGGATTGCTATGTCTCCGAAAGAGAATCAAGCATGTGTACAGGGGCATAAACGCAGCAGTGATAGGATTGGAGAGGTTCGGTGAGCAAATGAAGACCCTTTGAAGTCATATTGCATGGTACCCATTCCACGGGTTTCAACTACCCAGGTTTTAGGTATTCTTCCTTCAGCTAAAACATGCATGTGGAACCCAAGTATGATCAACCTTGTGAACGGGAGACGTGTTCAAATATGTCTCAGTTTTCCTCCCCTGGTACTCGGGTGCAACATTCCAGACGCTTTAGTAACACTCTCCCCACTTGGAGAGTCAGCGCCTTTAACCTCCTGTTTGGCCCAGTTTGAAATTTCTTGGAAGATGAACAGGAATAGCGAGAACCAATGAGAGGCTAGCTGGAGGTGTCTGGACGGGCAAATTTAACTCTCATTTCCCACCAGGAAGAGGAATTAACCAAAGGCTCAGCGTGCCGTGCCGGAACCAGATTAGGGCCTGAAGCCATCCTGCGGTGTTGCGGCCAGCTCAAAAGAAAGCGAGTTGAAGAAAGGAGCTCAGGGGCACTGTAATTCACAAACCTGCAGAGTTATAAATGACAGCTATCGTCCAAAAATAGACTGAAGTAAGGCTGCCAAGAGGACTTGAAAGCGGGGCAGAATTGCAGGAAACCGATTTCAGGAGGTAGACTGGAATTGCATTGAAAGCATAGGAAAAGAGGCAGAACGTCCACAATGATGCACTTGGCCAAAAAGGGCGTATGCGTTTTTTCCTGAATATATTCAGGAAAAAACGCATACGCCCTTTTTGGCCAACCAAGCAAGCTTGCAAAGGAAATCTGCACTACAATGAAGTCTCACTTCCCCCCGGTCAAAAGGGCCATCTGAAAAAAGTGTAAAATCCAGAAAGGCAGGACAGGCCATGGAGAACTGGGAGCCTTGTTATGCTGAAGGGCGGGATGTAAATTGCCAACAACCACTCGGGAGAAGTGTATGGTGTTTCCTGAAACATCTAAAAAACAAAGCAACAGAGCCTAGGGCACTTCCACTTATGGTCCTATAGCTTAGGGAATTTAAAATCAAAAAGACACAGCCACCCCAAAGTTTGGAACGGCTCTGTTTACAAGAACCTCGTTTACAGTACAAGTTCAACATCGCAGAAATTGAAAAATGGATAAAGAAGTTGTGGTATTTACTTACAAAGCAATATCACTCAGCAATGAAATCTGTGTCATCAGGCCCTTAGCAGCACAATGAGTGGATTCAGGTATGATGATTCTAACTGAAATAAGTCACACAGAAAAAGAAACATCATAAGATATCAGTAATACACGGAATGTAAACTTGGCTACACAGGAACTGAATTACAGAACAGAACAGGGTCTCAAATTTAGAAAACCAACTTATGCTTGCTTAAGGGGAAAGGTGAGTTGGGGTGCTGCATAAAACCAGAGATTGAAATGAGCACAGATAAAGTTCCTTAAGCCAAATATGGAATAGACAAGAGCTACTCCTTGCTCAACGAAATGGACTCAACACCGCATATTAAACGCCTAAGAATGTACCTGACTAGTAAGTATCTTAAAACCTATGGATTGCTATGTCTCCGAAACAGAATCAAGCATGTGTACAGGGGCATAAACGCAGCAGTGATAGGATTGGAGAGGTTCGGTGAGCAAATGAAGACCCTTTGAAGTCATATTGCATGGTACCCATTCCACGGGTTTCAACTACCCAGGTTTAAGGTATTCTTCCTTCAGCTAAAACATGCATGTGGAACCTAGAGTATGATCAACCATGTGATCGGGAGACGTGTTCAAATATGTCTCAGTTTTCGTACCCCGGTACTCGGGTGCAACATTCCAGACGCTTTACTAACACTCTCCCCACTTGGAGAGTCAGTCCCTTTAACCTCCTGTTTGGCCCAGTTTGCAATTTCTGTGGAAGATGAACAGGAATAGCGAGAACCAATGAGAGACTAGCTGGAGGTGTCTGGATGGGCAAATTTAACTCTCATTTCCCAGCAAGAAGAGGAATTAACCAAAGGCTCAGCGTGCCGTGCCGGAACCAGATTAGGGCCTGAAGACATCCTGCGGTGTTGCGGCCAGGTCACAAGAAAGCGAGTTAAAGAAAGGAGCTCAGGAGCACTGTAATTCACAAACCTGCAGAGTTATAAATGACAGCTATCGTCCAAAATTAGACTGAAGTAAGGCTGCCAAGAGGACTTGAAAGCGGGGCAGAATTGCAGGAAACCGATTTCAGGAGGTAGACTGGAATTGCATTGAAAGCATAGGAAAAGAGGCAGAACGTCCACAATGATGCACTTGGCCAAAAAGGGCGTATGCGTTTTTTCCTGAATATATTCAGGAAAAAACGCATACGCCCTTTTTGGCCAACCAAGCAAGCTTGCAAAGGAAATCTGCACTACAATGAAGTCTCACTTCCCCCCGGTCAAAAGGGCCATCTGAAAAAAGTGTAAAATCCAGAAAGGCAGGACAGGCCATGGAGAACTGGGAGCCTTGTTATGCTGATGGGCGGGATGTAAATTGCCAACAACCACTCGGGAGAAGTGTATGGTGTTTCCTGAAACATCTAAAAAACAAAGCAACAGAGCCTAGGGCACTTCCACTTATGGTCCTATAGCTTAGTGAATTTAAAATCAAAAAGACACAGCCACCCCAAAGTTTGGAACGGCTCTGTTTACAAGAACCTCGTTTACAGTACAAGTTCAACATCGCAGAAATTGAAAAATGGATAAAGAAGTTGTGGTATTTACTTACAAAGCAATATCACTCAGCAATGAAATCTGTGTCATCAGGCCCTTAGCAGCACAATGAGTGGATTCAGGTACGATGATTCTAACTGAAATAAGTCACACAGAAAAAGAAACATCATAAGATATCAGTAATACACGGAATGTAAACTTGGTTACACAGGAACTGAATTACAGAACAGAACAGGGTCTCAAATTTAGAAAACCAACTTATGCTTGCTTAAGGGGAAAGGTGAGTTGGGGTGCTGCATAAAACCAGAGATTGAAATGAGCACAGATAAAGTTCCTTAAGCCAAATATGGAATAGACAAGAGCTACTCCTTGCTCAACGAAATGGACTCAACACCGCATATTAAACGCCTAAGAATGTACCTGACTAGTAAGTATCTTAAAACCTATGGATTGCTATGTCTCCGAAAGAGAATCAAGCATGTGTACAGGGGCATAAACGCAGCAGTGATAGGATTGGAGAGGTTCGGTGAGCAAATGAAGACCCTTTGAAGTCATATTGCATGGTACCCATTCCACGGGTTTCAACTACCCAGGTTTTAGGTATTCTTCCTTCAGCTAAAACATGCATGTGGAACCCAAGTATGATCAACCTTGTGAACGGGAGACGTGTTCAAATAT
The DNA here is from genome assembly GCF_949987515.2 of Delphinus delphis. NCBI lineage: Eukaryota > Metazoa > Chordata > Mammalia > Artiodactyla > Delphinidae > Delphinus > Delphinus delphis. The sequence goes on from NW_027192711.1 coordinate 118,184, forward strand.
GTCTCAGTTTTCCTCCCCTGGTACTCGGGTGCAACATTCCAGACGCTTTAGTAACACTCTCCCCACTTGGAGAGTCAGCGCCTTTAACCTCCTGTTTGGCCCAGTTTGAAATTTCTTGGAAGATGAACAGGAATAGCGAGAACCAATGAGAGGCTAGCTGGAGGTGTCTGGACGGGCAAATTTAACTCTCATTTCCCACCAGGAAGAGGAATTAACCAAAGGCTCAGCGTGCCGTGCCGGAACCAGATTAGGGCCTGAAGCCATCCTGCGGTGTTGCGGCCAGCTCAAAAGAAAGCGAGTTGAAGAAAGGAGCTCAGGGGCACTGTAATTCACAAACCTGCAGAGTTATAAATGACAGCTATCGTCCAAAAATAGACTGAAGTAAGGCTGCCAAGAGGACTTGAAAGCGGGGCAGAATTGCAGGAAACCGATTTCAGGAGGTAGACTGGAATTGCATTGAAAGCATAGGAAAAGAGGCAGAACGTCCACAATGATGCACTTGGCCAAAAAGGGCGTATGCGTTTTTTCCTGAATATATTCAGGAAAAAACGCATACGCCCTTTTTGGCCAACCAAGCAAGCTTGCAAAGGAAATCTGCACTACAATGAAGTCTCACTTCCCCCCGGTCAAAAGGGCCATCTGAAAAAAGTGTAAAATCCAGAAAGGCAGGACAGGCCATGGAGAACTGGGAGCCTTGTTATGCTGAAGGGCGGGATGTAAATTGCCAACAACCACTCGGGAGAAGTGTATGGTGTTTCCTGAAACATCTAAAAAACAAAGCAACAGAGCCTAGGGCACTTCCACTTATGGTCCTATAGCTTAGGGAATTTAAAATCAAAAAGACACAGCCACCCCAAAGTTTGGAACGGCTCTGTTTACAAGAACCTCGTTTACAGTACAAGTTCAACATCGCAGAAATTGAAAAATGGATAAAGAAGTTGTGGTATTTACTTACAAAGCAATATCACTCAGCAATGAAATCTGTGTCATCAGGCCCTTAGCAGCACAATGAGTGGATTCAGGTATGATGATTCTAACTGAAATAAGTCACACAGAAAAAGAAACATCATAAGATATCAGTAATACACGGAATGTAAACTTGGCTACACAGGAACTGAATTACAGAACAGAACAGGGTCTCAAATTTAGAAAACCAACTTATGCTTGCTTAAGGGGAAAGGTGAGTTGGGGTGCTGCATAAAACCAGAGATTGAAATGAGCACAGATAAAGTTCCTTAAGCCAAATATGGAATAGACAAGAGCTACTCCTTGCTCAACGAAATGGACTCAACACCGCATATTAAACGCCTAAGAATGTACCTGACTAGTAAGTATCTTAAAACCTATGGATTGCTATGTCTCCGAAACAGAATCAAGCATGTGTACAGGGGCATAAACGCAGCAGTGATAGGATTGGAGAGGTTCGGTGAGCAAATGAAGACCCTTTGAAGTCATATTGCATGGTACCCATTCCACGGGTTTCAACTACCCAGGTTTAAGGTATTCTTCCTTCAGCTAAAACATGCATGTGGAACCCAGAGTATGATCAACCATGTGAACGGGAGACGTGTTCAAATATGTCTCAGTTTTCCTCCCCTGGTACTCGGGTGCAACATTCCAGACGCTTTACTAACACTCTCCCGACTTGGAGAGTCAGTGCCTTTAACCTCCTGTTTGGCCCAGTTTGCAATTTCTGCGGAAGATGAACAGGAATAGTGAGAACCAATGAGAGACTAGCTGGAGGTGTCTGAACGGGCAAATTTAACTCTCATTTCCCACCAGGAAGAGGAATTAACCAAAGGCTCAGCGTGCCGGGCCGGAACCAGATTAGGGCCTGAAGCCATCCTGCGGTGTTGCGGCCAGGTCACAAGAAAGCAAGTTGAAGAAAGGAGCTCAGGGGCACTGTAATTCACAAACCTGCAGAGTTATAAATGACAGCTATCGTCCAAAAATAGACTGAAGTAAGGCTGCCAAGAGGACTTGAAAGCGGGGCAGAATTGCAGGAAACCGATTTCAGGAGGTAGACTGGAATTGCATTGAAAGCATAGGAAAAGAGGCAGAACGTCCACAATGATGCACTTGGCCAAAAAGGGCGTATGCGTTTTTTCCTGAATATATTCAGGAAAAAACGCATACGCCCTTTTTGGCCAACCAAGCAAGCTAGCAAAGGAAATCTGCACTACAATGAAGTCTCACTTCCCCCCGGTCAAAAGGGCCATCTGAAAAAAGTGTAAAATCCAGAAAGGCAGGACAGGCCATTGAGAACTGGGAGCCTTGTTATGCTGATGGGCGGGATGTAAATTGCCAACAGACACTTGGGAGAAGTGTATGGTGTTTCCTGAAACATCTAAAAAACAAAGCAACAGAGCCTAGGGCACTTCCACTTATGGTCCTATAGCTTAGGGAAATTAAAATCAAAAAGACACAGCCACCCCAAAGTTTGGGACGCCTCTGGTTACAAGAACCTCGTTTACAGTACAAGTTCAACATCGCAGAAAGTGAAAAATGGATAAAGAAGTTGTGGTATTCACTTACAAAGCAATATCACTCAGCAATGAAATCTATGTCATCAGGCCCTTAGCAGCACAATGAGTGGATTCAGGTATGATGATTCTAACTGAAATAAGTCACACAGAAAAAGAAACATCATAAGATATCAGTAATACACGGAATGTAAACTTGGCTACACAGGAACTGAATTACAGAACAGAACAGGGTCTCAAATTTAGAAAACCAACTTCTTCTTGCTTAAGGGTAAAGGTGAGTTGTGGTGCTGCATAAAACCAGAGATTGAAATGAGCACAGATAAAGTTCCTTAAGCCAAATATGGAATAGACAAGAGCTACTCCTTGCTCAACGAAATGGACTCAACACCGCATATTAAACGCCTAAGAAGGTACCTGTCTAGTAAGTATCTTAAAACCTATGGATTGCTGTGTCTCCGAAAGAGAATCAAGCATGTGTACAGGGGCATAAACGCAGCAGTGATAGGATTGGAGAGGTTCGTGAGCAAATGAAGACCCTTTGAAGTCATATTGCATGGTACCCATTACACGGGTCTCAACTCTCCAGGTTTAAGGTATTCTTCCTTCAGCTAAAACATGCATGTGGAACCCAGAGTATGATCAACCGTGTGAACGGGAGACGTGTTCAAATATGTCTCAGTTTTCCTCCCCTGGTACTCGGGTGCAACATTCCAGACGCTTTACTAACAATCTCCCGACTTGGAGAGTCAGTCCCTTTAACCTCCTGTTTGGCCCAGTTTGCAATTTCTGCGGAAGGTGAACAGGAATAGCGAGAACCAATGAGAGACTAGCTGGAGGTGTCTGGACGGGCAAATTTAACTCTCATTTCCCACCAGGAAGAGGAATTAACCAAAGGCTCAGCGTGCTGTGCCGGAACCAGATTAGGGCCTGAAGCCATCCTGCGGTGTTGCGGCCAGCTCACAAGAAAGCGAGTTGTAGAAAGGAGCTCAGGGGCACTGTAATTCACAAACCTGCAGAGTTATAAATGACAGCTATCGTCCAAAAATAGACTGAAGTAAGGCTGCCAAGAGGACTTGAAAGCGGGGCAGAATTGCAGGAAACCGATTTCAGGAGGTAGACTGGAATTGCATTGAAAGCATAGGAAAAGAGGCAGAACGTCCACAATGATGCACTTGGCCAAAAAGGGCGTATGTGTTTTTTCCTGAATATATTCAGGAAAAAACGCATACGCCCTTTTTGGCCAACCAAGCAAGCTTGCAAAGGAAATCTGCACTACAATGAAGTCTCACTTCCCCCCGGTCAAAAGGGCCATCTGAAAAAAGTGTAAAATCCAGAAAGGCAGGACAGGCCATGGAGAACTGGGAGCCTTGTTATGCTGATGGGCGGGATGTAAATTGCCAACAACCACTCGGGAGAAGTGTATGGTGTTTCCTGAAACATCTAAAAAACAAAGCAACAGAGCCTAGGGCACTTCCACTTATGGTCCTATAGCTTAGGGAAATTAAAATCAAAAAGACACAGCCACCCCAAAGTTTGGAACGGCTCTGTTTACAAGATCCTCGTTTACAGTACAAGTTCAACATCGCAGAAAGTGAAAAATGGATAAAGAACTTGTGGTACTTACGTACAATGCAGTATCACTCAGCAATGAAATCTATGTCATCAGGCCCTTAGCAGCACAATGAGTGGATTCAGGTATGATGATTCTAACTGAAATAAGTCACACAGAAAAAGAAACATCATAAGATATCACTAATACACGGAATGTAAACTTGGCTACACAGGAACTGAATTACAGAACAGAACAGGGTCTCAAATTTAGAAAACCAACTTATGCTTGCTTAAGGGTAAAGGTGAGTTGGGGTGCTGCATAAAACCAGAGATTGAAATGAGCACAGATAAAGTCACTTAAGCCAAATATGGAATAGACAAGAGCTACTCCTTGCTCAACGAAATGGACTCAACACCCCATATTAAATGCCTAAGAATGTACCTGACTAGTAAGTATCTTAAAACCTATGGATTGCTATGTCTCCGAAAGAGAATCAAGCATGTGTACAGGGGCATAAACGCAGCAGTGATAGGATTGGAGAGGTTCCTGAACAAATGAAGACCCTTTGAAGTCATATTGCATGGTACCCATTCCACGGGTTTCAACTACCCAGGTAAGGTATTCTTCCTTCAGCTAAAACATGCATGTGGGACCTAGAGTATGATCAACCATGTGATCGGGAGACGTGTTCAAATATGTCTCAGTTTTCGTACCCTGGTACTCGGGTGCAACATTCCAGACGCTTTACTAACACTCTCCCCACTTGGAGAGTCAGTCCCTTTAACCTCCTGTTTGGCCCAGTTTGCAATTTCTGTGGAAGATGAACAGGAATAGCGAGAACCAATGAGAGACTAGCTGGAGGTGTCTGGATGGGCAAATTTAACTCTCATTTCCCACCAGGAAGAGGAATTAACCAAAGGCTCAGCGTGCCGTGCCAGAACCAGATTAGGGACTGAAGACATCCTGCGGTGTTGCGGCCAGGTCACAAGAAAGCGAGTTGAAGAAAGGAGCTCAGGGGCACTGTAATTCACAAACCTGCAGAGTTATAAATGACAGCTATCGTCCAAAAATAGACTGAAGTAAGGCTGCCAAGAGGACTTGAAAGCGGGGCAGAATTGCAGGAAACCGATTTCAGGAGGTAGACTGGAATTGCATTGAAAGCATAGGAAAAGAGGCAGAACGTCCACAATGATGCACTTGGCCAAAAAGGGCGTATGCGTTTTTTCCTGAATATATTCAGGAAAAAACGCATACGCCCTTTTTGGCCAACCAAGCAAGCTTGCAAAGGAAATCTGCACTACAATGAAGTCTCACTTCCCCCCGGTCAAAAGGGCCATCTGAAAAAAGTGTAAAATCCAGAAGGCAGGACAGGCCATGGAGAACTGGGAGCCTTGTTATGCTGATGGGCGGGATGTAAATTGCCAACAACCACTCGCGAGAAGTGTATGGTGTTTCCTGAAACATCTAAAAAACAAAGCAACAGAGCCTAGGGCACTTCCACTTATGGTCCTATAGCTTAGGGAATTTAAAATCAAAAAGACACAGCCACCCCAAAGTTTCGAACGGCTCTGTTTACAAGAACCTCGTTTACAGTAGAAGTTCAACATCGCAGAAAGTGAAAAATGGATAAAGAACTTGTGGTACTTACGTACAATGCAGTATCACTCAGCAATGAAATCTGTGTCATCAGGCCCGTAGCAGCATAATGAGTGGATTCAGGTACGATGATTCTAACTGAAATAAGTCACACAGAAAAAGAAACATCATAAGATATCACTAATACACGGAATGGAAACTTGGCTACACAGGAACTGAATTACAGAACAGAACAGGGTCTCAAATTTAGAAAACCAACTTATGCTTGCTTAAGGGGAAAGGTGAGTTGGGGTGCTGCATAAAACCAGAGATTGAAATGAGCACAGATAAAGTTCCTTAAGCCAAATATGGAATAGACAAGAGCTACTCCTTGCTCAACGAAATGGACTCAACACCGCATATTAAATGCCTAAGAATGTACCTGACTAGTAAGTATCTTAAAACCTATGGATTGCTATGTCTCCGAAAGAGAATCAAGCATGTGTACAGGGGCATAAACGCAGCAGTGATAGGATTGGAGAGGTTCGGTGAGCAAATGAAGACCCTTTGAAGTCATATTGCATGGTACCCATTCCACGGGTTTCAACTACCCAGGTTTAAGGTATTCTTCCTTCAGCTAAAACATGCATGTGGAACCTAGAGTATGATCAACCATGTGATCGGGAGACGTGTTCAAATATGTCTCAGTTTTCGTACCCTGGTACTCGGGTGCAACATTCCAGACGCTTTACTAACACTCTCCCCACTTGGAGAGTCAGTCCCTTTAACCTCCTGTTTGGCCCAGTTTGCAATTTCTGTGGAAGATGAACAGGAATAGCGAGAACCAATGAGAGACTAGCTGGAGGTGTCTGGATGGGCAAATTTAACTCTCATTTCCCACCAGGAAGAGGAATTAACCAAAGGCTCAGCGTGCCGTGCCAGAACCAGATTAGGGCCTGAAGCCATCCTGCGGTGTTGCGGCCAGGTCACAAGAAAGCGAGTTGAAGAAAGGAGCTCAGGGGCACTGTAATTCACAAACCTGCAGAGTTATAAATGACAGCTATCGTCCAAAAATAGACTGAAGTAAGGCTGGCAAGAGGACTTGAAAGCGGGGCAGAATTGCAGGAAACCGATTTCAGGAGGTAGACTGGAATTGCATTGCAAGCATAGGAAAAGAGGCAGAACGTCCACAATGATGCACTTGGCCAAAAAGGGCGTATGCGTTTTTTCCTGAATATATTCAGGAAAAAACGCATACGCCCTTTTTGGCCAACCAAGCAAGCTTGCAAAGGAAATCTGCACTACAATGAAGTCTAACTTCCCCCCGGTCAAAAGGGCCATCTGAAAAAAGTGTAAAATCCAGAAAGGCAGGACAGGCCATGGAGAACTGGGAGCCTTGTTATGCTGATGGGCGGGATGTAAATTGCCAACAACCACTCGGGAGAAGTGTATGGTGTTTCCTGAAACATCTAAAAAACAAAGCAACAGAGCCTAGGGCACTTCCACTTATGGTCCTATAGCTTAGGGAATTTAAAATCAAAAAGACACAGCCACCCCAAAGTTTGGAACAGCTCTGTTTACAAGAACCTCGTTTACAGTACAAGTTCAACATCGTAGAAATTGAAAAATGGATAAAGAAGTTGTGGTATTTACTTACAAAGCAATATCACTCAGCAATGAAATCTGTGTCATCAGGACCTTAGCAGCACAATGAGTGGATTCAGGTATGATGATTCTAACTGAAATAAGTCACACAGAAAAAGAAACATCATAAGATATCAGTAATACACAGAATGGAAACTTGGCTACACAGGAACTGAATTACAGAACAGAACAGGGTCTCAAATTTAGAAAACCAACTTATGCTTGCTTAAGGGTAAAGGTGAGTTGGGGTGCTGCATAAAACCAGAGATTGAAATGAGCACAGGTAAAGTTCCTTAAGCCAAATATGGAATAGACAAGAGCTACTCCTTGCTCAACGAAATGGACTCAACACCGCATATTAAACGCCTAAGAATGTACCTGACTAGTAAGTATCTTAAAACCTATGGATTGCTACGTCTCCGAAACAGAATCAAGCATGTGTACAGGGGCATAAACGCAGCAGTGATAGGATTGGAGAGGTTCGGTGAGCAAATGAAGACCCTTTGAAGTCATATTGCATGGTACCCATTCCACGGGTTTCAACTACCCAGGTTTTAGGTATTCTTCCTTCAGCTAAAACATGCATGTGGAACCCAAGTATGATCAACCATGTGAACGGGAGACGTGTTCAAATATGTCTCAGTTTTCCTCCACTGGTACTCGGGTGCAACATTCCAGACGCTTTACTAACACTCTCCCCACTTGAAAAGTCAGCGCCTTTAACCTCCTGTTTGGCCCAGTTTGCAATTTCTGCGGAAGATGAACAGGAATAGCGAGAACCAATGAGAGGCTAGCTGGAGGTGTCTGGACGGGCAAATTTAACTCTCATTTCCCACCAGGAAGAGGAAATAACCAAAGGCTCAGCGTGCCGTGCCGGAACCAGATTAGGGCCTGAAGCCATCCTGCGGTGTTGCGGCCAGCTCAAAAGAAAGCGAGTTGAAGAAAGGAGCTCAGGGGCACTGTAATTCACAAACCTGCAGAGTTATAAATGACAGCTATCGTCCAAAAATAGACTAAAGTAAGGCTGCCAAGAGGACTTGAAAGCGGGGCAGAATTGCAGGAAACCGATTTCAGGAGGTAGACTGGAATTGCATTGAAAGCATAGGAAAAGAGGCAGAACGTCCACAATGATGCACTTGGCCAAAAAGGGCGTATGCGTTTTTTCCTGAATATATTCAGGAAAAAACGCATACGCCCTTTTTGGCCAACCAAGCAAGCTTGCAAAGGAAATCTGCACTACAATGAAGTCTCACTTCCCCCCCGGTCAAAAGGGCCATCTGAAAAAAGTGTAAAATCCAGAAAGGCAGGACAGGCCATGGAGAACTGGGAGCCTTGTTATGCTGAACGGCGGGATGTAAATTGCCAACAAACACTCGGGAGAAGTGTATGGTGTTTCCTGAAACATCTAAAAAACAAAGCAACAGAGCCTAGGGCACTTCCACTTATGGTCCTATAGCTTAGGGAATTTAAAATCAAAAAGACACAGCCACCCCAAAGTTTCGAACGGCTCTGTTTACAAGAACCTCATTTACAGTACAAGTTCAACATCGCAGAAAGTGAAAAATGGATAAAAAAGTTGTGGTATTTACTTACAAAGCAATATCACTCAGCAATGAAATCTGTGTCATCAGGACCTTAGCAGCACAATGAGTGGATTCAGGTATGATGATTCTAACTGAAATAAGTCACACAGAAAAAGAAACATCATAAGATATCAGTAATACACGGAATGGAAACTTGGCTACACAGGAACTGAATTACAGAACAGAACAGGGTCTCAAATTTAGAAAACCAACTTATGCTTGCTTAAGGGTAAAGGTGAGTTGGGGTGCTGCATAAAACCAGAGATTGAAATGAGCACAGATAAAGTTCCTTAAGCCAAATATGGAATAGACAAGAGCTACTCCTTGCTCAACGAAATGGACTCAACACCGCATATTAAACGCCTAAGAATGTACCTGACTAGTAAGTATCTTAAAACCTATGGATTGCTACGTCTCCGAAACAGAATCAAGCATGTGTACAGGGGCATAAACGCAGCAGTGATAGGATTGGAGAGGTTCGGTGAGCAAATGAAGACCCTTTGAAGGCATATTGCATGGTACCCATTCCACGGGTTTCAACTACCCAGGTTTAAGGTATTCTTCCTTCAGCTAAAACATGCATGTGGAACCCAAGTATGATCAACCATGTGAACGGGAGACGTGTTCAAATATGTCTCAGTTTTCCTCCCCTGGTACTCGGGTGCAACATTCCAGACGCTTTACTAACACTCTCCCCACTTGGAAAGTCAGCGCCTTTAACCTCCTGTTTGGCCCAGTTTGCAATTTCTGCGGAAGATGAACAGGAATAGCGAGAACCAATGAGAGACTAGCTGGAGGTGTCTGGACGGGCAAATTTAACTCTCATTTCCCACCAGGAAGGGGAAATAACCAAAGGCTCAGCATGCCGTGCCGGAACCAGATTAGGGCCTGAAGCCATCCTGCGGTGTTGCGGCCAGGTCACAAGAAAGCGAGTTGAAGAAAGGAGCTCAGGGGCACTGTAATTCACAAACCTGCAGAGTTATAAATGACAGCTATCGTCCAAAAATAGACTGAAGTAAGGCTGGCAAGAGGACTTGAAAGCGGGGCAGAATTGCAGGAAACCGATTTCAGGAGGTAGACTGGAATTGCATTGCTAGCATAGGAAAAGAGGCAGAACGTCCACAATGATGCACTTGGCCAAAAAGGGCGTATGCGTTTTTTCCTGAATATATTCAGGAAAAAACGCATACGCCCTTTTTGGCCAACCAAGCAAGCTTGCAAAGGAAATCTGCACTACAATGAAGTCTCACTTCCCCCCGGTCAAAAGGGCCATCTGAAAAAAGTGTAAAATCCAGAAAGGCAGGACAGGCCATGGAGAACTGGGAGCCTTGTTATGCTGATGGGCGGGATGTAAATTGCCAACAACCACTCGGGCGAAGTGTATGGTGTTTCCTGAAACATCTAAAAAACAAAGCAACAGAGCCTAGGGCACTTCCACTTATGGTCCTATAGCTTAGGGAATTTAAAATCAAAAAGACACAGCCACCCCAAAGTTTGGAACGGCTCTGTTTACAAGAACCTCGTTTACAGTACAAGTTAAACATCGCAGAAATTGAAAAATGGATAAAGAAGTTGTGGTATTTACTTACAAAGCAATATCACTCAGCAATGAAATCTGTGTCATCAGGCCCTTAGCAGCACAATGAGTGGATTCAGGTATGATGATTCTAACTGAAATAAGTCACACAGAAAAAGAATCATCATAAGATATCAGTAATACACGGAATGGAAACTTGGCTACACAGGAACTGAATTACAGAACAGAACAGGGTCTCAAATTTAGAAAACCAACTTATGCTTGCTTAAGGGTAAAGGTGAGTTGGGGTGCTGCATAAAACCAGAGATTGAAATGAGCACAGATAAAGTTCCTTAAGCCAAATATGGAATAGACAAGAGCTACTCCTTGCTCAACGAAATGGACTCAACACCGCATATTAAACGCCTAAGAATGTACCTGACTAGTAAGTATCTTAAAACCTATGGATTACTATGTCTCCGAAAGAGAATCAAGCATGTGTACAGGGGCATAAACGAAGCAGTGATAGGATTGGAGAGGTTCGGTGAGCAAATGAAGACCCTTTGAAGTCATATTGCATGGTACCCATTCCACGGGTTTCAACTACCCAGGTTTTAGGTATTCCTCCTTCAGCTAAAAGATGCATGTGGAACCCAAGTATGATCAACCATGTGAACGGGAGACGTGTTCAAATATGTCTCAGTTTTCCTCCCCTGGTACTCGGGTGCAACATTCCAGACGCTTTACTAACACTCTCCCCACTTGAAAGTCAGCGCCTTTAACCTCCTGTTTGGCCCAGTTTGCAATTTCTGCGGAAGATGAACAGGAATAGCGAGAACCAATGAGAGACTAGCTGGAGGTGTCTGGATGGGCAAATTTAACTCTCATTTCCCACCAGGAAGAGGAAATAACCAAAGGCTCAGCGTGCCGTGCCGGAACCAGATTAGGGCCTGAAGACATCCTGCGGTGTTGCGGCCAGGTCACAAGAAAGCGAGTTGAAGAAAGGAGCTCAGGGGCACTGTAATTCACAAACCTGCAGAGTTATAAATGACAGCTATCGTCCAAAAATAGACTGAAGTAAGGCTGCCAAGAGGACTTGAAAGCGGGGCAGAATTGCAGGAAACCGATTTCAGGAGGTAGACTGGAATTGCATTGAAAGCATAGGAAAAGAGGCAGAACGTCCACAATGATGCACTTGGCCAAAAAGGGCGTATGCGTTTTTTCCTGAATATATTCAGGAAAAAACGCATACGCCCTTTTTGGCCAACCAAGCAAGCTTGCAAAGGAAATCTGCACTACAATGAAGTCTCACTTCCCCCCGGTCAAAAGGGCAATCTGAAAAAAGTGTAAAATCCAGAAAGGCAGGACAGGCCATGGAGAACTGGGAGCCTTGTTATGCTGAAGGGCGGGATGTAAATTGCCAACAAACACTCGGGAGAAGTGTATGGTGTTTCCTGAAACATCTAAAAAACAAAGCAACAGAGCCTAGGGCACTTCCACTTATGGTCCTATAGCTTAGGGAATTTAAATTCAAAAAGACACAGCCACCCCAAAGTTTCGAACGGCTCTGTTTACAAGAACCTCGTTTACAGTACAAGTTCAACATCGCAGAAAGTGAAAAATGGATAAAGAACTTGTGGTACTTACGTACAATGCAGTATCACTCAGCAATGAAATCTATGTCATCAGGCCCTTAGCAGCATAATGAGTGGATTCAGGTACGATGATTCTAACTGAAATAAGTCACACAGAAAAAGAAACATCATAAGATATCACTAATACACGGAATGTAAACTTGGCTACACAGGAACTGAATTACAGAACAGAACAGGGTCTCAAATTTAGAAAACCAACTTATGCTTGCTTAAGGGGAAAGGTGAGTTGGGGTGCTGCATAAAACCAGAGATTGAAATGAGCACAGATAAAGTTCCTTAAGCCAAATATGGAATAGACTAGAGCTACTCCTTGCTCAACGAAATGGACTCAACACCGCATATTAAACGCCTAAGAATGTACCTGACTAGTAAGTATCTTAAAACCTATGGATTGCTATGTCTCCGAAAGAGAATCAAGCATGTGTACAGGGGCATAAACGCAGCAGTGATAGGATTGGAGAGGTTCGGTGAGCAAATGAAGACCCTTTGAATTCATATTGCATGGTACCCATTCCACGGGTTTCAACTACCCAGGTTTTAGGTATTCTTCCTTCAGCTAAAACATGCATGTGGAACCCAAGTATGATCAACCATGTGAACGGGAGACGTGTTCAAATATGTCTCAGTTTTCCTCCCCTGGTACTCGGGTGCAACATTCCAGACGCTTTACTAACACTCTCCCCACTTGGAAAGTCAGCGCCTTTAACCTCCTGTTTGTCCCAGTTTGCAATTTCTGCGGAAGATGAACAGGAATAGCGAGAACCAATGAGAGGCTAGCTGGAGGTATCTGGACGGGCAAATTTAACTCTCATTTCCCACCAGGAAGAGGAAATAACCAAAGGCTCAGCGTGCCGTGCCGGAACCAGATTAGGGCCTGAAGCCATCCTGCGGTGTTGCGACCAGCTCAAAAGAAAGCGAGTTGAAGAAAGGAGCTCAGGGGCACTGTAATTCACAAACCTGCAGAGTTATAAATGACAGCTATCGTCCAAAAATTGACTGAAGTAAGGCTGCCAGGAGGACTTGAAAGCGGGGCAGAATTGCAGGAAACCGATTTCAGGAGGTAGACTGGAATTGCATTGAAAGCATAGGAAAAGAGGCAGAACGTCCACAATGTTGCACTTGGCCAAAAAGGGCGTATGCGTTTTTTCCTGAATATATTCAGGAAAAAACGCATACGCCCTTTTTGGCCAACCAAGCAAGCTTGCAAAGGAAATCTGCACTACAATGAAGTCTCACTTCCCCCCGGTCAAAAGGGCCATCTGAAAAAAGTGTAAAATCCAGAAAGGCAGGACAGGCCATGGAGAACTGGGAGCCTTGTTATGCTGAAGGGCGGGATGTAAATTGCCAACAAACACTCGGCAGAAATGTATGGTGTTTCCTGAAACATCTAAAAAACAAAGCAACAGAGCCTAGGGCACTTCCACTTATGGTCCTATAGCTTAGGGAATTTAAAATCAAAAAGACACAGCCACCCCAAAGTTTCGAACGGCTCTGTTTACAAGAACCTCGTTTACAGTACAAGTTCAACATCGCAGAAATTGAAAAATGGATAAAGAAGTTGTGGTATTTACTTACAAAGCAATATCACTCAGCAATGAAATCTATGTCATCAGGCCCGTAGCAGCATAATGAGTGGATTCAGGTACGATGATTCTAACTGAAATAAGTCACACAGAAAAAGAAACATCATACGATATCACTAATACACGGAATGGAAACTTGGCTACACAGGAACTGAATTACAGAACAGAACAGGGTCTCAAATTTAGAAAACCAACTTATGCTTGCTTAAGGGTAAAGGTGAGTTGGGGTGCTGCATAAAACCAGAGATTGAAATGAGCACAGATAAAGTTCCTTAAGCCAAATATGGAATAGACAAGAGCTACTCCTTGCTCAACGAAATGGACTCAACACCGCATATTAAATGCCTAAGAATGTACCTGACTAGTAAGTATCTTAAAACCTATGGATTGCTATGTCTCCGAAAGAGAATCAAGCATGTGTACAGGGGCATAAACGCAGCAGTGATAGGATTGGAGAGGTTCGTGAGCAAATGAAGACCCTTTGAAGTCATATTGCATGGTACCCATTCCACGGGTTTCAACTACCCAGGTTTAAGGTATTCTTCCTTCAGCTAAAACATGCATGTGGAACCTAGAGTATGATCAACCATGTGATTGGGAGACGTGTTCAAATATGTCTCAGTTTTCGTACCCTGGTACTCGGGTGCAACATTCCAGACGCTTTACTAACACTCTCCCCACTTGGAGAGTCAGTCCCTTTAACCTCCTGTTTGGCCCAGTTTGCAATTTCTGTGGAAGATGAACAGGAATAACGAGAACCAATGAGAGACTAGCTGGAGGTGTCTGGATGGGCAAATTTAACTCTCATTTCCCACCAGGAAGAGGAATTAACCAAAGGCTCAGCGTGCCGTGCCAGAACCAGATTAGGGCCTGAAGACATCCTGCGGTGTTGCGGCCAGGTCACAAGAAAGCGAGTTGAAGAAAGGAGCTCAGGGGCACTGTAATTCACAAACCTGCAGAGTTATAAATGACAGCTATCGTCCAAAAATAGACTGAAGTAAGGTTGCCAAGAGGACTTGAAAGCGGGGCAGAATTGCAGGAAACCGATTTCAGGAGGTAGACTGGAATTGCATTGCAAGCATAGGAAAAGAGGCAGAACGTCCACAATGATGCACTTGGCCAAAAAGGGCGTATGCGTTTTTTCCTGAATATATTCAGGAAAAAACGCATACGCCCTTTTTGGCCAACCAAGCAAGCTTGCAAAGGAAATCTGCACTACAATGAAGTCTCACTTCCCCCCGGTCAAAAGGGCCATCTGAAAAAAGTGTAAAATCCAGAAAGGCAGGACAGGCCATGGAGAACTGGGAGCCTTGTTATGCTGAAGGGCGGGATGTAAATTGCCAACAAACACTCGGGAGAAGTGTATGGTGTTTCCTGAAACATCTAAAAAACAAAGCAACAGAGCCTAGGGCACTTCCACTTATGGTCCTATAGATTAGGGAATTTAAAATCAAAAAGACACAGCCACCCCAAAGTTTGGAACGGCTCTGTTTACAAGAACCTCGTTTACAGTACAAGTTCAACATCGCAGAAATTGAAAAATGGATAAAGAAGTTGTGGTATTTACTTACAAAGCAATATCACTCAGCAATGAAATCTGTGTCATCAGGCCCTTAGCAGCACAATGAGTGGATTCAGGTATGATGATTCTAACTGAAATAAGTCACACAGAAAAAGAAACATCATAAGATATCAGTAATGCACGGAATGTAAACTTGGCTACACAGGAACTGAATTACAGAACAGAACAGGGTCTCAAATTTAGAAAACCAACTTATGCTTGCTTAAGGGTAAAGGTGAGTTGGGGTGCTGCATAAAACCAGAGATTGAAATGAGCACAGATAAAGTTCCTTAAGCCAAATATGGAATAGACAAGAGCTACTCCTTGCTCAACGAAATGGACTCAACACCGCATATTAAACGCCTAAGAATGTACCTGACTAGTAAGTATCTTAAAACCTATGGATTGCTATGTCTCCGAAAGAGAATCAAGCATGTGTACAGGGGCATAAACGCAGCAGTGATAGGATTGGAGAGGTTCGGTGAGCAAATGAAGACCCTTTGAAGTCATATTGCATGGTACCCATTCCACGGGTTTCAACTACCCAGGTTTTAGGTATTCTTCCTTCAGCTAAAACATGCATGTGGAACCCAAGTATGATCAACCATGTGAACGGGAGACGTGTTCAAATATGTCTCAGTTTTCCTCCCCTGGTACTCGGGTGCAACATTCCAGACGCTTTACTAACACTCTCCCCACTTGAAAAGTCAGCGCCTTTAACCTCCTGTTTGGCCCAGTTTGCAATTTCTGTGGAAGATGAACAGGAATAGCGAGAACCAATGAGAGGCTAGCTGGAGGTGTCTGGACGGGCAAATTTAACTCTCATTTCCCACCAGGAAGAGGAAATAACCAAAGGCTCAGCGTGCCGTGCCGGAACCAGATTAGGGCCTGAAGCCATCCTGCGGTGTTGCGGCCAGCTCAAAAGAAAGCGAGTTGAAGAAAGGAGCTCAGGGGCACTGTAATTCACAAACCTGCAGAGTTATAAATGACAGCTATCGTCCAAAAATAGACTGAAGTAAGGCTGCCAAGAGGACTTGAAAGCGGGGCAGAATTGCAGGAAACGGATTTCAGGAGGTAGACTGGAATTGCATTGAAAGCATAGGAAAAGAGGCAGAACGTCCACAATGATGCACTTGGCCAAAAAGGGCGTATGCGTTTTTTCCTGAATATATTCAGGAAAAAACGCATACGCCCTTTTTGGCCAACCAAGCAAGCTTGCAAAGGAAATCTGCACTACAATGAAGTCTCACTTCCCCCCGGTCAAAAGGGCCATCTGAAAAAAGTGTAAAATCCAGAAAGGCAGGACAGGCCATGGAGAACTGGGAGCCTTGTTATGCTGAAGGGCGGGATGTAAATTGCCAACAAACACTCGGGAGAAGTGTATGGTGTTTCCTGAAACATCTAAAAAACAAAGCAACAGAGCCTAGGGCACTTCCACTTATGGTCCTATAGCTTAGGGAATTTAAAATCAAAAAGACACAGCCACCCCAAAGTTTGGAATGGCTCTGTTTACAAGAACCTCGTTTACAGTACAAGTTCAACATC
Source organism: Delphinus delphis (assembly GCF_949987515.2). Classification (NCBI taxonomy): domain Eukaryota; kingdom Metazoa; phylum Chordata; class Mammalia; order Artiodactyla; family Delphinidae; genus Delphinus; species Delphinus delphis. The sequence goes on from NW_027192711.1 coordinate 134,884, forward strand.
GCAGAAATTGAAAAATGGATAAAGAAGTTGTGGTATTTACTTACAAAGCAATATCACTCAGCAATGAAATCTGTGTCATCAGGCCCTTAGCAGCACAATGAGTGGATTCAGGTATGATGATTCTAACTGAAATAAGTCACACAGAAAAAGAAACATCATAAGATATCAGTAATGCACGGAATGTAAACTTGGCTACACAGGAACTGAATTACAGAACAGAACAGGGTCTCAAATTTAGAAAACCAACTTATGCTTGCTTAAGGGTAAAGGTGAGTTGGGGTGCTGCATAAAACCAGAGATTGAAATGAGCACAGATAAAGTTCCTTAAGCCAAATATGGAATAGACAAGAGCTACTCCTTGCTCAACGAAATGGACTCAACACCGCATATTAAACGCCTAAGAATGTACCTGACTAGTAAGTATCTTAAAACCTATGGATTGCTATGTCTCCGAAAGAGAATCAAGCATGTGTACAGGGGCATAAACGCAGCAGTGATAGGATTGGAGAGGTTCGGTGAGCAAATGAAGACCCTTTGAAGTCATATTGCATGGTACCCATTCCACCGGTTTCAACTACCCAGGTTTTAGGTATTCTTCCTTCAGCTAAAACATGCATGTGGAACCCAAGTATGATCAACCATGTGATCGGGAGACGTGTTCAAATATGTCTCAGTTTTCCTCCCCTGGTACTCGGGTGCAACATTCCAGACGCTTTACTAACACTCTCCCCACTAGAAAAGTCAGCGCCTTTAACCTCCTGTTTGGCCCAGTTTGCAATTTCTGTGGAAGATGAACAGGAATAGCGAGAACCAATGAGAGGCTAGCTGGAGGTGTCTGGACGGGCAAATTTAACTCTCATTTCCCACCAGGAAGAGGAAATAACCAAAGGCTCAGCGTGCCGTGCCGGAACCAGATTAGGGCCTGAAGACATCCTGCGGTGTTGCGGCCAGGTCACAAGAAAGCGAGTTGAAGAAAGGAGCTCAGGGGCACTGTAATTCACAAACCTGCAGAGTTATAAATGACAGCTATCGTCCAAAAATATACTGAAGTAAGGCTGCCAAGAGGACTTGAAAGCGGGGCAGAATTGAAGGAAACCGATTTCAGGAGGTAGACTGGAATTGCATTGAAAGCATAGGAAAAGAGGCAGAACGTCCACAATGATGCACTTGGCCAAAAAGGGCGTATGCGTTTTTTCCTGAATATATTCAGGAAAAAACGCATACGCCCTTTTTGGCCAACCAAGCAAGCTTGCAAAGGAAATCTGCACTACAATGAAGTCTCACTTCCCCCCGGTCAAAAGGGCCATCTGAAAAAAGTGTAAAATCCAGAAAGGCAACAGGCCATTGAGAACTGGGAGCCTTGTTATGCTGATGGGCGGGATGTAAATTGCCAACAGACACTTGGGAGAAGTGTATGGTGTTTCCTGAAACATCTAAAAAACAAAGCAACAGAGCCTAGGGCACTTCCACTTATGGTCCTATAGCTGAGGGAAATTAAAATCAAAAAGACACAGCCACCCCAAAGTTTGGAACGGCTCTGTTTACAAGAACCTCGTTTACAGTACAAGTTCAACATCGCAGAAAGTGAAAAATGGATAAAGAACTTGTGGTACTTACGTACAATGCAGTATCACTCAGCAATGAAATCTATGTCATCAGGCCCTTAGCATCACAATGACTGGATTCAGGTATGATGATTCTAACTGAAATAAGTCACACAGAAAAAGAAACATCATAAGATATCAGTAATACACGGAATGTAAACTTGGCTACACAGGAACTGAATTACAGAACAGAACAGGGTCTCAAATTTAGGAAAACAACTTATGCTTGCTTAAGGGTAAAGGTGAGTTGGGGTGCTGCATAAAACCAGAGATTGAAATGAGCACAGATAAAGTTCCTTAAGTCAAATATGGAATAGACAAGAGCTACTCCTTGCTCAACGAAATGGACTCAACACCGCATATTAAACGCCTAAGAATGTACCTGACTAGTAAGTATCGTAAAACCTATGGATTGCTATGTCTCCAAAGGAGAATCAAGCATGTGTACAGGGGCATAAACGCAGCAGTGATAGGATTGGAGAGGTTCGGTGAGCAAATGAAGACCCTTTGAAGTCATATTGCATGGTACCCATTACACGGGTCTCAACTCTCCAGGTTTAAGGTATTCTTCCTTCAGCTAAAACATGCATGTGGAACCCAAGTATGATCAACCATGTGAACGGGAGACGTGTTCAAATATGTCTCAGTTTTCCTCCCCTGGTACTCGGGTGCAACATTCCAGACGCTTTACTAACACTCTCCCCACTTGGAGAGTCAGCGCCTTTAACCTCCTGTTTGGCACAGTTTGCAATTTCTGCGGAAGATGAACAGGAATAGCGAGAACCAATGAGAGGCTAGCTGGAGGTGTCTGGACGGGCAAATTTAACTCTCATTTCCCACCAGGAAGAGGAAATAACCAAAGGCTCAGCGTGCCGTACCGGAACCAGATTAGGGCCTGAAGCCATCCTGCGGTGTTGCGGCCAGGTCACAAGAAAGCGAGTTGAAGAAAGGAGCTCAGGGGCACTGTAATTCACAAACCTGCAGAGTTATAAATGACAGCTATCGTCCAAAAATAGACTGAAGTAAGGCTGGCAAGAGGACTTGAAAGCGGGGCAGAATTGCAGGAAACCGATTTCAGGAGGTAGACTGGAATTGCATTGCAAGCATAGGAAAAGAGGCAGAACGTCCACAATGATGCACTTGGCCAAAAAGGGCGTATGCGTTTTTTCCTGAATATATTCAGGAAAAAACGCATACGCCCTTTTTGGCCAACCAAGCAAGCTTGCAAAGGAAATCTGCACTACAATGAAGTCTCACTTCCCCCCGGTCAAAAGGGCCATCTGAAAAAAGTGTAAAATCCAGAAAGGCAACAGGCCATTGAGAACTGGGAGCCTTGTTATGCTGATGGGCGGGATGTAAATTGCCAACAACCACTCGGGAGAAGTGTATGGTGTTTCCTGAAACATCTAAAAAACAAAGCAACAGAGCCTAGGGCACTTCCACTTATGGTCCTACAGCTTAGGGAAATTAAAATCAAAAAGACACAGCCACCCCAAAGTTTGGAACGGCTCTGTTTACAAGAACCTCGTTTACAGTACAAGTTCAACATCGCAGAAAGGGAAAAATGGATAAAGAAGTTGTGGTATTCACTTACAAAGCAATATCACTCAGCAATGAAATCTATGTCATCAGGCCCTTGGCACCACAATGAGTGGATTCAGGTATGATGATTCTAACTGAAATAAGTCACACAGAAAAAGAAACATCATAAGATATCAGTAATACACGGAATGGAAACTTGGCTACACAGGAACTGAATTACAGAACAGAACAGGGTCTCAAATTTAGAAAAACAACTTATGCTCGCTTAAGGGTAAAGGTGAGTTGGGGTGCTGCATAAAACCAGAGATTGAAATGAGCACAGATAAAGTTCCTTAAGCCAAATATGGAATAGACAAGAACTACTCCTTGCTCAACGAAATGGACTCAACACCGCATATTAAACACCTAAGAATGTACCTGACTTGTAAGTATCTTAAAACCTATGGATTGCTATGTCTCCGAAAGAGAATCAAGCATGTGTACAGGGGCATAAACGCAGCAGTGATAGGATTGGAGAGGTTTGGTGAGCAAATGAAGACCCTTTGAATTCATATTGCATGGTACCCATTCCACGGGTTTCAACTACCCAGGTTTAAGGTATTCTTCCTTCAGCTAAAACATGCATGTGGAACCTAGAGTATGATCAACCATGTGATCGGGAGACGTGTTCAAATATGTCTCAGTTTTCCTCCCCTGGTACTCGGGTGCAACATTCCAGACGCTTTACTAACACTCTCCCCACTTGGAGAGTCAGTCCCTTTAACCTCCTGTTTGGCCCAGTTTGAAATTTCTGCGGAAGATGAACAGGAATAGCGAGAACCAATGAGAGGCTAGCTGGAGGTGTCTGGACGGGCAAATTTAACTCTCATTTCCCACCAGGAAGAGGAATTGACCAAACGCTCAGCATGCCGGGCCGGAACCAGATTAGGGCCTGAAGCCATCCTGCGGTGTTGCGGCCAGGTCACAAGAAAGCGAGTTGAAGAAAGGAGCTCAGGGGCACTGTAATTCACAAACCTGCAGAGTTATAAATGACAGCTATCGTCCAAAAATAGACTGAAGTAAGGCTGCCAAGAGGACTTGAAAGCGGGGCAGAATTGCAGGAAACCGATTTCAGGAGGTAGACTGGAATTGCATTGAAAGCATAGGAAAAGAGGCAGAACGTCCACAATGATGCACTTGGCCAAAAAGGGCGTATGCGTTTTTTCCTGAATATATTCAGGAAAAAACGCATACGCCCTTTTTGGCCAACCAAGCAAGCTTGCAAAGGAAATCTGCACTACAATGAAGTCTCACTTCCCCCTGGTCAAAAGGGCCATCTGAAAAAAGTGTAAAATCCAGAAAGGCAGGACAGGCCATGGAGAACTGGGAGCCTTGTTATGCTGATGGGCGGGATGTAAATTGCCAACAACCACTCAGGAGAAGTGTATGGTGTTTCCTGAAACATCTAAAAAACAAAGCAACAGAGCCTAGGGCACTGCCACTTATGGTCCTATAGCTTAGGGAAATTAAAATCAAAAAGACACAGCCACCCCAAAGTTTGGGACGCCTCTGTTTACAAGAACCTCGTTTACAGTACAAGTTCAACATCGCAGAAAGTGAAAAATGGATAAAGAAGTTGTGGTATTTACTTACAAAGCAATATCACTCAGCAATGAAATCTATGTCATCAGGCCCTTAGCATCACAATGAGTGGATTCAGGTATGATGATTCTAACTGAAATAAGTCACACAGAAAAAGAAACATCATAAGATATCAGTAATACACGGAATGTAAACTTGGCTACACAGGAACTGAATTACAGAACAGAACAGGGTCTCAAATTTAGAAAACCAACTTATGCTTGCTTAAGGGTAAAGGTGAGTTGGGGTGCTGCATAAAACCAGAGATTGAAATGAGCACAGATAAAGTTCCTTAAGTCAAATATGGAATAGACAAGAGCTACTCCTTGCTCAACGAAATGGACTCAACACCGCATATTAAACGCCTAAGAATGTACCTGACTAGTAAGTATCGTAAAACCTATGGATTGCTATGTCTCCAAAAGAGAATCAAGCATGTGTACAGGGGTATAAACGCAGCAGTGATAGGATTGGAGAGGTTCGGTGAGCAAATGAAGACCCTTTGAAGTCATATTGCATGGTACCCATTACACGGGTCTCAACTCTCCAGGTTTAAGGTATTCTTCCTTCAGCTAAAACATGCATGTGGAACCCAAGTATGATCAACCATGTGAACGGGAGACGTGTTCAAATATGTCTCAGTTTTCCTCCCCTGGTACTCGGGTGCAACATTCCAGACGCTTTACTAACACTCTCCCCACTTGGAGAGTCAGCGCCTTTAACCTCCTGTTTGGCACAGTTTGCAATTTCTGCGGAAGATGAACAGGAATAGCGAGAACCAATGAGAGGCTAGCTGGAGGTGTCTGGACGGGCAAATTTAACTCTCATTTCCCACCAGGAAGAGGAAATAACCAAAGGCTCAGCGTGCCGTACCGGAACCAGATTAGGGCCTGAAGCCATCCTGCGGTGTTGCGGCCAGCTCAAAAGAAAGCGAGTTGAAGAAAGGAGCTCAGGGGCACTGTAATTCACAAACCTGCAGAGTTATAAATGACAGCTATCGTCCAAAAATAGACTGAAGTAAGGCTGCCAAGAGGACTTGAAAGCGGGGCAGAATTGCAGGAAACCGATTTCAGGAGGTAGACTGGAATTGCATTGAAAGCATAGGAAAAGAGGCAGAACGTCCACAATGATGCACTTGGCCAAAAAGGGCGTATGCGTTTTTTCCTGAATATATTCAGGAAAAAACGCATACGCCCTTTTTGGCCAACCAAGCAAGCTTGCAAAGGAAATCTGCACTACAATGAAGTCTCACTTCCCCCCGGTCAAAAGGGCCATCTGAAAAAAGTGTAAAATCCAGAAAGGCAGGACAGGCCATGGAGAACTGGGAGCCTTGTTATGCTGATGGGCGGGATGTAAATTGCCAACAACCACTCGGGAGAAGTGTATGGTGTTTTCTGAAACATCTAAAAAACAAAGCAACAGAACCTAGGGCACTTCCACTTATGGTCCTATAGCTTAGGGAAATTAAAATCAAAAAGACACAGCCACCACAAAGTTTGGAACGGCTCTGTTTACAAAAACCTCGTTTACAGTACAAGTTCAACATCGCAGAAAGTGAAAAATGGATAAAGAACTTGTGGTACTTACGTACAATGCAGTATCACTCAGCAATGAAATCTGTGTCATCAGGCCCTTAGCAGCACAATGAGTGGATTCAGGTATGATGATTCTAACTGAAATAAGTCACACAGAAAAAGAAACATCATAAGATATCAGTAATACACGGAATGTAAACTTGGCTACACAGGAACTGCATTACAGAACAGAACAGGGTCTCAAATTTAGAAAACCAACTTATGCTTGCTTAAGGGGAAAGGTGAGTTGGGGTGCTGCATAAAACCAGAGATTGAAATGAGCACAGATAAAGTTCCTTAAGTCAAATATGGAATAGACAAGAGCTACTCCTTGCTCAACGAAATGGACTCAACACCGCATATTAAACGCCTAAGAATGTACCTGACTAGTAAGTATCTTAAAACCTATGGATCGCTATGTCTCCGAAAGAGAATCAAGCATGTGTACAGGGGCATAAACGCAGCAGTGATAGGATTGGAGAGGTTCGGTGAGCAAATGAAGACCCTTTGAAGTCATATTGCATGGTACCCATTACACGGGTCTTAACTCTCCAGGTTTAAGGTATTCTTCCTTCAGCTAAAACATGCATGTGGAACCCAAGTATGATCAACCATGTGAACGGGAGACGTGTTCAAATATGTCTCAGTTTTCCTCCCCTGGTACTCGGGTGCAACATTCCAGACGCTTTACTAACACTCTCCCCACTTGGAAAGTCAGCGCCTTTAACCTCCTGTTTCGCCCAGTTTGCAATTTCTGTGGAAGATGAACAAGAATAGCAAGAACCAATGAGAGGCTAGCTAGAGGTGTCTGGACGGGCAAATTTAACTCTCATTTCCCACCAGGAAGAGGAATTAACCAAAGGCTCAGCGTGCCGTGCCAGAACCAGATTAGGGCCTGAAGACATCCTGCGGTGTTGCGGCCAGGTCACAAGAAAGCGAGTTGAAGAAAGGAGCTCAGGGGCACTGTAATTCACAAACCTGCAGAGTTATAAATGACAGCTATCGTCCAAAAATAGACTGAAGTAAGGCTGCCAAGAGGACTTGAAAGCGGGGCAGAATTGCAGGAAACCGATTTCAGGAGGTAGACTGGAATTGCATTGAAAGCATAGGAAAAGAGGCAGAACGTCCACAATGATGCACTTGGCCAAAAAGGGCGTATGCGTTTTTTCCTGAATATATTCAGGAAAAAACGCATACGCCCTTTTTGGCCAACCAAGCAAGCTTGCAAAGGAAATCTGCACTACAATGAAGTCTCACTTCCCCCCGGTCAAAAGGGCCATCTGAAAAAAGTGTAAAATCCAGAAAGGCAGAACAGGCCATGGAGAACTGGGAGCCTTGTTATGCTGATGGGCGGGATGTAAATCGCCAACAACCACTCGGGAGAAGTGTATGGTGTTTCCTGAAACATCTAAAAAACAAAGCAACAGAGCCTAGGGCACTTCCACTTATGGTCCTATAGCTTAGGGAATTTAAAATCAAAAAGACACAGCCACCCCAAAGTTTGGAACGGCTCTGTTTACAAGAACCTCGTTTACAGTACAAGTTCAACATCGCAGAAATTGAAAAATGGATAAAGAAGTTGTGGTATTTACTTACAAAGCAATATCACTCAGCAATGAAATCTGTGTCATCAGGCCCTTAGCAGCACAATGAGTGGATTCAGGTATGATGATTCTAACTGAAATAAGTCACACAGAAAAAGAAACATCATAAGATATCAGTAATACACGGAATGTAAACTTGGCTACACAGGAACTGAATTACAGAACAGAACAGGGTCTCAAATTTAGAAAACCAACTTATGCTTGCTTAAGGGGAAAGGTGAGTTGGGGTGCTGCATAAAACCAGAGATTGAAATGAGCACAGATAAAGTTCCTTAAGCCAAATATGGAATAGACAAGAGCTACTCCTTGCTCAACGAAATGGACTCAACACCGCATATTAAACGCCTAAGAATGTACCTGACTAGTAAGTATCTTAAAACCTATGGATTGCTATGTCTCCGAAACAGAATCAAGCATGTGTACAGGGGCATAAACGCAGCACTGATAGTATTGGAGAGGATCGGTGAGCAAATGAAGACCCTTTGAAGTCATATTGCATGGTACCCATTCCACGGGTTTCAAATACACAGGTTTAAGGTATTCTTCCTTCAGCTAAAACATGCATGTGGAACCCAAGTATGATCAACCATGTGAACGGGAGACGTGTTCAAATATGTCTCAGTTTTCCTCCCCTGGTACTCGGGTGCAACATTCCAGACGCTTTACTAACACTCTCCCCACTTGGAAAGTCAGCGCCTTTAACCTCCTGTTTGGCCCAGTTTCCAATTTCTGCGGAAGATGAACAGGAATAGCGAGAACCAATGAGAGACTAGCTGGAGGTGTCTGGACGGGCAAATTTAACTCTCATTTCCCACCAGGAAGAGGAAATAACCAAAGGCTCAGCGTGCCGTGCCGGAACCAGATTAGGGCCTGAAGCCATCCTGCGGTGTTGTGGCCAGGTCACAAGAAAGCGAGTTGAAGAAAGGAGCTCAGGGGCACTGTAATTCACAAACCTGCAGAGTTATAAATGACAGCTATCGTCCAAAAATAGACTGAAGTAAGGCTGCCAAGAGGACTTGAAAGCGGGGCAGAATTGCAGGAAACCGATTTCAGGAGGTAGACTGGAATTGCATTGAAAGCATAGGAAAAGAGGCAGAACGTCCACAATGATGCACTTGGCCAAAAAGGGCGTATGCGTTTTTTCCTGAATATATTCAGGAAAAAACGCATACGCCCTTTTTGGCCAACCAAGCAAGCTTGCAAGGGAAATCTGCACTACAATGAAGTCTCACTTCCCCCCGGTCAAAAGGGCCATCTGAAAAAAGTGTAAAATCCAGAAAGGCAGGACAGGCCATGGAGAACTGGGAGCCTTGTTATGCTGAAGGGCGGGATGTAAATTGCCAACAAACACTCGGGAGAAGTGTATGGTGTTTCCTGAAACATCTAAAAAACAAAGCAACAGAGCCTAGGGCACTTCCACTTATGGTCCTATAGCTTAGGGAATTTAAAATCAAAAAGACACAGCCACCCCAAAGTTTGGAATGGCTCTGTTTACAAGAACCTCGTTTACAGTACAAGTTCAACATCGCAGAAATTGAAAAATGGATAAAGAAGTTGTGGTATTTACTTACAAAGCAATATCACTCAGCAATGAAATCTGTGTCATCAGGCCCTTAGCAGCACAATGAGTGGATTCAGGTATGATGATTCTAACTGAAATAAGTCACACAGAAAAAGAAACATCATAAGATATCAGTAATGCACGGAATGTAAACTTGGCTACACAGGAACTGAATTACAGAACAGAACAGGGTCTCAAATTTAGAAAACCAACTTATGCTTGCTTAAGGGTAAAGGTGAGTTGGGGTGCTGCATAAAACCAGAGATTGAAATGAGCACAGATAAAGTTCCTTAAGCCAAATATGGAATAGACAAGAGCTACTCCTTGCTCAATGAAATGGACTCAACACCCCATATTAAACGCCTAAGAATGTACCTGACTAGTAAGTATCTTAAAACCTATGGATTGCTATGTCTCCAAAAGAGAATCAAGCGTGTGTACAGGGGCATAAACGCAGCAGTGATAGGATTGGAGAGGTTCGGTGAGCAAATGAAGACCCTTTGAAGTCATATTGCATGGTACCCATTACACGGGTCTCAACTCTCCAGGTTTTAGGTATTCTTCCTTCAGCTAAAACATGCATGTGGAACCCAGAGTATGATCAACCATGTGAACGGGAGACGTGTTCAAATATGTCTCAGTTTTCCTCCCCTGGTACTCGGGTGCAACATTCCAGACGCTTTACTAACACTCTCCCGACTTGGAGAGTCAGTGCCTTTAACCTCCTGTTTGGCCCAGTTTGCAATTTCTGCGGAAGATGAACAGGAATAGCGAGAACCAATGAGAGGCTAGCTGGAGGTGTCTGAACGGGCAAATTTAACTCTCATTTCCCACCAGGAAGAGGAATTAACCAAAGGCTCAGCATGCCGGGCCGGAACCAGATTAGGGCCTGAAGCCATCCTGCGGTGTTGCGGCCAGGTCACAAGAAAGCAAGTTGAAGAAAGGAGCTCAGGGGCACTGTAATTCACAAACCTGCAGAGTTATAAATGACAGCTATCGTCCAAAAATAGACTGAAGTAAGGCTGCCAAGAGGACTTGAAAGCGGGGCAGAATTGCAGGAAACCGATTTCAGGAGGTAGACTGGAATTGCATTGAAAGCATAGGAAAAGAGGCAGAACGTCCACAATGATGCACTTGGCCAAAAAGGGCGTATGCGTTTTTTCCTGAATATATTCAGGAAAAAACGCATACGCCCTTTTTGGCCAACCAAGCAAGCTTGCAAAGGAAATCTGCACTACAATGAAGTCTCACTTCCCCCCGGTCAAAAGGGCCATCTGAAAAAAGTGTAAAATCCAGAAAGGCAGAACAGGCCATGGAGAACTGGGAGCCTTGTTATGCTGATGGGCGGGATGTAAATCGCCAACAACCACTCGGGAGAAGTGTATGGTGTTTCCTGAAACATCTAAAAAACAAAGCAACAGAGCCTAGGGCACTTCCACTTATGGTCCTATAGCTTAGGGAATTTAAAATCAAAAAGACACAGCCACCCCAAAGTTTGGAACGGCTCTGTTTACAAGAACCTCGTTTACAGTACAAGTTCAACATCGCAGAAATTGAAAAATGGATAAAGAAGTTGTGGTATTTACTTACAAAGCAATATCACTCAGCAATGAAATCTGTGTCATCAGGCCCTTAGCAGCACAATGAGTGGATTCAGGTATGATGATTCTAACTGAAATAAGTCACACAGAAAAAGAAACATCATAAGATATCAGTAATACACGGAATGTAAACTTGGCTACACAGGAACTGAATTACAGAACAGAACAGGGTCTCAAATTTAGAAAACCAACTTATGCTTGCTTAAGGGGAAAGGTGAGTTGGGGTGCTGCATAAAACCAGAGATTGAAATGAGCACAGATAAAGTTCCTTAAGCCAAATATGGAATAGACAAGAGCTACTCCTTGCTCAACGAAATGGACTCAACACCGCATATTAAACGCCTAAGAATGTACCTGACTAGTAAGTATCTTAAAACCTATGGATTGCTATGTCTCCGAAAGAGAATCAAGCATGTGTACAGGGGCATAAACGCAGCACTGATAGTATTGGAGAGGATCGGTGAGCAAATGAAGACCCTTTGAAGTCATATTGCATGGTACCCATTCCACGGGTTTCAAATACACAGGTTTAAGGTATTCTTCCTTCAGCTAAAACATGCATGTGGAACCCAAGTATGATCAACCATGTGAACGGGAGACGTGTTCAAATATGTCTCAGTTTTCCTCCCCTGGTACTCGGGTGCAACATTCCAGACGCTTTACTAACACTCTCCCCACTTGGAAAGTCAGCGCCTTTAACCTCCTGTTTGGCCCAGTTTCCAATTTCTGCGGAAGATGAACAGGAATAGCGAGAACCAATGAGAGACTAGCTGGAGGTGTCTGGACGGGCAAATTTAACTCTCATTTCCCACCAGGAAGAGGAAATAACCAAAGGCTCAGCGTGCCGTGCCGGAACCAGATTAGGGCCTGAAGCCATCCTGCGGTGTTGTGGCCAGGTCACAAGAAAGCGAGTTGAAGAAAGGAGCTCAGGGGCACTGTAATTCACAAACCTGCAGAGTTATAAATGACAGCTATCGTCCAAAAATAGACTGAAGTAAGGCTGCCAAGAGGACTTGAAAGCGGGGCAGAATTGCAGGAAACCGATTTCAGGAGGTAGACTGGAATTGCATTGAAAGCATAGGAAAAGAGGCAGAACGTCCACAATGATGCACTTGGCCAAAAAGGGCGTATGCGTTTTTTCCTGAATATATTCAGGAAAAAACGCATACGCCCTTTTTGGCCAACCAAGCAAGCTTGCAAGGGAAATCTGCACTACAATGAAGTCTCACTTCCCCCCGGTCAAAAGGGCCATCTGAAAAAAGTGTAAAATCCAGAAAGGCAGGACAGGCCATGGAGAACTGGGAGCCTTGTTATGCTGAAGGGCGGGATGTAAATTGCCAACAAACACTCGGGAGAAGTGTATGGTGTTTCCTGAAACATCTAAAAAACAAAGCAACAGAGCCTAGGGCACTTCCACTTATGGTCCTATAGCTTAGGGAATTTAAAATCAAAAAGACACAGCCACCCCAAAGTTTGGAATGGCTCTGTTTACAAGAACCTCGTTTACAGTACAAGTTCAACATCGCAGAAATTGAAAAATGGATAAAGAAGTTGTGGTATTTACTTACAAAGCAATATCACTCAGCAATGAAATCTGTGTCATCAGGCCCTTAGCAGCACAATGAGTGGATTCAGGTATGATGATTCTAACTGAAATAAGTCACACAGAAAAAGAAACATCATAAGATATCAGTAATGCACGGAATGTAAACTTGGCTACACAGGAACTGAATTACAGAACAGAACAGGGTCTCAAATTTAGAAAACCAACTTATGCTTGCTTAAGGGTAAAGGTGAGTTGGGGTGCTGCATAAAACCAGAGATTGAAATGAGCACAGATAAAGTTCCTTAAGCCAAATATGGAATAGACAAGAGCTACTCCTTGCTCAATGAAATGGACTCAACACCCCATATTAAACGCCTAAGAATGTACCTGACTAGTAAGTATCTTAAAACCTATGGATTGCTATGTCTCCAAAAGAGAATCAAGCGTGTGTACAGGGGCATAAACGCAGCAGTGATAGGATTGGAGAGGTTCGGTGAGCAAATGAAGACCCTTTGAAGTCATATTGCATGGTACCCATTACACGGGTCTCAACTCTCCAGGTTTTAGGTATTCTTCCTTCAGCTAAAACATGCATGTGGAACCCAGAGTATGATCAACCATGTGAACGGGAGACGTGTTCAAATATGTCTCAGTTTTCCTCCCCTGGTACTCGGGTGCAACATTCCAGACGCTTTACTAACACTCTCCCGACTTGGAGAGTCAGTGCCTTTAACCTCCTGTTTGGCCCAGTTTGCAATTTCTGCGGAAGATGAACAGGAATAGCGAGAACCAATGAGAGGCTAGCTGGAGGTGTCTGAACGGGCAAATTTAACTCTCATTTCCCACCAGGAAGAGGAATTAACCAAAGGCTCAGCATGCCGGGCCGGAACCAGATTAGGGCCTGAAGCCATCCTGCGGTGTTGCGGCCAGGTCACAAGAAAGCAAGTTGAAGAAAGGAGCTCAGGGGCACTGTAATTCACAAACCTGCAGAGTTATAAATGACAGCTATTGTCCAAAAATAGACTGAAGTAAGGCTGCCAAGAGGACTTGAAAGCGGGGCAGAATTGCAGGAAACCGATTTCAGGAGGTAGACTGGAATTGCATTGAAAGCATAGGAAAAGAGGCAGAACGTCCACAATGATGCACTTGGCCAAAAAGGGCGTATGCGTTTTTTCCTGAATATATTCAGGAAAAAACGCATACGCCCTTTTTGGCCAACCAAGCAAGCTTGCAAAGGAAATCTGCACTACAATGAAGTCTCACTTCCCCCCGGTCAAAAGGGCCATCTGAAAAAAGTGTAAAATCCAGAAAGGCAGGACAGGCCATTGAGAACTGGGAGCCTTGTTATGCTGATGGGCGGGATGTAAATTGCCAACAGACACTTGGGAGAAGTGTATGGTGTTTCCTGAAACATCTAAAAAACAAAGCAACAGAGCCTAGGGCACTTCCACTTATGGTCCTATAGCTTAGGGAAATTAAAATCAAAAAGACACAGCCACCCCAAAGTTTGGGACGCCTCCGTTTACAAGAACCTCGTTTACAATACAAGTTCAACATTGCAGAAAGTGAAAAATGGATAAAGAAGTTGTGGTATTCACTTACAAAGCAATATCACTCAGCAATGAAATCTATGTCATCAGGCCCTTAGCAGCACAATGAGTGGATTCAGGTATGATGATTCTAACTGAAATAAGTCACACAGAAAAAGAAACATCATAAGATATCAGTAATACACGGAATGTAAACTTGGCTACACAGGAACTGAATTACAGAACAGAACAGGGTCTCAAATTTAGAAAACCAACTTATTCTTGCTTAAGGGTAAAGGTGAGTTGGGGTGCTGCATAAAACCAGAGATTGAAATGAGCACAGATAAAGTTCCTTAAGCCAAATATGGAATAGACAAGAGCTACTCCTTGCTCAACGAAATGGACTCAACACCGCATATTAAACGCCTAAGAATGTACCTGACTAGTAAGTATCTTAAAACCTATGGATTGCTATGTCTCCGAAAGAGAATCAAGCATGTGTACAGGGGCATAAACGCAGCAGTGATAGGATTGGAGAGATTCGGTGAGGAAATGAAGACCCATTGAAGTCATATTGCATGGTACCCTTTCCACGGGTTTCAACTACCCAGGTTTTAGGTATTCTTCCTTCAGCTAAAACATGCATGTGGAACCCAGAGTATGATCAACCATGTGATCGGGAGACGTGTTCAAATATGTCTCAGTTTTCGTACCCTGGTACTCGGGTGCAACATTCCAGACGCTTTACTAACACTCTCCCCACTTGGAGAGTCAGTCCCTTTAACCTCCTGTTTGGCCCAGTTCGCAATTTCTGTGGAAGATGAACAGGAATAGCGAGAACCAATGAGAGACTAGCTGGAGGTGTCTGGACGGGCAAATTTAACTCTCATTTCCCACCAGGAAGAGGAATTAACCAAAGGCTCAGCGTGCCGTGCTGGAACCAGATTAGGGCCTGAAGCCATCCTGCGGTGTTGCGGCCAGCTCACAAGAAAGCGAGTTGAAGAAAGGAGCTCAGGGGCACTGTAATTCACAAACCTGCAGAGTTATAAATGACAGCTATCGTCCAAAAATAGACTGAAGTAAGGCTGCCAAGAGGACTTGAAAGCGGGGCAGAATTGCAGGAAACCGATTTCAGGAGGTAGACTGGAATTGCATTGAAAGCATAGGAAAAGAGGCAGAACGTCCACAATGATGCACTTGGCCAAAAAGGGCGTATGCGTTTTTTCCTGAATATATTCAGGAAAAAACGCATACGCCCTTTTTGGCCAACCAAGCAAGCTTGCAAAGGAAATCTGCACTACAATGAAGTCTCACTTCCCCCCGGTCAAAAGGGCCATCTGAAAAAAGTGTAAAATCCAGAAAGGCAGGACAGGCCATGGAGAACTGGGAGCCTTGTTATGCAGAAGGGCGGGATGTAAATTGCCAACAAACACTCGGGAGAAGTGTATGGTGTTTCCTGAAACATCTAAAAAACAAAGCAACAGAGCCTAGGGCACTTCCACTTATGGTCCTATAGCTTAGGGAATTTAAAATCAAAAAGACACAGCCACCCCAAAGTTTGGAACGGCTCTGTTTACAAGAACCTCGTTTACAGTACAAGTTCAACATCGCAGAAAGTGAAAAATGGATAAAGAAGTTGTGGTATTTACTTACAAAGCAATATCACTCAGCAATGAAATCTGTGTCTTCAGGCCCTTAGCAGCACAATGAGTGGATTCAGGTATGATGATTCTAACTGAAATAAGTCACACAGAAAAAGAAACATCATAAGATATCAGTAATACACGGAATGTAAACTTGGCTACACAGGAACTGAATTACAGAACAGAACAGGGTCTCAAATTTAGAAAACCAACTTATGCTTGCTTAAGGGTAAAGGTGAGTTGGGGTGCTGCATAAAACCAGAGATTGAAATGAGCACAGATAAAGTTCCTTAAGCCAAATATGGAATAGACAAGAGCTACTCCTTGCTCAACGAAATGGACTCAACACCGCATATTAAACGCCTAAGAATGTACCTGACTAGTAAGTATCTTAAAACCTATGGATTGCTATGTCTCCGAAAGAGAATCAAGCATGTGTACAGGGGCATAAACGCAGCAGTGATAGGATTGGAGAGATTCGGTGAGGAAATGAAGACCCTTTGAAGTCATATTGCATGGTACCCTTTCCACGGGTTTCAACTACCCAGGTTTTAGGTATTCTTCCTTCAGCTAAAACATGCATGTGGAACCCAGAGTATGATCAACCATGTGATCGGGAGACGTGTTCAAATATGTCTCAGTTTTCGTACCCTGGTACTCGGGTGCAACATTCCAGACGCTTTACTAACACTCTCCCCACTTGGAGAGTCAGTCCCTTTAACCTCCTGTTTGGCCCAGTTCGCAATTTCTGTGGAAGATGAACAGGAATAGCGAGAACCAATGAGAGACTAGCTGGAGGTGTCTGGATGGGCAAATTTAACTCTCATTTCCCACCAGGAAGAGGAATTAACCAAAGGCTCAGCGTGCCGTGCCGGAACCAGATTAGGGCCTGAAGCCATCCTGCGGTGTTGCGGCCAGCTCACAAGAAAGCGAGTTGTAGAAAGGAGCTCAGGGGCACTGTAATTCACAAACCTGCAGAGTTATAAATGACAGCTATCGTCCAAAAATATACTGAAGTAAGGCTGCCAAGAGGACTTGAAAGCGGGGCAGAATTGAAGGAAACCTATTTCAGGAGGTAGACTGAAATTGCATTGAAAGCATAGGAAAAGAGGCAGAACGTCCACAATGATGCACTTGGCCAAAAAGGGCGTATGCGTTTTTTCCTGAATATATTCAGGAAAAAACGCATACGCCCTTTTTGGCCAACCAAGCAAGCTTGCAAAGGAAATCTGCACTACAATGAAGTCTCACTTCCCCCCGGTCAAAAGGGCCATCTGAAAAAAGTGTAAAATCCAGAAAGGCAGGACAGGCCATTGAGAATTGGGAGCCTTCTTATGCTGATGGGCGGGATGTAAATTGCCAACAGACACTTGGGAGAAGTGTATGGTGTTTCCTGAAACATCTAAAAAACAAAGCAACAGAGCCTAGGGCACTTCCACTTATGGTCCTATAGCTTAGGGAAATTAAAATCAAAAAGACACAGCCACCCCAAAGTTTGGGACGCCTCCGTTTACAAGAACCTCGTTTACCGTACAAGTTCAATATCACAGAAAGTGAAAAATGGATAAAGAACTTGAGGTACTTACGTACAATGCAGTATCACTCAGCAATGAAATCTATGTCATCAGGCCCTTAGCAGCATAATGAGTGGATTCAGGTACGATGATTCTAACTGAAATAAGTCACACAGAAAAAGAAACATCATAAGATATCACTAATACACGGAATGTAAACTTGGCTACACAGGAACTGCATTCCAAAACAGAACAGGGTGTCAAATTTAGAAAACCAACTTATGCTTGCTTAAGGGGAAAGGTGAGTTGGCGTGCTGCATAAAACCAGAGATTGAAATGAGCACAGATAAAGTTCCTTAAGCCAAATATGGAATACACAAGAGCTACTCCTTGCTCAACGAAATGGACTCAATACCGCATATTAAACGCCTAAGAAGGTACCTGTCTAGTAAGTATCTTAAAACCTATGGATTGCTATGTCTCCGAAAGAGAATCAAGCATGTGTACAGGGGCATAAACGCAGCAGTGATAGGATTGGAGAGGTTCGTGAGCAAATGAAGACCCTTTGAAGTCATATTGCATGGTACCCATTACACGGGTCTCAACTCTCCAGGTTTAAGGTATTCTTCCTTCAGCTAAAACATGCATGTGGAACCCAGAGTATGATCAACCGTGTGAACGGGAGACGTGTTCAAATATGTCTCAGTTTTCCTCCCCTGGTACTTGGGTGCAACATTCCAGACGCTTTACTAACACTCTCCCGACTTGGAGAGTCAGTGCCTTTAACCTCCTGTTTGGCCCAGTTTGCAATTTCTGCGGAAGATGAACAGGAATAGCGAGAACCAATGAGAGGCTAGCTGGAGGAGTCTGAACGGGCAAATTTAACTCTCATTTCCCACCAGGAAGAGGAATTAACCAAAGGCTCAGCGTGCCGGGCCGGAACCAGATTAGGGCCTGAAGCCATCCTGCGGTGTTGCGGCCAGGTCACAAGAAAGCAAGTTGAAGAAAGGAGCTCAGGGGCACTGTAATTCACAAACCTGCAGAGTTATAAATGACAGCTATCGTCCAAAAATAGACTGAAGTAAGGCTGCCAAGAGGACTTGAAAGCGGGGCAGAATTGCAGGAAACCGATTTCAGGAGGTAGACTGGAATTGCATTGAAAGCATAGGAAAAGAGGCAGAACGTCCACAATGATGCACTTGGCCAAAAAGGGCGTATGCGTTTTTTCCTGAATATATTCAGGAAAAAACGCATACGCCCTTTTTGGCCAACCAAGCAAGCTAGCAAAGGAAATCTGCACTACAATGAAGTCTCACTTCCCCCCGGTCAAAAGGGCCATCTGAAAAAAGTGTAAAATCCAGAAAGGCAGGACAGGCCATTGAGAACTGGGAGCCTTGTTATGCTGATGGGCGGGATGTAAATTGCCAACAGACACTTGGGAGAAGTGTATGGTGTTTCCTGAAACATCTAAAAAACAAAGCAACAGAGCCTAGGGCACTTCCACTTATGGTCCTATAGCTTAGGGAAATTAAAATCAAAAAGACACAGCCACCCCAAAGTTTGGGACGCCTCTGTTTACAAGAACCTCGTTTACAATACAAGTTCAACATCGCAGAAAGTGAAAAATGGATAAAGAAGTTGTGGTATTCACTTACAAAGCAATATCACTCAGCAATGAAATCTATGTCATCAGGCCCGTAGCAGCATAATGAGTGGATTCAGGTACGATGATTCTAACTGAAATAAGTCACACAGAAAAAGAAACATCATAAGATATCAGTAATACACGGAATGTAAACTTGGCTACACAGGAACTGAATTACAGAACAGAACAGGGTCTCAAATTTAGAAAACCAACTTATGCTTGCTTAAGGGTAAAGGTGAGTTGGGGTGCTGCATAAAACCAGAGATTGAAATGAGCACAGATAAAGTTCCTTAAGCCAAATATGGAATAGACAAGAGCTACTCCTTGCTCAACGAAATGGACTCAACACCGCATATTAAATGCCTAAGAATGTACCTGACTAGTAAGTATCTTAAAACCTATGGATTGCTATGTCTCCGAAAGAGAATCAAGCATGTGTACAGGGGCATAAACACAGCAGTGATAGGATTGGAGAGGTTCGGTGAGCAAATGAAGACCCTTTGAAGTCATATTGCATGGTACCCATTCCACGGGTTTCAACTACCCAGGTTTAAGGTATTCTTCCTTCAGCTAAAACATGCATGTGGAACCTAGAGTATGATCAACCATGTGATCGGGAGACGTGTTCAAATATGTCTCAGTTTTCGTACCCTGGTACTCGGGTGCAACATTCCAGACGCTTTACTAACACTCTCCCCACTTGGAGAGTCAGTCCCTTTAACCTCCTGTTTGGCCCAGTTTGCAATTTCTGCGGAAGGTGAACAGGAATAGCGAGAACCAATGAGAGACTAGCTGGAGGTGTCTGGACGGGCAAATTTAACTCTCATTTCCCACCAGGAAGAGGAATTAAGCAAAGGCTCAGCGTGCCGTGCCGGAACCAGATTAGGGCCTGAAGCCATGCTGCGGTGTTGCGGCCAGCTCACAAGAAAGCGAGTTGTAGAAAGGAGCTCAAGGGCACTGTAATTCACAAACCTGCAGAGTTATAAATGACAGCTATCGTCCAAAAATAGACTGAAGTAAGGCTGCCAAGAGGACTTGAAAGCGGGGCAGAATTGCAGGAAACCGATTTCAGGAGGTAGACTGGAATTGCATTGAAAGCATAGGAAAAGAGGCAGAACGTCCACAATGATGCACTTGGCCAAAAAGGGCGTATGCGTTTTTTCCTGAATATATTCAGGAAAAAATGCATACGCCCTTTTTGGCCAACCAAGCAAGCTTGCAAAGGAAATCTGCACTACAATGAAGTCTCACTTCCCCCAGGTCAAAAGGGCCATCTGAAAAAAGTGTAAAATCCAGAAAGGCAGGACAGGCCATGGAGAACTGGGAGCCTTGTTATGCTGAAGGGCGGGATGTAAATTGCGAACAACCACTCGGGAGAAGTGTATGGTGTTTCCTGAAACATCTAAAAAACAGAGCAACAGAGCCTAGGGCACTTCCACTTATGGTCCTATAGCTTAGGGAATTTAAAATCAAAAAGACACAGCCACCCCAAAGTTTGGAACGGCTCTGTTTACAAGAACCTCGTTTAAAACACAAGTTCAACATCGCAGAAAGTGAAAAATGGATAAAAAAGTTGTGGTATTTACTTACAAGGCAATATCACTCAGCAATGAAATCTGTGTCATCAGGCCCTTAGCAGCACAATGAGTGGATTCAGGTACGATGATTCTAACTGAAATAAGTCACACAGAAAAAGAAACATCATAAGATATCACTAATACACGGAATGTAAACTTGGCTACACAGGAACTGAATTACAGAACAGAACAGGGTCTCAAATTTAGAAAACCAACTTATGCTTGCTTAAG
This sequence comes from Delphinus delphis, assembly GCF_949987515.2. NCBI lineage: Eukaryota > Metazoa > Chordata > Mammalia > Artiodactyla > Delphinidae > Delphinus > Delphinus delphis. Next base: position 155,675 of record NW_027192711.1, read on the forward strand.
GGGAAAGGTGAGTTGGGGTGCTGCATAAAACCAGAGATTGAAATGAGCACAGATAAAGTTCCTTAAGACAAATATGGAATAGACAAGAGCTACTCCTTGCTCAACGAAATGGACTCAACACCGCATATTAAATGCCTAAGAATGTACCTGACTAGTAAGTATCTTAAAACCTATGGATTGCTATGTCTCCGAAAGAGAATCAAGCATGTGTACAGGGGCATAAACGCAGCACTGATAGTATTGAGAGGATCGGTGAGCAAATGAAGACCCTTTGAAGTCATATTGCATGGTACCCATTCCACGGGTTTCAAATACACAGGTTTAAGGTATTCTTCCTTCAGCTAAAACATGCATGTGGAACCCAAGTATGATCAACCATGTGAACGGGAGACGTGTTCAAATATGTCTCAGTTTTCCTCCCCTGGTACTCGGGTGCAACATTCCAGACGCTTTACTAACACTCTCCCCACTTGGAAAGTCAGCGCCTTTAACCTCCTGTTTGGCCCAGTTTCCAATTTCTGCGGAAGATGAACAGGAATAGCGAGAACCAATGAGAGACTAGCTGGAGGTGTCTGGACGGGCAAATTTAACTCTCATTTCCCACCAGGAAGAGGAAATAACCAAAGGCTCAGCGTGCCGTGCCGGAACCAGATTAGGGCCTGAAGCCATCCTGCGGTGTTGCGGCCAGCTCAAAAGAAAGCGAGTTGAAGAAAGGAGCTCAGGGGCACTGTAATTCACAAACCTGCAGAGTTATAAATGACAGCTATCGTCCAAAAATAGACTGAAGTAAGGCTGCCAAGAGGACTTGAAAGCGGGGCAGAATTGCAGGAAACCGATTTCAGGAGGTAGACTGGAATTGCATTGAAAGCATAGGAAAAGAGGCAGAACGTCCACAATGATGCACTTGGCCAAAAAGGGCGTATGCGTTTTTTCCTGAATATATTCAGGAAAAAACGCATACGCCCTTTTTGGCCAACCAAGCAAGCTTGCAAAGGAAATCTGCACTACAATGAAGTCTCACTTCCCCCCGGTCAAAAGGGCCATCTGAAAAAAGTGTAAAATCCAGAAAGGCAGGACAGGCCATGGAGAACTGGGAGCCTTGTTATGCTGATGGGCGGGATGTAAATTGCCAACAACCACTCGGGAGAAGTGTATGGTGTTTCCTGAAACATCTAAAAAACAAAACAACAGAGCCTAGGGCACTTCCACTTATGGTCCTATAGCTTAGGGAAATTAAAATCAAAAAGACACAGCCACCCCAAAGTTTGGAACGGCTCCGTTTACAAGAACCTCGTTTACAGTACAAGTTCAACATCGCAGAAAGTGAAAAATGGATAAAGAACTTGTGGTACTTACGTACAATGCAGTATCACTCAGCAATGAAATCTATGTCATCAGGCCCGTAGCAGCATAATGAGTGGATTCAGGTATGATGATTCTAACTGAAATAAGTCACACAGAAAAAGAAACATCATAAGATATCACTAATACACGGAATGTAAGCTTGGCTACACAGGAACTGAATTACAGAACAGAACAGGGTCTCAAATTTAGAAAACCAACTTATGCTTGCTTAAGGGGAAAGGTGAGTTGGGGTGCTGCATAAAACCAGAGATTGAAATGAGCACAGATAAAGTTCCTTAAGCCAAATATGGAATAGACAAGAGCTACTCCTTGCTCAACGAAATGGACTCAACACCGCATATTAAACGCCTAAGAATGTACCTGTCTAGTAAGTATCTTAAAACCTATGGATTGCTATGTCTCCGAAAGAGAATCAAGCATGTGTACAGGGGCATAAACGCAGCAGTGATAGGATTGGAGAGGTTGGTGAGCAAATGAAGACCCTTTGAAGTCATATTGCATGGTACCCATTACACGGGTCTCAACTCTCCAGGTTTAAGGTATTCTTCCTTCAGCTAAAACATGCATGTGGAACCCAGAGTATGATCAACCGTGTGAACGGGAGACGTGTTCAAATATGTCTCAGTTTTCCTCCCCTGGTACTTGGGTGCAACATTCCAGACGTTTTACTAACACTCTCCCGACTTGGAGAGTCAGTCCCTTTAACCTCCTGTTTGGCCCAGTTTGCAATTTCTGTGGAAGATGAACAGGAATAGCGAGAACCAATGAGAGACTAGCTGGAGGTGTCTGGACGGGCAAATTTAACTCTCATTTCCCACCAGGAAGAGGAATTAACCAAAGGCTCAGCGTGCCGTGCCGGAACCAGATTAGGGCCTGAAGCCATCTTGCGGTGTTGCGGCCAGCTCACAAGAAAGCGAGTTGTAGAAAGGAGCTCAGGGGCACTGTAATTCACAAACCTGCAGAGTTATAAATGACAGCTATCGTCCAAAAATAGACTGAAGTAAGGCTGCCAAGAGGACTTGAAAGCGGGGCAGAATTGCAGGAAACCGATTTCAGGAGGTAGACTGAAATTGCATTGAAAGCATAGGAAAAGAGGCAGAACGTCCACAATGATGCACTTGGCCAAAAAGGGCGTATGCGTTTTTTCCTGAATATATTCAGGAAAAAACGCATACGCCCTTTTTGGCCAACCAAGCAAGCTTGCAAAGGAAATGTGCACTACAATGAAGTCTCACTTGCCCCCGGTCAAAAGGGCCATCTGAAAAAAGTGTAAAATCCAGAAAGGCAGGACAGGCCATTGAGAATTCGGAGCCTTCTTATGCTGATGGGCGGGATGTAAATTGCCAACAGACACTTGGGAGAAGTGTATGGTGTTTCCTGAAACATCTAAAAAACAAAGCAACCGAGCCTAGGGCACTTCCACTTATGGTCCTATAGCTTAGGGAAATTAAAATCAAAAAGACACAGCCACCCCAAAGTTTGGGACGCCTCCGTTTACAAGAACCTCGTTTACCGTACAAGTTCAATATCACAGAAAGTGAAAAATGGATAAAGAACTTGAGGTACTTACGTACAATGCAGTATCACTCAGCAATGAAATCTATGTCATCAGGCCCTTAGCAGCATAATGAGTGGATTCAGGTACGATGATTCTAACTGAAATAAGTCACACAGAAAAAGAAACATCATAAGATATCAGTAATACACGGAATGTAAACTTGGCTACACAGGAACTGAATTACAGAACAGAACAGGGTGTCAAATTTAGAAAACCAACTTATGCTTGCTTAAGGGGAAAGGTGAGTTGGCGTGCTGCATAAAACCAGAGATTGAAATGAGCACAGATAAAGTTCCTTAAGCCAAATATGGAATAGACAAGAGCTACTCCTTGCTCAATGTAATGGACTCAACACCCCATATTAAACGCCTAAGAATGTACCTGACTAGTAAGTATCTTAAAACCTATGGATTGCTATGTCTCCAAAAGAGAATCAAGCGTGTGTACAGGGGCATAAACGCAGCAGTGATAGGATTGGAGAGGTTCGGTGAGCAAATGAAGACCCTTTGAAGTCATATTGCATGGTACCCATTACACGGGTCTCAACTCTCCAGGTTTTAGGTATTCTTCCTTCAGCTAAAACATGCATGTGGAACCCAGAGTATGATCAACCATGTGAACGGGAGACGTGTTCAAATATGTCTCAGTTTTCCTCCCCTGGTACTCGGGTGCAACATTCCAGACGCTTTACTAACACTCTCCCGACTTGGAGAGTCAGTGCCTTTAACCTCCTGTTTGGCCCAGTTTGCAATTTCTGCGGAAGATGAACAGGAATAGCGAGAACCAATGAGAGGCTAGCTGGAGGTGTCTGAACGGGCAAATTTAACTCTCATTTCCCACCAGGAAGAGGAATTAACCAAAGGCTCAGCATGCCGGGCCGGAACCAGATTAGGGCCTGAAGCCATCCTGCGGTGTTGCGGCCAGGTCACAAGAAAGCAAGTTGAAGAAAGGAGCTCAGGGGCACTGTAATTCACAAACCTGCAGAGTTATAAATGACAGCTATCGTCCAAAAATAGACTGAAGTAAGGCTGCCAAGAGGACTTGAAAGCGGGGCAGAATTGCAGGAAACCGATTTCAGGAGGTAGACTGGAATTGCATTGAAAGCATAGGAAAAGAGGCAGAACGTCCACAATGATGCACTTGGCCAAAAAGGGCGTATGCGTTTTTTCCTGAATATATTCAGGAAAAAACGCATACGCCCTTTTTGGCCAACCAAGCAAGCTTGCAAAGGAAATCTGCACTACAATGAAGTCTCACTTCCCCCCGGTCAAAAGGGCCATCTGAAAAAAGTGTAAAATCCAGAAAGGCAGGACAGGCCATTGAGAACTGGGAGCCTTGTTACGCTGATGGGCGGGATGTAAATTGCCAACAGACACTTGGGAGAAGTGTATGGTGTTTCCTGAAACATCTAAAAAACAAAGCAACAGAGCCTAGGGCACTTCCACTTATGGTCCTATAGCTTAGGGAAATTAAAATCAAAAAGACACAGCCACCCCAAAGTTTGGGACGCCTCCGTTTACAAGAACCTCATTTACAATACAAGTTCAACATCGCAGAAAGTGAAAAATGGATAAAGAAGTTGTGGTATTCACTTACAAAGCAATATCACTCAGCAATGAAATCTATGTCATCAGGCCCTTAGCAGCACAATGAGTGGATTCAGGTATGATGATTCTAACTGAAATAAGTCACACAGAAAAAGAAACATCATAAGATATCAGTAATACACGGAATGTAAACTTGGCTACACAGGAACTGAATTACAGAACAGAACAGGGTCTCAAATTTAGAAAACCAACTTATGCTTGCTTAAGGGTAAAGGTGAGTTGGGGTGCTGCATAAAACCAGAGATTGAAATGAGCACAGATAAAGTTCCTTAAGCCAAATATGGAATAGACAAGAGCTACTCCTTGCTCAACGAAATGGACTCAACACCGCATATTAAACGCCTAAGAATGTACCTGACTAGTAAGTATCTTAAAACCTATGGATTGCTATGTCTCCGAAAGAGAATCAAGCATGTGTACAGGGGCATAAACGCAGCAGTGATAGGATTGGAGAGATTCGGTGAGGAAATGAAGACCCATTGAAGTCATATTGCATGGTACCCTTTCCACGGGTTTCAACTACCCAGGTTTTAGGTATTCTTCCTTCAGCTAAAACATGCATGTGGAACCCAGAGTATGATCAACCATGTGATCGGGAGACGTGTTCAAATATGTCTCAGTTTTCGTACCCTGGTACTCGGGTGCAACATTCCAGACGCTTTACTAACACTCTCCCCACTTGGAGAGTCAGTCCCTTTAACCTCCTGTTTGGCCCAGTTCGCAATTTCTGTGGAAGATGAACAGGAATAGCGAGAACCAATGAGAGACTAGCTGGAGGTGTCTGGATGGGCAAATTTAACTCTCATTTCCCACCAGGAAGAGGAATTAACCAAAGGCTCAGCGTGGCGTGCCGGAACCAGATTAGGGCCTGAGGCCATCCTGCGGTGTTGCGGCCAGCTCACAAGAAAGCGAGTTGAAGAAAGGAGCTCAGGGGCACTGTAATTCACAAACCTGTAGAGTTATAAATGACAGCTATCGTCCAAAAATAGACTGAAGTCAGGCTGCCAAGAGGACTTGAAAGCGGGGCAGAATTGCAGGAAACCGATTTCAGGAGGTAGACTGGAATTGCATTGAAAGCATAGGAAAAGAGGCAGAACGTCCACAATGATGCACTTGGCCAAAAAGGGCGTATGCGTTTTTTCCTGAATATATTCAGGAAAAAACGCATACGCCCTTTTTGGCCAACCAAGCAAGCTTGCAAAGGAAATCTGCACTACAATGAAGTCTCACTTCCCCCCGGTCAAAAGGGCCATCTGAAAAAAGTGTAAAATCCAGAAAGGCAGGACAGGCCATGGAGAACTGGGAGCCTTGTTATGCAGAAGGGCGGGATGTAAATTGCCAACAAACACTCGGGAGAAGTGTATGGTGTTTCCTGAAACATCTAAAAAACAAAGCAACAGAGCCTAGGGCACTTCCACTTATGGTCCTATAGCTTAGGGAATTTAAAATCAAAAAGACACAGCCACCCCAAACTTTGGAACGGCTCTGTTTACAAGAACCTCCTTTACAGTACAAGTTCAACATCGCAGAAAGTGAAAAATGGATAAAAAAGTTGTGGTATTTACTTACAAAGCAATATCACTCAGCAATGAAATCTGTGTCATCAGGCCCTTAGCAGCACAATGAGTGGATTCAGGTACGATGATTCTAACTGAAATAAGTCACACAGAAAAAGAAACATCATAAGATATCAGTAATACACGGAATGTAAACTTGGCTACACAGGAACTGAATTACAGAACAGAACAGGGTCTCAAATTTAGAAAACCAACTTATTCTTGCTTAAGGGTAAAGGTGAGTTGGGGTGCTGCATAAAACCAGAGATTGAAATGAGCACAGATAAAGTTCCTTAAGCCAAATATGGAATAGACAAGAGCTACTCCTTGCTCAACGAAATGGACTCAATACCGCATATTAAATGCCTAAGAAGGTACCTGTCTAGTAAGTATCTTAAAACCCATGGATTGCTATGTCTCCGAAAGAGAATCAAGCATGTGTACAGGGGCATAAACGCAGCAGTGATAGGATTGGAGAGGTTCGTGAGCAAATGAAGACCCTTTGAAGTCATATTGCATGGTACCCATTACACGGGTCTCAACTCTCCAGGTTTAAGGTATTCTTCCTTCAGCTAAAACATGCATGTGGAACCCAGAGTATGATCAACCATGTGAACGGGAGACGTGTTCAAATATGTCTCAGTTTTCCTCCCCTGGTACTTGGGTGCAACATTCCAGACGCTTTACTAACACTCTCCCGACTTGGAGAGTCAGTCCCTTTAACCTCCTGTTTGGCCCAGTTTGCAATTTCTGTGGAAGATGAACAGGAATAGCGAGAACCAATGAGAGACTAGCTGGAGGTGTCTGGACGGGCAAATTTAACTCTCATTTCCCACCAGGAAGAGGAATTAACCAAAGGCTCAGCGTGCCGTGCCGGAACCAGATTAGGGCCTGAAGCCATCTTGCGGTGTTGCGGCCAGCTCACAAGAAAGCGAGTTGTAGAAAGGAGCTCAGGGGCACTGTAATTCACAAACCTGCAGAGTTATAAATGACAGCTATCGTCCAAAAATATACTGAAGTAAGGCTGCCAAGAGGACTTGAAAGCGGGGCAGAATTGCAGGAAACCGATTTCAGGAGGTAGACTGAAATTGCATTGAAAGCATAGGAAAAGAGGCAGAACGTCCACAATGATGCACTTGGCCAAAAAGGGCGTATGCGTTTTTTCCTGAATATATTCAGGAAAAAACGCATACGCCCTTTTTGGCCAACCAAGCAAGCTTGCAAAGGAAATCTGCACTACAATGAAGTCTCACTTCCCCCCGGTCAAAAGGGCCATCTGAAAAAAGTGTAAAATCCAGAAAGGCAGGACAGGCCATTGAGAATTCGGAGCCTTCTTATGCTGATGGGCGGGATGTAAATTGCCAACAGACACTTGGGAGAAGTGTATGGTGTTTCCTGAAACATCTAAAAAACAAAGCAACCGAGCCTAGGGCACTTCCACTTATGGTCCTATAGCTTAGGGAAATTAAAATCAAAAAGACACAGCCACCCCAAAGTTTGGGACGCCTCCGTTTACAAGAACCTCGTTTACCGTACAAGTTCAATATCACAGAAAGTGAAAAATGGATAAAGAACTTGAGGTACTTACGTACAATGCAGTATCACTCAGCAATGAAATCTATGTCATCAGGCCCTTAGCAGCATAATGAGTGGATTCAGGTACGATGATTCTAACTGAAATAAGTCACACAGAAAAAGAAACATCATAAGATATCAGTAATACACGGAATGTAAACTTGGCTACACAGGAACTGAATTACAGAACAGAACAGGGTCTCAAATTTAGAAAACCAACTTATGCTTGCTTAAGGGGAAAGGTGAGTTGGTGTGCTGCATAAAACCAGAGATTGAAATGAGCACAGATAAAGTTCCTTAAGCCAAATATGGAATAGACAAGAGCTACTCCTTGCTCAATGTAATGGACTCAACACCCCATATTAAACGCCTAAGAATGTACCTGACTAGTAAGTATCTTAAAACCTATGGATTGCTATGTCTCCAAAAGAGAATCAAGCGTGTGTACAGGGGCATAAACGCAGCAGTGATAGGATTGGAGAGGTTCGGTGAGCAAATGAAGACCCTTTGAAGTCATATTGCATGGTACCCATTACACGGGTCTCAACTCTCCAGGTTTTAGGTATTCTTCCTTCAGCTAAAACATGCATGTGGAACCCAGAGTATGATCAACCATGTGAACGGGAGACGTGTTCAAATATGTCTCAGTTTTCCTCCCCTGGTACTCGGGTGCAACATTCCAGACGCTTTACTAACACTCTCCCGACTTGGAGAGTCAGTCCCTTTAACCTCCTGTTTGGCCCAGTTTGCAATTTCTGCGGAAGATGAACAGGAATAGCGAGAACCAATGAGAGGCTAGCTGGAGGTGTCTGAACGGGCAAATTTAACTCTCATTTCCCACCAGGAAGAGGAATTAACCAAAGGCTCAGCATGCCGGGCCGGAACCAGATTAGGGCCTGAAGCCATCCTGCGGTGTTGCGGCCAGGTCACAAGAAAGCAAGTTGAAGAAAGGAGCTCAGGGGCACTGTAATTCACAAACCTGCAGAGTTATAAATGACAGCTATCGTCCAAAAATAGACTGAAGTAAGGCTGCCAAGAGGACTTGAAAGCGGGGCAGAATTGCAGGAAACCGATTTCAGGAGGTAGACTGGAATTGCATTGAAAGCATAGGAAAAGAGGCAGAACGTCCACAATGATGCACTTGGCCAAAAAGGGCGTATGCGTTTTTTCCTGAATATATTCAGGAAAAAACGCATACGCCCTTTTTGGCCAACCAAGCAAGCTTGCAAAGGAAATCTGCACTACAATGAAGTCTCACTTCCCCCCGGTCAAAAGGGCCATCTGAAAAAAGTGTAAAATCCAGAAAGGCAGGACAGGCCATTGAGAACTGGGAGCCTTGTTACGCTGATGGGCGGGATGTAAATTGCCAACAGACACTTGGGAGAAGTGTATGGTGTTTCCTGAAACATCTAAAAAACAAAGCAACAGAGCCTAGGGCACTTCCACTTATGGTCCTATAGCTTAGGGAAATTAAAATCAAAAAGACACAGCCACCCCAAAGTTTGGGACGCCTCCGTTTACAAGAACCTCGTTTACAATAGAAGTTCAACATCGCAGAAAGTGAAAAATGGATAAAGAAGTTGTGGTATTCACTTACAAAGCAATATCACTCAGCAATGAAATCTATGTCATCAGGCCCTTAGCAGCACAATGAGTGGATTCAGGTATGATGATTCTAACTGAAATAAGTCACACAGAAAAAGAAACATCATAAGATATCAGTAATACACGGAATGTAAACTTGGCTACACAGGAACTGAATTACAGAACAGAACAGGGTCTCAAATTTAGAAAACCAACTTATTCTTGCTTAAGGGTAAAGGTGAGTTGGGGTGCTGCATAAAACCAGAGATTGAAATGAGCACAGATAAAGTTCCTTAAGCCAAATATGGAATAGACAAGAGCTACTCCTTGCTCAACGAAATGGACTCAACACCGCATATTAAACGCCTAAGAATGTACCTGACTAGTAAGTATCTTAAAACCTATGGATTGCTATGTCTCCGAAAGAGAATCAAGCATGTGTACAGGGGCATAAACGCAGCAGTGATAGGATTGGAGAGATTCGGTGAGGAAATGAAGACCCATTGAAGTCATATTGCATGGTACCCTTTCCACGGGTTTCAACTACCCAGGTTTTAGGTATTCTTCCTTCAGCTAAAACATGCATGTGGAACCCAGAGTATGATCAACCATGTGATCGGGAGACGTGTTCAAATATGTCTCAGTTTTCGTACCCTGGTACTCGGGTGCAACATTCCAGACGCTTTACTAACACTCTCCCCACTTGGAGAGTCAGTCCCTTTAACCTCCTGTTTGGCCCGGTCGCAATTTCTGTGGAAGATGAACAGGAATAGCGAGAACCAATGAGAGACTAGCTGGAGGTGTCTGGACGGGCAAATTTAACTCTCATTTCCCACCAGGAAGAGGAATTAACCAAAGGCTCAGCGTGGCGTGCCGGAACCAGATTAGGGCCTGAAGCCATCCTGCGGTGTTGCGGCCAGCTCACAAGAAAGCGAGTTGAAGAAAGGAGCTCAGGGGCACTGTAATTCACAAACCTGTAGAGTTATAAATGACAGCTATCGTCCAAAAATAGACTGAAGTCAGGCTGCCAAGAGGACTTGAAAGCGGGGCAGAATTGCAGGAAACCGATTTCAGGAGGTAGACTGGAATTGCATTGAAAGCATAGGAAAAGAGGCAGAACGTCCACAATGATGCACTTGGCCAAAAAGGGCGTATGCGTTTTTTCCTGAATATATTCAGGAAAAAACGCATACGCCCTTTTTGGCCAACCAAGCAAGCTTGCAAAGGAAATCTGCACTACAATGAAGTCTCACTTCCCCCCGGTCAAAAGGGCCATCTGAAAAAAGTGTAAAATCCAGAAAGGCAGGACAGGCCATGGAGAACTGGGAGCCTTGTTATGCAGAAGGGCGGGATGTAAATTGCCAACAAACACTCGGGAGAAGTGTATGGTGTTTCCTGAAACATCTAAAAAACAAAGCAACAGAGCCTAGGGCACTTCCACTTATGGTCCTATAGCTTAGGGAATTTAAAATCAAAAAGACACAGCCACCCCAAAGTTTGGAACGGCTCTGTTTACAAGAACCTCGTTTACAGTACAAGTTCAACATCGCAGAAAGTGAAAAATGGATAAAGAAGTTGTGGTATTTACTTACAAAGCAATATCACTCAGCAATGAAATCTGTGTCATCAGGCCCTTAGCAGCACAATGAGTGGATTCAGGTACGATGATTCTTACTGAAATAAGTCACACAGAAAAAGAAACATCATAAGATATCAGTAATACACGGAATGTAAACTTGGCTACACAGGAACTGAATTACAGAACAGAACAGGGTCTCAAATTTAGAAAACCAACTTATTCTTGCTTAAGGGTAAAGGTGAGTTGGGGTGCTGCATAAAACCAGAGATTGAAATGAGCACAGATAAAGTTCCTTAAGCCAAATATGGAATAGACAAGAGCTACTCCTTGCTCAACGAAATGGACTCAATACCGCATATTAAATGCCTAAGAAGGTACCTGTCTAGTAAGTATCTTAAAACCCATGGATTGCTATGTCTCCGAAAGAGAATCAAGCATGTGTACAGGGGCATAAACGCAGCAGTGATAGGATTGGAGAGGTTCGTGAGCAAATGAAGACCCTTTGAAGTCATATTGCATGGTACCCATTACACGGGTCTCAACTCTCCAGGTTTAAGGTATTTTTCCTTCAGCTAAAACATGCATGTGGAACCCAGAGTATGATCAACCGTGTGAACGGGAGACGTGTTCAAATATGTCTCAGTTTTCCTCCCCTGGTACTCGGGTGCAACATTCCAGACGCTTTACTAACACTCTCCCGACTTGGAGAGTCAGTCCCTTTAACCTCCTGTTTGGCCCAGTTTGCAATTTCTGCGGAAGGTGAACAGGAATAGCGAGAACCAATGAGAGACTAGCTGGAGGTGTCTGGACGGGCAAATTTAACTCTCATTTCCCACCAGGAAGAGGAATTAACCAAAGGCTCAGCGTGCCGTGCCGGAACCAGATTAGGGCCTGAAGCCATCCTGCGGTGTTGCGGCCAGCTCACAAGAAAGCGAGTTGTAGAAAGGAGCTCAGGGGCACTGTAATTCACAAACCTGCAGAGTTATAAATGACAGCTATCGTCCAAAAATAGACTGAAGTAAGGCTGCCAAGAGGACTTGAAAGCGGGGCAGAATTGCAGGAAACCGATTTCAGGAGGTAGACTGGAATTGCATTGAAAGCATAGGAAAAGAGGCAGAACGTCCACAATGATGCACTTGGCCAAAAAGGGCGTATGCGTTTTTTCCTGAATATATTCAGGAAAAAACGCATACGCCCTTTTTGGCCAACCAAACAAGCTTGCAAAGGAAATCTGCACTACAATGAAGTCTCACTTCCCCCCGGTCAAAAGGGCCATCTGAAAAAAGTGTAAAATCCAGAAAGGCAGGACAGGCCATGGAGAACTGGGAGCCTTGTTATGCTGATGGGCGGGATGTAAATTGCCAACAGACACTTGGGAGAAGTGTATGGTGTTTCCTGAAACATCTAAAAAACAAAGCAACAGAGCCTAGGGCACTTCCACTTATGGTCCTATAGCTTAGGGAAATTAAAATCAAAAAGACACAGCCACCCCAAAGTTTGGAACGGCTCTGTTTACAAGAACCTCGTTTACAGTACAAGTTCAACATCGCAGAAAGTGAAAAATGGATAAAGAACTTGTGGTACTTACGTACAATGCAGTATCACTCAGCAATGAAATCTATGTCATCAGGCCCGTAGCAGCATAATGAGTGGATTCAGGTACGATGATTCTAACTGAAATAAGTCACACAGAAAAAGAAACATCATAAGATATCACTAATACACGGAATGTAAACTTGGCTACACAGGAACTGAATTACAGAACAGAACAGGGTCTCAAATTTAGAAAACCAACTTATGCTTGCTTAAGGGTAAAGGTGAATTGGGGTGCTGCATAAAACCAGAGATTGAAATGAGCACAGATAAAGTTCCTTAAGCCAAATATGGAATAGACAAGAGCTACTCCTTGTTCAACGAAATGGACTCAACACCGCATATTAAACGCCTAAGAATGTACCTGTCTAGTAAGTATCTTAAAACCTATGGATTGCTATGTCTCCGAAAGAGAATCAAGCATGTGTACAGGGGCATAAACGCAGCAGTGATAGGATTGGAGAGGTTGGTGAGCAAATGAAGACCCTTTGAAGTCATATTGCATGGTACCCATTACACGGGTCTCAACTCTCCAGGTTTAAGGTATTCTTCCTTCAGCTAAAACATGCATGTGGAACCCAGAGTATGATCAACCGTGTGAACGGGAGACGTGTTCAAATATGTCTCAGTTTTCCTCCCCTGGTACTTGGGTGCAACATTCCAGACGCTTTACTAACACTCTCCCGACTTGGAGAGTCAGTCCCTTTAACCTCCTGTTTGGCCCAGTTTGCAATTTCTGCGGAAGATGAACAGGAATAGCGAGAACCAATGAGAGACTAGCTGGAGGTGTCTGGACGGGCAAATTTAACTCTCATTTCCCACCAGGAAGAGGAATTAACCAAAGGCTCAGCGTGCCGTGCCGGAACCAGATTAGGGCCTGAAGCCATCCTGCGGTGTTGCGACCAGCTCACAAGAAAGCGAGTTGTAGAAAGGAGCTCAGGGGCACTGTAATTCACAAACCTGCAGAGTTATAAATGACAGCTATCGTCCAAAAATAGACTGAAGTAAGGCTGCCAAGAGGACTTGAAAGCGGGGCAGAATTGCAGGAAACCGATTTCAGGAGGTAGACTGGAATTGCATTGCAAGCATAGGAAAAGAGGCAGAACGTCCACAATGATGCACTTGTCCAAAAAGGGCGTATGCGTTTTTTCCTGAATATATTCAGGAAAAAACGCATACGCCCTTTTTGGCCAACCAAGCAAGCTTGCAAAGGAAATCTGCACTACAATGAAGTCTCACTTCCCCCCGGTCAAAAGGGCCATCTGAAAAAAGTGTAAAATCCAGAAAGGCAGGACAGGCCATTGAGAACTGGGAGCCTTCTTATGCTGATGGGCGGGATGTAAATTGCCAACAGACACTTGGGAGAAGTGTATGGTGTTTCCTGAAACATTTAAAAAACAAAGCAACAGAGCCTAGGGCACTTCCACTTATGGTCCTATAGCTTAGGGAAATTAAAATCAAAAAGACACAGCCACCCCAAAGTTTGGGACGCCTCCGTTTACAAGAGCCTCGTTTACCGTACAAGTTCAATATCACAGAAAGTGAAAAATGGATAAAGAACTTGAGGTACTTACGTACAATGCAGTATCACTCAGCAATGAAATCTATGTCATCAGGCCCTTAGCAGCATAATGAGTGGATTCAGGTATGATGATTCTAACTGAAATAAGTCACACAGAAAAAGAAACATCATAAGATATCACTAATACACGGAATGTAAACTTGGCTACACAGGAACTGCATTCCAAAACAGAACAGGGTCTCAAATTTAGAAAACCAACTTATGCTTGCTTAAGGGGAAAGGTGAGTTGGCGTGCTGCATAAAACCAGAGATTGAAATGAGCACAGATAAAGTTCCTTAAGCCAAATATGGAATAGACAAGAGCTACTCCTTGCTCAACGAAATGGACTCAACACCCCATATTAAACGCCTAAGAATGTACCTGACTAGTAAGTATCTTAAAACCTATGGATTGCTATGTCTCCAAAAGAGAATCAAGCGTGTGTACAGGGGCATAAACGCAGCAGTGATAGGATTGGAGAGGTTCGGTGAGCAAATGAAGACCCTTTGAAGTCATATTGCATGGTACCCATTACACGGGTCTCAACTCTCCAGGTTTTAGGTATTCTTCCTTCAGCTAAAACATGCATGTGGAACCCAGAGTATGATCAACCATGTGAACAGGAGACGTGTTCAAATATGTCTCAGTTTTCCTCCCCTGGTACTCGGGTGCAACATTCCAGACGCTTTACTAACACTCTCCCCACTTGGAAAGTCAGCGCCTTTAACCTCCTGTTTGGCCCAGTTTGCAATTTCTGCGGAAGATGAACAGGAATAGCGAGAACCAATGAGAGGCTAGCTGGAGGTGTCTGAACGGGCAAATTTAACTCTCATTTCCCACCAGGAAGAGGAATTAACCAAAGGCTCAGCGTGCCGGGCCGGAACCAGATTAGGGCCTGAAGCCATCCTGCGGTGTTGCGGCCAGGTCACAAGAAAGCAAGTTGAAGAAAGGAGCTCAGGGGCACTGTAATTCACAAACCTGCAGAGTTATAAATGACAGCTATCGTCCAAAAATAGACTGAAGTAAGGCTGCCAAGAGGACTTGAAAGCGGGGCAGAATTGCAGGAAACCGATTTCAGGAGGTAGACTGGAATTGCATTGAAAGCATAGGAAAAGAGGCAGAACGTCCACAATGATGCACTTGGCCAAAAAGGGCGTATGCGTTTTTTCCTGAATATATTCAGGAAAAAACGCATACGCCCTTTTTGGCCAACCAAGCAAGCTAGCAAAGGAAATCTGCACTACAATGAAGTCTCACTTCCCCCTGGTCAAAAGGGCCATCTGAAAAAAGTGAAAAATCCAGAAAGGCAGGACAGGCCATGGAGAACTGGGAGCCTTGTTATGCTGATGGGCGGGATGTAAATTGCCAACAGACACTTGGGAGAAGTGTATGGTGTTTCCTGAAACATCTAAAAAACAAAGCAACAGAGCCTAGGGCACTTCCACTTATGGTCCTATAGCTTAGGGAAATTAAAATCAAAAAGACACAGCCACCCCAAAGTTTGGGACGCCTCTGTTTACAAGAACCTCGTTTACAATACAAGTTCAACATCGCAGAAAGTGAAAAATGGATAAAGAAGTTGTGGTATTCACTTACAAAGCAATATCACTCAGCAATGAAATCTATGTCATCAGGCCCTTAGCAGCACAATGAGTGGATTCAGGTATGATGATTCTAACTGAAATAAGTCACACAGAAAAAGAAACATCATAAGATATCAGTAATACACGGAATGTAAACTTGGCTACACAGGAACTGAATTACAGAACAGAACAGGGTCTCAAATTTAGAAAACCAACTTATTCTTGCTTAAGGGTAAAGGTGAGTTGGGGTGCTGCATAAAACCAGAGATTGAAATGAGCACAGATAAAGTTCCTTAAGCCAAATATGGAATAGACAAGAGCTACTCCTTGCTCAACGAAATGGACTCAACACCGCATATTAAACGCCTAAGAAGGTACCTGTCTAGTAAGTATCTTAAAACCTATGGATTGCTATGTCTCCGAAAGAGAATCAAGCATGTGTACAGGGGCATAAACGCAGCAGTGATAGGATTGGAGAGGTTCGTGAGCAAATGAAGACCCTTTGAAGTCATATTGCATGGTACCCATTACACGGGTCTCAACTCTCCAGGTTTAAGGTATTCTTCCTTCAGCTAAAACATGCATGTGGAACCCAGAGTATGATCAACCGTGTGAACGGGAGACGTGTTCAAATATGTCTCAGTTTTCCTCCCCTGGTACTCGGGTGCAACATTCCAGACGCTTTACTAACACTCTCCCGACTTGGAGAGTCAGTCCCTTTAACCTCCTGTTTGGCCCAGTTTGCAATTTCTGCGGAAGGTGAACAGGAATAGCGAGAACCAATGAGAGACTAGCTGGAGGTGTCTGGACGGGCAAATTTAACTCTCATTTCCCACCAGGAAGAGGAATTAACCAAAGGCTCAGCGTGCCGTGCCGGAACCAGATTAGGGCCTGAAGCCATCCTGCGGTGTTGCGACCAGCTCACAAGAAAGCGAGTTGTAGAAAGGAGCTCAGGGGCACTGTAATTCACAAACCTGCAGAGTTATAAATGACAGCTATCGTCCAAAAATAGACTGAAGTAAGGCTGCCAAGAGGACTTGAAAGCGGGGCAGAATTGCAGGAAACCGATTTCAGGAGGTAGACTGGAATTGCATTGAAAGCATAGGAAAAGAGGCAGAACGTCCACAATGATGCACTTGGCCAAAAAGGGCGTATGCGTTTTTTCCTGAATATATTCAGGAAAAAACGCATACGCCCTTTTTGGCCAACCAAGCAAGCTTGCAAAGGAAATCTGCACTACAATGAAGTCTCACTTCCCCCCGGTCAAAAGGGCCATCTGAAAAAAGTGTAAAATCCAGAAAGGCAGGACAGGCCATGGAGAACTGGGAGCCTTGTTATGCTGATGGGCGGGATGTAAATTGCCAACAACCACTCCGGAGAAGTGTATGGTGTTTCCTGAAACATCTAAAAAACAAAGCAACAGAGCCTAGGGCACTTCCACTTATGGTCCTATAGCTTAGGGAAATTAAAATCAAAAAGACACAGCCACCCCAAAGTTTGGAACGGCTCTGTTTACAAGAACCTCGTTTACAGTACAAGTTCAACATCGCAGAAAGTGAAAAATGGATAAAGAACTTGTGGTACTTACGTACAATGCAGTATCACTCAGCAATGAAATCTATGTCATCAGGCCCGTAGCAGCATAATGAGTGGATTCAGGTACGATGATTCTAACTGAAATAAGTCACACAGAAAAAGAAACATCATAAGATATCACTAATACACGGAATGTAAACTTGGCTACACAGGAACTGCATTCCAAAACAGAACAGGGTCTCAAATTTAGAAAACCAACTTATGCTTGCTTAAGGGGAAAGGTGAGTTGGCGTGCTGCATAAAACCAGAGATTGAAATGAGCACAGATAAAGTTCCTTAAGCCAAATATGGAATAGACAAGAGCTACTCCTTGCTCAACGAAATGGACTCAACACCCCATATTAAACGCCTAAGAATGTACCTGACTAGTAAGTATGTTAAAACCTATGGATTGCTATGTCTCCAAAAGAGAATCAAGCGTGTGTACAGGGGCATAAACGCAGCAGTGATAGGATTGGAGAGGTTCGGTGAGCAAATGAAGACCCTTTGAAGTCATATTGCATGGTACCCATTACACGGGTCTCAACTCTCCAGGTTTTAGGTATTCTTCCTTCAGCTAAAACATGCATGTGGAACCCAGAGTATGATCAACCATGTGAACGGGAGACGTGTTCAAATATGTCTCAGTTTTCCTCCCCTGGTACTCGGGTGCAACATTTCAGACGCTTTACTAACACTCTCCCGACTTGGAGAGTCAGTGCCTTTAACCTCCTGTTTGGCCCAGTTTGCAATTTCTGTGGAAGATGAACAGGAATAGCGAGAACCAATGAGAGGCTAGCTGGAGGTGTCTGAACGGGCAAATTTAACTCTCATTTCCCACCAGGAAGAGGAATTAACCAAAGGCTCAGCGTGCCGGGCCGGAACCAGATTAGGGCCTGAAGCCATCCTGCGGTGTTGCGGCCAGGTCACAAGAAAGCAAGTTGAAGAAAGGAGCTCAGGGGCACTGTAATTCACAAACCTGCAGAGTTATAAATGACAGCTATCGTCCAAAAATAGACTGAAGTAAGGCTGCCAAGAGGACTTGAAAGCGGGGCAGAATTGCAGGAAACCAATTTCAGGAGGTAGACTGGAATTGCATTGAAAGCATAGGAAAAGAGGCAGAACGTCCACAATGATGCACTTGGCCAAAAAGGGCGTATGCGTTTTTTCCTGAATATATTCAGGAAAAAACGCATACGCCCCTTTTGGCCAACCAAGCAAGCTAGCAAAGGAAATCTGCACTACAATGAAGTCTCACTTCCCCCCGGTCAAAAGGGCCATCTGAAAAAAGTGAAAAATCCAGAAAGGCAGGACAGGCCATGGAGAACTGGGAGCCTTGTTATGCTGATGGGCGGGATGTAAATTGCCAACAGACACTTGGGAGAAGTGTATGGTGTTTCCTGCAACATCTAAAAAACAAAGCAACAGAGCCTAGGGCACTTCCACTTATGGTCCTATAGCTTAGGGAAATTAAAATCAAAAAGACACAGCCACCCCAAAGTTTGGGACGCCTCTGTTTACAAGAACCTCGTTTACAATACAAGTTCAACATCGCAGAAAGTGAAAAATGGATAAAGAAGTTGTGGTATTCACTTACAAAGCAATATCACTCAGCAATGAAATCTATGTCATCAGGCCCTTAGCAGCACAATGAGTGGATTCAGGTATGATGATTCTAACTGAAATAAGTCACACAGAAAAAGAAACATCATAAGATATCAGTAATACACGGAATGTAAACTTGGCTACACAGGAACTGAATTACAGAACAGAACAGGGTCTCAAATTTAGAAAACCAACTTATTCTTGCTTAAGGGTAAAGGTGAGTTGGGGTGCTGCATAAAACCAGAGATTGAAATGAGCACAGATAAAGTTCCTTAAGCCAAATATGGAATAGACAAGAGCTACTCCTTGCTCAACGAAATGGACTCAACACCGCATATTAAACGCCTAAGAAGGTACCTGTCTAGTAAGTATCTTAAAACCTATGGATTGCTATGTCTCCGAAAGAGAATCAAGCATGTGTACAGGGGCATAAACGCAGCAGTGATAGGATTGGAGAGGTTCGTGAGCAAATGAAGACCCTTTGAAGTCATATTGCATGGTACCCATTACACGGGTCTCAACTCTCCAGGTTTAAGGTATTCTTCCTTCAGCTAAAACATGCATGTGGAACCCAGAGTATGATCAACCGTGTGAACGGGAGACGTGTTCAAATATGTCTCAGTTTTCCTCCCCTGGTACTCGGGTGCAACATTCCAGACGCTTTACTAACACTCTCCCGACTTGGAGAGTCAGTCCCTTTAACCTCCTGTTTGGCCCAGTTTGCAATTTCTGCGGAAGGTGAACAGGAATAGCGAGAACCAATGAGAGACTAGCTGGAGGTGTCTGGACGGGCAAATTTAACTCTCATTTCCCACCAGGAAGAGGAATTAACCAAAGGCTCAGCGTGCCGTGCCGGAACCAGATTAGGGCCTGAAGCCATCCTGCGGTGTTGCGACCAGCTCACAAGAAAGCGAGTTGTAGAAAGGAGCTCAGGGGCACTGTAATTCACAAACCTGCAGAGTTATAAATGACAGCTATCGTCCAAAAATAGACTGAAGTAAGGCTGCCAAGAGGACTTGAAAGCGGGGCAGAATTGCAGGAAACCGATTTCAGGAGGTAGACTGGAATTGCATTGAAAGCATAGGAAAAGAGGCAGAACGTCCACAATGATGCACTTGGCCAAAAAGGGCGTATGCGTTTCTTCCTGAATATATTCAGGAAAAAACGCATACGCCCTTTTTGGCCAACCAAGCAAGCTTGCAAAGGAAATCTGCACTACAATGAAGTCTCACTTCCCCCCGGTCAAAAGGGCCATCTGAAAAAAGTGTAAAATCCAGAAAGGCAGGACAGGCCATGGAGAACTGGGAGCCTTGTTATGCTGATGGGCGGGATGTAAATTGCGAACAACCACTCGGGAGAAGTGTATGGTGTTTCCTGAAACATCTAAAAAACAAAGCAACAGAGCCTAGGGCACTTCCACTTATGGTCCTATAGCTTAGGGAAATTAAAATCAAAAAGACACAGCCACCCCAAAGTTTGGAACGGCTCTGTTTACAAGAACCTCGTTTACAGTACAAGTTCAACATCGCAGAAAGTGAAAAATGGATAAAGAACTTGTGGTACTTACGTACAATGCAGTATCACTCAGCAATGAAATCTATGTCATCAGGCCCGTAGCAGCATAATGAGTGGATTCAGGTACGATGATTCTAACTGAAATAAGTCACACAGAAAAAGAAACATCATAAGATATCACTAATACACGGAATGTAAACTTGGCTACACAGGAACTGAATTACAGAACAGAACAGGGTCTCAAATTTAGAAAACCAACTTATGCTTGCTTAAAGGTAAAGGTGAGTTGGGGTGCTGCATAAAACCAGAGATTGAAATGAGCACAGATAAAGTTCCTTAAGCCAAATATGGAATAGACAAGAGCTACTCCTTGCTCAACGAAATGGACTCAACACCGCATATTAAATGCCTAAGAATGTACCTGACTAGTAAGTATCTTAAAACCTATGGATTGCTATGTCTCCGAAAGAGAATCAAGCATGTGTACAGGGGCATAAACGCAGCAGTGATAGGATTGGAGAGGTTCGGTGAGCAAATGAAGACCCTTTGAAGTCATATTGCATGGTACCCATTCCACGGGTTTCAACTACCCAGGTTTAAGGTATTCTTCCTTCAGCTAAAACATGCATGTGGAACCTAGAGTATGATCAACCATGTGATCGGGAGACGTGTTCAAATATGTCTCAGTTTTCGTACCCTGGTACTCGGGTGCAACATTCCAGACGCTTTACTAACACTCTCCCCACTTGGAGAGTCAGTCCCTTTAACCTCCTGTTTGGCCCAGTTTGCAATTTCTGTGGAAGATGAACAGGAATAGCGAGAACCAATGAGAGACTAGCTGGAGGTGTCTGGATGGGCAAATTTAACTCTCATTTCCCACCAGGAAGAGGAATTAACCAAAGGCTCAGCATGCCGTGCCAGAACCAGATTAGGGCCTGAAGACATCCTGCGGTGTTGCGGCCAGCTCACAAGAAAGCGAGTTGAAGAAAGGAGCTCAGGGGCACTGTAATTCACAAACCTGCAGAGTTATAAATGACAGCTATCGTCCAAAAATATACTGAAGTAAGGCTGCCAAGAGGACTTGAAAGCGGGGCAGAATTGCAGGAAACCGATTTCAGGAGGTAGACTGGAATTGCATTGAAAGCATAGGAAAAGAGGCAGAACGTCCACAATGATGCACTTGGCCAAAAAGGGCGTATGCGTTTTTTCCTGAATATATTCAGGAAAAAACGCATACGCCCTTTTTGGCCAACCAAGCAAGCTTGCAAAGGAAATCTGCACTACAATGAAGTCTCACTTCCCCCCTGTCAAAAGGGCCATCTGAAAAAAGTGTAAAATCCAGAAAGGCAGGACAGGCCATGGAGAACTGGGAGCCTTGTTATGCTGATGGGCGGGA
Source organism: Delphinus delphis (assembly GCF_949987515.2). Classification (NCBI taxonomy): domain Eukaryota; kingdom Metazoa; phylum Chordata; class Mammalia; order Artiodactyla; family Delphinidae; genus Delphinus; species Delphinus delphis. The sequence continues at coordinate 177,328 of NW_027192711.1, forward strand.
TGTAAACTGCCAACAGACACTTGGGAGAAGTGTATGGTGTTTCCTGAAACATCTAAAAAACAAAGCAACAGAGCCTAGGGCACTTCCACTTATGGTCCTATAGCTTAGGGAATTTAAAATCAAAAAGACACAGCCACCCCAAAGTTTGGAACGGCTCTGTTTACAAGAACCTCGTTTACAGTACAAGTTCAACATCGCAGAAATTGAAAAATGGATAAAGAAGTTGTGGTATTTACTTACAAAGCAATATCACTCAGCAATGAAATCTGTGTCATCAGGCCCTTAGCAGCACAATGAGTGGATTCAGGTATGATGATTCTAACTGAAATAAGTCACACAGAAAAAGAAACATCGTAAGGTATCAGTAATACACGGAATGTAAACTTGGCTACACAGGAACTGAATTACAGAACAGAACAGGGTCTCAAATTTAGAAAACCAACTTATGCTTGCTTAAGGGGAAAGGTGAGTTGGGGTGCTGCATAAAACCAGAGATTGAAATGAGCACAGATAAAGTTCCTTAAGCCAAATATGGAATAGACAAGAGCTACTCCTTGCTCAACGAAATGGACTCAACACCGCATATTAAATGCCTAAGAATGTACCTGACTAGTAAGTATCTTGAAACCTATGGATTGCTATGTCTCCGAAAGAGAATCAAGCATGTGTACAGGGGCATAAACGCAGCAGTGATAGGATTGGAGAGGTTCGGTGAGCAAATGAAGACCCTTTGAAGTCATATTGCATGGTACCCATTCCACGGGTTTCAACTACCCAGGTTTTAGGTATTCTTCCTTCAGCTAAAACATGCATGTGGAACCCAAGTATGATCAACCATGTGAACGGGAGACGTGTTCAAATATGTCTCAGTTTTCCTCCCCTGGTACTCGGGTGCAACATTCCAGACGCTTTACTAACACTCTCAACACTTGGAAAGTCAGCGCCTTTAACCTCCTGTTTGTCCCAGTTTGCAATTTCTGCGGAAGATGAACAGGAATAGCGAGAACCAATGAGAGGCTAGCTGGAGGTGTCTGGACGGGCAAATTTAACTCTCATTTCCCACCAGGAAGAGGAAATAACCAAAGGCTCAGCGTGCCGTGCCGGAACCAGATTAGGGCCTGAAGCCATCCTGCGGTGTTGCGGCCAGCTCAAAAGAAAGCGAGTTGAAGAAAGGAGCTCAGGGGCACTGTAATTCACAAACCTGCAGAGTTATAAGTGACAGTTATCGTCCAAAAATAGACTGAAGTAAGGCTGCCAAGAGGACTTGAAAGCGGGGCAGAATTGCAGGAAACCGATTTCAGGAGGTAGACTGGAATTGCATTGAAAGCATAGGAAAAGAGGCAGAACGTCCACAATGATGCACTTGGCCAAAAAGGGCGTATGCGTTTTTTCCTGAATATATTCAGGAAAAAACGCATACGCCCTTTTTGGCCAACCAAGCAAGCTTGCAAAGGAAATCTGCACTACAATGAAGTCTCACTTCCCCCCGGTCAAAAGGGCCATCTGAAAAAAGTGTAAAATCCAGAAAGGCAGGACAGGCCATTGAGAATTGGGAGACTTCTTATGCTGATGGGCGGGATGTAAATTGCCAACAGACACTTGGGAGAAGTGTATTGTGTTTCCTGAAACATCTAAAAAACAAAGCAACAGAGCCTAGGGCACTTCCACTTATGGTCCTATAGCTTAGGGAAATTAAAATCAAAAAGACACAGCCACCCCAAAGTTTGGGACGCCTCCGTTTACAAGAACCTCGTTTACCGTACAAGGTCAATATCACAGAAAGTGAAAAATGGATAAAGAACTTGAGGTACTTACGTACAATGCAGTATCACTCAGCAATGAAATCTATGTCATCAGGCCCTTAGCAGCATAATGAGTGGATTCAGGTACGATGATTCTAACTGAAATAAGTCACACAGAAAAAGAAACATCATAAGATATCACTAATACACGGAATGTAAACTTGGCTACACAGGAACTGCATTCCAAAACAGAACAGGGTGTCAAATTTAGAAAACCAACTTATGCTTGCTTAAGGGGAAAGGTGAGTTGGCGTGCTGCATAAAACCAGAGATTGAAATGAGCACAGATAAAGTTCCTTAAGCCAAATATGGAATAGACAAGAGCTACTCCTTGCTCAACGAAATGGACTCAACACCCCATATTAAACGCCTAAGAATGTACCTGACTAGTAAGTATCTTAAAACCTATGGATTGCTATGTCTCCAAAAGAGAATCAAGCGTGTGTACAGGGGCATAAACGCAGCAGTGATAGGATTGGAGAGGTTCGGTGAGCAAATGAAGACCCTTTGAAGTCATATTGCATGGTACCCATTACACGGGTCTCAACTCTCCAGGTTTTAGGTATTCTTCCTTCAGCTAAAACATGCATGTGGAACCCAGAGTATGATCAACCATGTGAACGGGAGACGTGTTCAAATATGTCTCAGTTTCCTCCCCTAGTACTCGGGTGCAACATTCCAGACGCTTTACTAACACTCTCCCGACTTGGAGAGTCAGTGCCTTTAACCTCCTGTTTGGCCCAGTTTGCAATTTCTGCGGAAGATGAACAGGAATAGCGAGAACCAATGAGAGGCTAGCTGGAGGTGTCTGAACGGGCAAATTTAACTCTCATTTCCCACCAGGAAGAGGAATTAACCAAAGGCTCAGCGTGCCGGGCCGGAACCAGATTAGGGCCTGAAGCCATCCTGCGGTGTTGCGGCCAGGTCACAAGAAAGCAAGTTGAAGAAAGGAGCTCAGGGGCACTGTAATTCACAAACCTGCAGAGTTATAAATGACAGCTATCGTCCAAAAATAGACTGAAGTAAGGCTGCCAAGAGGACTTGAAAGCGGGGCAGAATTGCAGGAAACCGATTTCAGGAGGTAGACTGGAATTGCATTGAAAGCATAGGAAAAGAGGCAGAACGTCCACAATGATGCACTTGGCCAAAAAGGGCGTATGCGTTTTTTCCTGAATATATTCAGGAAAAAACGCATACGCCCTTTTTGGCCAACCAAGCAAGCTTGCAAAGGAAATCTGCACTACAATGAAGTCTCACTTCCCCCCGGTCAAAAGGGCCATCTGAAAAAAGTGTAAAATCCAGAAAGGCAGGACAGGCCATTGAGAACTGGGAGCCTTGTTATGCTGATGGGCGGGATGTAAATTGCCAACAGACACTTGGGAGAAGTGTATGGTGTTTCCTGAAACATCTAAAAAACAAAGCAACAGAACCTAGGGCACTTCCACTTATGGTCCTATAGCTTAGGGAAATTAAAATCAAAAAGACACAGCCACCCCAAAGTTTGGGACGCCTCTGTTTACAAGAACCTCGTTTACAATACAAGTTGAACATCGCAGAAAGTGAAAAATGGATAAAGAAGTTGTGGTATTCACTTACAAAGCAATATCACTCAGCAATGAAATCTATGTCATCAGGCCCTTAGCAGCACAATGAGTGGATTCAGGTATGATGATTCTAACTGAAATAAGTCACACAGAAAAAGAAACATCATAAGATATCAGTAATACACGGAATGTAAACTTGGCTACACAGGAACTGAATTACAGAACAGAACAGGGTCTCAAATTTAGAAAACCAACTTATGCTTGCTTAAGGGTAAAGGTGAGTTGGGGTGCTGCATAAAACCAGAGATTGAAATGAGCACAGATAAAGTTCCTTAAGCCAAATATGGAATAGACAAGAGCTACTCCTTGCTCAACGAAATGGACTCAACACCGCATATTAAACGCCTAAGAATGTACCTGACTAGTAAGTATCTTAAAACCTATGGATTGCTATGTCTCCGAAAGAGAATCAAGCATGTGTACAGGGGCATAAACGCAGCAGTGATAGGATTGGAGAGGTTCGTGAGCAAATGAAGACCCTTTGAAGTCATATTGCATGGTACCCATTACACGGGTCTCAACTCTCCAGGTTTTAGGTATTCTTCCTTCAGCTAAAACATGCATGTGGAACCCAGAGTATGTTCAACCGTGTGAACGGGAGACGTGTTCAAATATGTCTCAGTTTTCCTCCCCTGGTACTCGGGTGCAACATTCCAGACGCTTTACTAACACTCTCCCGACTTGGAGAGTCAGTCCCTTTAACCTCCTGTTTGGCCCAGTTTGCAATTTCTGTGGAAGAAGAACAGGAATAGCAAGAACCAATGAGAGACTAGCTGGAGGTGTCTGGACGGGCAAATTTAACTCTCATTTCCCACCAGGAAGAGGAATTAACCAAAGGCTCAGCGTGCCGTGCCGGAACCAGATTAGGGCCTGAAGACATCCTGCGGTGTTGCGGCCAGCTCACAAGAAAGCAAGTTGAAGAAAGGAGCTCAGGGGCACTGTAATTCACAAACCTGCAGAGTTATAAATGACAGCTATCGTCCAAAAATAGACTGAAGTAAGGCTGCCAAGAGGACTTGAAAGCGGGGCAGAATTGCAGGAAACCGATTTCAGGAGGTAGACTGGAATTGCATTGAAAGCATAGGAAAAGAGGCAGAACGTCCACAATGATGCACTTGGCCAAAAAGGGCGTATGCGTTTTTTCCTGAATATATTCAGGAAAAAACGCATACGCTCTTTTTGGCCAACCAAGCAAGCTTGCAAAGGAAATCTGCACTACAATGAAGTCTCACTTCCCCCCGGTCAAAAGGGCCATCTGAAAAAAGTGTAAAATCCAGAAAGGCAGGACAGGCCATGGAGAACTGGGAGCCTTCTTATGCTGATGGGCGGGATGTAAATTGCCAACAACCACTTGGGAGAAGTGTATGGTGTTTCCTGAAACATCTAAAAAACAAAGCAACAGAGCCTAGGGCACTTCCACTTATGGTCCTATAGCTTAGGGAAATTAAAATCAAAAAGACACAGCCACCCCAATTTTGGAACGGCTCTGTTTACAAGAACCTCGTTTACAGTACAAGTTCAACATCGCAGAAAGTGAAAAATGGATAAAGAACTTGAGGTACTTACGTACAATGCAGTATCACTCAGCAATGAAATCTATGTCATCAGGCCCGTAGCAGCATAATGAGTGGATTCAGGTACGATGATTCTAACTGAAATAAGTCACACAGAAAAAGAAACATCATAAGATATCACTAATACACGGAATGGAAACTTGGCTACACAGGAACTGAATTACAGAACAGAACAGGGTCTCAAATTTAGAAAACCAACTTATGCTTGCTTAAGGGTAAAGGTGAGTTGGGGTGCTGCATAAAACCAGAGATTGAAATGAGCACAGATAAAGTTCCTTAAGGCAAATATGGAATAGACAAGAGCTACTCCTTGCTCAACGAAATGGACTCAACACCGCATATTAAACGCCTAAGAATGTACCTGACTAGTAAGTATCTTAAAACCTATGGATTGCTATGTCTCCGAAAGAGAATCAAGCATGTGTACAGGGGCATAAACGCAGCAGTGATAGGATTGGAGAGGTTCGTGAGCAAATGAAGACCCTTTGAAGTCATATTGCATGGTACCCATTACACGGGTCTCAACTCTCCAGGTTTAAGGTATTCTTCCTTCAGCTAAAACATGCATGTGGAACCCAGAGTATGATCAACCGTGTGAATGGGAGACGTGTTCAAATATGTCTCAGTTTTCCTCCCCTGGTACTCGGGTGCAACATTCCAGACGCTTTACTAACACTCTCCCGACTTGGAGAGTCAGTCCCTTTAACCTCCTGTTTGGCCCAGTTTGCAATTTCTGCGGAAGGTGAACAGGAATAGCGAGAACCAATGAGAGACTAGCTGGAGGTGTCTGGACGGGCAAATTTAACTCTCATTTCCCACCAGGAAGAGGAATTAACCAAAGGCTCAGCGTGCCGTGCCGGAACCAGATTAGGGCCTGAAGCCATCCTGCGGTGTTGCGGCCAGCTCACAAGAAAGCGAGTTGTAGAAAGGAGCTCAGGGGCACTGTAATTCACAAACCTGCAGAGTTATAAATGACAGCTATCGTCCAAAAATAGACTGAAGTAAGGCTGCCAAGAGGACTTGAAAGCGGGGCAGAATTGCAGGAAACCGATTTCAGGAGGTAGACTGGAATTGCATTGAAAGCATAGGAAAAGAGGCAGAACGTCCACAATGATGCACTTGGCCAAAAAGGGCATATGCGTTTTTTCCTGAATATATTCAGGAAAAAACGCATACGCCCTTTTTGGCCAACCAAGCAAGCTTGCAAAGGAAATCTGCACTACAATGAAGTCTCACTTCCCCCCGGTCAAAAGGGCCATCTGAAAAAAGTGTAAAATCCAGAAAGGCAGGACAGGCCATTGAGAACTGGGAGCCTTGTTATGCTGATGGGCGGGATGTAAATTGCCAACAACCACTCGGGAGAAGTGTATGGTGTTTCCTGAAACATCTAAAAAACAAAGCAACAGAGCCTAGGGCACTTCCACTTATGGTCCTATAGCTTAGGGAAATTAAAATCAAAAAGACACAGCCACCCCAAAGTTTGGAACGGCTCTGTTTACAAGAACCTCGTTTACAGTACAAGTTCAACATCGCAGAAAGTGAAAAATGGATAAAGAACTTGAGGTACTTACGTACAATGCAGTATCACTCAGCAATGAAATCTATGTCATCAGGCCAGTAACAGCATAATGAGTGGATTCAGGTACGATGATTCTAACTGAAATAAGTCACACAGAAAAAGAAACATCATAAGATATCTCTAATACACGGAATGTAAACTTGGCTACACAGGAACTGAATTACAGAACAGAACAGGGTCTCAAATTTAGAAAACCAACTTATGCTTGCTTAAGGGTAAAGGTGAGTTGGGGTGCTGCATAAAACCAGAGATTGAAATGAGCACAGATAAAGTTCCTTAAGCCAAATATGGAATAGACAAGAGCTACTCCTTGCTCAACGAAATGGACTCAACACCGCATATTAAATGCCTAAGAATGTACCTGACTAGTAAGTATCTTAAAACCTATGGATTGCTATGTCTCCGAAAGAGAATCAAGCATGTGTACAGGGTCATAAACGCAGCAGTGATAGGATTGGAGAGGTTCGGTGAGCAAATTAAGACCCTTTGAAGTCATATTGCATGGTACCCATTCCACGGGTTTCAACTACCCAGGTTTAAGGTATTCTTCCTTCAGCTAAAACATGCATGTGGAACCTAGAGTATGATCAACCATGTGATCGGGAGACGTGTTCAAATATGTCTCAGTTTTCGTACCCTGGTACTCGGGTGCAACATTCCAGACGCTTTACTAACACTCTCCCCACTTGGAGAGTCAGTCCCTTTAACCTCCTGTTTGGCCCAGTTTGCAATTTCTGTGGAAGATGAACAGGAATAGCGAGAACCAATGAGAGACTAGCTGGAGGTGTCTGGATGGGCAAATTTAACTCTCATTTCCCACCAGGAAGAGGAATTAACCAAAGGATCAGCATGCTGTGCCAGAACCAGATTAGGGCCTGAAGACATCCTGCGGTGTTGCGGCCAGGTCACAAGAAAGCGAGTTGAAGAAAGGAGCTCAGGGGCACTGTAATTCACAAACCTGCAGAGTTATAAATGACAGCTATCGTCCAAAAATAGACTGAAGTAAGGCTGCCAAGAGGACTTGAAAGCGGGGCAGAATTGCAGGAAACCGATTTCAGGAGGTAGACTGGAATTGCATTGCAAGCATAGGAAAAGAGGCAGAACGTCCACAATGATGCACTTGGCCAAAAAGGGCGTATGCGTTTTTTCCTGAATATATTCAGGAAAAAACGCATACGCCCTTTTTGGCCAACCAAGCAAGCTTGCAAAGGAAATCTGCACTACAATGAAGTCTCACTTCCCCCCGGTCAAAAGGGCCATCTGAAAAAAGTGTAAAATCCAGAAAGGCAGGACAGGCCATGGAGAACTGGGAGCCTTGTTATGCTGATGGGCGGGATGTAAATTGCCAACAACCACTCGGCAGAAGTGTATGGTGTTTCCTGAAACATCTAAAAAACAAAGCAACAGAGCCTAGGGCACTTCCACTTATGGTCCTATAGCTTAGGGAATTTAAAATCAAAAAGACACAGCCACCCCAAAGTTTGGAACGGCTCTGTTTACAAGAACCTCGTTTACAGTACAAGTTCAACATCGCAGAAATTGAAAAATGGATAAAGAAGTTGTGGTATTTACTTACAAAGCAATATCACTCAGCAATGAAATCTGTGTCATCAGGCCCTTAGCAGCACAATGAGTGGATTCAGGTATGATGATTCTAACTGAAATAAGTCACACAGAAAAAGAAACATCATAAGATATCAGTAATACACGGAATGTAAACTTGGCTACACAGGAACTGAATTACAGAACAGAACAGGGTCTCAAATTTAGAAAACCAACTTATGCTTGCTTAAGGGGAAAGGTGAGTTGGGGTGCTGCATAAAACCAGAGATTGAAATGAGCACAGATAAAGTTCCTTAAGCCAAATATGGAATAGACAAGAGCTACTCCTTGCTCAACGAAATGGACTCAACACCGCATATTAAACGCCTAAGAATGTACCTGACTAGTAAGTATCTTAAAACCTATGGATTGCTATGTCTCCTAAAGAGAATCAAGCATGTGTACAGGGGCATAAACGCAGCAGTGATAGGATTGGAGAGGTTCGGTGAGCAAATGAAGACCCTTTGAAGTCATATTGCATGGTACCCATTCCACGGGTTTCAACTACCCAGGTTTTAGGTATTCTTCCTTCAGCTAAAACATGCATGTGGAACCCAAGTATGATCAACCATGTGAACGGGAGACGTGTTCAAATATGTCTCAGTTTTCCTCCCCTGGTACTCGGGTGCAACATTCCAGACGCTTTACTAACACTCTCCCCACTTGGAAAGTCAGCGCCTTTAACCTCCTGTTTGGCCCAGTTTGCAATTTCTGCGGAAGATGAACAGGAATAGCGAGAACCAATGAGAGGCTAGCTGGAGGTGTCTGGACGGGCAAATTTAACTCTCATTTCCCACCAGGAAGAGGAAATAACCAAAGGCTCAGCGTGCCGTGCCGGAACCAGATTAGGGCCTGAAGCCATCCTGCGGTGTTGCGGCCAGCTCAAAAGAAAGCGAGTTGAAGAAAGGAGCTCAAGGGCACTGTAATTCACAAACCTGCAGAGTTATAAATGACAGCTATCGTCCAAAAATAGACTGAAGTAAGGCTGCCAAGAGGACTTGAAAGCGGGGCAGAATTGCAGGAAACCGATTTCAGGAGGTAGACTGGAATTGCATTGAAAGCATAGGAAAAGAGGCAGAACGTCCACAATGATGCACTTGGCCAAAAAGGGCATATGCGTTTTTTCCTGAATATATTCAGGAAAAAACGCATACGCCCTTTTTGGCCAACCAAGCAAGCTTGCAAAGGAAATCTGCACTACAATGAAGTCTCACTTCCCCCCCGGTCAAAAGGGCCATCTGAAAAAAGTGTAAAATCCAGAAAGGCAGGACAGGCCATGGAGAACTGGGAGCCTTGTTATGCTGAAGGGCGGGATGTAAATTGCCAACAACCACTCGGGAGAAGTGTATGGTGTTTCCTGAAACATCTAAAAAACAAAGCAACAGAGCCTAGGGCACTTCCACTTATGGTCCTATAGATTAGGGAATTTAAAATCAAAAAGACACAGCCACCCCAAAGTTTGGAACGGCTCTGTTTACAAGAACCTCGTTTACAGTACAAGTTCAACATCGCAGAAAGTGAAAAATGGATAAAGAACTTGTGGTACTTACGTACAATGCAGTATCACTCAGCAATGAAATCTATGTCATCAGGCCCGTAGCAGCATAATGAGTGGATTCAGGTACGATGATTCTAACTGAAATAAGTCACACAGAAAAAGAAACATCATAAGATATCACTAATACACGGAATGTAAACTTGGCTACACAGGAACTGAATTACAGAACAGAACAGGGTCTCAAATTTAGAAAACCAACTTATGCTTGCTTAAGGGTAAAGGTGAGTTGGGGTGCTGCATAAAACCAGAGATTGAAATGAGCACAGATGAAGTTCCTTAAGCCAAATATGGAATAGACAAGAGCTACTCCTTGCTCAACGAAATGGACTCAACACCCCATATTAAATGCCTAAGAATGTACCTGACTAGTAAGTATCTTAAAACCTATGGATTGCTATGTCTCCGAAAGAGAATCAAGCATGTGTACAGGGGCATAAACGCAGCAGTGATAGGATTGGAGAGGTTCGGTGAGCAAATGAAGACCCTTTGAAGTCATATTGCATGGTACCCATTCCACGGGTTTCAACTACCCAGGTAAGGTATTGTTCCTTCAGCTAAAACATGCATGTGGAACCCAAGTATGATCAACCATGTGAACGGGAGACGTGTTCAAATATGTCTCAGTTTTCCTCCCCTGGTACTCGGGTGCAACATTCCAGACGCTTTACTAACACTCTCCCCACTTGGAGAGTCAGTCCCTTTAACCTCCTGTTTGGCCCAGTTTGCAATTTCTGTGGAAGATGAACAGGAATAGCGAGAACCAATGAGAGACTAGCTGGAGGTGTCTGGATGGGCAAATTTAACTCTCATTTCCCACCAGGAAGAGGAATTAACCAAAGGCTCAGCGTGCCGTGCCAGAACCAGATTAGGGACTGAAGACATCCTGCGGTGTTGCGGCCAGGTCACAAGAAAGCGAGTTGAAGAAAGGAGCTCAGGGGCACTGTAATTCACAAACCTGCAGAGTTATAAATGACAGCTATCGTCCAAAAATAGACTGAAGTAAGGCTGCCAAGAGGACTTGAAAGCGGGGCAGAATTGCAGGAAACCGATTTCAGGAGGTAGACTGGAATTGCATTGAAAGCATAGGAAAAGAGGCAGAACGTCCACAATGATGCACTTGGCCAAAAAGGGCGTATGCGTTTTTTCCTGAATATATTCAGGAAAAAACGCATACGCCCTTTTTGGCAAACCAAGCAAGCTTGCAAAGGAAATCTGCACTACAATGAAGTCTCACTTCCCCCCGGTCAAAAGGGCCATCTGAAAAAAGTGTAAAATCCAGAAAGGCAGGACAGGCCATGGAGAACTGGGAGCCTTGTTATGCTGAAGGGCGGGATGTAAATTGCCAACAACCACTCGGGAGAAGTGTATGGTGTTTCCTGAAACATCTAAAAAACAAAGCAACAGAGCCTAGGGCACTTCCACTTATGGTCCTATAGCTTAGGGAATTTAAAATCAAAAAGACACAGCCACCCCAAAGTTTCGAACGGCTCTGTTTACAAGAACCTCGTTTACAGTAGAAGTTCAACATCGCAGAAAGTGAAAAATGGATAAAGAACTTGTGGTACTTACGTACAATGCAGTATCACTCAGCAATGAAATCTGTGTCATCAGGCCCGTAGCAGCATAATGAGTGGATTCAGGTACGATGATTCTAACTGAAATAAGTCACACAGAAAAAGAAACATCATAAGATATCACTAATACACGGAATGGAAACTTGGCTACACAGGAGCTCAATTACAGAACAGAACAGGGTCTCAAATTTAGAAAACCAACTTATGCTTGCTTAAGGGTAAAGGTGAGTTGGGGTGCTGCATAAAACCAGAGATTGAAATGAGCACAGATAAAGTTCCTTAAGCCAAATATGGAATAGACAAGAGCTACTCCTTGCTCAACGAAATGGACTCAACACCGCATATTAAATGCCTAAGAATGTACCTGACTAGTAAGTATCTTAAAACCTATGGATTGCTATGTCTCCGAAAGAGAATCAAGCATGTGTACAGGGGCATAAACGCAGCAGTGATAGGATTGGAGAGGTTCGGTGAGCAAATGAAGACCCTTTGAAGTCATATTGCATGGTACCCATTCCACGGGTTTCAACTACCCAGGTTTAAGGTATTCTTCCTTCAGCTAAAACATGCATGTGGAACCTAGAGTATGATCAACCATGTGATCGGGAGACGTGTTCAAATATGTCTCAGTTTTCGTACCCTGGTACTCGGGTGCAACATTCCAGACGCTTTACTAACACTCTCCCCACTTGGAGAGTCAGTCCCTTTAACCTCCTGTTTGGCCCAGTTTGCAATTTCTGTGGAAGATGAACAGGAATAGCGAGAACCAATGAGAGACTAGCTGGAGGTGTCTGGATGGGCAAATTTAACTCTCATTTCCCACCAGGAAGAGGAATTAACCAAAGGCTCAGCGTGCCGTGCCAGAACCAGATTAGGGCCTGAAGCCATCCTGCGGTGTTGCGGCCAGGTCACAAGAAAGCGAGTTGAAGAAAGGAGCTCAGGGGCACTGTAATTCACAAACCTGCAGAGTTATAAATGACAGCTATCGTCCAAAAATAGACTGAAGTAAGGCTGCCAAGAGGACTTGAAAGCGGGGCAGAATTGCAGGAAACCGATTTCAGGAGGTAGACTGGAATTGCATTGCAAGCATAGGAAAAGAGGCAGAACGTCCACAATGATGCACTTGGCCAAAAAGGGCGTATGCGTTTTTTCCTGAATATATTCAGGAAAAAACGCATACGCCCTTTTTGGCCAACCAAGCAAGCTTGCAAAGGAAATCTGCACTACAATGAAGTCTCACTTCCCCCCGGTCAAAAGGGCCATCTGAAAAAAGTGTAAAATCCAGAAAGGCAGGACAGGCCATGGAGAACTGGGAGCCTTGTTATGCTGATGGGCGGGATGTAAATTGCCAACAACCACTCGGGAGAAGTGTATGGTGTTTCCTGAAACATCTAAAAAACAAAGCAACAGAGCCTAGGGCACTTCCACTTATGGTCCTATAGCTTAGGGAATTTAAAATCAAAAAGACACAGCCACCCCAAAGTTTCGAACGGCTCTGTTTACAAGAACCTCGTTTACAGTAGAAGTTCAACATCGCAGAAAGTGAAAAATGGATAAAGAACTTGTGGTACTTACGTACAATGCAGTATCACTCAGCAATGAAATCTATGTCATCAGGCCCGTAGCAGCATAATGAGTGGATTCAGGTATGATGATTCTAACTGAAATAAGTCACACAGAAAAAGAAACATCATAAGATATCACTAATACACGGAATGTAAACTTGGCTACACAGGAACTGAATTACAGAACAGAACAGGGTCTCAAATTTAGAAAACCAACTTATGCTTGCTTAAGGGGAAAGGTGAGTTGGGGTGCTGCATAAAACCAGAGATTGAAATGAGCACAGATAAAGTTCCTTAAGCCAAATATGGAATAGACAAGAGCTACTCCTTGCTCAACGAAATGGACTCAACACCGCATATTAAATGCCTAAGAATGTACCTGACTAGTAAGTATCTTAAAACCTATGGATTGCTATGTCTCCGAAAGAGAATCAAGCATGTGTACAGGGGTATAAACGCAGCAGTCATAGGATTGGAGAGGTTCGGTGAGCAAATGAAGACCCTTTGAAGTCATATTGCATGGTACCCATTCCACGGGTTTCAACTACCCAGGTTTAAGGTATTCTTCCTTCAGCTAAAACATGCATGTGGAACCTAGAGTATGATCAACCATGTGATCGGGAGACGTGTTCAAATATGTCTCAGTTTTCGTACCCTGGTACTCGGGTGCAACATTCCAGACGCTTTACTAACACTCTCCCCACTTGGAGAGTCAGTCCCTTTAACCTCCTGTTTGGCCCAGTTTGCAATTTCTGTGGAAGATGAACAGGAATAGCGAGAACCAATGAGAGACTAGCTGGAGGTGTCTGGATGGGCAAATTTAACTCTCATTTCCCAGCAAGAAGAGGAATTAACCAAAGGCTCAGCGTGCCGTGCCAGAACCAGATTAGGGCCTGAAGACATCCTGCGGTGTTGCGGCCAGGTCACAAGAAAGCGAGTTGAAGAAAGGAGCTCAGGGGCACTGTAATTCACAAACCTGCAGAGTTATAAATGACAGCTATCGTCCAAAAATAGACTGAAGTAAGGCTGCCAAGAGGACTTGAAAGCGGGGCAGAATTGCAGGAAACCGATTTCAGGAGGTAGACTGGAATTGCATTGCAAGCATAGGAAAAGAGGCAGAACGTCCACAATGATGCACTTGGCCAAAAAGGGCGTATGCGTTTTTTCCTGAATATATTCAGGAAAAAACGCATACGCCCTTTTTGGCCAACCAAGCAAGCTTGCAAAGGAAATCTGCACTACAATGAAGTCTCACTTCCCCCCGGTCAAAAGGGCCATCTGAAAAAAGTGTAAAATCCAGAAAGGCAAGACAGGCCATGGAGAACTGGGAGCCTTGTTATGCTGATGGGCGGGATGTAAATTGCCAACAACCACTCGGGAGAAGTGTATGGTGTTTCCTGAAACATCTAAAAAACAAAGCAACAGAGCCTAGGGCACTTCCACTTATGGTCCTATAGCTTAGGGAATTTAAAATCAAAAAGACACAGCCACCCCAAAGTTTGGAACGGCTCTGTTTACAAGAACCTCGTTTACAGTACAAGTTCAACATCACAGAAATTGAAAAATGGATAAAGAAGTTGTGGTATTTACTTACAAAGCAATATCACTCAGCAATGAAATCTGTGTCATCAGGCCCTTAGCAGCACAATGAGTGGATTCAGGTATGATGATTCTAACTGAAATAAGTCACACAGAAAAAGAAACATCATAAGATATCACTAATACACGGAATGTAAACTTGGCTACACAGGAACTGAATTACAGAACAGAACAGGGTCTCAAATTTAGAAAACCAACTTATGCTTGCTTAAGGGTAAAGGTGAGTTGGGGTGCTGCATAAAACCAGAGATTGAAATGAGCACAGATAAAGTTCCTTAAGCCAAATATGGAATAGACAAGAGCTACTCCTTGCTCAACGAAATGGACTCAACACCGCATATTAAACGCCTAAGAATGTACCTGACTAGTAAGTATCTTAAAACCTATGGATTGCTATGTCTCCGAAACAGAATCAAGCATGTGTACAGGGGCATAAACGCAGCAGTGATAGGATTGGAGAGGTTCGGTGAGCAAATGAAGACCCTTTGAAGTCATATTGCATGGTACCCATTCCACGGGTTTCAACTACCCAGGTTTTAGGTATTCTTCCTTCAGCTAAAACATGCATGTGGAACCCAAGTATGATCAACCATGTGAACGGGAGACGTGTTCAAATATGTCTCAGTTTTCCTCCCCTGGTACTCGGGTGCAACATTCCAGACGCTTTACTAACACTCTCTCCACTTGAAAAGTCAGCGCCTTTAACCTCCTGTTTGGCCCAGTTTGCAATTTCTGCGGAAGATGAACAGGAATAGCGAGAACCAATGAGAGGCTAGCTGGAGGTGTCTGGACGGGCAAATTTAACTCTCATTTCCCACCAGGAAGAGGAAATAACCAAAGGCTCAGCGTGCCGTGCCGGAACCAGATTAGGGCCTGAAGCCATCCTGCGGTGTTGCGGCCAGCTCAAAAGAAAGCGAGTTGAAGAAAGGAGCTCAGGGGCACTGTAATTCACAAACCTGCAGAGTTATAAATGACAGCTATCGTCCAAAAATAGACTGAAGTAAGGCTGCCAAGAGGACTTGAAAGCGGGGCAGAATTGCAGGAAACCGATTTCAGGAGGTAGACTGGAATTGCATTGAAAGCATAGGAAAAGAGGCAGAACGTCCACAATGATGCACTTGGCCAAAAAGGGCGTATGCGTTTTTTCCTGAATATATTCAGGAAAAAACGCATACGCCCTTTTTGGCCAACCAAGCAAGCTTGCAAAGGAAATCTGCACTACAATGAAGTCTCACTTCCCCCCGGTCAAAAGGGCCATCTGAAAAAAGTGTAAAATCCAGAAAGGCAGGACAGGCCATGGAGAACTGGGAGCCTTGTTATGCTGAAGGGCGGGATGTAAATTGCCAACAACCACTCGGGAGAAGTGTATGGTGTTTCCTGAAACATCTAAAAAACAAAGCAACAGAGCCTAGGGCACTTCCACTTATGGTCCTATAGTTTAGGGAATTTAAAATCAAAAAGACACAGCCACCCCAAAGTTTCGAAAGGCTCTGTTTACAAGAACCTCATTTACAGTACAAGTTCAACATCGCAGAAAGTGAAAAATGGATAAAAAAGTTGTGGTATTTACTTACAAAGCAATATCACTCAGCAATGAAATCTGTGTCATCAGGACCTTAGCAGCACAATGAGTGGATTCAGGTATGATGATTCTAACTGAAATAAGTCACACAGAAAAAGAAACATCATAAGATATCAGTAATACACGGAATGGAAACTTGGCTACACAGGAACTGAATTACAGAACAGAACAGGGTCTCAAATTTAGAAAACCAACTTATGCTTGCTTAAGGGTAAAGGTGAGTTGGGGTGCTGCATAAAACCAGAGATTGAAATGAGCACAGATAAAGTTCCTTAAGCCAAATATGGAATAGACAAGAGCTACTCCTTGCTCAACGAAATGGACTCAACACCGCATATTAAACGCCTAAGAATGTACCTGACTAGTAAGTATCTTAAAACCTATGGATTGCTATGTCTCCGAAAGAGAATCAAGCATGTGTACAGGGGCATAAACGCAGCAGTGATAGGATTGGAGAGGTTTGGTGAGCAAATGAAGACCCTTTGAAGGCATATTGCATGGTACCCATTCCACGGGTTTCAACTACCCAGGTTTAAGGTATTTTCCTTCAGCTAAAACATGCATGTGGAACCCAAGTATGATCAACCATGTGAACGGGAGACGTGTTCAAATATGTCTCAGTTTTCCTCCCCTGGTACTCGGGTGCAACATTCCAGACGCTTTACTAACACTCTCCCCACTTGGAAAGTCAGCGCCTTTAACCTCCTGTTTGGCCCAGTTTGCAATTTCTGCGGAAGATGAACAGGAATAGCGAGAACCAATGAGAGACTAGCTGGAGGTGTCTGGACGGGCAAATTTAACTCTCATTTCCCACCAGGAAGGGGAAATAACCAAAGGCTCAGCATGCCGTGCCGGAACCAGATTAGGGCCTGAAGCCATCCTGCGGTGTTGCGGCCAGGTCACAAGAAAGCGAGTTGAAGAAAGGAGCTCAGGGGCACTGTAATTCACAAACCTGCAGAGTTATAAATGACAGCTATCGTCCAAAAATAGACTGAAGTAAGGCTGCCAAGAGGACTTGAAAGCGGGGCAGAATTGCAGGAAACCGATTTCAGGAGGTAGACTGGAATTGCATTGCAAGCATAGGAAAAGAGGGAGAACGTCCACAATGATGCACTTGGCCAAAAAGGGCGTATGCGTTTTTTCCTGAATATATTCAGGAAAAAAACGCATACGCCCTTTTTGGCCAACCAAGCAAGCTTGCAAAGGAAATCTGCACTACAATGAAGTCTCACTTCCCCCCGGTCAAAAGGGCCATCTGAAAAAAGTGTAAAATCCAGAAAGGCAGGACAGGCCATGGAGAACCGGGAGCCTTGTTATGCTGATGGGCGGGATGTAAATTGCCAACAAACACTCGGGAGAAGTGTATGGTGTTTCCTGAAACATCTAAAAAACAAAGCAACAGAGCCTAGGGCACTTCCACTTATGGTCCTATAGCTTAGGGAATTTAAAATCAAAAAGACACAGCCACCCCAAAGTTTGGAACGGCTCTGTTTACAAGAACCTCGTTTACAGTACAAGTTAAACATCGCAGAAATTGAAAAATGGATAAAGAAGTTGTGGTATTTACTTACAAAGCAATATCACTCAGCAATGAAATCTGTGTCATCAGGCCCTTAGCAGCACAATGAGTGGATTCAGGTATGATGATTCTAACTGAAATAAGTCACACAGAAAAAGAAACATCATAAGATATCAGTAATACACGGAATGGAAACTTGGCTACACAGGAACTGAATTACAGAACAGAACAGGGTCTCAAATTTAGAAAACCAACTTATGCTTGCTTAAGGGTAAAGGTGAGTTGGGGTGCTGCATAAAACCAGAGATTGAAATGAGCACAGATAAAGTTCCTTAAGCCAAATATGGAATAGACAAGAGCTACTCCTTGCTCAACGAAATGGACTCAACACCGCATATTAAACGCCTAAGAATGTACCTGACTAGTAAGTATCTTAAAACCTATGGATTACTATGTCTCCGAAAGAGAATCAAGCATGTGTACAGGGGCATAAACGAAGCAGTGATAGGATTGGAGAGGTTCGGTGAGCAAATGAAGACCCTTTGAAGTCATATTGCATGGTACCCATTCCACGGGTTTCAACTACCCAGGTTTTAGGTATTCCTCCTTCATCTAAAACATGCATGTGGAACCCAAGTATGATCAACCATGTGAACGGGAGACGTGTTCAAATATGTCTCAGTTTTCCTCCCCTGGTACTCGGGTGCAACATTCCAGACGCTTTACTAACACTCTCCCCACTTGGAAAGTCAGCGCCTTTAACCTCCTGTTTGGCCCACTTCGCAATTTCTGCGGAAGATGAACAGGAATAGCGAGAACCAATGAGAGGCTAGCTGGAGGTGTCTGGACGGGCAAATTTAACTCTCATTTCCCACCAGGAAGAGGAAATAACCAAAGGCTCAGCATGCCGTGCCGGAACCAGATTAGGGCCTGAAGCCATCCTGCGGTGTTGCGGCCAGCTCACAAGAAAGCGAGTTGAAGAAAGGAGCTCAGGGGCACTGTAATTCACAAACCTGCAGAGTTATAAATGACAGCTATCGTCCAAAAATAGACTGAAGTAAGGCTGCCAAGAGGACTTGAAAGCGGGGCAGAATTGCAGGAAACCGATTTCAGGAGGTAGACTGGAATTGCATTGAAAGCATAGGAAAAGAGGCAGAACGTCCACAATGATGCACTTGGCCAAAAAGGGCGTATGCGTTTTTTCCTGAATATATTCAGGAAAAAACGCATACACCCTTTTTGGCCAACCAAGCAAGCTTGCAAAGGAAATCTGCACTACAATGAAGTCTCACTTCCCCCCAGTCAAAAGGGCCATCTGAAAAAAGTGTAAAATCCAGAAAGGCAGGACAGGCCATGGAGAACTGGGAGCCTTGTTATGCTGATGGGCGGGATGTAAATTGCGAACAACCACTCGGGAGAAGTGTATGGTGTTTCCTGAAACATCTAAAAAACAAAGCAACAGAGCCTAGGGCACTTCCACTTATGGTCCTATAGCTTAGGGAATTTAAAATCAAAAAGACACAGCCACCCCAAAGTTTGGAACGGCTCTGTTTACAAGAACCTCGTTTACAGTACAAGTTCAACATCGCAGAAAGTGAAAAATGGATAAAGAAGTTGTGGTATTTACTTACAAAGCAATATCACTCAGCAATGAAATCTGTGTCATCAGGCCCTTAGCAGCACAATGAGTGGATTCAGGTATGATGATTCTAACTGAAATAAGTCACACAGAAAAAGAAACATCATAAGATATCAGTAATACACGGAATGTAAACTTGGCTACACAGGAACTGAATTACAGAACAGAACAGGGTCTCAAATTTAGAAAACCAACTTATGCTTGCTTAAGGGGAAAGGTGAGTCGGGGTGCTGCATAAAACCAGGGATTGAAATGAGCACAGATAAAGTTCCTTAAGCCAAATATGGAATAGACAAGAGCTACTCCTTGCTCAACGAAATGGACTCAACACCGCATATTAAATGCCTAAGAATGTACCTGACTAGTAAGTATCTTAAAACCTATGGATTGCTATGTCTCCGAAAGAGAATCAAGCATGTGTACAGGGGCATAAACGCAGCAGTGATAGGATTGGAGAGGTTCGGTGAGCAAATGAAGACCCTTTGAAGTCATATTGCATGGTACCCATTCCACGGGTTTCAAATACGCAGGTTTAAGGTATTCTTCCTTCAGGTAAACATGCATGTGGAACCCAAGTATGATCAACCATGTGAACGGGAGACGTGTTCAAATATGTCTCAGTTTTCCTCCCCTGGTACTCGGGTGCAACATTCCAGGCGCTTTACTAACACTCTCCCAACTTGGAAAGTCATCGCCTTTAACCTCCTGTTTGGCCCAGTTTGCAATTTCTGCGGAAGATGAACAGGAATAGCGAGAACCAATGAGAGACTAGCTGGAGGTGCCTGGACGGGCAAATTTAACTCTCATTTCCCACCAGGAAGAGGAAATAACCAAAGGCTCAGCTTGCCGTGCCGGAACCAGATTAGGGCCTGAAGCCATCCTGCGGTGTTGCGGCCAGCTCACAAGAAAGCGAGTTGAAGAAAGGAGCTCAGGGGCACTGTAATTCACAAACCTGCAGAGTTATAAATGACAGCTATCGTCCAAAAATAGACTGAAGTAAGGCTGCCAAGAGGACTTGAAAGCGGGGCAGAATTGCAGGAAACCGATTTCAGGAGGTAGACTGGAATTGCATTGAAAGCATAGGAAAAGAGGCAGAACGTCCACAATGATGCACTTGGCCAAAAAGGGCGTATGCGTTTTTTCCTGAATATATTCAGGAAAAAACGCATACGCCCTTTTTGGCCAACCAAGCAAGCTTGCAAAGGAAATCTGCACTACAATGAAGTCTCACTTCCCCCCGGTCAAAAGGGCCATCTGAAAACAGTGTAAAATCCAGAAAGGCAGGACAGGCCATGGAGAACTGGGAGCCTTGTTATGCTGATGGGTGGGATGTAAATTGCCAACAGACACTTGGGAGAAGTGTATGGTGTTTCCTGAAACATCTAAAAAACAAAGCAACAGAGGCTAGGGCACTGCCACTTATGGTCCTATAGCTTAGGGAAATTAAAATCAAAAAGACACAGCCACCCCAAAGTTTGGGACGCCTCTGTTTACAAGAACCTCGTTTACAGTACAAGTTCAACATCACAGAAAGTGAAAAATGGATAAAGAAGTTGTGGTATTTACTTACAAAGCAATATCACTCAGCAATGAAATCTGTGTCATCAGGCCCTTAGCAGCACAATGAGTGGATTCAGGTATGATGATTCTAACTGAAATAAGTCACACAGAAAAAGAAACATCATAAGATATCAGTAATACATGGAATGTAAACTTGGCTAAACAGGAACTGAATTACAGAACAGAACAGGGTCTCAAATTTAGAAAACCAACTTATGCTTGCTTTAGGGGAAAGGTGAGTTGGGGTGCTGCATAAAACCAGAGATTGAAATGAGCACAAAGTTCCTTAAGCCAAATATGGAATAGACAAGAGCTATTCCTTGCTCAACGAAATGGACTCAACACCGCATATTAAACGCCTAAGAATGTACCTGACTTGTAAGTATCTTAAAACCTATAGATTGCTATGTCTCCGAAAGAGAATCAAGCATGTGTACAGGGGCATAAACGCAGCAGTGATAGGATTGGAGAGGTTCAGTGAGCAAATGAAGACCCTTTGAAGTCATATGGCATGGTACTCATTCCACGGGTTTCAACTACGCAGATTTTAGGTATTCGTCCTTCAGCTAAAACATGCATGTGGAACCCAGAGTATGATCAACCATGTGATCGGGAGACGTGTTCAAATATGTCTCAGTTTTCCTCCCCTGGTACTCGGGTGCAACATTCCAGACGCTTTACTAACACTCTCCCCACTTGGAGAGTCAGTCCCTTTAACCTCCTGTTTGGCCCAGTTTGCAATTTCTGCGGAAGATGAACAGGAATAGCGAGAACCAATGAGAGACTAGCTGGAGGTGTCTGGACGGGCAAATTTAACTCTCATTTCCCACCAGGAAGAGGAAATAACCAAAGGCTCAGCGTGCCGTACCAGAACCAGATTAGGGCCTGAAGCCATCCTGCGGTGTTGCGGCCAGCTCAAAAGAAAGCGAGTTGAAGAAAGGAGCTCAGGGGCACTGTAATTCACAAACCTGCAGAGTTATAAATGACAGCTATCGTCCAAAAATAGACTAAAGTAAGGCTGCCAAGAGGACTTGAAAGCGGGGCAGAATTGCAGGAATCCGATTTCAGGAGGTAGACTGGAATTGCATTGAAAGCATAGGAAAAGAGGCAGAACGTCCACAATGATGCACTTGGCCAAAAAGGGCGTATGCGTTTTTTCCTGAATATATTCAGGAAAAAACGCATACGCCCTTTTTGGCCAACCAAGCAAGCTTGCAAAGGAAATCTGCACTACAATGAAGTCTCACTTCCCCCCGGTCAAAAGGGCCATCTGAAAAAAGTGTAAAATCCAGAAAGGCAGGACAGGCCATGGAGAACTGGGAGCCTTGTTATGCTGATGGGCGGGATGTAAATTGCCAACAGACACTTGGGAGAAGTGTATGGTGTTTCCTGAAACATCTAAAAAACAAAGCAACAGAGCCTAGGGCACTGCCACTTATGGTCCTATAGCTTAGGGAAATTAAAATCAAAAAGACACAGCCACCCCAAAGTTTGGGACGCCTCTGTTTACAAGAACCTCGTTTACAGTACAAGTTCAACATCGCAGAAAGTGAAAAATGGATAAAGAAGTTGTGGTATTTACTTACAAAGCAATATCACTCAGCAATGAAATCTATGTCATCAGGCCCTTAGCAGAACAATGAGTGGATTCAGGTATGATGATTCTAACTGAAATAAGTCACACAGAAAAAGAAACATCATAAGATATCAGTAATACACGGAATGTAAACTTGGCTACACAGGAACTGAATTACAGAACAGAACGGGGTCTCAAATTTAGAAAACCAACTTATGCTTGCTTAAGGGGAAAGGTGAGTTGGGGTGCTGCATAAAACCAGAGATTGAAATGAGCACAGATAAAGTTCCTTAAGCCAAATATGGAATAGACAAGAGCTACTCCTTGCTCAACGAAATGGACTCAACACCGCATATTAAACGCCTAAGAATGTACCTGACTAGTAAGTATCTTAAAACCTATGGATTGCTATGTCTCCGAAAGAGAATCAAGCATGTGTACAGGGGCATGAACGCAGCAGTGATAGGACTGGAGAGGTTCGGTGAGCAAATGAAGACCCTTTGAAGTCATATTGCATGGTACCCATTACACGGGTCTCAACTCTCCAGGTTTAAGGTATTCTTCCTTCAGCTAAAACATGCATGTGGAACCCCGCGTATGATCAACCGTGTGAACGGGAGACGTGTTCAAATATGTCTCAGGTTTCCTCCCCTGGTACTCGGGTGCAAGATTCCAGACCCTTTACTAACACTCTCCCGACTTGGAGAGTCAGCGCCTTTAACCTCCTGTTTGGCCCAGTTTGCAATTTCTGCGGAAGATGAACAGGAATAGGGAGAACCAATGAGAGACTAGCTGGAGGTGTCTGGACGGGCAAATTTAACTCTCATTTCCCACCAGGAAGGGAAATAACCAAAGGCTCAGCGTGCCGTGCCGGAACCAGATTAGGGCCTGAAGCCATCCTGCGGTGTTGCGGCCAGCTCAAAAGAAAGCGAGTTGAAGAAAGGAGCTCAGGGTCTCTGTAATTCACAAACCTGCAGAGTTATAAATGACAGCTATCATCCAAAAATATACTGAAGTAAGGCTGCCAAGAGGACTTGAAAGCGGGGCAGAATTGCAGGATACCGATTTCAGGAGGTAGACTGGAATTGCATTGAAAGCATAGGAAAAGAGGCAGAACGTCCACAATGATGCACTTTGCCAAAAGGGCGTATGCGTTTTTTCCTGAATATATTCAGGAAAAAACGCATACGCCCTTTTTGGCCAACCAAGCAAGCTTGCAAAGGAAATCTGCACTACAATGAAGTCTCACTTCCCCCCGGTCAAAAGGGCCATCTGAAAAAAGTGTAAAACCCAGAAAGGCAGGACAGGCCATGGAGAACTGGGAGCCTTGTTATGCTGATGGGCGGGATGTAAATTGCCAACAACCACTCGGGAGAAGTGTATGGTGTTTCCTGAAACATCTAAAAAACAAAGCAACAGAGCCTAGGGCACTTCCACTTATGGTCCTATAGCTTAGGGAATTTAAAATCAAAAAGACACAGCAACCCCAAAGTTTGGAACGGCTCTGTTTACAAGAACCTCGTTTACAGTACAAGTTCAACATCGCAGAAATTGAAAAATGGATAAAGAAGTTGTGGTATTTACTTACAAAGCAATATCACTCAGCAATGAAATCTGTGTCATCAGGCCCTTAGCAGCACAATGAGTGGATTCAGGTATGATGATTCTAACTGAAATAAGTCACACAGAAAAAGAAACATCATAAGATATCAGTAATACACGGAATGTAAACTTGGCTACACAGGAACTGAATTACAGAACAGAACAGGGTCTCAAATTTAGAAAACCAACTTATGCTTGCTTAAGGGGAAAGGTGAGTTGGGGTGCTGCATAAAACCAGAGACTGAAATGAGCACAGATAAAGTTCCTTAAGCCAAATATTGAATAGACAAGAGCTACTCCTTGCTCAACGAAATGGACTCAACACCGCATATTAAATGCCTAAGAATGTACCTGACTAGTAAGTATCTTAAAACCTATGGATTGCTATGTCTCCGAAAGAGAATCAAGCATGTGTACAGGGGCATAAACGCAGCAGTGATAGGATTGGAGAGGTTCGGTGAGCAAATGAAGACCCTTTGAAGTCATATTGCATGGTACCCATTCCACGGGTTTCAACTACCCAGGTTTAAGGTATTCTTCCTTCAGCTAAAACATGCATGTGGAACCTAGAGTATGATCAACCATGTGATTGGGAGACGTGTTCAAATATGTCTCAGTTTTCGTACCCTGGTACTCGGGTGCAACATTCCAGACGCTTTACTATCACTCTCCCGACTTGGAGAGTCAGTCCCTTTAACCTCCTGTTTGGCCCAGTTTGCAATTTCTGTGGAAGATGAACAGGAATAGCGAGAACCAATGAGAGACTAGCTGGAGGTGTCTGGATGGGCAAATTTAACTCTCATTTCCCACCAGGAAGAGGAATTAACCAAAGGCTCAGCGTGCCGTGCCAGAACCAGATTAGGGCCTGAAGACATCCTGCGGTGTTGCGGCCAGGTCACAAGAAAGCGAGTTGAAGAAAGGAGCTCAGGGGCACTGTAATTCACAAACCTGCAGAGTTATAAATGACAGCTATCGTCCAAAAATAGACTGAAGTAAGGCTGCCAAGAGGACTTGAAAGTGGGGCAGAATTGCAGGAATCCGATTTCAGGAGGTAGACTGGAATTGCATTGCAAGCATAGGAAAAGAGGCAGAACGTCCACAATGATGCACTTGGCCAAAAAGGGCGTATGCGTTTTTTCCTGAATATATTCAGGAAAAAACGCATACGCCCTTTTTGGCCAACCAAGCAAGCTTGCAAAGGAAATCTGCACTACAATGAAGTCTCACTTCCCCCCGGTCAAAAGG
The DNA here is from genome assembly GCF_949987515.2 of Delphinus delphis. Classification (NCBI taxonomy): domain Eukaryota; kingdom Metazoa; phylum Chordata; class Mammalia; order Artiodactyla; family Delphinidae; genus Delphinus; species Delphinus delphis. Next base: position 202,508 of record NW_027192711.1, read on the forward strand.
GCCATCTGAAAAAAGTGTAAAATCCAGAAAGGCAGGACAGGCCATGGAGAACTGGGAGCCTTGTTATGCTGATGGGCGGGATGTAAATTGCCAACAACCACTCGGGAGAAGTGTATGGTGTTTCCTGAAACATCTAAAAAACAAAGCAACAGAGCCTAGGGCACTTCCACTTATGGTCCTATAGCTTAGGGAATTTAAAATCAAAAAGACACAGCCACCCCAAAGTTTGGAACGGCTCTGTTTACAAGAACCTCGTTTACAGTACAAGTTCAACATCGCAGAAATTGAAAAATGGATAAAGAAGTTGTGGTATTTACTTACAAAGCAATATCACTCAGCAATGAAATCTGTGTCATCAGGCCCTTAGCAGCACAATGAGTGGATTCAGGTATGATGATTCTAACTGAAATAAGTCACACAGAAAAAGAAACATCATAAGATATCAGTAATACACGGAATGTAAACTTGGCTACACAGGAACTGAATTACAGAACAGAACAGGGTCTCAAATTTAGAAAACCAACTTATGCTTGCTTAAGGGGAAAGGTGAGTTGGGGTGCTGCATAAAACCAGAGATTGAAATGAGCACAGATAAAGTTCCTTAAGCCAAATATGGAATAGACAAGAGCTACTCCTTGCTCAACGAAATGGACTCAACACCGCATATTAAACGCCTAAGAATGTACCTGACTAGTAAGTATCTTAAAACCTATGGATTGCTATGTCTCCGAAAGAGAATCAAGCATGTGTACAGGGGCATAAACGCAGCAGTGATAGGATTGGAGAGGTTCGGTGAGCAAATGAAGACCCTTTGAAGTCATATTGCATGGTACCCATTCCACGGGTTTCAAATACACAGGTTTAAGGTATTCTTCCTTCAGCTAAAACATGCATGTGGAACCCAAGTATGATCAACCATGTGAACGGGAGACGTGTTCAAATATGTCTCAGTTTTCCTCCCCTGGTACTCGGGTGCAACATTCCAGACGCTTTACTAACACTCTCCCCACTTGGAAAGTCAGCGCCTTTAACCTCCTGTTTGGCCCAGTTTGCAATTTCTGCGGAAGATGAACAGGAATAGCGAGAACCAATAAGAGGCTAGCTGGAGGTGTCTGGACGGGCAAATTTAACTCTCATTTCCCACCAGGAAGAGGAATTAACCAAAGGCTCAGCGTGCCGTACCGGAACCAGATTAGGGCCTGAAGCCATCCTGCAGTGTTGCGGCCAGCTCAAAAGAAAGCGAGTTGAAGAAAGGAGCTCAGGGGCACTGTAATTCACAAACCTGCAGAGTTATAAATGACAGCTATCGTCCAAAAATAGACTGAAGTAAGGCTGCCAAGAGGACTTGAAAGCGGGGCAGAATTGCAGGAAACCGATTTCAGGAGGTAGACTGGAATTGCATTGAAAGCATAGGAAAAGAGGCAGAACGTCCACAATGATGCACTTGGCCAAAAAGGGCGTATGCGTTTTTTCCTGAATATATTCAGGAAAAAACGCATACGCCCTTTTTGGCCAACCAAGCAAGCTTGCAAAGGAAATCTGCACTACAATGAAGTCTCACTTCCCCCCGGTCAAAAGGGCCATCTGAAAAAAGTGTAAAATCCAGAAAGGCAGGACAGGCCATGGAGAACTGGGAGCCTTGTTATGCTGATGGGTGGGATGTAAATTGCCAATAACCACTCGGGAGAAGTGTATGGTGTTTCCTGAAACATCTAAAAAACAAAGCAACAGAGCCTAGGGCACTTCCACTTATGGTCCTATAGCTTAGGGAAATTAAAATCAAAAAGACACAGCCACCCCAAAGTTTGGGACGCCTCCGTTTACAAGAACCTCGTTTACCGTACAAGTTCAATATCACAGAAAGTGAAAAATGGATAAAGAACTTGAGGTACTTACGTACAATGCAGTATCACTCAGCAATGAAATCTATGTCATCAGGCCCTTAGCAGCATAATGAGTGGATTCAGGTACGATGATTCTAACTGAAATAAGTCACACAGAAAAAGAAACATCATAAGATATCAGTAATACACGGAATGTAAACTTGGCTACACAGGAACTGCATTCCAAAACAGAACAGGGTCTCAAATTTAGAAAACCAACTTATGCTTGCTTAAGGGGAAAGGTGAGTTGGGGTGCTGCATAAAACCAGAGATTGAAATGAGCACAGATAAAGTTCCTTAAGCCAAATATGGAATAGACAAGAGCTGCTCCTTGCTCAACGAAATGGACTCAACACCGCATATTAAACGCCTAAGAATGTACCTGACTAGTAAGTATCTTAAAACCTATGGATTGCTATGTCTCCAAAAGAGAATCAAGCGTGTGTACAGGGGCATAAACGCAGCAGTGATAGGATTGGAGCGGTTCGGTGAGCAAATGAAGACCCTTTGAAGTCATATTGCATGGTACCCATTCCACGGGTCTCATCTCTCCAGGTTTAAGGTATTCTTCCTTCAGCTAAAACATGCATGTGGAACCCAGAGTATGATCAACCATGTGAACGGGAGACGTGTTCAAATATGTCTCAGTTTTCCTCCCCTGGTACTCGGGTGCAACATTCCAGACGCTTTACTAACACTCTCCCGACTTGGAGAGTCAGTGCCTTTAACCTCCTGTTTGGCCCAGTTTGCAATTTCTGCGGAAGATGAACAGGAATAGCGAGAACCAATGAGAGGCTAGCTGGAGGTGTCTGGACGGGCAAATTTAACTCTCATTTCCCACCAGGAAGAGGAATTAACCAAAGGCTCAGCGTGCCATGCCGGAACCAGATTAGGGCCTGAAGCCATCCTGCGGTGTTGCGGCCAGGTCACAAGAAAGCGAGTTGAAGAAAGGAGCTCAGGGGCACTGTAATTCACAAACCTGCAGAGTTATAAATGACAGCTATCGTCCAAAAATAGACTGAAGTAAGGCTGCCAAGAGGACTTGAAAGCGGGGCAGAATTGCAGGAAACCGATTTCAGGAGGTAGACTGGAATTGCATTGAAAGCATAGGAAAAGAGGCAGAACGTCCACAATGATGCACTTGGCCAAAAAGGGCGTATGCGTTTTTTCCTGAATATATTCAGGAAAAAACGCATACGCCCTTTTTGGCCAACCAAGCAAGCTTGCAAAGGAAATCTGCACTACAATGAAGTCTCACTTCCCCCCGGTCAAAAGGGCCATCTGAAAAAAGTGTAAAACCCAGAAAGGCAGGACAGGCCATGGAGAACTGGGAGCCTTGTTATGCTGATGGGCGGGATGTAAATTGCCAACAGACACTCGGGAGATGTGTATGGTGTTTCCTGAAACATCTAAAAAACAAAGCAACAGAGCCTAGGGCACTTCCACTTATGGTCCTATAGCTTAGGGAAATTAATATCAAAAAGACACAGCAACCCCAAAATTTGGGATGGCTCTTTTTACAGAAATCTCTTCTACGGCACAAGTTAAATATCCCAGAGAGCAAATAATGGATAAAGAAGTTGCGGTACTTATGTACAACAGAATACCACTCAGCAATGAAATCTATGTCACCAGGCCCGTACCAGCATAATGAGTGCATTGAGGCACGATGATTCTAAGTGAAATAAGTCACACAGAAAAAGAAACATCATAAGGTATCACTAATACACGGAATGTGAACTTGGCTACACATGAACTGAATTACAAAACAGAACAGGGTCTCAAGTTTAGAAAACCAACTTATGCCTGCTTAAGGGGGAAGGTGAGTTGGGGTGCTGCATAAAAGCAGAGTTTGAAATTAGCACAGATACCGTTCCATAAGCCAAATATGTAATAGACAAGAGCTACCCCTTGCTCAACGAAATGGATTCAACAATGAGGTATCACCTCACACCTGGTAGAATAGGCATCATTGAAAATCTACAAACAAAAAATGCTGGAAAGGGTGTGGAGAAAAGGAACCCTCTTCCACTATTGTTGGGAATATAAATTGATACAGTCATTATGGAGAACAATATGGAATTTCTTAAGAAACTAACAATAGAATTACCATATGATACAGCAATCCCAGTACTGGACATATACCCAGACAAAACCATAAATCAAAAAGAGTCATTCACCGCAATGTTCATTGCATCACTATTTACAATATCGAGGTAATGGAAGCAACCTAAATGCCCACAGACAGACGAATGCATAAAGCTGTGGTACATATATAAAATGGAATATTACTAAGCCATGAAAAGGAATGAAATTGGGTCATTTGTAGAGACGTCGATGGATCTAGAGACTGTCATACAGAGTGAAGTAAGTCAGAAAGAGAAAAACAAATCTTGTATATTCATGCATATATGTGGAACCTAGAAAAACTGTACAGATTAACCATTTTGCAAGGCATAAATAGAGCAACAGATGTAGACAACAAACGTATGGACAACAAGGGGGGAAAGCTGTTGGGGGGGTGGTGGTGGGAGGAGTTGAGAGACTGGGATTGGCATGTATACATTTATATGTATAAAATAGATAACCAATAAGAACCTGCTGTATAAAAATATAAAATAAAATTCAAAATTAAAAAGAAATAAAATTTAAAAAATAAAACAGAAAAAACAATTATTCCCTGCACATACATGTATTTATATGAATAAATTATTTCCATGCTTATATCTGTAAATACAAAAAAGAGGAATAAAATCTACCTTGAACCAAAAACGAAAAAGAGAAAAAAAACACAGAACCCACCAGTTACACAGAGGAAAACCGTATCAGGGCACTTGCTCCAGTTGTAAACAATTCTGAAGTTGGTCAGTGGTGGGGAATCGTCTCCCATTCAGCCAGCAGCCCCCACGCAACAAGCGTCCTCATTGCAAAGCTGGGGCACCGTGCCGAGGCATCTGTGAGTAAACGTGAGCTGAGCCCCAGGCCAGTTGCTGCTGAACTATTCCCACCCGTCCCAGGTAAAACACCTGAATATATACAAGGACTTGAAAGCCTAGAGGAAGGGCCATAGAGCCACACGAGTGACAGCATGCCGGCCGACTTGGTGCCTGCAGGCCAGCCAGGATGGTCCTGGCCCTGGGTGCTCTTCTGGAAGATTTCCATTTCCCTGCCTGAGATACCCGTCCTGTCCCTGCCCCCACTGCTTTTTTCCTTCCTCACCTCTGCCCAGGGAGAAATTCCAGCAGCAGGTATGGGTGACACATCCTCTTCTTTAGCAGGTGGCAGCCTGGCAACTGCTGCAGAAAGTCCAGCAGAGCCCCACTCACACTGGGCCACCCACAAAGCCGTGGCCTCTCACTCCCTCCCACCAGCCCAGCCCCGAGACTGCTGACAGGGCAGAGAAAATGGCGTCAGGCACGGCTGCAGGGGCTCTTGCTGCCTGGAGTGGTATTTATATTGATCTCAACCCAGGCACACCTGGGGAGGGCTGGCCGGCACGGTAAGGCTGCCCAGGTCAGCCAATCATCACCCCTCAGGGGCTCACAGTTGCAGAAAATGGAACTTGCTGAACCGGCCAGGTCCAAGGAACAGGTGTGGGCTCCTGAGAGTCAGGATAGACAAGGGGCTGCAGCTTTGGCTTGTTTTCTAATCATTTTATCTGGCCCATGAGTGGGAGACAACTTCAAGAAAACCCTCTCCTAATGAGAGGAACCCAGGAGTCAGGGAGAGGAGGGGTGGGTGGTGGTTGGAGACAGAGGCCTGGTGCCCCGGGTGCAGTGGAAGTCTCTGGAAGACCAGGTGGAGGGAGGCCTCACGGAGTGATGCCCAGGGTCACAGACCTGTCGCAGCTGCTGTTTGTTAGTTCAAGTCCTGCTCTGAGGTGCTCTGTGTCAGCTCTGAGCGACAGGTGAGCTGGGGGTGCTCTGCAATGAGGGCTATGTGCACGGTTCCTGTGTGCCCAGCCCTGCCACGGTACCTGCAAGGGTAGCTCTGTATCCTGGGAGGGGCCTGACCACGAGAGCCCCGTGGGCTGGGGTGGGGGTGGGGTACCTGCCCAGGTGAGCTCCATATTCTGGGATTGGTCTGACCACGAGAGCCCCATGGGCTGCTGGGGACCTGGTAAAGGATGTCAGGACAGTCAGTGAAGCCACCGAGGATATACCTCCAGTTGCTCCTAATTCCTACACCCTGCTGGTCATTCTACCAACCACCAGGACATGGTATTCTGTATTAGTCTTCAATGATGCCTTCTTTTGTATTCCATTAGTCCCAGAGTCACAAGAAATTTTGGCTTGTGAGTGGCAGGACTCAACATACAACTAAAACAATACTTCCGGGCCGTCTGGCCCCAAGGGTGCAAAAATTCCCACACCATCTTTGGGGAAAGCTTAGCTAAAGACCTAAAAGTTCTACCTCTGGAAAAGGAAACCCTCCTTCAATATGCAGACGACATTCTGATCACCAGCCCTACTAAGGAGGCCTCTGAACTACCAAGCCAATAAAGGATAGAAGTTGTCCAAGAAAAAGCTCAAATATCACAGACTGCGGTGACCTGCCTGGGCTTCATTCTCACAGAAGGTCAGAGAAGCCCATCCCAGGAAAGGGAAGAAACCATTTTCAGCCTTACCCCTTTCTAAAACTAGAAGACAGCTTAGGGGTTCCTGGGGAGGCCAGGGTTTGCTGCTTCTGGATCCCTAGCTACAGTCTACTAGCTGGGCCTCTATATGAAACACTGAAAGGAAAAGATGATGATCCTTTTGAATAGAATCCAGAAGTGGCCTTTCAAGAATGGAAAGAGCAGTCAATTCAGACCCTTGCCCTGGAACTCCCTAATTTAGCTAAACCCTTTGACCTTTACATTCCCGGTGAAAGGTGAATCGCCATTGGAGAATTAGTGCAAAAACTGGGACCACTTGAAATGGAACAATGCAAGAATGCCATCCAGGTAGGATAAACTACGGTCACTAAGGGGCTTGGCCCACTGCCACATCTGGCCAAGATACTGGCGGTATCTAAAAACCTGGAAATCAGCAGCCCAAAAGGCCACCTCCCTCCTAAGGGAAAAGGACCCCACGTGGTGATCCTAACCACCAACCATGCCCTGAAGTTGCAGGGTTCGCTCCGTGGGCACACCGACCTCGAGTGAGGAGGCCCTCCAACTCCAACATCCAGAGAGATAACCGGGGGCAACAGGGCACCATGACGACTCGTGTGAACATCACTTGACCTGGAGTTTCTCTCATAAAACAACAAGAGTGTGTCCCAAAAGAGTAGACTACTGCTTGCAGGACTTACTGCACCCAGAGGGGAGCTAATAATCTTGGCGGGGGAACAGTATACCACACTGTCACCATAGAAAAGCCTACAGACACCGTGATGATGGTGGCCAATAAGACCGGCTGGACTCCTGTTTACTTCAAAAGGCTGTTGACTCAGTAGCCATCATGGTCCTTGATCACCACTGACCCTGGACTGTCTGGGAGTTGAGCGGGCAGGGCTCTGACACCTGGTGCTGTTTGTACGTTAATTCAGGGGCCTAACTGAAGAAAGCGCAGACTACTGGTCAGAGCATCTAGGCTGGCAGAGACGGTCAGCCTAAGGTGGCCGAACAAATGTGGGGCGGGGTGAAACCGGCCCCCACAGCGTCTCTGCACATCTCTTTCCTGGACCCTTAAAGGTCATTAGAATCTATAACACTTCCAATGCTGGTGCTCAGGTGGACGAGCAGGGAGGCAGGGGTCCTGGGGACAATCAACGTCACCGGGAGGCTGCTGGGGAGAAGCTCTGACCCTCGCCCCAGGGTATGAGGGCTCCCAACTCAGCACTCAGCAGTTACAGAAGAAGGGTCTGCACCCTCAGCACTCCAAGAATGAGGAACGGGACAAAAGGCAGAGGAGGGGTTTGTCCCCAGCAAAGCCCATTAAAAATCCCTGGGAGATAAAAATAGAATCTGGGCAATAAAGTCAAGTCTAACCTTTTTTATCCTTTGTGCTTTGTCTAATTTCACGTGCTCCTAGGGTCCCGCATGCAGAGGTTCCACACCCGGCACTTCAGACCAGATTTCCTAGTGCAGAATGGCTGGGTCGACACCTCAGCTCCTGGGGCCCAGTGCAGACTCCACGATATAGAGCCTGAGCTACAGCCAACCCGGCCCTCGAGAGCTCCGCCGCCTCCCTCCCTCCCGCTGACTCTGACAGGATCTCTACACAGCAGCCCAGCCCACAGCCCACGGGGTAGTGCATGCTCTCACCTCTCCATTCTCTGATCAAAATATAAAGTTTCCTTTGCTTGTGAACCAAACTCAGTCTCGATCTGTTGGCCCCAATGACACTGGGCAGGGGGACACTTGTTGGGGTCCACTCTGGAGGATCAGTAACAGAAATTGAGACTATTGTAACCTCAATGAACAGATGTGTGAGCCAAACTGTAGTTAACATAGAACAGTGTATAAGGCTCGGGTAAAATAAGATGTTTTTAACACTTCCATTTGATATTTCCATCACTTTTTATAAGCAAGTTCAGTGAAAAGGTTTGTCTTATTTGTCAGGTCAATATTAGAGAAACGAAGTGATTTCTTTCCAAGGATGTACAGCTAATAATCTTGGTTAAACCTTCAATCTTGTTTTAAATGCTTTTCCATTGAAAATGATACCTCTCTTTCAGCTCCCCCATTTCTGAGAAGTATAAAATCTTATAATTTATTATTACCAAAGGGGAAAGGTGGGAGGAGGGATAAATTAACAGTTTGGAATGAACACATACACACTGCTATGTATAAAATAGATCATCAACAAGGAACTACTGTATAGCACAGGGAACTACACTCAACATTTTGCAATAACCTATAAGGGGAAATAATCTGAAAAAGAATAGATATTTTTATTGACATCATCTATCAATGACAGTTAAAGTGTAGCCTAAGGGAAGCTGGTGGTGAGTGCTTCTGACCCTGAAGACTTCAATCATCTAAAGTTTGGACTCTGCCTACTTCCCAAGGCCCTTAATGAACATATGTGTAGCCGTAGCTTAAAAACTTCCCCAGTTTGGGTTTCGGGGAGACACTGATTTTGAAAAAGCCCTGGTGTTCTCCTTACATGAATGGGACTCTTCCTACTGCTAAAACATGTCTGTCACACCCAGAGGATGGTATACCGTCTGATCGGGAAGAGTTTGGAAAAGGCATCTCATCTCCTCATCTCCTGGTGCTCGGGTTCACCCCTCCAGCGTCTTTACTAACAGTCTCCCCACTTGGAGATGTCAGCACTGTCAACATCCTGTTGCGTACAGTTTGGAATTTGTCCAGAGGATGAAGCGGAAGGATGAGGAACAATGAGAGACAAGTCCTAGGTGTTCAGACAGGCACATGTCACTCTAATTTCCAATCAGGAAGACGAATTGACCAAAGGCTAGGGTTGCCCATGGAAACAGTATAGGGCTTGAGGAAATCCCGCTGCTTTGTGGCCAGTTCCCATAAACACGAGTTGAACAATGGAACTCAGGGGCAGTAAAATTCACAAAACTGCAGAGTTGAAAATATCCATCACTGAAAAATGTCTTGAGGAAAGTCAGAGAAAAGGACTTGTAAGCAAGGGAGAATGGCAGGAAAGGGATTTGAGGAGGTAGAAAGGACTCGCCATTAAGCACAAGAAAAGGAGCTGAACATTGCCAACATTGCAGTTGGCCAAAAAGGGTGTATGCGTTCTTTTCTGTATATATTCAAGAAAAGGGCATACACTTTTTTAGCCAACCAAACAGGTGGGCACTGGAAGTCAATACCACAAAAGATATCACTTCGCATCAGTCAGAAGAGCCATCCTCATAAAGCGTAAACAACAGAAATGCAGGACAGGGCAACGAGAAGAGGGAGCCCTGTGAGACTTATAGTGGAAATGTATATTGCCAACGGCCATTCTGGAGAAGTGTATTGTGTTTACTAAAGCATCTAAAAAATGAGCTACAGAGCATAGGGCACTTGCACTCATGGGCGTATATCTTGGGAAAAACAAAAATCGAGAGGACACAGGCACCCCAATGTTTACCCCCTCTCTGTTTAAAAGATCCTCGACTAGGATATAACTTAAATGTCTCTGGAGGGAAAAAATGGATAGAGATGTGGTACTTAGGTAGAGTGGAATATTATTCAGCCTGGAAATCAATGAAATATGGCCAGTTGTAACAACTCCGGAGGAGTTACGTATGATCATTCTAAGTGACAGAATTCAAAAAGAAAAAGACACATATCATAAGATATCACTTAAAGGTGGAATCCAAAATGGCTACACATGAAATAAATTACAAAACAAAAACATAGTCAAATATGTAGAAAACACGCATAAGGCTGCTAAACGGGAAAGGTGGGGAAGGGTGAGGCATCATCCAGGAGGTTGAAATTAGCAAAGATACCATTCCAAATACCAAACTGATAATCAACAAGGCCTACACGGTAGCTAAAAGAACTGCACTCAGCACACTCAAGTCACCGGAAAAGAATATATACGACTGGTAAGAATCTGAAAAAGAATTTATTGATGTCTCTCTGTACGCGAATCAAGTGGATGTACAGCAGCAAGAAACAGAGCTTTGAAAATCAGCTGTAACCAATATAGTAATAAATTGAAAAAAATAAACGACAGAGAGACAGAGAAAACCTCTTACAACTTTTCCTCAGGGACGGTGATGCAACATGGATTGAACACATCTAGACCCACAGCAGGATGAGACATAAGGCTGGAAACTGTTTGCGCTAAGAGAAATGTGAGGTTGGGTGAGGAAATGCACACCCTTTAAAGTAATACTACCTGGTACCCATTCAATGGGTCCCAAATCTGCAGGTTCAAGGGATCTTCCTACAGCTAAAACATGCATGGAAAACCCAGAGGACTGTACACCATGTGATCGGGAGATGTGTCTAAAATGCACCTCATTTATCCTCTCCTGGTGCTCCTGTTCACCATTCCAGCCACGCTACTTAGAATCTCCCCACTTGGAGAATCAGCACATTTAAACTTCTGTTTCACACATTTTGCAAATTGTGAGGAGGATGAACGGGAAGAGGGGGAACCAATGAGAGAAGAGTTGTAGGGGTTTGGACGGGCACATATCACTCTAATTTCCCATTAAGAATAAGAATTAAAGAAAGGCTCAGCCTGCCTCGCCGGAGCCAAAATAGGGCCTGAAGCAATCCTGCGGGTTTGAGGCCAGCTCACAAAAGAGCAACTTAAAAAATGGAGCTCAGGGTCACTGCAATTCACAAACCTGCAGAGTTATAAATGAAAACTAACGTCCAAAAATATGTTGAGGTAAGGCAAAGAAGAGGATCTGAATGCAAGACAGAATTGCAAGAAACAGATTTCAAGAGATAGATTGGACTCGTCTTTAACGCACATGAAAAGCGGCAGAATTTCGACAATGATGCAGTTGGCCCAAAAGGGCGTATGCGTTTTTTCCTGATTATATCCAGGAAAAAACGCATACGCACTTTATGGGCAACGAAGCAAGCAAGCAATGCAAATGTGCACAACAAAGAAGTCTCACTTCCCACTGGTCAAAAGGGCCATCCTAAAAAATTGTAAAAACCAGAAATGCAGGACAGGCCATGGAGAACAGGGAGCCTTTATATGCTGATGGGCAGTGTGTGAACTGCCGAGAGCCACTCTGGAGAAGTGTATGGTGGTTCCTAAATCATCTAAAAAACAGAGCTACAGAGCATAGGACACTTCCAATCATGGGAGTATATCTAGGGAAGTCTAAAAATCAACAAGACACAAGCACACCACAGTTTAGGGCTACTCTGTTTACAAGAACCTCAACTTCAGTACACCTTAAATATCCCAGGAAAGAGAACAATGGATAAAGAAGATGTGGTACTTATGTACAATGGAATATCTCTTCACCATGAAATCAATGTAATAAGGCTAGTAGAAGGATAAAGAGTGGATTTAGGTCCGATAATACTACTTGAAATAAGTCAAACAGAAAAAGAAACATATCATAAGATATCACTTATAGAGGGAGGGTAAATATGGCTGCACAAGAAATGAATTACAGAACAGAACAGTGTCTCACATTTAGAAAACACACTTATGTCAGCTTAAGGGGAAAGGAGAGGTGGGGTGATGCATAAAACCAGAGTTTGAAATTAGCACAGATACCGTTCAATAAACCAAATAGGTATTAGACAAGATCTACACCTTGCTCAATGAACAGGCCTCAACACACCCTATACACCGCAGAGAAATATATCTGAGGAATAAGAATCTTAAAACCCATGTATTGATATATCTCCATAAGGGAATCAAGTGTGTGCAGAGCGGCACAAACACAGCAGTGAAAAGGAGCTAAACCCCATTATAGAAATAAATTTTAAAAACAAAACGCTGAAACAATGAAAGAGAGAAAAATTCTTACAAAATTCGCTCAGGGGCTGTGATGCAACCTGGATTGACCACATATAAACCCACAGCTGGATAAGACATAAGGCTGGACACTTGGGGCTGACAGGATTGGTGAGCTTTGGTGAGCAACTGCCGAAAGTTTAATGCAATACTTCATGCTACTCAGTCCAAGGGTCCCAACACTCCAGGTTGAAGGGAATCTTCCTACAGCTAAACCATGCTTGGGAAACCCAGCGACTGGTATACCATATGATCGGGAAAGCTTTCTAAAACGCACCTCATTTTTCCTCTCCTGGGGCTCCGGATCGACATTCCAGCCGCTTTACTAACAACATTCCCACATGGAGTCAATGCCTTTAAGTTCTGGTATCGCACAGTCTGCAGTTAGTGAAGAGGATGAATGGGAATAGGGGGAACCAGTGAGAAACTAGCTGTAGCGGTTTCAATGGGCACATGTCACTCTAATATCACATCAGTAAGAAGAATTAACCAAAGGCACAGCAGGTGCCCCAGAAGAAAAATAGGGCTTCAAGGAATCCTTTGGTTATGGGGCAATACCACAAAAATAAGAGCTAAAAAATGGAGCTAAGGGCGACTGCAATTCAAAACCCTGCAGAGTTATAAAGGCCAACTATTTTTAAAAAATATATTGAGGTAAGGCTATGAAGAGGCATTGAAAGCAAGGCAGAATTGCAGGAAACCGATTTCAGGAGGTAGACTGGAATTGCATTGAAAGCATATGAAGAGAGTCAGAAACTCGACAATGATGCACTTGGCCAAAAAGGGCGTATGCGTTTTTTCCTGAATATATTCAGGAAAAAACGCATACGCACTTTTTGGCCAACCAAGCAAGCTTGCAAAGGAAATCTGCACTACAATGAAGTCTCACTTCCCCCCGGTCAAAAGGGCCATCTGAAAAAAGTGTAAAATCCATAAAGGCACGACAGGCCATGGAGAACTGGGAGCCTTCTTATGCTGATGGGCGGGATGTAAATTGCCAACAGCCACTCTGGAGAAGTGTATGGTGTTTCCTGAAACATCTAAAAAACAAAGCAACAGAGCCTAGGGCACTTCCACTTATGGTCCTATAGCTTAGGGAAATTAAAATCAAAAAGACACAGCCACCACAAAGTTTGGGACGGCTCTGTTTACAAGAACCTCGTTTACAGTACAAGTTCAATATCGCAGAAAGTGAAAAATGGATAAAGAACTTGTGGTACTTACGTACAATGCAATATCACTCAGCAATGAAATATATGTCATCAGGCCCGTAGCAGCATAATGAGTGGATGCAGGTATGATGATTCGAACTGAAATAAGTCACACAGAAAAGAAACATCATAAGGTATCACTAATACACAGAATGTGAACTTGGCTACACATGAACTGAATTACAAAACAGAACAGTGTCTCAAGTTTAGAAAACCAACTTATGCTTGCTTAAGGGGGAAGGTGAGTTGGGGTGCTGCATAAAACCAGAGATTGAAATGAGCACAGATAAAGTTCCTTAAGCCAAATATGGAATAGACAAGAGCTACTCCTTGCTCAACGAAATGGACTCAACACCCCATATTAAACGCCTAAGAATGTACCTGACTAGTAAGTATCTTAAAACCTATGGATTGCTATGTCTCCGAAAGAGAATCAAGCGTGTGTACAGGGGCATAAACGCAGCAGTGATAGGATTGGAGAGGTTCGGTGAGCAAATGAAGACCCTTTGAAGTCATATTGCATGGTACCCATTACACGGGTCTCAACTCTCCAGGTTTAAGGTATTCTTCCTTCAGCTAAAACATGCATGTGGAACCCAGAGTATGATCAACCGTGTGAACGGGAGACGTGTTCAAATATGTCTCAGTTTTTCTCCCCTGGTACTCGGGTGCAACATTCCAGACGCTTTACTAACACTCTCCCCACTAGGAGAGTCAGCACCTTTAACCTCCTGTTTGGCCCCGTTTGCAATTTCTGCGGAAGATGAACAGGAATAGGGAGAACCAATGAGAGACTAGCTGGAGGTGTCTGGACGGGCAAATTTAACTCTCATTTCCCACCAGAAAGAGGAAATAACCAAAGGATCAGCATGCCGTGCCAGAACCAGTTTAGGGCCTGAAGCCATCCAGCGGTGTTGCAGCCAGCTCACAAGAAAACGAGTTGAAGAAAGGAGCTCAGGGGCACTGTAATTCACAAACCTGCAGAGTTATAAATGACAGCTATCGTCCAAAAATAGACTGAAGTAAGGCTGCCAAGAGGACTTGAAAGCGGGGCAGAATTGCAGGAAACCGATTTCAGGAGGTAGACTGGAATTGCATTGAAAGCATAGGAAAAGAGGCAGAACGTCCACAATGATGCACTTGGCCAAAAAGGGCGTATGCGTTTTTTCCTGAATATATTCAGGAAAAAACGCATACGCCCTTTTTGGCCAACCAAGCAAGCTTGCAAAGGAAATCTGCACTACAATGAAGTCTCACTTCCCCCCGGTCAAAAGGGCCATCTGAAAAAAGTGTAAAATCCAGAAAGGCAGGACAGGCCATTGAGAACTGGGAGCCTTGTTATGCTGATGGGCTGGATGTAAATTGCCAACAACCACTCGGGAGAAGTGTATGGTGTTTCCTGAAACATCTAAAAAACAAAGCAACAGAGCCTAGGGCACTTCCACTTATGGTCCTATAGCTTAGGGAAATTAAAATCAAAAAGACACAGCCACCCCAAAGTTTGGAAAGGCTCTGTTTACAAGAACCTCGTTTACAGTACAAGTTCAACATCGCAGAAAGTGAAAAATGGATAAAGAAGTTGTGGTATTTACTTACAAAGCAATATCACTCAGCAATGAAATCTATGTCATCAGGCCCTTAGCAGCACAATGAGTGGATTCAGGTATGATGATTCTAACTGAAATAAGTCACACAGAAAAAGAAACATCATAAGATATCAGTAATACACGGAATGTAAACTTGGCTACACAGGAACTGAATTACAGAACAGAACAGGGTCTCAAATTTAGAAAACCAACTTATGCTTGCTTAAGGGGAAAGGTGAGTTGGGGTGCTGCATAAAACCAGAGATTGAAATCAGCACAGATAAAGTTCCTTAAGCCAAATATGGAATAGACAAGAGCTACTCCTTGCTCAACGAAATGGACTCAACACCGCATATTAAACGCCTAAGAATGTACCTGACTAGTAAGTATCTTAAAACCTATGGATTGCTATGTCTCCGAAAGAGAATCAAGCATGTGTACAGGGGCATAAACGCAGCAGTGATAGGACTGGAGAGGTTCGTGAGCAAATGAAGACCGTTTGAAGTCATATTGCATGGTACCCATTCCACGGGTTTCAACTACCCAGGTTTAAGGTATTCTTCCTTCAGCTAAAACATGCATGTGGAACCTAGAGTATGATCAACCATGTGATCGGGAGACGTGTTCAAATATGTCTCAGTTTTCGTACCCTGGCACTCGGGTGCAACATTCCAGACGCTTACTAACACTCTCCCCACTTGGAGAGTCAGTCCCTTTAACCTCCTGTTTGGCCCAGTTTGCAATTTCTGCGGAAGATGAACAGGAATAGCGAGAATCAATGAGAGACTAGCTGGAGGTGTTAGGATGGGCAAATTTAACTCTCATTTCCCACCAGGAAGAGGAATTAACCAAAGGCTCAGCGTGCCGTGCCAGAACCAGATTAGGGCCTGAAGACATCCTGCGGTGTTGCGGCCAGGTCACAAGAAAGCGAGTTGAAGAAAGGAGCTCAGGGGCACTGTAATTCACAAACCTGCAGAGTTATAAATGACAGCTATTGTCCAAAAATAGATTGAAGTAAGGCTGCCAAAAGGACTTGAAAGCGGGGCACAATTGCAGGAAACCGATTTCAGGAGGTAGACTGGAATTGCATTGAAAGCATAGGAAAAGAGGCAGAACGTCCACAATGATGCACTTGGCCAAAAAGGGCGTATGCGTTTTTTCCTGAATATATTCAGGAAAAAACGCATACGCCCTTTTTGGCCAACCAAGCAAACTTGCAAAGGAAATCTGCACTACAATGAAGTCTCACTTCTCCCCGGTTAAAAGGGCCATCTGAAAAAAGTGTAAAATCCAGAAAGGCACGACAGGCCATGGAGAACTGGGAGCCTTGTTATGCTGATGGGCGGGATGTAAATTGCCAACAGACACTCAGGAGAAGTGTATGGTGTTTCCTGAAACATCTAAAAAACAAAGCAACAGAGCCTAGGGCACTTCCACTTATGGTCCTATAGCTTAGGGAAATTAAAATCAAAAAGACACAGCCACCCCAAAGTTTGGGACGCCTCCGTTTACAAGAACCTCGTTTACCGTACAAGTTCAATATCACAGAAAGTGAAAAATGGATAAAGAACTTGTGGTACTTACGTACAATGCAGTATCACTCAGCAATGAAATCTATGTCATCAGGCCCGTAGCAGCATAATGAGTGGATTCAGGTACGATGATTCTAACTGAAATAAGTCACACAGAAAAAGAAACATCATAAGATATCAGTAATACACGGAATGTAAACTTGGCTACACAGGAACTGCATTCCAAAACAGAACAGGGTCTCAAATTTAGAAAACCAACTTATGCTTGCTTAAGGGGAAAGGTGAGTTGGGGTGCTGCATAAAACCAGAGATTGAAATGAGCACAGATAAAGTTCCTTAAGCCAAATATGGAATAGACAAGAGCTACTCCTTGCTCAACGAAATGGACTCAACACCCCATATTAAACGCCTAAGAATGTACCTGACTAGTAAGTATCTTAAAACCTATGGATTGCTATGTCTCTGAAAGAGAATCAAGCATGTGTACAGGGGCATAAACGCAGCAGTGATAGGATTGGAGAGGTTCGGTGAGCAAATGAAGACCCTTTGAAGTCATATTGCATGGTACCCATTCCACGGGTTTCAACTACCCAGGTTTAAGGTATTCTTCCTTCAGCTAAAACATGCATGTGGGACCTAGAGTATGATCAACCATGTGAACGGGAGACGTGTTCAAATATGTCTCAGTTTTCCTCCCCTGGTACTCGGGTGCAACATTCCAGACGCTTTACTAACACTCTCCCCACTTGGAGAGTCAGCGCCTTTAACCTCCTGTTTGGCCCAGTTTGCAATTTCTGCGGAAGATGAACAGGAATAGCGAGAACCAATGAGAGGCTAGCTGGAGGTGTCTGGACGGGCAAATTTAACTCTCATTTCCCACCAGGAAGAGGAAATAACCAAAGGCTCAGCGTGCCGTACCGGAACCAGATTAGGGCCTGAAGCCATTCTGCGGTGTTGCGGCCAGGTCACAAGAAAGCGAGTTGAAGAAAGGAGCTCAGGGGCACTGTAATTCACAAACCTGCAGAGTTATAAATGACAGCTATCGTCCAAAAATAGACTGAAGTAAGGCTGCCAAGAGGACTTGAAAGCGGGGCAGAATTGCAGGAAACCGATTTCAGGAGGTAGACTGGAATTGCATTGAAAGCATAGGAAAAGAGGCAGAACGTCCACAATGATGCACTTGGCCAAAAAGGGCATATGCGTTTTTTCCTGAATATATTCAGGAAAAAACGCATACGCCCTTTTTGGCCAACCAAGCAAGCTTGCAAAGGAAATCTGCACTACAATGAAGTCTCACTTCCCCCCGGTCAAAAGGGCCATCTGAAAAAAGTGTAAAATCCAGAAAGGCAGGACAGGCCATGGAGAACTGGGAGCCTTGTTATGCTGATGGGCGGGATGTAAATTGCCAACAACCACTCGGGAGAAGTGTATGGTGTTTCCTGAAACATCTAAAAAACAAAGCAACAGAACCTAGGGCACTTCCACTTATGGTCCTATAGCTTAGGGAAATTAAAATCAAAAAGACACAGCCACCCCAAAGTTTGGAACGGCTCTGTTTACAAGAACCTCGTTTACAGTACAAGTTCAACATCGCAGAAAGTGAAAAATGGATAAAGAAGTTGTGGTATTTACTTACAAAGCAACATCACTCAGCAATGAAATCTGTGTCATCAGGCCCTTAGCAGCACAATGAGTGGATTCAGGTATGATGATTCTAACTGAAATAAGTCACACAGAAAAAGAAACATCATAAGATATCAGTAATACACGGAATGTAAACTTGGCTACACAGGAACTGAATTACAGAACAGAACAGGGTCTCAAATTTAGAAAACCAACTTATGCTTGCTTAAGGGTAAAGGTGAGTTGGGGTGCTGCATAAAACCAGAGATTGAAATGAGCACAGATAAAGTTCCTTAAGCCAAATATGGAATAGACAAGAGCTACTCCTTGCTCAACGAAATGGACTCAACACCGCATATTAAACGCCTAAGAATGTACCTGACTAGTAAGTATCTTAAAACCTATGGATCGCTATGTCTCCGAAAGAGAATCAAGCATGTGTACAGGGGCATAAACGCAGCAGTGATAGGATTGGAGAGGTTCGGTGAGCAAATGAAGACCCTTTGAAGTCATATTGCATGGTACCCATTACACGGGTCTTAACTCTCCAGGTTTAAGGTATTCTTCCTTCAGCTAAAACATGCATGTGGAACCCAAATATGATCAACCATGTGAACGGGAGACGTGTTCAAATATGTCTCAGTTTTCGTACCCTGGTACTCGGGTGCAACATTCCAGACGCTTTACTAACACTCTCCCCACTTGGAGAGTCAGTCCCTTTAACCTCCTGTTTGGCCCAGTTTGCAATTTCTGCGGAAGATGAACAGGAATAGCGAGAACCAATGAGAGGCTAGCTGGAGGTGTCTGAACGGGCAAATTTAACTCTCATTTCCCACCAGGAAGAGGAATTAACCAAAGGCTCAGCGTGCCGGGCCGGAACCAGATTAGGGCCTGAAGCCATCCTGCGGTGTTGCGGCCAGGTCACAAGAAAGCGAGTTGAAGAAAGGAGCTCAGGGGCACTGTAATTCACAAACCTGCAGAGTTATAAATGACAGCTATCGTCCAAAAATAGACTGAAGTAAGGCTGCCAAGAGGACTTGAAAGCGGGGCAGAATTGCAGGAAACCGATTTCAGGAGGTAGACTGGAATTGCATTGAAAGCATAGGAAAAGAGGCAGAACGTCCACAATGATGCCCTTGGCCAAAAAGGGCGTATGCGTTTTTTCCTGAATATATTCAGGAAAAAACGCATACGCCCTTTTTGGCCAACCAAGCAAGCTTGCAAAGGAAATCTGCACTACAATGAAGTCTCACTTCCCCCCGGTCAAAAGGGCCATCTGAAAACAGTGTAAAATCCAGAAAGGCAGGACAGGCCATGGAGAACTGGGAGCCTTGTTATGCTGATGTGCTGGATGTAAATTGCCAACAGACACTTGGGAGAAGTGTATGGTGTTTCCTGAAACATCTAAAAAACAAAGCAACAGAGCCTAGGGCACTTCCACTTATGGTCCTATAGCTTAGGGAAATTAAAATCAAAAAGACACAGCCACCCCAAAGTTTGGGACGCCTCTGTTTACAAGAACCTCGTTTACAATACAAGTTCAACATCGCAGAAAGTGAAAAATGGATAAAGAAGTTGTGGTATTCACTTACAAAGCAATATCACTCAGCAATGAAATCTATGACATCAGGCCCTTAGCAGCACAATGAGTGGATTCAGGTATGATGATTCTAACTGAAATAAGTCACACAGAAAAAGAAACATCATAAGATATCAGTAATACACGGAATGTAAACTTGGCTACACAGGAACTGAATTACAGAACAGAACAGGGTCTCAAATTTAGAAAACCAACTTATGCTTGCTTAAGGGTAAAGGTGAGTTGGGGTGCTGCATAAAACCAGAGATTGAAATGAGCACAGATAAAGTTCCTTAAGCCAAATATGGAATAGACAAGAGCTACTCCTTGCTCAACGAAATGGACTCAACACCGCATATTAAACGCCTAAGAATGTACCTGACTAGTAAGTATCTTAAAACCTATGGATTGCTATGTCTCCGAAAGAGAATCAAGCATGTGTACAGGGGCATAAACGCAGCAGTGATAGGATTGGAGAGGTTCGGTGAGCAAATGAAGACCCTTTGAAGTCATATTGCATGGTACCCATTCCACGGGTTTCAACTACCCAGGTTTAAGGTATTCTTCCTTCAGCTAAAACATGCATGTGGAACCCAGAGTATGATCAACCCTGTGATCGGGAGACGTGTTCAAATATGTCTCAGTTTTCGTACCCTGGTACTCGGGTGCAACATTCCAGACACTTTACTAACACTCTCCCGACTTGGAGAGTCAGTCCCTTTAACCTCCTGTTTGGCCCAGTTTGCAATTTCTGCGGAAGATGAACAGGAATAGCGAGAACCAATGAGAGACTAGCTGGAGGTGTCTGGACGGGCAAATTTAACTCTCATTTCCCACCAGGAAGAGGAAATAACCAAAGGCTCAGCGTGCCGTGCCGGAACCAGATTAGGGCCTGAAGCCATCCTGTGGTGTTGCAGCCAGGTCACAAGAAAACAAGTTGAAGAAAGGAGCGCAGGGGCACTGTAATTCACAAACCTGCAGAGTTATAAATGACAGCTATCGTCCAAAAATAGACTGAAGTAAGGCTGCCAAGAGGACTTGAAAGCGGGGCAGAATTGCAGGAAACCGATTTCAGGAGGTAGACTGGAATTGCATTGAAAGCATAGGAAAAGAGGCAGAACGTCCACAATGATGCACTTGGCCAAAAAGGGCGTATGCGTTTTTTCCTGAATATATTCAGGAAAAAACGCATACGCCCTTTTTGGCCAACCCAGCAAGCTTGCAAAGGAAATCTGCACTACAATGAAGTCTCACTTCCCCCCGGTCAAAAGGGCCATCTGAAAAAAGTGTAAAATCCAGAAAGGCAGGACAGGCCATGGAGAACTGGGAGCCTTGTTATGCTGATGGGCGGGATGTAAATTGCCAACAACCACTCGGGAGAAGTGTATGGTGTTTCCTGAAACATCTAAAAAACAAAGCAACAGAACCTAGGGCACTTCCACTTATGGTCCTATAGCTTAGGGAAATTAAAATCAAAAAGACACAGCCACCCCAAAGTTTGGAACGGCTCTGTTTACAAGAACCTTGTTTACAGTACAAGTTCAACATCGCAGAAAGTGAAAAATGGATAAAGAAGTTGTGGTATTTACTTACAAAGCAATATCACTCAGCAATGAAATCTGTGTCATCAGGCCCTTAGCAGCACAATGAGTGGATTCAGGTATGATGATTCTAACTGAAATAAGTCACGCAGAAAAAGAAACATCATAAGATATCAGTAATACACAGAATGTAAACTTGGCTACACAGGAACTGAATTACAGAACAGAACAGGGTCTCAAATTTAGAAAACCAACTTATGCTTGCTTAAGGGTAAAGGTGAGTTGGGGTGCTGCATAAAACCAGAGATTGAAATGAGCACAGATAAAGTTCCTTAAGCCAAATATGGAATAGACAAGAGCTACTCCTTGCTCAACGAAATGGACTCAACACCGCATATTAAACGCCTAAGAATGTACCTGACTAGTAAGTATCTTAAAACCTATGGATCGCTATGTCTCCGAAAGAGAATCAAGCATGTGTACAGGGGCATAAACGCAGCAGTGATAGGATTGGAGAGGTTCGGTGAGCAAATGAAGACCCTTTGAAGTCATATTGCATGGTACCCATTCCACGGGTTTCAACTACCCAGGTTTAAGGTATTCTCCCTTCAGCTAAAACATGCATGTGGAACCTAGAGTATGATCAAGCATGTGATCGGGAGACGTGTTCAAATATGTCTCAGTTTTCGTACCCTGGTACTCAGGTGCAACATTCCAGACGCTTTACTAACACTCTCCCGACTTGGAGAGTCAGTCCCTTTAACCTCCTGTTTGGCCCAGTTTGCAATTTCTGCGGAAGATGAACAGGAATAGCGAGAACCAATGATAGGCTAGCTAGAGGTGTCTGGACGGGCAAATTTAACTCTCATTTCCCACCAGGAGGACGAAATAACCAAAGGCTCAGCGTGCCGTGCCAGAACCAGATTAGGGCCTGAAGCCATCCTGCGGTGTTGCGGCCAGGTCACAAGAAAGCGAGTTGAAGAAAGGAGCTCAGGGGCACTGTAATTCGCAAACCTGCAGAGTTATAAATGACAGCTATCGTCCAAAAATAGACTGAAGTAAGGCTGCCAAGAGGACTTGAAAGCGGGGCAGAATTGCAGGAAACCGATTTCAGGAGGTAGACTGGAATTGCATTGAAAGCATAGGAAAAGAGGCAGAACGTCCACAATGATGCACTTGGCCAAAAAGGGCGTATGCGTTTTTTCCTTAATATATTCAGGAAAAAACGCATACGCCCTTTTTGGCCAACCAAGCAAGCTTGCAAAGGAAATCTGCACTACAATGAAGTCTCACTTCCCCCCGGTCAAAAGGGCCATCTGAAAAAAGTGTAAAATCCAGAAAGGCAGGACAGGCCATGGAGAACTGGGAGCCTTGTTATGCTGAAGGGCGGGATGTAAATTGCCAACAACCACTCGGGAGAAGTGTATGGTGTTTCCTGAAACATCTAAAAAACAAAGCAACAGAGCCTAGGGCACTTCCACTTATGGTCCTATAGCTTAGGGAATTTAAAATCAAAAAGACAAAGCCACCCCAAAGTTTGGAACGGCTCTGTTTACAAGAACCTCATTTACAGTACAAGTTCAACATCGCAGAAAGTGAAAAATGGATAAAAAAGTTGTGGTATTTACTTACAAAGCAATATCACTCAGCAATGAAATCTATGTCATCAGGCCCTTAGCAGCACAATGAGTGGATTCAGGTATGATGATTCTAACTGAAATAAGTCACACAGAAAAAGAAACATCATAAGATATCAGTAATACACGGAATGTAAACTTGGCTACACAGGAACTGAATTACAGAACAGAACAGGGTCTCAAATTTAGAAAACCAACTTATGCTTGCTTAAGGGTAAAGGTGAGTTGGGGTGCTGCATAAAACCAGAGATTGAAATGAGCACAGATAAAGTTCCTTAAGCCAAATATGGAATAGACAAGAGCTACTCCTTGCTCAACGAAATGGACTCAACACCGCATATTAAACGCCTAAGAATGTACCTGACTAGTAAGTATCTTAAAACCTATGGATCGCTATGTCTCTGAAAGAGAATCAGGCATGTGTACAGGGGCATAAACGCAGCAGTGATAGGATTGGAGAGGTTCGGTGAGCAAATGAAGACACTTTGAAGTCATATTGCATGGTACCCATTACACGGGTCTCAACTCTCCAGGTTTAAGGTATTCTTCCTTCAGCTAAAACATGCATGTGGAACCCAAATATGATCAACCATGTGAACGGGAGACGTGTTCAAATATGTCTCAGTTTTCGTACCCTGGTACTCGGGTGCAACATTCCAGACGCTTTACTAACACTCTCCCCACTTGGAGAGTCAGTCCCTTTAACCTCCTGTTTGGCCCAGTTTGCAATTTCTGCGGAAGATGAACAGGAATAGCGAGAACCAATGAGAGGCTAGCTGGAGGTGTCTGAACGGGCAAATTTAACTCTCATTTCCCACCAGGAAGAGGAATTAACCAAAGGCTCAGCGTGCCGGGCCGGAACCAGATTAGGGCCTGAAGCCATCCTGCGGTGTTGCGGCCAGGTCACAAGAAAGCGAGTTGAAGAAAGGAGCTCAGGGGCACTGTAATTCACAAACCTGCAGAGTTATAAATGACAGCTATCGTCCAAAAATAGACTGAAGTAAGGCTGCCAAGAGGACTTGAAAGCGGGGCAGAATTGCAGGAAACCGATTTCAGGAGGTAGACTGGAATTGCATTGAAAGCATAGGAAAAGAGGCAGAACGTCCACAATGATGCACTTGGCCAAAAAGGGCGTATGCGTTTTTTCCTGAATATATTCAGGAAAAAACGCATACGCCCTTTTTGGCCAACCAAGCAAGCTTGCAAAGGAAATCTGCACTACAATGAAGTCTCACTTCCCCCCGGTCAAAAGGGCCATCTGAAAACAGTGTAAAATCCAGAAAGGCAGGACAGGCCATGGAGAACTGGGAGCCTTGTTATGCTGATGTGCTGGATGTAAATTGCCAACAGACACTTGGGAGAAGTGTATGGTGTTTCCTGAAACATCTAAAAAACAAAGCAACAGAGCCTAGGGCACTTCCACTTATGGTCCTATAGCTTAGGGAAATTAAAATCAAAAAGACACAGCCACCCCAAAGTTTGGGACGCCTCTGTTTACAAGAACCTCGTTTACAATACAAGTTCAACATCGCAGAAAGTGAAAAATGGATAAAGAAGTTGTGGTATTCACTTACAAAGCAATATCACTCAGCAATGAAATCTATGTCATCAGGCCCTTAGCAGCACAATTAGTGGATTCAGGTATGATGATTCTAACTGAAATAAGTCACACAGAAAAAGAAACATCATAAGATATCAGTAATACACGGAATGTAAACTTGGCTACACAGGAACTGAATTACAGAACAGAACAGGGTCTCAAATTTAGAAAACCAACTTATGCTTGCTTAAGGGAAAAGGTGAGTTGGGGTGCTGCATAAAACCAGAGATTGAGATGAGCACAGATAAAGTTCCTTAAGCCAAATATGGAATAGACAAGAGCTACTCCTTGCTCAACGAAATGGACTCAACACCGCATATTAAACGCCTAAGAATGTACCTGACTAGTAAGTATCTTAAAACCTATGGATTGCTATGTCTCCGAAAGAGAATCAAGCATGTGTACAGGGGCATAAACGCAGCAGTGATAGGATTGGAGAGGTTCGGTGAGCAAATGAAGACCCTTTGAAGTCATATTGCATGGTACCCATTCCACGGGTTTCAACTACCCAGGTTTAAGGTATTCTTCCTTCAGCTAAAACATGCATGTGGAACCCAGAGTATGATCAACCCTGTGATCCGGAGACGTGTTCAAATATGTCTCAGTTTTCGTACCCTGGTACTCGGGTGCAACATTCCAGACACTTTACTAACACTCTCCCGACTTGGAGAGTCAGTCCCTTTAACCTCCTGTTTGGCCCAGTTTGCAATTTCTGCGGAAGATGAACAGGAATAGCGAGAACCAATGAGAGACTAGCTGGAGGTGTCTGGACGGGCAAATTTAACTCTCATTTCCCACCAGGAAGAGGAATTAACCAAAGGCTCAGCGTGCCGTGCCGGAACCAGATTAGGGCCTGAAGCCATCCTGTGGTGTTGCAGCCAGGTCACAAGAAAGCAAGTTGAAGAAAGGAGCGCAGGGGCACTGTAATTCACAAACCTGCAGAGTTATAAATGACAGCTATCGTCCAAAAATAGACTGAAGTAAGGCTGCCAAGAGGACTTGAAAGCGGGGCAGAATTGCAGGAAACCGATTTCAGGAGGTAGACTGGAATTGCATTGAAAGCATAGGAAAAGAGGCAGAACGTCCACAATGATGCACTTGGCCAAAAAGGGCGTATGCGTTTTTTCCTGAATATATTCAGGAAAAAACGCATACGCCCTTTTTGGCCAACCCAGCAAGCTTGCAAAGGAAATCTGCACTACAATGAAGTCTCACTTCCCCCCGGTCAAAAGGGCCATCTGAAAAAAGTGTAAAATCCAGAAAGGCAGGACAGGCCATGGAGAACTGGGAGCCTTGTTATGCTGATGGGCGGGATGTAAATTGCCAACAACCACTCGGGAGAAGTGTATGGTGTTTCCTGAAACATCTAAAAAACAAAGCAACAGAACCTAGGGCACTTCCACTTATGGTCCTATAGCTTAGGGAAATTAAAATCAAAAAGACACAGCCACCCCAAAGTTTGGAACGGCTCTGTTTACAAGAACCTTGTTTACAGTACAAGTTCAACATCGCAGAAAGTGAAAAATGGATAAAGAAGTTGTGGTATTTACTTACAAAGCAATATCACTCAGCAATGAAATCTGTGTCATCAGGCCCTTAGCAGCACAATGAGTGGATTCAGGTATGATGATTCTAACTGAAATAAGTCACGCAGAAAAAGAAACATCATAAGATATCAGTAATACACAGAATGTAAACTTGGCTACACAGGAACTGAATTACAGAACAGAACAGGGTCTCAAATTTAGAAAACCAACTTATGCTTGCTTAAGGGTAAAGGTGAGTTGGGGTGCTGCATAAAACCAGAGATTGAAATGAGCACAGATAAAGTTCCTTAAGCCAAATATGGAATAGACAAGAGCTACTCCTTGCTCAACGAAATGGACTCAACACCGCATAGTAAACGCCTAAGAATGTACCTGACTAGTAAGTATCTTAAAACCTATGGATCGCTATGTCTCCGAAAGAGAATCAAGCATGTGTACAGGGGCATAAACGCAGCAGTGATAGGATTGGAGAGGTTCGGTGAGCAAATGAAGACCCTTTGAAGTCATATTGCATGGTACCCATTCCACGGGTTTCAACTACCCAGGTTTAAGGTATTCTCCCTTCAGCTAAAACATGCATGTGGAACCTAGAGTATGATCAACCATGTGATCGGGAGACGTGTTCAAATATGTCTCAGTTTTCGTACCCTGGTACTCAGGTGCAACATTCCAGACGCTTTACTAACACTCTCCCGACTTGGAGAGTCAGTCCCTTTAACCTCCTGTTTGGCCCAGTTTGCAATTTCTGCGGAAGATGAACAGGAATAGCGAGAACCAATGATAGGCTAGCTGGAGGTGTCTGGACGGGCAAATTTAACTCTCATTTCCCACCAGGAGGACGAAATAACCAAAGGCTCAGCGTGCCGTGCCAGAACCAGATTAGGGCCTGAAGCCATCCTGCGGTGTTGCGGCCAGGTCACAAGAAAGCGAGTTGAAGAAAGGAGCTCAGGGGCACTGTAATTCGCAAACCTGCAGAGTTATAAATGACAGCTATCGTCCAAAAATAGACTGAAGTAAGGCTGCCAAGAGGACTTGAAAGCGGGGCAGAATTGCAGGAAACCGATTTCAGGAGGTAGACTGGAATTGCATTGAAAGCATAGGAAAAGAGGCAGAACGTCCACAATGATGCACTTGGCCAAAAAGGGCGTATGCGTTTTTTCCTTAATATATTCAGGAAAAAACGCATACGCCCTTTTTGGCCAACCAAGCAAGCTTGCAAAGGAAATCTGCACTACAATGAAGTCTCACTTCCCCCCCGGTCAAAAGGGCCATCTGAAAAAAGTGTAAAATCCAGAAAGGCAGGACAGGCCATGGAGAACTGGGAGCCTTGTTATGCTGAAGGGCGGGATGTAAATTGCCAACAACCACTCGGGAGAAGTGTATGGTGTTTCCTGAAACATCTAAAAAACAAAGCAACAGAGCCTAGGGCACTTCCACTTATGGTCCTATAGCTTAGGGAATTTAAAATCAAAAAGACAAAGCCACCCCAAAGTTTGGAACGGCTCTGTTTACAAGAACCTCATTTACAGTACAAGTTCAACATCGCAGAAAGTGAAAAATGGATAAAAAAGTTGTGGTATTTACTTACAAAGCAATATCACTCAGCAATGAAATCTATGTCATCAGGCCCTTAGCAGCACAATGAGTGGATTCAGGTATGATGATTCTAACTGAAATAAGTCACACAGAAAAAGAAACATCATAAGATATCAGTAATACACGGAATGTAAACTTGGCTACACAGGAACTGAATTACAGAACAGAACAGGGTCTCAAATTTAGAAAACCAACTTATGCTTGCTTAAGGGTAAAGGTGAGTTGGGGTGCTGCATAAAACCAGAGATTGAAATGAGCACAGATAATGTTCCTTAAGCCAAATATGGAATAGACAAGAGCTACTCCTTGCTCAACGAAATGGACTCAACACCGCATATTAAACGCCTAAGAATGTACCTGACTAGTAAGTATCTTAAAACCTATGGATTGCTATGTCTCCGAAAGAGAATCAAGCATGTGTACAGGGGCATAAACGCAGCAGTGATAGGATTGGAGAGGTTCGGTGAGCAAATGAAGACCCTTTGAAGTCATATTGCATGGTACCCATTCCACGGGTTTCAACTACCCAGGTTTAAGGTATTCTTCCTTCAGCTAAAACATGCATGTGGAACCTAGAGTATGATCAACCATGTGATCGGGAGACGTGTTCAAATATGTCTCAGTTTTCGTACCCTGGTACTCGGGTGCAACATTCCAGACGCTTTACTAACACTCTCCCCACTTGGAGAGTCAGTCCCTTTAACCTCCTGTTTGGCCCATTTTGCAATTTCTGCGGAAGATGAACAGGAATAGTGAGAACCAATGAGAGACTAGCTGGAGGTGTCTGGACGGGCAAATTTAACTCTCATTTCCCACCAGGAAGAGGAATTAACCAAAGGCTCAGCGTGCCGTGCCGGAACCAGATTAGGGCCTGAAGCCATCCTGGGTGTTTCGGCCAGCTCACAAGAAAGCGAGTTGAAGAAAGGAGCTCAGGGGCACTGTAATTCACAAACCTGCAGAGTTATAAATGACAGCTATCGTCCAAAAATAGACTGAAGTAAGGCTGCCAAGAGTACTTGAAAGCAGGGCAGAATTGCAGGAAACCGATTTCAGGAGGTAGACTGGAATTGCATTGAAAGCATAGGAAAAGAGGCAGAACGTCCACAATGATGCACTTGGCCAAAAAGGGCGTATGCGTTTTTTCCTGAATATATTCAGGAAAAAACGCATACGCCCTTTTTGGCCAACCAAGCAAGCTTGCAAAGGAAATCTGCACTACAATGAAGTCTCACTTCCCCCCGGTCAAAAGGGCTATCTGAAAAAAGTGTAAAATCCAGAAAGGCAGGACAGGCCATGGAGAACTGGGAGCCTTGTTATGCTGATGGGCGGGATGTAAATTGCCAACAACCACTCGGGAGAAGTGTATGGTGTTTCCTGAAACATCTAAAAAACAAAGCAACAGAACCTAGGGCACTTCCACTTATGGTCCTATAGCTTAGGGAAATTAAAATCAAAAAGACACAGCCACCCCAAAGTTTGGAACGGCTCTGTTTACAAGAACCTCGTTTACAGTACAAGTTCAACATCGCAGAAAGTGAAAAATGGATAAAGAAGTTGTGGTATTTACTTACAAAGCAATATCACTCAGCAATGAAATCTGTGTCATCAGGCACTTAGCAGCACAATGAGTGGATTCAGGTATGATGATTCTAACTGAAATAAGTCACACAGAAAAAGAAACATCATAAGATATCAGTAATACACGGAATGGAAACTTGGCTACACAGGAACTGAATTACAGAACAGAACAGGGTCTCAAATTTAGAAAACCAACTTATGCTTGCTTAAGGGTAAAGGTGAGTTGGGGTGCTGCATAAAACCAGAGATTGAAATGAGCACAGATAAAGTTCCTTAAGCCAAATATGGAATAGACAAGAGCTACTCCTTGCTCAACGAAATGGACTCAACACCGCATATTAAACACCTAAGAATGTAACTGACTAGTAAGTATCTTAAAACCTATGGATTGCTATGTCTCCGAAAGAGAATCAAGCATGTGTACAGGGGCATAAATGCAGCAGTGATAGGATTGGAGAGGTTCGGTGAGCAAATGAAGACCCTTTGAAGTCATATTGCATGGTACCCATTCCACGGGTTTCAACTACCCAGGTTTAAGGTATTCTTCCTTCAGCTAAAACATGCATGTGGAACCTAGAGTATGATCAACCATGTGATCGGGAGACGTGTTCAAATATGTCTCAGTTTTCGTACCCTGGTACTCGGGTGCAACGTTCCAGACACTTTACTAACACTCTCCCGACTTGGAGAGTCAGTCCCTTTAACCTCCTGTTTGGCCCAGTTTGCAATTTCTGCGGAAGATGAACAGGAATAGTGAGAACCAATGAGAGGCTAGCTGGAGGTGTCTGGATGGGCAAATTTAACTCTCATTTCCCACCAGGAAGAGGAATTAACCAAAGGCTCAGCGTGCCGTGCCGGAACCAGATTAGGGCCTGAAGCCATCCTGTGGTGTTGCAGCCAGGTCACAAGAAAGCAAGTTGAAGAAAGGAGCTCAGGGGCACTGTAATTCACAAACCTGCAGAGTTATAAATGACAGCTATCGTCCAAAAATAGACTGAAGTAAGGCTGCCAAGAGGACTTGAAAGCGGGGCAGAATTGCAGGAAACCGATTTCAGGAGGTAGACTGGAATTGCATTGAAAGCATAGGAAAAGAGGCAGAACGTCCACAATGATGCACTTGGCCAAAAAGGGCGTATGCGTTTTTTCCTGAATATATTCAGGAAAAAACGCATACGCCCTTTTTGGCCAACCCAGCAAGCTTGCAAAGGAAATCTGCACTACAATGAAGTCTCACTTCCCCCCGGTCAAAAGGGCCATCTGAAAAAAGTGTAAAATCCAGAAAGGCAGGACAGGCCATGGAGAACTGGGAGCCTTGTTATGCTGATGGGCGGGATGTAAATTGCCAACAACCACTCGGGAGAAGTGTATGGTGTTTCCTGAAACATCTAAAAAACAAAGCAACAGAACCTAGGGCACTTCCACTTATGGTCCTATAGCTTAGGGAAATTAAAATCAAAAAGACACAGCCACCCCAAAGTTTGGAACGGCTCTGTTTACAAGAACCTTGTTTACAGTACAAGTTCAACATCGCAGAAAGTGAAAAATGGATAAAGAAGTTGTGGTATTTACTTACAAAGCAATATCACTCAGCAATGAAATCTGTGTCATCAGGCCCTTAGCAGCACAATGAGTGGATTCAGGTATGATGATTCTAACTGAAATAAGTCACGCAGAAAAAGAAACATCATAAGATATCAGTAATACACAGAATGTAAACTTGGCTACACAGGAACTGAATTACAGAACAGAACAGGGTCTCAAATTTAGAAAACCAACTTATGCTTGCTTAAGGGTAAAGGTGAGTTGGGGTGCTGCATAAAACCAGAGATTGAAATGAGCACAGATAAAGTTCCTTAAGCCAAATATGGAATAGACAAGAGCTACTCCTTGCTCAACGAAATGGACTCAACACCGCATATTAAACGCCTAAGAATGTACCTGACTAGTAAGTATCTTAAAACCTATGGATCGCTATGTCTCCGAAAGAGAATCAAGCATGTGTACAGGGGCATAAACGCAGCAGTGATAGGATTGGAGAGGTTCGGTGAGCAAATGAAGACCCTTTGAAGTCATATTGCATGGTACCCATTCCACGGGTTTCAACTACCCAGGTTTAAGGTATTCTCCCTTCAGCTAAAACATGCATGTGGAACCTAGAGTATGATCAAGCATGTGATCGGGAGACGTGTTCAAATATGTCTCAGTTTTCGTACCCTGGTACTCGGGTGCAACATTCCAGACGCTTTACTAACACTCTCCCGACTTGGAGAGTCAGTCCCTTTAACCTCCTGTTTGGCCCAGTTTGCAATTTCTGCGGAAGATGAACAGGAATAGCGAGAACCAATGATAGGCTAGCTGGAGGTGTCTGGACGGGCAAATTTAACTCTCATTTCCCACCAGGAGGACGAAATAAACAAAGGCTCAGCGTGCCGAGCCAGAACCAGATTAGGGCCTGAAGCCATCCTGCGGTGTTGCGGCCAGGTCACAAGAAAGCGAGTTGAAGAAAGGAGCTCAGGGGCACTGTAATTCGCAAACCTGCAGAGTTATAAATGACAGCTATCGTCCAAAAATAGACTGAAGTAAGGCTGCCAAGAGGACTTGAAAGCGGGGCAGAATTGCAGGAAACCGATTTCAGGAGGTAGACTGGAATTGCATTGAAAGCATAGGAAAAGAGGCAGAACGTCCACAATGATGCACTTGGCCAAAAAGGGCGTATGCGTTTTTTCCTTAATATATTCAGGAAAAAACGCATACGCCCTTTTTGGCCAACCAAGCAAGCTTGCAAAGGAAATCTGCACTACAATGAAGTCTCACTTCCCCCCGGTCAAAAGGGCCATCTGAAAAAAGTGTAAAATCCAGAAAGGCAGGACAGGCCATGGAGAACTGGGAGCCTTGTTATGCTGAAGGGCGGGATGTAAATTGCCAACAACCACTCGGGAGAAGTGTATGGTGTTTCCTGAAACATCTAAAAAACAAAGCAACAGAACCTAGGGCACTTCCACTTATGGTCCTATAGCTTAGGGAAATTAAAATCAAAAAGACACAGCCACCCCAAAGTTTGGAACGGCTCTGTTTACAAGAACCTCGTTTACAGTACAAGTTCAACATCGCAGAAAGTGAAAAATGGATAAAGAAGTTGTGGTATTTACTTACAAAGCAATATCACTCAGCAATGAAATCTGTGTCATCAGGCACTTAGCAGCACAATGAGTGGATTCAGGTATGATGATTCTAACTGAAATAAGTCACACAGAAAAAGAAACATCATAAGATATCAGTAATACACGGAATGTAAACTTGGCTACACAGGAACTGAATTACAGAACAGAACAGGGTCTCAAATTTAGAAAACCAACTTATGCTTGCTTAAGGGTAAAGGTGAGTTGGGGTGCTGCATAAAACCAGAGATTGAAATGAGCACAGATAAAGTTCC
The DNA here is from genome assembly GCF_949987515.2 of Delphinus delphis. Taxonomy (NCBI): domain Eukaryota; kingdom Metazoa; phylum Chordata; class Mammalia; order Artiodactyla; family Delphinidae; genus Delphinus; species Delphinus delphis. Next base: position 235,248 of record NW_027192711.1, read on the forward strand.
TTAAGCCAAATATGGAATAGACAAGAGCTACTCCTTGCTCAACGAAATGGACTCAACACCGCATATTAAACACCTAAGAATGTAACTGACTAGTAAGTATCTTAAAACCTATGGAGTGCTATGTCTCCGAAAGAGAATCAAGCATGTGTACAGGGGCATAAATGCAGCAGTGATAGGATTGGAGAGGTTCGGTGAGCAAATGAAGACCCTTTGAAGTCATATTGCATGGTACCCATTCCACGGGTTTCAACTACCCAGGTTTAAGGTATTCTTCCTTCAGCTAAAACATGCATGTGGAACCTAGAGTATGATCAACCATGTGATCGGGAGACGTGTTCAAATATGTCTCAGTTTTCGTACCCTGGTACTCGGGTGCAACGTTCCAGACACTTTACTAACACTCTCCCGACTTGGAGAGTCAGTCCCTTTAACCTCCTGTTTGGCCCAGTTTGCAATTTCTGCGGAAGATGAACAGGAATAGTGAGAACCAATGAGAGGCTAGCTGGAGGTGTCTGGATGGGCAAATTTAACTCTCATTTCCCACCAGGAAGAGGAATTAACCAAAGGCTCAGCGTGCCGTGCCGGAACCAGATTAGGGCCTGAAGCCATCCTGTGGTGTTGCAGCCAGGTCACAAGAAAGCAAGTTGAAGAAAGGAGCTCAGGGGCACTGTAATTCACAAACCTGCAGAGTTATAAATGACAGCTATCGTCCAAAAATAGACTGAAGTAAGGCTGCCAAGAGGACTTGAAAGCGGGGCAGAATTGCAGGAAACCGATTTCAGGAGGTAGACTGGAATTGCATTGAAAGCATAGGAAAAGAGGCAGAACGTCCACAATGATGCACTTGGCCAAAAAGGGCGTATGCGTTTTTTCCTGAATATATTCAGGAAAAAACGCATACGCCCTTTTTGGCCAACCCAGCAAGCTTGCAAAGGAAATCTGCACTACAATGAAGTCTCACTTCCCCCCGGTCAAAAGGGCCATCTGAAAAAAGTGTAAAATCCAGAAAGGCAGGACAGGCCATGGAGAACTGGGAGCCTTGTTATGCTGATGGGCGGGATGTAAATTGCCAACAACCACTCGGGAGAAGTGTATGGTGTTTCCTGAAACATCTAAAAAACAAAGCAACAGAACCTAGGGCACTTCCACTTATGGTCCTATAGCTTAGGGAAATTAAAATCAAAAAGACACAGCCACCCCAAAGTTTGGAACGGCTCTGTTTACAAGAACCTTGTTTACAGTACAAGTTCAACATCGCAGAAAGTGAAAAATGGATAAAGAAGTTGTGGTATTTACTTACAAAGCAATATCACTCAGCAATGAAATCTGTGTCATCAGGCCCTTAGCAGCACAATGAGTGGATTCAGGTATGATGATTCTAACTGAAATAAGTCACGCAGAAAAAGAAACATCATAAGATATCAGTAATACACAGAATGTAAACTTGGCTACACAGGAACTGAATTACAGAACAGAACAGGGTCTCAAATTTAGAAAACCAACTTATGCTTGCTTAAGGGTAAAGGTGAGTTGGGGTGCTGCATAAAACCAGAGATTGAAATGAGCACAGATAAAGTTCCTTAAGCCAAATATGGAATAGACAAGAGCTACTCCTTGCTCAACGAAATGGACTCAACACCGCATATTAAACGCCTAAGAATGTACCTGACTAGTAAGTATCTTAAAACCTATGGATCGCTATGTCTCCGAAAGAGAATCAAGCATGTGTACAGGGGCATAAACGCAGCAGTGATAGGATTGGAGAGGTTCGGTGAGCAAATGAAGACCCTTTGAAGTCATATTGCATGGTACCCATTCCACGGGTTTCAACTACCCAGGTTTAAGGTATTCTCCCTTCAGCTAAAACATGCATGTGGAACCTAGAGTATGATCAAGCATGTGATCGGGAGACGTGTTCAAATATGTCTCAGTTTTCGTACCCTGGTACTCAGGTGCAACATTCCAGACGCTTTACTAACACTCTCCCGACTTGGAGAGTCAGTCCCTTTAACCTCCTGTTTGGCCCAGTTTGCAATTTCTGCGGAAGATGAACAGGAATAGCGAGAACCAATGATAGGCTAGCTGGAGGTGTCTGGACGGGCAAATTTAACTCTCATTTCCCACCAGGAGGACGAAATAAACAAAGGCTCAGCGTGCCGTGCCAGAACCAGATTAGGGCCTGAAGCCATCCTGCGGTGTTGCGGCCAGGTCACAAGAAAGCGAGTTGAAGAAAGGAGCTCAGGGGCACTGTAATTCGCAAACCTGCAGAGTTATAAATGACAGCTATCGTCCAAAAATAGACTGAAGTAAGGCTGCCAAGAGGACTTGAAAGCGGGGCAGAATTGCAGGAAACCGATTTCAGGAGGTAGACTGGAATTGCATTGAAAGCATAGGAAAAGAGGCAGAACGTCCACAATGATGCACTTGGCCAAAAAGGGCGTATGCGTTTTTTCCTTAATATATTCAGGAAAAAACGCATACGCCCTTTTTGGCCAACCAAGCAAGCTTGCAAAGGAAATCTGCACTACAATGAAGTCTCACTTCCCCCCGGTCAAAAGGGCCATCTGAAAAAAGTGTAAAATCCAGAAAGGCAGGACAGGCCATGGAGAACTGGGAGCCTTGTTATGCTGAAGGTTGGGATGTAAATTGCCAACAGACACTTGGGAGAAGTGTATGGTGTTTCCTGAAACATCTATAAAACAAAGCAACAGAGCCTAGGGCACTTCCACTTATGGTCCTAAAGCTTAGGGAATTTAAAATCAAAAAGACAAAGCCACCCCAAAGTTTGGAACGGCTCTGTTTACAAGAACCTCATTTACAGTACAAGTTCAACATCGCAGAAAGTGAAAAATGGATAAAAAAGTTGTGGTATTTACTTACAAAGCAATATCACTCAGCAATGAAATCTATGTCATCAGGCCCTTAGCAGCACAATGAGTGGATTCAGGTATGATGATTCTAACTGAAATAAGTCACACAGAAAAAGAAACATCATAAGATATCAGTAATACACGGAATGTAAACTTGGCTACACAGGAACTGAATTACAGAACAGAACAGGGTCTCAAATTTAGAAAACCAACTTATGCTTGCTTAAGGGTAAAGGTGAGTTGGGGTGCTGCATAAAACCAGAGATTGAAATGAGCACAGATAATGTTCCTTAAGCCAAATATGGAATAGACAAGAGCTACTCCTTGCTCAACGAAATGGACTCAACACCGCATATTAAACGCCTAAGAATGTACCTGACTAGTAAGTATCTTAAAACCTATGGATTGCTATGTCTCCGAAAGAGAATCAAGCATGTGTACAGGGGCATAAACGCAGCAGTGATAGGATTGGAGAGGTTCGGTGAGCAAATGAAGACCCTTTGAAGTCATATTGCATGGTACCCATTCCACGGGTTTCAACTACCCAGGTTTAAGGTATTCTTCCTTCAGCTAAAACATGCATGTGGAACCTAGAGTATGATCAACCATGTGATCGGGAGACGTGTTCAAATATGTCTCAGTTTTCCTCCCCTGGTACTCGGGTGCAACATTCCAGACACTTTACTAACACTCTCCCGACTTGGAGAGTCAGTCCCTTTAACCTCCTGTTTGGCCCAGTTTGCAATTTCTGTGGAAGATGAACAGGAATAGCGAGAACCAATGAGAGGCTAGCTGGAGGTGTCTGGATGGGCAAATTTAACTCTCATTTCCCGCCAGGAAGAGGAATTAACCAAAGGCTCAGCGTGCCGTGCCGGAACCAGATTAGGGCCTGAAGCCATCCTGTGGTGTTGCAGCCAGGTCACAAGAAAGCAAGTTGAAGAAAGGAGCGCAGGGGCACTGTAATTCACAAACCTGCAGAGTTATAAATGACAGCTATCGTCCAAAAATAGACTGAAGTAAGGCTGCCAAGAGGACTTGAAAGCGGGGCAGAATTGCAGGAAACCGATTTCAGGAGGTAGACTGGAATTGCATTGAAAGCATAGGAAAAGAGGCAGAACGTCCACAATGATGCACTTGGCCAAAAAGGGCGTATGCGTTTTTTCCTGAATATATTCAGGAAAAAACGCATACGCCCTTTTTGGCCAACCCAGCAAGCTTGCAAAGGAAATCTGCACTACAATGAAGTCTCACTTCCCCCCGGTCAAAAGGGCCATCTGAAAAAAGTGTAAAATCCAGAAAGGCAGGACAGGCCATGGAGAACTGGGAGCCTTGTTATGCTGATGGGCGGGATGTAAATTGCCAACAACCACTCGGGAGAAGTGTATGGTGTTTCCTGAAACATCTAAAAAACAAAGCAACAGAACCTAGGGCACTTCCACTTATGGTCCTATAGCTTAGGGAAATTAAAATCAAAAAGACACAGCCACCCCAAAGTTTGGAAAGGCTCTGTTTACAAGAACCTCGTTTACAGTACAAGTTCAACATCGCAGAAAGTGAAAAATGGATAAAGAAGTTGTGGTATTTACTTACAAAGCAATATCACTCAGCAATGAAATCTGTGTCATCAGGCCCTTAGCAGCACAATGAGTGGATTCAGGTATGATGATTCTAACTGAAATAAGTCACACAGAAAAAGAAACATCATAAGATATCAGTAATACACGGAATGTAAACTTGGCTACACAGGAACTGAATTACAGAACAGAACAGGGTCTCAAATTTAGAAAACCAACTTATGCTTGCTTAAGGGTAAAGGTGAGTTGGGGTGCTGCATAAAACCAGAGATTGAAATGAGCACAGATAAAGTTCCTTAAGCCAAATATGGAATAGACAAGAGCTACTCCTTGCTCAACGAAATGGACTCAACACCGCATATTAAACGCCTAAGAATGTACCTGACTAGTAAGTATCTTAAAACCTATGGATTGCTATGTCTCTGAAAGAGAATCATGCATGTGTACAGGGGCATAAACGCAGCAGTGATAGGATTGGAGAGGTTCGGTGAGCAAATGAAGACCCTTTGAAGTCATATTGCATGGTACCCATTCCACAGGTTTCAACTACCCAGGTTTAAGGTATTCTTCCTTCAGCTAAAACATGCATGTGGAACCTAGAGTATGATCAACCATGTGATCGGGAGACGTGTTCAAATATGTCTCAGTTTTCGTACCCTGGTACTCGGGTGCAACATTCCAGACGCTTTACTAACACTCTCCCCACTTGGAGAGTCAGTCCCTTTAACCTCCTGTTTGGCCCAGTTTGCAATTTCTGTGGAAGATGAACAGGAATAGCGAGAACCAATGAGAGACTAGCTGGAGGTGTCTGGATGGGCAAATTTAACTCTCATTTCCCACCAGGAAGAGGAATTAACCAAAGGCTCAGCGTGCCGTGCCAGAACCAGATTAGGGCCTGAAGACATCCTGCGGTGTTGCGGCCAGGTCACAAGAAAGCGAGTTGAAGAAAGGAGCTCAGGGGCACTGTAATTCACAAACCTGCAGAGTTATAAATGACAGCTATTGTCCAAAAATAGACTGAAGTAAGGCTGCCAAGAGGACTTGAAAGCGGGGCAGAATTGCAGGAAACCGATTTCAGGAGGTAGACTGGAATTGCATTGAAAGCATAGGAAAAGAGGCAGAACGTCCACAATGATGCACTTGGCCAAAAAGGGCGTATGCGTTTTTTCCTGAATATATTCAGGAAAAAACGCATACGCCCTTTTTGGCCAACCAAGCAAGCTTGCAAAGGAAATCTGCACTACAATGAAGTGTCACTTCCCCCCGGTCAAAAGGGCCATCTGAAAAAAGTGTAAAATCCAGAAAGGCAGGACAGGCCATGGAGAACTGGGAGCCTTGTTATGCTGATGGGCGGGATGTAAATTGCCAACAACCACTCGGGAAAAGTGTATGGTGTTTCCTGAAACATCTAAAAAACAAAGCAACAGAGCCTAGGGCACTTCCACTTATGGTCCTATAGCTTAGGGAATTTAAAATCAAAAAGACACAGCCACCCCAAAGTTTGGAACGGCTCTGTTTACAAGAACCTCGTTTACAGTACAAGTTCAACATCGCAGAAATTGAAAAATGGATAAAGAAGTTGTGGTATTTACTTACAAAGCAATATCACTCAGCAATGAAATCTGTGTCATCAGGCCCTTAGCAGCACAATGAGTGGATTCAGGTATGATGATTCTAACTGAAATAAGTCACACAGAAAAAGAAACATCATAAGATATCAGTAATACACGGAATGGAAACTTGGCTACACAGGAACTGAATTACAGAACAGAACAGGGTCTCAAATTTAGAAAACCAACTTATGCTTGCTTAAGGGGAAAGGTGAGTTGGGGTGCTGCATAAAACCAGAGATTGAAATGAGCACAGATAAAGTTCCTTAAGCCAAATATGGAATAGACAAGAGCTACTCCTTGCTCAACGAAATGGACTCAACACCGCATATTAAACGCCTAAGAATGTACCTGACTAGTAAGTATCTTAAAACCTATGGATTGCTATGTCTCCGAAAGAGAATCAAGCATGTGTACAGGGGCATAAACGCAGCAGTGATAGGATTGGAGAGGTTCGGTGAGCAAATGAAGACCCTTTGAAGTCATATTGCATGGTACCCATTCCACGGGTGTCAAATACACAGGTTTAAGGTATTCTTCCTTCAGCTAAAACATGCATGTGGAACCCAAGTATGATCAACCATGTGAACGGGAGACGTGTTCAAATATGTCTCAGTTTTCCTCCCCTGGTACTCGGGTGCAACATTCCAGACGCTTTACTAACACTCTCCCCACTTGGAAAGTCAGCGCCTTTAACCTCCTGTTTGGCCCAGTTTGCAATTTCTGCGGAAGATGAACAGGAATAGCGAGAACCAATGAGAGACTAGCTGGAGGTGTCTGGACGGGCAAATTTAACTCTCATTTCCCACCAGGAAGAGGAAATAACCAAAGGCTCAGCATGCCGTGCCGGAACCAGATTAGGGCCTGAAGACATCCTGCGGTGTTGCGGCCAGGTCACAAGAAAGCGAGTTGAAGAAAGGAGCTCAGGGGCACTGTAATTCACAAACCTGCAGAGTTATAAATGACAGCTATCGTCCAAAAATAGACTGAAGTAAGGCTGCCAAGAGGACTTGAAAGCGGGGCAGAATTGCAGGAAACCGATTTCAGGAGGTAGACTGGAATTGCATTGAAAGCATAGGAAAAGAGGCAGAACGTCCACAATGATGCACTTGTCCAAAAAGGGCGTATGCGTTTTTTCCTGAATATATTCAGGAAAAAACGCATACGCCCTTTTTGGCCAACCAAGCAAGCTTGCAAAGGAAATCTGCACTACAATGAAGTCTCACTTCCCCCCGGTCAAAAGGGCCATCTGAAAAAAGTGTAAAATCCAGAAAGGCAGGACAGGCCATGGAGAACTGGGAGCCTTGTTATGCTGATGGGCGGGATGTAAATTGCCAACAACCACTCGGGAGAAGTGTATGGTGTTTCCTGAAACATCTAAAAAACAAAGCAACAGAGCCTAGGTCACTTCCACTTATGGTCCTATAGCTTAGGGAATTTAAAATCAAAAAGACACAGCCACCCCAAAGTTTGGAACGGCTCTGTTTACAAGAACCTCGTTTACAGTACAAGTTCAACATCGCAGAAATTGAAAAATGGATAAAGAAGTTGTGGTATTTACTTACAAAGCAATATCACTCAGCAATGAAATCTGTGTCATCAGGCCCTTAGCAGCACAATGAGTGGATTCAGGTATGATGATTCTAACTGAAATAAGTCACACAGAAAAAGAAACATCATAAGATATCAGTAATACACGGAATGGAAACTTGGCTACACAGGAACTGAATTACAGAACAGAACAGGGTCTCAAATTTAGAAAACCAACTTATGCTTGCTTAAGGGGAAAGGTGAGTTGGGGTGCTGCATAAAACCAGAGATTGAAATGAGCACAGATAAAGTTCCTTAAGCCAAATATGGAATAGACAAGAGCTCCTCCTTGCTCAACGAAATGGACTCAACACCGCATATTAAACGCCTAAGAATGTACCTGACTAGTAAGTATCTTAAAACCTATGGATTGCTATGTCTCCGAAAGAGAATCAAGCATGTGTACAGGGGCATAAACGCAGCAGTGATAGGATTGGAGAGTTTCGGTGAGCAAATGAAGACCCTTTGAAGTCATATTGCATGGTACCCATTCCACGGGTTTCAAATACACAGGTTTAAGGTATTCTTCCTTCAGCTAAAACATGCATGTGGAACCCAAGTATGATCAACCATGTGAACGGGAGACGTGTTCAAATATGTCTCAGTTTTCCTCCCCTGGTACTCGGGTGCAACATTCCAGACGCTTTACTAACACTCTCCCCACTTGGAAAGTCAGCGCCTTTAACCTCCTGTTTGGCCCAGTTTGCAATTTCTGCGGAAGATGAACAGGAATAGCGAGAACCAATGAGAGACTAGCTGGAGGTGTCTGGACGGGCAAATTTAACTCTCATTTCCCACCAGGAAGAGGAAATAACCAAAGGCTCAGCATGCCGTGCCGGAACCAGATTAGGGCCTGAAGACATCCTGCGGTGTTGCGGCCAGGTCACAAGAAAGCGAGTTGAAGAAAGGAGCTCAGGGGCACTGTAATTCACAAACCTGCAGAGTTATAAATGACAGCTATCGTCCAAAAATAGACTGAAGTAAGGCTGCCAAGAGGACTTGAAAGCGGGGCAGAATTGCAGGAAACCGATTTCAGGAGGTAGACTGGAATTGCATTGAAAGCATAGGAAAAGAGGCAGAACGTCCACAATGATGCACTTGGCCAAAAAGGGCGTATGCGTTTTTTCCTGAATATATTCAGGAAAAAACGCATACGCCCTTTTTGGCCAACCAAGCAAGCTTGCAAAGGAAATCTGCACTACAATGAAGTCTCACTTCCCCCCGGTCAAAAGGGCCATCTGAAAAAAGTGTAAAATCCAGAAAGGCAGGACAGGCCATGGAGAACTGGGAGCCTTGTTATGCTGATGGGCGGGATGTAAATTGCCAACAACCACTCGGGAGAAGTGTATGGTGTTTCCTGAAACATCTAAAAAACAAAGCAACAGAGCCTAGGGCATTTCCACTTATGGTCCTATAGCTTAGGGAAATTAAATTCAAAAAGACACAGCCACCCCAAAGTTTGGAACGGCTCTGTTTACAAGAACCTCGTTTACAGTACAAGTTCAACATCGCAGAAAGTGAAAAATGGATAAAGAACTTGTGGTACTTACGTACAATGCAGTATCACTCAGCAATGAAATCTATGTCATCAGCCCCGTAGCAGCATAATGAGTGGATTCAGGTACGATGATTCTAACTGAAATAAGTCACACAGAAAAAGAAACATCATAAGATATCACTAATACACGGAATGTAAACTTGGCTACACAGGAACTGAATTACAGAACAGAACAGGGTCTCAAATTTAGAAAACCAACTTATGCTTGCTTAAGGGTAAAGGTGAGTTGGGGTGCTGCATAAAACCAGAGATTGAAATGAGCACAGATAAAGTTCCTTAAGCCAAATATGGAATAGACAAGAGCTACTCCTTGCTCAACGAAATGGACTCAACACCGCATATTAAATGCCTAAGAATGTACCTGACTAGTAAGTATCTTAAAACCTATGGATTGCTATGTCTCCGAAAGAGAATCAAGCATGTGTACAGGGGCATAAACGCAGCAGTGATAGGATTGGAGAGGTTCGGTGAGCAAATGAAGACCCTTTGAAGTCATATTGCATGGTACCCATTCCACGGGTGTCAAATACACAGGTTTAAGGTATTCTTCCTTCAGCTAAAACATGCATGTGGAACCCAAGTATGATCAACCATGTGAACGGGAGACGTGTTCAAATATGTCTCAGTTTTCCTCCCCTGGTACTCGGGTGCAACATTCCAGACGCTTTACTAACACTCTCCCCACTTGGAAAGTCAGCGCCTTTAACCTCCTGTTTGGCCCAGTTTGCAATTTCTGCGGAAGATGAACAGGAATAGCGAGAACCAATGAGAGACTAGCTGGAGGTGTCTGGATGGGCAAATTTAACTCTCATTTCCCACCAGGAAGAGGAAATAACCAAAGGCTCAGCATGCCGTGCCGGAACCAGATTAGGGCCTGAAGACATCCTGCGGTGTTGCGGCCAGGTCACAAGAAAGCGAGTTGAAGAAAGGAGCTCAGGGGCACTGTAATTCATAAACCTGCAGAGTTATAAATGACAGCTATCGTCCAAAAATAGACTGAAGTAAGGCTGCCAAGAGGACTTGAAAGCGGGGCAGAATTGCAGGAAACCGATTTCAGGAGGTAGACTGGAATTGCATTGAAAGCATAGGAAAAGAGGCAGAACGTCCACAATGATGCACTTGGCCAAAAAGGGCGTATGCGTTTTTTCCTGAATATATTCAGGAAAAAACGCATACGCACTTTTTGGCCAACCAAGCAAGCTTGCAAAGGAAATCTGCACTACAATGAAGTGTCACTTCCCCCCGGTCAAAAGGGCCATCTGAAAAATGTGTAAAATCCAGAAAGGCAGGACAGGCCATGGAGAACTGGGAGCCTTGTTATGCTGATGGGCGGGATGTAAATTGCCAACAACCACTCGGGAGAAGTGTATGGTGTTTCCTGAAACATCTAAAAAACAAAGCAACAGAGCCTAGGGCACTTCCACTTATGGTCCTATAGCTTAGGGAAATTAAATTCAAAAAGACACAGCCACCCCAAAGTTTGGAACGGCTCTGTTTACAAGAACCTCGTTTACAGTACAAGTTCAACATCACAGAAAGTGAAAAATGGATAAAGAACTTGTGGTACTTACGTACAATGCAGTATCACTCAGCAATGAAATCTATGTCATCAGGCCCGTAGCAGCATAATGAGTGGATTCAGGTACGATGATTCTAACTGAAATAAGTCACACAGAAAAAGAAACATCATAAGATATCACTAATACACGGAATGTAAACTTGGCTACACAGGAACTGAATTACAGAACAGAACAGGGTCTCAAATTTAGAAAACCAACTTATGCTTGCTTAAGGGGAAAGGTGAGTTGGGGTGCTGCATAAAACCAGAGATTGAAATGAGCACAGATAAAGTTCCTTAAGCCAAATATGGAATAGACAAGAGCTACTCCTTGCTCAACGAAATGGACTCAACACCGCATATTAAATGCCTAAGAATGTACCTGACTAGTAAGTATCTTAAAACCTATGGATTGCTATGTCTCCGAAAGAGAATCAAGCATGTGTACAGGGGCATAAACGCAGCAGTGATAGGATTGGAGAGGTTCGGTGAGCAAATGAAGACCCTTTGAAGTCATATTGCATGGTACCCATTCCACGGGTTTCAACTACCCAGGTTTTAGGTATTCTTCCTTCAGCTAAAACATGCATGTGGGACCTAGAGTATGATCAACCATGTGAACGGGAGACGTGTTCAAATATGTCTCAGTTTTCCTCCCCTGGTACTCGGGTGCAACATTCCAGACGCTTTACTAACACTCTCCCCACTTGGAAAGTCAGCGCCTTTAACCTCCTGTTTGGCCCAGTTTGCAATTTCTGCGGAAGATGAACAGGAATAGCGAGAACCAATGAGAGGCTAGCTGGAGGTGTCTGGACGGGCAAATTTAACTCTCATTTCCCACCAGGAAGAGGAAAGAACCAAAGGCTCAGCGTGCCGTGCCGGAACCAGATTAGGGCCTGAAGACATCCTGCGGTGTTGCGGCCAGGTCACAAGAAAGCGAGTTGAAGAAAGGAGCTCAGGGGCACTGTAATTCACAAACCTGCAGAGTTATAAATGACAGCTATCGTCCAAAAATAGACTGAAGTAAGGCTGCCAAGAGGACTTGAAAGCGGGGCAGAATTGCAGGAAACCGATTTCAGGAGGTAGACTGGAATTGCATTGAAAGCATAGGAAAAGAGGCAGAACGTCCACAATGATGCACTTGGCCAAAAAGGGCGTATGCGTTTTTTCCTGAATATATTCAGGAAAAAACGCATACGCCCTTTTTGGCCAACCAAGCAAGCTTGCAAAGGAAATCTGCACTACAATGAAGTCTCACTTCCCCCCGGTCAAAAGGGCCATCTGAAAAAAGTGTAAAATCCAGAAAGGCAGGACAGGCCATGGAGAACTGGGAGCCTTGTTATGCTGATGGGCGGGATGTAAATTGCCAACAACCACTCGGGAGAAGTGTATGGTGTTTCCTGAAACATCTAAAAAACAAAGCAACAGAACCTAGGGCACTTCCACTTATGGTCCTATAGCTTAGGGAAATTAAAATCAAAAAGACACAGCCACCCCAAAGTTTGGAACGGCTCTGTTTACAAGAAACTCGTTTACAGTACAAGTTCAACATCGCAGAAAGTGAAAAATGGATAAAGAAGTTGTGGTATTTACTTACAAAGCAATATCACTCAGCAATGAAATCTGTGTCATCAGGCCCTTAGCAGCACAATGAGTGGATTCAGGTATGATGATTCTAACTGAAATAAGTCACGCAGAAAAAGAAATATCATAAGATATCAGTAATACACGGAATGTAAACTTGGCTACACAGGAACTGAATTACAGAACAGAACAGGGTCTCAAATTTAGAAAACCAACTTATGCTTGCTTAAGGGTAAAGGTGAGTTGGGGTGCTGCATAAAACCAGAGATTGAAATGAGCACAGATAAAGTTCCTTAAGTCAAATATGGAATAGACAAGAGCTACTCCTTGCTCAACGAAATGGACTCAACACCGCATATTAAACGCCTAAGAATGTACCTGACTAGTAAGTATCTTAAAACCTATGGATCGCTATGTCTCCGAAAGAGAATCAAGCATGTGTACAGGGGCATAAACGCAGCAGTGATAGGATTGGAGAGGTTCGGTGAGCAAATGAAGACCCTTTGAAGTCATATTGCATGGTACCCATTACACGGGTTTCAACTCTCCAGGTTTAAGGTATTCTTCCTTCAGCTAAAACATGCATGTGGAACCCAAGTATGATCAACCATGTGAACGGGAGACGTGTTCAAATATGTCTCAGTTTTCCTCCCCTGGTACTCGGGTGCAACATTCCAGACGCTTTACTAACACTCTCCCCACTTGGAGAGTCAGCGCCTTTAACCTCCTGTTTGCCCAGTTTGCAAATTCTGCGGAAGATGAACAGGAATAGCGAGAACCAATGAGAGACTAGCTGGAGGTGTCTGGACGGGCAAATTTAACTCTCATTTCCCACCAGGAAGAGGAAATAACCAAAGGCTCAGCGTGCCGTGCCGGAACCAGATTAGGGCCTGAAGCCATCCTGCGGTGTTGCGGCCAGGTCACAAGAAAGCAAGTTGAAGAAAGGAGCTCAGGGGCACTGTAATTCACAAACCTGCAGAGTTATAAATGACAGCTATCGTCCAAAAATAGACTGAAGTAAGGCTGCCAAGAGGACTTGAAAGCGGGGCAGAATTGCAGGAAACCGATTTCAGGAGGTAGACTGGAATTGCATTGAAAGCATAGGAAAAGAGGCAGAACGTCCACAATGATGCACTTGGCCAAAAAGGGCGTATGCGTTTTTTCCTGAATATATTCAGGAAAAAACGCATACGCCCTTTTTGGCCAACCAAGCAAGCTTGCAAAGGAAATCTGCACTACAATGAAGTCTCACTTCCCCCCGGTCAAAAGGGCCATCTGAAAAAAGTGTAAAATCCAGAAAGGCAGGACAGGCCATGGAGAACTGGGAGCCTTGTTATGCTGATGGGCGGGATGTAAATTGCCAACAACCACTCGGGAGAAGTGTATGGTGTTTCCTGAAACATCTAAAAAACAAAGCAACAGAACCTAGGGCACTTCCACTTATGGTCCTATAGCTTAGGGAAATTAAAATCAAAAAGACACAGCCACCCCAAAGTTTGGGACGCCTCTCTTTACAAGAACCTCGTTTACAGTACAAGTTCAACATCGCAGAAAGTGAAAAATGGATAAAGAAGTTGTGGTATTTACTTACAAAGCAATATCACTCAGCAATGAAATCTGTGTCATCAGGCACTTAGCAGCACAATGAGTGGATTCAGGTATGATGATTCTAACTGAAATAAGTCACGCAGAAAAAGAAACATCATAAGATATCAGTAATACACGGAATGTAAACTTGGCTACACAGGAACTGAATTACAGAACAGAACAGGGTCTCAAATTTAGAAAACCAACTTATGCTTGCTTAAGGGTAAAGGTGAGTTGGGGTGCTGCATAAAACCAGAGATTGAAATGAGCACAGATAATGTTCCTTAAGCCAAATATGGAATAGACAAGAGCTACTCCTTGCTCAACGAAATGGACTCAACACCGCATATTAAACGCCTAAGAATGTACCTGACTAGTAAGTATCTTAAAACCTATGGATCGCTATGTCTCCGAAAGAGAATCAAGCATGTGTAAAGGGGCATAAACGCAGCAGTGATAGGATTGGAGAGGTTCGGTGAGCAAATGAAGACCCTTTGAAGTCATATTGCATGGTACCCATTACACGGGTCTTTACTCTCCAGGTTTAAGGTATTCTTCCTTCAGCTAAAACATGCATGTGGAACCCAGAGTATGATCAACCATGTGATCGGGAGACGTGTTCAAATATGTCTCAGTTTTCGTACCCTGGTACTCGGGTGCAACATTCCAGACGCTTTACTAACACTCTCCCGACTTGGAGAGTCAGTCCCTTTAACCTCCTGTTTGGCCCAGTTTGCAATTTCTGCGGAAGATGAACAGGAATAGCGAGAACCAATGAGAGACTAGCTGGAGGTGTCTGGACGGGCAAATTTAACTCTCATTTCCCACCAGGAAGAGGAATTAACCAAAGGCTCAGCGTGCCGTGCCAGAACCAGATTAGGGCCTGAAGCCATCCTGCGGTGTTGCGGCCAGGTCACAAGAAAGCGAGTTGAAGAAAGGAGCTCAGGGGCACTGTAATTCACAAACCTGCAGAGTTATAAATGACAGCTATCGTCCAAAAATAGACTGAAGTAAGGCTGCCAAGAGGACTTGAAAGCGGGGCAGCATTGCAGGAAACCGATTTCAGGAGGTAGACTGGAATTGCATTGAAAGCATAGGAAAAGAGGCAGAACGTCCACAATGATGCACTTGGCCAAAAAGGGCGTATGCGTTTTTTCCTGAATATATTCAGGAAAAAACGCATACGCCCTTTTTGGCCAACCAAGCAAGCTTGCAAAGGAAATCTGCACTACAATGAAGTCTCACTTTCCCCCGGTCAAAAGGGCCATCTGAAAAAAGTGTAAACTCCAGAAAGGCAGGACAGGCCATGGAGAACTGGGAGCCTTGTTATGCTGATGGGCGGGATGTAAATTGCCAACAACCACTCGGGAGAAGTGTATGGTGTTTCCTGAAACATCTAAAAAACAAAGCAACAGAGCCTAGGGCACTTCCACTTATGGTCCTATAGCTTAGGGAAATTAAAATCAAAAAGACACAGCCACCCCAAAGTTTGGGACGCCTCCGTTTACAAGAACCTCGTTTACCGTACAAGTTCAATATCGCAGAAAGTGAAAAATGGATAAAGAACTTGAGGTACTTACGTACAATGCAGTATCACTCAGCAATGAAATCTATGTCATCAGGCCCTTAGCAGCATAATGAGTGGATTCAGGTACGATGATTCTAACTGAAATTAGTCACACAGAAAAAGAAACATCATAAGATATCAGTAATACACGGAATGTAAACTTGGCTACACAGGAACTGCATTCCAGAACAAAACAGGGTCTCAAATTTAGAAAACCAACTTATGCTTGCTTAAGGGGAAAGGTGAGTTTGGGGTGCTGCATAAAACCAGAGATTGAAATGAGCACAGATAAAGTTCCTTAAGCCAAATATGGAATAGACAAGAGCTACTCCTTGCTCAACGAAATGGACTCAACACCCCATATTAAACGCCTAAGAATGTACCTGACTAGTAAGTATCTTAAAACCTATGGATTGCTATGTCTCCGAAAGAGAATCAAGCGTGTGTACAGGGGCATAAACGCAGCAGTGATAGGATTGGAGAGGTTCGGTGAGCAAATGAAGACCCTTTGAAGTCATATTGCATGGTACCCATTACACGGGTCTCAACTCTCCAGGTTTTAGGTATTCTTCCTTCAGCTAAAACATGCATGTGGAACCCAGAGTATGATCAACCGTGTGAACGGGAGACGTGTTCAAATATGTCTCAGTTTTCCTCCCCTGGTACTCGGCTGCAACATTCCAGACGCTTTACTAACACTCTCCCGACTTGGAGAGTCAGTCCCTTTAACCTCCTGTTTGGCCCAGTTTGCAATTTCTGCGGAAGATGAACAGGAATAGCGAGAACCAATGAGAGACTAGCTGGAGGTGTCTGGACGGGCAAATTTAACTCTCATTTCCCACCAGGAAGAGGAATTAACCAAAGGCTCAGCGTGCCGTGCCGGAATCAGATTAGGGCCTGAAGCCATCCTGCGGTGTTGCGGCCAGCTCACGAGAAAGCGAGTTGTAGAAAGGAGCTCAGGGGCACTGTAATTCACAAACCTGCAGAGTTATAAATGACAGCTATCGTCCAAAAATATACTGAAGTAAGGCTGCCAAGAGGACTTGAAAGCGGGGCAGAATTGCAGGAAACCGATTTCAGGAGGTAGACTGGAATTGCATTGAAAGCATAGGAAAAGAGGCAGAACGTCCACAATGATGCACTTGGCCAAAAAGGGCGTATGCGTTTTTTCCTGAATATATTCAGGAAAAAACGCATACGCCCTTTTTGGCCAACCAAGCAAGCTTGCAAAGGAAATCTGCACTACAATGAAGTCTCACTTCCACCTGGTCAAAAGGGCCATCTGAAAAAAGTGTAAAATCCATAAAGGCACGACAGGCCATGGAGAACTGGGAGCCTTCTTATGCTGATGGGCGGGATGTAAATTGCCAACAGCCACTCTGGAGAAGTGTATGGTGTTTCCTGAAACATCTAAAAAACAAAGCAACAGAGCCTAGGGCACTTCCACTTATGGTCCTATAGCTTAGGGAAATTAAAATCAAAAAGACACAGCCACCCCAAAGTTTGGGACGCCTCTCTTTACAAGAACCTCGTTTACCGTACAAGTTCAATATCACAGAAAGTGAAAAATGGATAAAGAACTTGAGGTACTTACGTACAATGCAGTATCACTCAGCAATGAAATCTATGTCATCAGGCCCTTAGCAGCATAATGAGTGGATTCAGGTACGATGATTCTAACTGAAATAAGTCACACAGAAAAAGAAACATCATAAGATATCAGTAATACACGGAATGTAAACTTGGCTACACAGGAACTGCATTCCAAAACAGAACAGGGTCTCAAATTTAGAAAACCAACTTATGCTTGCTTAAGGGGAAAGGTGAGTTGGGGTGCTGCATAAAACCAGAGATTGAAATGAGCACAGATAAAGTTCCTTAAGCCAAATATGGAATAGACAAGAGCTACTCCTTGCTCAACGAAATGGACTCAACACCCCATATTAAACGCCTAAGAATGTACCTGACTAGTAAGTATCTTAAAACCTATGGATTGCTATGTCTCCAAAAGAGAATCAAGCGTGTGTACAGGGGCATAAACGCAGCAGTGATAGGATTGGAGAGGTTCGGTGAGCAAATGAAGACCCTTTGAAGTCATATTGCATGGTACCCATTACACGGGTCTCAACTCTCCAGGTTTTAGGTATTCTTCCTTCAGCTAAAACATGCATGTGGAACCCAGAGTATGATCAACCATGTGAACGGGAGACGTGTTCAAATATGTCTCAGTTTTCCTCCCCTGGTACTCGGGTGCAACATTCCAGACGCTTTACTAACACTCTCCCCACTTGGAGAGTCAGTCCCTTTAACCTCCTGTTTGGCCCAGTTTGCAATTTCTGCGGAAGATGAACAGGAATAGCGAGAACCAATGAGAGGCTAGCTGGAGGTGTCTGAACGGGCAAATTTAACTCTCATTTCCCACCAGGAAGAGGAATTAACCAAAGGCTCAGCATGCCGGGCCGGAACCAGATTAGGGCCTGAAGCCATCCTGCAGTGTGGCGGCCAGGTCACAAGAAAGCGAGTTGAAGAAAGGAGCTCAGGGGCACTGTAATTCACAAACCTGCAGAGTTATAAATGACAGCTATCGTCCAAAAATAGACTGAAGTAAGGCTGCCAAGAGGACTTGAAAGCGGGGCAGAATTGCAGGAAACCGATTTCAGGAGGTAGACTGGAATTGCATTGAAAGCATAGGAAAAGAGGCAGAACGTCCACAATGATGCACTTGGCCAAAAAGGGCGTATGCGTTTTTTCCTGAATATATTCAGGAAAAAACACATACGCCCTTTTTGGCCAACCAAGCAAGCTTGCAAAGGAAATCTGCACTACAATGAAGTCTCACTTCCCCCCGGTCAAAAGGGCCATCTGAAAAAAGTGTAAAATCCAGAAAGGCAGGACAGGCCATTGAGAACTGGGAGCCTTGTTATGCTGATGGGCTGGATGTAAATTGCCAACAGACACTTGGGAGAAGTGTATGGTGTTTCCTGAAACATCTAAAAAACAAAGCAACAGAGCCTAGGGCACTTCCACTTATGGTCCTATAGCTTAGGGAAATTAAAATCAAAAAGACACAGCCACCCCAAAGTTTGGAAAGGCTCTGTTTACAAGAACCTCGTTTACAGTACAAGTTCAATATCACAGAAAGTGAAAAATGGATAAAGAAGTTGTGGTATTTACTTACAAAGCAATATCACTCAGCAATGAAATCTGTGTCATCAGGCCCTTAGCAGCACAATGAGTGGATTCAGATATGATGATTCTAACTGAAATAAGTCACACAGAAAAAGAAACATCATAAGATATCAGTAATACACGGAATGTAAACTTGGCTACACAGGAACTGAATTACAGAACAGAACAGGGTCTCAAATTTAGAAAAGCAACTTATTCTTGCTTAAGGGTAAAGGTGAGTTGGGGTGCTGCATAAAACCAGAGATTGAAATGAGCACAGATAAAGTTCCTTAAGCCAAATATGGAATAGACAAGAGCTACTCCTTGCTCAACGAAATGGACTCAACACCCCATATTAAACGCCTAAGAATGTACCTGACTAGTAAGTATCTTAAAACCTATGGATTGCTATGTCTCCGAAAGAGAATCAAGCATGTGTACAGGGGCATAAACGCAGCAGTGATAGGATTGGAGAGGTTCGGTGAGCAAATGAAGACCCTTTGAAGTCATATTGCATGGTACCCATTCCACGGGTTTCAACTACCCAGGTTTAAGGTATTCTTCCTTCAGCTAAAACATGCATGTGGAACCTAGAGTATGATCAACCATGTGATCGGGAGACGTGTTCAAATATGTCTCAGTTTTCGTACCCTGGTACTCGGGTGCAACATTCCAGACACTTTACTAACACTCTCCCGACTTGGAGAGTCAGTCCCTTTAACCTCCTGTTTGGCCCAGTTTGCAATTTCTGCGGAAGATGAACAGGAATAGCGAGAACCAATGAGAGGCTAGCTGGAGGTGTCTGGACGGGCAAATTTAACTCTCATTTCCCACCAGGAAGAGGAAATAACCAAAGGCTCAGCGTGCCGTACCGGAACCAGATTAGGGCCTGAAGCCATCCTGCGGTGTTGCGGCCAGCTCACAAGAAAGCGAGTTGAAGAAAGGAGCTCAGGGGCACTGTAATTCACAAACCTGCAGAGTTATAAATGACAGGTATCGTCCAAAAATAGACTGAAGTAAGGCTGCCAAGAGGACTTGAAAGCGGGGCAGAATTGCAGGAAACCGATTTCAGGAGGTAGACTGGAATTGCATTGAAAGCATAGGAAAAGAGGCAGAACGTCCACAATGATGCACTTGGCCAAAAAGGGCGTATGCGTTTTTTCCTGAATATATTCAGGAAAAAACGCATACGCCCTTTTTGGCCAACCAAGCAAGCTTGCAAAGGAAATCTGCACTACAATGAAGTCTCACTTCCCCCCGGTCAAAAGGGCCATCTGAAAAAAGTGTAAAATCCAGAAAGGCAGGACAGGCCATGGAGAACTGGGAGCCTTGTTATGCTGATGGGCGGGATGTAAATTGCCAACAACCACTCGGGAGAAGTGTATGGTGTTTCCTGAAACATCTAAAAAACAAAGCAACAGAACCTAGGGCACTTCCACTTATGGTCCTATAGCTTAGGGAAATTAAAATCAAAAAGACACAGCCACCCCAAAGTTTGGAACGGCTCTGTTTACAAGAACCTCGTTTACAGTACAAGTTCAACATCGCAGAAAGTGAAAAATGGATAAAGAAGTTGTGGTATTTACTTACAAAGCAATATCACTCAGCAATGAAATCTGTGTCATCAGGCCCTTAGCAGCACAATGAGTGGATTCAGGTATGATGATTCTAACTGAAATAAGTCACACAGAAAAAGAAACATCATAAGATATCAGTAATACACGGAATGTAAACTTGGCTACACAGGAACTGAATTACAGAACAGAACAGGGTCTCAAATTTAGAAAACCAACTTATGCTTGCTTAAGGGTAAAGGTGAGTTGGGGTGCTGCATAAAACCAGAGATTGAAATGAGCACAGATAAAGTTCCTTAAGTCAAATATGGAATAGACAAGAGCTACTCCTTGCTCAACGAAATGGACTCAACACCACATATTAAACGCCTAAGAATGTACCTGACTAGTAAGTATCTTAAAACCTATGGATCGCTATGTCTCCGAAAGAGAATCAAGCATGTGTACAGGGGCATAAACGCAGCAGTGATAGGATTGGAGAGGTTCGGTGAGCAAATGAAGACCCTTTGAAGTCATATTGCATGGTACCCATTACACGGGTCTTAACTCTCCAGGTTTAAGGTATTCTTCCTTCAGCTAAAACATGCATGTGGAACCTAGAGTATGATCAACCATGTGATTGGGAGACCTGTTCAAATATGTCTCAGTTTTCGTACCCTGGTACTCGGGTGCAACATTCCAGACGCTTTACTAACACTCTCCCCACTTGGAGAGTCAGTCCCTTTAACCTCCTGTTTGGCCCAGTTTGCAATTTCTGCGGAAGATGAACAGGAATAGCGAGAACCAATGAGAGACTAGCTGGAGGTGTCTGGACGGGCAAATTTAACTCTCATTTCCCACCAGGAAGAGGAATTAACCAAAGGCTCAGCGTGCCGTGCCGGAACCAGATTAGGGCCTGAAGCCATCCTGGGTGTTTCGGCCAGCTCACAAGAAAGCGAGTTGAAGAAAGGAGCTCAGGGGCACTGTAATTCACAAACCTGCAGAGTTATAAATGACAGCTATCGTCCAAAAATAGACTGAAGTAAGGCTGGCAAGAGGACTTGAAAGCGGGGCAGAATTGCAGGAAACCGATTTCAGGAGGTAGACTGGAATTGCATTGAAAGCATAGGAAAAGAGGCAGAACGTCCACAATGATGCACTTGGCCAAAAAGGGCGTATGCGTTTTTTCCTGAATATATTCAGGAAAAAACGCATACGCCCTTTTTGGCCAACCAAGCAAGCTTGCAAAGGAAATCTGCACTACAATGAAGTCTCACTTCCCCCCGGTCAAAAGGGCTATCTGAAAAAAGTGTAAAATCCAGAAAGGCAGGACAGGCCATGGAGAACTGGGAGCCTTGTTATGCTGATGGGCGGGATGTAAATTGCCAACAACCACTCGGGAGAAGTGTATGGTGTTTCCTGAAACATCTAAAAAACAAAGCAACAGAACCTAGGGCACTTCCACTTATGGTCCTATAGCTTAGGGAAATTAAAATCAAAAAGACACAGCCACCCCAAAGTTTGGAACGGCTCTGTTTACAAGAACCTCGTTTACAGTACAAGTTCAACATCGCAGAAAGTGAAAAATGGATAAAGAAGTTGTGGTATTTACTTACAAAGCAATATCACTCAGCAATGAAATCTGTGTCATCAGGCCCTTAGCAGCACAATGAGTGGATTCAGGTATGATGATTCTAACTGAAATAAGTCACACAGAAAAAGAAACATCATAAGATATCAGTAATACACGGAATGTAAACTTGGCTACACAGGAACTGAATTACAGAACAGAACAGGGTCTCAAATTTAGAAAACCAACTTATGCTTGCTTAAGGGGAAAGGTGAGTTGGGGTGCTGCATAAAACCAGAGATTGAAATGAGCACAGATAAAGTTCCTTAAGCCAAATATGGAATAGACAAGAGCTACTCCTTGCTCAACGAAATGGACTCAACACCGCATATTAAACGCCTAAGAATGTAACTGACTAGTAAGTATCTTAAAACCTATAGATTGCTATGTCTCCGAAAGAGAATCAAGCATGTGTACAGGGGCATAAACGCAGCAGTGATAGGATTGGAGAGGTTCGGTGAGCAAATGAAGACCCTTTGAAGTCATATTGCATGGTACCCATTCCACGGGTTTCAACTACCCAGGTTTTAGGTATTCTTCCTTCAGCTAAAACATGCATGTGGAACCCAGAGTATGATCAACCGTGTGATTGGGAGACGTGTTCAAATATGTCTCAGTTTTCCTCCCCTGGTACTCGGGTGCAACATTCCAGACGCTTTACTAACACTCTCCCCACTTGGAGAGTCAGCGCCTTTAACCTCCTGTTTGGCCCAGTTTGCAATTTCTGCGGAAGATGAACAGGAATAGCGAGAACCAATGAGAGGCTAGCTGGAGGTGTCTGGACGGGCAAATTTAACTCTCATTTCCCACCAGGAAGAGGAATTAAACAAAGGCTCAGCGTTCCGTGACAGAACCAGATTAGGGCCTGAAGCCATCATGCGGTGTTGCAGCTAGCTCACAAGAAAGCGAGTTGAACAAAGGAGCTCAGGGGCACTGTAATTCACAAACCTGCAGACTTATAAATGACAGCTATCATCCAAAAATATACTGAAGTAAGGCTGCCAAGAGGACTTGAAAGCGGGGCAGAATTGCAGGAAACCGATTTCAGGAGGTAGACTGGAATTGCATTGAAAGCATAGGAAAAGAGGCAGAACGTCCACAATGATGCACTTGGCCAAAAAGGGCGTATGCGTTTTTTCCTGAATATATTCAGGAAAAAACGCATACGCACTTTTTGGCCAACCAAGCAAGCTTGCAAAGGAAATCTGCACTACAATGAAGTCTCACTTCCCCCAGGTCAAAAGGGCCATCTGAAAAAAGTGTAAAATCCAGAAAGGCAGGACAGGCCATGGAGAACTGGGAGCCTTGTTATGCTGAAGGGCGGGATGTAAATTGCGAACAACCACTCGGGAGAAGTGTATGGTGTTTCCTGAAACATCTAAAAAACAAAGCAACAGAGCCTAGGGCACTTCCACTTATGGTCCTATAGCTTAGGGAAATTAAAATCAAAAAGACACAGCCACCCCAAAGTTTGGAAAGGCTCTGTTTACAAGAACCTCGTTTACAGTACAAGTTCAACATCGCAGAAAGTGAAAAATGGATAAAAAAGTTGTGGTATTTACTTACAAAGCAATATCACTCAGCAATGAAATCTGTGTCATCAGGCCCTTAGCAGCACAATGAGTGGATTCAGGTATGATGATTCTAACTGAAATAAGTCACACAGAAAAAGAAACATCATAAGATATCAGTAATACACGGAATGTAAACTTGGCTACACAGGAACTGAATTACAGAACAGAACAGGGTCTCAAATTTAGAAAACCAACTTATTCTTGCTTAAGGGTAAGGGTGAGTTGGGGTGCTGCATAAAACCAGAGATTGAAATGAGCACAGATAAAGTTCCTTAAGCCAAATATGGAATAGACAAGAGCTACTCCTTGCTCAACGAAATGGACTCAACACCGCATATTAAACGCCTAAGAATGTACCTGACTAGTAAGTATCTTAAAACCTATGGATTGCTATGTCTCCAAAAGAGAATCAAGCGTGTGTACAGGGGCATAAACGCAGCAGTGATAGGATTGGAGAGGTTCGGTGAGCAAATGAAGACCCTTTGAAGTCATATTGCATGGTACCCATTACACGGGTCTCAACTCTCCAGGTTTTAGGTATTCTTCCTTCAGCTAAAACATGCATGTGGAACCCAGAGTATGATCAACCATGTGAACGGGAGATGTGTTCAAATATGTCTCAGTTTTCCTCCCCTGGTACTCGGGTGCAACATTCCAGACGCTTTACTAACACTCTCCCCACTTGGAGAGTCAGTCCCTTTAACCTCCTGTTTGGCCCAGTTTGCAATTTCTGCGGAAGATGAACAGGAATAGCGAGAACCAATGAGAGGCTAGCTGGAGGTGTCTGGACGGGCAAATTTAACTCTCATTTCCCACCAGGAAGAGGAATTAACCAAAGGCTCAGCATGCCGGGCCGGAACCAGATTAGGGCCTGAAGCCATCCTGTGGTGTGGCGGCCAGGTCACAAGAAAGCGAGTTGAAGAAAGGAGCTCAGGGGCACTGTAATTCACAAACCTGCAGAGTTATAAATGACAGCTATCGTCCAAAAATAGACTGAAGTAAGGCTGCCAAGAGGACTTGAAAGCGGGGCAGAATTGCAGGAAACCGATTTCAGGAGGTAGACTGGAATTGCATTGAAAGCATAGGAAAAGAGGCAGAACGTCCACAATGATGCACTTGGCCAAAAAGGGCGTATGCGTTTTTTCCTGAATATATTCAGGAAAAAACGCATACGCCCTTTTTGGCCAACCAAGCAAGCTTGCAAAGGAAATCTGCACTACAATGAAGTCTCACTTCCCCCCGGTCAAAAGGGCCATCTGAAAAAAGTGTAAAATCCAGAAAGGCAGGACAGGCCATTGAGAACTGGGAGCCTTGTTATGCTGATGGCCTGGATGTAAATTGCCAACAGACACTTGGGAGAAGTGTATGGTGTTTCCTGAAACATCTAAAAAACAAAGCAACAGAGCCTAGGGCACTTCCACTTATGGTCCTATAGCTTAGGGAAATTAAAATCAAAAAGACACAGCCACCCCAAAGTTTGGAAAGGCTCTGTTTACAAGAACCTCGTTTACAGTACAAGTTCAATATCACAGAAAGTGAAAAATGGATAAAGAAGTTGTGGTATTTACTTACAAAGCAATATCACTCAGCAATGAAATCTGTGTCATCAGGCCCTTAGCAGCACAATGAGTGGATTCAGATATGATGATTATAACTGAAATAAGTCACACAGAAAAAGAAACATCATAAGATATCAGTAATACACGGAATGTAAACTTGGCTACACAGGAACTGAATTACAGAACAGAACAGGGTCTCAAATTTAGAAAAGCAACTTATTCTTGCTTAAGGGTAAAGGTGAGTTGGGGTGCTGCATAAAACCAGAGATTGAAATGAGCACAGATAAAGTTCCTTAAGCCAAATATGGAATAGACAAGAGCTACTCCTTGCTCAACGAAATGGACTCAACACCCCATATTAAACGCCTAAGAATGTACCTGACTAGTAAGTATCTTAAAACCTATGGATTGCTATGTCTCCGAAAGAGAATCAAGCATGTGTACAGGGGCATAAACGCAGCAGTGATAGGATTGGAGAGGTTCGGTGAGCAAATGAAGACCCTTTGAAGTCATATTGCATGGTACCCATTCCACGGGTTTCAACTACCCAGGTTTAAGGTATTCTTCCTTCAGCTAAAACATGCATGTGGAACCTAGAGTATGATCAACCATGTGATCGGGAGACGTGTTCAAATATGTCTCAGTTTTCGTACCCTGGTACTCGGGTGCAACATTCCAGACACTTTACTAACACTCTCCCGACTTGGAGAGTCAGTCCCTTTAACCTCCTGTTTGGCCCAGTTTGCAATTTCTGCGGAAGATGAACAGGAATAGCGAGAACCAATGAGAGGCTAGCTGGAGGTGTCTGGACGGGCAAATTTAACTCTCATTTCCCACCAGGAAGAGGAAATAACCAAAGGCTCAGCGTGCCGTACCGGAACCAGATTAGGGCCTGAAGCCATCCTGCGGTGTTGCGGCCAGCTCACAAGAAAGCGAGTTGAAGAAAGGAGCTCAGGGGCACTGTAATTCACAAACCTGCAGAGTTATAAATGACAGGTATCGTCCAAAAATAGACTGAAGTAAGGCTGCCAAGAGGACTTGAAAGCGGGGCAGAATTGCAGGAAACCGATTTCAGGAGGTAGACTGGAATTGCATTGAAAGCATAGGAAAAGAGGCAGAACGTCCACAATGATGCACTTGGCCAAAAAGGGCGTATGCGTTTTTTCCTGAATATATTCAGGAAAAAACGCATACGCCCTTTTTGGCCAACCAAGCAAGCTTGCAAAGGAAATCTGCACTACAATGAAGTCTCACTTCCCCCCGGTCAAAAGGGCCATCTGAAAAAAGTGTAAAATCCAGAAAGGCAGGACAGGCCATGGAGAACTGGGAGCCTTGTTATGCTGATGGGCGGGATGTAAATTGCCAACAACCACTCGGGAGAAGTGTATGGTGTTTCCTGAAACATCTAAAAAACAAAGCAACAGAACCTAGGGCACTTCCACTTATGGTCCTATAGCTTAGGGAAATTAAAATCAAAAAGACACAGCCACCCCAAAGTTTGGAACGGCTCTGTTTACAAGAACCTCGTTTACAGTACAAGTTCAACATCGCAGAAAGTGAAAAATGGATAAAGAAGTTGTGGTATTTACTTACAAAGCAATATCACTCAGCAATGAAATCTGTGTCATCAGGCCCTTAGCAGCACAATGAGTGGATTCAGGTATGATGATTCTAACTGAAATAAGTCACACAGAAAAAGAAACATCATAAGATATCAGTAATACACGGAATGTAAACTTGGCTACACAGGAACTGAATTACAGAACAGAACAGGGTCTCAAATTTAGAAAACCAACTTATGCTTGCTTAAGGGTAAAGGTGAGTTGGGGTGCTGCATAAAACCAGAGATTGAAATGAGCACAGATAAAGTTCCTTAAGTCAAATATGGAATAGACAAGAGCTACTCCTTGCTCAACGAAATGGACTCAACACCGCATATTAAACGCCTAAGAATGTACCTGACTAGTAAGTATCTTAAAACCTATGGATCGCTATGTCTCCGAAAGAGAATCAAGCATGTGTACAGGGGCATAAACGCAGCAGTGATAGGATTGGAGAGGTTCGGTGAGCAAATGAAGACCCTTTGAAGTCATATTGCATGGTACCCATTACACGGGTCTTAACTCTCCAGGTTTAAGGTATTCTTCCTTCAGCTAAAACATGCATGTGGAACCTAGAGTATGATCAACCATGTGATTGGGAGACCTGTTCAAATATGTCTCAGTTTTCGTACCCTGGTACTCGGGTGCAACATTCCAGACGCTTTACTAACACTCTCCCCACTTGGAGAGTCAGTCCCTTTAACCTCCTGTTTGGCCCAGTTTGCAATTTCTGCGGAAGATGAACAGGAATAGCGAGAACCAATGAGAGACTAGCTGGAGGTGTCTGGACGGGCAAATTTAACTCTCATTTCCCACCAGGAAGAGGAATTAACCAAAGGCTCAGCATGCCGGGCCGGAACCAGATTAGGGCCTGAAGCCATCCTGGGTGTTTCGGCCAGCTCACAAGAAAGCGAGTTGAAGAAAGGAGCTCAGGGGCACTGTAATTCACAAACCTGCAGAGTTATAAATGACAGCTATCGTCCAAAAATAGACTGAAGTAAGGCTGCCAAGAGGACTTGAAAGCGGGGCAGAATTGCAGGAAACCGATTTCAGGAGGTAGACTGGAATTGCATTGAAAGCATAGGAAAAGAGGCAGAACGTCCACAATGATGCACTTGGCCAAAAAGGGCGTATGCGTTTTTTCCTGAATATATTCAGGAAAAAACGCATACGCCCTTTTTGGCCAACCAAGCAAGCTTGCAAAGGAAATCTGCACTACAATGAAGTCTCACTTCCCCCCGGTCAAAAGGGCTATCTGAAAAAAGTGTAAAATCCAGAAAGGCAGGACAGGCCATGGAGAACTGGGAGCCTTGTTATGCTGATGGGCGGGATGTAAATTGCCAACAACCACTCCGGAGAAGTGTATGGTGTTTCCTGAAACATCTAAAAAACAAAGCAACAGAACCTAGGGCACTTCCACTTATGGTCCTATAGCTTAGGGAAATTAAAATCAAAAAGACACAGCCACCCCAAAGTTTGGAACGGCTCTGTTTACAAGAACCTCGTTTACAGTACAAGTTCAACATCGCAGAAAGTGAAAAATGGATAAAGAAGTTGTGGTATTTACTTACAAAGCAATATCACTCAGCAATGAAATCTGTGTCATCAGGCCCTTAGCAGCACAATGAGTGGATTCAGGTATGATGATTCTAACTGAAATAAGTCACACAGAAAAAGAAACATCATAAGATATCAGTAATACACGGAATGTAAACTTGGCTACACAGGAACTGAATTACAGAACAGAACAGGGTCTCAAATTTAGAAAACCAACTTATGCTTGCTTAAGGGGAAAGGTGAGTTGGGGTGCTGCATAAAACCAGAGATTGAAATGAGCACAGATAAAGTTCCTTAAGCCAAATATGGAATAGACAAGAGCTACTCCTTGCTCAACGAAATGGACTCAACACCGCATATTAAACGCCTAAGAATGTAACTGACTAGTAAGTATCTTAAAACCTATAGATTGCTATGTCTCCGAAAGAGAATCAAGCATGTGTACAGGGGCATAAACGCAGCAGTGATAGGATTGGAGAGGTTCGGTGAGCAAATGAAGACCCTTTGAAGTCATATTGCATGGTACCCATTCCACGGGTTTCAACTACCCAGGTTTTAGGTATTCTTCCTTCAGCTAAAACATGCATGTGGAACCCAGAGTATGATCAACCGTGTGATTGGGAGACGTGTTCAAATATGTCTCAGTTTTCCTCCCCTGGTACTCGGGTGCAACATTCCAGACGCTTTACTAACACTCTCCCCACTTGGAGAGTCAGCGCCTTTAACCTCCTGTTTGGCCCAGTTTGCAATTTCTGCGGAAGATGAACAGGAATAGCGAGAACCAATGAGAGGCTAGCTGGAGGTGTCTGGACGGGCAAATTTAACTCTCATTTCCCACCAGGAAGAGGAATTAAACAAAGGCTCAGCGTTCCGTGACAGAACCAGATTAGGGCCTGAAGCCATCATGCGGTGTTGCAGCTAGCTCACAAGAAAGCGAGTTGAACAAAGGAGCTCAGGGGCACTGTAATTCACAAACCTGCAGACTTATAAATGACAGCTATCATCCAAAAATATACTGAAGTAAGGCTGCCAAGAGGACTTGAAAGCGGGGCAGAATTGCAGGAAACCGATTTCAGGAGGTAGACTGGAATTGCATTGAAAGCATAGGAAAAGAGGCAGAACGTCCACAATGATGCACTTGGCCAAAAAGGGCGTATGCGTTTTTTCCTGAATATATTCAGGAAAAAACGCATACGCACTTTTTGGCCAACCAAGCAAGCTTGCAAAGGAAATCTGCACTACAATGAAGTCTCACTTCCCCCAGGTCAAAAGGGCCATCTGAAAAAAGTGTAAAATCCAGAAAGGCAGGACAGGCCATGGAGAACTGGGAGCCTTGTTATGCTGAAGGGCGGGATGTAAATTGCGAACAACCACTCGGGAGAAGTGTATGGTGTTTCCTGAAACATCTAAAAAACAAAGCAACAGAGCCTAGGGCACTTCCACTTATGGTCCTATAGCTTAGGGAATTTAAAATCAAAAAGACACAGCCACCCCAAAGTTTGGAACGGCTCTGTTTACAAGAACCTCGTTTAAAACACAAGTTCAACATCGCAGAAAGTGAAAAATGGATAAAAAAGTTGTGGTATTTACTTACAAAGCAATATCACTCAGCAATGAAATCTGTGTCATCAGGCCCTTAGCAGCACAATGAGTGGATTCAGGTATGATGATTCTAACTGAAATAAGTCACACAGAAAAAGAAACATCATAAGATATCAGTAATACACGGAATGTAAACTTGGCTACACAGGAACTGAATTACAGAACAGAACAGGGTCTCAAATTTAGAAAACCAACTTATGCTTGCTTAAGGGTAAAGGTGAGTTGGGGTGCTGCATAAAACCAGAGATTGAAATGAGCACAGATAAAGTTCCTTAAGCCAAATATGGAATAGACAAGAGCTACTCCTTGCTCAACGAAATGGACTCAACACCGCATATTAAACGCCTAAGAATGTACCTGACTAGTAAGTATCTTAAAACCTATGGATTGCTATGTCTCCGAAAGAGAATCAAGCATGTGTACAGGGGCATAAACGCAGCAGTGATAGGATTGGAGAGGTTCGGTGAGCAAATGAAGACCCTTTGAAGTCATATTGCATGGTACCCATTCCACGGGTTTCAAATACACAGGTTTAAGGTATTCTTCCTTCAGCTAAAACATGCATGTGGAACCCAAGTATGATCAACCATGTGAACGGGAGACGTGTTCAAATATGTCTCAGTTTTCCTCCCCTGGTACTCGGGTGCAACATTCCAGACGCTTTACTAACACTCTCCCCACTTGGAAAGTCAGCGCCTTTAACCTCCTGTTTGGCCCAGTTTGCAATTTCTGCGGAAGATGAACAGGAATAGCGAGAACCAATGAGAGACTAGCTGGAGGTGTCTGGACGGGCAAATTTAACTCTCATTTCCCACCAGGAAGAGGAAATAACCAAAGGCTCAGCATGCTGTGCCGGAACCAGATTAGGGCCTGAAGACATCCTGCGGTGTTGCGGCCAGGTCACAAGAAAGCGAGTTGAAGAAAGGAGCTCAGGGGCACTGTAATTCACAAACCTGCAGAGTTATAAATGACAGCTATCGTCCAAAAATAGACTGAAGTAAGGCTGCCAAGAGGACTTGAAAGCGGGGCAGAATTGCAGGAAACCGATTTCAGGAGGTAGACTGGAATTGCATTGAAAGCATAGGAAAAGAGGCAGAACGTCCACAATGATGCACTTGGCCAAAAAGGGCGTATGCGTTTTTTCCTGAATATATTCAGGAAAAAACTCATACGCCCTTTTTGGCCAACCAAGCAAGCTTGCAAAGGAAATCTGCACTACAATGAAGTCTCACTTCCCCCCGGTCAAAAGGGCCATCTGAAAAAAGTGTAAAATCCAGAAAGGCAGGACAGGCCATGGAGAACTGGGAGCCTTGTTATGCTGATGGGCGGGATGTAAATTGCCAACAACCACTCGGGAGAAGTGTATGGTGTTTCCTGAAACATCTAAAAAACAAAGCAACAGAGCCTAGGGCACTTCCACTTATGGTCCTATAGCTTAGCAAATTAAATTCAAAAAGACACAGCCACCCCAAAGTTTGGAACGGCTCTGTTTACAAGAACCTCGTTTACAGTACAAGTTCAACATCACAGAAAGTGAAAAATGGA
The DNA here is from genome assembly GCF_949987515.2 of Delphinus delphis. Taxonomy (NCBI): domain Eukaryota; kingdom Metazoa; phylum Chordata; class Mammalia; order Artiodactyla; family Delphinidae; genus Delphinus; species Delphinus delphis. Next base: position 266,535 of record NW_027192711.1, read on the forward strand.
TAAAGAACTTGTGGTACTTACGTACAATGCAGTATCACTCAGCAATGAAATCTATGTCATCAGGCCCGTAGCAGCATAATGAGTGGATTCAGGTACGATGATTCTAACTGAAATAAGTCACACAGAAAAAGAAACATCATAAGATATCACTAATACACGGAATGTAAACTTGGCTACACAGGAACTGAATTACAGAACAGAACAGGGTCTCAAATTTAGAAAACCAACTTATGCTTGCTTAAGGGTAAAGGTGAGTTGGGGTGCTGCATAAAACCAGAGATTGAAATGAGCACAGATAAAGTTCCTTAAGCCAAATATGGAATAGACAAGAGCTACTCCTTGCTCAACGAAATGGACTCAACACCGCATATTAAATGCCTAAGAATGTACCTGACTAGTAAGTATCTTAAAACCTATGGATTGCTATGTCTCCGAAAGAGAATCAAGCATGTGTACAGGGGCATAAACGCAGCAGTGATAGGATTGGAGAGGTTCGGTGAGCAAATGAAGACCCTTTGAAGTCATATTGCATGGTACCCATTCCACGGGTTTCAACTACCCAGGTTTAAGGTATTCTTCCTTCAGCTAAAACATGCATGTGGGACCTAGAGTATGATCAACCATGTGATCGGGAGACGTGTTCAAATATGTCTCAGTTTTCGTACCCTGGTACTCGGGTGCAACATTCCAGACGCTTTACTAACACTCTCCCCACTTGGAGAGTCAGTCCCTTTAACCTCCTGTTTGGCCCAGTTTGCAATTTCTGTGGAAGATGAACAGGAATAGCGAGAACCAATGAGAGACTAGCTGGAGGTGTCTGGATGGGCAAATTTAACTCTCATTTCCCACCAGGAAGAGGAATTAACCAAAGGCTCAGCGTGCCGTGCCAGAACCAGATTAGGGCCTGAAGACATCCTGCGGTGTTGCGGCCAGGTCACAAGAAAGCGAGTTGAAGAAAGGAGCTCAGGGGCACTGTAATTCACAAACCTGCAGAGTTATAAATGACAGCTATTGTCCAAAAGTAGACTGAAGTAAGGCTGCCAAGAGGACTTGAAAGCGGGGCAGAATTGCAGGAAACCGATTTCAGGAGGTAGACTGGAATTGCATTGAAAGCATAGGAAAAGAGGCAGAACGTCCACAATGATGCACTTGGCCAAAAAGGGCGTATGCGTTTTTTCCTGAATATATTCAGGAAAAAACGCATACGCCGTTTTTGGCCAACCAAGCAAGCTTGCAAAGGAAATCTGCACTACAATGAAGTCTCACTTCCCCCCGGTCAAAAGGGCCATCTGAAAAAAGTGTAAAATCCAGAAAGGCAGGACAGGCCATGGAGAACTGGGAGCCTTGTTATGCTGATGGGCGGGATGTAAATTGCCAACAACCACTAGGGAGAAGTGTATGGTGTTTCCTGAAACATCTAAAAAACAAAGCAACAGAGCCTAGGGCACTTCCACTTATGGTCCTATAGCTTAGGGAATTTAAAATCAAAAAGACACAGCCACCCCAAAGTTTGGAACGGCTCTGTTTACAAGAACCTCGTTTACAGTACAAGTTCAACATCGCAGAAATTGAAAAATGGATAAAGAAGTTGTGGTATTTACTTACAAAGCAATATCACTCAGCAATGAAATCTGTGTCATCAGGCCCTTAGCAGCACAATGAGTGGATTCAGGTATGATGATTCTAACTGAAATAAGTCACACAGAAAAAGAAACATCATAAGATATCAGTAATACACGGAATGGAAACTTGGCTACACAGGAACTGAATTACAGAACAGAACAGGGTCTCAAATTTAGAAAACCAACTTATGCTTGCTTAAGGGGAAAGGTGAGTTGGGGTGCTGCATAAAACCAGAGATTGAAATGAGCACAGATAAAGTTCCTTAAGCCAAATATGGAATAGACAAGAGCTACTCCTTGCTCAACGAAATGGACTCAACACCGCATATTAAACGCCTAAGAATGTACCTGACTAGTAAGTATCTTAAAACCTATGGATTGCTATGTCTCCGAAACAGAATCAAGCATGTGTACAGGGGCATAAACGCAGCAGTGATAGGATTGGAGAGGTTCGGTGAGCAAATGAAGACCCTTTGAAGTCATATTGCATGGTACCCATTCCACGGGTTTCAACTACCCAGGTTTTAGGTATTCTTCCTTCAGCTAAAACATGCATGTGGAACCCAAGTATGATCAACCATGTGAACGGGAGACGTGTTCAAATATGTCTCAGTTTTCCTCCCCTGGTACTCGGGTGCAACATTCCAGACGCTTTACTAACACTCTCCCCACTTGGAAAGTCAGCGCCTTTAACCTCCTGTTTGTCCCAGTTTGCAATTTCTGCGGAAGATGAACAGGAATAGCGAGAACCAATGAGAGGCTAGCTGGAGGTGTCTGGACGGGCAAATTTAACTCTCATTTCCCACCAGGAAGAGGAAATAACCAAAGGCTCAGCGTGCCGTGCCGGAACCAGATTAGGGCCTGAAGCCATCCTGCGGTGTTGCGGCCAGCTCAAAAGAAAGCGAGTTGAAGAAAGGAGCTCAGGGGCACTGTAATTCACAAACCTGCAGAGTTATAAATGACAGCTATCGTCCAAAAATAGACTGAAGTAAGGCTGCCAAGAGGACTTGAAAGCGGGGCAGAATTGCAGGAAACCGATTTCAGGAGGTAGACTGGAATTGCATTGAAAGCATAGGAAAAGAGGCAGAACGTCCACAATGATGCACTTGGCCAAAAAGGGCGTATGCGTTTTTTCCTGAATATATTCAGGAAAAAACGCATACGCACTTTTTGGCCAACCAAGCAAGCTTGCAAAGGAAATCTGCACTACAATGAAGTCTCACTTCCCCCAGGTCAAAAGGGCCATCTGAAAAAAGTGTAAAATCCAGAAAGGCAGGACAGGCCATGGAGAACTGGGAGCCTTGTTATGCTGAAGGGCGGGATGTAAATTGCCAACAACCACTCGGGAGAAGTGTATGGTGTTTCCTGAAACATCTAAAAAACAAAGCAACAGAGCCTAGGGCACTTCCACTTATGGTCCTATAGTTTAGGGAAATTAAATTCAAAAAGACACAGCCACCCCAAAGTTTGGAACGGCTCTGTTTACAAGAACCTCGTTTACAGTACAAGTTCAACATCACAGAAAGTGAAAAATGGATAAAGAACTTGTGGTACTTACGTACAATGCAGTATCACTCAGCAATGAAATCTATGTCATCAGGCCCGTAGCAGCATAATGAGTGGATTCAGGTACGATGATTCTAACTGAAATAAGTCACACAGAAAAAGAAACATCATAAGATATCACTAATACACGGAATGTAAACTTGGCTACACAGGAACTGAATTACAGAACAGAACAGGGTCTCAAATTTAGAAAACCAACTTATGCTTGCTTAAGGGTAAAGGTGAGTTGGGGTGCTGCATAAAACCAGAGATTGAAATGAGCACAGATAAAGTTCCTTAAGCCAAATATGGAATAGACAAGAGCTACTCCTTGCTCAACGAAATGGACTCAACACCGCATATTAAATGCCTAAGAATGTACCTGACTAGTAAGTATCTTAAAACCTATGGATTGCTATGTCTCCGAAAGAGAATCAAGCATGTGTACAGGGGCATAAACGCAGCAGTGATAGGATTGGAGAGGTTCGGTGAGCAAATGAAGACCCTTTGAAGTCATATTGCATGGTACCCATTCCACGGGTTTCAACTACCCAGGTTTAAGGTATTCTTCCTTCAGCTAAAACATGCATGTGGGACCTAGAGTATGATCAACCATGTGATCGGGAGACGTGTTCAAATATGTCTCAGTTTTCGTACCCTGGTACTCGGGTGCAACATTCCAGACGCTTTACTAACACTCTCCCCACTTGGAGAGTCAGTCCCTTTAACCTCCTGTTTGGCCCAGTTTGCAATTTCTGTGGAAGATGAACAGGAATAGCGAGAACCAATGAGAGACTAGCTGGAGGTGTCTGGATGGGCAAATTTAACTCTCATTTCCCACCAGGAAGAGGAATTAACCAAAGGCTCAGCGTGCCGTGCCAGAACCAGATTAGGGCCTGAAGACATCCTGCGGTGTTGCGGCCAGGTCACAAGAAAGCGAGTTGAAGAAAGGAGCTCAGGGGCACTGTAATTCACAAACCTGCAGAGTTATAAATGACAGCTATTGTCCAAAAATAGACTGAAGTAAGGCTGCCAAGAGGACTTGAAAGCGGGGCAGAATTGCAGGAAACCGATTTCAGGAGGTAGACTGGAATTGCATTGAAAGCATAGGAAAAGAGGCAGAACGTCCACAATGATGCACTTGGCCAAAAAGGGCGTATGCGTTTTTTCCTGAATATATTCAGGAAAAAACGCATACACCCTTTTTGGCCAACCAAGCAAGCTTGCAAAGGAAATCTGCACTACAATGAAGTCTCACTTCCCCCCGGTCAAAAGGGCCATCTGAAAAAAGTGTAAAATCCAGAAAGGCAGGACAGGCCATGGAGAACTGGGAGCCTTGTTATGCTGATGGGCGGGATGTAAATTGCCAACAACCACTAGGGAGAAGTGTATGGTGTTTCCTGAAACATCTAAAAAACAAAGCAACAGAGCCTAGGGCACTTCCACTTATGGTCCTATAGCTTAGGGAATTTAAAATCAAAAAGACACAGCCACCCCAAAGTTTGGAACGGCTCTGTTTACAAGAACCTCGTTTACAGTACAAGTTCAACATCGCAGAAATTGAAAAATGGATAAAGAAGTTGTGGTATTTACTTACAAAGCAATATCACTCAGCAATGAAATCTGTGTCATCAGGCCCTTAGCAGCACAATGAGTGGATTCAGGTATGATGATTCTAACTGAAATAAGTCACACAGAAAAAGAAACATCATAAGATATCAGTAATACACGGAATGGAAACTTGGCTACACAGGAACTGAATTACAGAACAGAACAGGGTCTCAAATTTAGAAAACCAACTTATGCTTGCTTAAGGGGAAAGGTGAGTTGGGGTGCTGCATAAAACCAGAGATTGAAATGAGCACAGATAAAGTTCCTTAAGCCAAATATGGAATAGACAAGAGCTACTCCTTGCTCAACGAAATGGACTCAACACCGCATATTAAACGCCTAAGAATGTACCTGACTAGTAAGTATCTTAAAACCTATGGATTGCTATGTCTCCAAAAGAGAATCAAGCATGTGTACAGGGGCATAAACACAGCAGTGATAGGATTGGAGAGGTTCGGTGAGCAAATGAAGACCCTTTGAAGTCATATTGCATGGTACCCATTCCACGGGTTTCAAATACACAGGTTTAAGGTATTCTTCCTTCAGCTAAAACATGCATGTGGAACCCAAGTATGATCAACCATGTGAACGGGAGACGTGTTCAAATATGTCTCAGTTTTCCTCCCCTGGTACTCGGGTGCAACATTCCAGACGCTTTACTAACACTCTCCCCACTTGGAAAGTCAGCGCCTTTAACCTCCTGTTTGGCCCAGTTTGCAATTTCTGCGGAAGATGAACAGGAATAGCGAGAACCAATGAGAGACTAGCTGGAGGTGTCTGGACGGGCAAACTTAACTCTCATTTCCAACCAGGAAGAGGAAATAACCAAAGGCTCAGCATGCTGTGCCGGAACCAGATTAGGGCCTGAAGACATCCTGCGGTGTTGCGGCCAGGTCACAAGAAAGCGAGTTGAAGAAAGGAGCTCAGGGGCACTGTAATTCACAAACCTGCAGAGTTATAAATGACAGCTATCGTCCAAAAATAGACTGAAGTAAGGCTGCCAAGAGGACTTGAAAGCGGGGCAGAATTGCAGGAAACCGATTTCAGGAGGTAGACTAGAATTGCATTGAAAGCATAGGAAAAGAGGCAGAACGTCCACAATGATGCACTTGGCCAAAAAGGGCGTATGCGTTTTTTCCTGAATATATTCAGGAAAAAACGCATACGCCCTTTTTGGCCAACCAAGCAAGCTTGCAAAGGAAATCTGCACTACAATGAAGTCTCACTTCCCCCCGGTCAAAAGGGCCATCTGAAAAAAGTGTAAAATCCAGAAAGGCAGGACAGGCCATGGAGAACTGGGAGCCTTGTTATGCTGATGGGCGGGATGTAAATTGCCAACAACCACTCGGGAGAAGTGTATGGTGTTTCCTGAAACATCTAAAAAACAAAGCAACAGAGCCTAGGGCACTTCCACTTATGGTCCTATAGCTTAGGGAAATTAAATTCAAAAAGACACAGCCACCCCAAAGTTTGGAACGGCTCTGTTTACAAGAACCTCGTTTACAGTACAAGTTCAACATCACAGAAAGTGAAAAATGGATAAAGAACTTGTGGTACTTACGTACAATGCAGTATCACTCAGCAATGAAATCTATGTCATCAGGCCCGTAGCAGCATAATGAGTGGATTCAGGTACGATGATTCTAACTGAAATAAGTCACACAGAAAAAGAAACATCATAAGATATCACTAATACACGGAATGTAAACTTGGCTACACAGGAACTGAATTACAGAACAGAACAGGGTCTCAAATTTAGAAAACCAACTTATGCTTGCTTAAGGGTAAAGGTGAGTTGGGGTGCTGCATAAAACCAGAGATTGAAATGAGCACAGATAAAGTTCCTTAAGCCAAATATGGAATAGACAAGAGCTACTCCTTGCTCAACGAAATGGACTCAACACCGCATATTAAATGCCTAAGAATGTACCTGACTAGTAAGTATCTTAAAACCTATGGATTGCTATGTCTCCGAAAGAGAATCAAGCATGTGTACAGGGGCATAAACGCAGCAGTGATAGGATTGGAGAGGTTCGGTGAGCAAATGAAGACCCTTTGCAGTCATATTGCATGGTACCCATTCCACGGGTTTCAACTACCCAGGTTTAAGGTATTCTTCCTTCAGCTAAAACATGCATGTGGGACCTAGAGTATGATCAACCATGTGATCGGGAGACGTGTTCAAATATGTCTCAGTTTTCGTACCCTGGTACTCGGGTGCAACATTCCAGACGCTTTACTAACACTCTCCCCACTTGGAGAGTCAGTCCCTTTAACCTCCTGTTTGGCCCAGTTTGCAATTTCTGTGGAAGATGAACAGGAATAGCGAGAACCAATGAGAGACTAGCTGGAGGTGTCTGGATGGGCAAATTTAACTCTCATTTCCCACCAGGAAGAGGAATTAACCAAAGGCTCAGCGTGCCGTGCCAGAACCAGATTAGGGCCTGAAGACATCCTGCGGTGTTGCGGCCAGGTCACAAGAAAGCGAGTTGAAGAAAGGAGCTCAGGGGCACTGTAATTCACAAACCTGCAGAGTTATAAATGACAGCTATCGTCCAAAAATAGACTGAAGTAAGGCTGCCAAGAGGACTTGAAAGCGGGGCAGAATTGCAGGAAACCAATTTCAGGAGGTAGACTGGAATTGCATTGAAAGCATAGGAAAAGAGGCAGAACGTCCACAATGATGCACTTGGCCAAAAAGGGCGTATGCGTTTTTTCCTGAATATATTCAGGAAAAAACGCATACGCCCTTTTTGGCCAACCAAGCAAGCTTGCAAAGGAAATCTGCACTACAATGAAGTCTCACTTCCCCCCGGTCAAAAGGGCCATCTGAAAAAAGTGTAAAATCCAGAAAGGCAGGACAGGCCATGGAGAACTGGGAGCCTTGTTATGCTGATGGGCGGGATGTAAATTGCCAACAACCACTAGGGAGAAGTGTATGGTGTTTCCTGAAACATCTAAAAAACAAAGCAACAGAGCCTAGGGCACTTCCACTTATGGTCCTATAGCTTAGGGAATTTAAAATCAAAAAGACACAGCCACACCAAAGTTTGGAACGGCTCTGTTTACAAGAACCTCGTTTACAGTACAAGTTCAACATCGCAGAAATTGAAAAATGGATAAAGAAGTTGTGGTATTTACTTACAAAGCAATATCACTCAGCAATGAAATCTGTGTCATCAGGCCCTTAGCAGCACAATGAGTGGATTCAGGTATGATGATTCTAACTGAAATAAGTCACACAGAAAAAGAAACATCATAAGATATCAGTAATACACGGAATGGAAACTTGGCTACACAGGAACTGAATTACAGAACAGAACAGGGTCTCAAATTTAGAAAACCAACTTATGCTTGCTTAAGGGGAAAGGTGAGTTGGGGTGCTGCATAAAACCAGAGATTGAAATGAGCACAGATAAAGTTCCTTAAACCAAATATGGAATAGACAAGAGCTACTCCTTGCTCAACGAAATGGACTCAACACCGCATATTAAACGCCTAAGAATGTACCTGACTAGTAAGTATCTTAAAACCTATGGATTGCTATGTCTCCGAAACAGAATCAAGCATGTGTACAGGGGCATAAACGCAGCAGTGATAGGATTGGAGAGGTTTGGTGAGCAAATGAAGACCCTTTGAAGTCATATTGCATGGTACCCATTCCACGGGTTTCAACTACCCAGGTTTTAGGTATTCTTCCTTCAGCTAAAACATGCATGTGGAACCCAAGTATGATCAACCATGTGAACGGGAGACGTGTTCAAATATGTCTCAGTTTTCCTCCCCTGGTACTCGGGTGCAACATTCCAGACGCTTTACTAACACTCTCCCCACTTGGAAAGTCAGCGCCTTTAACCTCCTGTTTGGCCCAGTTTGCAATTTCTGCGGAAGATGAACAGGAATAGCGAGAACCAATGAGAGGCTAGCTGGAGGTGTCTGGACGGGCAAATTTAACTCTCATTTGCCACCAGGAAGAGGAAATAACCAAAGGCTCAGCGTGCCGTGCCGGAACCAGATTAGGGCCTGAAGCCATCCTGCGGTGTTGCGGCCAGCTCAAAAGAAAGCGAGTTGAAGAAAGGAGCTCAGGGGCACTGTAATTCACAAACCTGCAGAGTTATAAATGACAGCTATCGTCCAAAAATAGACTGAAGTAAGGCTGCCAAGAGGACTTGAAAGCGGGGCAGAATTGCAGGAAACCGATTTCAGGAGGTAGACTGGAATTGCATTGAAAGCATAGGAAAAGAGGCAGAACGTCCACAATGATGCACTTGGCCAAAAAGGGCGTATGCATTTTTTCCTGAATATATTCAGGAAAAAACGCATACGCCCTTTTTGGCCAACCAAGCAAGCTTGCAAAGGAAATCTGCACTACAATGAAGTCTCACTTCCCCCCGGTCAAAAGGGCCATCTGAAAAAAGTGTAAAATCCAGAAAGGCAGGACAGGCCATTGAGAACTGGGAGCCTTGTTATGCTGATGGGCGGGATGTAAATTGCCAACAACCACTCGGGAGAAGTGTATGGTGTTTCCTGAAACATCTAAAAAACAAAGCAACAGAGCCTAGGGCACTTCCACTTATGGTCCTATAGCTTAGGGAATTTAAAATCAAAAAGACAAAGCCACCCCAAAGTTTGGAACGGCTCTGTTTACAAGAACCTCATTTACAGTACAAGTTCAACATCGCAGAAAGAGAAAAATGGATAAAAAAGTTGTGGTATTTACTTACAAAGCAATATCACTCAGCAATGAAATCTGTGTCATCAGGCCCTTAGCAGCACAATGAGTGGATTCAGGTATGATGATTCTAACTGAAATAAGTCACGCAGAAAAAGAAACATCATAAGATATCAGTAATACACGGAATGTAAACTTGGCTACACAGGAACTGAATTACAGAACAGAACAGGGTCTCAAATTTAGAAAACCAACTTATGCTTGCTTAAGGGGAAAGGTGAGTTGGGGTGCTGCATAAAACCAGAGATTGAAATGAGCACAGATAAAGTTCCTTAAGCCAAATATGGAATAGACAAGAGCTACTCCTTGCTCAACGAAATGGACTCAACACCGCATATTAAACGCCTAAGAATGTACCTGACTAGTAAGTATCTTAAAACCTATGGATTGCTATGTCTCCGAAACAGAATCAAGCATGTGTACAGGGGCATAAACGCAGCAGTGATAGGATTGGAGAGGTTCGGTGAGCAAATGAAGACCCTTTGAAGTCATATTGCATGGTACCCATTCCACGGGTTTCAACTACCCAGGTTTAAGGTATTCTTCCTTCAGCTAAAACATGCATGTGGAACCTAGAGTATGATCAACCATGTGATTGGGAGACCTGTTCAAATATGTCTCAGTTTTCCTACCCTGGTACTCGGGTGCAACATTCCAGACGCTTTACTAACACTCTCCCCACTTGGAGAGTCAGTCCCTTTAACCTCCTGTTTGGCCCAGTTTGCAATTTCTGCGGAAGATGAACAGGAATAGCGAGAACCAATGAGAGACTAGCTGGAGGTGTCTGGACGGGCAAATTTAACTCTCATTTCCCACCAGGAAGAGGAATTAACCAAAGGCTCAGCGTGCCGTGCCGGAACCAGATTAGGGCCTGAAGCCATCCTGGGTGTTTCGGACAGCTCACAAGAAAGCGAGTTGAAGAAAGGAGCTCAGGGGCACTGTAATTCACAAACCTGCAGAGTTATAAATGACAGCTATCGTCCAAAAATAGACTGAAGTAAGGCTGCCAAGAGGACTTGAAAGCGGGGCAGAATTGCAGGAAACCGATTTCAGGAGGTAGACTGGAATTGCATTGAAAGCATAGGAAAAGAGGCAGAACGTCCACAATGATGCACTTGGCCAAAAAGGGCGTATGCGTTTTTTCCTGAATATATTCAGGAAAAAACGCATACGCCCTTTTTGGCCAACCAAGCAAGCTTGCAAAGGAAATCTGCACTACAATGAAGTCTCACTTCCCCCCTGTCAAAAGGGCCATCTGAAAAAAGTGTAAAATCCAGAAAGGCAGGACAGGCCATGGAGAACTGGGAGCCTTGTTATGCTGATGGGCGGGATGTAAATTGCCAACAACCACTCGGGAGAAGTGTATGGTGTTTCCTGAAACATCTAAAAAACAAAGCAACAGAACCTAGGGCACTTCCACTTATGGTCCTATAGCTTAGGGAAATTAAAATCAAAAAGACACAGCCACCCCAAAGTTTGGAACGGCTCTGTTTACAAGAACCTCGTTTACAGTACAAGTTCAACATCGCAGAAAGTGAAAAATGGATAAAGAAGTTGTGGTATTTACTTACAAAGCAATATCACTCAGCAATGAAATCTGTGTCATCAGGCACTTAGCAGCACAATGAGTGGATTCAGGTATGATGATTCTAACTGAAATAAGTCACACAGAAAAAGAAACATCATAAGATATCAGTAATACACGGAATGTAAACTTGGCTACACAGGAACTGAATTACAGAACAGAACAGGGTCTCAAATTTAGAAAACCAACTTATGCTTGCTTAAGGGGAAAGGTGAGTTGGGGTGCTGCATAAAACCAGAGATTGAAATGAGCACAGATAAAGTTCCTTAAGCCAAATATGGAATAGACAAGAGCTACTCCTTGCTCAACGAAATGGACTCAACACCGCATATTAAACGCCTAAGAATGTAACTGACTAGTAAGTATCTTAAAACCTATAGATTGCTATGTCTCCGAAAGAGAATCAAGCATGTGTACAGGGGCATAAACGCAGCAGTGATAGGATTGGAGAGGTTCGGTGAGCAAATGAAGACCCTTTGAAGTCATATTGCATGGTACCCATTCCACGGGTTTCAACTACCCAGGTTTTAGGTATTCTTCCTTCAGCTAAAACATGCATGTGGAACCCAGAGTATGATCAACCGTGTGATCGGGAGACGTGTTCAAATATGTCTCAGTTTTCCTCCCCTGGTACTCGGGTGCAACATTCCAGACGCTTTACTAACACTCTCCCCACTTGGAGAGTCAGTGCCTTTAACCTCCTGTTTGGCCCAGTTTGCAATTTCTGCGGAAGATGAACAGGAATAGCGAGAACCAATGAGAGGCTAGCTGGAGGTGTCTGGACGGGCAAATTTAACTCTCATTTCCCACCAGGAAGAGGAATTAAACAAAGGCTCAGCGTTCCGTGACGGAACCAGATTAGGGCCTGAAGCCATCATGCGGTGTTGCAGCTAGCTCACAAGAAAGCGAGTTGAACAAAGGAGCTCAGGGGCACTGTAATTCACAAACCTGCAGACTTATAAATGACAGCTATCGTCCAAAAATAGACTGAAGTAAGGCTGCCAAGAGGACTTGAAAGCGGGGCAGAATTGCAGGAAACCGATTTCAGGAGGTAGACTGGAATTGCATTGAAAGCATAGGAAAAGAGGCAGAACGTCCACAATGATGCACTTGGACAAAAAGGGCGTATGCGTTTTTTCCTGAATATATTCAGGAAAAAACGCATACGCCCTTTTTGGCCAACCAAGCAAGCTTGCAAAGGAAATCTGCACTACAATGAAGTCTCACTTCCCCCAGGTCAAAAGGGCCATCTGAAAAAAGTGTAAAATCCAGAAAGGCAGGACAGGCCATGGAGAACTGGGAGCCTTGTTATGCTGAAGGGCGGGATGTAAATTGCCAACAACCACTCGGGAGAAGTGTATGGTGTTTCCTGAAACATCTAAAAAACAGAGCAACAGAGCCTAGGGCACTTCCACTTATGGTCCTATAGCTTAGGGAATTTAAAATCAAAAAGACACAGCCACCCCAAAGTTTGGAACGGCTCTGTTTACAAGAACCTCGTTTAAAACACAAGTTCAACATCGCAGAAAGTGAAAAATGGATAAAGAAGTTGTGGTATTTACTTACAAAGCAATATCACTCAGCAATGAAATCTGTGTCATCAGGCCCTTAGCAGCACAATGAGTGGATTCAGGTATGATGATTCTAACTGAAATAAGTCACACAGAAAAAGAAACATCATAAGATATCAGTAATACACGGAATGTAAACTTGGCTACACAGGAACTGAATTACAGAACAGAACAGGGTCTCAAATTTAGAAAACCAACTTATGCTTGCTTAAGGGTAAAGGTGAGTTGGGGTGCTGCATAAAACCAGAGATTGAAATGAGCACAGATAAAGTTCCTTAAGCCAAATATGGAATAGACAAGAGCTACTCCTTGCTCAACGAAATGGACTCAACACCGCATATTAAACGCCTAAGAATGTACCTGACTAGTAAGTATCTTAAAACCTATGGATTGCTATGTCTCCGAAACAGAATCAAGCATGTGTACAGGGGCATAAACGCAGCAGTGATAGGATTGGAGAGGTTTGGTGAGCAAATGAAGACCCTTTGAAGTCATATTGCATGGTACCCATTCCACGGGTTTCAACTACCCAGGTTTTAGGTATTCTTCCTTCAGCTAAAACATGCATGTGGAACCCAAGTATGATCAACCATGTGAACGGGAGACGTGTTCAAATATGTCTCAGTTTTCCTCCCCTGGTACTCGGGTGCAACATTCCAGACGCTTTACTAACACTCTCCCCACTTGGAAAGTCAGCGCCTTTAACCTCCTGTTTGGCCCAGTTTGCAATTTCTGCGGAAGATGAACAGGAATAGCGAGAACCAATGAGAGGCTAGCTGGAGGTGTCTGGACGGGCAAATTTAACTCTCATTTGCCACCAGGAAGAGGAAATAACCAAAGGCTCAGCGTGCCGTGCCGGAACCAGATTAGGGCCTGAAGCCATCCTGCGGTGTTGCGGCCAGCTCAAAAGAAAGCGAGTTGAAGAAAGGAGCTCAGGTGCACTGTAATTCACAAACCTGCAGAGTTATAAATGACAGCTATCGTCCAAAAATAGACTGAAGTAAGGCTGCCAAGAGGACTTGAAAGCGGGGCAGAATTGCAGGAAACCGATTTCAGGAGGTAGACTGGAATTGCATTGAAAGCATAGGAAAAGAGGCAGAACGTCCACAATGATGCACTTGGCCAAAAAGGGCGTATGCATTTTTTCCTTAATATATTCAGGAAAAAACGCATACGCCCTTTTTGGACAACCAAGCAAGCTTGCAAAGGAAATCTGCACTACAATGAAGTCTCACTTCCCCCCGGTCAAAAGGGCCATCTGAAAAAAGTGTAAAATCCAGAAAGGCAGGACAGGCCATGGAGAACTGGGAGCCTTGTTATGCTGAAGGGCGGGATGTAAATTGCCAACAACCACTCGGGAGAAGTGTATGGTGTTTCCTGAAACATCTAAAAAACAAAGCAACAGAGCCTAGGGCACTTCCACTTATGGTCCTATAGCTTAGGGAATTTAAAATCAAAAAGACAAAGCCACCCCAAAGTTTGGAACGGCTCTGTTTACAAGAACCTCATTTACAGTACAAGTTCAACATCGCAGAAAGAGAAAAATGGATAAAAAAGTTGTGGTATTTACTTACAAAGCAATATCACTCAGCAATGAAATCTGTGTCATCAGGCCCTTAGCAGCACAATGAGTGGATTCAGGTATGATGATTCTAACTGAAATAAGTCACGCAGAAAAAGAAACATCATAAGATATCAGTAATACACGGAATGTAAACTTGGCTACACAGGAACTGAATTACAGAACAGAACAGGGTCTCAAATTTAGAAAACCAACTTATGCTTGCTTAAGGGTAAAGGTGAGTTGGGGTGCTGCATAAAACCAGAGATTGAAATGAGCACAGATAAAGTTCCTTAAGCCAAATATGGAATAGACAAGAGCTACTCCTTGCTCAACGAAATGGACTCAACACCGCATATTAAACGCCTAAGAATGTACCTGACTAGTAAGTATCTTAAAACCTATGGATTGCTATGTCTCCGAAAGAGAATCAAGCATGTGTACAGGGGCATAAACGCAGCAGTGATAGGATTGGAGAGGTTCGGTGAGCAAATGAAGACCCTTTGAAGTCATATTGCATGGTACCCATTCCACGGGTTTCAACTACCCAGGTTTAAGGTATTCTTCCTTCAGCTAAAACATGCATGTGGAACCTAGAGTATGATCAACCATGTGATTGGGAGACCTGTTCAAATATGTCTCAGTTTTCCTACCCTGGTACTCGGGTGCAACATTCCAGACGCTTTACTAACACTCTCCCCACTTGGAGAGTCAGTCCCTTTAACCTCCTGTTTGGCCCAGTTTGCAATTTCTGCGGAAGATGAACAGGAATAGCGAGAACCAATGAGAGACTAGCTGGAGGTGTCTGGACGGGCAAATTTAACTCTCATTTCCCACCAGGAAGAGGAATTAACCAAAGGCTCAGCGTGCCGTGCCGGAACCAGATTAGGGCCTGAAGCCATCCTGGGTGTTTCGGCCAGCTCACAAGAAAGCGAGTTGAAGAAAGGAGCTCAGGGGCACTGTAATTCACAAACCTGCAGAGTTATAAATGACAGCTATCGTCCAAAAATAGACTGAAGTAAGGCTGCCAAGAGGACTTGAAAGCGGGGCAGAATTGCAGGAAACCGATTTCAGGAGGTAGACTGGAATTGCATTGAAAGCATAGGAAAAGAGGCAGAACGTCCACAATGATGCACTTGGCCAAAAAGGGCGTATGCGTTTTTTCCTGAATATATTCAGGAAAAAACGCATACGCCCTTTTTGGCCAACCAAGCAAGCTTGCAAAGGAAATCTGCACTACAATGAAGTCTCACTTCCCCCCGGTCAAAAGGGCCATCTGAAAAAAGTGTAAAATCCAGAAAGGCAGGACAGGCCATGGAGAACTGGGAGCCTTGTTATGCTGATGGGCGGGATGTAAATTGCCAACAACCACTCGGGAGAAGTGTATGGTGTTTCCTGAAACATCTAAAAAACAAAGCAACAGAACCTAGGGCACTTCCACTTATGGTCCTATAGCTTAGGGAAATTAAAATCAAAAAGACACAGCCACCCCAAAGTTTGGAACGGCTCTGTTTACAAGAACCTCGTTTACAGTACAAGTTCAACATCGCAGAAAGTGAAAAATGGATAAAGAAGTTGTGGTATTTACTTACAAAGCAATATCACTCAGCAATGAAATCTGTGTCATCAGGCACTTAGCAGCACAATGAGTGGATTCAGGTATGATGATTCTAACTGAAATAAGTCACACAGAAAAAGAAACATCATAAGATATCAGTAATACACGGAATGTAAACTTGGCTACACAGGAACTGAATTACAGAACAGAACAGGGTCTCAAATTTAGAAAACCAACTTATGCTTGCTTAAGGGGAAAGGTGAGTTGGGGTGCTGCATAAAACCAGAGATTGAAATGAGCACAGATAAAGTTCCTTAAGCCAAATATGGAATACACAAGAGCTACTCCTTGCTCAACGAAATGGACTCAACACCGCATATTAAACGCCTAAGAATGTAACTGACTAGTAAGTATCTTAAAACCTATAGATTGCTATGTCTCCGAAAGAGAATCAAGCATGTGTACAGGGGCATAAACGCAGCAGTGATAGGATTGGAGAGGTTCGGTGAGCAAATGAAGACCCTTTGAAGTCATATTGCATGGTACCCATTCCACGGGTTTCAACTACCCAGGTTTTAGGTATTCTTCCTTCAGCTAAAACATGCATGTGGAACCCAGAGTATGATCAACCGTGTGATCGGGAGACGTGTTCAAATATGTCTCAGTTTTCCTCCCCTGGTACTCGGGTGCAACATTCCAGACGCTTTACTAACACTCTCCCCACTTGGAGAGTCAGTGCCTTTAACCTCCTGTTTGGCCCAGTTTGCAATTTCTGCGGAAGATGAACAGGAATAGCGAGAACCAATGAGAGGCTAGCTGGAGGTGTCTGGACGGGCAAATTTAACTCTCATTTCCCACCAGGAAGAGGAATTAAACAAAGGCTCAGCGTTCCGTGACGGAACCAGATTAGGGCCTGAAGCCATCATGCGGTGTTGCAGCTAGCTCACAAGAAAGCGAGTTGAACAAAGGAGCTCAGGGGCACTGTAATTCACAAACCTGCAGACTTATAAATGACAGCTATCGTCCAAAAATAGACTGAAGTAAGGCTGCCAAGAGGACTTGAAAGCGGGGCAGAATTGCAGGAAACCGATTTCAGGAGGTAGACCGGAATTGCATTGAAAGCATAGGAAAAGAGGCAGAACGTCCACAATGATGCACTTGGACAAAAAGGGCGTATGCGTTTTTTCCTGAATATATTCAGGAAAAAACGCATACGCCCTTTTTGGCCAACCAAGCAAGCTTGCAAAGGAAATCTGCACTACAATGAAGTCTCACTTCCCCCCGGTCAAAAGGGCCATCTGAAAAAAGTGTAAAATCCAGAAAGGCAGGACAGGCCATGGAGAACTGGGAGCCTTGTTATGCTGAAGGGCGGGATGTAAATTGCCAACAACCACTCGGGAGAAGTGTATGGTGTTTCCTGAAACATCTAAAAAACAGAGCAACAGAGCCTAGGGCACTTCCACTTATGGTCCTATAGCTTAGGGAATTTAAAATCAAAAAGACACAGCCACCCCAAAGTTTGGAACGGCTCTGTTTACAAGAACCTCGTTTAAAACACAAGTTCAACATCGCAGAAAGTGAAAAATGGATAAAGAAGTTGTGGTATTTACTTACAAAGCAATATCACTCAGCAATGAAATCTGTGTCATCAGGCCCTTAGCAGCACAATGAGTGGATTCAGGTATGATGATTCTAACTGAAATAAGTCACACAGAAAAAGAAACATCATAAGATATCAGTAATACACGGAATGTAAACTTGGCTACACAGGAACTGAATTACAGAACAGAACAGGGTCTCAAATTTAGAAAACCAACTTATGCTTGCTTAAGGGTAAAGGTGAGTTGGGGTGCTGCATAAAACCAGAGATTGAAATGAGCACAGATAAAGTTCCTTAAGCCAAATATGGAATAGACAAGAGCTACTCCTTGCTCAACGAAATGGACTCAACACCGCATATTAAACGCCTAAGAATGTACCTGACTAGTAAGTATCTTAAAACCTATGCATTGCTATGTCTCTGAAAGAATATCAAGCATGTGTACAGGGGCATAAACGCAGCAGTGATAGGATTGGAGAGGTTCGGTGAGCAAATGAAGACCCTTTGAAGTCATATTGCATGGTACCCATTCCACGGGTTTCAAATACACAGGTTTAAGGTATTCTTCCTTCAGCTAAAACATGCATGTGGAACCCAAGTATGATCAACCATGTGAACGGGAGACGTGTTCAAATATGTCTCAGTTTTCCTCCCCTGGTACTCGGGTGCAACATTCCAGACGCTTTACTAACACTCTCCCCACTTGGAAAGTCAGCGCCTTTAACCTCCTGTTTGGCCCAGTTTGCAATTTCTGCGGAAGATGAACAGGAATAGCGAGAACCAATGAGAGACTAGCTGGAGGTGTCTGGACGGGCAAATTTAACTCTCATTTCCCACCAGGAAGAGGAAATAACCAAAGGCTCAGCATGCTGTGCCAGAACCAGATTAGGGCCTGAAGACATCCTGCGGTGTTGCGGCCAGGTCACAAGAAAGCGAGTTGAAGAAAGGAGCTCAGGGGCACTGTAATTCACAAACCTGCAGAGTTATAAATGACAGCTATCGTCCAAAAATAGACTGAAGTAAGGCTGCCAAGAGGACTTGAAAGCGGGGCAGAATTGCAGGAAACCGATTTCAGGAGGTAGACTGGAATTGCATTGAAAGCATAGGAAAAGAGGCAGAACGTCCACAATGATGCACTTGGCCAAAAAGGGCGTATGCGTTTTTTCCTGAATATATTCAGGAAAAAACGCATACGCCCTTTTTGGCCAACCAAGCAAGCTTGCAAAGGAAATCTGCACTACAATGAAGTCTCACTTCCCCCCGGTCAAAAGGGCCATCTGAAAAAAGTGTAAAATCCAGAAAGGCAGGACAGGCCATGGAGAACTGGGAGCCTTGTTATGCTGATGGGCGGGATGTAAATTGCCAACAACCACTCGGGAGAAGTGTATGGTGTTTCCTGAAACATCTAAAAAACAAAGCAACAGAGCCTAGGGCACTTCCACTTATGGTCCTATAGCTTAGGGAAATTAAATTCAAAAAGACACAGCCACCCCAAAGTTTGGAACGGCTCTGTTTACAAGAACCTCGTTTACAGTACAAGTTCAACATCGCAGAAAGTGAAAAATGGATAAAGAACTTGTGGTACTTACGTACAATGCAGTATCACTCAGCAATGAAATCTATGTCATCAGGCCCGTAGCAGCATAATGAGTGGATTCAGGTACGATGATTCTAACTGAAATAAGTCACACAGAAAAAGAAACATCATAAGATATCACTAATACACGGAATGTAAACTTGGCTACACAGGAACTGAATTACAGAACAGAACACGGTCTCAAATTTAGAAAACCAACTTATGCTTGCTTAAGGGGAAAGGTGAGTTGGGGTGCTGCATAAAACCAGAGATTGAAATGAGCACAGATAAAGTTCCTTAAGCCAAATATGGAATAGACAAGAGCTACTCCTTGCTCAACGAAATGGACTCAACACCGCATATTAAATGCCTAAGAATGTACCTGACTAGTAAGTATCTTAAAACCTATGGATTGCTATGTCTCCGAAAGAGAATCAAGCATGTGTACAGGGGCATAAACGCAGCAGTGATAGGATTGGAGAGGTTCGGTGAGCAAATGAAGACCCTTTGAAGTCATATTGCATGGTACCCATTCCACGGGTTTCAACTACCCAGGTTTAAGGTATTCTTCCTTCAGCTAAAACATGCATGTGGGACCTAGAGTATGATCAACCATGTGATCGGGAGACGTGTTCAAATATGTCTCAGTTTTCGTACCCTGGTACTCGGGTGCAACATTCCAGACGCTTTACTAACACTCTCCCCACTTGGAGAGTCAGTCCCTTTAACCTCCTGTTTGGCCCAGTTTGCAATTTCTGTGGAAGATGAACAGGAATAGCGAGAACCAATGAGAGACTAGCTGGAGGTGTCTGGATGGGCAAATTTAACTCTCATTTCCCACCAGGAAGAGGAATTAACCAAAGGCTCAGCGTGCCGTGCCAGAACCAGATTAGGGCCTGAAGACATCCTGCGGTGTTGCGGCCAGGTCACAAGAAAGCGAGTTGAAGAAAGGAGCTCAGGGGCACTGTAATTCACAAACCTGCAGAGTTATAAATGACAGCTATCGTCCAAAAATAGACTGAAGTAAGGCTGCCAAGAGGACTTGAAAGCGGGGCAGAATTGCAGGAAACCGATTTCAGGAGGTAGACTGGAATTG
Organism: Delphinus delphis; assembly: GCF_949987515.2. Classification (NCBI taxonomy): domain Eukaryota; kingdom Metazoa; phylum Chordata; class Mammalia; order Artiodactyla; family Delphinidae; genus Delphinus; species Delphinus delphis. The sequence continues at coordinate 286,592 of NW_027192711.1, forward strand.
CATTGAAAGCATAGGAAAAGAGGCAGAACGTCCACAATGATGCACTTGGCCAAAAAGGGCGTATGCGTTTTTTCCTGAATATATTCAGGAAAAAACGCATACGCCCTTTTTGGCCAACCAAGCAAGCTTGCAAAGGAAATCTGCACTACAATGAAGTCTCACTTCCCCCCGGTCAAAAGGGCCATCTGAAAAAAGTGTAAAATCCAGAAAGGCAGGACAGGCCATGGAGAACTGGGAGCCTTGTTATGCTGATGGGCGGGATGTAAATTGCCAACAACCACTCGGGAGAAGTGTATGGTGTTTCCTGAAACATCTAAAAAACAAAGCAACAGAACCTAGGGCACTTCCACTTATGGTCCTATAGCTTAGGGAAATTAAAATCAAAAAGACACAGCCACCCCAAAGTTTGGAACGGCTCTGTTTACAAGAACCTCGTTTACAGTACAAGTTCAACATCGCAGAAAGTGAAAAATGGATAAAGAAGTTGTGGTATTTACTTACAAAGCAATATCACTCAGCAATGAAATCTGTGTCATCAGGCACTTAGCAGCACAATGAGTGGATTCAGGTATGATGATTCTAACTGAAATAAGTCACACAGAAAAAGAAACATCATAAGATATCAGTAATACACGGAATGTAAACTTGGCTACACAGGAACTGAATTACAGAACAGAACAGGGTCTCAAATTTAGAAAACCAACTTATGCTTGCTTAAGGGGAAAGGTGAGTTGGGGTGCTGCATAAAACCAGAGATTGAAATGAGCACAGATAAAGTTCCTTAAGCCAAATATGGAATAGACAAGAGCTACTCCTTGCTCAACGAAATGGACTCAACACCGCATATTAAACGCCTAAGAATGTAACTGACTAGTAAGTATCTTAAAACCTATAGATTGCTATGTCTCCGAAAGAGAATCAAGCATGTGTACAGGGGCATAAACGCAGCAGTGATAGGATTGGAGAGGTTCGGTGAGCAAATGAAGACCCTTTGAAGTCATATTGCATGGTACCCATTCCACGGGTTTCAACTACCCAGGTTTTAGGTATTCTTCCTTCAGCTAAAACATGCATGTGGAACCCAGAGTATGATCAACCGTGTGATCGGGAGACGTGTTCAAATATGTCTCAGTTTTCCTCCCCTGGTACTCGGGTGCAACATTCCAGACGCTTTACTAACACTCTCCCCACTTGGAGAGTCAGTGCCTTTAACCTCCTGTTTGGCCCAGTTTGCAATTTCTGCGGAAGATGAACAGGAATAGCGAGAACCAATGAGAGGCTAGCTGGAGGTGTCTGGACGGGCAAATTTAACTCTCATTTCCCACCAGGAAGAGGAATTAAACAAAGGCTCAGCGTTCCGTGACGGAACCAGATTAGGGCCTGAAGCCATCATGCGGTGTTGCAGCTAGCTCACAAGAAAGCGAGTTGAACAAAGGAGCTCAGGGGCACTGTAATTCACAAACCTGCAGACTTATAAATGACAGCTATCGTCCAAAAATAGACTGAAGTAAGGCTGCCAAGAGGACTTGAAAGCGGGGCAGAATTGCAGGAAACCGATTTCAGGAGGTAGACTGGAATTGCATTGAAAGCATAGGAAAAGAGGCAGAACGTCCACAATGATGCACTTGGCCAAAAAGGGCGTATGCGTTTTTTCCTGAATATATTCAGGAAAAAACGCATACGCCCTTTTTGGCCAACCAAGCAAGCTTGCAAAGTAAATCTGCACTACAATGAAGTCTCACTTCCCCCAGGTCAAAAGGGCCATCTGAAAAAAGTGTAAAATCCAGAAAGGCAGGACAGGCCATGGAGAACTGGGAGCCTTGTTATGCTGAAGGGCGGGATGTAAATTGCGAACAACCACTCGGGAGAAGTGTATGGTGTTTCCTGAAACATCTAAAAAACAGAGCAACAGAGCCTAGGGCACTTCCACTTATGGTCCTATAGCTTAGGGAATTTAAAATCAAAAAGACACAGCCACCCCAAAGTTTGGAACGGCTCTGTTTACAAGAACCTCGTTTAAAACACAAGTTCAACATCGCAGAAAGTGAAAAATGGATAAAAAAGTTGTGGTATTTACTTACAAGGCAATATCACGCAGCAATGAAATCTGTGTCATCAGGCCCTTAGCAGCACAATGAGTGGATTCAGGTATGATGATTCTAACTGAAATAAGTCACACAGAAAAAGAAACATCATAAGATATCAGTAATACACGGAATGTAAACTTGGCTACACAGGAACTGAATTACAGAACAGAACAGGGTCTCAAATTTAGAAAACCAACTTATGCTTGCTTAAGGGTAAAGGTGAGTTGGGGTGCTGCATAAAACCAGAGATTGAAATGAGCACAGATAAAGTTCCTTAAGCCAAATATGGAATAGACAAGAGCTACTCCTTGCTCAACGAAATGGACTCAACACCGCATATTAAACGCCTAAGAATGTACCTGACTAGTAAGTATCTTAAAACCTATGGATTGCTATGTCTCCGAAAGAGAATCAAGCATGTGTACAGGGGCATAAATGCAGCAGTGATAGGATTGGAGAGGTTCGGTGAGCAAATGAAGACCCTTTGAAGTCATATTGCATGGTACCCATTCCACGGGTTTCAAATACACAGGTTTAAGGTATTCTTCCTTCAGCTAAAACATGCATGTGGAACCCAAGTATGATCAACCATGTGAACGGGAGACGTGTTCAAATATGTCTCAGTTTTCCTCCCCTGGTACTCGGGTGCAACATTCCAGACGCTTTACTAACACTCTCCCCACTTGGAAAGTCAGCGCCTTTAACCTCCTGTTTGGCCCAGTTTGCAATTTCTGCGGAAGATGAACAGGAATAGCGAGAACCAATGAGAGGCTAGCTGGAGGTGTCTGGACGGGCAAATTTAACTCTCATTTCCCACCAGGAAGAGGAAATAACCAAAGGCTCAGCGTGCCGTGCCGGAACCAGATTAGGGCCTGAAGCCATCCTGCGGTGTTGCGGCCAGCTCAAAAGAAAGCGAGTTGAAGAAAGGAGCTCAGGGGCACTGTAATTCACAAACCTGCAGAGTTATAAATGACAGCTATCGTCCAAAAATAGACTGAAGTAAGGCTGCCCAGAGGACTTGAAAGCGGGGCAGAATTGCAGGAAACCGATTTCAGGAGGTAGACTGGAATTGCATTGAAAGCATAGGAAAAGAGGCAGAACGTCCACAATGATGCACTTGGCCAAAAAGGGCGTATGCGTTTTTTCCTGAATATATTCAGGAAAAAACGCATACGCCCTTTTTGGCCAACCAAGCAAGCTTGCAAAGGAAATCTGCACTACAATGAAGTCTCACTTCCCCCCGGTCAAAAGGGCCATCTGAAAAAAGTGTAAAATCCAGAAAGGCAGGACAGGCCATGGAGAACTGGGAGCCTTGTTATGCTGATGGGCGGGATGTAAATTGCCAACAACCACTCGGGAGAAGTGTATGGTGTTTCCTGAAACATCTAAAAAACAAAGCAACAGAGCCTAGGGCACTTCCACTTATGGTCCTATAGCTTAGGGAAATTAAATTCAAAAAGACACAGCCACCCCAAAGTTTGGAACGGCTCTGTTTACAAGAACCTCGTTTACAGTACAAGTTCAACATCGCAGAAAGTGAAAAATGGATAAAGAACTTGTGGTACTTACGTACAATGCAGTATCACTCAGCAATGAAATCTATGTCATCAGGCCCGTAGCAGCATAATGAGTGGATTCAGGTACGATGATTCTAACTGAAATAAGTCACACAGAAAAAGAAACATCATAAGATATCACTAATACACGGAATGTAAACTTGGCTACACAGGAACTGAATTACAGAACAGAACACGGTCTCAAATTTAGAAAACCAACTTATGCTTGCTTAAGGGGAAAGGTGAGTTGGGGTGCTGCATAAAACCAGAGATTGAAATGAGCACAGATAAAGTTCCTTAAGCCAAATATGGAATAGACAAGAGCTACTCCTTGCTCAACGAAATGGACTCAACACCGCATATTAAATGCCTAAGAATGTACCTGACTAGTAAGTATCTTAAAACCTATGGATTGCTATGTCTCCGAAAGAGAATCAAGCATGTGTACAGGGGCATAAACGCAGCAGTGATAGGATTGGAGAGGTTCGGTGAGCAAATGAAGACCCTTTGAAGTCATATTGCATGGTACCCATTCCACGGGTTTCAACTATCCATGTTTAAGGTATTCTCCCTTCAGCTAAAACATGCATGTGGGACCTAGAGTATGATCAACCATGTGATCGGGAGACGTGTTCAAATATGTCTCAGTTTTCGTACCCTGGTACTCGGGTGCAACATTCCAGACGCTTTACTAACACTCTCCCCACTTGGAGAGTCAGTCCCTTTAACCTCCTGTTTGGCCCAGTTTGCAATTTCTGTGGAAGATGAACAGGAATAGCGAGAACCAATGAGAGACTAGCTGGAGGTGTCTGGATGGGCAAATTTAACTCTCATTTCCCACCAGGAAGAGGAATTAACCAAAGGCTCAGCGTGCCGTGCCAGAACCAGATTAGGGCCTGAAGACATCCTGCGGTGTTGCGGCCAGGTCACAAGAAAGCGAGTTGAAGAAAGGAGCTCAGGGGCACTGTAATTCACAAACCTGCAGAGTTATAAATGACAGCTATTGTCCAAAAATAGACTGAAGTAAGGCTGCCAAGAGGACTTGAAAGCGGGGCAGAATTGCAGGAAACCGATTTCAGGAGGTAGACTGGAATTGCATTGAAAGCATAGGAAAAGAGGCAGAACGTCCACAATGATGCACTTGGCCAAAAAGGGCGTATGCGTTTTTTCCTGAATATATTCAGGAAAAAACGCATACGCCCTTTTTGGCCAACCAAGCAAGCTTGCAAAGGAAATCTGCACTACAATGAAGTCTCACTTCCCCCCAGTCAAAAGGGCCATCTGAAAAAAGTGTAAAATCCAGAAAGGCAGGACAGGCCATGGAGAACTGGGAGCCTTGTTATGCTGATGGGCGGGATGTAAATTGCCAACAACCACTCGGGAGAAGTGTATGGTGTTTCCTGAAACATCTAAAAAACAAAGCAACAGAACCTAGGGCACTTCCACTTATGGTCCTATAGCTTAGGGAAATTAAAATCAAAAAGACACAGCCACCCCAAAGTTTGGAACGGCTCTGTTTACAAGAACCTCGTTTACAGTACAAGTTCAACATCGCAGAAAGTGAAAAATGGATAAAGAAGTTGTGGTATTTACTTACAAAGCAATATCACTCAGCAATGAAATCTGTGTCATCAGGCACTTAGCAGCACAATGAGTGGATTCAGGTATGATGATTCTAACTGAAATAAGTCACACAGAAAAAGAAACATCATAAGATATCAGTAATACACGGAATGTAAACTTGGCTACACAGGAACTGAATTACAGAACAGAACAGGGTCTCAAATTTAGAAAACCAACTTATGCTTGCTTAAGGGGAAAGGTGAGTTGGGGTGCTGCATAAAACCAGAGATTGAAATGAGCACAGATAAAGTTCCTTAAGCCAAATATGGAATAGACAAGAGCTACTCCTTGCTCAACGAAATGGACTCAACACCGCATATTAAACGCCTAAGAATGTAACTGACTAGTAAGTATCTTAAAACCTATAGATTGCTATGTCTCCGAAAGAGAATCAAGCATGTGTACAGGGGCATAAACGCAGCAGTGATAGGATTGGAGAGGTTCGGTGAGCAAATGAAGACCCTTTGAAGTCATATTGCATGGTACCCATTCCACGGGTTTCAACTACCCAGGTTTTAGGTATTCTTCCTTCAGCTAAAACATGCATGTGGAACCCAGAGTATGATCAACCGTGTGATCGGGAGACGTGTTCAAATATGTCTCAGTTTTCCTCCCCTGGTACTCGGGTGCAACATTCCAGACGCTTTACTAACACTCTCCCCACTTGGAGAGTCAGTGCCTTTAACCTCCTGTTTGGCCCAGTTTGCAATTTCTGCGGAAGATGAACAGGAATAGCGAGAACCAATGAGAGGCTAGCTGGAGGTGTCTGGACGGGCAAATTTAACTCTCATTTCCCACCAGGAAGAGGAATTAAACAAAGGCTCAGCGTTCCGTGACGGAACCAGATTAGGGCCTGAAGCCATCATGCGGTGTTGCAGCTAGCTCACAAGAAAGCGAGTTGAACAAAGGAGCTCAGGGGCACTGTAATTCACAAACCTGCAGACTTATAAATGACAGCTATCGTCCAAAAATAGACTGAAGTAAGGCTGCCAAGAGGACTTGAAAGCGGGGCAGAATTGCAGGAAACCGATTTCAGGAGGTAGACTGGAATTGCATTGAAAGCATAGGAAAAGAGGAAGAACGTCCACAATGATGCACTTGGCCAAAAAGGGCGTATGCGTTTTTTCCTGAATATATTCAGGAAAAAACGCATACGCCCTTTTTGGCCAACCAAGCAAGCTTGCAAAGGAAATCTGCACTACAATGAAGTCTCACTTCCCCCAGGTCAAAAGGGCCATCTGAAAAAAGTGTAAAATCCAGAAAGGCAGGACAGGCCATGGAGAACTGGGAGCCTTGTTATGCTGAAGGGCGGGATGTAAATTGCGAACAACCACTCGGGAGAAGTGTATGGTGTTTCCTGAAACATCTAAAAAACAGAGCAACAGAGCCTAGGGCACTTCCACTTATGGTCCTATAGCTTAGGGAATTTAAAATCAAAAAGACACAGCCACCCCAAAGTTTGGAACGGCTCTGTTTACAAGAACCTCGTTTAAAACACAAGTTCAACATCGCAGAAAGTGAAAAATGGATAAAAAAGTTGTGGTATTTACTTACAAGGCAATATCACTCAGCAATGAAATCTGTGTCATCAGGCCCTTAGCAGCACAATGAGTGGATTCAGGTATGATGATTCTAACTGAAATAAGTCACACAGAAAAAGAAACATCATAAGATATCAGTAATACACGGAATGTAAACTTGGCTACACAGGAACTGAATTACAGAACAGAACACGGTCTCAAATTTAGAAAACCAACTTATGCTTGCTTAAGGGGAAAGGTGAGTTGGGGTGCTGCATAAAACCAGAGATTGAAATGAGCACAGATAAAGTTCCTTAAGCCAAATATGGAATAGACAAGAGCTACTCCTTGCTCAACGAAATGGACTCAACACCGCATATTAAACGCCTAAGAATGTACCTGACTAGTAAGTATCTTAAAACCTATGGATTGCTATGTCTCCGAAAGAGAATCAAGCATGTGTACAGGGGCATAAACGCAGCAGTGATAGGATTGGAGAGGTTCGGTGAGCAAATGAAGACCCTTTGAAGTCATATTGCATGGTACCCATTCCACGGGTTTCAAATACACAGGTTTAAGGTATTCTTCCTTCAGCTAAAACATGCATGTGGAACCCAAGTATGATCAACCATGTGAACGGGAGACGTGTTCAAATATGTCTCAGTTTTCCTCCCCTGGTACTCGGGTGCAACATTCCAGACGCTTTACTAACACTCTCCCCACTTGGAAAGTCAGCGCCTTTAACCTCCTGTTTGGCCCAGTTTGCAATTTCTGCGGAAGATGAACAGGAATAGCGAGAACCAATGAGAGACTAGCTGGAGGTGTCTGGACGGGCAAATTTAACTCTCATTTCCCACCAGGAAGAGGAAATAACCAAAGGCTCAGCATGCTGTGCCGGAACCAGATTAGGGCCTGAAGACATCCTGCGGTGTTGCGGCCAGGTCACAAGAAAGCGAGTTGAAGAAAGGAGCTCAGGGGCACTGTAATTCACAAACCTGCAGAGTTATAAATGACAGCTATCGTCCAAAAATAGACTGAAGTAAGGCTGCCAAGAGGACTTGAAAGCGGGGCAGAATTGCAGGAAACCGATTTCAGGAGGTAGACTGGAATTGCATTGAAAGCATAGGAAAAGAGGCAGAACGTCCACAATGATGCACTTGGCCAAAAAGGGCGTATGCGTTTTTTCCTGAATATATTCAGGAAAAAACGCATACGCCCTTTTTGGCCAACCAAGCAAGCTTGCAAAGGAAATCTGCACTACAATGAAGTCTCACTTCCCCCCGGTCAAAAGGGCCATCTGAAAAAAGTGTAAAATCCAGAAAGGCAGGACAGGCCATGGAGAACTGGGAGCCTTGTTATGCTGATGGGCGGGATGTAAATTGCCAACAACCACTCGGGAGAAGTGTATGGTGTTTCCTGAAACATCTAAAAAACAAAGCAACAGAGCCTAGGGCACTTCCACTTATGGTCCTATAGCTTAGGGAAATTAAATTCAAAAAGACACAGCCACCCCAAAGTTTGGAACGGCTCTGTTTACAAGAACCTCGTTTACAGTACAAGTTCAACATCGCAGAAAGTGAAAAATGGATAAAGAACTTGTGGTACTTACGTACAATGCAGTATCACTCAGCAATGAAATCTATGTCATCAGGCCCGTAGCAGCATAATGAGTGGATTCAGGTACGATGATTCTAACTGAAATAAGTCACACAGAAAAAGAAACATCATAAGATATCACTAATACACGGAATGTAAACTTGGCTACACAGGAACTGAATTACAGAACAGAACAGGGTCTCAAATTTAGAAAACCAACTTATGCTTGCTTAAGGGTAAAGGTGAGTTGGGGTGCTGCATAAAACCAGAGATTGAAATGAGCACAGATAAAGTTCCTTAAGCCAAATATGGAATAGACAAGAGCTACTCCTTGCTCAACGAAATGGACTCAACACCGCATATTAAATGCCTAAGAATGTACCTGACTAGTAAGTATCTTAAAACCTATGGATTGCTATGTCTCCGAAAGAGAATCAAGCATGTGTACAGGGGCATAAACGCAGCAGTGATAGGATTGGAGAGGTTCGGTGAGCAAATGAAGACCCTTTGAAGTCATATTGCATGGTACCCATTCCACGGGTTTCAACTACCCAGGTTTAAGGTATTCTTCCTTCAGCTAAAACATGCATGTGGGACCTAGAGTATGATCAACCATGTGATCGGGGGACGTGTTCAAATATGTCTCAGTTTTCGTACCCTGGTACTCGGGTGCAACATTCCAGACGCTTTACTAACACTCTCCCCACTTGGAGAGTCAGTCCCTTTAACCTCCTGTTTGGCCCAGTTTGCAATTTCTGTGGAAGATGAACAGGAATAGCGAGAACCAATGAGAGACTAGCTGGAGGTGTCTGGATGGGCAAATTTAACTCTCATTTCCCACCAGGAAGAGGAATTAACCAAAGGCTCAGCGTGCCGTGCCAGAACCAGATTAGGGCCTGAAGACATCCTGCGGTGTTGCGGCCAGGTCACAAGAAAGCGAGTTGAAGAAAGGAGCTCAGGGGCACTGTAATTCACAAACCTGCAGAGTTATAAATGACAGCTATCGTCCAAAAATAGACTGAAGAAACGCTGCCAAGAGGACTTGAAAGCGGGGCAGAATTGCAGGAAACCGATTTCAGGAGGTAGACTGGAATTGCATTGCAAGCATAGGAAAAGAGGCAGAACGTCCACAATGATGCACTTGGCCAAAAAGGGCGTATGCGTTTTTTCCTGAATATATTCAGGAAAAAACGCATACGCCCTTTTTGGCCAACCAAGCAAGCTTGCAAAGGAAATCTGCACTACAATGAAGTCTCACTTCTCCCTGGTCAAAAGGGCCATCTGAAAAAAGTGTAAAATCCAGAAAGGCAGGACAGGCCATGGAGAACTGGGAGCCTTGTTATGCTGAAGGGCGGGATGTAAATTGCCAACAAACACTCGGGAGAAGTGTATGGTGTTTCCTGAAACATCTAAAAAACAAAGCAACAGAGCCTAGGGCACTTCCACTTATGGTCCTATAGCTTAGGGAATTTAAAATCAAAAAGACACAGCCACCCCAAAGTTTCGAACGGCTCTGTTTACAAGAACCTCATTTACAGTACAAGTTCAACATCGCAGAAAGTGAAAAATGGATAAAAAAGTTGTGGTATTTACTTACAAAGCAATATCACTCAGCAATGAAATCTGTGTCATCAGGCCCTTAGCAGCACAATGAGTGGATTCAGGTATGATGATTCTAACTGAAATAAGTCACACAGAAAAAGAAACATCATAAGATATCAGTAATACATGGAATGTAAACTTGGCTACACAGGAACTGAATTACAGAACAGAACAGGGTCTCAAATTTAGAAAACCAACTTATGCTTGCTTAAGGGTAAAGGTGAGTTGGGGTGCTGCATAAAACCAGAGATTGAAATGAGCACAGATAAAGTTCCTTAAGCCAAATATGGAATAGACAAGAGCTACTCCTTGCTCAACGAAATGGACTCAACACCGCATATTAAACGCCTAAGAATGTACCTGACTAGTAAGTATCTTAAAACCTATGGATTGCTATGTCTCCGAAACAGAATCAAGCATGTGTACAGGGTCATAAACGCAGCAGTGATAGGATTGGAGAGGTTCGGTGAGCAAATGAAGACCCTTTGAAGTCATATTGCATGGTACCCATTTCACGGGTTTCAACTACCCAGGTTTTAGGTATTCTTCCTTCAGCTAAAACATGCATGTGGAACCCAAGTATGATCAACCATGTGAACGGGAGACGTGTTCAAATATGTCTCAGTTTTCCTCCCCTGGTACTCGGGTGCAACATTCCAGACGCTTTACTAACACTCTCCCCACTTGAAAAGTCAGCGCCTTTAACCTCCTGTTTGGCCCAGTTTGCAATTTCTGCGGAAGATGAACAGGAATAGTGAGAACCAATGAGAGGCTAGCTGGAGGTGTCTGGACGGGCAAATTTAACTCTCATTTCCCACCAGGAAGAGGAAATAACCAAAGGCTCAGCGTGCCGTGCCGGAACCAGATTAGGGCCTGAAGCCATCCTGCGGTGTTGCGGCCAGCTCAAAAGAAAGCGAGTTGAAGAAAGGAGCTCAGGGGCACTGTAATTCACAAACCTGCAGAGTTATAAATGACAGCTATCGTCCAAAAATAGACTGAAGTAAGGCTGCCAAGAGGACTTGAAAGCGGGGCAGAATTGCAGGAAACCGATTTCAGGAGGTAGACTGGAATTGCATTGAAAGCATAGGAAAAGAGGCAGAACGTCCACAATGATGCACTTGGCCAAAAAGGGCGTATGCGTTTTTTCCTGAATATATTCAGGAAAAAACGCATACGCCCTTTTTGGCCAACCAAGCAAGCTTGCAAAGGAAATCTGCACTACAATGAAGTCTCACTTCCCCCCGGTCAAAAGGGCCATCTCAAAAAAGTGTAAAATCCAGAAAGGCAGGACAGGCCATGGAGAACTGGGAGCCTTGTTATGCTGATGGGCGGGATGTAAATTGCCAACAGACACTCGGGAGAAGTGTATGGTGTTTCCTGAAACATCTAAAAAACAAAGCAACAGAGCCTAGGGCACTTCCACTTATGGTCCTATAGCTTAGGGAATTTAAAATCAAAAAGACACAGCCACCCCAAAGTTTGGAACGGCTCTGTTTACAAGAACCTCGTTTACAGTACAAGTTAAACATCGCAGAAATTGAAAAATGGATAAAGAAGTTGTGGTATTTACTTACAAAGCAATATCACTCAGCAATGAAATCTGTGTCATCAGGCCCTTAGCAGCACAATGAGTGGATTCAGGTATGATGATTCTAACTGAAATAAGTCACACAGAAAAAGAAACATCATAAGATATCAGTAATACACGGAATGGAAACTTGGCTACACAGGAACTGAATTACAGAACAGAACAGGGTCTCAAATTTAGAAAACCAACTTATGCTTGCTTAAGGGGAAAGGTGAGTTGGGGTTCTGCATAAAACCAGAGATTGAAATGAGCACAGATAAAGTTCCTTAAGCCAAATATGGAATAGACAAGAGCTACTCCTTGCTCAACGAAATGGACTCAACACCGCATATTAAACGCCTAAGAATGTACCTGACTAGTAAGTATCTTAAAACCTATGGATTACTATGTCTCCGAAAGAGAATCAAGCATGTGTACAGGGGCATAAACGAAGCAGTGATAGGATTGGAGAGGTTCGGTGAGCAAATGAAGACCCTTTGAAGTCATATTGCATGGTACCCATTCCACGGGTTTCAACTACCCAGGTTTTAGGTATTCCTCCTTCAGCTAAAACATGCATGTGGAACCCAAGTATGATCAACCATGTGAACGGGAGACGTGTTCAAATATGTCTCAGTTTTCCTCCCCTGGTACTCGGGTGCAACATTCCAGACGCTTTACTAACACTCTCCCCACTTGAAAAGTCAGCGCCTTTAACCTCCTGTTTGGCCCAGTTTGCAATTTCTGTGGAAGATGAACAGGAATAGCGAGAACCAATGAGAGGCTAGCTGGAGGTGTCTGGACGGGCAAATTTAACTCTCATTTCCCACCAGGAAGAGGAATTAACCAAAGGCTCAGCGTGACGTACCAGAACAAGATTAGGGCCTGAAGCCATCCTGCGGTGTTGCGGCCAGCTCAAAAGAAAGCGAGTTGAAGAAAGGAGCTCAGGGGCACTGTAATTCACAAACCTGCAGAGTTATAAATGACAGCTATCGTCCAAAAATAGACTGAAGTAAGGCTGCCAAGAGGACTTGAAAGCGGGGCAGAATTGCAGGAAACCGATTTCAGGAGGTAGACTGGAATTGCATTGAAAGCATAGGAAAAGAGGCAGAACGTCCACAATGATGCACTTGGCCAAAAAGGGCGTATGCGTTTTTTCCTGAATATATTCAGGAAAAAACGCATACGCCCTTTTTGGCCAACCAAGCAAGCTTGCAAAGGAAATCTGCACTACAATGAAGTCTCACTTCCCCCCGGTCAAAAGGGCCATCTGAAAAAAGTGTAAAATCCAGAAAGGCAGGACAGGCCATGGAGAACTGGGAGCCTTGTTATGCTGATGGGCGGGATGTAAATTGCCAACAGACACTTGGGAGAAGTGTATGGTGTTTCCTGAAACATCTAAAAAACAAAGCAACAGAGCCTAGGGCACTGCCACTTATGGTCCTATAGCTTAGGGAAATTAAAATCAAAAAGACACAGCCACCCCAAAGTTTGGGACGCCTCTGTTTACAAGAACCTCGTTTACAGTACAAGTTCAACATCGCAGAAAGTGAAAAATGGATAAAGAAGTTGTGGTATTTACTTACAAAGCAATATCACTCAGCAATGAAATCTGTGTCATCAGGCCCTTAGCAGCACAATGAGTGGATTCAGGTATGATGATTCTAACTGAAATAAGTCACACAGAAAAAGAAACATCATAAGATATCAGTAATACATGGAATGTAAACTTGGCTACACAGGAACTGAATTACAGAACAGAACAGGGTCTCAAATTTAGAAAACCAACTTATGCTTGCTTTAGGGGAAAGGTGAGTTGGGGTGCTGCATAAAACCAGAGATTGAAATGAGCACAAAGTTCCTTAAGCCAAATATGGAATAGACAAGAGCTATTCCTTGCTCAACGAAATGGACTCAACACCGCATATTAAACGCCTAAGAATGTACCTGACTTGTAAGTATCTTAAAACCTATAGATTGCTATGTCTCCGAAAGAGAATCAAGCATGTGTACAGGGGCATAAACGCAGCAGTGATAGGATTGGAGAGGTTCAGTGAGCAAATGAAGACCCTTTGAAGTCATATGGCATGGTACTCATTCCACGGGTTTCAACTACGCAGATTTTAGGTATTCGTCCTTCAGCTAAAACATGCATGTGGAACCCAGAGTATGATCAACCATGAGATCGGGAGACGTGTTCAAATATGTCTCAGTTTTCCTCCCCTGGTACTCGGGTGCAACATTCCAGACGCTTTACTAACACTCTCCCCACTTGGAGAGTCAGTCCCTTTAACCTCCTGTTTGGCCCAGTTTGCAATTTCTGCGGAAGATGAACAGGAATAGCGAGAACCAATGAGAGGCTAGCTGGAGTTGTCTGGACGGGCAAATTTAACTCTCATTTCCCACCAGGAAGAGGAAATAACCAAAGGCTCAGCGTGCCGTACCGGAACCAGTTTAGGGCCTGAAGCCATCCTGCGGTGTTGCGGCCAGGTCACAAGAAAGCGAGTTGAAGAAAGGAGCTCAGGGGTACTGTAATTCACAAACCTGCAGAGTTATAAATGACAGCTATCGTCCAAAAATATACTAAAGTAAGGCTGCCAAGAGGACTTGAAAGCGGGGCAGAATTGCAGGAAACCGATTTCAGGAGGTAGACTGGAATTGCATTGAAAGCATAGGAAAAGAGGCAGAACGTCCACAATGATGCACTTGGCCAAAAAGGGCGTATGCGTTTTTTCCTGAATATATTCAGGAAAAAACGCATACGCACTTTTTGGCCAACCAAGCAAGCTTGCAAAGGAAATCTGCACTACAATGAAGTCTCACTTCCCCCCGGTCAAAAGGGCCATCTGAAAAAAGTGTAAAATCCAGAAAGGCAGGACAGGCCATGGAGAACTGGGAGCCTTGTTATGCTGATGGGCGGGATGTAAATTGCCAACAGACACTCCGGAGAAGTGTATGGTGTTTCCTGAAACATCTAAAAAACAAAGCAACAGAGCCTAGGGCACTTCCACTTATGGTCCTATAGCTTAGGGAAATTAAAATCAAAAAGACACAGCCACCCCAAAGTTTGGGACGCCTCCGTTTACAAGAACCTCGTTTACCGTACAAGTTCAATATCACAGAACGTGAAAAATGGATAAAGAACTTGTGGTACTTACGTACAATGCAGTATCACTCAGCAATGAAATCTATGTCATCAGGCCCGTAGCAGCATAATGAGTGGATTCAGGTACGATGATTCTAACTGAAATAAGTCACACAGAAAAAGAAACATCATAAGATATCACTAATACACGGAATGTAAACTTGGCTACACAGGAACTGCATTCCAAAACAGAACAGGGTCTCAAATTTAGAAAACCAACTTATGCTTGCTTAAGGGGAAAGGTGAGTTGGGGTGCTGCATAAAACCAGAGATTGAAATGAGCACAGATAAAGTTCCTTAAGCCAAATATGGAATAGACAAGAGCTACTCCTTGCTCAACGAAATGGATTGAAAACCCCATATTAAACGCCTAAGAATGTACCTGACTAGTAAGTATCTTAAAACCTATGGATTGCTATGTCTCCGAAAGAGAATCAAGCATGTGTACAGGGGCATAAACGCAGCAGTGATAGGATTGGAGAGGTTCGGTGAGCAAATGAAGACCCTTTGAAGTCATATTGCATGGTACCCATTCCACGGGTTTCAACTACCCAGGTTTAAGGTATTCTTCCTTCAGCTAAAACATGCATGTGGAACCTAGAGTATGATCAACCATGTGATCGGGAGACGTGTTCAAATATGTCTCAGTTTTCGTACCCTGGTACTCGGGTGCAACATTCCAGACGCTTTACTAACACTCTCCCCACTTGGAGAGTCAGTCCCTTTAACCTCCTGTTTGGCCCAGTTTGCAATTTCTGTGGAAGATGAACAGGAATAGCTAGAACCAATGAGAGACTAGCTGGAGGTGTCTGGATGAGCAAATTTAACTCTCATTTCCCACCAGGAAGAGGAATTAACCAAAGGCTCAGCGTTCCGTGCCAGAACCAGATTAGGGCCTGAAGACATCCTGCGGTGTTGCGGCCAGGTCACAAGAAAGCGAGTTAAAGAAAGGAGCTCAGGAGCACTGTAATTCACAAACCTGCAGAGTTATAAATGACAGCTATCGTCCAAAAATAGACTGAAGTAAGGCTGCCAAGAGGACTTGAAAGCGGGGCAGAATTGCAGGAAACCGATTTCAGGAGGTAGACTGGAATTGCATTGAAAGCATAGGAAAAGAGGCAGAACGTCCACAATGATGCACTTGGCCAAAAAGGGCGTATGCGTTTTTTCCTGAATATATTCAGGAAAAAACGCATACGCCCTTTTTGGCCAACCAAGCAAGCTTGCAAAGGAAATCTGCACTACAATGAAGTCTCACTTCCCCCCGGTCAAAAGGGCCATCTGAAAAAAGTGTAAAATCCAGAAAGGCAGGACAGGCCATGGAGAACTGGGAGCCTTGTTATGCTGATGGGCGGGATGTAAATTGCCAACAACCACTCGGGAGAAGTGTATGGTGTTTCCTGAAACATCTAGAAAACAAAGCAAAAGAGCCTAGGGCACTTCCACTTATGGTCCTATAGCTTAGGGAAATTAAATTCAAAAAGACACAGCCACCCCAAAGTTTGGAACGGCTCTGTTTACAAGAACCTCGTTTACAGTACAAGTTCAACATCGCAGAAAGTGAAAAATGGATAAAGAACTTGAGGTACTTACGTACAATGCAGTATCACTCAGCAATGAAATCTATGTCATCAGGCCCGTAGCAGCATAATGAGTGGATTCAGGTACGATGATTCTAACTGAAATAAGTCACACAGAAAAAGAAACATCATAAGATATCACTAATACACGGAATGTAAACTTGGCTACACAGGAACTGAATTACAGAACAGAACAGGGTCTCAAATTTAGAAAACCAACTTATGCTTGCTTAAGGGTAAAGGTGAGTTGGGGTGCTGCATAAAACCAGAGACTGAAATGAGCACAGATAAAGTTCCTTAAGCCAAATATGGAATAGACAAGAGCTACTCCTTGCTCAACGAAATGGACTCAACACCGCATATTAAACGCCTAAGAATGTACCTGACTATTAAGTATCTTAAAACCTATGGATTGCTATGTCTCCGAAAGAGAATCAAGCATGTGTACAGGGGCATAAACGCAGCAGTGATAGGATTGGAGAGGTTCGGTGAGCAAATGAAGACCCTTTGAAGTCATATTGCATGGTACCCATTCCACGGGTTTCAACTACCCAGGTTTAAGGTATTCTTCCTTCAGCTAAAACATGCATGTGGAACCTAGAGTATGATCAACCATGTGATCGGGAGACGTGTTCAAATATGTCTCAGTTTTCGTACCCTGGTACTCGGGTGCAACATTCCAGACGCTTTACTAACACTCTCCCGACTTGGAGAGTCAGTCCCTTTAACCTCCTGTTTGGCGCAGTTTGCAATTTCTGTGGAAGATGAACAGGAATAGCGAGAACCAATGAGAGACTAGCTGGAGGTGTCTGGATGGGCAAATTTAACTCTCATTTCCCACCAGGAAGAGGAATTAACCAAAGGCTCAGCGTGCCGTGCCAGAACCAGATTAGGGCCTGAAGACATCCTGCGGTGTTGCGGCCAGCTCAAAAGAAACCGAGTTGAAGAAAGGAGCTCAGGGGCACTGTAATTCACAAACCTGCAGAGTTATAAATGACAGCTATCGTCCAAAAATAGACTGAAGTAAGGCTGCCAAGAGGACTTGAAAGCGGGGCAGAATTGCAGGAAACCGATTTCAGGAGGTAGACTGGAATTGCATTGCAAGCATAGGAAAAGAGGCAGAACGTCCACAATGATGCACTTGGCCAAAAAGGGCGTATGCGTTTTTTCCTGAATATATTCAGGAAAAAACGCATACGCCCTTTTTGGCCAACCAAGCAAGCTTGCAAAGGAAATCTGCACTACAATGAAGTCTCACTTCCCCCCGGTCAAAAGGGCCATCTGAAAAAAGTGTAAAATCCAGAAAGGCAGGACAGGCCATGGAGAACTGGGAGCCTTGTTATGCTGAAGGGCGGGATGTAAATTGCCAACAAACACTCGGGAGAAGTGTATGGTGTTTCCTGAAACATCTAAAAAACAAAGCAACAGAGCCTAGGGCACTTCCACTTATGGTCCTATAGCTCAGGGAATTTAAAATCGAAAAGACACAGCCACCCCAAAGTTTGGAACGGCTCTGTTTACAAGAACCTCGTTTACAGTACAAGTTCAACATCGCAGAAATTGAAAAATGGATAAAGAAGTTGTGGTATTTACTTACAAAGCAATATCACTCAGCAATGAAATCTGTGTCATGAGGCACTTAGCAGCACAATGAGTGGATTCAGGTATGATGATTCTAACTGAAATAAGTCACACAGAAAAAGAAACATCATAAGATATCAGTAATGCACGGAATGTAAACTTGGCTACACAGGAACTGAATTACAGAACAGAACAGGGTCTCAAATTTAGAAAACCAACTTATGCTTGCTTAAGGGGAAAGGTGAGTTGGGGTGCTGCATAAAACCAGAGATTGAAATGAGCACAGATAAAGTTCCTTAAGCTAAATATGGAATAGACAAGAGCTACTCCTTGCTCAACGAAATGGACTCAACACCGCATATTAAATGCCTAAGAATGTACCTGACTAGTAAGTATCTTAAAACCTATGGATTGCTATGTCTCCGAAAGAGAATCAAGCATGTGTACAGGGGCATAAACGCAGCAGTGATAGGATTGGAGAGGTTCGGTGAGCAAATGAAGACCCTTTGAAGTCATATTGCATGGTACCCATTCCACGGGTTTCAACTACCCAGGTTTTAGGTATTCTTCCTTCAGCTAAAACATGCATGTGGAACCCAAGTATGATCAACCATGTGAACGGGAGACGTGTTCAAATATGTCTCAGTTTTCCTCCCCTGGTACTCGGGTGCAACATTCCAGACGCTTTACTAACACTCTCCCCACTTGAAAAGTCAGCGCCTTTAACCTCCTGTTTGGCCCAGTTTGCAATTTCTGTGGAAGATGAACAGGAATAGCGAGAACCAATGAGAGGCTAGCTGGAGGTGTCTGGACGGGCAAATTTAACTCTCATTTCCCACCAGGAAGAGGAAATAACCAAAGGCTCAGCGTGCCGTGCCGGAACCAGATTAGGGCCTGAAGCCATCCTGCGGTGTTGCGGCCAGCTCAAAAGAAAGCGAGTTGAAGAAAGGAGCTCAGGGGCACTGTAATTCACAAACCTGCAGAGTTATAAATGACAGCTATCGTCCAAAAATAGACTGAAGTAAGGCTGCCAAGAGGACTTGAAAGCGGGACAGAATTGCAGGAAACCGATTTCAGGAGGTAGACTGGAATTGCATTGAAAGCATAGGAAAAGAGGCAGAACGTCCACAATGATGCACTTGGCCAAAAAGGGCGTATGCGTTTTTTCCTGAATATATTCAGGAAAAAACGCATACGCCCTTTTTGGCCAACCAAGCAAGCTTGCAAAGGAAATCTGCACTACAATGAAGTCTCACTTCCCCCCG
Organism: Delphinus delphis; assembly: GCF_949987515.2. Classification (NCBI taxonomy): domain Eukaryota; kingdom Metazoa; phylum Chordata; class Mammalia; order Artiodactyla; family Delphinidae; genus Delphinus; species Delphinus delphis. Next base: position 305,714 of record NW_027192711.1, read on the forward strand.
GTCAAAAGGGCCATCTGAAAACAGTGTAAAATCCAGAAAGGCAGGACAGGCCATGGAGAACTGGGAGCCTTGTTATGCTGATGGGCGGGATGTAAATTGCCAACAGACACTTGGGAGAAGTGTATGGTGTTTCCTGAAACATCTAAAAAACAAAGCAACAGAGGCTAGGGCACTGCCACTTATGGTCCTATAGCTTAGGGAAATTAAAATCAAAAAGACACAACCACCCCAAAGTTTGGGACACCTCTGTTTACAAGAACCTCGTTTACAGTACAAGTTCAACATCGCAGAAATTGAAAAATGGATAAAGAAGTTGTGGTATTTACTTACAAAGCAATATCACTCAGCAATGAAATCTGTGTCATCAGGCCCTTAGCAGCACAATGAGTGGATTCAGGTATGATGATTCTAACTGAAATAAGTCACACAGAAAAAGAAACATCATAAGATATCAGTAATACACGGAATGGAAACTTGGCTACACAGGAACTGAATTACAGAACAGAACAGGGTCTCAAATTTAGAAAACCAACTTATGCTTGCTTTAGGGGAAAGGTGAGTTGGGGTGCTGCATAAAACCAGAGATTGAAATGAGCACAAAGTTCCTTAAGCCAAATATGGAATAGACAAGAGCTACTCCTTGCTCAACGAAATGGACTCAAAATCCCATATTAAACGCCTAAGAATGTACCTGACTAGTAAGTATCTTAAAACCTATGGATTGCTATGTCTCCGAAAGAGAATCAAGCATGTGTACAGGGGCATAAACGCAGCAGTGATAGGATTGGAGAGGTTCGGTGAGCAAATGAAGACCCTTTGAAGTCATATTGCATGGTACCCATTCCACGGGTTTCAACTACCCAGTTTTAAGGTATTCTGCCTTCAGCTAAAACATGCATGTGGAACCTAGAGTATGATCAACCATGTGATCGGGAGACGTGTTCAAATATGTCTCAGTTTTCGTACCTGGTACTCGGGTGCAACATTCCAGACGCTTTACTAACACTCTCCCCACTTGGAGAGTCAGTCCCTTTAACCTCCTGTTTGGCCCAGTTTGCAATTTCTGCGGAAGATGAACAGGAATAGTGAGAACCAATGAGAGGCTAGCTGGAGGTGTCTGGACGGGCAAATTTAACTCTCATTTCCCACCAGGAAGAGGAATTAACCAAAGGCTCAGCGTGCCATGCCAGAACCAGATTAGGGCCTGAAGACATCCTGCGGTGTTGCGGCCAGGTCACAAGAAAGCGAGTTATAGAAAGGAGCTCAGGAGCACTGTAATTCACAAACCTGCAGACTTATAAATGACAGCTATCGTCCAAAAATCGACTGAAGTAAGGCTGCCAAGAGGACTTGAAAGCGGGGCAGAATTGCAGGAAACCGATTTCAGGAGGTAGACTGGAATTGCATTGAAAGCATAGGAAAAGAGGCAGGACGTCCACAATGATGCACTTGGCCAAAAAGGGCGTATGCGTTTTTTCCTGAATATATTCAGGAAAAAACGCATACGCCCTTTTTGGCCAACCAAGCAAGCTTGCAAAGGAAATCTGCACTACAATGAAGTCTCACTTCCCCCCGGTCAAAAGGGCCATCTGAAAAAAGTGTAAAATCCAGAAAGGCAGGACAGGCCATGGAGAACTGGGAGCCTTGTTATGCTGATGGGCGGGATGTAAATTGCCAACAACCACTCGGGAGAAGTGTATGGTGTTTCTTGAAACATCTAAAATACAAAGCAACAGAGCCTAGGGCACTTCCACTTATGGTCCTATAGCTTAGGGAATTTAAAATCAAAAAGACACAGCCACCCCAAAGTTTGGAATGGCTCTGTTTACAAGAACCTCGTTTACAGTACAAGTTCAACATCGCAGAAATTGAAAAATGGATAAAGAAGTTGTGGTATTTACTTACAAAGCAATATCACTCAGCAATGAAATCTGTGTCATCAGGCCCTTAGCAGCACAATGAGTGGATTCAGGTATGATGATTCTAACTGAAATAAGTCACACAGAAAAAGAAACATCATAAGATATCAGTAATACACGGAATGTAAACTTGGCTACACAGGAACTGAATTACAGAACAGAACAGGGTCTCAAATTTAGAAAACCAACTTATGCTTGCTTAAGGGTAAAGGTGAGTTGGGGTGCTGCATAAAACCAGAGATTGAAATGAGCACAGATAAAGTTCCTTAAGCCAAATATGGAATAGACAAGAGCTACTCCTTGCTCAACGAAATGGACTCAACACCGCATATTAAACGCCTAAGAATGTACCTGACTAGTAAGTATCTTAAAACCTATGGATTGCTATGTCTCCGAAAGAGAATCAAGCATGTGTACAGGGGCATAAACGCAGCAGTGATAGGATTGGAGAGGTTCGGTGAGCAAATGAAGACCCTTTGAAGTCATATTGCATGGTACCCATTCCACGGGTTTCAAATACCCAGGTTTAAGGTATTCTTCCTTCAGCTAAAAGATGCATGTGGAACCCAAGTATGATCAACCATGTGAACGGGAGACGTGTTCAAATATGTCTCAGTTTTCCTCCCCTGGTACTCGGGTGCAACATTCCAGATGCTTTACTAACAGTCTCCCCACTTGGAGAGTCAGCGCCTTTAACCTCCTGTTTGGCCCAGTTTGCAATTTCTTGGAAGATGAACAGGAATAGCGAGAACCAATGAGAGACTAGCTGGAGGTGTCTGGACGGGCAAATTTAACTCTCATTTCCCACCAGGAAGAGGAAATAACCAAAGGCTCAGCGTGCCGTGCCGGAACCAGATTAGGGCCTGAAGACATCCTGCGGTGTTGCGGCCAGGTCACAAGAAAACGAGTTGAAGAAAGGAGCTCAGGGGCACTGTAATTCACAAACCTGCAGAGTTATAAATGACAGCTATCGTCCAAAAATAGACTGAAGTAAGGCTGCCAAGAGGACTTGAAAGCGGGGCAGAATTGCAGGAAACCGATTTCAGGAGGTAGACTGGAATTGCATTGAAAGCATAGGAAAAGAGGCAGAACGTCCACAATGATGCACTTGGCCAAAAAGGGCGTATGCGTTTTTTCCTGAATATATTCAGGAAAAAACGCATACGCCCTTTTTGGCCAACCAAGCAAGCTTGCAAAGGAAATCTGCACTACAATGAAGTCTCACTTCCCCCCGGTCAAAAGGGCAATCTGAAAAAAGTGTAAAATCCAGAAGGGCAGGACAGGCCATGGAGAACTGGGAGCCTTGTTATGCTGATGGGCGGGATGTAAATTGCCAACAGACACTTGGGAGAAGTGTATGGTGTTTCCTGAAACATCTAAAAAACAAAGCAACAGAACCTAGGGCACTTCCACTTATGGTCCTGTAGCTTAGGGAAATTAAAATCAAAAAGACACAGCCACCCCAAAGTTTGGAACGGCTCTGTTTACAAGAACCTCGTTTACAGTACAAGTTCAACATCGCAGAAAGTGAAAAATGGATAAAGAAGTTGTGGTATTTACTTACAAAGCAATATCACTCAGCAATGAAATCTGTGTCATCAGGCCCTTAGCAGCACAATGAGTGGATTCAGGTATGATGATTCTAACTGAAATAAGTCACACAGAAAAAGAAACATCATAAGATATCAGTAATACGCGGAATGTAAACTTGGCTACACAGGAACTGAATTACAGAACAGAACAGGGTCTCAAATTTAGAAAACCAACTTATGCTTGCTTAAGGGGAAAGGTGAGTTGGGGTGCTGCATAAAACCAGAGATTGAAATGAGCACAGATAAAGTTCCTTAAGCCAAATATGGAATAGACAAGAGCTACTCCTTGCTCAACGAAATGGACTCAACACCGCATATTAAACGCCTAAGAATGTACCTGACTAGTAAGTATCTTAAAACCTATGGATTGCTATGTCTCCGAAAGAGAATCAAGCATGTGTACAGGGGCATAAACGCAGCAGTGATAGGATTGGAGAGGTTCGGTGAGCAAATGAAGACCCTTTGAAGTCATATTGCATGGTACCCATTACACGGGTCTTAACTCTCCAGGTTTAAGGTATTCTTCCTTCAGCTAAAACCTGCATGTGGAACCCAGATTATGATCAACCATGTGAACGGGAGACGTGTTCAAATATGTCTCAGTTTTCCTCCCCTGGTACTCGGGTGCAACATTCCAGACGCTTTACTAACACTCTCCCCACTTGGAGAGCCAGCGCCTTTAACCTCCTGTTTGGCCCAGTTTGCAATTTCTGCGGAACATGAACAGGAATAGCGAGAAACAATGAGAGGCTAGCTGGAGGTGTCTGGACGGGCAAATTTAACTCTCATTTCCCACCAGGAAGAGGAAATAACCAAAGGCTCAGCGTGCCGTGCCGGAACCAGATTAGGGCCTGAAGCCATCCTGCGGTGTTGCGGCCAGGTCACAAGAAAGCGAGTTGAAGAAAGGAGCTCAGGGGCACTGTAATTCACAAACCTGCAGAGTTATAAATGACAGCTATCGTCCAAAAATAGACTGAAGTAAGGCTGCCAAGAGGACTTGAAAGCGGGGCAGAATTGCAGGAAACCGATTTCAGGAGGTAGACTGGAATTGCATTGAAAGCATAGGAAAAGAGGCAGGACGTCCACAATGATGCACTTGGCCAAAAAGGGCGTATGCGTTTTTTCCTGAATATATTCAGGAAAAAACGCATACGCCCTTTTTGGCCAACCAAGCAAGCTTGCAAAGGAAATCTGCACTACAATGAAGTCTCACTTCCCCCCGGTCAAAAGGGCCATCTGAAAAAAGTGTAAAATCCAGAAAGGCAGGACAGGCCATGGAGAACTGGGAGCCTTGTTATGCTGATGGGCGGGATGTAAATTGCCAACAGACACTTGGGAGAAGTGTATGGTGTTTCCTGAAACATCTAAAAAACAAAGTAACAGAGCCTAGGGCACTGCCACTTATGGTCCTATAGCTTAGGGAAATTAAAATCAAAAAGACACAGCCACCCCAAAGTTTGGGACGCCTGTGTTTACAAGAACCTCGTTTACAGTACAAGTTCAATATCACAGAAAGTGAAAAATGGATAAAGAAGTTGTGGTATTTACTTACAAAGCAATATCACTCAGCAATGAAATCTATGTCATCAGGCCCTTAGCAGAACAATGAGTGGATTCAGGTATGATGATTCTAACTGAAATAAGTCACACAGAAAAAGAAACAACATAAGATATCAGTAATACACGGAATGTAAACTTGTCTACACAGGAACTGAATTACAGAACAGAACGGGGTCTCAAATTTAGAAAACCAACTTATGCTTGCTTAAGGGGAAAGGTGAGTTGGGGTGCTGCATAAAACCAGAGATTGAAATGAGCACAGATAAAGTTCCTTAAGCCAAATATGGAATAGACAAGAGCTACTCCTTGCTCAACGAAATGGACTCAACACCCCATATTAAACGCCTAAGAATGTACCTGACTAGTAAGTATCTTAAAACCTATGGATTGCTATGTCTCCAAAAGAGAATCAAGCGTGTGTACAGGGGCATAAACGCAGCAGTGATAGGATTGGAGAGGTTCGGTGAGCAAATGAAGACCCTTTGAAGTCATATTGCATGGTACCCATTACACGGGTCTCAACTCTCCAGGTTTTAGGTATTCTTCCTTCAACTAAAACATGCATGTGGAACCCAGAGTATGATCAACCATGTGAACGGGAGACGTGTTCAAATATGTCTCAGTTTTCCTCCCCTGGTACTCGGGTGCAACATTCCAGACGCTTTACTAACACTCTCCCGACTTGGAGAGTCAGTGCCTTTAACCTCCTGTTTGGCCCAGTTTGCAATTTCTGCGGAAGATGAACAGGAATAGCGAGAACCAATGAGAGGCTAGCTGGAGGTGTCTGAACGGGCAAATTTAACTCTCATTTCCCACCAGGAAGAGGAATTAACCAAAGGCTCAGCGTGCCGGGCCGGAACCAGATTAGGGCCTGAAGCCATCCTGCGGTGTTGCGGCCAGGTCACAAGAAAGCGAGTTGAAGAAAGGAGCTCAGGGGCACTGTAATTCACAAACCTGCAGAGTTATAAATGACAGCTATCGTCCAAAAATAGACTGAAGTAATGCTGCCAAGAGGACTTGAAAGCGGGGCAGAATTGCAGGAAACCGATTTCAGGAGGTAGACTGGAATTGCATTGAAAGCATAGGAAAAGAGGCAGAACGTCCACAATGATGCACTTGGCCAAAAGGGCGTATGCGTTTTTTCCTGAATATATTCAGGAAAAAACGCATACGCCCTTTTTGGCCAACCAAGCAAGCTTGCAAAGGAAATCTGCACTACAATGAAGTCTCACTTCCCCCCGGTCAAAAGGGCCATCTGAAAAAAGTGTAAAACCCAGAAAGGCAGGACAGGCCATGGAGAACTGGGAGCCTTGTTATGCTGATGGGCGGGATGTAAATTGCCAACAGACACTCGGGAGATGTGTATGGTGTTTCCTGAAACATCTAAAAAACAAAGCAACAGAGCCTAGGGCACTTCCACTTATGGTCCTATAGCTTAGGGAAATTAATATCAAAAAGACACAGCAACCCCAAAATTTGGGATGGCTCTTTTTACAGAAATCTCTTCTATGGCACAAGTTAAATATCCCAGAGAGCAAATAATGGATAAAGAAGTTGCGGTACTTATGTACAACAGAATACCACTCAGCAATGAAATCTATGTCACCAGGCCCGTACCAGCATAATGAGTGCATTGAGGCATGATGATTCTAAGTGAAATAAGTCACACAGAAAAAGAAACATCATAAGGTATCACTAATACACGGAATGTGAACTTGGCTACACAAGAACTGAATTACAAAACAGAACAGGGTCTCAAGTTTAGAAAACCAACTTATGCCTGCTTAAGGGGGAAGGTGAGTTGGGGTGCTGCATAAAAGCAGAGTTTGAAATTAGCACAGATACCGTTCCATAAGCCAAATATGGAATAGACAAGAGCTACCCCTTGCTCAACGAAATGGATTCAACAATGAGGTATCACCTCACACCTGGTAGAATAGGCATCATTGAAAATCTACAAACAAAAAATGCTGGAAAGGGTGTGGAGAAAAGGAACCCTCTTCCACTATTGTTGGGAATATAAATTGATACAGTCATTATGGAGAACAATATGGAATTTCTTAAGAAACTAACAATAGAATTACCATATGATACAGCAATCCCAGTACTGGACATATACCCAGACAAAACCATAAATCAAAAAGAGTCATTCACCGCAATGTTCATTGCATCACTATTTACAATATCGAGGTAATGGAAGCAACCTAAATGCCCACAGACAGACGAATGCATAAAGCTGTGGTACATATATAAAATGGAATATTACTAAGCCATGAAAAGGAATGAAATTGGGTCATTTGTAGAGACGTCGATGGATCTAGAGACTGTCATACAGAGTGAAGTAAGTCAGAAAGAGAAAAACAAATCTTGTATATTCATGCATATATGTGGAACCTAGAAAAACTGTACAGATTAACCATTTTGCAAGGCATAAATAGAGCAACAGATGTAGACAACAAACGTATGGACAACAAGGGGGGAAAGCTGTTGGGGGGGTGGTGGTGGGAGGAGTTGAGAGACTGGGATTGGCATGTATACATTTATATGTATAAAATAGATAACCAATAAGAACCTGCTGTATAAAAATATAAAATAAAATTCAAAATTAAAAAGAAGTAAAATTTAAAAAATAAAACAGAAAAAACAATTATTCCCTGCACATACATGTATTTATATGAATAAATTATTTCCATGCTTATATCTGTAAATACAAAAAAGAGGAATAAAATCTACCTTGAACCAAAAACGAAAAAGAGAAAAAAAACACAGAACCCACCAGTTACACAGAGGAAAACCGTATCAGGGCACTTGCTCCAGTTGTAAACAATTCTGAAGTTGGTCAGTGGTGGGGAATCGTCTCCCATTCAGCCAGCAGCCCCCACGCAACAAGCGTCCTCATTGCAAAGCTGGGGCACCGTGCCGAGGCATCTGTGAGTAAACGTGAGCTGAGCCCCAGGCCAGTTGCTGCTGAACTATTCCCACCCGTCCCAGGTAAAACACCTGAATATATACAAGGACTTGAAAGCCTAGAGGAAGGGCCATAGAGCCACACGAGTGACAGCATGCCGGCCGACTTGGTGCCTGCAGGCCAGCCAGGATGGTCCTGGCCCTGGGTGCTCTTCTGGAAGATTTCCATTTCCCTGCCTGAGATACCCGTCCTGTCCCTGCCCCCACTGCTTTTTTCCTTCCTCACCTCTGCCCAGGGAGAAATTCCAGCAGCAGGTATGGGTGACACATCCTCTTCTTTAGCAGGTGGCAGCCTGGCAACTGCTGCAGAAAGTCCAGCAGAGCCCCACTCACACTGGGCCACCCACAAAGCCGTGGCCTCTCACTCCCTCCCACCAGCCCAGCCCCGAGACTGCTGACAGGGCAGAGAAAATGGCGTCAGGCACGGCTGCAGGGGCTCTTGCTGCCTGGAGTGGTATTTATATTGATCTCAACCCAGGCACACCTGGGGAGGGCTGGCCGGCACGGTAAGGCTGCCCAGGTCAGCCAATCATCACCCCTCAGGGGCTCACAGTTGCAGAAAATGGAACTTGCTGAACCGGCCAGGTCCAAGGAACAGGTGTGGGCTCCTGAGAGTCAGGATAGACAAGGGGCTGCAGCTTTGGCTTGTTTTCTAATCATTTTATCTGGCCCATGAGTGGGAGACAACTTCAAGAAAACCCTCTCCTAATGAGAGGAACCCAGGAGTCAGGGAGAGGAGGGGTGGGTGGTGGTTGGAGACAGAGGCCTGGTGCCCCGGGTGCAGTGGAAGTCTCTGGAAGACCAGGTGGAGGGAGGCCTCACGGAGTGATGCCCAGGGTCACAGACCTGTCGCAGCTGCTGTTTGTTAGTTCAAGTCCTGCTCTGAGGTGCTCTGTGTCAGCTCTGAGCGACAGGTGAGCTGGGGGTGCTCTGCAATGAGGGCTATGTGCACGGTTCCTGTGTGCCCAGCCCTGCCACGGTACCTGCAAGGGTAGCTCTGTATCCTGGGAGGGGCCTGACCACGAGAGCCCCGTGGGCTGGGGTGGGGGTGGGGTACCTGCCCAGGTGAGCTCCATATTCTGGGATTGGTCTGACCACGAGAGCCCCATGGGCTGCTGGGGACCTGGTAAAGGATGTCAGGACAGTCAGTGAAGCCACCGAGGATATACCTCCAGTTGCTCCTAATTCCTACACCCTGCTGGTCATTCTACCAACCACCAGGACATGGTATTCTGTATTAGTCTTCAATGATGCCTTCTTTTGTATTCCATTAGTCCCAGAGTCACAAGAAATTTTGGCTTGTGAGTGGCAGGACTCAACATACAACTAAAACAATACTTCCGGGCCGTCTGGCCCCAAGGGTGCAAAAATTCCCACACCATCTTTGGGGAAAGCTTAGCTAAAGACCTAAAAGTTCTACCTCTGGAAAAGGAAACCCTCCTTCAATATGCAGACGACATTCTGATCACCAGCCCTACTAAGGAGGCCTCTGAACTACCAAGCCAATAAAGGATAGAAGTTGTCCAAGAAAAAGCTCAAATATCACAGACTGCGGTGACCTGCCTGGGCTTCATTCTCACAGAAGGTCAGAGAAGCCCATCCCAGGAAAGGGAAGAAACCATTTTCAGCCTTACCCCTTTCTAAAACTAGAAGACAGCTTAGGGGTTCCTGGGGAGGCCAGGGTTTGCTGCTTCTGGATCCCTAGCTACAGTCTACTAGCTGGGCCTCTATATGAAACACTGAAAGGAAAAGATGATGATCCTTTTGAATAGAATCCAGAAGTGGCCTTTCAAGAATGGAAAGAGCAGTCAATTCAGACCCTTGCCCTGGAACTCCCTAATTTAGCTAAACCCTTTGACCTTTACATTCCCGGTGAAAGGTGAATCGCCATTGGAGAATTAGTGCAAAAACTGGGACCACTTGAAATGGAACAATGCAAGAATGCCATCCAGGTAGGATAAACTACGGTCACTAAGGGGCTTGGCCCACTGCCACATCTGGCCAAGATACTGGCGGTATCTAAAAACCTGGAAATCAGCAGCCCAAAAGGCCACCTCCCTCCTAAGGGAAAAGGACCCCACGTGGTGATCCTAACCACCAACCATGCCCTGAAGTTGCAGGGTTCGCTCCATGGGCACACCGACCTCGAGTGAGGAGGCCCTCCAACTCCAACATCCAGAGAGATAACCGGGGGCAACAGGGCACCATGACGACTCGTGTGAACATCACTTGACCTGGAGTTTCTCTCATAAAACAACAAGAGTGTGTCCCAAAAGAGTAGACTACTGCTTGCAGGACTTACTGCACCCAGAGGGGAGCTAATAATCTTGGTGGGGGAACAGTATACCACACTGTCACCATAGAAAAGCCTACAGACACCGTGATGATGGTGGCCAATAAGACCGGCTGGACTCCTGTTTACTTCAAAAGGCTGTTGACTCAGTAGCCATCATGGTCCTTGATCACCACTGACCCTGGACTGTCTGGGAGTTGAGCGGGCAGGGCTCTGACACCTGGTGCTGTTTGTACGTTAATTCAGGGGCCTAACTGAAGAAAGCGCAGACTACTGGTCAGAGCATCTAGGCTGGCAGAGACGGTCAGCCTAAGGTGGCCGAACAAATGTGGGGTGGGGTGAAACTGGCCCCCACAGCGTCTCTGCACATCTCTTTCCTGGACCCTTAAAGGTCATTAGAATCTATAACACTTCCAATGCTGGTGCTCAGGTGGACGAGCAGGGAGGCAGGGGTCCTGGGGACAATCAACGTCACCGGGAGGCTGCTGGGGAGAAGCTCTGACCCTCGCCCCAGGGTATGAGGGCTCCCAACTCAGCACTCAGCAGTTACAGAAGAAGGGTCTGCACCCTCAGCACTCCAAGAATGAGGAACGGGACAAAAGGCAGAGGAGGGGTTTGTCCCCAGCAAAGCCCATTAAAAATCCCTGGGAGATAAAAATAGAATCTGGGCAATAAAGTCAAGTCTAACCTTTTTTATCCTTTGTGCTTTGTCTAATTTCACGTGCTCCTAGGGTCCCGCATGCAGAGGTTCCACACCCGGCACTTCAGACCAGATTTCCTAGTGCAGAATGGCTGGGTCGACACCTCAGCTCCTGGGGCCCAGTGCAGACTCCACGATATAGAGCCTGAGCTACAGCCAACCCGGCCCTCGAGAGCTCCGCCGCCTCCCTCCCTCCCGCTGACTCTGACAGGATCTCTACACAGCAGCCCAGCCCACAGCCCACGGGGTAGTGCATGCTCTCACCTCTCCATTCTCTGATCAAAATATAAAGTTTCCTTTGCTTGTGAACCAAACTCAGTCTCGATCTGTTGGCCCCAATGACACTGGGCAGGGGGACACTTGTTGGGGTCCACTCTGGAGGATCAGTAACAGAAATTGAGACTATTGTAACCTCAATGAACAGATGTGTGAGCCAAACTGTAGTTAACATAGAACAGTGTATAAGGCTCGGGTAAAATAAGATGTTTTTAACACTTCCATTTGATATTTCCATCACTTTTTATAAGCAAGTTCAGTGAAAAGGTTTGTCTTATTTGTCAGGTCAATATTAGAGAAACGAAGTGATTTCTTTCCAAGGATGTACAGCTAATAATCTTGGTTAAACCTTCAATCTTGTTTTAAATGCTTTTCCATTGAAAATGATACCTCTCTTTCAGCTCCCCCATTTCTGAGAAGTATAAAATCTTATAATTTATTATTACCAAAGGGGAAAGGTGGGAGGAGGGATAAATTAACAGTTTGGAATGAACACATACACACTGCTATGTATAAAATAGATCATCAACAAGGAACTACTGTATAGCACAGGGAACTACACTCAACATTTTGCAATAACCTATAAGGGGAAATAATCTGAAAAAGAATAGATATTTTTATTGACATCATCTATCAATGACAGTTAAAGTGTAGCCTAAGGGAAGCTGGTGGTGAGTGCTTCTGACCCTGAAGACTTCAATCATCTAAAGTTTGGACTCTGCCTACTTCCCAAGGCCCTTAATGAACATATGTGTAGCCGTAGCTTAAAAACTTCCCCAGTTTGGGTTTCGGGGAGACACTGATTTTGAAAAAGCCCTGGTGTTCTCCTTACATGAATGGGACTCTTCCTACTGCTAAAACATGTCTGTCACACCCAGAGGATGGTATACCGTCTGATCGGGAAGAGTTTGGAAAAGGCATCTCATCTCCTCATCTCCTGGTGCTCGGGTTCACCCCTCCAGCGTCTTTACTAACAGTCTCCCCACTTGGAGATGTCAGCACTGTCAACATCCTGTTGCGTACAGTTTGGAATTTGTCCAGAGGATGAAGCGGAAGGATGAGGAACAATGAGAGACAAGTCCTAGGTGTTCAGACAGGCACATGTCACTCTAATTTCCAATCAGGAAGACGAATTGACCAAAGGCTAGGGTTGCCCATGGAAACAGTATAGGGCTTGAGGAAATCCCGCTGCTTTGTGGCCAGTTCCCATAAACACGAGTTGAACAATGGAACTCAGGGGCAGTAAAATTCACAAAACTGCAGAGTTGAAAATATCCATCACTGAAAAATGTCTTGAGGAAAGTCAGAGAAAAGGACTTGTAAGCAAGGGAGAATGGCAGGAAAGGGATTTGAGGAGGTAGAAAGGACTCGCCATTAAGCACAAGAAAAGGAGCTGAACATTGCCAACATTGCAGTTGGCCAAAAAGGGTGTATGCGTTCTTTTCTGTATATATTCAAGAAAAGGGCATACACTTTTTTAGCCAACCAAACAGGTGGGCACTGGAAGTCAATACTACAAAAGATATCACTTCGCATCAGTCAGAAGAGCCATCCTCATAAAGCGTAAACAACAGAAATGCAGGACAGGGCAACGAGAAGAGGGAGCCCTGTGAGACTTATAGTGGAAATGTATATTGCCAACGGCCATTCTGGAGAAGTGTATTGTGTTTACTAAAGCATCTAAAAAATGAGCTACAGAGCATAGGGCACTTGCACTCATGGGCGTATATCTTGGGAAAAACAAAAATCGAGAGGACACAGGCACCCCAATGTTTACCCCCTCTCTGTTTAAAAGATCCTCGACTAGGATATAACTTAAATGTCTCTGGAGGGAAAAAATGGATAGAGATGTGGTACTTAGGTAGAGTGGAATATTATTCAGCCTGGAAATCAATGAAATATGGCCAGTTGTAACAACTCCGGAGGAGTTACGTATGATCATTCTAAGTGACAGAATTCAAAAAGAAAAAGACACATATCATAAGATATCACTTAAAGGTGGAATCCAAAATGGCTACACATGAAATAAATTACAAAACAAAAACATAGTCAAATATGTAGAAAACACGCATAAGGCTGCTAAACGGGAAAGGTGGGGAGGGGTGAGGCATCATCCAGGAGGTTGAAATTAGCAAAGATACCATTCCAAATACCAAACTGATAATCAACAAGGCCTACACGGTAGCTAAAAGAACTGCACTCAGCACACTCAAGTCACCGGAAAAGAATATATACGACTGGTAAGAATCTGAAAAAGAATTTATTGATGTCTCTCTGTACGCGAATCAAGTGGATGTACAGCAGCAAGAAACAGAGCTTTGAAAATCAGCTGTAACCAATATAGTAATAAATTGAAAAAAATAAACGACAGAGAGACAGAGAAAACCTCTTACAACTTTTCCTCAGGGACGGTGATGCAACATGGATTGAACACATCTAGACCCACAGCAGGATGAGACATAAGGCTGGAAACTGTTTGCGCTAAGAGAAATGTGAGGTTGGGTGAGGAAATGCACACCCTTTAAAGTAATACTACCTGGTACCCATTCAATGGGTCCCAAATCTGCAGGTTCAAGGGATCTTCCTACAGCTAAAACATGCATGGAAAACCCAGAGGACTGTACACCATGTGATCGGGAGATGTGTCTAAAATGCACCTCATTTATCCTCTCCTGGTGCTCCTGTTCACCATTCCAGCCACGCTACTTAGAATCTCCCCACTTGGAGAATCAGCACATTTAAACTTCTGTTTCACACATTTTGCAAATTGTGAGGAGGATGAACGGGAAGAGGGGGAACCAATGAGAGAAGAGTTGTAGGGGTTTGGACGGGCACATATCACTCTAATTTCCCATTAAGAATAAGAATTAAAGAAAGGCTCAGCCTGCCTCGCCGGAGCCAAAATAGGGCCTGAAGCAATCCTGCGGGTTTGAGGCCAGCTCACAAAAGAGCAACTTACAAAATGGAGCTCAGGGTCACTGCAATTCACAAACCTGCAGAGTTATAAATGAAAACTAATGTCCAAAAATATGTTGAGGTAAGGCAAAGAAGAGGATCTGAATGCAAGACAGAATTGCAAGAAACAGATTTCAAGAGATAGATTGGACTCGTCTTTAACGCACATGAAAAGCGGCAGAATTTCGACAATGATGCAGTTGGCCCAAAAGGGCGTATGCGTTTTTTCCTGATTATATCCAGGAAAAAACGCATACGCACTTTATGGGCAACGAAGCAAGCAAGCAATGCAAATGTGCACAACAAAGAAGTCTCACTTCCCACCGGTCAAAAGGGCCATCCTAAAAAATTGTAAAAACCAGAAATGCAGGACAGGCCATGGAGAACAGGGAGCCTTTATACGCTGATGGGCAGTGTGTGAACTGCCGAGAGCCACTCTGGAGAAGTGTATGGTGGTTCCTAAATCATCTAAAAAACAGAGCTACAGAGCATAGGACACTTCCAATCATGGGAGTATATCTAGGGAAGTCTAAAAATCAACAAGACACAAGCACACCACAGTTTAGGGCTACTCTGTTTACAAGAACCTCAACTTCAGTACACCTTAAATATCCCAGGAAAGAGAACAATGGATAAAGAAGATGTGGTACTTATGTACAATGGAATATCTCTTCATCATGAAATCAATGTAATAAGGCTAGTAGAAGGATAAAGAGTGGATTTAGGTCCGATAATACTACTTGAAATAAGTCAAACAGAAAAAGAAACATATCATAAGATATCACTTATAAAGGGAGGGTAAATATGGCTGCACAAGAAATGAATTACAGAACAGAACAGTGTCTCACATTTAGAAAACACACTTATGTCAGCTTAAGGGGAAAGGAGAGGTGGGGTGATGCATAAAACCAGAGTTTGAAATTAGCACAGATACCGTTCAATAAACCAAATAGGTATTAGACAAGATCTACACCTTGCTCAATGAACAGGCCTCAACACACCCTATACACCGCAGAGAAATATATCTGAGGAATAAGAATCTTAAAACCCATGTATTGATATATCTCCATAAGGGAATCAAGTGTGTGCAGAGCGGCACAAACACAGCAGTGAAAAGGAGCTAAACCCCATTATAGAAATAAATTTTAAAAACAAAACGCTGAAACAATGAAAGAGAGAAAAATTCTTACAAAATTCGCTCAGGGGCTGTGATGCAACCTGGATTGACCACATATAAACCCACAGCTGGATAAGACATAAGGCTGGACACTTGGGGCTGACAGGATTGGTGAGCTTTGGTGAGCAACTGCCGAAAGTTTAATGCAATACTTCATGCTACTCAGTCCAAGGGTCCCAACACTCCAGGTTGAAGGGAATCTTCCTATAGCTAAACCATGCTTGGGAAACCCAGCGACTGGTATACCATATGATCGGGAAAGGTTTCTAAAACGCACCTCATTTTTCCTCTCCTGGGGCTCCAGATCGACATTCCAGCCGCTTTACTAACAACATCCCCACATGGAGTCAATGCCTTTAAGTTCTGGTATCGCACAGTCTGCAGTTAGTGCAGAGGATGAATGGGAATAGGGGGAACCAGTGAGAAACTAGCTGTAGCGGTTTCAATGGGCACATGTCACTCTAATATCACATCAGTAAGAAGAATTAACCAAAGGCACAGCAGGTGCCCCAGAAGAAAAATAGGGCTTCAAGGAATCCTTTGGTTATGGGGCAATACCACAAAAATAAGAGCTAAAAAATGGAGCTAAGGCCCACTGCAATTCAAAAACCTGCAGAGTTATAAAGGCCAACTATTTTTAAAAAATATATTGAGGTAAGGCTATGAAGAGGCATTGAAAGCAAGGCAGAATTGCAGGAAACCGATTTCAGCAGGTAGACTGGAATTGCATTGAAAGCATATGAAGAGAGTCAGAAACTCGACAATGATGCACTTGGCCAAAAAGGGCGTATGCGTTTTTTCCTGAATATATTCAGGAAAAAACGCATACGCCCTTTTTGGCCAACCAAGCAAGCTTGCAAAGGAAATCTGCACTACAATGAAGTCTCACTTCCCCCCGGTCAAAAGGGCCATCTGAAAAAAGTGTAAAATCCATAAAGGCACGACAGGCCATGGAGAACTGGGAGCCTTCTTATGCTGATGGGCGGGATGTAAATTGCCAACAGCCACTCTGCAGAAGTGTATGGTGTTTCCTGAAACATCTAAAAAACAAAGCAACAGAGCCTAGGGCACTTCCACTTATGGTCCTATAGCTTAGGGAAATTAAAATCAAAAAGACACAGCCACCCCAAAGTTTGGGACGGCTCTGTTTACAAGAACCTCGTTTACAGTACAAGTTCAATATCGCAGAAAGTGAAAAATGGATAAAGAACTTGTGGTACTTACGTACAATGCAATATCACTCAGCAATGAAATCTATGTCATCAGGCCCGTAGCAGCATAATGAGTGGATGCAGGTATGATGATTCGAACTGAAATAAGTCACACAGAAAAGAAACATCATAAGGTATCACTAATACACAGAATGTGAACTTGGCTACACATGAACTGAATTACAAAACAGAACACTGTCTCAAGTTTAGAAAACCAACTTATGCTTGCTTAAGGGGGAAGGTGAGTTGGGGTGCTGCATAAAACCAGAGATTGAAATGAGCACAGATAAAGTTCCTTAAGCCAAATATGGAATAGACAAGAGCTACTCCTTGCTCAACGAAATGGACTCAACACCCCATATTAAACGCCTAAGAATGTACCTGACTAGTAAGTATCTTAAAACCTATGGATTGCTATGTCTCCGAAAGAGAATCAAGCGTGTGTACAGGGGCATAAACGCAGCAGTGATAGGATTGGAGAGGTTCGGTGAGCAAATGAAGACCCTTTGAAGTCATATTGCATGGTACCCATTCCACGGGTCTCAACTCTCCAGGTTTAAGGTATTCTTCCTTCAGCTAAAACATGCATGTGGAACCCAGAGTATGATCAACCGTGTGAACGGGAGACGTGTTCAAATATGTCTCAGTTTTCCTCCCCTGGTACTCGGGTGCAACATTCCAGACGCTTTACTAACACTCTCCCCACTTGGAGAGTCAGCACCTTTAACCTCCTGTTTGGCCCCGTTTGCAATTTCTGCAGAAGATGAACAGGAATAGGGAGAACCAATGAGAGACTAGCTGGAGGTGTCTGGACGGGCAAATTTAACTCTCATTTCCCACCAGAAAGAGGAAATAACCAAAGGCTCAGCATGCCGTGCCGGAACCAGATTAGGGCCTGAAGCCATCCAGCGGTGTTGCAAACAGCTCACAAGAAAACGAGTTGAAGAAAGGAGCTCAGGGGCACTGTAATTCACAAACCTGCAGAGTTATAAATGACAGCTATCGTCCAAAAATAGACTGAAGTAAGGCTGCCAAGAGGACTTGAAAGCGGGGCAGAATTGCAGGAAACCGATTTCAGGAGGTAGACTGGAATTGCATTGAAAGCATAGGAAAAGAGGCAGAACGTCCACAATGATGCACTTGGCCAAAAAGGGCGTATGCGTTTTTTCCTGAATATATTCAGGAAAAAACGCATACGCCCTTTTTGGCCAACCAAGCAAGCTTGCAAAGGAAATCTGCACTACAATGAAGTCTCACTTCCCCCCGGTCAAAAGGGCCATCTGAAAAAAGTGTAAAATCCAGAAAGGCAGGACAGGCCATGGAGAACTGGGAGCCTTGTTATGCTGATGGGCGGGATGTAAATTGCCAACAACCACTCGGGAGAAGTGTATGGTGTTTCCTGAAACATCTAAAAAACAAAGCAACAGAGCCTAGGGCACTTCCACTTATGGTCCTATAGCTTAGGGAATTTAAAATCAAAAAGACACAGCCACCCCAAAGTTTGGAACGGCTCTGTTTACAAGAACCTCGTTTACAGTACAAGTTCAACATCGCAGAAAGTGAAAAATGGATAAAGAAGTTGTGGTATTTACTTACAAAGCAATATCACTCAGCAATGAAATCTGTGTCATCAGGCCCTTAGCAGCACAATGAGTGGATTCAGGTATGATGATTCTAACTGAAATAAGTCACACAGAAAAAGAAACATCATAAGATATCAGTAATACACGGAATGTAAACTTGGCTACACAGGAACTGAATTACAGAACAGAACAGGGTCTCAAATTTAGAAAACCAACTTATGCTTGCTTAAGGGGAAAGGTGAGTTGGGGTGCTGCATAAAACCAGAGATTGAAATGAGCACAGATAAAGTTCCTTAAGCCAAATATGGAATAGACAAGAGCTACTCCTTGCTCAACGAAATGGACTCAACACCCCATATTAAACGCCTAAGAATGTACCTGACTAGTAAGTATCTTAAAACCTATGGATTGCTATGTCTCCGAAAGAGAATCAAGCGTGTGTACAGGGGCATAAACGCAGCAGTGATAGGATTGGAGAGGTTCGGTGAGCAAATGAAGACCCTTTGAAGTCATATTGCATGGTACCCATTCCACGGGTTTCAAATACACAGGTTTAAGGTATTCTTCCTTCAGCTAAAACATGCATGTGGAACCCAAGTATGATCAACCATGTGAACGGGAGATGTGTTCAAATATGTCTCAGTTTTCCTCCCCTGGTACTCGGGTGCAACATTCCAGATGCTTTACTAACACTCTCCCCACTTGGAAAGTCAGCGCCTTTAACCTCCTGTTTGGCCCAGTTTGCAATTTCTGCGGAAGATGAACAGGAATAGCGAGAACCAATGAGAGACTAGCTGGAGGTGTCTGGACGGGCAAATTTAACTCTCATTTCCCACCAGGAAGAGGAAATAACCAAAGGCTCAGCATGCTGTGCCGGAACCAGATTAGGGCCTGAAGACATCCTGCGGTGTTGCGGCCAGGTCACAAGAAAGCGAGTTGAAGAAAGGAGCTCAGGGGCACTGTAATTCACAAACCTGCAGAGTTATAAATGACAGCTATCGTCCAAAAATAGACTGAAGTAAGGCTACCAAGAGGACTTGAAAGCGGGGCAGAATTGCAGGAAACCGATTTCAGGAGGTAGACTGGAATTGCATTGAAAGCATAGGAAAAGAGGCAGAACGTCCACAATGATGCACTTGGCCAAAAAGGGCGTATGCGTTTTTTCCTGAATATATTCAGGAAAAAACGCATACGCCCTTTTTGGCCAACCAAGCAAGCTTGCAAAGGAAATCTGCACTACAATGAAGTCTCACTTCCCCCCGGTCAAAAGGGCCATCTGAAAAAAGTGTAAAATCCAGAAAGGCAGGACAGGCCATGGAGAACTGGGAGCCTTGTTATGCTGATGGGCGGGATGTAAATTGCCAACAACCACTCGGGAGAAGTGTATGGTGTTTCCTGAAACATCTAAAAAACAAAGCAACAGAGCCTAGGGCACTTCCACTTATGGTCCTATAGCTTAGGGAAATTAAATTCAAAAAGACACAGCCACCCCAAAGTTTGGAACGGCTCTGTTTACAAGAACCTCGTTTACAGTACAAGTTCAACATCGCAGAAAGTGAAAAATGGATAAAGAACTTGTGGTACTTACGTACAATGCAGTATCACTCAGCAATGAAATCTATGTCATCAGGCCCATAGCAGCATAATGAGTGGATTCAGGTACGATGATTCTAACTGAAATAAGTCAAACAGAAAAAGAAACATCATAAGATATCACTAATACCCGGAATGTAAACTTGGCTACACAGGAACTGAATTACAGAACAGAACAGGCTCTCAAATTTAGAAAACCAACTTATGCTTGCTTAAGGGGAAAGGTGAGTTGGGGTGCTGCATAAAACCAGAGATTGAAATGAGCACAGATAAAGTTCCTTAAGCCAAATATGGAATAGACAAGAGCTACTCCTTGCTCAACGAAATGGACTCAACACCGCATATTAAATGCCTAAGAATGTACCTGACTAGTAAGTATCTTAAAACCTATGGATTGCTATGTCTCCGAAAGGGAATCAAGCATGTGTACAGGGGCATAAACGCAGCAGTGATAGGATTGGAGAGGTTCGGTGAGCAAATGAAGACCCTTTGAAGTCATATTGCATGGTACCCATTACACGGGTCTCAACTCTCCAGGTTTAAGGTATTCTGCCTTCAGCTAAAACATGCATGTGGAACCTAGAGTATGATCAACCATGTGATCGGGAGACGTGTTCAAATATGTCTCAGTTTTCGTACCCTGGTACTCGGGTGCAACATTCCAGACGCTTTACTAACACTCTCCCCACTTGGAGAGTCAGTCCCTTTAACCTCCTGTTTGGCCCAGTTTGCAATTTCTGTGGAAGATGAACAGGAATAACGAGAACCAATGAGAGGCTAGCTGGAGGTGTCTGGACGGGCAAATTTAACTCTCATTTCCCACCAGGAAGAGGAATTAACCAAAGGCTCAGCGTGCCATGCCAGAACCAGATTAGGGCCTGAAGACATCCTGCGGTGTTGCGGCCAGGTCACAAGAAAGCGAGTTAAAGAAAGGAGCTCAGGAGCACTGTAATTCACAAACCTGCAGACTTATAAATGACAGCTATCGTCCAAAAATCGACTGAAGTAAGGCTGCCAAGAGGACTTGAAAGCGGGGCAGAATTGCAGGAAACCGATTTCAGGAGGTAGACAGGAATTGCATTGAAAGCATAGGAAAAGAGGCAGAACGTCCACAATGACGCACTTGGCCAAAAAGGGCGTATGCGTTTTTTCCTGAATATATTCAGGAAAAAACGCATACGCCCTTTTTGGCCAACCAAGCAAGCTTGCAAAGGAAATCTGCACTACAATGAAGTCTCACTTCCCCCCGGTCAAAAGGGCCATCTGAAAAAAGTGTAAAATCCAGAAAGGCAGGACAGGCCATGGAGAACTGGGAGCCTTGTTATGCTGATGGGCGGGATGTAAATTGCCAACAACCACTCGGGAGAAGTGTATGGTGTTTCTTGAAACATCTAAAATACAAAGCAACAGAGCCTAGGGCACTTCCACTTATGGTCCTATAGCTTAGGGAATTTAAAATCAAAAAGACACAGCCACCCCAAAGTTTGGAACGGCTCTGTTTACAAGAACCTCGTTTACAGTACAAGATCAACATCGCAGAAATTGAAAAATGGATAAAGAAGTTGTGGTATTTACTTACAAAGCAATATCACTCAGCAATGAAATCTGTGTCATCAGGCCCTTAGCAGCACAATGAGTGGATTCAGGTATGATGATTCTAACTGAAATAAGTCACACAGAAAAAGAAACATCATAAGATATCAGTAATACACGGAATGGAAACTTGGCTACACAGGAACTGAATTACAGAACAGAACAGGGTCTCAAATTTAGAAAACCAACTTATGCTTGCTTAAGGGGAAAGGTGAGTTGGGGTGCTGCATAAAACCAGAGATTGAAATGAGCACAGATAAAGTTCCTTAAGCCAAATATGGAATAGACAAGAGCTACTCCTTGCTCAACGAAATGGACTCAACACCGCATATTAAACGCCTAAGAATGTACCTGACTAGTAAGTATCTTAAAACCTATGGATTGCTATGTCTCCGAAACAGAATCAAGCATGTGTACAGGGGCATAAACGCAGCAGTGATAGGATTGGAGAGGTTCGGTGAGCAAATGAAGACCCTTTGAAGTCATATTGCATGGTACCCATTCCACGGGTTTCAACTACCCAGGTTTTAGGTATTCTTCCTTCAGCTAAAACATGCATGTGGAACCCAAGTATGATCAACCATGTGAACGGGAGACGTGTTCAAATATGTCTCAGTTTTCCTCCCCTGGTACTCGGGTGCAACATTCCAGACGCTTTACTAACACTCTCCCCACTTGAAAAGTCAGCGCCTTTAACCTCCTGTTTGGCCCAGTTTGCAATTTCTGTGGAAGATGAACAGGAATAGCGAGAACCAATGAGAGGCTAGCTGGAGGTGTCTGGACGGGCAAATTTAACTCTCATTTCCCACCAGGAAGAGGAAATAACCAAAGGCTCAGCGTGCCGTGCCGGAACCAGATTAGGGCCTGAAGCCATCCTGCGGTGTTGCGGCCAGCTCAAAAGAAAGCGAGTTGAAGAAAGGAGCTCAGGGGCACTGTAATTCACAAACCTGCAGAGTTATAAATGACAGCTATCGTCCAAAAATAGACTGAAGTAAGGCTGCCAAGAGGACTTGAAAGCGGGGCAGAATTGCAGGAAACCGATTTCAGGAGGTAGACTGGAATTGCATTGAAAGCATAGGAAAAGAGGCAGAACGTCCACAATGATGCACTTGGCCAAAAAGGGCGTATGCGTTTTTTCCTGAATATATTCAGGAAAAAACGCATACGCCCTTTTTGGCCAACCAAGCAAGCTTGCAAAGGAAATCTGCACTACAATGAAGTCTCACTTCCCCCCGGTCAAAAGGGCCATCTGAAAAAAGTGTAAAATCCAGAAAGGCAGGACAGGCCATGGAGAACTGGGAGCCTTGTTATGCTGAAGGGCGGGATGTAAATTGCCAACAACCACTCGGGAGAAGTGTATGGTGTTTCCTGAAACATCTAAAAAACAAAGCAACAGAGCCAAGGGCACTTCCACTTATGGTCCTATAGCTTAGGGAATTTAAAATCAAAAAGACACAGCCACCCCAAAGTTTGGAACGGCTCTGTTTACAAGAACCTCGTTTACAGTACAAGTTCAACATCGCAGAAAGTGAAAAATGGATAAAAAAGTTGTGGTATTTACTTACAAAGCAATATCACTCAGCAATGAAATCTGTGTCATCAGGCCCTTAGCAGCAGAATGAGTGGATTCAGGTATGATGATTCTAACTGAAATAAGTCACACAGAAAAAGAAACATCATAAGATATCAGTAATACACGGAATGGAAACTTGGCTACACAGGAACTGAATTACAGAACAGAACAGGGTCTCAAATTTAGAAAACCAAATTATGCTTGCTTAAGGGTAAAGGTGAGTTGGGGTGCTGCATAAAACCAGAGATTGAAATGAGCACAGATAAAGTTCCTTAAGCCAAATATGGAATAGACAAGAGCTACTCCTTGCTCAACGAAATGGACTCAACACCGCATATTAAACGCCTAAGAATGTACCTGACTAGTAAGTATCTTAAAACCTATGGATTGCTATGTCTCCGAAAGAGAATCAAGCATGTGTACAGGGGCATAAACGAAGCAGTGATAGGATTGGAGAGGTTCGGTGAGCAAATGAAGACCCTTTGAAGTCATATTGCATGGTACCCATTCCACGGGTTTCAACTACCCAGGTTTTAGGTATTCTTCCTTCAGCTAAAACATGCATGTGGAACCCAAGTATGATCAACCATGTGAACGGGAGACGTGTTCAAATATGTCTCAGTTTTCCTACCCTGGTACTCGGGTGCAACATTCCAGACGCTTTACTAACACTCTCCCCACTTGGAAAGTCAGCGCCTTTAACCTCCTGTTTGGCCCAGTTTGCAATTTCTGCGGAAGATGAACAGGAATAGCGAGAACCAATGAGAGGCTAGCTGGAGGTGTCTGGATGGGCAAATTTAACTCTCATTTCCCACCAGGAAGAGGAATTAACCAAAGGCTCAGCGTGCCGTACCGGAACCAGATTAGGGCCTGAAGCCATCCTGCGGTGTTGCGGCCAGCTCAAAAGAAAGCGAGTTGAAGAAAGGAGCTCAGGGGCACTGTAATTCACAAACCTGCAGAGTTATAAATGACAGCTATCGTCCAAAAATAGACTGAAGTAAGGCTGCCAAGAGGACTTGAAAGCGGGACAGAATTGCAGGAAACCGATTTCAGGAGGTAGACTGGAATTGCATTGAAAGCATAGGAAAAGAGGCAGAACGTCCACAATGATGCACTTGGCCAAAAAGGGCGTATGCGTTTTTTCCTGAATATATTCAGGAAAAAACGCATACGCCCTTTTTGGCCAACCAAGCAAGCTTGCAAAGGAAATCTGCACTACAATGAAGTCTCACTTCCCCCCGGTCAAAAGGGCAATCTGAAAAAAGTGTAAAATCCAGAAGGGCAGGACAGGCCATGGAGAACTGGGAGCCTTGTTATGCTGATGGGCGGGATGTAAATTGCCAACAGACACTTGGGAGAAGTGTATGGTGTTTCCTGAAACATCTAAAAAACAAAGCAACAGAACCTAGGGCACTTCCACTTATGGTCCTGTAGCTTAGGGAAATTAAAATCAAAAAGACACAGCCACCCCAAAGTTTGGAACGGCTCTGTTTACAAGAACCTCGTTTACAGTACAAGTTCAACATCGCAGAAAGTGAAAAGTGGATAAAGAAGTTGTGGTATTTACTTACAAAGCAATATCACTCAGCAATGAAATCTGTGTCATCAGGCCCTTAGCAGCACAATGAGTGGATTCAGGTATGATGATTCTAACTGAAATAAGTCACACAGAAAAAGAAACCTCATAAGATATCAGTAATACATGGAATGTAAACTTGGCTACACAGGAACTGAATTACAGAACAGAACAGGGTCTCAAATTTAGAAAACCAACTTATGCTTGCTTTAGGGGAAAGGTGAGTTGGGGTGCTGCATAAAACCAGAGATTGAAATGAGCACAAAGTTCCTTAAGCCAAATATGGAATAGACAAGAGCTACTCCTTGCTCAACGAAATGGACTCAAAATCCCATATTAAACGCCTAAGAATGTACCTGACTAGTAAGTATCTTAAAACCTATGGATTGCTATGTCTCCGAAAGAGAATCAAGCATGTGTACAGGGGCATAAACGCAGCAGTGATAGGATTGGAGAGGTTCGGTGAGCAAATGAAGACCCTTTGAAGTCATATTGCATGGTACCCATTCCACGGGTTTCAACTACCCAGGTTTAAGGTATTCTGCCTTCAGCTAAAACATGCATGTGGAACCTAGAGTATGATCAACCATGTGATCGGGAGACGTGTTCAAATATGTCTCAGTTTTCGTACCCTGGTACTCGGGTGCAACATTCCAGACGCTTTACTAACACTCTCCCCACTTGGAGAGTCAGTCCCTTTAACCTCCTGTTTGGCCCAGTTTGCAATTTCTGCGGAAGATGAACAGGAATAGCGAGAACCAATGAGAGGCTAGCTGGAGGTGTCTGGACGGGCAAATTTAACTCTCATTTCCCACCAGGAAGAGGAATTAACCAAAGGCTCAGCGTGCCATGCCAGAACCAGATTAGGGCCTGAAGACATCCTGCGGTGTTGCGGCCAGGTCACAAGAAAGCGAGTTAAAGAAAGGAGCTCAGGAGCACTGTAATTCACAAACCTGCAGACTTATAAATGACAGCTATCGTCCAAAAATCGACTGAAGTAAGGCTGCCAAGAGGACTTGAAAGCGGGGCAGAATTGCAGGAAACCGATTTCAGGAGGTAGACTGGAATTGCATTGAAAGCATAGGAAAAGAGGCAGAACGTCCACAATGATGCACTTGGCCAAAAAGGGCGTATGCGTTTTTTCCTGAATATATTCAGGAAAAAACGCATACGCCCTTTTTGGCCAACCAAGCAAGCTTGCAAAGGAAATCTGCACTACAATGAAGTCTCACTTCCCCCCAGTCAAAAGGGCCATCTGAAAAAAGTGTAAAATCCAGAAAGGCAGGACAGGCCATGGAGAACTGGGAGCCTTGTTATGCTGATGGGCGGGATGTAAATTGCCAACAACCACTCGGGAGAAGTGTATGGTGTTTCTTGAAACATCTAAAATACAAAGCAACAGAGCCTAGGGCACTTCCACTTATGGTCCTATAGCTTAGGGAATTTAAAATCAAAAAGACACAGCCACCCCAAAGTTTGGAACGGCTCTGTTTACAAGAACCTCGTTTACAGTACAAGTTCAACATCGCAGAAATTGAAAAATGGATAAAGAAGTTGTGGTATTTACTTACAAAGCAATATCACTCAGCAATGAAATCTGTGTCATCAGGCCCTTAGCAGCACAATGAGTGGATTCAGGTATGATGATTCTAACTGAAATAAGTCACACAGAAAAAGAAACATCATAAGATATCAGTAATACACGGAATGTAAACTTGGCTACACAGGAACTGAATTACAGAACAGAACAGGGTCTCAAATTTAGAAAACCAACTTATGCTTGCTTAAGGGGAAAGGTGAGTTGGGGTGCTGCATAAAACCAGAGATTGAAATGAGCACAGATAAAGTTCCTTAAGCCAAATATGGAATAGACAAGAGCTACTCCTTGCTCAACGAAATGGACTCAACACCGCATATTAAACGCCTAAGAATGTACCTGACTAGTAAGTATCTTAAAACCTATGGATTGCTATGTCTCCGAAAGAGAATCAAGCATGTGTACAGGGGCATAAACGCAGCAGTGATAGGATTGGAGAGGTTCGGTGAGCAAATGAAGACCCTTTGAAGTCATATTGTATGGTACCCATTCCACGGGTTTCAAATACCCAGGTTTAAGGTATTCTTCCTTCAGCTAAAAGATGCATGTGGAACCCAAGTATGATCAACCATGTGAACGGGAGACGTGTTCAAATATGTCTCAGTTTTCCTCCCCTGGTACTCGGGTGCAACATTCCAGACGCTTTACTAACAGTCTCCCCACTTGGAGAGTCAGCGCCTTTAACCTCCTGTTTGGCCCAGTTTGCAATTTCTTGGAAGATGAACAGGAATAGCGAGAACCAATGAGAGACTAGCTGGAGGTGTCTGGACGGGCAAATTTAACTCTCATTTCCCACCAGGAAGAGGAAATAACCAAAGGCTCAGCGTGCCGTGCCGGAACCAGATTAGGGCCTGAAGACATCCTGCGGTGTTGCGGCCAGGTCACAAGAAAGCGAGTTGAAGAAAGGAGCTCAGGGGCACTGTAATTCACAAACCTGCAGAGTTATAAATGACAGCTATCGTCCAAAAATAGACTGAAGTAAGGCTGCCAAGAGGACTTGAAAGCGGGGCAGAATTGCAGGAAACCGATTTCAGGAGGTAGACTGGAATTGCATTGAAAGCATAGGAAAAGAGGCAGAACGTCCACAATGATGCACTTGGCCAAAAAGGGCGTATGCGTTTTTTCCTGAATATATTCAGGAAAAAACGCATACGCCCTTTTTGGCCAACCAAGCAAGCTTGCAAAGGAAATCTGCACTACAATGAAGTCTCACTTCCCCCCGGTCAAAAGGGCAATCTGAAAAAAGTGTAAAATCCAGAAGGGCAGGACAGGCCATGGAGAACTGGGAGCCTTGTTATGCTGATGGGCGGGATGTAAATTGCCAACAGACACTTGGGAGAAGTGTATGGTGTTTCCTGAAACATCTAAAAAACAAAGCAACAGAACCTAGGGCACTTCCACTTATGGTCCTGTAGCTTAGGGAAATTAAAATCAAAAAGACACAGCCACCCCAAAGTTTGGAACGGCTCTGTTTACAAGAACCTCGTTTACAGTACAAGTTCAACATCGCAGAAAGTGAAAAATGGATAAAGAAGTTGTGGTATTTACTTACAAAGCAATATCACTCAGCAATGAAATCTGTGTCATCAGGCCCTTAGCAGCACAATGAGTGGATTCAGGTATGATGATTCTAACTGAAATAAGTCACACAGAAAAAGAAACATCATAAGATATCAGTAATACACGGAATGTAAACTTGGCTACACAGGAACTGAATTACAGAACAGAACAGGGTCTCAAATTTAGAAAACCAACTTATGCTTGCTTAAGGGGAAAGGTGAGTTGGGGTGCTGCATAAAACCAGAGATTGAAATGAGCACAGATAAAGTTCCTTAAGCCAAATATGGAATAGACAAGAGCTACTCCTTGCTCAACGAAATGGACTCAACACCGCATATTAAACGCCTAAGAATGTACCTGACTAGTAAGTATCTTAAAACCTATGGATTGCTATGTCTCCGAAAGAGAATCAAGCATGTGTACAGGGGCATAAACGCAGCAGTGATAGGATTGGAGAGGTTCGGTGAGCAAATGAAGACCCTTTGAAGTCATATTGCATGGTACCCATTACACGGGTCTTAACTCTCCAGGTTTAAGGTATTCTTCCTTCAGCTAAAACCTGCATGTGGAACCCAGAGTATGATCAACCATGTGAACGGGAGACGTGTTCAAATATGTCTCAGTTTTCCTCCCCTGGTACTCGGGTGCAACATTCCAGACGCTTTACTAACACTCTCCCCACTTGGAGAGCCAGCGCCTTTAACCTCCTGTTTGGCCCAGTTTGCAATTTCTGCGGAAGATGAACAGGAATAGCGAGAAACAATGAGAGGCTAGCTGGAGGTGTCTGGACGGGCAAATTTAACTCTCATTTCCCACCAGGAAGAGGAAATAACCAAAGGCTCAGCGTGCCGTGCCGGAACCAGATTAGGGCCTGAAGCCATCCTGCGGTGTTGCGGCCAGGTCACAAGAAAGCGAGTTGAAGAAAGGAGCTCAGGGGCACTGTAATTCACAAACCTGCAGAGTTATAAATGACAGCTATCGTCCAAAAATAGACTGAAGTAAGGCTGCCAAGAGGACTTGAAAGCGGGGCAGAATTGCAGGAAACCGATTTCAGGAGGTAGACTGGAATTGCATTGAAAGCATAGGAAAAGAGGCAGGACGTCCACAATGATGCACTTGGCCAAAAAGGGCGTATGCGTTTTTTCCTGAATATATTCAGGAAAAAACGCATACGCCCTTTTTGGCCAACCAAGCAAGCTTGCAAAGGAAATCTGCACTACAATGAAGTCTCACTTCCCCCCGGTCAAAAGGGCAATCTGAAAAAAGTGTAAAATCCAGAAGGGCAGGACAGGCCATGGAGAACTGGGAGCCTTGTTATGCTGATGGGCGGGATGTAAATTGCCAACAGACACTTGGGAGAAGTGTATGGTGTTTCCTGAAACATCTAAAAAACAAAGCAACAGAACCTAGGGCACTTCCACTTATGGTCCTGTAGCTTAGGGAAATTAAAATCAAAAAGACACAGCCACCCCAAAGTTTGGAACGGCTCTGTTTACAAGAACCTCGTTTACAGTACAAGTTCAACATCGCAGAAAGTGAAAAATGGATAAAGAAGTTGTGGTATTTACTTACAAAGCAATATCACTCAGCAATGAAATCTGTGTCATCAGGCCCTTAGCAGAACAATGAGTGGATTCAGGTATGATGATTCTAACTGAAATAAGTCACACAGAAAAAGAAACAACATAAGATATCAGTAATACACGGAATGTAAACTTGGCTACACAGGAACTGAATTACAGAACAGAACGGGGTCTCAAATTTAGAAAACCAACTTATGCTTGCTTAAGGGGAAAGGTGAGTTGGGGTGCTGCATAAAACCAGAGATTGAAATGAGCACAGATAAAGTTCCTTAAGCCAAATATGGAATAGACAAGAGCTACTCCTTGCTCAACGAAATGGACTCAACACCCCATATTAAACGCCTAAGAATGTACCTGACTAGTAAGTATCTTAAAACCTATGGATTGCTATGTCTCCAAAAGAGAATCAAGCGTGTGTACAGGGGCATAAACGCAGCAGTGATAGGATTGGAGAGGTTCGGTGAGCAAATGAAGACCCTTTGAAGTCATATTGCATGGTACCCATTACACGGGTCTCAACTCTCCAGGTTTTAGGTATTCTTCCTTCAGCTAAAACATGCATGTGGAACCCAGAGTATGATCAACCATGTGAACGGGAGACGTGTTCAAATATGTCTCAGTTTTCCTCACCTGGTACTCGGGTGCAACATTCCAGACGCTTTACTAACACTCTCCCGACTTGGAGAGTCAGTGCCTTTAACCTCCTGTTTGGCCCAGTTTGCAATTTCTGCGGAAGATGAACAGGAATAGCGAGAACCAATGAGAGGCTAGCTGGAGGTGTCTGAACGGGCAAATTTAACTCTCATTTCCCACCAGGAAGAGGAATTAACCAAAGGCTCAGCGTGCCGGGCCAGAACCAGATTAGGGCCTGAAGACATCCTGCGGTGTTGCGGCCAGGTCACAAGAAAGCGAGTTGAAGAAAGGAGCTCAGGGGCACTGTAATTCACAAACCTGCAGAGTTATAAATGACAGCTATCGTCCAAAAATAGACTGAAGTAATGCTGCCAAGAGGACTTGAAAGCGGGGCAGAATTGCAGGAAACCGATTTCAGGAGGTAGACTGGAATTGCATTGAAAGCATAGGAAAAGAGGCAGAACGTCCACAATGATGCACTTGGCCAAAAGGGCGTATGCGTTTTTTCCTGAATATATTCAGGAAAAAACGCATACGCCCTTTTTGGCCAACCAAGCAAGCTTGCAAAGGAAATCTGCACTACAATGAAGTCTCACTTCCCCCCGGTCAAAAGGGCCATCTGAAAAAAGTGTAAAACCCAGAAAGGCAGGACAGGCCATGGAGAACTGGGAGCCTTGTTATGCTGATGGGCGGGATGTAAATTGCCAACAGACACTCGGGAGATGTGTATGGTGTTTCCTGAAACATCTAAAAAACAAAGCAACAGAGCCTAGGGCACTTCCACTTATGGTCCTATAGCTTAGGGAAATTAATATCAAAAAGACACAGCAACCCCAAAATTTGGGATGGCTCTTTTTACAGAAATCTCTTCTATGGCACAAGTTAAATATCCCAGAGAGCAAATAATGGATAAAGAAGTTGCGGTACTTATGTACAACAGAATACCACTCAGCAATGAAATCTATGTCACCAGGCCCGTACCAGCATAATGAGTGCATTGAGGCATGATGATTCTAAGTGAAATAAGTCACACAGAAAAAGAAACATCATAAGGTATCACTAATACACGGAATGTGAACTTGGCTACACAAGAACTGAATTACAAAACAGAACAGGGTCTCAAGTTTAGAAAACCAACTTATGCCTGCTTAAGGGGGAAGGTGAGTTGGGGTGCTGCATAAAAGCAGAGTTTGAAATTAGCACAGATACCATTCCATAAGCCAAATATGGAATAGACAAGAGCTACCCCTTGCTCAACGAAATGGATTCAACAATGAGGTATCACCTCACACCTGGTAGAATAGGCATCATTGAAAATCTACAAACAAAAAATGCTGGAAAGGGTGTGGAGAAAAGGAACCCTCTTCCACTATTGTTGGGAATATAAATTGATACAGTCATTATGGAGAACAATATGGAATTTCTTAAGAAACTAACAATAGAATTACCATATGATACAGCAATCCCAGTACTGGACATATACCCAGACAAAACCATAAATCAAAAAGAGTCATTCACCGCAATGTTCATTGCATCACTATTTACAATATCGAGGTAATGGAAGCAACCTAAATGCCCACAGACAGACGAATGCATAAAGCTGTGGTACATATATAAAATGGAATATTACTAAGCCATGAAAAGGAATGAAATTGGGTCATTTGTAGAGACGTCGATGGATCTAGAGACTGTCATACAGAGTGAAGTAAGTCAGAAAGAGAAAAACAAATCTTGTATATTCATGCATATATGTGGAACCTAGAAAAACTGTACAGATTAACCATTTTGCAAGGCATAAATAGAGCAACAGATGTAGACAACAAACGTATGGACAACAAGGGGGGAAAGCTGTTGGGGGGGTGGTGGTGGGAGGAGTTGAGAGACTGGGATTGGCATGTATACATTTATATGTATAAAATAGATAACCAATAAGAACCTGCTGTATAAAAATATAAAATAAAATTCAAAATTAAAAAGAAGTAAAATTTAAAAAATAAAACAGAAAAAACAATTATTCCCTGCACATACATGTATTTATATGAATAAATTATTTCCATGCTTATATCTGTAAATACAAAAAAGAGGAATAAAATCTACCTTGAACCAAAAACGAAAAAGAGAAAAAAAACACAGAACCCACCAGTTACACAGAGGAAAACCGTATCAGGGCACTTGCTCCAGTTGTAAACAATTCTGAAGTTGGTCAGTGGTGGGGAATCGTCTCCCATTCAGCCAGCAGCCCCCACGCAACAAGCGTCCTCATTGCAAAGCTGGGGCACCGTGCCGAGGCATCTGTGAGTAAACGTGAGCTGAGCCCCAGGCCAGTTGCTGCTGAACTATTCCCACCCGTCCCAGGTAAAACACCTGAATATATACAAGGACTTGAAAGCCTAGAGGAAGGGCCATAGAGCCACACGAGTGACAGCATGCCGGCCGACTTGGTGCCTGCAGGCCAGCCAGGATGGTCCTGGCCCTGGGTGCTCTTCTGGAAGATTTCCATTTCCCTGCCTGAGATACCCGTCCTGTCCCTGCCCCCACTGCTTTTTTCCTTCCTCACCTCTGCCCAGGGAGAAATTCCAGCAGCAGGTATGGGTGACACATCCTCTTCTTTAGCAGGTGGCAGCCTGGCAACTGCTGCAGAAAGTCCAGCAGAGCCCCACTCACACTGGGCCACCCACAAAGCCGTGGCCTCTCACTCCCTCCCACCAGCCCAGCCCCGAGACTGCTGACAGGGCAGAGAAAATGGCGTCAGGCACGGCTGCAGGGGCTCTTGCTGCCTGGAGTGGTATTTATATTGATCTCAACCCAGGCACACCTGGGGAGGGCTGGCCGGCACGGTAAGGCTGCCCAGGTCAGCCAATCATCACCCCTCAGGGGCTCACAGTTGCAGAAAATGGAACTTGCTGAACCGGCCAGGTCCAAGGAACAGGTGTGGGCTCCTGAGAGTCAGGATAGACAAGGGGCTGCAGCTTTGGCTTGTTTTCTAATCATTTTATCTGGCCCATGAGTGGGAGACAACTTCAAGAAAACCCTCTCCTAATGAGAGGAACCCAGGAGTCAGGGAGAGGAGGGGTGGGTGGTGGTTGGAGACAGAGGCCTGGTGCCCCGGGTGCAGTGGAAGTCTCTGGAAGACCAGGTGGAGGGAGGCCTCACGGAGTGATGCCCAGGGTCACAGACCTGTCGCAGCTGCTGTTTGTTAGTTCAAGTCCTGCTCTGAGGT
Source organism: Delphinus delphis (assembly GCF_949987515.2). NCBI lineage: Eukaryota > Metazoa > Chordata > Mammalia > Artiodactyla > Delphinidae > Delphinus > Delphinus delphis. Next base: position 338,875 of record NW_027192711.1, read on the forward strand.
GCTCTGTGTCAGCTCTGAGCGACAGGTGAGCTGGGGGTGCTCTGCAATGAGGGCTATGTGCACGGTTCCTGTGTGCCCAGCCCTGCCACGGTACCTGCAAGGGTAGCTCTGTATCCTGGGAGGGGCCTGACCACGAGAGCCCCGTGGGCTGGGGTGGGGGTGGGGTACCTGCCCAGGTGAGCTCCATATTCTGGGATTGGTCTGACCACGAGAGCCCCATGGGCTGCTGGGGACCTGGTAAAGGATGTCAGGACAGTCAGTGAAGCCACCGAGGATATACCTCCAGTTGCTCCTAATTCCTACACCCTGCTGGTCATTCTACCAACCACCAGGACATGGTATTCTGTATTAGTCTTCAATGATGCCTTCTTTTGTATTCCATTAGTCCCAGAGTCACAAGAAATTTTGGCTTGTGAGTGGCAGGACTCAACATACAACTAAAACAATACTTCCGGGCCGTCTGGCCCCAAGGGTGCAAAAATTCCCACACCATCTTTGGGGAAAGCTTAGCTAAAGACCTAAAAGTTCTACCTCTGGAAAAGGAAACCCTCCTTCAATATGCAGACGACATTCTGATCACCAGCCCTACTAAGGAGGCCTCTGAACTACCAAGCCAATAAAGGATAGAAGTTGTCCAAGAAAAAGCTCAAATATCACAGACTGCGGTGACCTGCCTGGGCTTCATTCTCACAGAAGGTCAGAGAAGCCCATCCCAGGAAAGGGAAGAAACCATTTTCAGCCTTACCCCTTTCTAAAACTAGAAGACAGCTTAGGGGTTCCTGGGGAGGCCAGGGTTTGCTGCTTCTGGATCCCTAGCTACAGTCTACTAGCTGGGCCTCTATATGAAACACTGAAAGGAAAAGATGATGATCCTTTTGAATAGAATCCAGAAGTGGCCTTTCAAGAATGGAAAGAGCAGTCAATTCAGACCCTTGCCCTGGAACTCCCTAATTTAGCTAAACCCTTTGACCTTTACATTCCCGGTGAAAGGTGAATCGCCATTGGAGAATTAGTGCAAAAACTGGGACCACTTGAAATGGAACAATGCAAGAATGCCATCCAGGTAGGATAAACTACGGTCACTAAGGGGCTTGGCCCACTGCCACATCTGGCCAAGATACTGGCGGTATCTAAAAACCTGGAAATCAGCAGCCCAAAAGGCCACCTCCCTCCTAAGGGAAAAGGACCCCACGTGGTGATCCTAACCACCAACCATGCCCTGAAGTTGCAGGGTTCGCTCCGTGGGCACACCGACCTCGAGTGAGGAGGCCCTCCAACTCCAACATCCAGAGAGATAACCGGGGGCAACAGGGCACCATGACGACTCGTGTGAACATCACTTGACCTGGAGTTTCTCTCATAAAACAACAAGAGTGTGTCCCAAAAGAGTAGACTACTGCTTGCAGGACTTACTGCACCCAGAGGGGAGCTAATAATCTTGGCGGGGGAACAGTATACCACACTGTCACCATAGAAAAGCCTACAGACACCGTGATGATGGTGGCCAATAAGACCGGCTGGACTCCTGTTTACTTCAAAAGGCTGTTGACTCAGTAGCCATCATGGTCCTTGATCACCACTGACCCTGGACTGTCTGGGAGTTGAGCGGGCAGGGCTCTGACACCTGGTGCTGTTTGTACGTTAATTCAGGGGCCTAACTGAAGAAAGCGCAGACTACTGGTCAGAGCATCTAGGCTGGCAGAGACGGTCAGCCTAAGGTGGCCGAACAAATGTGGGGCGGGGTGAAACCGGCCCCCACAGCGTCTCTGCACATCTCTTTCCTGGACCCTTAAAGGTCATTAGAATCTATAACACTTCCAATGCTGGTGCTCAGGTGGACGAGCAGGGAGGCAGGGGTCCTGGGGACAATCAACGTCACCGGGAGGCTGCTGGGGAGAAGCTCTGACCCTCGCCCCAGGGTATGAGGGCTCCCAACTCAGCACTCAGCAGTTACAGAAGAAGGGTCTGCACCCTCAGCACTCCAAGAATGAGGAACGGGACAAAAGGCAGAGGAGGGGTTTGTCCCCAGCAAAGCCCATTAAAAATCCCTGGGAGATAAAAATAGAATCTGGGCAATAAAGTCAAGTCTAACCTTTTTTATCCTTTGTGCTTTGTCTAATTTCACGTGCTCCTAGGGTCCCGCATGCAGAGGTTCCACACCCGGCACTTCAGACCAGATTTCCTAGTGCAGAATGGCTGGGTCGACACCTCAGCTCCTGGGGCCCAGTGCAGACTCCACGATATAGAGCCTGAGCTACAGCCAACCCGGCCCTCGAGAGCTCCGCCGCCTCCCTCCCTCCCACTGACTCTGACAGGATCTCTACACAGCAGCCCAGCCCACAGCCCACGGGGTAGTGCATGCTCTCACCTCTCCATTCTCTGATCAAAATATAAAGTTTCCTTTGCTTGTGAACCAAACTCAGTCTCGATCTGTTGGCCCCAATGACACTGGGCAGGGGGACACTTGTTGGGGTCCAGTCTGGAGGATCAGTAACAGAAATTGAGACTATTGTAACCTCAATGAACAGATGTGTGAGCCAAACTGTAGTTAACATAGAACAGTGTATAAGGCTCGGGTAAAATAAGATGTTTTTAACACTTCCATTTGATATTTCCATCACTTTTTATAAGCAAGTTCAGTGAAAAGGTTTGTCTTATTTGTCAGGTCAATATTAGAGAAACGAAGTGATTTCTTTCCAAGGATGTACAGCTAATAATCTTGGTTAAACCTTCAATCTTGTTTTAAATGCTTTTCCATTGAAAATGATACCTCTCTTTCAGCTCCCCCATTTCTGAGAAGTATAAAATCTTATAATTTATTATTACCAAAGGGGAAAGGTGGGAGGAGGGATAAATTAACAGTTTGGAATGAACACATACACACTGCTATGTATAAAATAGATCATCAACAAGGAACTACTGTATAGCACAGGGAACTACACTCAACATTTTGCAATAACCTATAAGGGGAAATAATCTGAAAAAGAATAGATATTTTTATTGACATCATCTATCAATGACAGTTAAAGTGTAGCCTAAGGGAAGCTGGTGGTGAGTGCTTCTGACCCTGAAGACTTCAATCATCTAAAGTTTGGACTCTGCCTACTTCCCAAGGCCCTTAATGAACATATGTGTAGCCGTAGCTTAAAAACTTCCCCAGTTTGGGTTTCGGGGAGACACTGATTTTGAAAAAGCCCTGGTGTTCTCCTTACATGAATGGGACTCTTCCTACTGCTAAAACATGTCTGTCACACCCAGAGGATGGTATACCGTCTGATCGGGAAGAGTTTGGAAAAGGCATCTCATCTCCTCATCTCCTGGTGCTCGGGTTCACCCCTCCAGCGTCTTTACTAACAGTCTCCCCACTTGGAGATGTCAGCACTGTCAACATCCTGTTGCGTACAGTTTGGAATTTGTCCAGAGGATGAAGCGGAAGGATGAGGAACAATGAGAGACAAGTCCTAGGTGTTCAGACAGGCACATGTCACTCTAATTTCCAATCAGGAAGACGAATTGACCAAAGGCTAGGGTTGCCCATGGAAACAGTATAGGGCTTGAGGAAATCCCGCTGCTTTGTGGCCAGTTCCCATAAACACGAGTTGAACAATGGAACTCAGGGGCAGTAAAATTCACAAAACTGCAGAGTTGAAAATATCCATCACTGAAAAATGTCTTGAGGAAAGTCAGAGAAAAGGACTTGTAAGCAAGGGAGAATGGCAGGAAAGGGATTTGAGGAGGTAGAAAGGACTCGCCATTAAGCACAAGAAAAGGAGCTGAACATTGCCAACATTGCAGTTGGCCAAAAAGGGTGTATGCGTTCTTTTCTGTATATATTCAAGAAAAGGGCATACACTTTTTTAGCCAACCAAACAGGTGGGCACTGGAAGTCAATACTACAAAAGATATCACTTCGCATCAGTCAGAAGAGCCATCCTCATAAAGCGTAAACAACAGAAATGCAGGACAGGGCAACGAGAAGAGGGAGCCCTGTGAGACTTATAGTGGAAATGTATATTGCCAACGGCCATTCTGGAGAAGTGTATTGTGTTTACTAAAGCATCTAAAAAATGAGCTACAGAGCATAGGGCACTTGCACTCATGGGCGTATATCTTGGGAAAAACAAAAATCGAGAGGACACAGGCACCCCAATGTTTACCCCCTCTCTGTTTAAAAGATCCTCGACTAGGATATAACTTAAATGTCTCTGGAGGGAAAAAATGGATAGAGATGTGGTACTTAGGTAGAGTGGAATATTATTCAGCCTGGAAATCAATGAAATATGGCCAGTTGTAACAACTCCGGAGGAGTTACGTATGATCATTCTAAGTGACAGAATTCAAAAAGAAAAAGACACATATCATAAGATATCACTTAAAGGTGGAATCCAAAATGGCTACACATGAAATAAATTACAAAACAAAAACATAGTCAAATATGTAGAAAACACGCATAAGGCTGCTAAACGGGAAAGGTGGGGAGGGGTGAGGCATCATCCAGGAGGTTGAAATTAGCAAAGATACCATTCCAAATACCAAACTGATAATCAACAAGGCCTACACGGTAGCTAAAAGAACTGCACTCAGCACACTCAAGTCACCGGAAAAGAATATATACGACTGGTAAGAATCTGAAAAAGAATTTATTGATGTCTCTCTGTACGCGAATCAAGTGGATGTACAGCAGCAAGAAACAGAGCTTTGAAAATCAGCTGTAACCAATATAGTAATAAATTGAAAAAAATAAACGACAGAGAGACAGAGAAAACCTCTTACAACTTTTCCTCAGGGACGGTGATGCAACATGGATTGAACACATCTAGACCCACAGCAGGATGAGACATAAGGCTGGAAACTGTTTGCGCTAAGAGAAATGTGAGGTTGGGTGAGGAAATGCACACCCTTTAAAGTAATACTACCTGGTACCCATTCAATGGGTCCCAAATCTGCAGGTTCAAGGGATCTTCCTACAGCTAAAACATGCATGGAAAACCCAGAGGACTGTACACCATGTGATCGGGAGATGTGTCTAAAATGCACCTCATTTATCCTCTCCTGGTGCTCCTGTTCACCATTCCAGCCACGCTACTTAGAATCTCCCCACTTGGAGAATCAGCACATTTAAACTTCTGTTTCACACATTTTGCAAATTGTGAGGAGGATGAACGGGAAGAGGGGGAACCAATGAGAGAAGAGTTGTAGGGGTTTGGACGGGCACATATCACTCTAATTTCCCATTAAGAATAAGAATTAAAGAAAGGCTCAGCCTGCCTCGCCGGAGCCAAAATAGGGCCTGAAGCAATCCTGCGGGTTTGAGGCCAGCTCACAAAAGAGCAACTTACAAAATGGAGCTCAGGGTCACTGCAATTCACAAACCTGCAGAGTTATAAATGAAAACTAACGTCCAAAAATATGTTGAGGTAAGGCAAAGAAGAGGATCTGAATGCAAGACAGAATTGCAAGAAACAGATTTCAAGAGATAGATTGGACTCGTCTTTAACGCACATGAAAAGCGGCAGAATTTCGACAATGATGCAGTTGGCCCAAAAGGGCGTATGCGTTTTTTCCTGATTATATCCAGGAAAAAACGCATACGCACTTTATGGGCAACGAAGCAAGCAAGCAATGCAAATGTGCACAACAAAGAAGTCTCACTTCCCACCGGTCAAAAGGGCCATCCTAAAAAATTGTAAAAACCAGAAATGCAGGACAGGCCATGGAGAACAGGGAGCCTTTATACGCTGATGGGCAGTGTGTGAACTGCCGAGAGCCACTCTGGAGAAGTGTATGGTGGTTCCTAAATCATCTAAAAAACAGAGCTACAGAGCATAGGACACTTCCAATCATGGGAGTATATCTAGGGAAGTCTAAAAATCAACAAGACACAAGCACACCACAGTTTAGGGCTACTCTGTTTACAAGAACCTCAACTTCAGTACACCTTAAATATCCCAGGAAAGAGAACAATGGATAAAGAAGATGTGGTACTTATGTACAATGGAATATCTCTTCATCATGAAATCAATGTAATAAGGCTAGTAGAAGGATAAAGAGTGGATTTAGGTCCGATAATACTACTTGAAATAAGTCAAACAGAAAAAGAAACATATCATAAGATATCACTTATAGAGGGAGGGTAAATATGGCTGCACAAGAAATGAATTACAGAACAGAACAGTGTCTCACATTTAGAAAACACACTTATGTCAGCTTAAGGGGAAAGGAGAGGTGGGGTGATGCATAAAACCAGAGTTTGAAATTAGCACAGATACCGTTCAATAAACCAAATAGGTATTAGACAAGATCTACACCTTGCTCAATGAACAGGCCTCAACACACCCTATACACCGCAGAGAAATATATCTGAGGAATAAGAATCTTAAAACCCATGTATTGATATATCTCCATAAGGGAATCAAGTGTGTGCAGAGCGGCACAAACACAGCAGTGAAAAGGAGCTAAACCCCATTATAGAAATAAATTTTAAAAACAAAACGCTGAAACAATGAAAGAGAGAAAAATTCTTACAAAATTCGCTCAGGGGCTGTGATGCAACCTGGATTGACCACATATAAACCCACAGCTGGATAAGACATAAGGCTGGACACTTGGGGCTGACAGGATTGGTGAGCTTTGGTGAGCAACTGCCGAAAGTTTAATGCAATACTTCATGCTACTCAGTCCAAGGGTCCCAACACTCCAGGTTGAAGGGAATCTTCCTACAGCTAAACCATGCTTGGGAAACCCAGCGACTGGTATACCATATGATCGGGAAAGGTTTCTAAAACGCACCTCATTTTTCCTCTCCTGGGGCTCCGGATCGACATTCCAGCCGCTTTACTAACAACATCCCCACATGGAGTCAATGCCTTTAAGTTCTGGTATCGCACAGTCTGCAGTTAGTGCAGAGGATGAATGGGAATAGGGGGAACCAGTGAGAAACTAGCTGTAGCGGTTTCAATGGGCACATGTCACTCTAATATCACATCAGTAAGAAGAATTAACCAAAGGCACAGCAGGTGCCCCAGAAGAAAAATAGGGCTTCAAGGAATCCTTTGGTTATGGGGCAATACCACAAAAATAAGAGCTAAAAAATGGAGCTAAGGGCCACTGCAATTCAAAAACCTGCAGAGTTATAAAGGCCAACTATTTTTAAAAAATATATTGAGGTAAGGCTATGAAGAGGCATTGAAAGCAAGGCAGAATTGCAGGAAACCGATTTCAGGAGGTAGACTGGAATTGCATTGAAAGCATATGAAGAGAGTCAGAAACTCGACAATGATGCACTTGGCCAAAAAGGGCGTATGCGTTTTTTCCTGAATATATTCAGGAAAAAACGCATACGCCCTTTTTGGCCAACCAAGCAAGCTTGCAAAGGAAATCTGCACTACAATGAAGTCTCACTTCCCCCCGGTCAAAAGGGCCATCTGAAAAAAGTGTAAAATCCAGAAAGGCACGACAGGCCATGGAGAACTGGGAGCCTTCTTATGCTGATGGGCGGGATGTAAATTGCCAACAGCCACTCTGGAGAAGTGTATGGTGTTTCCTGAAACATCTAAAAAACAAAGCAACAGAGCCTAGGGCACTTCCACTTATGGTCCTATAGCTTAGGGAAATTAAAATCAAAAAGACACAGCCACCCCAAAGTTTGGGACGGCTCTGTTTACAAGAACCTCGTTTACAGTACAAGTTCAATATCGCAGAAAGTGAAAAATGGATAAAGAACTTGTGGTACTTACGTACAATGCAATATCACTCAGCAATGAAATCTATGTCATCAGGCCCGTAGCAGCATAATGAGTGGATGCAGGTATGATGATTCGAACTGAAATAAGTCACACAGAAAAGAAACATCATAAGGTATCACTAATACACAGAATGTGAACTTGGCTACACATGAACTGAATTACAAAACAGAACAGTGTCTCAAGTTTAGAAAACCAACTTATGCTTGCTTAAGGGGGAAGGTGAGTTGGGGTGCTGCATAAAACCAGAGATTGAAATGAGCACAGATAAAGTTCCTTAAGCCAAATATGGAATAGACAAGAGCTACACCTTGCTCAACGAAATGGACTCAACACCGCATATTAAACGCCTAAGAATGTACCTGACTAGTAAGTATCTTAAAACCTATGGATTGCTATGTCTCCGAAAGAGAATCAAGCGTGTGTACAGGGGCATAAACGCAGCAGTGATAGGATTGGAGAGGTTCGGTGAGCAAATGAAGACCCTTTGAAGTCATATTGCATGGTACCCATTCCACGGGTCTCAACTCTCCAGGTTTAAGGTATTCTTCCTTCAGCTAAAACATGCATGTGGAACCCAGAGTATGATCAACCGTGTGAACGGGAGACGTGTTCAAATATGTCTCAGTTTTCCTCCCCTGGTACTCGGGTGCAACATTCCAGACGCTTTACTAACACTCTCCCCACTTGGAGAGTCAGCACCTTTAACCTCCTGTTTGGCCCCGTTTGCAATTTCTGCAGAAGATGAACAGGAATAGGGAGAACCAATGAGAGACTAGCTGGAGGTGTCTGGACGGGCAAATTTAACTCTCATTTCCCACCAGAAAGAGGAAATAACCAAAGGCTCAGCATGCCGTGCCAGAACCAGATTAGGGCCTGAAGCCATCCAGCGGTGTTGCAGCCAGCTCACAAGAAAACGAATTGAAGAAAGGAGCTCAGGGGCACTGTAATTCACAAACCTGCAGAGTTATAAATGACAGCTATCGTCCAAAAATAGACTGAAGTAAGGCTGCCAAGAGGACTTGAAAGCGGGGCAGAATTGCAGGAAACCGATTTCAGGAGGTAGACTGGAATTGCATTGAAAGCATAGGAAAAGAGGCAGAACGTCCACAATGATGCACTTGGCCAAAAAGGGCGTATGCGTTTTTTCCTGAATATATTCAGGAAAAAACGCATACGCCCTTTTTGGCCAACCAAGCAAGCTTGCAAAGGAAATCTGCACTACAATGAAGTCTCACTTCCCCCCGGTCAAAAGGGCCATCTGAAAAAAGTGTAAAATCCAGAAAGGCAGGACAGGCCATGGAGAACTGGGAGCCTTGTTATGCTGATGGGCGGGATGTAAATTGCCAACAACCACTCCGGAGAAGTGTATGGTGTTTCCTGAAACATCTAAAAAACAAAGCAACAGAGCCTAGGGCACTTCCACTTATGGTCCTATAGCTTAGGGAATTTAAAATCAAAAAGACACAGCCACCCCAAAGTTTGGAACGGCTCTGTTTACAAGAACCTCGTTTACAGTACAAGTTCAACATCGCAGAAAGTGAAAAATGGATAAAGAAGTTGTGGTATTTACTTACAAAGCAATATCACTCAGCAATGAAATCTGTGTCATCAGGCCCTTAGCAGCACAATGAGTGGATTCAGGTATGATGATTCTAACTGAAATAAGTCACACAGAAAAAGAAACATCATAAGATATCAGTAATACACGGAATGTAAACTTGGCTACACAGGAACTGAATTACAGAACAGAACAGGGTCTCAAATTTAGAAAACCAACTTATGCTTGCTTAAGGGGAAAGGTGAGTTGGGGTGCTGCATAAAACCAGAGATTGAAATGAGCACAGATAAAGTTCCTTAAGCCAAATATGGAATAGACAAGAGCTACTCCTTGCTCAACGAAATGGACTCAACACCCCATATTAAACGCCTAAGAATGTACCTGACTAGTAAGTATCTTAAAACCTATGGATTGCTATGTCTCCGAAAGAGAATCAAGCGTGTGTACAGGGGCATAAACGCAGCAGTGATAGGATTGGAGAGGTTCGGTGAGCAAATGAAGACCCTTTGAAGTCATATTGCATGGTACCCATTCCACGGGTTTCAAATACACAGGTTTAAGGTATTCTTCCTTCAGCTAAAACATGCATGTGGAACCCAAGTATGATCAACCATGTGAACGGGAGATGTGTTCAAATATGTCTCAGTTTTCCTCCCCTGGTACTCGGGTGCAACATTCCAGACGCTTTACTAACACTCTCCCCACTTGGAAAGTCAGTGCCTTTAACCTCCTGTTTGGCCCAGTTTGCAATTTCTGCGGAAGATGAACAGGAATAGCGAGAACCAATGAGAGACTAGCTGGAGGTGTCTGGACGGGCAAATTTAACTCTCATTTCCCACCAGGAAGAGGAAATAACCAAAGGCTCAGCATGCTGTGCCGGAACCAGATTAGGGCCTGAAGCCATCCTGCGGTGTTGCGGCCAGGTCACAAGAAAGCGAGTTGAAGAAAGGAGCTCAGGGGCACTGTAATTCACAAACCTGCAGAGTTATAAATGACAGCTATCGTCCAAAAATAGACTGAAGTAAGGCTGCCAAGAGGACTTGAAAGCGGGGCAGAATTGCAGGAAACCGATTTCAGGAGGTAGACTGGAATTGCATTGAAAGCATAGGAAAAGAGGCAGAACGTCCACAATGATGCACTTGGCCAAAAAGGGCGTATGCGTTTTTTCCTGAATATATTCAGGAAAAAACGCATACGCCCTTTTTGGCCAACCAAGCAAGCTTGCAAAGGAAATCTGCACTACAATGAAGTCTCACTTCCCCCCGGTCAAAAGGGCCATCTGAAAAAAGTGTAAAATCCAGAAAGGCAGGACAGGCCATGGAGAACTGGGAGCCTTGTTATGCTGATGGGCGGGATGTAAATTGCCAACAACCACTCGGGAGAAGTGTATGGTGTTTCCTGAAACATCTAAAAAACAAAGCAACAGAGCCTAGGGCACTTCCACTTATGGTCCTATAGCTTAGGGAAATTAAATTCAAAAAGACACAGCCACCCCAAAGTTTGGAACGGCTCTGTTTACAAGAACCTCGTTTACAGTACAAGTTCAACATCGCAGAAAGTGAAAAATGGATAAAGAACTGGTGGTACTTACGTACAATGCAGTATCACTCAGCAATGAAATCTATGTCATCAGGCCCGTAGCAGCATAATGAGTGGATTCAGGTACGATGATTCTAACTGAAATAAGTCATACAGAAAAAGAAACATCATAAGATATCACTAATACCCGGAATGTAAACTTGGCTACACAGGAACTGAATTACAGAACAGAACAGGGTCTCAAATTTAGAAAACCAACTTATGCTTGCTTAAGGGTAAAGGTGAGTTGGGGTGCTGCATAAAACCAGAGATTGAAATGAGCACAGATAAAGTTCCTTAAGCCAAATATGGAATAGACAAGAGCTACTCCTTGCTCAACGAAATGGACTCAACACCGCATATTAAATGCCTAAGAATGTACCTGACTAGTAAGTATCTTAAAACCTATGGATTGCTATGTCTCCGAAAGAGAATCAAGCATGTGTACAGGGGCATAAACGCAGCAGTGATAGGATTGGAGAGGTTCGGTGAGCAAATGAAGACCCTTTGAAGTCATATTGCATGGTACCCATTCCACGGGTTTCAACTACCCAGGTTTAAGGTATTCTTCCTTCAGCTAAAACATGCATGTGGGACCTAGAGTATGATCAACCATGTGATCGGGAGACGTGTTCAAATATGTCTCAGTTTTCGTACCCTGGTACTCGGGTGCAACATTCCAGACGCTTTACTAACACTCTCCCCACTTGGAGAGTCAGTCCCTTTAACCTCCTGTTTGGCCCAGTTTGCAATTTCTGTGGAAGATGAACAGGAATAGCGAGAACCAATGAGAGACTAGCTGGAGGTGTCTGGATGGGCAAATTTAACTCTCATTTCCCACCAGGAAGAGGAATTAACCAAAGGCTCAGCGTGCCGTGCCAGAACCAGATTAGGGCCTGAAGACATCCTGCGGTGTTGCGGCCAGGTCACAAGAAAGCGAGTTGAAGAAAGGAGCTCAGGGGCACTGTAATTCACAAACCTGCAGAGTTATAAATGACAGCTATTGTCCAAAAATAGACTGAAGTAAGGCTGCCAAGAGGACTTGAAAGCGGGGCAGAATTGCAGGAAACCGATTTCAGGAGGTAGACTGGAATTGCATTGAAAGCATAGGAAAAGAGGCAGAACGTCCACAATGACGCACTTGGCCAAAAAGGGCGTATGCGTTTTTTCCTGAATATATTCAGGAAAAAACGCATACGCCCTTTTTGGCCAACCAAGCAAGCTTGCAAAGGAAATCTGCACTACAATGAAGTCTCACTTCCCCCCGGTCAAAAGGGCCATCTGAAAAAAGTGTAAAATCCAGAAAGGCAGGACAGGCCATGGAGAACTGGGAGCCTTGTTATGCTGATGGGCGGGATGTAAATTGCCAACAACCACTCGGGAGAAGTGTATGGTGTTTCCTGAAACATCTAAAAAACAAAGCAACAGAGCCTAGGGCACTTCCACTTATGGTCCTATAGCTTAGGGAATTTAAAATCAAAAAGACACAGCCACCCCAAAGTTTGGAACGGCTCTGTTTACAAGAACCTCGTTTACAGTACAAGATCAACATCGCAGAAATTGAAAAATGGATAAAGAAGTTGTGGTATTTACTTACAAAGCAATATCACTCAGCAATGAAATCTGTGTCATCAGGCCCTTAGCAGCACAATGAGTGGATTCAGGTATGATGATTCTAACTGAAATAAGTCACACAGAAAAAGAAACATCATAAGATATCAGTAATACACGGAATGGAAACTTGGCTACACAGGAACTGAATTACAGAACAGAACAGGGTCTCAAATTTAGAAAACCAACTTATGCTTGCTTAAGGGGAAAGGTGAGTTGGGGTGCTGCATAAAACCAGAGATTGAAATGAGCACAGATAAAGTTCCTTAAGCCAAATATGGAATAGACAAGAGCTACTCCTTGCTCAACGAAATGGACTCAACACCGCATATTAAACGCCTAAGAATGTACCTGACTAGTAAGTATCTTAAAACCTATGGATTGCTATGTCTCCGAAACAGAATCAAGCATGTGTACAGGGGCATAAACGCAGCAGTGATAGGATTGGAGAGGTTCGGTGAGCAAATGAAGACCCTTTGAAGTCATATTGCATGATACCCATTCCACGGGTTTCAACTACCCAGGTTTTAGGTATTCTTCCTTCAGCTAAAACATGCATGTGGAACCCAAGTATGATCAACCATGTGATCGGGAGACGTGTTCAAATATGTCTCAGTTTTCCTCCCCTGGTACTCGGGTGCAACATTCCAGACGCTTTACTAACACTCTCCCCACTTGGAAAGTCAGCGCCTTTAACCTCCTGTTTGGCCCAGTTTGCAATTTCTGCGGAAGATGAACAGGAATAGCGAGAACCAATGAGAGGCTAGCTGGAGGTGTCTGGACGGGCAAATTTAACTCTCATTTCCCACCAGGAAGAGGAAATAACCAAAGGCTCAGCGTGCCGTGCCGGAACCAGATTAGGGCCTGAAGACATCCTGCGGTGTTGCGGCCAGCTCAAAAGTAAGCGAGTTGAAGAAAGGAGCTCAGGGGCACTGTAATTCACAAACCTGCAGAGTTATAAATGACAGCTATCGTCCAAAAATAGACTGAAGTAAGGCTGCCCAGAGGACTTGAAAGCGGGGCAGAATTGCAGGAAACCGATTTCAGGAGGTAGACTGGAATTGCATTGAAAGCATAGGAAAAGAGGCAGAACGTCCACAATGATGCACTTGGCCAAAAAGGGCGTATGCGTTTTTTCCTGAATATATTCAGGAAAAAACGCATACGCCCTTTTTGGCCAACCAAGCAAGCTTGCAAAGGAAATCTGCACTACAATGAAGTCTCACTTCCCCCCGGTCAAAAGGGCCATCTGAAAAAAGTGTAAAATCCAGAAAGGCAGGACAGGCCATGGAGAACTGGGAGCCTTGTTATGCTGATGGGCGGGATGTAAATTGCCAACAACCACTCGGGAGAAGTGTATGGTGTTTCCTGAAACATCTAAAAAACAAAGCAACAGAACCTAGGGCACTTCCACTTATGGTCCTATAGCTTAGGGAAATTAAAATCAAAAAGACACAGCCACCCCAAAGTTTGGAACGGCTCTGTTTACAAGAACCTCGTTTACAGTACAAGTTCAACATCGCAGAAAGTGAAAAATGGATAAAGAAGTTGTGGTATTTACTTACAAAGCAATATCACTCAGCAATGAAATCTGTGTCATCAGGCCCTTAGCAGCACAATGAGTGGATTCAGGTATGATGATTCTAACTGAAATAAGTCACGCAGAAAAAGAAACATCATAAGATATCAGTAATACACGGAATGTAAACTTGGCTACACAGGAACTGAATTACAGAACAGAACAGGGTCTCAAATTTAGAAAACCAACTTATGCTTGCTTAAGGGTAAAGGTGAGTTGGGGTGCTGCATAAAACCAGAGATTGAAATGAGCACAGATAAAGTTCCTTAAGTCAAATATGGAATAGACAAGAGCTACTCCTTGCTCAACGAAATGGACTCAACACCGCATATTAAACGCCTAAGAATGTACCTGACTAGTAAGTATCTTAAAACCTATGGATCGCTATGTCTCCGAAAGAGAATCAAGCATGTGTACAGGGGCATAAACGTAGCAGTGATAGGATTGGAGAGGTTCGGTGAGCAAATGAAGACCCTTTGAAGTCATATTGCATGGTACCCATTATACGGGTCTTAACTCTCCAGGTTTAAGGTATTCTTCCTTCAGCTAAAACATGCATGTGGAACCCAAGTATGATCAACCATGTGAACGGGAGACGTGTTCAAATATGTCTCAGTTTTCCTCCCCTGGTACTCGGGTGCAACATTCCAGACGCTTTACTAACACTCTCCCCACTTGGAGAGTCAGCGCCTTTAACCTCCTGTTTGGCCCAGTTTGCAAATTCTGCGGAAGATGAACAGGAATAGCGAGAACCAATGAGAGACTAGCTGGAGGTGTCTGGACGGGCAAATTTAACTCTCATTTCCCACCAGGAAGAGGAAATAACCAAAGGCTCAGCGTGCCGTGCCGGAACCAGATTAGGGCCTGAAGCCATCCTGCGGTGTTGCGGCCAGGTCACAAGAAAGCAAGTTGAAGAAAGGAGCTCAGGGGCACTGTAATTCACAAACCTGCAGAGTTATAAATGACAGCTATCGTCCAAAAATAGACTGAAGTAAGGCTGCCAAGAGGATTTGAAAGCGGGGCAGAATTGCAGGATACCGATTTCAGGAGGTAGACTGGAATTGCATTGAAAGCATAGGAAAAGAGGCAGAACGTCCACAATGATGCACTTGGCCAAAAAGGGCGTATGCGTTTTTTCCTGAATATATTCAGGAAAAAACGCATACGCCCTTTTTGGCCAACCAAGCAAGCTTGCAAAGGAAATCTGCACTACAATGAAGTCTCACTTCCCCCCGGTCAAAAGGGCCATCTGAAAAAAGTGTAAAATCCAGAAAGGCAGGACAGGCCATGGAGAACTGGGAGCCTTGTTATGCTGATGGGCGGGATGTAAATTGCCAACAACCACTCGGGAGAAGTGTATGGTGTTTCCTGAAACATCTAAAAAACAAAGCAACAGAACCTAGGGCACTTCCACTTATGGTCCTATAGCTTAGGGAAATTAAAATCAAAAAGACACAGCCACCCCAAAGTTTGGAACGGCTCTGTTTACAAGAACCTCGTTTACAGTACAAGTTCAACATCGCAGAAAGTGAAAAATGGATAAAGAAGTTGTGGTATTTACTTACAAAGCAATATCACTCAGCAATGAAATCTGTGTCATCAGGCCCTTAGCATCACAATGAGTGGATTCAGGTATGATGATTCTAACTGAAATAAGTCACGCAGAAAAAGAAACATCATAAGATATCAGTAATACACGGAATGTAAACTTGGCTACACAGGAACTGAATTACAGAACAGAACAGGGTCTCAAATTTAGAAAACCAACTTATGCTTGCTTAAGGGTAAAGGTGAGTTGGGGTGCTGCATAAAACCAGAGATTGAAATGAGCACAGATAAAGTTCCTTAAGTCAAATATGGAATAGACAAGAGCTACTCCTTGCTCAACGAAATGGACTCAACACCGCATATTAAACGCCTAAGAATGTACCTGACTAGTAAGTATCTTAAAACCTATGGATCGCTATGTCTCCGAAAGAGAATCAAGCATGTGTACAGGGGCATAAACGCAGCAGTGATAGGATTGGAGAGGTTCGGTGAGCAAATGAAGACCCTTTGAAGTCATATTGCATGGTACCCATTATACGGGTCTTAACTCTCCAGGTTTAAGGTATTCTTCATTCAGCTAAAACATGCATGTGGAACCCAAGTATGATCAACCATGTGAACGGGAGACGTGTTCAAATATGTCTCAGTTTTCCTCCCCTGGTACTCGGGTGCAACATTCCAGACGCTTTACTAACACTCTCCCCACTTGGAGAGTCAGCGCCTTTAACCTCCTGTTTGGCCCAGTTTGCAAATTCTGCGGAAGATGAACAGGAATAGCGAGAACCAATGAGAGACTAGCTGGAGGTGTCTGGACGGGCAAATTTAACTCTCATTTCCCACCAGGAAGAGGAAATAACCAAAGGCTCAGCGTGCCGTGCCGGAACCAGATTAGGGCCTGAAGCCATCCTGCGGTGTTGCGGCCAGGTCACAAGAAAGCAAGTTGAAGAAAGGAGCTCAGGGGCACTGTAATTCACAAACATGCAGAGTTATAAATGACAGCTATCGTCCAAAAATAGACTGAAGTAAGGCTGCCAAGAGGACTTGAAAGCGGGGCAGAATTGCAGGATACCGATTTCAGGAGGTAGACTGGAATTGCATTGAAAGCATAGGAAAAGAGGCAGAACGTCCACAATGATGCACTTGGCCAAAAAGGGCGTATGCGTTTTTTCCTGAATATATTCAGGAAAAAACGCATACGCCCTTTTTGGCCAACCAAGCAAGCTTGCAAAGGAAATCTGCACTACAATGAAGTCTCACTTCCCCCCGGTCAAAAGGGCCATCTGAAAAAAGTGTAAAATCCAGAAACGCAGGACAGGCCATGGAGAACTGGGAGCCTTGTTATGCTGAAGGGCGGGATGTAAATTGCCAACAACCACTCGGGAGAAGTGTATGGTGTTTCCTGAAACATCTAAAAAACAAAGCAACAGAACCTAGGGCACTTCCACTTATGGTCCTATAGCTTAGGGAAATTAAAATCAAAAAGACACAGCCACCCCAAAGTTTGGGACGGCTCTGTTTACAAGAACCTCGTTTACAGTACAAGTTCAACATCGCAGAAAGTGAAAAATGGATAAAGAAGTTGTGGTATTTACTTACAAAGCAATATCACTCAGCAATGAAATCTGTGTCATCAGGCCCTTAGCAGCACAATGAGTGGATTCAGGTATGATGATTCTAACTGTAATAAGTCACACAGAAAAAGAAACATCATAAGATATCAGTAATACACAGAATGTAAACTTGGCTACACAGGAACTGAATTACAGAACAGAACAGGGTCTCAAATTTAGAAAACCAACTTATGCTTGCTTAAGGGGAAAGGTGAGTTGGGGTGCTGCATAAAACCAGAGATTGAAATGAGCACAGATAAAGTTCCTTAAGCCAAATATGGAATAGACAAGAGCTACTCCTTGCTCAACGAAATGGACTCAACACCCCATATTAAACGCCTAAGAATGTACCTGACTAGTAAGTATCTTAAAACCTATGGATTGCTATGTCTCCAAAAGAGAATCAAGCATGTGTACAGGGGCATAAACGCAGCAGTGATAGGATTGGAGAGGTTCGGTGAGCAAATGAAGACCCTTTGAAGTCATATTGCATGGTACCCATTCCACGGGTTTCAACTACCCAGGTTTAAGGTATTCTTCCTTCAGCTAAAACATGCATGTGGAACCTAGAGTATGATCAACCATGTGATCGGGAGACGTGTTCAAATATGTCTCAGTTTTCGTACCCTGGTACTCGGGTACAACATTCCAGACACTTTACTAACACTCTCCCGACTTGGAGAGTCAGTCCCTTTAACCTCCTGTTTGGCCCAGTTTGCAATTTCTGCGGAAGATGAACAGGAATAGCGAGAACCAATGAGAGGCTAGCTGGAGGTGTCTGGATGGGCAAATTTAACTCTCATTTCCCACCAGGAAGAGGAATTAACCAAAGGCTCAGCGTGCCATGCCGGAACCAGATTAGGGCCTGAAGCCATCCTGTGGTGTTGCAGCCAGGTCACAAGAAAGCAAGTTGAAGAAAGGAGCGCAGGGGCACTGTAATTCACAAACCTGCAGAGTTATAAATGACAGCTATCGTCCAAAAATAGACTGAAGTAAGGCTGCCAAGAGGACTTGAAAGCGGGGCAGAATTGCAGGAAACCGATTTCAGGAGGTAGACTGGAATTGCATTGAAAGCATAGGAAAAGAGGCAGAACGTCCACAATGATGCACTTGGCCAAAAAGGGCGTATGCGTTTTTTCCTGAATATATTCAGGAAAAAACGCATACGCCCTTTTTGGCCAACCCAGCAAGCTTGCAAAGGAAATCTGCACTACAATGAAGTCTCACTTCCCCCCGGTCAAAAGGGCCATCTGAAAAAAGTGTAAAATCCAGAAAGGCAGGACAGGCCATGGAGAACTGGGAGCCTTGTTATGCTGATGGGCGGGATGTAAATTGCCAACAACCACTCGGGAGAAGTGTATGGTGTTTCCTGAAACATCTAAAAAACAAAGCAACAGAACCTAGGGCACTTCCATTTATGGTCCTATAGCTTAGGGAAATTAAAATCAAAAAGACACAGCCACCCCAAAGTTTGGAAAGGCTCTGTTTACAAGAACCTCGTTTACAGTACAAGTTCAACATCGCAGAAAGTGAAAAATGGATAAAGAAGTTGTGGTATTTACTTACAAAGCAATATCACTCAGCAATGAAATCTGTGTCATCAGGCCCTTAGCAGCACAATGAGTGGATTCAGGTATGATGATTCTAACTGAAATAAGTCACACAGAAAAAGAAACATCATAAGATATCAGTAATACACGGAATGTAAACTTGGCTACACAGGAACTGAATTACAGAACAGAACAGGGTCTCAAATTTAGAAAACCAACTTATGCTTGCTTAAGGGGAAAGGTGAGTTGGGGTGCTGCATAAAACCAGAGATTGAAATGAGCACAGATAAAGTTCCTTAAGCCAAATATGGAATAGACAAGAGCTACTCCTTGCTCAACGAAATGGACTCAACACCGCATATTAAACGCCTAAGAATGTACCTGACTAGTAAGTATCTTAAAACCTATGGATTGCTATGTCTCCGAAAGAGAATCAAGCATGTGTACAGGGGCATAAACGCAGCAGTGATAGGATTGGAGAGGTTCGGTGAGCAAATGAAGACCCTTTGAAGTCATATTGCATGGTACCCATTCCACGGGTTTCAACTACCCAGGTTTAAGGTATTCTTCCTTCAGCTAAAACATGCATGTGGAACCTAGAGTATGATCAACCATGTGATCGGGAGACGTGTTCAAATATGTCTCAGTTTTCGTACCCTGGTACTCGGGTGCAACATTCCAGACACTTTACTAACACTCTCCCGACTTGGAGAGTCAGTCCCTTTAACCTCCTGTTTGGCCCAGTTTGCAATTTCTGCGGAAGATGAACAGGAATAGCGAGAACCAATGAGAGGCTAGCTGGAGGTGTCTGGATGGGCAAATTTAACTCTCATTTCCCACCAGGAAGAGGAATTAACCAAAGGCTCAGCGTGCCGTGCCGGAACCAGATTAGGGCCTGAAGCCATCCTCTGGTGTTGCAGCCAGGTCACAAGAAAGCAAGTTGAAGAAAGGAGCGCAGGGGCACTGTAATTCACAAACCTGCAGAGTTATAAATGACAGCTATCGTCCAAAAATAGACTGAAGTAAGGCTGCCAAGAGGACTTGAAAGCGGGGCAGAATTGAAGGAAACCGATTTCAGGAGGTAGACAGGAATTGCATTGAAAGCATAGGAAAAGAGGCAGAACGTCCACAATGATGCACTTGGCCAAAAAGGGCGTATGCGTTTTTTCCTGAATATATTCAGGAAAAAACGCATACGCCCTTTTTGGCCAACCCAGCAAGCTTGCAAAGGAAATCTGCACTACAATGAAGTCTCACTTCCCCCCAGTCAAAAGGGCCATCTGAAAAAAGTGTAAAATCCAGAAAGGCAGGACAGGCCATGGAGAACTGGGAGCCTTGTTATGCTGATGGGCGGGATGTAAATTGCCAACAACCACTCGGGAGAAGTGTATGGTGTTTCCTGAAACATCTAAAAAACAAAGCAACAGAACCTAGGGCACTTCCACTTATGGTCCTATAGCTTAGGGAAATTAAAATCAAAAAGACACAGCCACCCCAAAGTTTGGAACGGCTCTGTTTACAAGAACCTCGTTTACAGTACAAGTTCAACATCGCAGAAAGTGAAAAATGGATAAAGAAGTTGTGGTATTTACTTACAAAGCAATATCACTCAGCAATGAAATCTGTGTCATCAGGCACTTAGCAGCACAATGAGTGGATTCAGGTATGATGATTCTAACTGAAATAAGTCACACAGAAAAAGAAACATCATAAGATATCACTAATACACGGAATGTAAACTTGGCTACACAGGAACTGAATTACAGAACAGAACAGGTTCTCAAATTTAGAAAACCAACTTATGCTTGCTTAAGGGGAAAGGTGAGTTGGGGTGCTGCATAAAACCAGAGATTGAAATGAGCACAGATAAAGTTCCTTAAGCCAAATATGGAATAGACAAGAGCTACTCCTTGCTCAACGAAATGGACTCAACACCGCATATTAAACGCCTAAGAATGTACCTGACTAGTAAGTATCTTAAAACCTATGGATTGCTATGTCTCCAAAAGAGAATCAAGCGTGTGTACAGGGGCATACACGCAGCAGTGATAGGATTGGAGAGGTTCGGTGAGCAAATGAAGACCCTTTGAAGTCATATTGCATGGTACCCATTACACGGGTCTCAACTCTCCAGGTTTAAGGTATTCTTCCTTCAGCTAAAACATGCATGTGGAACGCAGAGTATGATCAACCGTGTGATCGGGAGACGTGTTCAAATATGTCTCAGTTTTCCTCCCCTGGTACTCGGGTGCAACATTCCAGACGCTTTACTAACACTCTCCCCACTTGGAGAGTCAGCGCCTTTAACCTCCTGTTTGGCCCAGTTTGCAATTTCTGCGGAAGATGAACAGGAATAGCGAGAACCAATGAGAGGCTAGCTGGAGGTGCCTGGACGGGCAAATTTAACTCTCATTTCCCACCAGGAAGAGGAATTAACCAAAGGCTCAGCGTTCCGTGACGGAACCAGATTAGGGCCTGAAGCCATCATGCGGTGTTGCAGCTAGCTCACAAGAAAGCGAGTTGAACAAAGGAGCTCAGGGGCACTGTAATTCACAAACCTGCAGACTTATAAATGACAGCTATCGTCCAAAAATATACTGAAGTAAGGCTGCCAAGAGGACTTGAAAGCGGGGCAGAATTGCAGGAAACCGATTTCAGGAGGTAGACTGGAATTGCATTGAAAGCATAGGAAAAGAGGCAGAACGTCCACAATGATGTACTTGGACAAAAAGGGCGTATGCGTTTTTTCCTTAATATATTCAGGAAAAAACGCATACGCCCTTTTTGGCCAACCAAGCAAGCTTGCAAAGGAAATCTGCACTACAATGAAGTCTCACTTCCCCCAGGTCAAAAGGGCCATCTGAAAAAAGTGTAAAATCCAGAAAGGCAGGACAGGCCATGGAGAACTGGGAGCCTTGTTATGCTGAAGGGCGGGATGTAAATTGCGAACAACCACTCGGGAGAAGTGTATGGTGTTTCCTGAAACATCTAAAAAACAAAGCAACAGAGCCTAGGGCACTTCCACTTATGGTCCTATAGCTTAGGGAATTTAAAATCAAAAAGACACAGCCACCCCAAAGTTTGGAACGGCTCTGTTTACAAGAACCTCGTTTAAAACACAAGTTCAACATCGCAGAAAGTGAAAAATGGATAAAAAAGTTGTGGTATTTACTTACAAAGCAATATCACTCAGCAATGAAATCTGTGTCATCAGGCCCTTAGCAGCACAATGAGTGGATTCAGGTATGATGATTCTAACTGAAATAAGTCACACAGAAAAAGAAACATCATAAGATATCAGTAATACACGGAATGTAAACTTGGCTACACAGGAACTGAATTACAGAACAGAACAGGGTCTCAAATTTAGAAAACCAACTTATGCTTGCTTAAGGGTAAAGGTGAGTTGGGGTGCTGCATAAAACCAGAGATTGAAATGAGCACAGATAAAGTTCCTTAAGCCAAATATGGAATAGACAAGAGCTACTCCTTGCTCAACGAAATGGACTCAACACCGCATATTAAACGCCTAAGAATGTACCTGACTAGTAAGTAACTTAAAACCTATGGATTGCAATGTCTCCGAAAGAGAATCAAGCATGTGTACAGGGGCATAAACGCAGCAGTGATAGGATTGGAGAGGTTCGGTGAGCAAATGAAGACCCTTTGAAGTCATATTGCATGGTACCCATTCCACGGGTTTCAAATACACAGGTTTAAGGTATTCTTCCTTCAGCTAAAACATGCATGTGGAACCCAAGTATGATCAACCATGTGAACGGGAGATGTGTTCAAATATGTCTCAGTTTTCCTCCCCTGGTACTCGGGTGCAACATTCCAGGCGCTTTACTAACACTCTCCCCACTTGGAAAGTCAGCGCCTTTAACCTCCTGTTTGGCCCAGTTTGCAATTTCTGTGGAAGATGAACAGGAATAGCGAGAACCAATGAGAGACTAGCTGGAGGTGTCTGGACGGGCAAATTTAACTCTCATTTCCCACCAGGAAGAGGAAATAACCAAAGGCTCAGCATGCTGTGCTGGAACCAGATTAGGGCCTGAAGACATCCTGCGGTGTTGCGGTCAGGTCACAAGAAAGCGAGTTGAAGAAAGGAGCTCAGGGGCACTGTAATTCACAAACCTGCAGAGTTATAAATGACAGCTATCGTCCAAAAATAGACTGAAGTAAGGCTGCCAAGAGGACTTGAAAGCGGGGCAGAATTGCAGGAAACCGATTTCAGGAGGTAGACTGGAATTGCATTGAAAGCATAGGAAAAGAGGCAGAACGTCCACAATGATGCACTTGGCCAAAAAGTGCGTATGCGTTTTTTCCTGAATATATTCAGGAAAAAATGCATACGCCCTTTTTGGCCAACCAAGCAAGCTTGCAAAGGAAATCTGCACTACAATGAAGTCTCACTTCCCCCCGGTCAAAAGGGCCATCTGAAAAAAGTGTAAAATCCAGAAAGGCAGGACAGGCCATGGAGAACTGGGAGCCTTGTTATGCTGATGGGCGGGATGTAAATTGCCAACAACCACTCGGGAGAAGTGTATGGTGTTTCCTGAAACATCTAAAAAACAAAGCAACAGAGCCTAGGGCACTTCCACTTATGGTCCTATAGCTTAGGGAAATTAAATTCAAAAAGACACAGCCACCCCAAAGTTTGGAACGGCTCTGTTTACAAGAACCTCGTTTACAGTACAAGTTCAACATCGCAGAAAGTGAAAAATGGATAAAGAACTTGTGGTACTTACGTACAATGCAGTATCACTCAGCAATGAAATCTATGTCATCAGGCCCGTAGCAGCATAATGAGTGGATTCAGGTACGATGATTCTAACTGAAATAAGTCACACAGAAAAAGAAACATCATAAGATATCACTAATACACGGAATGTAAACTTGGCTACACAGGAACTGAATTACAGAACAGAACAGGGTCTCAAATTTAGAAAACCAACTTATGCTTGCTTAAGGGTAAAGGTGAGTTGGGGTGCTGCATAAAACCAGAGATTGAAATGAGCACAGATAAAGTTCCTTAAGCCAAATATGGAATAGACAAGAGCTACTCCTTGCTCAACGAAATGGACTCAACACCGCATATTAAATGCCTAAGAATGTACCTGACTAGTAAGTATCTTAAAACCTATGGATTGCTATGTCTCCGAAAGAGAATCAAGCATGTGTACAGGGGCATAAACGCAGCAGTGATAGGATTGGAGAGGTTCGGTGAGCAAATGAAGACCCTTTGAAGTCATATTGCATGGTACCCATTCGACGGGTTTCAACTACCCAGGTTTAAGGTATTCTTCCTTCAGCTAAAACATGCATGTGGGACCTAGAGTATGATCAACCATGTGATCGGGAGACGTGTTCAAATATGTCTCAGTTTTCGTACCCTGGTACTCGGGTGCAACATTCCAGACGCTTTACTAACACTCTCCCCACTTGGAGAGTCAGTCCCTTTAACCTCCTGTTTGGCCCAGTTTGCAATTTCTGCGGAAGATGAACAGGAATAGCGAGAACCAATGAGAGGCTAGCTGGAGGTGTCTGGACGGGCAAATTTAACTCTCATTTCCCACCAGGAAGAGGAAATAACCAAAGGCTCAGCATGCCGTGCCGGAACCAGATTAGGGCCTGAAGACATTCTGCGGTGTTGCGGCCAGGTCACAAGAAAGCGAGTTGAAGAAAGGAGCTCAGGGGCACTGTAATTCACAAACCTGCAGAGTTATAAATGACAGCTATTGTCCAAAAATAGACTGAAGTAAGGCTGCCAAGAGGACTTGAAAGCGGGGCAGAATTGCAGGAAACCGATTTCAGGAGGTAGACTGGAATTGCATTGAAAGCATAGGAAAAGAGGCAAAACGTCCACAATGATGCACTTGGCCAAAAAGGGCGTATGCGTTTTTTCCTGAATATATTCAGGAAAAAACGCATACGCCCTTTTTGGCCAACCAAGCAAGCTTGCAAAGGAAATCTGCACTACAATGAAGTCTCACTTCCCCCCGGTCAAAAGGGCCATCTGAAAAAAGTGTAAAATCCAGAAAGGCAGGACAGGCCATGGAGAACTGGGAGCCTTGTTATGCTGATGGGCGGGATGTAAATTGCCAACAACCACTCCGGAGAAGTGTATGGTGTTTCCTGAAACATCTAAAAAACAAAGCAACAGAGCCTAGGGCACTTCCACTTATGGTCCTATAGCTTAGGGAATTTAAAATCAAAAAGACACAGCCACCCCAAAGTTTGGAACGGCTCTGTTTACAAGAACCTCGTTTACAGTACAAGTTCAACATCGCAGAAATTGAAAAATGGATAAAGAAGTTGTGGTATTTACTTACAAAGCAATATCACTCAGCAATGAAATCTGTGTCATCAGGCCCTTAGCAGCACAATGAGTGGATTCAGGTATGATGATTCTAACTGAAATAAGTCACACAGAAAAAGAAATATCATAAGATATCAGTAATACACGGAATGGAAACTTGGCTAAACAGGAACTGAATTACAGAACAGAACAGGGTCTCAAATTTAGAAAACCAACTTATGCTTGCTTAAGGGGAAAGGTGAGTTGGGGTGCTGCATAAAACCAGAGATTGAAATGAGCACAGATAAAGTTCCTTAAGCCAAATATGGAATAGACAAGAGCTACTCCTTGCTCAACGAAATGGACTCAACACCGCATATTAAACGCCTAAGAATGTACCTGACTAGTAAGTATCTTAAAACCTATGGATTGCTATGTCTCCGAAAGAGAATCAAGCATGTGTACAGGGGCATAAACGCAGCAGTGATAGGATTGGAGAGGTTCGGTGAGCAAATGAAGACCCTTTGAAGTCATATTGCATGGTACCCATTCCACGGGTTTCAACTACCCAGGTTTAAGGTATTCTTCCTTCAGCTAAAACATGCATGTGGAACCCAAGTATGATCAACCATGTGAACGGGAGACGTGTTCAAATATGTCTCAGTTTTCCTCCCCTGGTACTCGGGTGCAACATTCCAGACGCTTTACTAACACTCTCCCCACTTGGAGAGTCAGTCCCTTTAACCTCCTGTTTGGCCCAGTTTGCAATTTCTGTGAAAGATGAACAGGAATAGCGAGAACCAATGAGAGACTAGCTGGAGGTGTCTGGATGGGCAAATTTAACTCTCATTTCCCACCAGGAAGAGGAATTAACCAAAGGCTCAGCGTGCCGTGCCAGAACCAGATTAGGGCCTGAAGACATCCTGCGGTGTTGCGGCCAGGTCACAAGAAAGCGAGTTGAAGAAAGGAGCTCAGGGGCACTGTAATTCACAAACCTGCAGAGTTATAAATGACAGCTATTGTCCAAAAATAGACTGAAGTAAGGCTGCCAAGAGGACTTGAAAGCGGGGCAGAATTGCAGGAAACCGATTTCAGGAGGTAGACTGGAATTGCATTGAAAGCATAGGAAAAGAGGCAGAACGTCCACAATGATGCACTTGGCCAAAAAGGGCGTATGCGTTTTTTCCTGAATATATTCAGGAAAAAACGCATACGCCCTTTTTGGCCAACCAAGCAAGCTTGCAAAGGAAATCTGCACTACAATGAAGTCTCACTTCCCCCCGGTCAAAAGGGCCATCTGTAAAAAGTGTAAAATCCAGAAAGGCAGGACAGGCCATGGAGAACTGGGAGCCTTGTTATGCTGATGGGCGGGATGTAAATTGCCAACAACCACTCGGGAGAAGTGTATGGTGTTTCCTGAAACATCTAAAAAACAAAGCAACAGAGCCTAGGGCACTTCCACTTATGGTCCTATAGCTTAGGGAATTTAAAATCAAAAAGACACAGCCACCCCAAAGTTTGGAACGGCTCTGTTTACAAGAACCTCGTTTACAGTACAAGTTCAACATCGCAGAAATTGAAAAATGGATAAAGAAGTTGTGGTATTTACTTACAAAGCAATATCACTCAGCAATGAAATCTGTGTCATCAGGCCCTTAGCAGCACAATGAGTGGATTCAGGTATGATGATTCTAACTGAAATAAGTCACACAGAAAAAGAAACATCATAAGATATCAGTAATACACGTAATGGAAACTTGGCTACACAGGAACTGAATTACAGAACAGAACAGGGTCTCAAATTTAGAAAACCAACTTATGCTTGCTTAAGGGGAAAGGTGAGTTGGGGTGCTGCATAAAACCAGAGATTGAAATGAGCACAGATAAAGTTCCTTAAGCCAAATATGGAATAGACAAGAGCTACTCCTTGCTCAACGAAATGGACTCAACACCGCATATTAAACGCCTAAGAATGTACCTGACTAGTAAGTATCTTAAAACCTATGGATTGCTATGTCTCCGAAACAGAATCAAGCATGTGTACAGGGGCATAAACGCAGCAGTGATAGGATTGGAGAGGTTCGGTGAGCAAATGAAGACCCTTTGAAGTCATATTGCATGGTACCCATTCCACGGGTTTCAACTACCCAGGTTTTAGGTATTCTTCCTTCAGCTAAAACATGCATGTAGAACCCAAGTATGATCAACCATGTGATCGGGAGACGTGTTCAAATATGTCTCAGTTTTCCTCCCCTGGTACTCGGGTGCAACATTCCAGACGCTTTACTAACACTCTCCCCACTTGGAAAGTCAGCGCCTTTAACCTCCTGTTTGGCCCAGTTTGCAATTTCTGCGGAAGATGAACAGGAATAGCGAGAACCAATGAGAGGCTAGCTGGAGGTGTCTGGACGGGCAAATTTAACTCTCATTTCCCACCAGGAAGAGGAAATAACCAAAGGCTCAGCGTGCCGTGCCGGAACCAGATTAGGGCCTGAAGCCATCCTGCGGTGTTGCGGCCAGCTCAAAAGAAAGCGAGTTGAAGAAAGGAGCTCAGGGTCACTGTAATTCACAAACCTGCAGAGTTATAAATGACAGCTATCGTCCAAAAATAGACTGAAGTAAGGCTGCCAAGAGGACTTGAAAGCGGGGCAGAATTGCAGGAAACCGATTTCAGGAGGTAGACTGGAATTGCATTGAAAGCATAGGAAAAGAGGCAGAACGTCCACAATGATGCACTTGGCCAAAAAGGGCGTATGCGTTTTTTCCTGAATATATTCAGGAAAAAACGCATACGCCCTTTTTGGCCAACCAAGCAAGCTTGCAAAGGAAATCTGCACTACAATGAAGTCTCACTTCCCCCCGGTCAAAAGGGCCATCTAAAAAAAGTGTAAAATCCAGAAAGGCAGGACACGCCATGGAGAACTGGGAGCCTTGTTATGCTGAAGGGCGGGATGTAAATTGCCAACAACCACTCGGGAGAAGTGTATGGTGTTTCCTGAAACATCTAAAAAACAAAGCAACAGAGCCTAGGGCACTTCCACTTATGGTCCTATAGCTTAGGGAATTTAAAATCAAAAAGACACAGCCACCCCAAAGTTTCGAACGGCTCTGTTTACAAGTACCTCGTTTACAGTACAAGTTCAACATCGCAGAAAGTGAAAAATGGATAAAGAAGTTATGGTATTTACTTACAAAGCAATATCACTCAGCAATGAAATCTGTGTCATCAGGCCCTTAGCAGCACAATGAGTGGATTCAGGTATGATGATTCTAACTGAAATAAGTCACACAGAAAAAGAAACATCATAAGATATCAGTAATACACGGAATGTAAACTTGGCTACACAGGAACTGAATTACAGAACAGAACAGGGTCTCAAATTTAGAAAACCAACTTATGCTTGCTTAAGGGGAAAGGTGAGTTGGGGTGCTGCATAAAACCAGAGATTGAAATGAGCACAGATAAAGTTCCTTAAGTCAAATATGGAATAGACAAGAGCTACTCCTTGCTCAACGAAATGGACTCAACACCGCATATTAAACGCCTAAGAATGTACCTAACTAGTAAGTATCTTAAAACCTATGGATTGCTATGTCTCCGAAAGAGAATCAAGCATGTGTACAGGGGCATAAACGCAGCAGTGATAGGATTGGAGAGGTTCGGTGAGCAAATGAAGACCCTTTGAAGTCATATTGCATGGTACCCATTACACGGGTCTTAACTCTCCAGGTTTAAGGTATTCTTCCTTCAGCTAAAACATGCATGTGGAACCCAAGTATGATCAACCATGTGAACGGGAGACGTGTTCAAATATGTCTCAGTTTTCCTCCCCTGGTACTCGGGTGCAACATTCCAGACGCTTTACTAACACTCTCCCCACTTGTAGAGTCAGCGCCTTTAACCTCCTGTTTGGCCCAGTTTGCAAATTCTGCGGAAGATGAACAGGAATAGCGAGAACCAATGAGAGACTAGCTGGAGGTGTCTGGACGGGCAAATTTAACTCTCATTTCCCACCAGGAAGAGGAAATAACCAAAGGCTCAGCGTGCCGTGCCGGAACCAAATTAGGGCCTGAAGCCATCCTGCGGTGTTGCGGCCAGGTCACAAGAAAGCAAGTTGAAGAAAGGAGCTCAGGGGCACTGTAATTCACAAACCTGCAGAGTTATAAATGACAGCTATCATCCAAAAATAGACTGAAGTAAGGCTGCCAAGAGGACTTGAAAGCGGGGCAGAATTGCAGGATACCGATTTCAGGAGGTAGACTGGAATTGCATTGAAAGCATAGGAAAAGAGGCAGAACGTCCACAATGATGCACTTGGCCAAAAAGGGCGTATGCGTTTTTTCCTGAATATATTCAGGAAAAAACGCATACGCCCTTTTTGGCCAACCAAGCAAGCTTGCAAAGGAAATCTGCACTACAATGAAGTCTCACATCCCCCCTGTCAAAAGGGCCATCTGAAAAAAGTGTAAAATCCAGAAAGGCAGGACAGGCCATGGAGAACTGGGAGCCTTGTTATGCTGATGGGCGGGATGTAAATTGCCAACAACCACTCGGGAGAAGTGTATGGTGTTTCCTGAAACATCTAAAAAACAAAGCAACAGAACCTAGGGCACTTCCACTTATGGTCCTATAGCTTAGGGAAATTAAAATCAAAAAGACACAGCCACCCCAAAGTTTGGGACGGCTCTGTTTACAAGAACCTCGTTTACAGTACAAGTTCAACATCGCAGAAAGTGAAAAATGGATAAAGAAGTTGTGGTATTTACTTACAAAGCAATATCACTCAGCAATGAAATCTGTGTCATCAGGCCCTTAGCAGCACAATGAGTGGATTCAGGTATGATGATTCTAACTGAAATAAGTCACACAGAAAAAGAAACATCATAAGATATCAGCAATACACGGAATGTAAACTTGGCTACACAGGAACTGAATTACAGAACAGAACAGGGTCTCAAATTTAGAAAACCAACTTATGCTTGCTTAAGGGGAAAGGTGAGTTGGGGTGCTGCATAAAACCAGAGATTGAAATGAGCACAGATAAAGTTCCTTAAGCCAAATATGGAATAGACAAGAGCTACTCCTTGCTCAACGAAATGGACTCAATACCGCATATTAAACGCCTAAGAATGTACCTGACTAGTAAGTATCTTAAAACCTATGGATTGCTATGTCTCCGAAACAGAATCAAGCATGTGTACAGGGGCATAAACGCAGCAGTGATAGGATTGGAGAGGTTCGGTGGGCAAATGAAAACCCTTTGAAGTCATATTGCATGGTACCCATTCCACGGGTTTCAACTACCCAGGTTTTAGGTATTCTTCCTTCAGCTAAAACATGCATGTGGAACCCAAGTATGATCAACCATGTGAACGGGAGACGTGTTCAAATATGTCTCAGATTTCCTCCCCTGGTACTCGGGTGCAACATTCCAGACGCTTTACTAACACTCTCCCCACTTGGAAAGTCAGCGCCTTTAACCTCCTGTTTGGCCCAGTTTGCAATTTCTGCGGAAGATGAACAGGAATAGCGAGAACCAATGAGAGGCTAGCTGGAGGTGTCTGGACGGGCAAATTTAACTCTCATTTCCCACCAGGAAGAGGAAATAACCAAAGGCTCAGCGTGCCGTGCCGGAACCAGATTAGGGCCTGAAGCCATCCTGCGGTGTTGCGGCCAGCTCAAAAGAAAGCGAGTTGAAGAAAGGAGCTCAGGGGCACTGTAATTCACAAACCTGCAGAGTTATAAATGACAGCTATCGTCCAAAAATAGACTGAAGTAAGGCTGCCAAGAGGACTTGAAAGCGGGGCAGAATTGCAGGAAACTGATTTCAGGAGGTAGACTGGAATTGTATTGAAAGCATAGGAAAAGAGGCAGAACGTCCACAATGATGCACTTGGCCAAAAAGGGCGTATGCGTTTTTTCCTGAATATATTCAGGAAAAAACGCATACGCACTTTTTGGCCAACCAAGCAAGCTTGCAAAGGAAATCTGCACTACAATGAAGTCTCACTTCCCCCCGGTCAAAAGGGCCATCTGAAAAAAGTGTAAAATCCAGAAAGGCAGGACAGGCCATGGAGAACTGGGAGCCTTGTTATGCTGAAGGGCGGGATGTAAATTGCCAACAAACACTCGAGAGAAGTGTATGGTGTTTCCTGAAACATCTAAAAAACAAAGCAACAGAGCCTAGGGCACTTCCACTTATGGTCCTATAGCTTAGGGAATTTAAAATCAAAAAGACACAGCCACCCCAAAGTTTCGAACGGCTCTGTTTACAAGAACCTCGTTTACAGTACAAGTCCAACATCGCAGAAAGTGAAAAATGGATAAAGAACTTGTGGTACTTACGTACAATGCAGTATCACTCAGCAATGAAATCTATGTCATCAGGCCCTTAGCAGCATAATGAGTGGATTCAGGTACGATGATTCTAACTGAAATAAGTCACACAGAAAAAGAAACATCATAAGATATCACTAATACACGGAATGTAAACTTGGCTACACAGGAACTGAATTACAGAACAGAACAGGGTCTCAAATTTAGAAAAACAAGTTATGCTTGCTTAAGGGGAAAGGTGAGTTGGGGTGCTGCATAAAACCAGAGATTGAAATGAGCACAGATAAAGTTCCTTAAGCCAAATATGGAATAGACAAGAGCTACTCCTTGCTCAACGAAATGGACTCAACACCGCATATTAAATGCCTAAGAATGTACCTGACTAGTAAGTATCTTAAAACCTATGAATTGCTATGTCTCCGAAAGAGAATCAAGCATGTGTACAGGGGCATAAACGCAGCAGTGATAGGATTGGAGAGGTTCAGTGAGCAAATGAAGACCCTTTGAAGTCATATTGCATGGTACCCATTCCACGGGTTTCAACTACCCAGGTTTAAGGTATTCTTCCTTCAGCTAAAACATGCATGTGGAACCCAAGTATGATCAACCATGTGAACGGGAGACGTGTTCAAATATGTCTCAGTTTTCCTCCCCTGGTACTCGGGTGCAACATTCCAGACGCTTTACTAACACTCTCCCCACTTGGAAAGTCAGCGCCTTTAACCTCCTGTTTGGCCCAGTTTGCAATTTCTGCGGAAGATGAACAGGAATAGCGAGAACCAATGAGAGACTAGCTGAAGGTGTCTGGACGGGCAAATTTAACTCTCATTTCCCACCAGGAAGAGGAAATAACCAAAGGCTCAGCATGCCGTGCCGGAACCAGATTAGGGCCTGAAGCCATCCTGCGGTGTTGCGGCCAGGTCACAAGAAAGCGAGTTGAAGAAAGGAGCTCAGGGGCACTGTAATTCACAAACCTGCAGAGTTATAAATGACAGCTATCGTCCAAAAATAGACTGAAGTAAGGCTGCCAAGAGGACTTGAAAGCGGGGCAGAATTGCAGGAAACCGATTTCAGGAGGTAGACTGGAATTGCATTGAAAGCATAGGAAAAGAGGCAGAACGTCCACAATGATGCACTTGGCCAAAAAGGGCGTATGCGTTTTTTCCTGAATATATTCAGGAAAAAACGCATACGCCCTTTTTGGCCAACCAAGCAAGCTTGCAAAGGAAATCTGCACTACAATGAAGTCTCACTTCCCCCCGGTCAAAAGGGCCATCTGAAAAACGTGTAAAATCCAGAAAGGCAGGACAGGCCATGGAGAACTGGGAGCCTTGTTATGCTGATGGGCGGGATGTAAATTGCCAACAGACACTCCGGAGAAGTGTATGGTGTTTCCTGAAACATCTAAAAAACAAAGCAACAGAGCCTAGGGCACTGCCACTTATGGTCCTATAGCTTAGGGAAATTAAAATCAAAAAGACACAGCCACCCCAAAGTTTGGAACGGTTCTGTTTACAAGAACCTCGTTTACAGTACAAGTTCAACATCGCAGAAAGTGCAAAATGGATAAAGAACGTGTGGTACTTACGTACAATGCAGTATCACTCAGCAATGAAATCTATGTCATCAGGCCCGTAGCAGCATAATGAGTGGATTCAGGTACGATGATTCTAACTGAAATAAGTCACACAGAAAAAGAAACATCATAAGATATCACTAATACACGGAATGTAAACTTGGCTATACAGGAACTGAATTACAGAACAGAACAGGGTCTCAAATTTAGAAAACCAACTTATGCTTGCTTAAGGGTAAAGGTGAGTTGGGGTGCTGCATAAAACCAGAGATTGAAATGAGCACAGATAAAGTTCCTTAAGCCAAATATGGAATAGACAAGAGCTACTCCTTGCTCAACGAAATGGACTCAACACCGCATATTAAACGCCTAAGAATGTACCTGTCTAGTAAGTATCTTAAAACCTATGGATTGCTATGTCTCCGAAAGAGAATCAAGCATGTGTACAGGGGCATAAACGCAGCAGTGATAGGATTGGAGAGGTTCGGTGAGCAAATGAAGACCGTTTGAAGTCATATTGCATGGTACCCATTTCACGGGTTTCAACTACCCAGGTTTAAGGTATTCTTCCTTCAGCTAAAACATGCATGTGGAACCTAGAGTATGATCAACCATGTGATCGGGAGACGTGTTCAAATATGTCTCAGTTTTCGTACCCTGCTACTCGGGTGCAACATTCCAGACGCTTACTAACACTCTCCCCACTTGGAGAGTCAGTCCCTTTAACCTCCTGTTTGGCCCAGTTTGCAATTTCTGCGGAAGATGAACAGGAATAGCGAGAATCAATGAGAGACTAGCTGGAGGTGTTAGGATGGGCAAATTTAACTCTCATTTCCCACCAGGAAGAGGAATTAACCAAAGGCTCAGCGTGCCGTGCCAGAACCAGATTAGGGCCTGAAGCCATCCTGCGGTGTTGCGGCCAGGTCACAAGAAAGCGAGTTGAAGAAAGGAGCTCAGGGTCACTGTAATTCACAAACCTGCAGAGTTATAAATGACAGCTATCGTCCAAAAATAGACTGAAGTAAGGCTGCCAAGAGGACTTGAAAGCGGGGCAGAATTGCAGGAAACCGATTTCAGGAGGTAGACTGGAATTGCATTGAAAGCATAGGAAAAGAGGCAGAACGTCCACAATGATGCACTTGGCCAAAAAGGGCGTATGCGTTTTTTCCTGAATATATTCAGGAAAAAACGCATACGCCCTTTTTGGCCAACCAAGCAAGCTTGCAAAGGAAATCTGCACTACAATGAAGTCTCACTTCCCCCCGGTCAAAAGGGCCATCTAAAAAAAGTGTAAAATCCAGAAAGGCAGGACACGCCATGGAGAACTGGGAGCCTTGTTATGCTGAAGGGCGGGATGTAAATTGCCAACAACCACTCGGGAGAAGTGTATGGTGTTTCCTGAAACATCTAAAAAACAAAGCAACAGAGCCTAGGGCACTTCCACTTATGGTCCTATAGCTTAGGGAATTTAAAATCAAAAAGACACAGCCACCCCAAAGTTTCGAACGGCTCTGTTTACAAGTACCTCGTTTACAGTACAAGTTCAACATCGCAGAAAGTGAAAAATGGATAAAGAAGTTATGGTATTTACTTACAAAGCAATATCACTCAGCAATGAAATCTGTGTCATCAGGCCCTTAGCAGCACAATGAGTGGATTCAGGTATGATGATTCTAACTGAAATAAGTCACACAGAAAAAGAAACATCATAAGATATCAGTAATACACGGAATGTAAACTTGGCTACACAGGAACTGAATTACAGAACAGAACAGGGTCTCAAATTTAGAAAACCAACTTATGCTTGCTTAAGGGGAAAGGTGAGTTGGGGTGCTGCATAAAACCAGAGATTGAAATGAGCACAGATAAAGTTCCTTAAGTCAAATATGGAATAGACAAGAGCTACTCCTTGCTCAACGAAATGGACTCAACACCGCATATTAAACGCCTAAGAATGTACCTAACTAGTAAGTATCTTAAAACCTATGGATTGCTATGTCTCCGAAAGAGAATCAAGCATGTGTACAGGGGCATAAACGCAGCAGTGATAGGATTGGAGAGGTTCGGTGAGCAAATGAAGACCCTTTGAAGTCATATTGCATGGTACCCATTACACGGGTCTTAACTCTCCAGGTTTAAGGTATTCTTCCTTCAGCTAAAACATGCATGTGGAACCCAAGTATGATCAACCATGTGAACGGGAGACGTGTTCAAATATGTCTCAGTTTTCCTCCCCTGGTACTCGGGTGCAACATTCCAGACGCTTTACTAACACTCTCCCCACTTGTAGAGTCAGCGCCTTTAACCTCCTGTTTGGCCCAGTTTGCAAATTCTGCGGAAGATGAACAGGAATAGCGAGAACCAATGAGAGACTAGCTGGAGGTGTCTGGACGGGCAAATTTAACTCTCATTTCCCACCAGGAAGAGGAAATAACCAAAGGCTCAGCGTGCCGTGCCGGAACCAAATTAGGGCCTGAAGCCATCCTGCGGTGTTGCGGCCAGGTCACAAGAAAGCAAGTTGAAGAAAGGAGCTCAGGGGCACTGTAATTCACAAACCTGCAGAGTTATAAATGACAGCTATCATCCAAAAATAGACTGAAGTAAGGCTGCCAAGAGGACTTGAAAGCGGGGCAGAATTGCAGGATACCGATTTCAGGAGGTAGACTGGAATTGCATTGAAAGCATAGGAAAAGAGGCAGAACGTCCACAATGATGCACTTGGCCAAAAAGGGCGTATGCGTTTTTTCCTGAATATATTCAGGAAAAAACGCATACGCCCTTTTTGGCCAACCAAGCAAGCTTGCAAAGGAAATCTGCACTACAATGAAGTCTCACATCCCCCCTGTCAAAAGGGCCATCTGAAAAAAGTGTAAAATCCAGAAAGGCAGGACAGGCCATGGAGAACTGGGAGCCTTGTTATGCTGATGGGCGGGATGTAAATTGCCAACAACCACTCGGGAGAAGTGTATGGTGTTTCCTGAAACATCTAAAAAACAAAGCAACAGAACCTAGGGCACTTCCACTTATGGTCCTATAGCTTAGGGAAATTAAAATCAAAAAGACACAGCCACCCCAAAGTTTGGGACGGCTCTGTTTACAAGAACCTCGTTTACAGTACAAGTTCAACATCGCAGAAAGTGAAAAATGGATAAAGAAGTTGTGGTATTTACTTACAAAGCAATATCACTCAGCAATGAAATCTGTGTCATCAGGCCCTTAGCAGCACAATGAGTGGATTCAGGTATGATGATTCTAACTGAAATAAGTCACACAGAAAAAGAAACATCATAAGATATCAGCAATACACGGAATGTAAACTTGGCTACACAGGAACTGAATTACAGAACAGAACAGGGTCTCAAATTTAGAAAACCAACTTATGCTTGCTTAAGGGGAAAGGTGAGTTGGGGTGCTGCATAAAACCAGAGATTGAAATGAGCACAGATAAAGTTCCTTAAGCCAAATATGGAATAGACAAGAGCTACTCCTTGCTCAACGAAATGGACTCAATACCGCATATTAAACGCCTAAGAATGTACCTGACTAGTAAGTATCTTAAAACCTATGGATTGCTATGTCTCCGAAACAGAATCAAGCATGTGTACAGGGGCATAAACGCAGCAGTGATAGGATTGGAGAGGTTCGGTGGGCAAATGAAAACCCTTTGAAGTCATATTGCATGGTACCCATTCCACGGGTTTCAACTACCCAGGTTTTAGGTATTCTTCCTTCAGCTAAAACATGCATGTGGAACCCAAGTATGATCAACCATGTGAACGGGAGACGTGTTCAAATATGTCTCAGATTTCCTCCCCTGGTACTCGGGTGCAACATTCCAGACGCTTTACTAACACTCTCCCCACTTGGAAAGTCAGCGCCTTTAACCTCCTGTTTGGCCCAGTTTGCAATTTCTGCGGAAGATGAACAGGAATAGCGAGAACCAATGAGAGGCTAGCTGGAGGTGTCTGGACGGGCAAATTTAACTCTCATTTCCCACCAGGAAGAGGAAATAACCAAAGGCTCAGCGTGCCGTGCCGGAACCAGATTAGGGCCTGAAGCCATCCTGCGGTGTTGCGGCCAGCTCAAAAGAAAGCGAGTTGAAGAAAGGAGCTCAGGGGCACTGTAATTCACAAACCTGCAGAGTTATAAATGACAGCTATCGTCCAAAAATAGACTGAAGTAAGGCTGCCAAGAGGACTTGAAAGCGGGGCAGAATTGCAGGAAACTGATTTCAGGAGGTAGACTGGAATTGTATTGAAAGCATAGGAAAAGAGGCAGAACGTCCACAATGATGCACTTGGCCAAAAAGGGCGTATGCGTTTTTTCCTGAATATATTCAGGAAAAAACGCATACGCACTTTTTGGCCAACCAAGCAAGCTTGCAAAGGAAATCTGCACTACAATGAAGTCTCACTTCCCCCCGGTCAAAAGGGCCATCTGAAAAAAGTGTAAAATCCAGAAAGGCAGGACAGGCCATGGAGAACTGGGAGCCTTGTTATGCTGAAGGGCGGGATGTAAATTGCCAACAAACACTCGAGAGAAGTGTATGGTGTTTCCTGAAACATCTAAAAAACAAAGCAACAGAGCCTAGGGCACTTCCACTTATGGTCCTATAGCTTAGGGAATTTAAAATCAAAAAGACACAGCCACCCCAAAGTTTCGAACGGCTCTGTTTACAAGAACCTCGTTTACAGTACAAGTCCAACATCGCAGAAAGTGAAAAATGGATAAAGAACTTGTGGTACTTACGTACAATGCAGTATCACTCAGCAATGAAATCTATGTCATCAGGCCCTTAGCAGCATAATGAGTGGATTCAGGTACGATGATTCTAACTGAAATAAGTCACACAGAAAAAGAAACATCATAAGATATCACTAATACACGGAATGTAAACTTGGCTACACAGGAACTGAATTACAGAACAGAACAGGGTCTCAAATTTAGAAAAACAAGTTATGCTTGCTTAAGGGGAAAGGTGAGTTGGGGTGCTGCATAAAACCAGAGATTGAAATGAGCACAGATAAAGTTCCTTAAGCCAAATATGGAATAGACAAGAGCTACTCCTTGCTCAACGAAATGGACTCAACACCGCATATTAAATGCCTAAGAATGTACCTGACTAGTAAGTATCTTAAAACCTATGAATTGCTATGTCTCCGAAAGAGAATCAAGCATGTGTACAGGGGCATAAACGCAGCAGTGATAGGATTGGAGAGGTTCAGTGAGCAAATGAAGACCCTTTGAAGTCATATTGCATGGTACCCATTCCACGGGTTTCAACTACCCAGGTTTAAGGTATTCTTCCTTCAGCTAAAACATGCATGTGGAACCCAAGTATGATCAACCATGTGAACGGGAGACGTGTTCAAATATGTCTCAGTTTTCCTCCCCTGGTACTCGGGTGCAACATTCCAGACGCTTTACTAACACTCTCCCCACTTGGAAAGTCAGCGCCTTTAACCTCCTGTTTGGCCCAGTTTGCAATTTCTGCGGAAGATGAACAGGAATAGCGAGAACCAATGAGAGACTAGCTGAAGGTGTCTGGACGGGCAAATTTAACTCTCATTTCCCACCAGGAAGAGGAAATAACCAAAGGCTCAGCATGCCGTGCCGGAACCAGATTAGGGCCTGAAGCCATCCTGCGGTGTTGCGGCCAGGTCACAAGAAAGCGAGTTGAAGAAAGGAGCTCAGGGGCACTGTAATTCACAAACCTGCAGAGTTATAAATGACAGCTATCGTCCAAAAATAGACTGAAGTAAGGCTGCCAAGAGGACTTGAAAGCGGGGCAGAATTGCAGGAAACCGATTTCAGGAGGTAGACTGGAATTGCATTGAAAGCATAGGAAAAGAGGCAGAACGTCCACAATGATGCACTTGGCCAAAAAGGGCGTATGCGTTTTTTCCTGAATATATTCAGGAAAAAACGCATACGCCCTTTTTGGCCAACCAAGCAAGCTTGCAAAGGAAATCTGCACTACAATGAAGTCTCACTTCCCCCCGGTCAAAAGGGCCATCTGAAAAACGTGTAAAATCCAGAAAGGCAGGACAGGCCATGGAGAACTGGGAGCCTTGTTATGCTGATGGGCGGGATGTAAATTGCCAACAGACACTCCGGAGAAGTGTATGGTGTTTCCTGAAACATCTAAAAAACAAAGCAACAGAGCCTAGGGCACTGCCACTTATGGTCCTATAGCTTAGGGAAATTAAAATCAAAAAGACACAGCCACCCCAAAGTTTGGAACGGTTCTGTTTACAAGAACCTCGTTTACAGTACAAGTTCAACATCGCAGAAAGTGCAAAATGGATAAAGAACGTGTGGTACTTACGTACAATGCAGTATCACTCAGCAATGAAATCTATGTCATCAGGCCCGTAGCAGCATAATGAGTGGATTCAGGTACGATGATTCTAACTGAAATAAGTCACACAGAAAAAGAAACATCATAAGATATCACTAATACACGGAATGTAAACTTGGCTATACAGGAACTGAATTACAGAACAGAACAGGGTCTCAAATTTAGAAAACCAACTTATGCTTGCTTAAGGGTAAAGGTGAGTTGGGGTGCTGCATAAAACCAGAGATTGAAATGAGCACAGATAAAGTTCCTTAAGCCAAATATGGAATAGACAAGAGCTACTCCTTGCTCAACGAAATGGACTCAACACCGCATATTAAACGCCTAAGAATGTACCTGTCTAGTAAGTATCTTAAAACCTATGGATTGCTATGTCTCCGAAAGAGAATCAAGCATGTGTACAGGGGCATAAACGCAGCAGTGATAGGATTGGAGAGGTTCGGTGAGCAAATGAAGACCGTTTGAAGTCATATTGCATGGTACCCATTTCACGGGTTTCAACTACCCAGGTTTAAGGTATTCTTCCTTCAGCTAAAACATGCATGTGGAACCTAGAGTATGATCAACCATGTGATCGGGAGACGTGTTCAAATATGTCTCAGTTTTCGTACCCTGCTACTCGGGTGCAACATTCCAGACGCTTACTAACACTCTCCCCACTTGGAGAGTCAGTCCCTTTAACCTCCTGTTTGGCCCAGTTTGCAATTTCTGCGGAAGATGAACAGGAATAGCGAGAATCAATGAGAGACTAGCTGGAGGTGTTAGGATGGGCAAATTTAACTCTCATTTCCCACCAGGAAGAGGAATTAACCAAAGGCTCAGCGTGCCGTGCCAGAACCAGATTAGGGCCTGAAGACATCCTGCGGTGTTGCGGCCAGGTCACAAGAAAGCGAGTTGAAGAAAGGAGCTCAGGGGCACTGTAATTCACAAACCTGCAGAGTTATAAATGACAGCTATCGTCCAAAAATAGACTGAAGTAAGGCTGCCAAGAGGACTTGAAAGCGGGGCAGAATTGCAGGAAACCGATTTCAGGAGGTAGACTGGAATTGCATTGAAAGCATAGGAAAAGAGGCAGAACGTCCACAATGATGCACTTGGCCAAAAAGGGCGTATGCGTTTTTTCCTGAATATATTCAGGGAAAAACGCATACGCCCTTTTTGGTCAACCAAGCAAACTTGCAAAGGAAATCTGCAGTACAATGAAGTCTCACTTCTCCCCGGTTAAAAGGGCCATCTGAAAAAAGTGTAAAATCCAGAAAGGCAGGACAGGCCATGGAGAACTGGGAGCCTTGTTATGCTGATGGGCGGGATGTAAATTGCCAACAGACACTCAGGAGAAGTGTATGGTGTTTCCTGAAACATCTAAAAAACAAAGCAACAGAGCCTAGGGCACTTCCACTTATGGTCCTATAGCTTAGGGAAATTAAAATCAAAAAAGACACAGCCACCCCAAAGTTTCGAACGCCTCCGTTTACAAGAACCTCGTTTACCGTACAAGTTCAATATCACAGAAAGAGAAAAATGGATAAAGAACTTGTGGTACTTACGTACAATGCAGTATCACTCAGCAATGAAATCTATGTCATCAGGCCCATAGCAGCATAATGAGTGGATTCAGGTACGATGATTCTAACTGAAATAAGTCACACAGAAAAAGAAACATCATAAGATATCAGTAATACACGGAATGTAAACTTGGCTACACAGGAACTGAATTACAGAACAGAACAGGGTCTCAAATTTAGAAAACCAACTTATGCTTGCTTAAGGGGAAAGGTGAGTTGGGGTGCTGCATAAAACCAGAGATTGAAATGAGAACAGATAAAGTTCCTTAAGCCAAATATGGAATAGACAAGAGCTACTCCTTGCTCAACGAAATGGACTCAACACCGCATATTAAACGCCTAAGAATGTACCTGACTAGTAAGTATCTTAAAACCTATGGATTGCTATGTCTCCGAAAGAGAATCAAGCATGTGTACAGGGGCATAAACGCAGCAGTGATAGGATTGGAGAGGTTCAGTGAGCAAATGAAGACCCTTTGAAGTCATATTGCATGGTACCCATTCCACGGGTTTCAACTACCCAGGTTTAAGGTATTCTTCCTTCAGCTAAAACATGCATGTGGAACCCAAGTATGATCAACCATGTGAACGGGAGACGTGTTCAAATATGTCTCAATTTTCGTACCCTGGTACTCGGGTGCAACATTCCAGACGCTTTACTAACACTCTCCCCACTTGGAAAGTCAGTGCCTTTAACCTCCTGTTTGGCCCAGTTTGCAATTTCTGCGGAAGATGAACAGGAATAGCGAGAACCAATGAGAGACTAGCTGAAGGTGTCTGGACGGGCAAATTTAACTCTCATTTCCCACCAGGAAGAGGAAATAACCAAAGGCTCAGCATGCCGTGCCGGAACCAGATTAGGGCCTGAAGCCATCCTGCGGTGTTGCGGCCAGGTCACAAGAAAGCGAGTTGAAGAAAGGAGCTCAGGGGCACTGTAATTCACAAACCTGCAGAGTTATAAATGACAGCTATCGTCCAAAAATAGACTGAAGTAAGGCTGCCAAGAGGACTTGAAAGCGGGGCAGAATTGCAGGAAACCGATTTCAGGAGGTAGACTGGAATTGCATTGAAAGCATAGGAAAAGAGGCAGAACGTCCACAATGATGCACTTGGCCAAAAAGGGCGTATGCGTTTTTTCCTGAATATATTCAGGAAAAAACGCATACGCCCTTTTTGGCCAACCAAGCAAGCTTGCAAAGGAAATCTGCACTACAATGAAGTCTCACTTCCCCCCGGTCAAAAGGGCCATCTGAAAAACGTGTAAAATCCAGAAAGGCAGGACAGGCCATGGAGAACTGGGAGCCTTGTTATGCTGATGGGCGGGATGTAAATTGCCAACAACCACTCGGGAGAAGTGTATGGTGTTTCCTGAAACATCTAAAAAACAAAGCAACAGAGCCTAGGGCACTTCCACTTATGGTCCTATAGCTTAGGGAAATTAAAATCAAAAAGACACAGCCACCCCAAAGTTTGGAACGGCTCTGTTTACAAGAACCTCGTTTACAGTACAAGTTCAACATCGCAGAAAGTGAAAAATGGATAAAGAACTTGTGGTACTTACGTACAATGCAGTATCACTCAGCAATGAAATCTATGTCATCAGGCCCGTAGCAGCATAATGAGTGGATTCAGGTACGATGATTCTAACTGAAATAAGTCACACAGAAAAAGAAACATCATAAGATATCACTAATAGACGGAATGTAAACTTGGCTATACAGGAACTGAATTACAGAACAGAACAGGGTCTCAAATTTAGAAAACCAACTTATGCTTGCTTAAGGGTAAAGGTGAGTTGGGGTGCTGCATAAAACCAGAGATTGAAATGAGCACAGATAAAGTTCCTTAAGCCAAATATGGAATAGACAAGAGCTACTCCTTGCTCAACGAAATGGACTCAACACCGCATATTAAACGCCTAAGAATGTACCTGTCTAGTAAGTATCTTAAAACCTATGGATTGCTATGTCTCTGAAAGAGAATCAAGCATGTGTACAGGGGCATAAACGCAGCAGTGATAGGATTGGAGAAGTTCGGTGAGCAAATGAAGACCGTTTGAAGTCATATTGCATGGTACCCATTTCACGGGTTTCAACTACCCAGGTTTAAGGTATTCTTCCTTCAGCTAAAACATGCATGTGGAACCTAGAGTATGATCAACCATGTGATCGGGAGACGTGTTCAAATATGTCTCAGTTTTCGTACCCTGGTACTTGGGTGCAACATTCCAGACGCTTACTAACACTCCCCCCACTTGGAGAGTCAGTCCCTTTAACCTCCTGTTTGGCCCAGTTTGCAATTTCTGCGGAAGATGAACAGGAATAGCGAGAATCAATGAGAGACTAGCTGGAGGTGTTAGGATGGGCAAATTTAACTCTCATTTCCCACCAGGAAGAGGAATTAACCAAAGGCTCAGCGTGCCGTGCCAGAACCAGATTAGGGCCTGAAGACATCCTGCGGTGTTGCGGCCAGGTCACAAGAAAGCGAGTTGAAGAAAGGAGCTCAGGGGCACTGTAATTCACAAACCTGCAGAGTTATAAATGACAGCTATCGTCCAAAAATAGACTGAAGTAAGGCTGCCAAGAGGACTTGAAAGCGGGGCAGAATTGCAGGAAACCGATTTCAGGAGGTAGACTGGAATTGCATTGAAAGCATAGGAAAAGAGGCAGAACGTCCACAATGATGCACTTGGCCAAAAAGGGCGTATGCGTTTTTTCCTGAATATATTCAGGGAAAAACGCATACGCCCTTTTTGGTCAACCAAGCAAACTTGCAAAGGAAATCTGCAGTACAATGAAGTCTCACTTCTCCCCGGTTAAAAGGGCCATCTGAAAAAAGTGTAAAATCCAGAAAGGCAGGACAGGCCAAGGAGAACTGGGAGCCTTGTTATGCTGATGGGCGGGATATAAATTGCCAACAGACACTCAGGAGAAGTGTATGGTGTTTCCTGAAACATCTAAAAAACAAAGCAACAGAGCCTAGGGCACTTCCACTTATGGTCCTATAGCTTAGGGAAATTAAAATCAAAAAAGACACAGCCACCCCAAAGTTTCGAACGCCTCCATTTACAAGAACCTCGTTTACCGTACAAGTTCAATATCACAGAAAGAGAAAAATGGATAAAGAACTTGTGGTATTTACTTACAAAGCAATATCACTCAGCAATGAAATCTGTGTCATCAGGCCCTTAGCAGCACAATGAGTGGATTCAGGTATGATGATTCTAACTGAAATAAGTCACACTGAAAAAGAAACATCATAAGATATCAGTAATACACGGAATGGAAACTTGGCTACACAGGAACTGCATTCCAAAACAGAACAGGGTCTCAAATTTAGAAAACCAACTTATGCTTGCTTAAGGGGAAAGGTGAGTTGGGGTGCTGCATAAAACCAGAGATTGAAATGAGCACAGATAAAGTTCCTTAAGCCAAATATGGAATAGACAAGAGCTACTCCTTGCTCAACGAAATGGACTCAACACCGCATATTAAACGCCTAAGAATGTACCTGACTAGTAAGTATCTTAAAACCTATGGATTGCTATGTCTCCAAAAGAGAATCAAGCGTGTGTACAGGGGCATAAACGCAGCAGTGATAGGATTGGAGAGGTTTGGTGAGGAAATGAAGACCCATTGAAGTCATATTGCATGGTACCCATTCCACGGGTTTCAACTACCCAGGTTTAAGGTATTCTTCCTTCAGCTAAAACATGCATGTGGAACCCAGAGTATGATCAACCATGTGATCGGGAGACGTGTTCAAATATGTCTCAGTTTTCGTACCCTGGTACTCGGGTGCAACATTCCAGACGCTTTACTAACACTCTCCCGACTTGGAGAGTCAGTCCCTTTAACCTCCTGTTTGGCCCAGTTTGCAATTTCTGCGGAAGATGAACAGGAATAGCGAGAACCAATGAGAGACTAGCTGGAGGTGTCTGGACGGGCAAGTTT
The DNA here is from genome assembly GCF_949987515.2 of Delphinus delphis. Taxonomy (NCBI): domain Eukaryota; kingdom Metazoa; phylum Chordata; class Mammalia; order Artiodactyla; family Delphinidae; genus Delphinus; species Delphinus delphis. Next base: position 383,747 of record NW_027192711.1, read on the forward strand.
AACTCTCATTTCCCACCAGGAAGAGGAATTAACCAAAGGCTCAGTGTGCCGTGCCAGAACCAGATTAGGGCCTGAAGCCATCCTGCGGTGTTGCGGCCAGCTCACAAGAAAGCGAGTTGAAGAAAGCAGCTCGGGGCACTGTAATTCACAAACCTGCAGAGTTATAAATGACAGCTATCGTCCAAAAATAGACTGAAGTAAGGCTGCCAAGAGGACTTGACAGCGGGGCAGCATTGCAGGAAACCGATTTCAGGAGGTAGACTGGAATTGCATTGCAAGCATAGGAAAAGAGGCAGAACGTCCACAATGATGCACTTGGCCAAAAAGGGCGTATGCATTTTTTCCTGAATATATTCAGGAAAAACGCATACGCCCTTTTTGGCCAACCAAGCAAGCTTGCAAAGGAAATCTGCACTACAATGAAGTCTCACTTCCCCCCGGTCAAAAGGGCCATCTGAAAAAAGTGTAAAATCCAGAAAGGCAGGACAGGCCATGGAGAACTGGGAGCCTTGTTATGCTGATGGGCGGGATGTAAATTGCCAACAACCACTCGGGAGAAGTGTATGGTGTTTCCTGAAACATCTAAAAAACAAAGCAACAGAGCCTAGGGCACTTCCACTTATGGTCCTATAGCTTAGGGAATTTAAAATCAAAAAGACACAGCCACCCCAAAGTTTGGAAAGGCTCTGTTTACAAGAACCTCGTTTACAGTACAAGTTCAACATCGCAGAAAGTGAAAAATGGATAAAGAAGTTGTGGTATTTACTTACAAAGCAATATCACTCAGCAATGAAATCTGTGTCATCAGGCCCTTAGCAGCACAATGAGTGGATTCAGGTATGATGATTCTAACTGAAATAAGTCACACAGAAAAAGAAACATCATAAGATATCAGTAATACACGGAATGTAAACTTGGCTACACAGGAACTGAATTACAGAACAGAACAGGGTCTCAAATTTAGAAAACCAACTTATGCTTGCTTAAGGGGAAAGGTGAGTTGGGGTGCTGCATAAAACCAGAGATTGAAATGAGCACAGATAAAGTTCCTTACGCCAAATATGGAATAGACAAGACCTACTCCTTGCTCAACGAAATGGACTCAACACCGCATATTAAAAGCCTAAGAATGTACCTGACTAGTAAGTATCTTAAAACCTATGGAGTGCTATGTCTCTGAAAGAGAATCATGCATGTGTACAGGGGCATAAACGCAGCAGTGATAGGATTGGAGAGGTTCGGTGAGCAAATGAAGACCCTTTGAAGTCATATTGCATGGTACCCATTCCACGGGTTTCAACTACCCAGGTTTAAGGTATTCTTCCTTCAGCTAAAACATGCATGTGGAACCTAGAGTATGATCAACCATGTGATCGGGAGACGTGTTCAAATATGTCTCAGTTTTCGTACCCTGGTACTCGGATGCAACATTCCAGACGCTTTACTAACACTCTCCCGACTTGGAGAGTCAGTCCCTTTAACCTCCTGTTTGGCCCAGTTTGCAATTTCTGCGGAAGATGAACAGGAATAGCGAGAACCAATGAGAGGCTAGCTGGAGGTGTCTGGACGGGCAAATTTAACTCTCATTTCCCACCAGGAAGAGGAATTAACCAAAGGCTCAGCGTGCCGTGCCAGAACCAGATTAGGGCCTGAAGCCATCCTGCGGTGTTGCGGCCAGGTCACAAGAAAGCGAGTTGAAGAAAGGAGCTCAGGGGCACTGTAATTCGCAAACCTGCAGAGTTATAAATGACAGCTATCGTCCAAAAATAGACTGAAGTAAGGCTGCCAAGAGGACTTGAAAGCGGGGCAGAATTGCAGGAAACCGATTTCAGGAGGTAGACTGGAATTGCATTGAAAGCATAGGAAAAGAGGCAGAACGTCCACAATGATGCACTTGGCCAAAAAGGGCGTATGCGTTTTTTCCTGAATATATTCAGGAAAAAACGCATACGCCCTTTTTGGCCAACCAAGCAAGCTTGCAAAGGAAATCTGCACTACAATGAAGTCTCACTTCCCCCCGGTCAAAAGGGCCATCTGAAAAAAGTGTAAAATCCAGAAAGGCAGGACAGGCCATGGAGAACTGGGAGCCTTGTTATGCTGAAGGGCGGGATGTAAATTGCGAACAACCACTCGGGAGAAGTGTATGGTGTTTCCTGAAACATCTAAAAAACAAGCAACAGAGCCTAGGGCACTTCCACTTATGGTCCTATAGCTTAGGGAATTTAAAATCAAAAAGACACAGCCACCCCAAAGTTTGGAACGGCTCTGTTTACAAGAACCTCGTTTAAAACACAAGTTCAACATCGCAGAAAGTGAAAAATGGATAAAAAAGTTGTGGTATTTACTTACAAAGCAATATCACTCAGCAATGAAATCTGTGTCATCAGGCCCTTAGCAGCACAATGAGTGGATTCAGGTATGATGATTCTAACTGAAATAAGTCACACAGAAAAAGAAACATCATAAGATATCAGTAATACACGGAATGGAAACTTGGCTACACAGGAACTGAATTACAGAACAGAACAGGGTCTCAAATTTAGAAAACCAACTTATGCTTGCTTAAGGGTAAAGGTGAGTTGGGGTGCTGCATAAAACCAGAGATTGAAATGAGCACAGATAAAGTTCCTTAAGCCAAATATGGAATAGACAAGAGCTACTCCTTGCTCAACGAAATGGACTCAACACCGCATATTAAACGCCTAAGAATGTACCTGACTAGTAAGTATCTTAAAACCTATGGATTGCTATGTCTCCGAAAGAGAATCAAGCATGTGTACAGGGGCATAAACGCAGCAGTGATAGGATTGGAGAGGTTCGGTGAGCAAATGAAGACCCTTTGAAGTCATATTGCATGGTACCCATTCCACGGGTTTCAACTACCCAGGTTTTAGGTATTCTTCCTTCAGCTAAAACATGCATGTGGAACCCAAGTATGATCAACCATGTGAACGGGAGACGTGTTCAAATATGTCTCAGTTTTCCTCCCCTGGTACTCGGGTGCAACATTCCAGACGCTTTACTAACACTCTCCCCACTTGGAGAGTCAGCGCCTTTAACCTCCTGTTTGGCACAGTTTGCAATTTCTGCGGAAGATGAACAGGAATAGCGAGAACCAATGAGAGACTAGCTGGAGGTGTCTGGACGGGCAAATTTAACTCTCATTTCCCACCAGGAAGAGGAAATAACCAATGGCTCAGCATGCTGTGCCGGAACCAGATTAGGGCCTGAAGACATCCTGCGGTGTTGCGGCCAGGTCACAAGAAAGCGAGTTGAAGAAAGGAGCTCAGGGGCACTGTAATTCACAAACCTGCAGAGTTATAAATGACAGCTATCGTCCAAAAATAGACTGAAGTAAGGCTGCCAAGAGGACTTGAAAGCGGGGCAGAATTGCAGGAAACCGATTTCAGGAGGTAGACTGGAATTGCATTGAAAGCATAGGAAAAGAGGCAGAACGTCCACAATGATGCACTTGGCCAAAAAGGGCGTATGCGTTTTTTCCTGAATATATTCAGGAAAAAATGCATACGCCCTTTTTGGCCAACCAAGCAAGCTTGCAAAGGAAATCTGCACTACAATGAAGTCTCACTTCCCCCTGGTCAAAAGGGCCATCTGAAAAAAGTGTAAAATCCAGAAAGGCAGGACAGGCCATGGAGAACTGGGAGCCTTGTTATGCTGATGGGCGGGATGTAAATTGCCAACAACCACTCGGGAGAAGTGTATGGTGTTTCCTGAAACATCTAAAAAACAAAGCAACAGAGCCTAGGGCACTTCCACTTATGGTCCTATAGATTAGGGAAATTAAATTCAAAAAGACACAGCCACCCCAAAGTTTGGAACGGCTCTGTTTACAAGAACCTCGTTTACAGTACAAGTTCAACATCGCAGAAAGTGAAAAATGGATAAAGAACTTGTGGTACTTACGTACAATGCAGTATCACTCAGCAATGAAATCTATGTCATCAGGCCCGTAGCAGCATAATGAGTGGATTCAGGTACGATGATTCTAACTGAAATCAGTCACACAGAAAAAGAAACATCATAAGATATCACTAATACACGGAATGTAAACTTGGCTACACAGGAACTGAATTACAGAACAGAACAGGGTCTCAAATTTAGAAAACCAACTTATGCTTGCTTAAGGGTAAAGGTGAGTTGGGGTGCTGCATAAAACCAGAGATTGAAATGAGCACAGATAAAGTTCCTTAAGCCAAATATGGAATAGACCAGAGCTACTCCTTGCTCAACGAAATGGACTCAACACCGCATATTAAATGCCTAAGAATGTACCTGACTAGTAAGTATCTTAAAACCTATGGATTGCTATGTCTCCGAAAGAGAATCAAGCATGTGTACAGGGGCATAAACGCAGCAGTGATAGGATTGGAGAGGTCGGTGAGCAAATGAAGACCCTTTGAAGTCATATTGCATGGTACCCATTCCACGGGTTTCAACTACCCAGGTTTAAGGTATTCTTCCTTCAGCTAAAACATGCATGTGGGACCTAGAGTATGATCAACCATGTGATCGGGAGACGTGTTCAAATATGTCTCAGTTTTCGTACCCTGGTACTCGGGTGCAACATTCCAGACGCTTTACTAACACTCTCCCCACTTGGAGAGTCAGTCCCTTTAACCTCCTGTTTGGCCGAGTTTGCAATTTCTGTGGAAGATGAACAGGAATAGCGAGAACCAATGAGAGACTAGCTGGAGGTGTCTGGATGGGCAAATTTAACTCTCATTTCCCACCAGGAAAAGGAATTAACCAAAGGCTCAGCGTGCCGTGCCAGAACCAGATTAGGGCCTGAAGACATCCTGCGGTGTTGCGGCCAGGTCACAAGAAAGCGAGTTGAAGAAAGGAGCTCAGGGGCACTGTAATTCACAAACCTGCAGAGTTATAAATGACAGCTATCGTCCAAAAATAGACTGAAGTAAGGCTGCCAAGAGGACTTGAAAGCGGGGCAGAATTGCAGGAAACCGATTTCAGGAGGTAGACTGGAATTGCATTGAAAGCATAGGAAAAGAGGCAGAACGTCCACAATGATGCACTTGGCCAAAAAGGGCGTATGCGTTTTTTCCTGAATATATTCAGGAAAAAACGCATACGCCCTTTTTGGCCAACCAAGCAAGCTTGCAAAGGAAATCTGCACTACAATGAAGTCTCACTTCCCCCCGGTCAAAAGGGCCATCTGAAAAAAGTGTAAAATCCAGAAAGGCAGGACAGGCCATGGAGAACTGGGAGCCTTGTTATGCTGATGGGCGGGATGTAAATTGCCAACAACCACTCGGGAGAAGTGTATGGTGTTTCCTGAAACATCTAAAAAACAAAGCAACAGAGCCTAGGGCACTTCCACTTATGGTCCTATAGCTTAGGGAATTTAAAATCAAAAAGACACAGCCACCCCAAAGTTTGGAACGACTCTGTTTACAAGAACTTCGTTTACAGTACAAGTTCAACATCGCAGAAATTGAAAAATGGATAAAGAAGTTGTGGTATTTACTTACAAAGCAATATCACTCAGCAATGAAATCTGTGTCATCAGGCCCTTAGCAGCACAATGAGTGGATTCAGGTATGATGATTCTAACTGAAATAAGTCACACAGAAAAAGAAACATCATAAGATATCAGTAATACACGGAATGGAAACTTGGCTACACAGGAACTGAATTACAGAACAGAACAGGGTCTCAAATTTAGAAAACCAACTTATGCTTGCTTAAGGGGAAAGGTGAGTTGGGGTGCTGCATAAAACCAGAGATTGAAATGAGCACAGATAAAGTTCCTTAAGCCAAATATGGAATAGACAAGAGCTACTCCTTGCTCAACGAAATGGACTCAACACCGCATATTAAACGCCTAAGAATGTACCTGACTAGTAAGTATCTTAAAACCTATGGATTGCTATGTCTCCGAAACAGAATCAAGCATGTGTACAGGGGCATAAATGCAGCAGTGATAGGATTGGAGAGGTTCGGTGAGGAAATGAAGACCCTTTGAAGTCATATTGCATGGTACCCATTCCACGGGTTTCAACTACCCAGGTTTTAGGTATTCTTCCTTCAGCTAAAACATGCATGTGGAACCCAAGTATGATCAACCATGTGAACGGGAGACGTGTTCAAATATGTCTCAGTTTTCCTCCCCTGGTACTCGGGTGCAACATTCCAGACGCTTTACTAACACTCTCCCCACTTGGAAAGTCAGCGCCTTTAACCTCCTGTTTGGCCCAGTTTGCAATTTCTGCGGAAGATGAACAGGAATAGCGAGAACCAATGAGAGGCTAGCTGGAGGTGTCTGGACGGGCAAATTTAACTCTCATTTCCCACCAGGAAGAGGAAATAACCAAAGGCTCAGCGTGCCGTGCCGGAACCAGATTAGAGCCTGAAGCCATCCTGCGGTGTTGCGGCCAGCTCAAAAGAAAGCGAGTTGAAGAAAGGAGCTCAGGGGCACTGTAATTCACAAACCTGCAGAGTTATAAATGACAGCTATCGTCCAAAAATAGACTGAAGTAAGGCTGCCAAGAGGACTTGAAAGCGGGGCAGAATTGCAGGAAACCGATTTCAGGAGGTAGACTGGAATTGCATTGAAAGCATAGGAAAAGAGGCAGAACGTCCACAATGATGCACTTGGCCAAAAAGGGCGTATGCATTTTTTCCTGAATATATTCAGGAAAAAACGCATACGCTCTTTTTGGCCAACCAAGCAAGCTTGCAAAGGAAATCTGCACTACAATGAAGTCTCACTTCCCCCCGGTCAAAAGGGCCATCTGAAAAAAGTGTAAAATCCAGAAAGGCAGGACAGGCCATGGAGAACTGGGAGCCTTGTTATGCTGATGGGCGGGATGTAAATTGCCAACAACCACTCGGGAGAAGTGTATGGTGTTTCCTGAAACATCTAAAAAACAAAGCAACAGAGCCTAGGGCACTTCCACTTATGGTCCTATAGCTTAGGGAATTTAAAATCAAAAAGACACAGCCACCCCAAAGTTTCGAACGGCTCTGTTTACAAGAACCTCGTTTACAGTACAAGTTCAACATCGCAGAATGTGAAAAATGGATAAAGAACTTGTGGTACTTACGTACAATGCAGTATCACTCAGCAATGAAATCTATGTCATCAGGCCCTTAGCAGCATAATGAGTGGATTCAGGTACGATGATTCTAACTGAAATAAGTCACACAGAAAAAGAAACATCATAAGATACCACTAATACACGGAATGTAAACTTGGCTACACAGGAACTGAATTACAGAACAGAACAGGGTCTCAAATTTAGAAAACCAACTTATGCTTGCTTAAGGGTAAAGGTGAGTTGGGGTGCTGCATAAAACCAGAGATTGAAATGAGCACAGATAAAGTTCCTTAAGTCAAATATGGAATAGACAAGAGCTACTCCTTGCTCAACGAAATGGACTCAACACCGCATATTAAACGCCTAAGAATGTACCTGACTAGTAAGTATCTTAAAACCTATGGATTGCTATGTCTCCGAAAGAGAATCAAGCATGTGTACAGGGGCATAAACGCAGCAGTGATAGGATTGGAGAGGTTCGGTGAGCAAATGAAGACCCTTTGAAGTCATATTGCATGGTACCCATTACACGGGTCTTAACTCTCCCGGTTTAAGGTATTCCTCCTTCAGCTAAAACATGCATGTGGAACCCAAGTATGATCAACCATGTGAACGGGAGACGTGTTCAAATATGTCTCAGTTTTCCTCCCCTGGTACTCGGGTGCAACATTCCAGACGCTTTACTAATACTCTCCCCACTTGGAAAGTCAGCGCCTTTAACCTCCTGTTTGGCCCAGTTTGCAATTTCTGCGGAAGATGAACAGGAATAGCGAGAACCAATGAGAGACTACCTGGAGGTGTCTGGACGGGCAAACTTAACTCTCATTTCCCACCAGGAAGAGGAAATAACCAAAGGCTCAGCGTGCCGTGCCGGAACCAGATTAGGGCCTGAAGCCATTCTGCGGTGTTGCGGCCAGGTCACAAGAAAGCGAGTTGAAGAAAGGAGCTCAGGGGCACTGTAATTCACAAACCTGCAGAGTTATAAATGACAGCTATCGTCCAAAAATAGACTGAAGTAAGGCTGCCAAGAGGACTTGAAAGCGGGGCAGAATTGCAGGAAACCGATTTCAGGAGGTAGACTGGAATTGCATTGAAAGCATAGGAAAAGAGGCAGAACGTCCACAATGATGCACTTGGCCAAAAAGGGCGTATGCGTTTTTTCCTGAATATATTCAGGAAAAAACGCATATGCCCTTTTTGGCCAACCAAGCAAGCTTGCAAAGGAAATCTGCACTACAATGAAGTCTCACTTCCCCCCGGTCAAAAGGGCCATCTGAAAAAAGTGTAAAATCCAGAAAGGCAGGACAGGCCATGGAGAACTGGGAGCCTTGTTATGCTGATGGGCGGGATGTAAATTGCCAACAACCACTCGGGAGAAGTGTATGGTGTTTCCTGAAACATCTAAAAAACAAAGCAACAGAGCCTAGGGCACTTCCACTTATGGTCCTATAGCTTAGGGAAATTAAAATGAAAAAGACACAGCCACCCCAAAGTTTGGAACGGCTCTGTTTACAAGAACCTCGTTTACAGTACAAGTTCAACATCGCAGAAAGTGAAAAATGGATAAAGAAGTTGTGGTATTTACTTACAAAGCAATATCACTCAGCAATGAAATCTGTGTCATCAGGCCCTTAGCAGCACAATGAGTGGATTCAGGTATGATGATTCTAACTGAAATAAGTCACACAGAAAAAGAAACATCATAAGATATCAGTAATACACGGAATGTAAACTTGGCTACACAGGAACTGAATTACAGAACAGAACAGGGTCTCAAATTTAGAAAACCAACTTATGCTTGCTTAAGGGGAAAGGTGAGTTGGGGTGCTGCATAAAACCAGAGATTGAAATGAGCACAGATAAAGTTCCTTAAGCCAAATATGGAATAGACAAGAGCTACTCCTTGCTCAACGAAATGGACTCAACACCGCATATTAAACGCCTAAGAATGTACCTGACTAGTAAGTATCTTAAAACCTATGGATTGCTATGTCTCCGAAAGAGAATCAAGCATGTGTACAGGGGCATAAACGCAGCAGTGATAGGATTGGAGAGGTTCGGTGAGCAAATGAAGACCCTTTGAAGTCATATTGCATGGTACCCATTCCACGGGTTTCAACTACCCAGGTTTTAGGTATTCTTCCTTCAGCTAAAACATGCATGTGGAACCCAAGTATGATCAACCATGTGAACGGGAGACGTGTTCAAATATGTCTCAGTTTTCTTCCCCTGGTACTCGGGTGCAACATTCCAGACGCTTTACTAATACTCTCCCCACTTGGAAAGTCAGCGCCTTTAACCTCCTGTTTGGCCCAGTTTGCAATTTCTGCGGAAGATGAACAGGAATAGCGAGAACCAATGAGAGGCTAGCTGGAGGTGTCTGGACGGGCAAATTTAACTCTCATTTCCCACCAGGAAGAGGAAATAACCAAAGGCTCAGCATGCCGGGCCAGAACAAGATTAGGGCCTGAAGCCATCCTGCGGTGTTGCGGCCAGCTCAAAAGAAAGCGAGTTGAAGAAAGCAGCTCAGGGGCACTGTAATTCACAAACCTGCAGAGTTATAAATGACAGCTATCGTCCAAAAATAGACTGAAGTAAGGCTGCCAAGAGGACTTGAAAGCGGGGCAGAATTGCAGGAAACTGATTTCAGGAGGTAGACTGGAATTGCATTGAAAGCATAGGAAAAGAGGCAGAACGTCCACAATGATGCACTTGGCCAATAAGGGCGTATGCGTTTTTTCCTGAATATATTCAGGAAAAAACGCATACGCCCTTTTTGGCCAACCAAGCAAGCTTGCAAAGGAAATCTGCACTACAATGAAGTCTCACTTCCCCCCAGTCAAAAGGGCCATCTGAAAAAAGTGTAAAATCCAGAAAGGCAGGACAGGCCATGGAGAACTGGGAGCCTTGTTATGCTGAAGGGTGGGATGTAAATTGCCAACAAACACTTGGGAGAAGTGTATGGTGTTTCCTGAAACATCTAAAAAACAAAGCAACAGAGCCTAGGGCACTTCCACTTATTGTCCTATAGCTTAGGGAATTTAAAATCAAAAAGACACAGCCACCCCAAAATTTTGAACGGCTCTGTTTACAAGAACCTCGTTTACAGTACAAGTTCAACATCGCAGAAAGTGAAAAATGGATAAAAAAGTTGTGGTATTTACTTACAAAGCAATATCACTCAGCAATGAAATCTGTGTCATCAGGCCCTTAGCAGCACAATGAGTGGATTCAGGTATGATGATTCTAACTGAAATAAGTCACACAGAAAAAGAAACATCATAAGATATCAGTAATACACGGAATGTAAACTTGGCTACACAGGAACTGAATTACAGAACAGAACAGGGTCTCAAATTTAGAAAACCAACTTATGCTTGCTTAAGGGGAAAGGTGAGTTGGGGTGCTGCATAAAACCAGAGATTGAAATGAGCACAGATAAAGTTCCTTAAGCCAAATATGGAATAGACAAGAGCTACTCCTTGCTCAACGAAATGGACTCAACACCGCATATTAAACGCCTAAGAATGTACCTGACTAGTAAGTATCTTAAAACCTATGGATTGCTATGTCTCCGAAACAGAATCAATCATGTGTACAGGGGCATAAACGCAGCAGTGATAGGATTGGAGAGGTTCGGTGAGCAAATGAAGACCCTTTGAAGTCATATTGCATGGTACCCATTCCACGGGTTTCAACTACCCAGGTTTTAGGTATTCTTCCTTCAGCTAAAACATGCATGTGGAACCCAAGTATGATCAACCATGTGAACGGGAGACGTGTTCAAATATGTCTCAGTTTTCTTCCCCTGGTACTCGGGTGCAACATTCCAGACGCTTTACTAACACTCTCCCCACTTGGAGAGTCAGTCCCTTTAACCTCCTGTTTGGCCCAGTTTGCAATTTCTGTGGAAGATGAACAGGAATAGCGAGAACCAATGAGAGGCTAGCTGGAGGTGTCTGGATGGGCAAATTTAACTCTCATTTCCCACCAGGAAGAGGAATTAACCAAAGGCTCAGCGTGCCGTGCCAGAACCAGATTAGGGCCTGAAGACATCCTGCGGTGTTGCGGCCAGGTCACAAGAAAGCGAGTTGAAGAAAGCAGCTCAGGGGCACTGCAATTCACAAACCTGCAGAGCTATAAATGACAGCTATCGTCCAAAAATAGACTGAAGTAAGGCTGCCAAGAGGACTTGAAAGCGGGGCAGAATTGCAGGAAACCGATTTCAGGAGGTAGACTGGAATTGCATTGAAAGCATAGGAAAAGAGGCAGAACGTACACAATGGTGCACTTGGCCAAAAAGGGCGTATGCGTTTTTTCCTGAATATATTCAGGAAAAAACGCATACGCCCTTTTTGGCCAACCAAGCAAACTTGCAAAGGAAATCTGCACTACAATGTAGTCTCACTTCTCCCCGGTCAAAAGGGCCATCTGAAAAAAGTGTAAACTCCAGAAAGGCAGGACAGGCCATGGAGAACTGGGAGCCTTGTTATGCTGATGGGCGGGATGTAAATTGCCAACAGACACTCAGAGGAAGTGTATGGTGTTTCCTGAAACATCTAAAAAACAAAGCATCAGAGCCTAGGGCACTTCCACTTATGGTCCTATAGCTTAGGGAAATTAAAATCAAAAAGACACAGCCACCCCAAAGTTTGGGATGCCTCCGTTTACAAGAACCTCGTTTACCGTACAAGTTCAATATCACAGAAAGTGAAAAATGGATAAAGAACTTGTGGTACTTACGTACAATGCAGTATCACTCAGCAATGAAATCTATGTCATCAGGCCCATAGCAGCATAATGAGTGGATTCAGGTACGATGATTCTACCTGAAATAAGTCACACAGAAAAAGAAACATCATAAGATATCAGTAATACACAGAATGTAAACTTGGCTACACAGGAACTGCATTCCAAAACAGAACAGGGTCTCAAATTTAGAAAACCAACTTATGCTTGCTTAAGGGGAAAGGTGAGTTGGGGTGCTGCATAAAACCAGAGATTGAAATGAGCACAGATAAAGTTCCTTAAGCCTAATATGGAATAGACAAGAGCTACTCCTTGCTCAACGAAATGGACTCAACACCCCATATTAAACGCCTAAGAATGTACCTGACTACTAAGTATCTTAAAACCTATGGATTGCTATGTCTCCAAAAGAGAATCAAGCGTGTGTACAGGGGCATAAACGCAGCAGTGATAGGATTGGAGAGGTTCGGTGAGCAAATGAAGACCCTTTGAAGTCATATTGCATGGTACCCATTACACGGGTCTTAACTCTCCAGGTTTAAGGTATTCTTCCTTCAGCTAAAACATGCACGTGGAACCCAGAGTATGATCAACCATGTGAACGGGAGACGTGTTCAAATATGTCTCAGTTTTCCTCCCCTGGTACTCGGGTGCAACATTCCAGACGCTTTACTAACACTCTCCCCACTTGGAGAGTCAGTCCCTTTAACCTCCTGTTTGGCCCAGTTTGCAATTTCTGCGGAAGATGAACAGGAATAGCGAGAACCAATGAGAGACTACCTGGAGGTGTCTGGACGGGCAAATTTAACTCTCATTTCCCACCAGGAAGAGGAATTAACCAAAGGCTCAGCGTGCCGTGCCGGAACCAGATTAGGGCCTGAAGCCATCCTGCGGTGTTGCGGCCAGGTCACAAGAAAGCGAGTTGAAGAAAGGAGCTCAGGGGCACTGTAATTCAGAAACCTGCAGAGTTATAAATGACAGCTATCGTCCAAAAATAGACTGAAGTAAGGCTGCCAAGAGGACTTGAAAGCGGGGCAGAATTGCAGGAAACCGATTTCAGGAGGTAGACTGGAATTGCATTGAAAGCATAGGAAAAGAGGCAGAACGTCCACAATGATGCACTTGGCCAAAAAGGGCGTATGCGTTTTTTCCTGAATATATTCAGGAAAAAACGCATACGCCCTTTTTGGCCAACCAAGCAAGCTTGCAAAGGAAATCTGCACTACAATGAAGTCTCACTTCCCCCCGGTCAAAAGGGCCATCTGAAAAAAGTGTAAAATCCAGAAAGGCAGGACAGGCCATGGAGAACTGGGAGCCTTGTTATGCTGATGGGCGGGATGTAAATTGCCAACAACCACTCGGGAGAAGTGTATGGTGTTTCCTGAAACATCTAAAAAACAAAGCAACAGAACCTAGGGCACTTCCACTTATGGTCCTATAGCTTAGGGAAATTAAAATCAAAAAGACACAGCCACCCCAAAGTTTGGAATGGCTCTGTTTACAAGAACCTCGTTTACAGTACAAGTTCAACATCGCAGAAAGTGAAAAATGGATAAAGAAGTTGTGGTATTTACGTACAAAGCAATATCACTCAGCAATGAAATCTGTGTCATCAGGCCCGTAGCAGCATAATGAGTGGATTCAGGTACGATGATTCTAACTGAAATAAGTCACACAGAAAGAGAAACATCATAAGATATCACTAATACACGGAATGTAAACTTGGCTACACAGGAACTGCATTCCAAAACAGAACAGGGTCTCAAATTTAGAAAACCAACTTATGCTTGCTTAAGGTGAAAGGTGAGTTGGGGTGCTGCATAAAACCAGAGATTGAAATGAGCACAGATAAAGTTCCTTAAGCCAAATATGGAATAGACAAGAGCTACTCCTTGCTCAACGAAATGGACACAAAACCCCATATTAAACGCCTAAGAATGCACCTGACTAGTAAGTATCGTAAAACCTATGGATTGCTATGTCTCCGAAAGAGAATCAAGCATGTGTACAGGGGCATAAACGCAGCAGTGATAGGATTGGAGAGGTTCGTGAGCAAATGAAGACCCTTTGAAGTCATATTGCATGGTACCCATTCCACGGGTTTCAACTACCCAGGTTTAAGGTATTCTTCCTTCATCTAAAACATGCATGTGGAACCTAGAGTATGATCAACCATGTGATCGGGAGACGTGTTCAAATATGTCTCAGTTTTCCTCCCCTGGTACTCGGGTGCAACATTCCAGACGCTTTACTAACACTCTCCCCACTTGGAGAGTCAGTCCCTTTAACCTCCTGTTTGGCCCAGTTTGCAATTTCTGCGGAAGATGAACAGGAATAGCGAGAACCAATGAGAGACTACCTGGAGGTGTCTGGACGGGGAAATTTAACTCTCATTTCCCACCAGGAAGAGGAATTAACCAAAGGCTCAGCGTGCCGTTCCGGAATCAGATTAGGGCCTGAAGACATCCTGCGGTGTTGCGGCCAGGTCACAAGAAAGCGAGTTGAAGAAAGGAGCTCAGGGGCACTGCAATTCACAAACCTGCAGAGTTATAAATGACAGCTATCGTCCAAAAATAGACTGAAGTAAGGCTGCCAAGAGGACTTGAAAGCGGGGCAGAATTGCAGGAAACCGATTTCAGGAGGTAGACTGGAATTGCATTGAAAGCATAGGAAAAGAGGCAGAACGTACACAATGATGCACTTGGCCAAAAAGGGCGTATGCGTTTTTTCCTGAATATATTCAGGAAAAAACGCATACGCCCTTTTTGGCCAACCAAGCAAACTTGCAAAGGAAATCTGCACTACAATGAAGTCTCACTTTTCCCCGGTCAAAAGGGCCATCTGAAAAAAGTGTAAACTCCAGAAAGGCAGGACAGGCCATGGAGAACTGGGAGCCTTGTTATGCTGATGGGCGGGATGTAAATTGCCAACAGACACTCAGGAGAAGTGTATGGTGTTTCCTGAAACATCTAAAAAACAAAGCATCAGAGCCTAGGGCACTTCCACTTATGGTCCTATAGCTTAGGGAAATTAAAATCAAAAAGACACAGCCACCCCAAAGTTTGGGATGCCTCCGTTTACAAGAACCTCGTTTACCGTACAAGTTCAATATCACAGAAAGTGAAAAATGGATAAAGAACTTGTGGTACTTACGTACAATGCAGTATCACTCAGCAATGAAATCTATGTCATCAGGCCCGTAGCAGCATAATGAGTGGATTCAGGTACGATGATTCTACCTGAAATAAGTCACACAGAAAAAGAAACATCATAAGATATCAGTAATACACAGAATGTAAACTTGGCTACACAGGAACTGCATTCCAAAACAGAACAGGGTCTCAAATTTAGAAAACCAACTTATGCTTGCTTAAGGGGAAAGGTGAGTTGGGGTGCTGCATAAAACCAGAGATTGAAATGAGCACAGATAAAGTTCCTTAAGCCAAATATGGAATAGACAAGAGCTACTCCTTGCTCAACGAAATGGACTCAACACCCCATATTAAACGCCTAAGAATGTACCTGACTACTAAGTATCTTAAAACCTATGGATTGCTATGTCTCCAAAAGAGAATCAAGCGTGTGTACAGGGGCATAAACGCAGCAGTGATAGGATTGGAGAGGTTCGGTGAGCAAATGAAGACCCTTTGAAGTCATATTGCATGGTACCCATTACACGGGTCTTAACTCTCCAGGTTTAAGGTATTCTTCCTTCAGCTAAAACATGCATGTGGAACCCAGAGTATGATCAACCATGTGAACGGGAGACGTGTTCAAATATGTCTCAGTTTTCCTCCCCTGGTACTCGGGTGCAACATTCCAGACGCTTTACTAACACTCTCCCCACTTGGAGAGTCAGTCCCTTTAAACTCCTGTTTGGCCCAGTTTGCAATTTCTGCGGAAGATGAACAGGAATAGCGAGAACCAATGAGAGACTACCTGGAGGTGTCTGGACGGGCAAATTTAACTCTCATTTCCCACCAGGAAGAGGAATTAACCAAAGGCTCAGCGTGCCGTGCCGGAACCAGATTAGGGCCTGAAGCCATCCTGCGGTGTTGCGGCCAGGTCACAAGAAAACGAGTTGAAGAAAGGAGCTCAGGGGCACTGTAATTCACAAACCTGCAGAGTTATAAATGACAGCTATCGTCCAAAAATAGACTGAAGTAAGGCTGCCAAGAGGACTTGAAAGCGGGGCAGAATTGCAGGAAACCGATTTCAGGAGGTAGACTGGAATTGCATTGAAAGCATAGGAAAAGAGGCAGAACGTCCACAATGATGCACTTGGCCAAAAAGGGCGTATGCGTTTTTTCCTGAATATATTCAGGAAAAAACGCATACGCCCTTTTTGGCCAACCAAGCAAGCTTGCAAAGGAAATCTGCACTACAATGAAGTCTCACTTCCCCCCGGTCAAAAGGGCCATCTGAAAAAAGTGTAAAATCCAGAAAGGCAGGACAGGCCATGGAGAACTGGGAGCCTTGTTATGCTGATGGGCGGGATGTAAATTGCCAACAACCACTTGGGAGAAGTGTATGGTGTTTCCTGAAACATCTAAAAAACAAAGCAACAGAACCTAGGGCACTTCCACTTATGGTCCTATAGCTTAGGGAAATTAAAATCAAAAAGACACAGCCACCCCAAAGTTTGGAACGGCTCTGTTTACAAGAACCTCGTTTACAGTACAAGTTCAACATCGCAGAAAGTGAAAAATGGATAAAGAACTTGTGGTACTTACTTACAAAGCAATATCACTCAGCAATGAAATCTGTGTCATCAGGCACTTAGCAGCACAATGAGTGGATTCAGGTATGATGATTCTAACTGAAGTAAGTCACACAGAAAAAGAAACATCATAAGATATCAGTAATACACGGAATGTAAACTTGGCTACACAGGAACTGAATTACAGAACAGAACAGGGTCTCAAATTTAGAAAACCAACTTATGCTTGCTTAAGGGTAAAGGTGAGTTGGGGTGCTGCATAAAACCAGAGATTGAAATGAGCACAGATAAAGTTCCTTAAGTCAAATATGGAATAGACAAGAGCTACTCCTTGCTCAACGAAATGGACTCAACACCGCATATTAAACGCCTAAGTATGTACCTGACTAGTAAGTATCTTAAAACCTATGGATTGCTATGTCTCCGAAAGAGAATCAACCATGTGTACAGGGGCATAAACGCAGCAGTGATAGGATTGGAGAGGTTCGGTGAGCAAATGAAGACCCTTTGAAGTCATATTGCATGGTACCCATTACACGGGTCTTAACTCTCCCGGTTTAAGGTATTCTTCCTTCAGCTAAAACATGCATGTGGAACCCAAGTATGATCAACCATGTGAACGGGAGACGTGTTCAAATATGTCTCAGTTTTCCTCTCCTGGTACTCGGGTGCAACATTCCAGACGCTTTACTAACACTCTCCCCACTTGGAGAGTCAGCGCCTTTAACCTCCTGTTTGGCCCAGTTTGCAATTTCTGCGGAAGATGAACAGGAATAGCGAGAACCAATGAGAGACTAGCTGGAGGTGTCTGGACGGGCAAATTTAACTCTCATTTCCCACCAGGAAGAGGAAATAACCAAAGGCTCAGCATGCCGTGGCGGAATCAGATTAGGGCCTGAAGCCATCCTGCGGTGTTGCGGCCAGGTCACAAGAAAGCGAGTTGAAGAAACGAGCTCAGGGGCACTGTAATTCACAAACCTGCAGAGTTATAAATGACAGCTATCGTCCAAAAATAGACTGAAGTAAGGCTGCCAAGAGGACTTGAAAGCGGGGCAGAATTGCAGGAAACCGATTTCAGGAGGTAGACTGGAATTGCATTGAAAGCATAGGAAAAGAGGCAGAACGTCCACAATGATGCACTTGGCCAAAAAGGGCGTATGCGTTTTTTCCTGAATATATTCAGGAAAAAACGCATACGCCCTTTTTGGCCAACCAAGCAAGCTTGCAAAGGAAATCTGCACTACAATGAAGTCTCACTGCCCCCCGGTCAAAAGGGCCATCTGAAAAAAGTGTAAAATACAGAAAGGCAGGACAGGCCATGGAGAACTGGGAGCCTTGTTATGCTGATGGGCGGGATGTAAATTGCCAACAACCACTCGGGAGAATTGTATGGTGTTTCCTGAAACATCTAAAAAACAAAGCAACAGAACCTAGGGCACTTCCACTTATGGTCCTATAGCTTAGGGAAATTAAAATCTAAAAGACACAGCCACCCCAAAGTTTGGAATGGCTCTGTTTACAAGAACCTCGTTTACAGTACAAGTTCAACATCGCAGAAAGTGAAAAATAGATAAAGAAGTTGTGGTATTTACGTACAAAGCAATATCACTCAGCAATGAAATCTGTGTCATCAGGCCCGTAGCAGCATAATGAGTGGATTCAGGTACGATGATTCTAACTGAAATAAGTCACACAGAAAGAGAAACATCATAAGATATCACTAATACACGGAATGTAAACTTGGCTACACAGGAACTGCATTCCAAAACAGAACAGGGTCTCAAATTTAGAAAACCAACTTATGCTTGCTTAAGGTGAAAGGTGAGTTGGGGTGCTGCATAAAACCAGAGATTGAAATGAGCACAGATAAAGTTCCTTAAGCCAAATATGGAATAGACAAGAGCTACTCCTTGCTCAACGAAATGGACACAAAACCCCATATTAAACGCCTAAGAATGCACCTGACTAGTAAGTATCGTAAAACCTATGGATTGCTATGTCTCCGAAAGAGAATCAAGCGTGTGTACAGGGGCATAAATGCAGCAGTGATAGGATTGGAGAGGTTCGTGAGCAAATGAAGACCCTTTGAAGTCATATTGCATGGTACCCATTCCACGGGTTTCAACTACCCAGGTTTAAGGTATTCTTCCTTCATCTAAAACATGCATGTGGAACCTAGAGTATGATCAACCATGTGATCTGGAGACGTGTTCAAATATGTCTCAGTTTTCGTACCCTGGTACTCGGGTGCAACATTCCAGACGCTTTACTAACACTCTCCCCACTTGGAGAGTCAGTCCCTTTAACCTCCTGTTTGGCCCAGTTTGCAATTTCTGTGGAAGATGAACAGGAATAGCGAGAACCAATGAGAGGCTAGCTGGAGGTGTCTGGATGGGCAAATTTAACTCTCATTTCCCACCAGGAAGAGGAATTAACCAAAGGCTCAGCGTGCCGTGCCAGAACCAGATTAGGGCCTGAAGACATCCTGCGGTGTTGCGGCCAGGTCACAAGAAAGCGAGTTGAAGAAAGGAGCTCAGGGGCACTGCAATTCACAAACCTGCAGAGTTATAAATGACAGCTATCGTCCAAAAATAGACTGAAGTAAGGCTGCCAAGAGGACTTGAAAGCGGGGCAGAATTGCAGGAAACCGATTTCAGGAGGTAGACTGGAATTGCATTGAAAGCATAGGAAAAGAGGCAGAACGTCCACAATGATGCACTTGGCCAAAAAGGGCGTATGCGTTTTTTCCTGAATATATTCAGGAAAAAACGCATACGCCCTTTTTGGCCAACCAAGCAAACTTGCAAAGGAAATCTGCACTACAATGAAGTCTCACTTTTCCCCGGTCAAAAGGGCCATCTGAAAAAAGTGTAAACTCCAGAAAGGCAGGACAGGCCATGGAGAACTGGGAGCCTTGTTATGCTGATGGGCGGGATGTAAATTGCCAACAGACACTCAGGAGAAGTGTATGGTGTTTCCTGAAACATCTAAAAAACAAAGCATCAGAGCCTAGGGCACTTCCACTTATGGTCCTATAGCTTAGGGAAATTAAAATCAAAAAGACACAGCCACCCCAAAGTTTGGGATGCCTCCGTTTACAAGAACCTCGTTTACCGTACAAGTTCAATATCACAGAAAGTGAAAAATGGATAAAGAACTTGTGGTACTTACGTACAATGCAGTATCACTCAGCAATGAAATCTATGTCATCAGGCCCGTAGCAGCATAATGAGTGGATTCAGGTACGATGATTCTACCTGAAATAAGTCACACAGAAAAAGAAACATCATAAGATATCAGTAATACACAGAATGTAAACTTGGCTACACAGGAACTGCATTCCAAAACAGAACAGGGTCTCAAATTTAGAAAACCAACTTATGCTTGCTTAAGGGGAAAGGTGAGTTGGGGTGCTGCATAAAACCAGAGATTGAAATGAGCACAGATAAAGTTCCTTAAGCCAAATATGGAATAGACAAGAGCTACTCCTTGCTCAACGAAATGGACTCAACACCCCATATTAAACGCCTAAGAATGTACCTGACTACTAAGTATCTTAAAACCTATGGATTGCTATGTCTCCAAAAGAGAATCAAGCGTGTGTACAGGGGCATAAACGCAGCAGTGATAGGATTGGAGAGGTTCGGTGAGCAAATGAAGACCCTTTGAAGTCATATTGCATGGTACCCATTACACGGGTCTTAACTCTCCAGGTTTAAGGTATTCTTCCTTCAGCTAAAACATGCATGTGGAACCCAGAGTATGATCAACCATGTGAACGGGAGACGTGTTCAAATATGTCTCAGTTTTCCTCCCCTGGTACTCGGGTGCAACATTCCAGACGCTTTACTAACACTCTCCCCACTTGGAGAGTCAGTCCCTTTAACCTCCTGTTTGGCCCAGTTTGCAATTTCTGCGGAAGATGAACAGGAATAGCGAGAACCAATGAGAGACTACCTGGAGGTGTCTGGACGGGCAAATTTAACTCTCATTTCCCACCAGGAAGAGGAATTAACCAAAGGCTCAGCATGCCGGGCCGGAACCAGATTAGGGCCTGAAGCCATCCTGCGGTGTTGCGGCCAGGTCACAAGAAAACGAGTTGAAGAAAGGAGCTCAGGGGCACTGTAATTCACAAACCTGCAGAGTTATAAATGACAGCTATCGTCCAAAAATAGACTGAAGTAAGGCTGCCAAGAGGACTTGAAAGCGGGGCAGAATTGCAGGAAACCGATTTCAGGAGGTAGACTGGAATTGCATTGAAAGCATAGGAAAAGAGGCAGAACGTCCACAATGATGCACTTGGCCAAAAAGGGCGTATGCGTTTTTTCCTGAATATATTCAGGAAAAAACGCATACGCCCTTTTTGGCCAACCAAGCAAGCTTGCAAAGGAAATCTGCACTACAATGAAGTCTCACTTCCCCCCGGTCAAAAGGGCCATCTGAAAAAAGTGTAAAATCCAGAAAGGCAGGACAGGCCATGGAGAACTGGGAGCCTTGTTATGCTGATGGGCGGGATGTAAATTGCCAACAACCTCTTGGGAGAAGTGTATGGTGTTTCCTGAAACATCTAAAAAACAAAGCAACAGAACCTAGGGAACTTCCACTTATGGTCCTATAGCTTAGGGAAATTAAAATCAAAAAGACACAGCCACCCCAAAGTTTGGAACGGCTCTGTTTACAAGAACCTCGTTTACAGAACAAGTTCAACATCGCAGAAAGTGAAAAATGGATAAAGAAGTTGTGGTATTTACTTACAAAGCAATATCACTCAGCAATGAAATCTGTGTCATCAGGCACTTAGCAGCACAATGAGTGGATTCAGGTATGATGATTCTAACTGAAGTAAGTCACACAGAAAAAGAAACATCATAAGATATCAGTAATACACGGAATGTAAACTTGGCTACACAGGAACTGAATTACAGAACAGAACAGGGTCTCAAATTTAGAAAACCAACTTATGCTTGCTTAAGGGTAAAGGTGAGTTGGGGTGCTGCATAAAACCAGAGATTGAAATGAGCACAGATAAAGTTCCTTAAGTCAAATATGGAATAGACAAGAGCTACTCCTTGCTCAACGAAATGGACTCAACACCGCATATTAAACGCCTAAGTATGTACCTGACTAGTAAGTATCTTAAAACCTATGGATTGCTATGTCTCCGAAAGAGAATCAACCATGTGTACAGGGGCATAAACGCAGCAGTGATAGGATTGGAGAGGTTCGGTGAGCAAATGAAGACCCTTTGAAGTCATATTGCATGGTACCCATTACACGGGTCTTAACTCTCCCGGTTTAAGGTATTCTTCCTTCAGCTAAAACATGCATGTGGAACCCAAGTATGATCAACCATGTGAACGGGAGACGTGTTCAAATATGTCTCAGTTTTCCTCCCCTGGTACTCGGGTGCAACATTCCAGACGCTTTACTAACACTCTCCCGACTTGGAGAGTCAGTCCCTTTAACCTCCTGTTTGGCCCAGTTTGCAATTTCTGCGGAAGGTGAACAGGAATAGCGAGAACCAATGAGAGACTAGCTGGAGGTGTCTGGACGGGCAAATTTAACTCTCATTTCCCACCAGGAAGAGGAAATAACCAAAGGCTCAGCGTGCCGTGGCGAAATCAGATTAGGGCCTGAAGCCATCCTGCGGTGTTGCGGCCAGGTCACAAGAAAGCGAGTTGAAGAAACGAGCTCAGGGGCACTGTAATTCACAAACCTGCAGAGTTATAAATGACAGCTATTGTCCAAAAATAGACTGAAGTAAGGCTGCCAAGAGGACTTGAAAGCGGGGCAGAATTGCAGGAAACCGATTTCAGGAGGTAGACTGGAATTGCATTGAAAGCATAGGAAAAGAGGCAGAACGTACACAATGATGCACTTGGCCAAAAAGGGCGTATGCGTTTTTTCCTGAATATATTCAGGAAGAAACGCATACGCCCTTTTTGGCCAACCAAGCAAGCTTGCAAAGGAAATCTGCACTACAATGAAGTCTCACTGCCCCCCGGTCAAAAGGGCCATCTGAAAAAAGTGTAAAATACAGAAAGGCAGGACAGGCCATGGAGAACTGGGAGCCTTGTTATGCTGATGGGCGGGATGTAAATTGCCAACAACCACTCGGGAGAAGTGTATGGTGTTTCCTGAAACATCTAAAAAACAAAGCAACAGAACCTAGGGCACTTCCACTTATGGTCCTATAGCTTAGGGAAATTAAAATCAAAAAGACACAGCCACCCCAAAGTTTGGAACGGCTCTGTTTACAAGAACCTCTTTTACAGTACAAGTTCAACATCGCAGAAAGTGAAAAATGGATAAAGAAGTTGTGGTATTTACTTACAAAGCAATATCACTCAGCAATGAAATCTGTGTCATCAGGCCCTTAGCAGCATAATGAGTGTATTAAGGTACGATGATTCTAACTGAAATAAGTCACGCAAAAAAAGAAACATCATAAGATATCACTAATACACGGAATGTAAACGTGGCTACACAGGAACTGCATTCCAAAACAGAACAGGGTCTCAAATTTAGAAAACCAACTTATGCTTGCTTAAGGGGAAAGGTGAGTTGGGTTGCTGCATAAAACCAGAGATTGAAATGAGCACAGATAAAGTTCCTTAAGCCAAATATGGAATAGACAAGAGCTACTCCTTGCTCAACGAAATGGACTCAAAACCCCATATTAAACGCCTAAGAATGTACCTGACTAGTAAGTATCTTAAAACCTATGGACTGCTATGTCTCCAAAAGAGAATCAAGAGTGTGTACAGGGGCACAAACGCAGCAGTGATAGGATTGGAGAGGTTCGGTGAGCAAATGAAGACCCTTTGAAGTCATATTGCATGGTACCCATTTCACGGGTCTCAACTCTCCAGGTTTAAGGTATTCTTCCTTCAGCTAAAACATGCATGTGTAACCCAGAGTATGATCAACCATGTGAACGGGAGACGTGTTCAAATATGTCTCAGTTTTCCTCCCCTGGTACTCGGGTGCAACATTCCAGACGCTTTACTAACACTCTCCCCACTTGGAGAGTCAGTCCCTTTAACCTCCTGTTTGGCCCAGTTTGCAATTTCTGCGGAAGATGAACAGGAATAGCGAGAACCAATGAGAGGCTAGCTGGAGGTGTCTGGACGGGCAAATTTAACTCTCATTTCCCACCAGGAAGAGGAATTAACCAAAGGCTCAGCATGCCGGGCCGGAACCAGATTAGGGCCTGAAGCCATCCTGCGGTGTTGTGGCCAGGTCACAGGAAAGCGAGTTGAAGAAAGGAGCTCAGGGGCACTGCAATTCACAAACCTGCAGAGTTATAAATGACAGCTATCGTCCAAAAATAGACTGAAGTAAGGCTGCCAAGAGGACTTGAAAGCGGGGCAGAATTGCAGGAAACCGATTTCAGGAGGTAGAGTGGAATTGCATTGAAAGCATAGGAAAAGAGGCAGAACGTCCACAATGATGCACTTGGCCAAAAAGGGCGTATGCGTTTTTTCCTGAATATATTCAGGAAAAAACGCATACGCCCTTTTTGGCCAACCAAGCAAGCTTGCAAAGGAAATCTGCACTACAATGAAGTCTCACTTCCCCCCGGTCAAAAGGGCCATCTGAAAAAAGTGTAAAATCCAGAAAGGCAGGACAGGCCATGGAGAACTGGGAGCCTTGTTATGCTGATGGGCGGGATGTAAATTGCCAACAGACACTCAGGAGAAGTGTATGGTGTTTCCTGAAACATCTAAAAAACAAAGCAACAGAGCCTAGGGCACTTCCACTTATGGTCCTATAGCATAGGGAAATTAAAATCAAAAAGACACAGCCACCCCAAAGTTTGGGACGCCTCCGTTTACATGAACCTCGTTTACCGTACAAGTTCAATATCACAGAAAGTGAAAAATGGATAAAGAACTTGTGGTACTTACGTACAATGCAGTATCACTCAGCAATGAAATATATGTCATCAGGCCCATAGCAGCATAATGAGTGGATTCAGGTACGATGATTCTAACTGAAATAAGTCACACAGAAAAAGAAACATCATAAGATATCACTAATACACGGAATGTAAACTTGGCTACACAGGAACTGCATTCCAAAACAGAACAGGGTCTCAAATTTAGAAAACCAACTTATGCTTGCTTAAGGGTAAAGGTGAGTTGGGGTGCTGCATAAAACCAGAGATTGAAATGAGCACAGATAAAGTTCCTTAAGCCAAATATGGAATAGACAAGAGCTACTCCTTGCTCAACGAAATAGACACAAAACCCATATTAAACGCCTAAGAATGCACCTGACTAGTATCTTAAAACCTATGGATTGCTATGTCTCCGAAAGAGAATCAAGCATGTGTACAGGGGCATAAACGCAGCAGTGATAAGATTGGAGAGGTTCGTGAGCAAATGAAGACCCTTTGAAGTCATATTGCATGGTACCCATTCCACGGGTTTCAACTACCCAGGTTTAAGGTATTCTTCCTTCATCTAAAACATGCATGTGGAACCTAGAGTATGATCAACCATGTGATCGGGAGACGTGTTCAAATATGTCTCAGTTTTCGTACCCTGCTACTCGGGTGCAACATTCCAGACGCTTTACTAACACTCTCCCCACTTGGAGAGTCAATCCCTTTAACTTCCTGTTTGGCCCAGTTTGCAATTTCTGTGGAAGATGAACAGGAATAGCGAGAACCAATGAAAGACTAGCTGGAGGTGTCTGGATGGGCAAATTTAACTCTCATTTCCGACCAGGAAGAGGAATTAACCAAAGGCTCAGCGTGCCATGCCAGAACCAGATTAGGGCCTGAAGACATCCTGCGGTGTTGCGGCCAGGTCACAAGAAAGCGAGTTGAAGAAACGAGCTCAGGGGCACTGTAATTCACAAACCTGCAGAGTTATAAATGACAGCTATCGTCCAAAAATAGACTGAAGTAAGGCTGCCAAGAGGACTTGAAAGCGGGGCAGAATTGCAGGAAACCGATTTCAGGAGGTAGACTGGAATTGCATTGAAAGCATAGGAAAAGAGGCAGAACGTCCACAATGATGCACTTGGCCAAAAAGGGCGTATGCGTTTTTTCCTGAATATATTCAGGAAAAAACGCATACGCCCTTTTTGGCCAACCAAGCAAGCTTGCAAAGGAAATCTGCACTACAATGAAGTCTCACTTCCCCCCGGTCAAAAGGGCCATCTGAAAAAAGTGTAAAATCCAGAAAGGCAGGACAGGCCATGGAGAACTGGGAGCCTTGTTATGCTGATGGGCGGGTTGTAAATTGCCAACAACCACTCGGGAGAAGTGTATGGTGTTTCCTGAAACATCTAAAAAACAAAGCAACAGAGCCTAGGGCACTTCCACTTATGGTCCTATAGCTTTGGGAATTTAAAATCAAAAAGGCACAGCCACCCCAAAGTTTGGAACGGCTCTGTTTACAAGAACCTAGTTTACAGTACAAGTTCAACATCGCAGAAATTGAAAAATGGATAAAGAAGTTGTGGTATTTACTTACAAAGCAATATCACTCAGCAATGAAATCTGTGTCATCAGACCCTTAGCAGCACAATGAGTGGATTCAGGTACGATGATTCTAACTGAAATAAATCACACAGAAAAAGAAACATCATAAGATATCACTAATACACGGAATGTAAACTTGGCTACACAGGAACTGCATTCCAAAACAGAACAGGGTCTCAAATTTAGAAAACCAACTTATGCTTGCTTAAGGGGAAAGGTGAGTTGGCGTGCTGCATAAAACCAGAGATTGAAATGAGCACAGATAAAGTTCCTTAAGCCAAATATGGAATAGACAAGAGCTACTCCTTGCTCAACGAAATGGACTCAACAACCCATATTAAACGCCTAAGAATGTACCTGACTAGAAAGTATCTTAAAACCTATGGATTGCTAGGTCTCCAAAAGAGAATCAAGCGTGTGTACAGGGGCATAAACGCAGCAGTGATAGGATTGGAGAGGTTCGGTGAGCAAATGAAGACCCTTTCAAGTCATATTGCATGGTACCCATTACACGGGTCTCAACTCTCCAGGTTTAAGGTATTCTTCCTTCAGCTAAAACATGCATGTGGAACCCAGAGTATGATCAACCATGTGATCGGGAGACGTGTTCAAATATGTCTCAGTTTTCCTCCCCTGGTACTCGGGTGCAACATTCCAGACGCTTTACTAACACTCTCCCGATTTGGAGAGTCAGTCCCTTTAACCTCCTGTTTGGCCCAGTTTGCAATTTCTGCGGAAGATGAACAGGAATAGCGAGAACCAATGAGAGACTAGCTGGAGGTGCCTGGACGGGCAAATTTAACTCTCATTTCCCACCAGGAAGAGGAATTAACCAAAGGCTCAGCATGCCGGGCCGGAACCAGATTAGGGCCTGAAGCCATCCTGCGGTGTTGCGGCCAGGTCACAAGAAAGCGAGTTGAAGAAACGAGCTCAGGGGCACTGTAATTCACAAACCTGCAGAGTTATAAATGACAGCTATCGTCCAAAAATAGACTGAAGTAAGGCTGCCAAGAGGACTTGAAAGCGGGGCAGAATTGCAGGAAACCGATTTCAGGAGGTAGACTGGAATTGCATTGAAAGCATAGGAAAAGAGGCAGAACGTCCACAATGATGCACTTGGCCAAAAAGGGCGTATGCGTTTTTTCCTGAATATATTCAGGAAAAAACGCATACGCCCTTTTTGGCCAACCAAGCAAGCTTGCAAAGGAAATCTGCACTACAATGAAGTCTCACTTCCCCCCGGTCAAAAGGGCCATCTGAAAAAAGTGTAAAATCCAGAAAGGCAACAGGCCATTGAGAACTGGGAGCCTTGTTATGCTGATGGGCGGGATGTAAATTGCCAACAGACACTCAGGAGAAGTGTATGGTGTTTCCTGAAACATCTAAAAAACAAAGCAACAGAACCTAGGGCATTTCCACTTATGGTCCTATAGCTTAGGGAAATTAAAATCAAAAAGACACAGCCACCCCAACGTTTGGAACGGCTCTGTTTACAAGAACCTCGTTTACAGTACAAGTTCAACATCGCAGAAAGTGAAAAATGGATAAAGAAGTTGTGGTATTTACTTACAAAGCAATATCACTCAGCAATGAAATCTGTGTCATCAGGACCTTAGCAGCACAATGATTGGATTCAGGTACGATGATTCTAACTGAAATAAGTCACACAGAAAAAGAAACATCATAAGATATCAGTAATACACGGAATGTAAACTTGGCTACACAGGAACTGAATTACAGAACAGAACAGGGTCTCAAATTTAGAAAAACAACTTATGCTTGCTTAAGGGTAAAGGTGAGTTGGGGTGCTGCATAAAACCAGAGATTGAAATGAGCACAGATAAAGTTCCTTAAGCCAAATATGGAATAGACAAGAGCTACTCCTTGCTCAACGAAATGGACTCAACACCGCATATTAAATGCCTAAGAATGTACCTGACTAGTAAGTATCTTAAAACCTATGGATTGCTATGTCTCCGAAAGAGAATCAAGCATGTGTACAGGGGCATAAACGCAGCAGTGATAGGATTGGAGAGGTTCGGTGAGCAAATGAAGACCCTTTGAAGTCATATTGCATGGTACCCATTCCACGGGTTTCAACTACCCAAGTTTTAGGTATTCTTCCTTCAGCTAAAACATGCATGTGGAACCCAAGTATGATCAACCATGTGAACGGGAGACGTGTTCAAATATGTCTCAGTTTTCCTCCCCTGGTACTCGGGTGCAACATTCCAGACGCTTTACTAACACTCTCCCCACTTGGAAAGTCAGCGCCTTTAACCTGCTGTTTGGCCCAGTTTGCAATTTCTGAGGAAGATGAACAGGAATAGCGAGAACCAATGAGAGGCTAGCTGGAGGTGTCTGGACGGGCAAATTTAACTCTCATTTCCCACCAGGAAGAGGAAATAACCAAAGGCTCAGCGTGCCGTGCCGGAACCAGATAAGGGCCTGAAGCCATCCTGCGGTGTTGCGGCCAGGTCACAAGAAAGCGAGTTGAAGAAACGAGCTCAGGGGCACTGTAATTCACAAACCTGCAGAGTTATAAATGACAGCTATCGTCCAAAAATAGACTGAAGTAAGGCTGCCAAGAGGACTTGAAAGCGGGGCAGAATTGCAGGAAACCGATTTCAGGAGGTAGACTGGAATTGCATTGAAAGCATAGGAAAAGAGGCAGAACGTCCACAATGATGCACTTGGCCAAAAAGGGCGTATGCGTTTTTTCCTGAATATATTCAGGAGAAAACGCATACGCCCTTTTTGGCCAACCAAGCAAGCTTGCAAAGGAAATCTGCACTACAATGAAGTCTCACTTCCCCCCGGTCAAAAGGGCCATCTGAAAAAAGTGTAAAATCCAGAAAGGCAGGACAGGCCATGGAGAACTGGGAGCCTTGTTATGCTGAAGGGCGGGATGTAAATTGCCAACAAACACTCGGGAGAAGTGTATGGTGTTTCCTGAAACATCTAAAAAACAAAGCAACAGAGCCTAGGGCACTTCCACTTATGGTCCTATTGCTTAGGGAATTTAAAATCAAAAAGACACAGCCACCCCAAACTTTCGAACGGCTCTGTTTACAAGAACCTCGTTTACAGTACAAGTTCAACATCGCAGAAAGTGAAAAATGGATAAAAAAGTTGTCGTATTTACTTACAAAGCAATATCACTCAGCAATGAAATCTGTGTCATCAGGACCTTAGCAGCACAATGAGTGGATTCAGGTATGATGATTCTAACTGAAATAAGTCACACAGAAAAAGAAACATCATAAGATATCAGTAATACACGGAATGGAAACTTGGCTACACAGGAACTGAATTACAGAACAGAACAGGGTCTCAAATTTAGAAAACCAACTTATTCTTGCTTAAGGGGAAAGGTGAGTTGGGGTGCTGCATAAAACCAGAGATTGAAATGAGCACAGATAAAGTTCCTTAAGCCAAATATGGAATAGACAAGAGCTACTCCTTGCTCAACGAAATGGACTCAACACCGCATATTAAACGCCTAAGAATGTACCTGACTAGTAAGTATCTTAAAACCTATGGATTGCTATGTCTCCGAAAGAGAATCAAGCATGTGTACAGGGGTATAAACGCAGCAGTGATAGGATTGGAGAGGTTCGGTGAGCAAATGAAGACCCTTTGAAGTCATATTGCATGGTACCCATTCCACGGGTTTCAACTACCCAGGTTTAAGGTATTCTTCCTTCAGCTAAAACATGCATGTGGAACCCAAGTATGATCAACCATGTGAACGGGAGACGTGTTCAAATATGTCTCAGTTTTCCTCCCCTGGTACTCGGGTGCAACATTCCAGACGCTTTACTAACACTCTCCCGACTTGGAGAGTCAGTCCCTTTAACCTCCTGTTTGGCCCAGTTTGCAATTTCTGCGGAAGATGAACAGGAATAGCGAGAACCAATGAGAGACTAGCTGGAGGTGTCTGGACGGGCAAATTTAACTCTCATTTCCCACCAGGAAGAGGAATTAACCAAAGGCTCAGCGTGCCGTGCCGGAACCAGATTAGGGCCTGAAGACATCCTGCGGTGTTGCGGCCAGCTCACAAGAAAGCGAGTTGTAGAAAGGAGCTCAGGGGCACTGTAATTCACAAACCTGCAGAGTTATAAATGACAGCTATCGTCCAAAAATATACTGAAGTAAGGCTGCCAAGAGGACTTGAAAGCGGGGCAGAATTGCAGGAAACCGATTTCAGGAGGTAGACTGAAATTGCATTGAAAGCATAGGAAAAGAGGCAGAACGTCCACAATGATGCACTTGGCCAAAAAGGGCGTATGCGTTTTTTCCTGAATATATTCAGGAAAAAACACATACGCCCTTTTTGGCCAACCAAGCAAGCTTGCAAAGGAAATCTACACTACAATGAAGTCTCACTTCCCCCCGGTCAAAAGGGCCATCTGAAAAAAGTGTAAAATCCAGAAAGGCAGGACAGGCCATTGAGAATTGTGAGCCTTCTTATGCTGATGGGCGGGATGTAAATTGCCAACAGACACTTGGGAGAAGTGTATGGTGTTTCCTGAAACATCTAAAAAACAAAGCAACAGAGCCTAGGGCACTTCCACTTATGGTCCTATAGCTTAGGGAAATTAAAATCAAAAAGACACAGCCACCCCAAAGTTTGGAACGGCTCTGTTTACAAGAACCTCGTTTACAGTACAAGTTCAACATCGCAGAAAGTGAAAAATGGATAAAGAAGTTGTGGTATTTACTTACAAAGCAATATCACTCAGCAATGAAATCTGTGTCATCAGGCCCTTAGCAGCACAATGAGTGGATTCAGGTATGATGATTCTAACTGAAATAAGTCACACAGAAAAAGAAACATCATAAGATATCAGTAATACACAGAATGTAAACTTGGCTACACAGGAACTGAATTACAGAACAGAACAGGGTCTCAAATTTAGAAAACCAACTTATTCTTGCTTAAGGGTAAAGGTGAGTTGGGGTGCTGCATAAAACCAGAGATTGAAATGAGCACAGATAAAGTTCCTTAAGCCAAATATGGAATAGACAAGAGCTACTCCTTGCTCAACGAAATGGACTCAACACCGCATATTAAACGCCTAAGAAGGTACCTGTCTAGTAAGTATCTTAAAACCTATGGATTGCTATGTCTCCGAAAGAGAATCAAGCATGTGTACAGGGGCATAAACGCAGCAGTGATAGGATTGGAGAGGTTCGTGAGCAAATGAAGACCCTTTGAAGTCATATTGCATGGTACCCATTACACGGGTCTCAACTCTCCAGGTTTAAGGTATTCTTCCTTCAGCTAAAACATGCATGTGGAACCCAGAGTATGATCAACCGTGTGAACGGGAGACGTGTTCAAATATGTCTCAGTTTTCCTCCCCTGGTACTCGGGTGCAACATTCCAGACGCTTTACTAACACTCTCCCGACTTGGAGAGTCAGTCCCTTTAACCTCCTGTTTGGCCCAGTTTGCAATTTCTGCGGAAGGTGAACAGGAATAGCGAGAACCAATGAGAGACTAGCTGGAGGTGTCTGGACGGGCAAATTTAACTCTCATTTCCCACCAGGAAGATGAATTAACCAAAGGCTCAGCGTGCCGTGCCGGAACCAGATTAGGGCCTGAAGCCATCCTGCGGTGTTGCGGCCAGGTCACAAGAAAGCGAGTTGAAGAAAGGAGCTCAGGGGCACTGTAATTCACAAACCTGCAGAGTTATAAATGACAGCTATCGTCCAAAAATAGACTGAAGTAAGGCTGCCAAGAGGACTTGAAAGCGGGGCAGAATTGCAGGAAACCGATTTCAGGAGGTAGACTGGAATTGCATTGAAAGCATAGGAAAAGAGGCAGAACGTCCACAATGATGCACTTGGCCAAAAAGGGCGTATGCGTTTTTTCCTGAATATATTCAGGAAAAAATGCATACGCCCTTTTTGGCCAACCAAGCAAGCTTGCAAAGGAAATCTGCACTACAATGAAGTCTCACTTCCCCCCGGTCAAAAGGGCCATCTGAAAAAAGTGTAAAATCCAGAAAGGCAGGACAGGCCATGGAGAACTGGGAGCCTTGTTAGGCTCATGGGCGGGATGTAAATTGCCAACAACCACTCGGGAGAAGTGTATGGTGTTTCTTGAAACATCTAAAATACAAAGCAACAGAGCCTAGGGCACTTCCACTTATGGTCCTATAGCTTAGGGAATTTAAAATCAAAAAGACACAGCCACCCCAAAGTTTGGAACGGCTCTGTTTACAAGAACCTCGTTTACAGTACAAGTTCAACATCGCAGAAATTGAAAAATGGATAAAGAAGTTGTGGTATTTACTTACAAAGCAATATCACTCAGCAATGAAATCTGTGTCATCAGGCCCTTAGCAGCACAATGAGTGGATTCAGGTATGATGATTCTAACTGAAATAAGTCACACAGAAAAAGAAACATCATAAGATATCAGTAATACACGGAATGTAAACTTGGCTACACAGGAACTGAATTACAGAACAGAACAGGGTCTCAAATTTAGAAAACCAACTTATGCTTGCTTAAGGGGAAAGGTGAGTTGGGGTGCTGCATAAAACCAGAGATTGAAATGAGCACAGATAAAGTTCCTTAAGCCAAATATGGAATAGACAAGAGCTACTCCTTGCTCAACGAAATGGACTCAACACCGCATATTAAACGCCTAAGAATGTACCTGACTAGTAAGTATCTTAAAACCTATGGATTGCTATGTCTCCGAAAGAGAATCAAGCATGTGTACAGGGGCATAAACGCAGCAGTGATAGGATTGGAGAGGTTCGGTGAGCAAATGAAGACCCTTTGAAGTCATATTGCATGGTACCCATTCCACGGGTTTCAAATACCCAGGTTTAAGGTATTCTTCCTTCAGCTAAAAGATGCATGTGGAACCCAAGTATGATCAACCATGTGAACGGGAGACGTGTTCAAATATGTCTCAGTTTTCCTCCCCTGGTACTCGGGTGCAACATTACAGACGCTTTACTAACAGTCTCCCCACTTGGAGAGTCAGCGCCTTTAACCTCCTGTTTGGCCCAGTTTGCAATTTCTTGGAAGATGAACAGGAATAGCGAGAACCAATGAGAGACTAGCTGGAGGTGTCTGGACGGGCAAATTTAACTCTCATTTCCCACCAGGAAGAGGAAATAACCAAAGGCTCAGCGTGCCGTGCCGGAACCAGATTAGGGCCTGAAGCCATCCTGCGGTGTTGCGGCCAGGTGACAAGAAAGCGAGTTGAAGAAAGGAGCTCAGGGGCACTGTAATTCAAAAACCTGCAGAGTTATAAATGACAGCTATCGTCCAAAAATAGACTGAAGTAAGGCTGCCAAGAGGACTTGAAAGCGGGGCAGAATTGCAGGAAACCGATTTCAGGAGGTAGACTGGAATTGCATTGAAAGCATAGGAAAAGAGGCAGAACGTCCACAATGATGCACTTGGCCAAAAAGGGCGTATGCATTTTTTCCTGAATATATTCAGGAAAAAACGCATACGCCCTTTTTGGCCAACCCAGCAAGCTTGCAAAGGAAATCTGCACTACAATGAAGTCTCACTTCCCCCCGGTCAAAAGGGCCATCTGAAGAAAGTGTAAAATCCAGAAAGGCAGGACAGGCCATGGAGAAATGGGAGCCTTGTTATGCTGATGGGCGGGATGTAAATTGCCAACAACCACTCGGGAGAAGTGTATGGTGTTTCCTGAAACATCTAAAAAACAAAGCAACAGAGCCTAGGGCACTTCCACTTATGGTCCTATAGCTTAGGGAAATTAAAATCAAAAAGACACAGCCACCCCAAAGTTTGGAACGGCTCTGTTTACAAGAACCTCGTTTACAGTACAAGTTCAACATCGCAGAAAGTGAAAAATGGATAAAGAAGTTGTGGTATTTACTTACAAAGCAATATCACTCAGCAATGAAATCTGTGTCATCAGGCCCTTAGCAGCACAATGAGTGGATTCAGGTATGATGATTCTAACTGAAATAAGTCACACAGAAAAAGAAACATCATAAGATATCAGTAATACACAGAATGTAAACTTGGCTACACAGGAACTGAATTACAGAACAGAACAGGGTCTCAAATTTAGAAAACCAACTTATTCTTGCTTAAGGGTAAAGGTGAGTTGGGGTGCTGCATAAAACCAGAGATTGAAATGAGCACAGATAAAGTTCCTTAAGCCAAATATGGAATAGACAAGAGCTACTCCTTGCTCAACGAAATGGACTCAACACCGCATATTAAACGCCTAAGAAGGTACCTGTCTAGTAAGTATCTTAAAACCTATGGATTGCTATGTCTCCAAAAGAGAATCAAGCATGTGTACAGGGGCATAAACGCAGCAGTGATAGGATTGGAGAGGTTCGTGAGCAAATGAAGACCCTTTGAAGTCATATTGCATGGTACCCATTACACGGGTCTCAACTCTCCAGGTTTAAGGTATTCTTCCTTCAGCTAAAACATGCATGTGGAACCCAGAGTATGATCAACCATGTGAACGGGAGACGTGTTCAAATATGTCTCAGTTTTCCTCCCCTGGTACTCGGGTGCAACATTCCAGACGCTTTACTAACACTCTCCCGACTTGGAGAGTCAGTCCCTTTAACCTCCTGTTTGGCCCAGTTTGCAATTTCTGCGGAAGGTGAACAGGAATAGCGAGAACCAATGAGAGACTAGCTGGAGGTGTCTGGACGGGCAAATTTAACTCTCATTTCCCACCAGGAAGATGAATTAACCAAAGGCTCAGCGTGCCGTGCCGGAACCAGATTAGGGCCTGAAGCCATCCTGCGGTGTTGCGGCCAGCTCACAAGAAAGCGAGTTGTAGAAAGGAGCTCAGGGGCACTGTAATTCACAAACCTGCAGAGTTATAAATGACAGCTATCGTCCAAAAATAGACTGAAGTAAGGCTGCCAAGAGGACTTGAAAGCGGGGCAGAATTGCAGGAAACCGATTTCAGGAGGTAGACTGGAATTGCATTGAAAGCATAGGAAAAGAGGCAGAACGTCCACAATGATGCACTTGGCCAAAAAGGGCGTATGCGTTTTTTCCTGAATATATTCAGGAAAAAACGCATACGCCCTTTTTGGCCAACCAAGCAAGCTTGCAAAGGAAATCTGCACTACAATGAAGTCTCACTTCCCCCCGGTCAAAAGGGCCATCTGAAAAAAGTGTAAAATCCAGAAAGGCAGGACAGGCCATGGAGAACTGGGAGCCTTGTTATGATGATGGGCGGGATGTAAATTGCCAACAACCACTCGGGAGAAGTGTATGGTGTTTCCTGAAACATCTAAAAAACAAAGCAACAGAGCCTAGGGCACTTCCACTTATGGTCCTATAGCTTAGGGAATTTAAAATCAAAAAGACACAGCCACCCCAAAGTTTGGAACGGCTCTGTTTACAAGAACCTCGTTTACAGTACAAGTTCAACATCGCAGAAATTGAAAAATGGATAAAGAAGTTGTGGTATTTACTTACAAAGCAATATCACTCAGCAATGAAATCTGTGTCATCAGGCCCTTAGCAGCACAATGAGTGGATTCAGGTATGATGATTCTAACTGAAATAAGTCACACAGAAAAAGAAACATCATAAGATATCAGTAATACACGGAATGTAAACTTGGCTACACAGGAACTGAATTACAGAACAGAACAGGGTCTCAAATTTAGAAAACCAACTTATGCTTGCTTAAGGGGAAAGGTGAGTTGGGGTGCTGCATAAAACCAGAGATTGAAATGAGCACAGATAAAGTTCCTTAAGCCAAATATGGAATAGACAAGAGCTACTCCTTGCTCAACGAAATGGACTCAACACCGCATATTAAACGCCTAAGAATGTACCTGACTAGTAAGTATCTTAAAACCTATGGATTGCTATGTCTCCGAAACAGAATCAAGCATGTGTACAGGGGCATAAACGCAGCAGTGATAGGATTGGAGAGGTTCGGTGAGCAAATGAAGACCCTTTGAAGTCATATTGCATGGTACCCATTCCACGGGTTTCAACTACCCAGGTTTTAGGTATTCTTCCTTCAGCTAAAACATGCATGTGGAACCCAAGTATGATCAACCATGTGAACGGGAGACGTGTTCAAATACGTCTCAGTTTTCCTCCCCTGGTACTCGGGTGCAACATTCCAGACGCTTTACTAACACTCTCCCCACTTGGAAAGTCAGCGCCTTTAACCTCCTGTTTGGCCCAGTTTGCAATTTCTGCGGAAGATGAACAGGAATAGTGAGAACCAATGAGAGGCTAGCTGGAGGTGTCTGGACGGGCAAATTTAACTCTCATTTCCCACCAGGAAGAGGAATTAACCAAAGGCTCAGCGTGCCGTGCCGGAACCAGATTAGGGCCTGAAGCCATCCTGCGGTGTTGCGGCCAGCTCAAAAGAAAGCGAGTTGAAGAAAGGAGCTCAGGGGCACTGTAATTCACAAACCTACAGAGTTATAAATGACAGCTATCGTCCAAAAATAGACTGAAGTAAGGCTGCCAAGAGGACTTGAAAGCGGGGCAGAATTGCAGGAAACCGATTTCAGGAGGTAGACTGGAATTGCATTGAAAGCATAGGAAAAGAGGCAGAACGTCCACAATGATGCACTTGGCCAAAAAGGGCGTATGCGTTTTTTCCTGAATATATTCAGGAAAAAACGCATACGCCCTTTTTGGCCAACCAAGCAAGCTTGCAAAGGAAATCTGCACTACAATGAAGTCTCACTTCACCCTGGTCAAAAGGGCCATCTGAAAAAAGTGTAAAATCCAGAAAGGCAGGACAGGCCATGTAGAACTGGGAGCATTGTTATACTGAAGGGCGGGATGTAAATTGCCAACAAACACTCGGGAGAAGTGTATGGTGTTTCCTGAAACATCTAAAAAACAAAGCAACAGAGCCTAGGGCACTTCCACTTATGGTCCTATAGCTTAGGGAATTTAAAATCAAAAAGACACAGCCACCCCAAAGTTTTGAACGGCTCTGTTTACAAGAACCTCGTTTACAGTACAAGTTCAACATCGCAGAAAGTGAAAAATGGATAAAAAAGTTGTGGTATTTACTTACAAAGCAATATCACTCAGCAATGAAATCTGTGTCATCAGGACCTTAGCAGCACAATGAGTGGATTCAGGAATGATGATTCTAACTGAAATAAGTCACACAGAAAAAGAAACATCATAAGATATCAGTAATACACGGAATGGAAACTTGGCTACACAGGAACTGAATTACAGAACAGAACAGGGTCTCAAATTTAGAAAACCAACTTATGCTTGCTTAAGGGGAAAGGTGAGTTGGGGTGCTGCATAAAACCAGAGATTGAAATGAGCACAGATAAAGTTCCTTAAGCCAAATATGGAATAGACAAGAGCTACTCCTTGCTCAACGAAATGGACTCAACACCGCATATTAAACGCCTAAGAATGTACCTGACTAGTAAGTATCTTAAAACCTATGGATTGCTATGTCTCCGAAAGAGAATCAAGCATGTGTACAGGGGCATAAACGCAGCAGTGATAGGATTGGAGAGGTTCGGTGAGCAAATGAAGACCCTTTGAAGTCATATTGCATGGTACCCATTCCACGGGTTTCAAATACACAGGTTTAAGGTATTCTTCCTTCAGCTAAAACATGCATGTGGAACCCAAGTATGATCAACCATGTGAACGGGAGACGTGTTCAAATATGTCTCAGTTTTCCTTCCCTGGTACTCGGGTGCAACATTCCAGACGCTTTACTAACACTCTCCCCACTTGGAAAGTCAGCGCCTTTAACCTCCTGTTTGTCCCAGTTTGCAATTTCTGCGGAAGATGAACAGGAATAGCGAGAACTAATGAGAGGCTAGCTGGAGGTGTCTGGACGGGCAAATTTAACTCTCATTTCCCACCAGGAAGAGGAAATAACCAAAGGCTCAGCATGCCGTGCCGGAACCAGATTAGGGCCTGAAGACATCCTGCGGTGTTGTGGCCAGGTCACAAGAAAGCGAGTTGAAGAAAGGAGCTCAGGGGCACTGTAATTCACAAACCTGCAGAGTTATAAATGACAGCTATCGTCCAAAAATAGACTGAAGTAAGGCTGCCAAGAGGACTTGAAAGCGGGGCAGAATTGCAGGAAACCGATTTCAGGAGGTAGACTGGAATTGCATTGAAAGCATAGGAAAAGAGGCAGAACGTCCACAATGATGCACTTGGCCAAAAAGGGCGTATGCGTTTTTTCCTGAATATATTCAGGAAAAAACGCATACGCACTTTTTGGCCAACCAAGCAAGCTTGCAAAGGAAATCTGCACTACAATGAAGTCTCACTTCCCCCCGGTCAAAAGGGCCATCTGAAAAAAGTGTAAAATCCAGAAAGGCAGGACAGGCCATGGAGAACTGGGAGCCTTGTTATGATGATGGGCGGGATGTAAATTGCCAACAACCACTCGGGAGAAGTGTATGGTGTTTCCAGAAACATCTAAAAAACAAAGCAACAGAGCCTAGGGCACTTCCAATTATGGTCCTATAGCTTAGGGAAATTAAAATCAAAAAGACACAGCCACCCCAAAGTTCGGAACGGCTCTGTTTACAAGAACCTCGTTTAAAGTACAAGTTCAACATCGCAGAAAGTGAAAAATGGATAAAGAAGTTGTGGTATTCACTTACAAAGCAATATCACTCAGCAATGAAATCTATGTCATCAGGCCCTTAGCAGCACAATGAGTGGATTCAGGTATGATGATTCTAACTGAAATAAGTCACACAGAAAAAGAAACATCATAAGATATCAGTAATACACGGAATGGAAACTTGGCTACACAGGAACTGAATTGCAGAACAGAACAGGGTCTCAAATTTAGAAAACCAACTTATGCTTGCTTAAGGGGAAAGGTGAGTTGGGGTGCTGCATAAAACCAGAGATTGAAATGAGCACAGATAAAGTTCCTTAAGCCAAATATGGAATAGACAAGAGCTACTCCTTGCTCAACGAAATGGACTCAACACCGCATATTAAACGCCTAAGAATGTACCTGACTAGTAAGTATCTTAAAACCTATGGATTGCTATGTCTCCGAAACAGAATCAAGCATGTGTACAGGGGCATAAATGAAGCAGTGATAGGATTGGAGAGGTTCGGTGATCAAATGAAGACCCTTTGAAGGCATATTGCATGGTACCCATTCCACGGGTTTCAACTACCCAGGTTTTAGGTATTCTTCCTTCAGCTAAAACATGCATGTGGAACCCAAGTATGATCAACCATGTGAACGGGAGACGTGTTCAAATATGTCTCAGTTTTCCTCCCCTGGTACTCGGGTGCAACATTCCAGACGCTTTACTAACACTCTCCCCACTTGGAAAGTCAGCGCCTTTAACCTCCTCTTTGGCCCAGTTTGCAATTTCTGCGGAAGATGAACAGGAATAGCGAGAACCAATGAGAGGCTAGCTGGAGGTGTCTGGACGGGCAAATTTAACTCTCATTTCCCACCAGGAAGAGGAAATAACCAAAGGCTCAGCGTGCCGTACCGGAACCAGATTAGGGCCTGAAGCCATCCTGCGGTGTTGCGGCCAGCTCAAAAGAAAGCGAGTTGAAGAAAGGAGCTCAGGGGCACTGTAATTCACAAACCTGCAGAGTTATAAATGACAGCTATCATCCAAAAATAGACTAAAGTAAGGCTGCCAAGAGGACTTGAAAGCGGGGCAGAATTGCAGGAAACCGATTTCAGGAGGTAGACTGGAATTGCATTGAAAGCATAGGAAAAGAGGCAGAACGTCCACAATGATGCACTTGGCCAAAAAGGGCGTATGCGTTTTTTCCTGAATATATTCAGGAAAAAACGCATACGCCCTTTTTGGCCAACCAAGCAAGCTTGCAAAGGAAATCTGCACTACAATGAAGTCTCACTTCCCCCCGGTCAAAAGGGCCATCAGAATAAAGTGTAAAATCCAGAAAGGCAGGACAGGCCATGGAGAACTGAGAGCCTTGTTATGCTGAGGGGCGGGATGTAAATTGCCAACAGACACTCGGGAGAAGTGTATGGTGTTTCCTGAAACATCTAAAAAACAAAGCAACAGAGCCTAGGGCACTTCCACTTATGGTCCTATAGCTTAGGGAAATTAAAATCAAAAAGACACAGCCACCCCAAAGTTTGGGACGCCTCCGTTTACAAGAACCTCGTTAACCGTACAAGTTCAATATCACAGAAAGTGAAAAATGGATAAAGAACTTGTGGTACTTACGTACAATGCAGTATCACTCAGCAATGAAATCTATGTCATCAGGCCCGTAGCAGCATAATGAGTGGATTCAGGTACGATGATTCTAACTGAAATAAGTCACACAGAAAAAGAAACATCATAAGATATCACTAATACACGGAATGTAAACTTGGCTACACAGGAACTGCATTCCAAAACAGAACAGGGTCTCAAATTTAGAAAACCAACTTATGCTTGCTTAAGGGGAAAGGTGAGTTGGGGTGCTGCATAAAACCAGAGATTGAAATGAGCACAGATAAAGTTCCTTAAGCCAAATATGGAATAGAGAAGAGCTACTCCTTGCTCAACGAAATGGACTCAAAACCCCATATTAAACGCCTAAGAATGTACCTGACTAGTAAGTATCTTAAAACCTATGGATTGCTATGTCTCCGAAAGAGAATCAAGCATGTGTACAGGGGCATAAACGCAGCAGTGATAGGATTGGAGAGGTTCGGTGAGCAAATGAAGACCCTTTGAAGTCATATTGCATGGTACCCATTCCACGGGTTTCAACTACCCAGGTTTAAGGTATTCTTCCTTCAGCTAAAACATGCATGTGGAACCTAGAGTATGATCAACCATGTGATCGGGAGACGTGTTCAAATATGTCTCAGTTTTCGTACCCTGGTACTCGGGTGCAACATTCCAGACGCTTTACTAACACTCTCCCCACTTGGAGAGTCAGTCCCTTTAACCTCCTGTTTGGCCCAGTTTGCAATTTCTGCGGAAGATGAACAGGAATAGTGAGAACCAATGAGAGGCTAGCTGGAGGTGTCTGAACGGGCAAATTTAACTCTCATTTCCCACCAGGAAGAGGAATTAACCAAAGGCTCAGCGTGCGGGGCCGGAACCAGATTAGGGCCTGAAGCCATCCTGCGGTGTTGCGGCCAGGTCACAAGAAAGCGAGTTGAAGAAAGGAGCTCAGGGGCACTGTAATTCACAAACCTGCAGAGTTATAAATGACAGCTATCGTCCAAAAATAGACTGAAGTAAGGCTGCCAAGAGGACTTGAAAGCGGGGCAGAATTGCAGGAAACCGATTTCAGGAGGTAGACTGGAATTGCATTGAAAGCATAGGAAAAGAGGCAGAACGTCCATAATGATGCACTTGGCCAAAAAGGGTGTATGCGTTTTTTCCTGAATATATTCAGGAAAAAATGCATACGCCCTTTTTGGCCAACCAAGCAAGCTTGCAAAAGAAATCTGCACTACAATGAAGTCTCACTTCCCCCCGGTCAAAAGGGCCATCTGAAAAAAGTGTAAAATCCAGAAAGGCAGGACAGGCCATGGAGAACTGGGAGCCTTGTTAGGCTCATGGGCGGGATGTAAATTGCCAACAACCACTCGGGAGAAGTGTATGGTGTTTCTTGAAACATCTAAAATACAAAGCAACAGAGCCTAGGGCACTTCCACTTATGGTCCTATAGCTTAGGGAATTTAAAATCAAAAAGACACAGCCACCCCAAAGTTTGGAACGGCTCTGTTTACAAGAACCTCGTTTACAGTACAAGTTCAACATCACAGAAATTGAAAAATGGATAAAGAAGTTGTGGTATTTACTTACAAAGCAATATCACTCAGCAATGAAATCTGTGTCATCAGGCCCTTAGCAGCACAATGAGTGGATTCAGGTATGATGATTCTAACTGAAATAAGTCACACAGAAAAAGAAACATCATAAGATATCAGTAATACACGGAATGGAAACTTGGCTACACAGGAACTGAATTACAGAACAGAACAGGGTCTCAAATTTAGAAAACCAACTTATGCTTGCTTAAGGGGAAAGGTGAGTTGGGGTGCTGCATAAAACCAGAGATTGAAATGAGCACAGATAAAGTTCCTTAAGCCAAATATGGAATAGACAAGAGCTACTCCTTGCTCAACGAAATGGACTCAACACCGCATATTAAACGCCTAAGAATGTACCTGACTAGTAAGTATCTTAAAACCTATGGATTGCTATGTCTCCGAAAGAGAATCAAGCATGTGTACAGGGGCATAAATGCAGCAGTGATAGGATTGGAGAGGTTCGGTGAGCAAATGAAGACCCTTTGAAGTCATATTGCATGGTACCCATTCCACGGGTTTCAAATACCCAGGTTTAAGGTATTCTTCCTTCAGCTAAAAGATGCATGTGGAACCCAAGTATGATCAACCATGTGAACGGGAGACGTGTTCAAATATGTCTCAGTTTTCCTCCCCTGGTACTCGGGTGCAACATTCCAGACGCTTTACTAACAGTCTCCCCACTTGGAGAGTCAGCGCCTTTAACCTCCTGTTTGGCCCAGTTTGCAATTTCTTGGAAGATGAACAGGAATAGCGAGAACCAATGAGAGACTAGCTGGAGGTGTCTGGACGGGCAAATTTAACTCTCATTTCCCACCAGGAAGAGGAAATAACCAAAGGCTCAGCGTGCCGTGCCGGAACCAGATTAGGGCCTGAAGCCATCCTGCGGTGTTGCGGCCAGGTGACAAGAAAGCGAGTTGAAGAAAGGAGCTCAGGGGCACTGTAATTCACAAACCTGCAGAGTTATAAATGACAGCTATCGTCCAAAAATAGACTGAAGTAAGGCTGCCAAGAGGACTTGAAAGCGGGGCAGAATTGCAGGAAACCGATTTCAGGAGGTAGACTGGAATTGCATTGAAAGCATAGGAAAAGAGGCAGAACGTCCACAATGATGCACTTGGCCAAAAAGGGCGTATGCGTTTTTTCCTGAATATATTCAGGAAAAAACGCATACGCACTTTTTGGCCAACCAAGCAAGCTTGCAAAGGAAATCTGCACTACAATGAAGTCTCACTTCCCCCCGGTCAAAAGGGCCATCTGAAAAAAGTGTAAAATCCAGAAAGGCAGGACAGGCCATGGAGAACTGGGAGCCTTGTTATGCTGATGGGCGGGATGTAAATTGCCAACAACCACTCCGGAGAAGTGTATGGTGTTTCCTGAAACATCTAAAAAACAAAGCAACAGAGCCTAGGGCACTTCCACTTATGGTCCTATAGCTTAGGGAATTTAAAATCAAAAAGACACAGCCACCCCAAAGTTTGGAACGGCTCTGTTTACAAGAACCTCGTTTACAGTACAAGTTCAACATCGCAGAAAGTGAAAAATGGATAAAGAAGTTGTGGTATTTACTTACAAAGCAATATCACTCAGCAATGAAATCTGTGTCATCAGGCCCTTAGCAGCACAATGAGTGGATTCAGGTATGATGATTCTAACTGAAATAAGTCACACAGAAAAAGAAACATCATAAGATATCAGTAATACACGGAATGTAAACTTGGCTACACAGGAACTGAATTACAGAACAGAACAGGGTCTCAAATTTAGAAAACCAACTTATGCTTGCTTAAGGGGAAAGGTGAGTTGGGGTGCTGCATAAAACCAGAGATTGAAATGAGCACAGATAAAGTTCCTTAAGCCAAATATGGAATAGACAAGAGCTACTCCTTGCTCAACGAAATGGACTCAACACCGCATATTAAACGCCTAAGAATGTACCTGACTAGTAAGTATCTTAAAACCTATGGATTGCTATGTCTCCGAAAGAGAATCAAGCATGTGTACAGGGGCATAAACGCAGCAGTGATAGGATTGGAGAGGTTCGGTGAGCAAATGAAGACCCTTTGAAGTCATATTGCATGGTACCCATTCCACGGGTTTCAAATACACAGCTTTAAGGTATTCTTCCTTCAGCTAAAACATGCATGTGGAACCCAAGTATGATCAACCATGT
Source organism: Delphinus delphis (assembly GCF_949987515.2). Classification (NCBI taxonomy): domain Eukaryota; kingdom Metazoa; phylum Chordata; class Mammalia; order Artiodactyla; family Delphinidae; genus Delphinus; species Delphinus delphis. The sequence goes on from NW_027192711.1 coordinate 427,747, forward strand.
GAACGGGAGACGTGTTCAAATATGTCTCAGTTTTCCTTCCCTGGTACTCGGGTGCAACATTCCAGACGCTTTACTAACACTCTCCCCACTTGGAAAGTCAGCGCCTTTAACCTCCTGTTTGTCCCAGTTTGCAATTTCTGCGGAAGATGAACAGGAATAGCGAGAACCAATGAGAGGCTAGCTGGAGGTGTCTGGACGGGCAAATTTAACTCTCATTTCCCACCAGGAAGAGGAAATAACCAAAGGCTCAGCATGCCGTGCCGGAACCAGATTAGGGCCTGAAGACATCCTGCGGTGTTGTGGCCAGGTCACAAGAAAGCGAGTTGAAGAAAGGAGCTCAGGGGCACTGTAATTCACAAACCTGCAGAGTTATAAATGACAGCTATCGTCCAAAAATAGACTGAAGTAAGGCTGCCAAGAGGACTTGAAAGCGGGGCAGAATTGCAGGAAACCGATTTCAGGAGGTAGACTGGAATTGCATTGAAAGCATAGGAAAAGAGGCAGAACGTCCACAATGATGCACTTGGCCAAAAAGGGCGTATGCGTTTTTTCCTGAATATATTCAGGAAAAAACGCATACGCACTTTTTGGCCAACCAAGCAAGCTTGCAAAGGAAATCTGCACTACAATGAAGTCTCACTTCCCCCCGGTCAAAAGGGCCATCTGAAAAAAGTGTAAAATCCAGAAAGGCAGGACAGGCCATGGAGAACTGGGAGCCTTGTTATGATGATGGGCGGGATGTAAATTGCCAACAACCACTCGGGAGAAGTGTATGGTGTTTCCAGAAACATCTAAAAAACAAAGCAACAGAGCCTAGGGCACTTCCAATTATGGTCCTATAGCTTAGGGAAATTAAAATCAAAAAGACACAGCCACCCCAAAGTTCGGAACGGCTCTGTTTACAAGAACCTCGTTTAAAGTACAAGTTCAACATCGCAGAAAGTGAAAAATGGATAAAGAAGTTGTGGTATTCACTTACAAAGCAATATCACTCAGCAATGAAATCTATGTCATCAGGCCCTTAGCAGCACAATGAGTGGATTCAGGTATGATGATTCTAACTGAAATAAGTCACACAGAAAAAGAAACATCATAAGATATCAGTAATACACGGAATGGAAACTTGGCTACACAGGAACTGAATTGCAGAACAGAACAGGGTCTCAAATTTAGAAAACCAACTTATGCTTGCTTAAGGGGAAAGGTGAGTTGGGGTGCTGCATAAAACCAGAGATTGAAATGAGCACAGATAAAGTTCCTTAAGCCAAATATGGAATAGACAAGAGCTACTCCTTGCTCAACGAAATGGACTCAACACCGCATATTAAACGCCTAAGAATGTACCTGACTAGTAAGTATCTTAAAACCTATGGATTGCTATGTCTCCGAAACAGGATCAAGCATGTGTACAGGGGCATAAATGAAGCAGTGATAGGATTGGAGAGGTTCGGTGATCAAATGAAGACCCTTTGAAGGCATATTGCATGGTACCCATTCCACGGGTTTCAACTACCCAGGTTTTAGGTATTCTTCCTTCAGCTAAAACATGCATGTGGAACCCAAGTATGATCAACCATGTGAACGGGAGACGTGTTCAAATATGTCTCAGTTTTCCTCCCCTGGTACTCGGGTGCAACATTCCAGACGCTTTACTAACACTCTCCCCACTTGGAAAGTCAGCGCCTTTAACCTCCTCTTTGGCCCAGTTTGCAATTTCTGCGGAAGATGAACAGGAATAGCGAGAACCAATGAGAGGCTAGCTGGAGGTGTCTGGACGGGCAAATTTAACTCTCATTTCCCACCAGGAAGAGGAAATAACCAAAGGCTCAGCGTGCCGTACCGGAACCAGATTAGGGCCTGAAGCCATCCTGCGGTGTTGCGGCCAGCTCAAAAGAAAGCGAGTTGAAGAAAGGAGCTCAGGGGCACTGTAATTCACAAACCTGCAGAGTTATAAATGACAGCTATCATCCAAAAATAGACTAAAGTAAGGCTGCCAAGAGGACTTGAAAGCGGGGCAGAATTGCAGGAAACCGATTTCAGGAGGTAGACTGGAATTGCATTGAAAGCATAGGAAAAGAGGCAGAACGTCCACAATGATGCACTTGGCCAAAAAGGGCGTATGCGTTTTTTCCTGAATATATTCAGGAAAAAACGCATACGCCCTTTTTGGCCAACCAAGCAAGCTTGCAAAGGAAATCTGCACTACAATGAAGTCTCACTTCCCCCCGGTCAAAAGGGCCATCAGAATAAAGTGTAAAATCCAGAAAGGCAGGACAGGCCATGGAGAACTGAGAGCCTTGTTATGCTGAGGGGCGGGATGTAAATTGCCAACACACACTCGGGAGAAGTGTATGGTGTTTCCTGAAACATCTAAAAAACAAAGCAACAGAGCCTAGGGCACTTCCACTTATGGTCCTATAGCTTAGGGAAATTAAAATCAAAAAGACACAGCCACCCCAAAGTTTGGGACGCCTCCGTTTACAAGAACCTCGTTTACCGTACAAGTTCAATATCACAGAAAGTGAAAAATGGATAAAGAACTTGTGGTACTTACGTACAATGCAGTATCACTCAGCAATGAAATCTATGTCATCAGGCCCGTAGCAGCATAATGAGTGGATTCAGGTACGATGATTCTAACTGAAATAAGTCACACAGAAAAAGAAACATCATAAGATATCACTAATACACGGAATGTAAACTTGGCTACACAGGAACTGCATTCCAAAACAGAACAGGGTCTCAAATTTAGAAAACCAACTTATGCTTGCTTAAGGGGAAAGGTGAGTTGGGGTGCTGCATAAAACCAGAGATTGAAATGAGCACAGATAAAGTTCCTTAAGCCAAATATGGAATAGAGAAGAGCTACTCCTTGCTCAACGAAATGGACTCAAAACCCCATATTAAACGCCTAAGAATGTACCTGACTAGTAAGTATCTTAAAACCTATGGACTGCTATGTCTCCGAAAGAGAATCAAGCATGTGTACAGGGGCATAAACGCAGCAGTGATAGGATTGGAGAGGTTCGGTGAGCAAATGAAGACCCTTTGAAGTCATATTGCATGGTACCCATTCCACGGGTTTCAACTACCCAGGTTTAAGGTATTCTTCCTTCAGCTAAAACATGCATGTGGAACCTAGAGTATGATCAACCATGTGATCGGGAGACGTGTTCAAATATGTCTCAGTTTTCGTACCCTGGTACTCGGGTGCAACATTCCAGACGCTTTACTAACACTCTCCCCACTTGGAGAGTCAGTCCCTTTAACCTCCTGTTTGGCCCAGTTTGCAATTTCTGCGGAAGATGAACAGGAATAGCGAGAACCAATGAGAGGCTAGCTGGAGGTGTCTGAACGGGCAAATTTAACTCTCATTTCCCACCAGGAAGAGGAATTAACCAAAGGCTCAGCGTGCCGGGCCGGAACCAGATTAGGGCCTGAAGCCATCCTGCGGTGTTGCGGCCAGCTCAAAAGAAACCGAGTTGAAGAAAGGAGCTCAGGGGCACTGTAATTCACAAACCTGCAGAGTTATAAATGACAGCTATCGTCCAAAAATAGACTGAAGTAAGGCTGCCAAGAGGACTTGAAAGCGGGGCAGAATTGCAGGAAACCGATTTCAGGAGGTAGACTGGAATTGCATTGAAAGCATAGGAAAAGAGGCAGAACGTCCACAATGATGCACTTGGCCAAAAAGGGCGTATGCGTTTTTTCCTGAATATATTCAGGAAAAAACGCATACGCCCTTTTTGGCCAACCAAGCAAGCTTGCAAAGGAAATCTGCACTACAATGAAGTCTCACTTCCCCCCGGTCAAAAGGGCCATCTGAAAAAAGTGTAAAATCCAGAAAGGCAGGACAGGCCATGGAGAACTGGGAGCCTTGTTAGGCTCATGGGCGGGATGTAAATTGCCAACAACCACTCGGGAGAAGTGTATGGTGTTTCTTGAAACATCTAAAATACAAAGCAACAGAGCCTAGGGCACTTCCACTTATGGTCCTATAGCTTAGGGAATTTAAAATCAAAAAGACACAGCCACCCCAAAGTTTGGAACGGCTCTGTTTACAAGAACCTCTTTTACAGTACAAGTTCAACATCGCAGAAAGTGAAAAATGGATAAAGAAGTTGTGGTATTTACTTACAAAGCAATATCACTCAGCAATGAAATCTATGTCATCAGGCCCTTAGCAGCACAATGAGTGGATTCAGGTATGATGATTCTAACTGAAATAAGTCACACAGAAAAAGAAACATCATAAGATATCAGTAATACACGGAATGGAAACTTGGCTACACAGGAACTGAATTACAGAACAGAACAGGGTCTCAAATTTAGAAAACCAACTTATGCTTGCTTAAGGGGAAAGGTGAGTTGGGGTGCTGCATAAAACCAGAGATTGAAATGAGCACAGATAAAGTTCCTTAAGCCAAATATGGAATAGACAAGAGCTACTCCTTGCTCAACGAAATGGACTCAACACCGCATATTAAACGCCTAAGAATGTACCTGACTAGTAAGTATCTTAAAACCTATGGATTGCTATGTCTCCGAAAGAGAATCAAGCATGTGTTCAGGGGCATAAACGCAGCAGTGATAGGATTGGAGAGGTTCGGTGAGCAAATGAAGACCCTTTGAAGTCATATTGCATGGTACCCATTCCACGGGTTTCAAATACCCAGGTTTAAGGTATTCTTCCTTCAGCTAAAAGATGCATGTGGAACCCAAGTATGATCAACCATGTGAACGGGAGACGTGTTCAAATATGTCTCAGTTTTCCTCCCCTGGTACTCGGGTGCAACATTCCAGACGCTTTACTAACAGTCTCCCCACTTGGAGAGTCAGCGCCTTTAACCTCCTGTTTGGCCCAGTTTGCAATTTCTTGGAAGATGAACAGGAATAGCGAGAACCAATGAGAGACTAGCTGGAGGTGTCTGGACGGGCAAATTTAACTCTCATTTCCCACCAGGAAGAGGAAATAACCAAAGGCTCAGCGTGCCGTGCCGGAACCAGATTAGGGCCTGAAGCCATCCTGCGGTGTTGCGGCCAGCTCAAAAGAAAGCGAGTTGAAGAAAGGAGCTCAGGGGCACTGTAATTCACAAACCTGCAGAGTTATAAATGACAGCTATCATCCAAAAATAGACTAAAGTAAGGCTGCCAAGAGGACTTGAAAGCGGGGCAGAATTGCAGGAAACCGATTTCAGGAGGTAGACTGGAATTGCATTGAAAGCATAGGAAAAGAGGCAGAACGTCCACAATGATGCACTTGGCCAAAAAGGGCGTATGCGTTTTTTCCTGAATATATTCAGTAAAAAACGCATACGCCCTTTTTGGCCAACCAAGCAAGCTTGCAAAGGAAATCTGCACTACAATGAAGTCTCACTTCCCCCCGGTCAAAAGGGCCATCAGAATAAAGTGTAAAATCCAGAAAGGCAGGACAGGCCATGGAGAACTGAGAGCCTTGTTATGCTGAGGGGCGGGATGTAAATTGCCAACACACACTCGGGAGAAGTGTATGGTGTTTCCTGAAACATCTAAAAAACAAAGCAACAGAGCCTAGGGCACTTCCACTTATGGTCCTATAGCTTAGGGAAATTAAAATCAAAAAGACACAGCCACCCCAAAGTTTGGGACGCCTCCGTTTACAAGAACCTCGTTTACCGTACAAGTTCAATATCACAGAAAGTGAAAAATGGATAAAGAACTTGTGGTACTTACGTACAATGCAGTATCACTCAGCAATGAAATCTATGTCATCAGGCCCGTAGCAGCATAATGAGTGGATTCAGGTACGATGATTCTAACTGAAATAAGTCACACAGAAAAAGAAACATCATAAGATATCACTAATACACGGAATGTAAACTTGGCTACACAGGAACTGCATTCCAAAACAGAACAGGGTCTCAAATTTAGAAAACCAACTTATGCTTGCTTAAGGGGAAAGGTGAGTTGGGGTGCTGCATAAAACCAGAGATTGAAATGAGCACAGATAAAGTTCCTTAAGCCAAATATGGAATAGAGAAGAGCTACTCCTTGCTCAACGAAATGGACTCAAAACCCCATATTAAACGCCTAAGAATGTACCTGACTAGTAAGTATCTTAAAACCTATGGACTGCTATGTCTCCGAAAGAGAATCAAGCATGTGTACAGGGGCATAAACGCAGCAGTGATAGGATTGGAGAGGTTCGGTGAGCAAATGAAGACCCTTTGAAGTCATATTGCATGGTACCCATTCCACGGGTTTCAACTACCCAGGTTTAAGGTATTCTTCCTTCAGCTAAAACATGCATGTGGAACCTAGAGTATGATCAACCATGTGATCGGGAGACGTGTTCAAATATGTCTCAGTTTTCGTACCCTGGTACTCGGGTGCAACATTCCAGACGCTTTACTAACACTCTCCCCACTTGGAGAGTCAGTCCCTTTAACCTCCTGTTTGGCCCAGTTTGCAATTTCTGCGGAAGATGAACAGGAATAGCGAGAACCAATGAGAGGCTAGCTGGAGGTGTCTGAACGGGCAAATTTAACTCTCATTTCCCACCAGGAAGAGGAATTAACCAAAGGCTCAGCGTGCCGGGCCGGAACCAGATTAGGGCCTGAAGCCATCCTGCGGTGTTGCGGCCAGCTCAAAAGAAACCGAGTTGAAGAAAGGAGCTCAGGGGCACTGTAATTCACAAACCTGCAGAGTTATAAATGACAGCTATCGTCCAAAAATAGACTGAAGTAAGGCTGCCAAGAGGACTTGAAAGCGGGGCAGAATTGCAGGAAACCGATTTCAGGAGGTAGACTGGAATTGCATTGAAAGCATAGGAAAAGAGGCAGAACGTCCACAATGATGCACTTGGCCAAAAAGGGCGTATGCGTTTTTTCCTGAATATATTCAGGAAAAAACGCATACGCCCTTTTTGGCCAACCAAGCAAGCTTGCAAAGGAAATCTGCACTACAATGAAGTCTCACTTCCCCCCGGTCAAAAGGGCCATCTGAAAAAAGTGTAAAATCCAGAAAGGCAGGACAGGCCATGGAGAACTGGGAGCCTTGTTAGGCTCATGGGCGGGATGTAAATTGCCAACAACCACTCGGGAGAAGTGTATGGTGTTTCTTGAAACATCTAAAATACAAAGCAACAGAGCCTAGGGCACTTCCACTTATGGTCCTATAGCTTAGGGAATTTAAAATCAAAAAGACACAGCCACCCCAAAGTTTGGAACGGCTCTGTTTACAAGAACCTCTTTTACAGTACAAGTTCAACATCGCAGAAAGTGAAAAATGGATAAAGAAGTTGTGGTATTTACTTACAAAGCAATATCACTCAGCAATGAAATCTGTGTCATCAGGCCCTTAGCAGCACAATGAGTGGATTCAGGTATGATGATTCTAACTGAAATAAGTCACACAGAAAAAGAAACATCATAAGATATCAGTAATACACGGAATGGAAACTTGGCTACACAGGAACTGAATTACAGAACAGAACAGGGTCTCAAATTTAGAAAACCAACTTATGCTTGCTTAAGGGGAAAGGTGAGTTGGGGTGCTGCATAAAACCAGAGATTGAAATGAGCACAGATAAAGTTCCTTAAGCCAAATATGGAATAGACAAGAGCTACTCCTTGCTCAACGAAATGGACTCAACACCGCATATTAAACGCCTAAGAATGTACCTGACTAGTAAGTATCTTAAAACCTATGGATTGCTATGTCTCCGAAAGAGAATCAAGCATGTGTTCAGGGGCATAAACGCAGCAGTGATAGGATTGGAGAGGTTCGGTGAGCAAATGAAGACCCTTTGAAGTCATATTGCATGGTACCCATTCCACGGGTTTCAAATACCCAGGTTTAAGGTATTCTTCCTTCAGCTAAAAGATGCATGTGGAACCCAAGTATGATCAACCATGTGAACGGGAGACGTGTTCAAATATGTCTCAGTTTTCCTCCCCTGGTACTCGGGTGCAACATTCCAGACGCTTTACTAACAGTCTCCCCACTTGGAGAGTCAGCGCCTTTAACCTCCTGTTTGGCCCAGTTTGCAATTTCTTGGAAGATGAACAGGAATAGCGAGAACCAATGAGAGACTAGCTGGAGGTGTCTGGACGGGCAAATTTAACTCTCATTTCCCACCAGGAAGAGGAAATAACCAAAGGCTCAGCGTGCCGTGCCGGAACCAGATTAGGGCCTGAAGCCATCCTGCGGTGTTGCGGCCAGGTGACAAGAAAGCGAGTTGAAGAAAGGAGCTCAGGGGCACTGTAATTCACAAACCTGCAGAGTTATAAATGACAGCTATCGTCCAAAAATAGACTGAAGTAAGGCTGCCAAGAGGACTTGAAAGCGGGGCAGAATTGCAGGAAACCGATTTCAGGAGGTAGACTGGAATTGCATTGAAAGCATAGGAAAAGAGGCAGAACGTCCACAATGATGCACTTGGCCAAAAAGGGCGTATGCGTTTTTTCCTGAATATATTCAGGAAAAAACGCATACGCCCTTTTTGGCCAACCAAGCAAGCTTGCAAAGGAAATCTGCACTACAATGAAGTCTCACTTCCCCCCGGTCAAAAGGGCCATCTGAAAAAAGTGTAAAATCCAGAAAGGCAGGACAGGCCATGGAGAACTGGGAGCCTTGTTAGGCTCATGGGCGGGATGTAAATTGCCAACAACCACTCGGGAGAAGTGTATGGTGTTTCTTGAAACATCTAAAATACAAAGCAACAGAGCCTAGGGCACTTCCACTTATGGTCCTATAGCTTAGGGAATTTAAAATCAAAAAGACACAGCCACCCCAAAGTTTGGAACGGCTCTGTTTACAAGAACCTCGTTTACAGTACAAGTTCAACATCGCAGAAATTGAAAAATGGATAAAGAAGTTGTGGTATTTACTTACAAAGCAATATCACTCAGCAATGAAATCTGTGTCATCAGGCCCTTAGCAGCACAATGAGTGGATTCAGGTATGATGATTCTAACTGAAATAAGTCACACAGAAAAAGAAACATCATAAGATATCAGTAATACACGGAATGGAAACTTGGCTACACAGGAACTGAATTACAGAACAGAACAGGGTCTCAAATTTAGAAAACCAACTTATGCTTGCTTAAGGGGAAAGGTGAGTTGGGGTGCTGCATAAAACCAGAGATTGAAATGAGCACAGATAAAGTTCCTTAAGCCAAATATGGAATAGACAAGAGGTACTCCTTGCTCAACGAAATGGACTCAACACCGCATATTAAACGCCTAAGAATGTACCTGACTAGTAAGTATCTTAAAACCTATGGATTGCTATGTCTCCGAAAGAGAATCAAGCATGTGTACAGGGGCATAAACGCAGCAGTGATAGGATTGGAGAGGTTCGGTGAGCAAATGAAGACCCTTTGAAGTCATATTGCATGGTACCCATTCCACGGGTTTCAAATACCCAGGTTTAAGGTATTCTTCCTTCAGCTAAAAGATGCATGTGGAACCCAAGTATGATCAACCATGTGAACGGGAGACGTGTTCAAATATGTCTCAGTTTTCCTCCCCTGGTACTCGGGTGCAACATTCCAGACGCTTTACTAACAGTCTCCCCACTTGGAGAGTCAGCGCCTTTAACCTCCTGTTTGGCCCAGTTTGCAATTTCTTGGAAGATGAACAGGAATAGCGAGAACCAATGAGAGACTAACTGGAGGTGTCTGGACGGGCAAATTTAACTCTCATTTCCCACCAGGAAGAGGAAATAACCAAAGGCTCAGCGTGCCGTGCCGGAACCAGATTAGGGCCTGAAGCCATCCTGCGGTGTTGCGGCCAGGTGACAAGAAAGCGAGTTGAAGAAAGGAGCTCAGGGGCACTGTAATTCACAAACCTGCAGAGTTATAAATGACAGCTATCGTCCAAAAATAGACTGAAGTAAGGCTGCCAAGAGGACTTGAAAGCGGGGCAGAATTGCAGGAAACCGATTTCAGGAGGTAGACTGGAATTGCATTGAAAGCATAGGAAAAGAGGGAGAACGTCCACAATGATGCACTTGGCCAAAAAGGGCGTATGCGTTTTTTCCTGAATATATTCAGGAAAAAACGCATACGCCCTTTTTGGCCAACCAAGCAAGCTTGCAAAGGAAATCTGCACTACAATGAAGTCTCACTTCCCCCCGGTCAAAAGGGCCATCTGAAAAAACTGTAAAATCCAGAAAGGCAGGACAGGCCATGGAGAACTGGGAGCCTTGTTATGCTGATGGGCGGGATGTAAATTGCCAACAACCACTCGGGAGAAGTGTATGGTGTTTCCTGAAACATCTAAAAAACAAAGCAACAGAGCCTAGGGCACTTCCACTTATGGTCCTATAGCTTAGGGAATTTAAAATCAAAAAGACACAGCCACCCCAAAGTTTGGAACGGCTCTGTTTACAAGAACCTCGTTTACAGTACAAGTTCAACATCGCAGAAAGTGAAAAATGGATAAAGAAGTTGTGGTATTTACTTACAAAGCAATATCACTCAGCAATGAAATCTGTGTCATCAGGCCCTTAGCAGCACAATGAGTGGATTCAGGTATGATGATTCTAACTGAAATAAGTCACACAGAAAAAGAAACATCATAAGATATCAGTAATACACGGAATGTAAACTTGGCTACACAGGAACTGAATTACAGAACAGAACAGGGTCTCAAATTTAGAAAACCAACTTATGCTTGCTTAAGGGGAAAGGTGAGTTGGGGTGCTGCATAAAACCAGAGATTGAAATGAGCACAGATAAAGTTCCTTAAGCCAAATATGGAATAGACAAGAGCTACTCCTTGCTCAACGAAATGGACTCAACACCCCATATTAAACGCCTAAGAATGTACCTGACTAGTAAGTATCTTAAAACCTATGGATTGCTATGTCTCCGAAAGAGAATCAAGCATGTGTACAGGGGCATGAACGCAGCAGTGATAGGATTGGAGAGGTTCGGTGAGCAAATGAAGACCCTTTGAAGTCATATTGCATGGTACCCATTACACGGGTCTCAACTCTCCAGGTTTAAGGTATTCTTCCTTCAGCTAAAACATGCATGTGGAACCCCGTGTATGATCTACCGTGTGAACGGGAGACGTGTTCAAATATGTCTCAGTTTTCCTCCCCTGGTACTCGGGTGCAACATTCCAGACGCTTTACTAACACTCTCCCCACTTGGAGAGTCAGTCCCTTTAACCTCCTGTTTGGCCCAGTTTGCAATTTCTGCGGAAGATGAACAGGAATAGCGAGAACCAATGAGAGGCTAGCTGGAGGTGTCTGAACGGGCAAATTTAACTCTCATTTCCCACCAGGAAGAGGAATTAACCAAAGGCTCAGCGTGCCGGACCGGAACCAGATTAGGGCCTGAAGCCATCCTGCGGTGTTGCGGCCAGGTCACAAGAAAGCGAGTTGAAGAAAGGAGCTCAGGGGCACTGTAATTCACAAACCTGCAGAGTTATAAATGACAGCTATCGTCCAAAAATAGACTGAAGTAAGGCTGCCAAGAGGACTTGAAAGCGGGGCAGAATTGCAGGAAACCGATTTCAGGAGGTAGACTGGAATTGCATTGAAAGCATAGGAAAAGAGGCAGAACGTCCGCAATGATGCACTTGGCCAAAAGGGCGTATGCGTTTTTTCCTGAATATATTCAGGAAAAAACGCATACGCCCTTTTTGGCCAACCAAGCAAGCTTGCAAAGGAAATCTGCACTACAATGAAGTCTCACTTCCCCCCGGTCAAAAGGGCCATCTGAAAAAAGTGTAAAACCCAGAAAGGCAGGACAGGCCATGGAGAACTGGGAGCCTTGTTATGCTGATGGGCGGGATGTAAATTGCCAACAGACACTCGGGAGATGTGTATGTTGTTTCCTGAAACATCTAAAAAACAAAGCAACAGAGCCTAGGGCACTTCCACTTATGGTCCTATAGCTTAGGGAAATTAATATCAAAAAGACACAGCAACCCCAAAATTTGGGATGGCTCTTTTTACAGAAATCTCTTCTACGGCACAAGTTAAATATCCCAGAGAGCAAATAATGGATAAAGAAGTTGCGGTACTTATGTACAACAGAATACCACTCAGCAATGAAATCTATGTCACCAGGCCCGTACCAGCATAATGAGTGCATTGAGGCACGATGATTCTAAGTGAAATAAGTCACACAGAAAAAGAAACATCATAAGGTATCACTAATACACGGAATGTGAACTTGGCTACACATGAACTGAATTACAAAACAGAACAGGGTCTCAAGTTTAGAAAACCAACTTATGCCTGCTTAAGGGGGAAGGTGAGTTGGGGTGCTGCATAAAAGCAGAGTTTGAAATTAGCACAGATACCGTTCCATAAGCCAAATATGGAATAGACAAGAGCTACCCCTTGCTCAACGAAATGGATTCAACAATGAGGTATCACCTCACACCTGGTAGAATAGGCATCATTGAAAATCTACAAACAAAAAATGCTGGAAAGGGTGTGGAGAAAAGGAACCCTCTTCCACTATTGTTGGGAATATAAATTGATACAGTCATTATGGAGAACAATATGGAATTTCTTAAGAAACTAACAATAGAATTACCATATGATACAGCAATCCCAGTACTGGACATATACCCAGACAAAACCATAAATCAAAAAGAGTCATTCACCGCAATGTTCATTGCATCACTATTTACAATATCGAGGTAATGGAAGCAACCTAAATGCCCACAGACAGACGAATGCATAAAGCTGTGGTACATATATAAAATGGAATATTACTAAGCCATGAAAAGGAATGAAATTGGGTCATTTGTAGAGACGTCGATGGATCTAGAGACTGTCATACAGAGTGAAGTAAGTCAGAAAGAGAAAAACAAATCTTGTATATTCATGCATATATGTGGAACCTAGAAAAACTGTACAGATTAACCATTTTGCAAGGCATAAATAGAGCAACAGATGTAGACAACAAACGTATGGACAACAAGGGGGGAAAGCTGTTGGGGGGGTGGTGGTGGGAGGAGTTGAGAGACTGGGATTGGCATGTATACATTTATATGTATAAAATAGATAACCAATAAGAACCTGCTGTATAAAAATATAAAATAAAATTCAAAATTAAAAAGAAATAAAATTTAAAAAATAAAACAGAAAAAACAATTATTCCCTGCACATACATGTATTTATATGAATAAATTATTTCCATGCTTATATCTGTAAATACAAAAAAGAGGAATAAAATCTACCTTGAACCAAAAACGAAAAAGAGAAAAAAAACACAGAACCCACCAGTTACACAGAGGAAAACCGTATCAGGGCACTTGCTCCAGTTGTAAACAATTCTGAAGTTGGTCAGTGGTGGGGAATCGTCTCCCATTCAGCCAGCAGCCCCCACGCAACAAGCGTCCTCATTGCAAAGCTGGGGCACCGTGCCGAGGCATCTGTGAGTAAACGTGAGCTGAGCCCCAGGCCAGTTGCTGCTGAACTATTCCCACCCGTCCCAGGTAAAACACCTGAATATATACAAGGACTTGAAAGCCTAGAGGAAGGGCCATAGAGCCACACGAGTGACAGCATGCCGGCCGACTTGGTGCCTGCAGGCCAGCCAGGATGGTCCTGGCCCTGGGTGCTCTTCTGGAAGATTTCCATTTCCCTGCCTGAGATACCCGTCCTGTCCCTGCCCCCACTGCTTTTTTCCTTCCTCACCTCTGCCCAGGGAGAAATTCCAGCAGCAGGTATGGGTGACACATCCTCTTCTTTAGCAGGTGGCAGCCTGGCAACTGCTGCAGAAAGTCCAGCAGAGCCCCACTCACACTGGGCCACCCACAAAGCCGTGGCCTCTCACTCCCTCCCACCAGCCCAGCCCCGAGACTGCTGACAGGGCAGAGAAAATGGCGTCAGGCACGGCTGCAGGGGCTCTTGCTGCCTGGAGTGGTATTTATATTGATCTCAACCCAGGCACACCTGGGGAGGGCTGGCCAGCACGGTAAGGCTGCCCAGGTCAGCCAATCATCACCCCTCAGGGGCTCACAGTTGCAGAAAATGGAACTTGCTGAACCGGCCAGGTCCAAGGAACAGGTGTGGGCTCCTGAGAGTCAGGATAGACAAGGGGCTGCAGCTTTGGCTTGTTTTCTAATCATTTTATCTGGCCCATGAGTGGGAGACAACTTCAAGAAAACCCTCTCCTAATGAGAGGAACCCAGGAGTCAGGGAGAGGAGGGGTGGGTGGTGGTTGGAGACAGAGGCCTGGTGCCCCGGGTGCAGTGGAAGTCTCTGGAAGACCAGGTGGAGGGAGGCCTCACGGAGTGATGCCCAGGGTCACAGACCTGTCGCAGCTGCTGTTTGTTAGTTCAAGTCCTGCTCTGAGGTGCTCTGTGTCAGCTCTGAGCGACAGGTGAGCTGGGGGTGCTCTGCAATGAGGGCTATGTGCACGGTTCCTGTGTGCCCAGCCCTGCCACGGTACCTGCAAGGGTAGCTCTGTATCCTGGGAGGGGCCTGACCACGAGAGCCCCGTGGGCTGGGGTGGGGGTGGGGTACCTGCCCAGGTGAGCTCCATATTCTGGGATTGGTCTGACCACGAGAGCCCCATGGGCTGCTGGGGACCTGGTAAAGGATGTCAGGACAGTCAGTGAAGCCACCGAGGATATACCTCCAGTTGCTCCTAATTCCTACACCCTGCTGGTCATTCTACCAACCACCAGGACATGGTATTCTGTATTAGTCTTCAATGATGCCTTCTTTTGTATTCCATTAGTCCCAGAGTCACAAGAAATTTTGGCTTGTGAGTGGCAGGACTCAACATACAACTAAAACAATACTTCCGGGCCGTCTGGCCCCAAGGGTGCAAAAATTCCCACACCATCTTTGGGGAAAGCTTAGCTAAAGACCTAAAAGTTCTACCTCTGGAAAAGGAAACCCTCCTTCAATATGCAGACGACATTCTGATCACCAGCCCTACTAAGGAGGCCTCTGAACTACCAAGCCAATAAAGGATAGAAGTTGTCCAAGAAAAAGCTCAAATATCACAGACTGCGGTGACCTGCCTGGGCTTCATTCTCACAGAAGGTCAGAGAAGCCCATCCCAGGAAAGGGAAGAAACCATTTTCAGCCTTACCCCTTTCTAAAACTAGAAGACAGCTTAGGGGTTCCTGGGGAGGCCAGGGTTTGCTGCTTCTGGATCCCTAGCTACAGTCTACTAGCTGGGCCTCTATATGAAACACTGAAAGGAAAAGATGATGATCCTTTTGAATAGAATCCAGAAGTGGCCTTTCAAGAATGGAAAGAGCAGTCAATTCAGACCCTTGCCCTGGAACTCCCTAATTTAGCTAAACCCTTTGACCTTTACATTCCCGGTGAAAGGTGAATCGCCATTGGAGAATTAGTGCAAAAACTGGGACCACTTGAAATGGAACAATGCAAGAATGCCATCCAGGTAGGATAAACTACGGTCACTAAGGGGCTTGGCCCACTGCCACATCTGGCCAAGATACTGGCGGTATCTAAAAACCTGGAAATCAGCAGCCCAAAAGGCCACCTCCCTCCTAAGGGAAAAGGACCCCACGTGGTGATCCTAACCACCAACCATGCCCTGAAGTTGCAGGGTTCGCTCCGTGGGCACACCGACCTCGAGTGAGGAGGCCCTCCAACTCCAACATCCAGAGAGATAACCGGGGGCAACAGGGCACCATGACGACTCGTGTGAACATCACTTGACCTGGAGTTTCTCTCATAAAACAACAAGAGTGTGTCCCAAAAGAGTAGACTACTGCTTGCAGGACTTACTGCACCCAGAGGGGAGCTAATAATCTTGGCGGGGGAACAGTATACCACACTGTCACCATAGAAAAGCCTACAGACACCGTGATGATGGTGGCCAATAAGACCGGCTGGACTCCTGTTTACTTCAAAAGGCTGTTGACTCAGTAGCCATCATGGTCCTTGATCACCACTGACCCTGGACTGTCTGGGAGTTGAGCGGGCAGGGCTCTGACACCTGGTGCTGTTTGTACGTTAATTCAGGGGCCTAACTGAAGAAAGCGCAGACTACTGGTCAGAGCATCTAGGCTGGCAGAGACGGTCAGCCTAAGGTGGCCGAACAAATGTGGGGCGGGGTGAAACCGGCCCCCACAGCGTCTCTGCACATCTCTTTCCTGGACCCTTAAAGGTCATTAGAATCTATAACACTTCCAATGCTGGTGCTCAGGTGGACGAGCAGGGAGGCAGGGGTCCTGGGGACAATCAACGTCACCGGGAGGCTGCTGGGGAGAAGCTCTGACCCTCGCCCCAGGGTATGAGGGCTCCCAACTCAGCACTCAGCAGTTACAGAAGAAGGGTCTGCACCCTCAGCACTCCAAGAATGAGGAACGGGACAAAAGGCAGAGGAGGGGTTTGTCCCCAGCAAAGCCCATTAAAAATCCCTGGGAGATAAAAATAGAATCTGGGCAATAAAGTCAAGTCTAACCTTTTTTATCCTTTGTGCTTTGTCTAATTTCACGTGCTCCTAGGGTCCCGCATGCAGAGGTTCCACACCCGGCACTTCAGACCAGATTTCCTAGTGCAGAATGGCTGGGTCGACACCTCAGCTCCTGGGGCCCAGTGCAGACTCCACGATATAGAGCCTGAGCTACAGCCAACCCGGCCCTCGAGAGCTCCGCCGCCTCCCTCCCTCCCACTGACTCTGACAGGATCTCTACACAGCAGCCCAGCCCACAGCCCACGGGGTAGTGCATGCTCTCACCTCTCCATTCTCTGATCAAAATATAAAGTTTCCTTTGCTTGTGAACCAAACTCAGTCTCGATCTGTTGGCCCCAATGACACTGGGCAGGGGGACACTTGTTGGGGTCCAGTCTGGAGGATCAGTAACAGAAATTGAGACTATTGTAACCTCAATGAACAGATGTGTGAGCCAAACTGTAGTTAACATAGAACAGTGTATAAGGCTCGGGTAAAATAAGATGTTTTTAACACTTCCATTTGATATTTCCATCACTTTTTATAAGCAAGTTCAGTGAAAAGGTTTGTCTTATTTGTCAGGTCAATATTAGAGAAACGAAGTGATTTCTTTCCAAGGATGTACAGCTAATAATCTTGGTTAAACCTTCAATCTTGTTTTAAATGCTTTTCCATTGAAAATGATACCTCTCTTTCAGCTCCCCCATTTCTGAGAAGTATAAAATCTTATAATTTATTATTACCAAAGGGGAAAGGTGGGAGGAGGGATAAATTAACAGTTTGGAATGAACACATACACACTGCTATGTATAAAATAGATCATCAACAAGGAACTACTGTATAGCACAGGGAACTACACTCAACATTTTGCAATAACCTATAAGGGGAAATAATCTGAAAAAGAATAGATATTTTTATTGACATCATCTATCAATGACAGTTAAAGTGTAGCCTAAGGGAAGCTGGTGGTGAGTGCTTCTGACCCTGAAGACTTCAATCATCTAAAGTTTGGACTCTGCCTACTTCCCAAGGCCCTTAATGAACATATGTGTAGCCGTAGCTTAAAAACTTCCCCAGTTTGGGTTTCGGGGAGACACTGATTTTGAAAAAGCCCTGGTGTTCTCCTTACATGAATGGGACTCTTCCTACTGCTAAAACATGTCTGTCACACCCAGAGGATGGTATACCGTCTGATCGGGAAGAGTTTGGAAAAGGCATCTCATCTCCTCATCTCCTGGTGCTCGGGTTCACCCCTCCAGCGTCTTTACTAACAGTCTCCCCACTTGGAGATGTCAGCACTGTCAACATCCTGTTGCGTACAGTTTGGAATTTGTCCAGAGGATGAAGCGGAAGGATGAGGAACAATGAGAGACAAGTCCTAGGTGTTCAGACAGGCACATGTCACTCTAATTTCCAATCAGGAAGACGAATTGACCAAAGGCTAGGGTTGCCCATGGAAACAGTATAGGGCTTGAGGAAATCCCGCTGCTTTGTGGCCAGTTCCCATAAACACGAGTTGAACAATGGAACTCAGGGGCAGTAAAATTCACAAAACTGCAGAGTTGAAAATATCCATCACTGAAAAATGTCTTGAGGAAAGTCAGAGAAAAGGACTTGTAAGCAAGGGAGAATGGCAGGAAAGGGATTTGAGGAGGTAGAAAGGACTCGCCATTAAGCACAAGAAAAGGAGCTGAACATTGCCAACATTGCAGTTGGCCAAAAAGGGTGTATGCGTTCTTTTCTGTATATATTCAAGAAAAGGGCATACACTTTTTTAGCCAACCAAACAGGTGGGCACTGGAAGTCAATACTACAAAAGATATCACTTCGCATCAGTCAGAAGAGCCATCCTCATAAAGCGTAAACAACAGAAATGCAGGACAGGGCAACGAGAAGAGGGAGCCCTGTGAGACTTATAGTGGAAATGTATATTGCCAACGGCCATTCTGGAGAAGTGTATTGTGTTTACTAAAGCATCTAAAAAATGAGCTACAGAGCATAGGGCACTTGCACTCATGGGCGTATATCTTGGGAAAAACAAAAATCGAGAGGACACAGGCACCCCAATGTTTACCCCCTCTCTGTTTAAAAGATCCTCGACTAGGATATAACTTAAATGTCTCTGGAGGGAAAAAATGGATAGAGATGTGGTACTTAGGTAGAGTGGAATATTATTCAGCCTGGAAATCAATGAAATATGGCCAGTTGTAACAACTCCGGAGGAGTTACGTATGATCATTCTAAGTGACAGAATTCAAAAAGAAAAAGACACATATCATAAGATATCACTTAAAGGTGGAATCCAAAATGGCTACACATGAAATAAATTACAAAACAAAAACATAGTCAAATATGTAGAAAACACGCATAAGGCTGCTAAACGGGAAAGGTGGGGAGGGGTGAGGCATCATCCAGGAGGTTGAAATTAGCAAAGATACCATTCCAAATACCAAACTGATAATCAACAAGGCCTACACGGTAGCTAAAAGAACTGCACTCAGCACACTCAAGTCACCGGAAAAGAATATATACGACTGGTAAGAATCTGAAAAAGAATTTATTGATGTCTCTCTGTACGCGAATCAAGTGGATGTACAGCAGCAAGAAACAGAGCTTTGAAAATCAGCTGTAACCAATATAGTAATAAATTGAAAAAAATAAACGACAGAGAGACAGAGAAAACCTCTTACAACTTTTCCTCAGGGACGGTGATGCAACATGGATTGAACACATCTAGACCCACAGCAGGATGAGACATAAGGCTGGAAACTGTTTGCGCTAAGAGAAATGTGAGGTTGGGTGAGGAAATGCACACCCTTTAAAGTAATACTACCTGGTACCCATTCAATGGGTCCCAAATCTGCAGGTTCAAGGGATCTTCCTACAGCTAAAACATGCATGGAAAACCCAGAGGACTGTACACCATGTGATCGGGAGATGTGTCTAAAATGCACCTCATTTATCCTCTCCTGGTGCTCCTGTTCACCATTCCAGCCACGCTACTTAGAATCTCCCCACTTGGAGAATCAGCACATTTAAACTTCTGTTTCACACATTTTGCAAATTGTGAGGAGGATGAACGGGAAGAGGGGGAACCAATGAGAGAAGAGTTGTAGGGGTTTGGACGGGCACATATCACTCTAATTTCCCATTAAGAATAAGAATTAAAGAAAGGCTCAGCCTGCCTCGCCGGAGCCAAAATAGGGCCTGAAGCAATCCTGCGGGTTTGAGGCCAGCTCACAAAAGAGCAACTTACAAAATGGAGCTCAGGGTCACTGCAATTCACAAACCTGCAGAGTTATAAATGAAAACTAATGTCCAAAAATATGTTGAGGTAAGGCAAAGAAGAGGATCTGAATGCAAGACAGAATTGCAAGAAACAGATTTCAAGAGATAGATTGGACTCGTCTTTAACGCACATGAAAAGCGGCAGAATTTCGACAATGATGCAGTTGGCCCAAAAGGGCGTATGCGTTTTTTCCTGATTATATCCAGGAAAAAACGCATACGCACTTTATGGGCAACGAAGCAAGCAAGCAATGCAAATGTGCACAACAAAGAAGTCTCACTTCCCACCGGTCAAAAGGGCCATCCTAAAAAATTGTAAAAACCAGAAATGCAGGACAGGCCATGGAGAACAGGGAGCCTTTATACGCTGATGGGCAGTGTGTGAACTGCCGAGAGCCACTCTGGAGAAGTGTATGGTGGTTCCTAAATCATCTAAAAAACAGAGCTACAGAGCATAGGACACTTCCAATCATGGGAGTATATCTAGGGAAGTCTAAAAATCAACAAGACACAAGCACACCACAGTTTAGGGCTACTCTGTTTACAAGAACCTCAACTTCAGTACACCTTAAATATCCCAGGAAAGAGAACAATGGATAAAGAAGATGTGGTACTTATGTACAATGGAATATCTCTTCATCATGAAATCAATGTAATAAGGCTAGTAGAAGGATAAAGAGTGGATTTAGGTCCGATAATACTACTTGAAATAAGTCAAACAGAAAAAGAAACATATCATAAGATATCACTTATAAAGGGAGGGTAAATATGGCTGCACAAGAAATGAATTACAGAACAGAACAGTGTCTCACATTTAGAAAACACACTTATGTCAGCTTAAGGGGAAAGGAGAGGTGGGGTGATGCATAAAACCAGAGTTTGAAATTAGCACAGATACCGTTCAATAAACCAAATAGGTATTAGACAAGATCTACACCTTGCTCAATGAACAGGCCTCAACACACCCTATACACCGCAGAGAAATATATCTGAGGAATAAGAATCTTAAAACCCATGTATTGATATATCTCCATAAGGGAATCAAGTGTGTGCAGAGCGGCACAAACACAGCAGTGAAAAGGAGCTAAACCCCATTATAGAAATAAATTTTAAAAACAAAACGCTGAAACAATGAAAGAGAGAAAAATTCTTACAAAATTCGCTCAGGGGCTGTGATGCAACCTGGATTGACCACATATAAACCCACAGCTGGATAAGACATAAGGCTGGACACTTGGGGCTGACAGGATTGGTGAGCTTTGGTGAGCAACTGCCGAAAGTTTAATGCAATACTTCATGCTACTCAGTCCAAGGGTCCCAACACTCCAGGTTGAAGGGAATCTTCCTACAGCTAAACCATGCTTGGGAAACCCAGCGACTGGTATACCATATGATCGGGAAAGGTTTCTAAAACGCACCTCATTTTTCCTCTCCTGGGGCTCCGGATCGACATTCCAGCCGCTTTACTAACAACATCCCCACATGGAGTCAATGCCTTTAAGTTCTGGTATCGCACAGTCTGCAGTTAGTGCAGAGGATGAATGGGAATAGGGGGAACCAGTGAGAAACTAGCTGTAGCGGTTTCAATGGGCACATGTCACTCTAATATCACATCAGTAAGAAGAATTAACCAAAGGCACAGCAGGTGCCCCAGAAGAAAAATAGGGCTTCAAGGAATCCTTTGGTTATGGGGCAATACCACAAAAATAAGAGCTAAAAAATGGAGCTAAGGCCCACTGCAATTCAAAAACCTGCAGAGTTATAAAGGCCAACTATTTTTAAAAAATATATTGAGGTAAGGCTATGAAGAGGCATTGAAAGCAAGGCAGAATTGCAGGAAACCGATTTCAGGAGGTAGACTGGAATTGCATTGAAAGCATATGAAGAGAGTCAGAAACTCGACAATGATGCACTTGGTCAAAAAAGGCGTATGCGTTTTTTCCTGAATATATTCAGGAAAAAACGCATACGCCCTTTTTGGCCAACCAAGCAAGCTTGCAAAGGAAATCTGCACTACAATGAAGTCTCACTTCCCCCCGGTCAAAAGGGCCATCTGAAAAAAGTGTAAAATCCATAAAGGCACGACAGGCCATGGAGAACTGGGAGCCTTCTTATGCTGATGGGCGGGATGTAAATTGCCAACAGCCACTCTGGAGAAGTGTATGGTGTTTCCTGAAACATCTAAAAAACAAAGCAACAGAGCCTAGGGCACTTCCACTTATGGTCCTATAGCTTAGGGAAATTAAAATCAAAAAGACACAGCCACCCCAAAGTTTGGGACGGCTCTGTTTACAAGAACCTCGTTTACAGTACAAGTTCAATATCGCAGAAAGTGAAAAATGGATAAAGAACTTGTGGTACTTACGTACAATGCAATATCACTCAGCAATGAAATCTATGTCATCAGGCCCGTAGCAGCATAATGAGTGGATGCAGGTATGATGATTCGAACTGAAATAAGTCACACAGAAAAGAAACATCATAAGGTATCACTAATACACAGAATGTGAACTTGGCTACACATGAACTGAATTACAAAACAGAACACTGTCTCAAGTTTAGAAAACCAACTTATGCTTGCTTAAGGGGGAAGGTGAGTTGGGGTGCTGCATAAAACCAGAGATTGAAATGAGCACAGATAAAGTTCCTTAAGCCAAATATGGAATAGACAAGAGCTACTCCTTGCTCAACGAAATGGACTCAACACCCCATATTAAACGCCTAAGAATGTACCTGACTAGTAAGTATCTTAAAACCTATGGATTGCTATGTCTCCGAAAGAGAATCAAGCGTGTGTACAGGGGCATAAACGCAGCAGTGATAGGATTGGAGAGGTTCGGTGAGCAAATGAAGACCCTTTGAAGTCATATTGCATGGTACCCATTCCACGGGTCTCAACTCTCCAGGTTTAAGGTATTCTTCCTTCAGCTAAAACATGCATGTGGAACCCAGAGTATGATCAACCGTGTGAACGGGAGACGTGTTCAAATATGTCTCAGTTTTCCTCCCCTGGTACTCGGGTGCAACATTCCAGACGCTTTACTAACACTCTCCCCACTTGGAGAGTCAGCACCTTTAACCTCCTGTTTGGCCCCGTTTGCAATTTCTGCAGAAGATGAACAGGAATAGGGAGAACCAATGAGAGACTAGCTGGAGGTGTCTGGACGGGCAAATTTAACTCTCATTTCCCACCAGAAAGAGGAAATAACCAAAGGCTCAGCATGCCGTGCCGGAACCAGATTAGGGCCTGAAGCCATCCAGCGGTGTTGCAAACAGCTCACAAGAAAACGAGTTGAAGAAAGGAGCTCAGGGGCACTGTAATTCACAAACCTGCAGAGTTATAAATGACAGCTATCGTCCAAAAATAGACTGAAGTAAGGCTGCCAAGAGGACTTGAAAGCGGGGCAGAATTGCAGGAAACCGATTTCAGGAGGTAGACTGGAATTGCATTGAAAGCATAGGAAAAGAGGCAGAACGTCCACAATGATGCACTTGGCCAAAAAGGGCGTATGCGTTTTTTCCTGAATATATTCAGGAAAAAACGCATACGCCCTTTTTGGCCAACCAAGCAAGCTTGCAAAGGAAATCTGCACTACAATGAAGTCTCACTTCCCCCCGGTCAAAAGGGCCATCTGAAAAAAGTGTAAAATCCAGAAAGGCAGGACAGGCCATGGAGAACTGGGAGCCTTGTTATGCTGATGGGCGGGATGTAAATTGCCAACAACCACTCGGGAGAAGTGTATGGTGTTTCCTGAAACATCTAAAAAACAAAGCAACAGAGCCTAGGGCACTTCCACTTATGGTCCTATAGCTTAGGGAATTTAAAATCAAAAAGACACAGCCACCCCAAAGTTTGGAACGGCTCTGTTTACAAGAACCTCGTTTACAGTACAAGTTCAACATCGCAGAAAGTGAAAAATGGATAAAGAAGTTGTGGTATTTACTTACAAAGCAATATCACTCAGCAATGAAATCTGTGTCATCAGGCCCTTAGCAGCACAATGAGTGGATTCAGGTATGATGATTCTAACTGAAATAAGTCACACAGAAAAAGAAACATCATAAGATATCAGTAATACACGGAATGTAAACTTGGCTACACAGGAACTGAATTACAGAACAGAACAGGGTCTCAAATTTAGAAAACCAACTTATGCTTGCTTAAGGGGAAAGGTGAGTTGGGGTGCTGCATAAAACCAGAGATTGAAATGAGCACAGATAAAGTTCCTTAAGCCAAATATGGAATAGACAAGAGCTACTCCTTGCTCAACGAAATGGACTCAACACCCCATATTAAACGCCTAAGAATGTACCTGACTAGTAAGTATCTTAAAACCTATGGATTGCTATGTCTCCGAAAGAGAATCAAGCGTGTGTACAGGGGCATAAACGCAGCAGTGATAGGATTGGAGAGGTTCGGTGAGCAAATGAAGACCCTTTGAAGTCATATTGCATGGTACCCATTCCACGGGTTTCAAATACACAGGTTTAAGGTATTCTTCCTTCAGCTAAAACATGCATGTGGAACCCAAGTATGATCAACCATGTGAACGGGAGATGTGTTCAAATATGTCTCAGTTTTCCTCCCCTGGTACTCGGGTGCAACATTCCAGACGCTTTACTAACACTCTCCCCACTTGGAAAGTCAGCGCCTTTAACCTCCTGTTTGGCCCAGTTTGCAATTTCTGCGGAAGATGAACAGGAATAGCGAGAACCAATGAGAGACTAGCTGGAGGTGTCTGGACGGGCAAATTTAACTCTCATTTCCCACCAGGAAGAGGAAATAACCAAAGGCTCAGCATGCTGTGCCGGAACCAGATTAGGGCCTGAAGACATCCTGCGGTGTTGCGGCCAGGTCACAAGAAAGCGAGTTGAAGAAAGGAGCTCAGGGGCACTGTAATTCACAAACCTGCAGAGTTATAAATGACAGCTATCGTCCAAAAATAGACTGAAGTAAGGCTACCAAGAGGACTTGAAAGCGGGGCAGAATTGCAGGAAACCGATTTCAGGAGGTAGACTGGAATTGCATTGAAAGCATAGGAAAAGAGGCAGAACGTCCACAATGATGCACTTGGCCAAAAAGGGCGTATGCGTTTTTTCCTGAATATATTCAGGAAAAAACGCATACGCCCTTTTTGGCCAACCAAGCAAGCTTGCAAAGGAAATCTGCACTACAATGAAGTCTCACTTCCCCCCGGTCAAAAGGGCCATCTGAAAAAAGTGTAAAATCCAGAAAGGCAGGACAGGCCATGGAGAACTGGGAGCCTTGTTATGCTGATGGGCGGGATGTAAATTGCCAACAACCACTCGGGAGAAGTGTATGGTGTTTCCTGAAACATCTAAAAAACAAAGCAACAGAGCCTAGGGCACTTCCACTTATGGTCCTATAGCTTAGGGAAATTAAATTCAAAAAGACACAGCCACCCCAAAGTTTGGAACGGCTCTGTTTACAAGAACCTCGTTTACAGTACAAGTTCAACATCGCAGAAAGTGAAAAATGGATAAAGAACTTGTGGTACTTACGTACAATGCAGTATCACTCAGCAATGAAATCTATGTCATCAGGCCCATAGCAGCATAATGAGTGGATTCAGGTACGATGATTCTAACTGAAATAAGTCAAACAGAAAAAGAAACATCATAAGATATCACTAATACCCGGAATGTAAACTTGGCTACACAGGAACTGAATTACAGAACAGAACAGGCTCTCAAATTTAGAAAACCAACTTATGCTTGCTTAAGGGGAAAGGTGAGTTGGGGTGCTGCATAAAACCAGAGATTGAAATGAGCACAGATAAAGTTCCTTAAGCCAAATATGGAATAGACAAGAGCTACTCCTTGCTCAACGAAATGGACTCAACACCGCATATTAAATGCCTAAGAATGTACCTGACTAGTAAGTATCTTAAAACCTATGGATTGCTATGTCTCCGAAAGAGAATCAAGCATGTGTACAGGGGCATAAACGCAGCAGTGATAGGATTGGAGAGGTTCGGTGAGCAAATGAAGACCCTTTGAAGTCATATTGCATGGTACCCATTACACGGGTCTCAACTCTCCAGGTTTAAGGTATTCTGCCTTCAGCTAAAACATGCATGTGGAACCTAGAGTATGATCAACCATGTGATCGGGAGACGTGTTCAAATATGTCTCAGTTTTCGTACCCTGGTACTCGGGTGCAACATTCCAGACGCTTTACTAACACTCTCCCCACTTGGAGAGTCAGTCCCTTTAACCTCCTGTTTGGCCCAGTTTGCAATTTCTGCGGAAGATGAACAGGAATAGCGAGAACCAATGAGAGGCTAGCTGGAGGTGTCTGGACGGGCAAATTTAACTCTCATTTCCCACCAGGAAGAGGAATTAACCAAAGGCTCAGCGTGCCATGCCAGAACCAGATTAGGGCCTGAAGACATCCTGCGGTGTTGCGGCCAGGTCACAAGAAAGCGAGTTAAAGAAAGGAGCTCAGGAGCACTGTAATTCACAAACCTGCAGACTTATAAATGACAGCTATCGTCCAAAAATCGACTGAAGTAAGGCTGCCAAGAGGACTTGAAAGCGGGGCAGAATTGCAGGAAACCGATTTCAGGAGGTAGACAGGAATTGCATTGAAAGCATAGGAAAAGAGGCAGAACGTCCACAATGACGCACTTGGCCAAAAAGGGCGTATGCGTTTTTTCCTGAATATATTCAGGAAAAAACGCATACGCCCTTTTTGGCCAACCAAGCAAGCTTGCAAAGGAAATCTGCACTACAATGAAGTCTCACTTCCCCCCGGTCAAAAGGGCCATCTGAAAAAAGTGTAAAATCCAGAAAGGCAGGACAGGCCATGGAGAACTGGGAGCCTTGTTATGCTGATGGGCGGGATGTAAATTGCCAACAACCACTCGGGAGAAGTGTATGGTGTTTCTTGAAACATCTAAAATACAAAGCAACAGAGCCTAGGGCACTTCCACTTATGGTCCTATAGCTTAGGGAATTTAAAATCAAAAAGACACAGCCACCCCAAAGTTTGGAACGGCTCTGTTTACAAGAACCTCGTTTACAGTACAAGATCAACATCGCAGAAATTGAAAAATGGATAAAGAAGTTGTGGTATTTACTTACAAAGCAATATCACTCAGCAATGAAATCTGTGTCATCAGGCCCTTAGCAGCACAATGAGTGGATTCAGGTATGATGATTCTAACTGAAATAAGTCACACAGAAAAAGAAACATCATAAGATATCAGTAATACACGGAATGGAAACTTGACTACACAGGAACTGAATTACAGAACAGAACAGGGTCTCAAATTTAGAAAACCAACTTATGCTTGCTTAAGGGGAAAGGTGAGTTGGGGTGCTGCATAAAACCAGAGATTGAAATGAGCACAGATAAAGTTCCTTAAGCCAAATATGGAATAGACAAGAGCTACTCCTTGCTCAACGAAATGGACTCAACACCGCATATTAAACGCCTAAGAATGTACCTGACTAGTAAGTATCTTAAAACCTATGGATTGCTATGTCTCCGAAAGAGAATCAAGCATGTGTACAGGGGCATAAACGCAGCAGTGATAGGATTGGAGAGGTTCGGTGAGCAAATGAAGACCCTTTGAAGTCATATTGCATGGTACCCATTCCACGGGTTTCAAATACCCAGGTTTAAGGTATTCTTCCTTCAGCTAAAAGATGCATGTGGAACCCAAGTATGATCAACCATGTGAACGGGAGACGTGTTCAAATATGTCTCAGTTTTCCTCCCCTGGTACTCGGGTGCAACATTCCAGACGCTTTACTAACAGTCTCCCCACTTGGAGAGTCAGCGCCTTTAACCTCCTGTTTGGCCCAGTTTGCAATTTCTTGGAAGATGAACAGGAATAGCGAGAACCAATGAGAGGCTAGCTGGAGGTGTCTGGACGGGCAAATTTAACTCTCATTTCCCACCAGGAAGAGGAAATAACCAAAGGCTCAGCGTGCCGTGCCGGAACCAGATTAGGGCCTGAAGACATCCTGCGGTGTTGCGGCCAGGTCACAAGAAAGCGAGTTGAAGAAAGGAGCTCAGGGGCACTGTAATTCACAAACCTGCAGAGTTATAAATGACAGCTATCGTCCAAAAATAGACTGAAGTAAGGCTGCCAAGAGGACTTGAAAGCGGGGCAGAATTGCAGGAAACCGATTTCAGGAGGTAGACTGGAATTGCATTGAAAGCATAGGAAAAGAGGCAGAA
This sequence comes from Delphinus delphis, assembly GCF_949987515.2. Taxonomy (NCBI): domain Eukaryota; kingdom Metazoa; phylum Chordata; class Mammalia; order Artiodactyla; family Delphinidae; genus Delphinus; species Delphinus delphis. The sequence continues at coordinate 455,646 of NW_027192711.1, forward strand.
CGTCCACAATGATGCACTTGGCCAAAAAGGGCGTATGCGTTTTTTCCTGAATATATTCAGGAAAAAACGCATACGCCCTTTTTGGCCAACCAAGCAAGCTTGCAAAGGAAATCTGCACTACAATGAAGTCTCACTTCCCCCCGGTCAAAAGGGCAATCTGAAAAAAGTGTAAAATCCAGAAAGGCAGGACAGGCCATGGAGAACTGGGAGCCTTGTTATGCTGATGGGCGGGATGTAAATTGCCAACAGACACTTGGGAGAAGTGTATGGTGTTTCCTGAAACATCTAAAAAACAAAGCAACAGAACCTAGGGCACTTCCACTTATGGTCCTGTAGCTTAGGGAAATTAAAATCAAAAAGACACAGCCACCCCAAAGTTTGGAACGGCTCTGTTTACAAGAACCTCGTTTACAGTACAAGTTCAACATCGCAGAAAGTGAAAAGTGGATAAAGAAGTTGTGGTATTTACTTACAAAGCAATATCACTCAGCAATGAAATCTGTGTCATCAGGCCCTTAGCAGCACAATGAGTGGATTCAGGTATGATGATTCTAACTGAAATAAGTCACACAGAAAAAGAAACATCATAAGATATCAGTAATACACGGAATGTAAACTTGGCTACACAGGAACTGAATTACAGAACAGAACAGGGTCTCAAATTTAGAAAACCAACTTATGCTTGCTTAAGGGGAAAGGTGAGTTGGGGTGCTGCATAAAACCAGAGATTGAAATGAGCACAGATAAAGTTCCTTAAGCCAAATATGGAATAGACAAGAGCTACTCCTTGCTCAACGAAATGGACTCAACACCGCATATTAAACGCCTAAGAATGTACCTGACTAGTAAGTATCTTAAAACCTATGGATTGCTATGTCTCCGAAAGAGAATCAAGCATGTGTACAGGGGCATAAACGCAGCAGTGATAGGATTGGAGAGGTTCGGTGAGCAAATGAAGACCCTTTGAAGTCATATTGCATGGTACCCATTACACGGGTCTTAACTCTCCAGGTTTAAGGTATTCTTCCTTCAGCTAAAACCTGCATGTGGAACCCAGAGTATGATCAACCATGTGAACGGGAGACGTGTTCAAATATGTCTCAGTTTTCCTCCCCTGGTACTCGGGTGCAACATTCCAGACGCTTTACTAACACTCTCCCCACTTGGAGAGCCAGCGCCTTTAACCTCCTGTTTGGCCCAGTTTGCAATTTCTGCGGAAGATGAACAGGAATAGCGAGAAACAATGAGAGGCTAGCTGGAGGTGTCTGGACGGGCAAATTTAACTCTCATTTCCCACCAGGAAGAGGAAATAACCAAAGGCTCAGCGTGCCGTGCCGGAACCAGATTAGGGCCTGAAGCCATCCTGCGGTGTTGCGGCCAGGTCACAAGAAAGCGAGTTGAAGAAAGGAGCTCAGGGGCACTGTAATTCACAAACCTGCAGAGTTATAAATGACAGCTATCGTCCAAAAATAGACTGAAGTAAGGCTGCCAAGAGGACTTGAAAGCGGGGCAGAATTGCAGGAAACCGATTTCAGGAGGTAGACTGGAATTGCATTGCAAGCATAGGAAAAGAGGCAGAACGTCCACAATGATGCACTTGGCCAAAAAGGGCGTATGCGTTTTTTCCTGAATATATTCAGGAAAAAACGCATACGCCCTTTTTGGCCAACCAAGCAAGCTTGCAAAGGAAATCTGCACTACAATGAAGTCTCACTTCCCCCCGGTCAAAAGGGCCATCTGAAAAAAGTGTAATATCCAGAAAGGCAGGACAGGCCATGGAGAACTGGGAGCCTTGTTATGCTGAAGGGCGGGATGTAAATTGCCAACAACCACTCGGGAGAAGTGTATGGTGTTTCCTGAAACATCTAAAAAACAAAGCAACAGAGCCTAGGGCACTTCCACTTATGGTCCTATAGCTTAGGGAATTTAAAATCAAAAAGACACAGCCACCCCAAAGTTTGGAACGGCTCTGTTTACAAGAACCTCGTTTACAGTACAAGTTCAACATCGCAGAAATTGAAAAATGGATAAAGAAGTTGTGGTATTTACTTACAAAGCAATATCACTCAGCAATGAAATCTGTGTCATGAGGCCCTTAGCAGCACAATGAGTGGATTCAGGTATGATGATTCTAACTGAAATAAGTCACACAGAAAAAGAAACATCATAAGATATCAGTAATACACGGAATGTAAACTTGGCTACACAGGAACTGAATTACAGAACAGAACAGGGTCTCAAATTTAGAAAACCAACTTATGCTTGCTTAAGGGGAAAGGTGAGTCGGGGTGCTGCATAAAACCAGAGGTTGAAATGAGCACAGATAAAGTTCCTTAAGCCAAATATGGAATAGACAAGAGCTACTCCTTGCTCAACGAAATGGACTCAACACCGCATATTAAACGCCTAAGAATGTACCTGACTAGTAAGTATCTTAAAACCTATGGATTGCTATGTCTCCGAAACAGAATCAAGCATGTGTACAGGGGCATAAACGCAGCAGTGATAGGATTGGAGAGGTTCGGTGAGCAAATGAAGACCCTTTGAAGTCATATTGCATGGTACCCATTCCACGGGTTTCAACTACCCAGGTTTTAGGTATTCTTCCTTCAGCTAAAACATGCATGTGGAACCCAAGTATGATCAACCATGTGAACGGGAGACGTGTTCAAATATGTCTCAGTTTTCCTCCCCTGGTACTCGGGTGCAACATTCCAGACGCTTTACTAACACTCTCCCCACTTGAAAAGTCAGCGCCTTTAACCTCCTGTTTGGCCCAGTTTGCAATTTCTGTGGAAGATGAACAGGAATAGCGAGAACCAATGAGAGGCTAGCTGGAGGTGTCTGGACGGGCAAATTTAACTCTCATTTCCCACCAGGAAGAGGAAATAACCAAAGGCTCAGCGTGCCGTGCCGGAACCAGATTAGGGCCTGAAGCCATCCTGCGGTGTTGCGGCCAGCTCAAAAGAAAGCGAGTTGAAGAAAGGAGCTCAGGGGCACTGTAATTCACAAACCTGCAGAGTTATAAATGACAGCTATCGTCCAAAAATAGACTGAAGTAAGGCTGCCAAGAGGACTTGAAAGCGGGGCAGAATTGCAGGAAACCGATTTCAGGAGGTAGACTGGAATTGCATTGAAAGCATAGGAAAAGAGGCAGAACGTCCACAATGATGCACTTGGCCAAAAAGGGCGTATGCGTTTTTTCCTGAATATATTCAGGAAAAAACGCATACGCCCTTTTTGGCCAACCAAGCAAGCTTGCAAAGGAAATCTGCACTACAATGAAGTCTCACTTCCCCCCGGTCAAAAGGGCCATCTGAAAAAAGTGTAAAATCCAGAAAGGCAGGACAGGCCATGGAGAACTGGGAGCCTTGTTATGCTGAAGGGCAGGATGTAAATTGCCAACAACCACTCGGGAGAAGTGTATGGTGTTTCCTGAAACATCTAAAAAACAAAGCAACAGAGCCTAGGGCACTTCCACTTATGGTCCTATAGCTTAGGGAATTTAAAATCAAAAAGACACAGCCACCCCAAAGTTTGGAACGGCTCTGTTTACAAGAACCTCGTTTACAGTACAAGTTCAACATCGCAGAAAGTGAAAAATGGATAAAAAAGTTGTGGTATTTACTTACAAAGCAATATCACTCAGCAATGAAATCTGTGTCATCAGGACCTTAGCAGCAGAATGAGTGGATTCAGGTATGATGATTCTAACTGAAATAAGTCACACAGAAAAAGAAACATCATAAGATATCAGTAATACACGGAATGGAAACTTGGCTACACAGGAACTGAATTACAGAACAGAACAGGGTCTCAAATTTAGAAAACCAACTTATGCTTGCTTAAGGGTAAAGGTGAGTTGGGGTGCTGCATAAAACCAGAGATTGAAATGAGCACAGATAAAGTTCCTTAAGCCAAATATGGAATAGACAAGAGCTACTCCTTGCTCAACGAAATGGACTCAACACCGCATATTAAACGCCTAAGAATGTACCTGACTAGTAAGTATCTTAAAACCTATGGATTGCTATGTCTCCGAAAGAGAATCAAGCATGTGTACAGGGGCATAAACGAAGCAGTGATAGGATTGGAGAGGTTCGGTGAGCAAATGAAGACCCTTTGAAGTCATATTGCATGGTACCCATTCCACGGGTTTCAACTACCCAGGTTTTAGGTATTCTTCCTTCAGCTAAAACATGCATGTGGAACCCAAGTATGATCAACCATGTGAACGGGAGACGTGTTCAAATATGTCTCAGTTTTCCTACCCTGGTACTCGGGTGCAACATTCCAGACGCTTTACTAACACTCTCCCCACTTGGAAAGTCAGCGCCTTTAACCTCCTGTTTGGCCCAGTTTGCAATTTCTGCGGAAGATGAACAGGAATAGCGAGAACCAATGAGAGGCTAGCTGGAGGTGTCTGGATGGGCAAATTTAACTCTCATTTCCCACCAGGAAGAGGAATTAACCAAAGGCTCAGCGTGCCGTACCGGAACCAGATTAGGGCCTGAAGCCATCCTGCGGTGTTGCGGCCAGGTCACAAGAAAGCGAGTTGAAGAAAGGAGCTCAGGGGCACTGTAATTCACAAACCTGCAGAGTTATAAATGACAGCTATCGTCCAAAAATAGACTGAAGTAAGGCTGCCAAGAGGACTTGAAAGCGGGACAGAATTGCAGGAAACCGATTTCAGGAGGTAGACTGGAATTGCATTGAAAGCATAGGAAAAGAGGCAGAACGTCCACAATGATGCACTTGGCCAAAAAGGGCGTATGCGTTTTTTCCTGAATATATTCAGGAAAAAACGCATACGCCCTTTTTGGCCAACCAAGCAAGCTTGCAAAGGAAATCTGCACTACAATGAAGTCTCACTTCCCCCCGGTCAAAAGGGCAATCTGAAAAAAGTGTAAAATCCAGAAGGGCAGGACAGGCCATGGAGAACTGGGAGCCTTGTTATGCTGATGGGCGGGATGTAAATTGCCAACAGACACTTGGGAGAAGTGTATGGTGTTTCCTGAAACATCTAAAAAACAAAGCAACAGAGCCTAGGGCACTTCCACTTATGGTCCTGTAGCTTAGGGAAATTAAAATCAAAAAGACACAGCCACCCCAAAGTTTGGAACGGCTCTGTTTACAAGAACCTCGTTTACAGTACAAGTTCAACATCGCAGAAAGTGAAAAGTGGATAAAGAAGTTGTGGTATTTACTTACAAAGCAATATCACTCAGCAATGAAATCTGTGTCATCAGGCCCTTAGCAGCACAATGAGTGGATTCAGGTATGATGATTCTAACTGAAATAAGTCACACAGAAAAAGAAACCTCATAAGATATCAGTAATACATGGAATGTAAACTTGGCTACACAGGAACTGAATTACAGAACAGAACAGGGTCTCAAATTTAGAAAACCAACTTATGCTTGCTTTAGGGGAAAGGTGAGTTGGGGTGCTGCATAAAACCAGAGATTGAAATGAGCACAAAGTTCCTTAAGCCAAATATGGAATAGACAAGAGCTACTCCTTGCTCAACGAAATGGACTCAAAATCCCATATTAAACGCCTAAGAATGTACCTGACTAGTAAGTATCTTAAAACCTATGGATTGCTATGTCTCCGAAAGAGAATCAAGCATGTGTACAGGGGCATAAACGCAGCAGTGATAGGATTGGAGAGGTTCGGTGAGCAAATGAAGACCCTTTGAAGTCATATTGCATGGTACCCATTCCACGGGTTTCAACTACCCAGGTTTAAGGTATTCTGCCTTCAGCTAAAACATGCATGTGGAACCTAGAGTATGATCAACCATGTGATCGGGAGACGTGTTCAAATATGTCTCAGTTTTCGTACCCTGGTACTCGGGTGCAACATTCCAGACGCTTTACTAACACTCTCCCCACTTGGAGAGTCAGTCCCTTTAACCTCCTGTTTGGCCCAGTTTGCAATTTCTGCGGAAGATGAACAGGAATAGCGAGAACCAATGAGAGGCTAGCTGGAGGTGTCTGGACGGGCAAATTTAACTCTCATTTCCCACCAGGAAGAGGAATTAACCAAAGGCTCAGCGTGCCATGCCAGAACCAGATTAGGGCCTGAAGACATCCTGCGGTGTTGCGGCCAGGTCACAAGAAAGCGAGTTAAAGAAAGGAGCTCAGGAGCACTGTAATTCACAAACCTGCAGACTTATAAATGACAGCTATCGTCCAAAAATCGACTGAAGTAAGGCTGCCAAGAGGACTTGAAAGCGGGGCAGAATTGCAGGAAACCGATTTCAGGAGGTAGACTGGAATTGCATTGAAAGCATAGGAAAAGAGGCAGAACGTCCACAATGATGCACTTGGCCAAAAAGGGCGTATGCGTTTTTTCCTGAATATATTCAGGAAAAAACGCATACGCCCTTTTTGGCCAACCAAGCAAGCTTGCAAAGGAAATCTGCACTACAATGAAGTCTCACTTCCCCCCAGTCAAAAGGGCCATCTGAAAAAAGTGTAAAATCCAGAAAGGCAGGACAGGCCATGGAGAACTGGGAGCCTTGTTATGCTGATGGGCGGGATGTAAATTGCCAACAACCACTCGGGAGAAGTGTATGGTGTTTCTTGAAACATCTAAAATACAAAGCAACAGAGCCTAGGGCACTTCCACTTATGGTCCTATAGCTTAGGGAATTTAAAATCAAAAAGACACAGCCACCCCAAAGTTTGGAACGGCTCTGTTTACAAGAACCTCGTTTACAGTACAAGTTCAACATCGCAGAAATTGAAAAATGGATAAAGAAGTTGTGGTATTTACTTACAAAGCAATATCACTCAGCAATGAAATCTGTGTCATCAGGCCCTTAGCAGCACAATGAGTGGATTCAGGTATGATGATTCTAACTGAAATAAGTCACACAGAAAAAGAAACATCATAAGATATCAGTAATACACGGAATGTAAACTTGGCTACACAGGAACTGAATTACAGAACAGAACAGGGTCTCAAATTTAGAAAACCAACTTATGCTTGCTTAAGGGGAAAGGTGAGTTGGGGTGCTGCATAAAACCAGAGATTGAAATGAGCACAGATAAAGTTCCTTAAGCCAAATATGGAATAGACAAGAGCTACTCCTTGCTCAACGAAATGGACTCAACACCGCATATTAAACGCCTAAGAATGTACCTGACTAGTAAGTATCTTAAAACCTATGGATTGCTATGTCTCCGAAACAGAATCAAGCATGTGTACAGGGGCATAAACGCAGCAGTGATAGGATTGGAGAGGTTCGGTGAGCAAATGAAGACCCTTTGAAGTCATATTGTATGGTACCCATTCCACGGGTTTCAAATACCCAGGTTTAAGGTATTCTTCCTTCAGCTAAAAGATGCATGTGGAACCCAAGTATGATCAACCATGTGAACGGGAGACGTGTTCAAATATGTCTCAGTTTTCCTCCCCTGGTACTCGGGTGCAACATTCCAGACGCTTTACTAACAGTCTCCCCACTTGGAGAGTCAGCGCCTTTAACCTCCTGTTTGGCCCAGTTTGCAATTTCTTGGAAGATGAACAGGAATAGCGAGAACCAATGAGAGACTAGCTGGAGGTGTCTGGACGGGCAAATTTAACTCTCATTTCCCACCAGGAAGAGGAAATAACCAAAGGCTCAGCGTGCCGTGCCGGAACCAGATTAGGGCCTGAAGACATCCTGCGGTGTTGCGGCCAGGTCACAAGAAAGCGAGTTGAAGAAAGGAGCTCAGGGGCACTGTAATTCACAAACCTGCAGAGTTATAAATGACAGCTATCGTCCAAAAATAGACTGAAGTAAGGCTGCCAAGAGGACTTGAAAGCGGGGCAGAATTGCAGGAAACCGATTTCAGGAGGTAGACTGGAATTGCATTGAAAGCATAGGAAAAGAGGCAGAACGTCCACAATGATGCACTTGGCCAAAAAGGGCGTATGCGTTTTTTCCTGAATATATTCAGGAAAAAACGCATACGCACTTTTTGGCCAACCAAGCAAGCTTGCAAAGGAAATCTGCACTACAATGAAGTCTCACTTCCCCCCGGTCAAAAGGGCAATCTGAAAAAAGTGTAAAATCCAGAAGGGCAGGACAGGCCATGGAGAACTGGGAGCCTTGTTATGCTGAAGGGCGGGATGTAAATTGCCAACAGACACTTGGGAGAAGTGTATGGTGTTTCCTGAAACATCTAAAAAACAAAGCAACAGAACCTAGGGCACTTCCACTTATGGTCCTGTAGCTTAGGGAAATTAAAATCAAAAAGACACAGCCACCCCAAAGTTTGGAACGGCTCTGTTTACAAGAACCTCGTTTACAGTACAAGTTCAACATCGCAGAAAGTGAAAAGTGGATAAAGAAGTTGTGGTATTTACTTACAAAGCAATATCACTCAGCAATGAAATCTGTGTCATCAGGCCCTTAGCAGCACAATGAGTGGATTCAGGTATGATGATTCTAACTGAAATAAGTCACACAGAAAAAGAAACATCATAAGATATCAGTAATACACGGAATGTAAACTTGGCTACACAGGAACTGAATTACAGAACAGAACAGGGTCTCAAATTTAGAAAACCAACTTATGCTTGCTTAAGGGGAAAGGTGAGTTGGGGTGCTGCATAAAACCAGAGATTGAAATGAGCACAGATAAAGTTCCTTAAGCCAAATATGGAATAGACAAGAGCTACTCCTTGCTCAACGAAATGGACTCAACACCGCATATTAAACGCCTAAGAATGTACCTGACTAGTAAGTATCTTAAAACCTATGGATTGCTATGTCTCCGAAAGAGAATCAAGCATGTGTACAGGGGCATAAACGCAGCAGTGATAGGATTGGAGAGGTTCGGTGAGCAAATGAAGACCCTTTGAAGTCATATTGCATGGTACCCATTACACGGGTCTTAACTCTCCAGGTTTAAGGTATTCTTCCTTCAGCTAAAACCTGCATGTGGAACCCAGAGTATGATCAACCATGTGAACGGGAGACGTGTTCAAATATGTCTCAGTTTTCCTCCCCTGGTACTCGGGTGCAACATTCCAGACGCTTTACTAACACTCTCCCCACTTGGAGAGCCAGCGCCTTTAACCTCCTGTTTGGCCCAGTTTGCAATTTCTGCGGAAGATGAACAGGAATAGCGAGAAACAATGAGAGGCTAGCTGGAGGTGTCTGGACGGGCAAATTTAACTCTCATTTCCCACCAGGAAGAGGAAATAACCAAAGGCTCAGCGTGCCGTGCCGGAACCAGATTAGGGCCTGAAGCCATCCTGCGGTGTTGCGGCCAGGTCACAAGAAAGCGAGTTGAAGAAAGGAGCTCAGGGGCACTGTAATTCACAAACCTGCAGAGTTATAAATGACAGCTATCGTCCAAAAATAGACTGAAGTAAGGCTGCCAAGAGGACTTGAAAGCGGGGCAGAATTGCAGGAAACCGATTTCAGGAGGTAGACTGGAATTGCATTGAAAGCATAGGAAAAGAGGCAGGACGTCCACAATGATGCACTTGGCCAAAAAGGGCGTATGCGTTTTTTCCTGAATATATTCAGGAAAAAACGCATACGCCCTTTTTGGCCAACCAAGCAAGCTTGCAAAGGAAATCTGCACTACAATGAAGTCTCACTTCCCCCCGGTCAAAAGGGCCATCTGAAAAAAGTGTAAAATCCAGAAAGGCAGGACAGGCCATGGAGAACTGGGAGCCTTGTTATGCTGATGGGCGGGATGTAAATTGCCAACAGACACTTGGGAGAAGTGTATGGTGTTTCCTGAAACATCTAAAAAACAAAGTAACAGAGCCTAGGGCACTGCCACTTATGGTCCTATAGCTTAGGGAAATTAAAATCAAAAAGACACAGCAACCCCAAAGTTTGGGACGCCTGTGTTTACAAGAACCTCGTTTACAGTACAAGTTCAATATCACAGAAAGTGAAAAATGGATAAAGAAGTTGTGGTATTTACTTACAAAGCAATATCACTCAGCAATGAAATCTGTGTCATAAGGCCCTTAGCAGAACAATGAGTGGATTCAGGTATGATGATTCTAACTGAAATAAGTCACACAGAAAAAGAAACAACATAAGATATCAGTAATACACGGAATGTAAACTTGGCTACACAGGAACTGAATTACAGAACAGAACGGGGTCTCAAATTTAGAAAACCAACTTATGCTTGCTTAAGGGGAAAGGTGAGTTGGGGTGCTGCATAAAACCAGAGATTGAAATGAGCACAGATAAAGTTCCTTAAGCCAAATATGGAATAGACAAGAGCTACTCCTTGCTCAACGAAATGGACTCAACACCCCATATTAAACGCCTAAGAATGTACCTGACTAGTAAGTATCTTAAAACCTATGGATTGCTATGTCTCCAAAAGAGAATCAAGCGTGTGTACAGGGGCATAAACGCAGCAGTGATAGGATTGGAGAGGTTCGGTGAGCAAATGAAGACCCTTTGAAGTCATATTGCATGGTACCCATTACACGGGTCTCAACTCTCCAGGTTTTAGGTATTCTTCCTTCAGCTAAAACATGCATGTGGAACCCAGAGTATGATCAACCATGTGAACGGGAGACGTGTTCAAATATGTCTCAGTTTTCCTCACCTGGTACTCGGGTGCAACATTCCAGACGCTTTACTAACACTCTCCCGACTTGGAGAGTCAGTGCCTTTAACCTCCTGTTTGGCCCAGTTTGCAATTTCTGCGGAAGATGAACAGGAATAGCGAGAACCAATGAGAGGCTAGCTGGAGGTGTCTGAACGGGCAAATTTAACTCTCATTTCCCACCAGGAAGAGGAATTAACCAAAGGCTCAGCGTGCCGGGCCGGAACCAGATTAGGGCCTGAAGCCATCCTGCGGTGTTGCGGCCAGGTCACAAGAAAGCGAGTTGAAGAAAGGAGCTCAGGGGCACTGTAATTCACAAACCTGCAGAGTTATAAATGACAGCTATCGTCCAAAAATAGACTGAAGTAATGCTGCCAAGAGGACTTGAAAGCGGGGCAGAATTGCAGGAAACCGATTTCAGGAGGTAGACTGGAATTGCATTGAAAGCATAGGAAAAGAGGCAGAACGTCCACAATGATGCACTTGGCCAAAAGGGCGTATGCGTTTTTTCCTGAATATATTCAGGAAAAAACGCATACGCCCTTTTTGGCCAACCAAGCAAGCTTGCAAAGGAAATCTGCACTACAATGAAGTCTCACTTCCCCCCGGTCAAAAGGGCCATCTGAAAAAAGTGTAAAACCCAGAAAGGCCGGACAGGCCATGGAGAACTGGGAGCCTTGTTATGCTGATGGGCGGGATGTAAATTGCCAACAGACACTCGGGAGATGTGTATGGTGTTTCCTGAAACATCTAAAAAACAAAGCAACAGAGCCTAGGGCACTTCCACTTATGGTCCTATAGCTTAGGGAAATTAATATCAAAAAGACACAGCAACCCCAAAATTTGGGATGGCTCTTTTTACAGAAATCTCTTCTATGGCACAAGTTAAATATCCCAGAGAGCAAATAATGGATAAAGAAGTTGCGGTACTTATGTACAACAGAATACCACTCAGCAATGAAATCTATGTCACCAGGCCCGTACCAGCATAATGAGTGCATTGAGGCACGATGATTCTAAGTGAAATAAGTCACACAGAAAAAGAAACATCATAAGGTATCACTAATACACGGAATGTGAACTTGGCTACACAAGAACTGAATTACAAAACAGAACAGGGTCTCAAGTTTAGAAAACCAACTTATGCCTGCTTAAGGGGGAAGGTGAGTTGGGGTGCTGCATAAAAGCAGAGTTTGAAATTAGCACAGATACCGTTCCATAAGCCAAATATGGAATAGACAAGAGCTACCCCTTGCTCAACGAAATGGATTCAACAATGAGGTATCACCTCACACCTGGTAGAATAGGCATCATTGAAAATCTACAAACAAAAAATGCTGGAAAGGGTGTGGAGAAAAGGAACCCTCTTCCACTATTGTTGGGAATATAAATTGATACAGTCATTATGGAGAACAATATGGAATTTCTTAAGAAACTAACAATAGAATTACCATATGATACAGCAATCCCAGTACTGGACATATACCCAGACAAAACCATAAATCAAAAAGAGTCATTCACCGCAATGTTCATTGCATCACTATTTACAATATCGAGGTAATGGAAGCAACCTAAATGCCCACAGACAGACGAATGCATAAAGCTGTGGTACATATATAAAATGGAATATTACTAAGCCATGAAAAGGAATGAAATTGGGTCATTTGTAGAGACGTCGATGGATCTAGAGACTGTCATACAGAGTGAAGTAAGTCAGAAAGAGAAAAACAAATCTTGTATATTCATGCATATATGTGGAACCTAGAAAAACTGTACAGATTAACCATTTTGCAAGGCATAAATAGAGCAACAGATGTAGACAACAAACGTATGGACAACAAGGGGGGAAAGCTGTTGGGGGGGTGGTGGTGGGAGGAGTTGAGAGACTGGGATTGGCATGTATACATTTATATGTATAAAATAGATAACCAATAAGAACCTGCTGTATAAAAATATAAAATAAAATTCAAAATTAAAAAGAAGTAAAATTTAAAAAATAAAACAGAAAAAACAATTATTCCCTGCACATACATGTATTTATATGAATAAATTATTTCCATGCTTATATCTGTAAATACAAAAAAGAGGAATAAAATCTACCTTGAACCAAAAACGAAAAAGAGAAAAAAAACACAGAACCCACCAGTTACACAGAGGAAAACCGTATCAGGGCACTTGCTCCAGTTGTAAACAATTCTGAAGTTGGTCAGTGGTGGGGAATCGTCTCCCATTCAGCCAGCAGCCCCCACGCAACAAGCGTCCTCATTGCAAAGCTGGGGCACCGTGCCGAGGCATCTGTGAGTAAACGTGAGCTGAGCCCCAGGCCAGTTGCTGCTGAACTATTCCCACCCGTCCCAGGTAAAACACCTGAATATATACAAGGACTTGAAAGCCTAGAGGAAGGGCCATAGAGCCACACGAGTGACAGCATGCCGGCCGACTTGGTGCCTGCAGGCCAGCCAGGATGGTCCTGGCCCTGGGTGCTCTTCTGGAAGATTTCCATTTCCCTGCCTGAGATACCCGTCCTGTCCCTGCCCCCACTGCTTTTTTCCTTCCTCACCTCTGCCCAGGGAGAAATTCCAGCAGCAGGTATGGGTGACACATCCTCTTCTTTAGCAGGTGGCAGCCTGGCAACTGCTGCAGAAAGTCCAGCAGAGCCCCACTCACACTGGGCCACCCACAAAGCCGTGGCCTCTCACTCCCTCCCACCAGCCCAGCCCCGAGACTGCTGACAGGGCAGAGAAAATGGCGTCAGGCACGGCTGCAGGGGCTCTTGCTGCCTGGAGTGGTATTTATATTGATCTCAACCCAGGCACACCTGGGGAGGGCTGGCCGGCACGGTAAGGCTGCCCAGGTCAGCCAATCATCACCCCTCAGGGGCTCACAGTTGCAGAAAATGGAACTTGCTGAACCGGCCAGGTCCAAGGAACAGGTGTGGGCTCCTGAGAGTCAGGATAGACAAGGGGCTGCAGCTTTGGCTTGTTTTCTAATCATTTTATCTGGCCCATGAGTGGGAGACAACTTCAAGAAAACCCTCTCCTAATGAGAGGAACCCAGGAGTCAGGCAGAGGAGGGGTGGGTGGTGGTTGGAGACAGAGGCCTGGTGCCCCGGGTGCAGTGGAAGTCTCTGGAAGACCAGGTGGAGGGAGGCCTCACGGAGTGATGCCCAGGGTCACAGACCTGTCGCAGCTGCTGTTTGTTAGTTCAAGTCCTGCTCTGAGGTGCTCTGTGTCAGCTCTGAGCGACAGGTGAGCTGGGGGTGCTCTGCAATGAGGGCTATGTGCACGGTTCCTGTGTGCCCAGCCCTGCCACGGTACCTGCAAGGGTAGCTCTGTATCCTGGGAGGGGCCTGACCACGAGAGCCCCGTGGGCTGGGGTGGGGGTGGGGTACCTGCCCAGGTGAGCTCCATATTCTGGGATTGGTCTGACCACGAGAGCCCCATGGGCTGCTGGGGACCTGGTAAAGGATGTCAGGACAGTCAGTGAAGCCACCGAGGATATACCTCCAGTTGCTCCTAATTCCTACACCCTGCTGGTCATTCTACCAACCACCAGGACATGGTATTCTGTATTAGTCTTCAATGATGCCTTCTTTTGTATTCCATTAGTCCCAGAGTCACAAGAAATTTTGGCTTGTGAGTGGCAGGACTCAACATACAACTAAAACAATACTTCCGGGCCGTCTGGCCCCAAGGGTGCAAAAATTCCCACACCATCTTTGGGGAAAGCTTAGCTAAAGACCTAAAAGTTCTACCTCTGGAAAAGGAAACCCTCCTTCAATATGCAGACGACATTCTGATCACCAGCCCTACTAAGGAGGCCTCTGAACTACCAAGCCAATAAAGGATAGAAGTTGTCCAAGAAAAAGCTCAAATATCACAGACTGCGGTGACCTGCCTGGGCTTCATTCTCACAGAAGGTCAGAGAAGCCCATCCCAGGAAAGGGAAGAAACCATTTTCAGCCTTACCCCTTTCTAAAACTAGAAGACAGCTTAGGGGTTCCTGGGGAGGCCAGGGTTTGCTGCTTCTGGATCCCTAGCTACAGTCTACTAGCTGGGCCTCTATATGAAACACTGAAAGGAAAAGATGATGATCCTTTTGAATAGAATCCAGAAGTGGCCTTTCAAGAATGGAAAGAGCAGTCAATTCAGACCCTTGCCCTGGAACTCCCTAATTTAGCTAAACCCTTTGACCTTTACATTCCCGGTGAAAGGTGAATCGCCATTGGAGAATTAGTGCAAAAACTGGGACCACTTGAAATGGAACAATGCAAGAATGCCATCCAGGTAGGATAAACTACGGTCACTAAGGGGCTTGGCCCACTGCCACATCTGGCCAAGATACTGGCGGTATCTAAAAACCTGGAAATCAGCAGCCCAAAAGGCCACCTCCCTCCTAAGGGAAAAGGACCCCACGTGGTGATCCTAACCACCAACCATGCCCTGAAGTTGCAGGGTTCGCTCCGTGGGCACACCGACCTCGAGTGAGGAGGCCCTCCAACTCCAACATCCAGAGAGATAACCGGGGGCAACAGGGCACCATGACGACTCGTGTGAACATCACTTGACCTGGAGTTTCTCTCATAAAACAACAAGAGTGTGTCCCAAAAGAGTAGACTACTGCTTGCAGGACTTACTGCACCCAGAGGGGAGCTAATAATCTTGGCGGGGGAACAGTATACCACACTGTCACCATAGAAAAGCCTACAGACACCGTGATGATGGTGGCCAATAAGACCGGCTGGACTCCTGTTTACTTCAAAAGGCTGTTGACTCAGTAGCCATCATGGTCCTTGATCAC
Organism: Delphinus delphis; assembly: GCF_949987515.2. Lineage (NCBI taxonomy): Eukaryota > Metazoa > Chordata > Mammalia > Artiodactyla > Delphinidae > Delphinus > Delphinus delphis. The sequence continues at coordinate 471,032 of NW_027192711.1, forward strand.
CACTGACCCTGGACTGTCTGGGAGTTGAGCGGGCAGGGCTCTGACACCTGGTGCTGTTTGTACGTTAATTCAGGGGCCTAACTGAAGAAAGCGCAGACTACTGGTCAGAGCATCTAGGCTGGCAGAGACGGTCAGCCTAAGGTGGCCGAACAAATGTGGGGCGGGGTGAAACCGGCCCCCACAGCGTCTCTGCACATCTCTTTCCTGGACCCTTAAAGGTCATTAGAATCTATAACACTTCCAATGCTGGTGCTCAGGTGGACGAGCAGGGAGGCAGGGGTCCTGGGGACAATCAACGTCACCGGGAGGCTGCTGGGGAGAAGCTCTGACCCTCGCCCCAGGGTATGAGGGCTCCCAACTCAGCACTCAGCAGTTACAGAAGAAGGGTCTGCACCCTCAGCACTCCAAGAATGAGGAACGGGACAAAAGGCAGAGGAGGGGTTTGTCCCCAGCAAAGCCCATTAAAAATCCCTGGGAGATAAAAATAGAATCTGGGCAATAAAGTCAAGTCTAACCTTTTTTATCCTTTGTGCTTTGTCTAATTTCACGTGCTCCTAGGGTCCCGCATGCAGAGGTTCCACACCCGGCACTTCAGACCAGATTTCCTAGTGCAGAATGGCTGGGTCGACACCTCAGCTCCTGGGGCCCAGTGCAGACTCCACGATATAGAGCCTGAGCTACAGCCAACCCGGCCCTCGAGAGCTCCGCCGCCTCCCTCCCTCCCACTGACTCTGACAGGATCTCTACACAGCAGCCCAGCCCACAGCCCACGGGGTAGTGCATGCTCTCACCTCTCCATTCTCTGATCAAAATATAAAGTTTCCTTTGCTTGTGAACCAAACTCAGTCTCGATCTGTTGGCCCCAATGACACTGGGCAGGGGGACACTTGTTGGGGTCCAGTCTGGAGGATCAGTAACAGAAATTGAGACTATTGTAACCTCAATGAACAGATGTGTGAGCCAAACTGTAGTTAACATAGAACAGTGTATAAGGCTCGGGTAAAATAAGATGTTTTTAACACTTCCATTTGATATTTCCATCACTTTTTATAAGCAAGTTCAGTGAAAAGGTTTGTCTTATTTGTCAGGTCAATATTAGAGAAACGAAGTGATTTCTTTCCAAGGATGTACAGCTAATAATCTTGGTTAAACCTTCAATCTTGTTTTAAATGCTTTTCCATTGAAAATGATACCTCTCTTTCAGCTCCCCCATTTCTGAGAAGTATAAAATCTTATAATTTATTATTACCAAAGGGGAAAGGTGGGAGGAGGGATAAATTAACAGTTTGGAATGAACACATACACACTGCTATGTATAAAATAGATCATCAACAAGGAACTACTGTATAGCACAGGGAACTACACTCAACATTTTGCAATAACCTATAAGGGGAAATAATCTGAAAAAGAATAGATATTTTTATTGACATCATCTATCAATGACAGTTAAAGTGTAGCCTAAGGGAAGCTGGTGGTGAGTGCTTCTGACCCTGAAGACTTCAATCATCTAAAGTTTGGACTCTGCCTACTTCCCAAGGCCCTTAATGAACATATGTGTAGCCGTAGCTTAAAAACTTCCCCAGTTTGGGTTTCGGGGAGACACTGATTTTGAAAAAGCCCTGGTGTTCTCCTTACATGAATGGGACTCTTCCTACTGCTAAAACATGTCTGTCACACCCAGAGGATGGTATACCGTCTGATCGGGAAGAGTTTGGAAAAGGCATCTCATCTCCTCATCTCCTGGTGCTCGGGTTCACCCCTCCAGCGTCTTTACTAACAGTCTCCCCACTTGGAGATGTCAGCACTGTCAACATCCTGTTGCGTACAGTTTGGAATTTGTCCAGAGGATGAAGCGGAAGGATGAGGAACAATGAGAGACAAGTCCTAGGTGTTCAGACAGGCACATGTCACTCTAATTTCCAATCAGGAAGACGAATTGACCAAAGGCTAGGGTTGCCCATGGAAACAGTATAGGGCTTGAGGAAATCCCGCTGCTTTGTGGCCAGTTCCCATAAACACGAGTTGAACAATGGAACTCAGGGGCAGTAAAATTCACAAAACTGCAGAGTTGAAAATATCCATCACTGAAAAATGTCTTGAGGAAAGTCAGAGAAAAGGACTTGTAAGCAAGGGAGAATGGCAGGAAAGGGATTTGAGGAGGTAGAAAGGACTCGCCATTAAGCACAAGAAAAGGAGCTGAACATTGCCAACATTGCAGTTGGCCAAAAAGGGTGTATGCGTTCTTTTCTGTATATATTCAAGAAAAGGGCATACACTTTTTTAGCCAACCAAACAGGTGGGCACTGGAAGTCAATACTACAAAAGATATCACTTCGCATCAGTCAGAAGAGCCATCCTCATAAAGCGTAAACAACAGAAATGCAGGACAGGGCAACGAGAAGAGGGAGCCCTGTGAGACTTATAGTGGAAATGTATATTGCCAACGGCCATTCTGGAGAAGTGTATTGTGTTTACTAAAGCATCTAAAAAATGAGCTACAGAGCATAGGGCACTTGCACTCATGGGCGTATATCTTGGGAAAAACAAAAATCGAGAGGACACAGGCACCCCAATGTTTACCCCCTCTCTGTTTAAAAGATCCTCGACTAGGATATAACTTAAATGTCTCTGGAGGGAAAAAATGGATAGAGATGTGGTACTTAGGTAGAGTGGAATATTATTCAGCCTGGAAATCAATGAAATATGGCCAGTTGTAACAACTCCGGAGGAGTTACGTATGATCATTCTAAGTGACAGAATTCAAAAAGAAAAAGACACATATCATAAGATATCACTTAAAGGTGGAATCCAAAATGGCTACACATGAAATAAATTACAAAACAAAAACATAGTCAAATATGTAGAAAACACGCATAAGGCTGCTAAACGGGAAAGGTGGGGAGGGGTGAGGCATCATCCAGGAGGTTGAAATTAGCAAAGATACCATTCCAAATACCAAACTGATAATCAACAAGGCCTACACGGTAGCTAAAAGAACTGCACTCAGCACACTCAAGTCACCGGAAAAGAATATATACGACTGGTAAGAATCTGAAAAAGAATTTATTGATGTCTCTCTGTACGCGAATCAAGTGGATGTACAGCAGCAAGAAACAGAGCTTTGAAAATCAGCTGTAACCAATATAGTAATAAATTGAAAAAAATAAACGACAGAGAGACAGAGAAAACCTCTTACAACTTTTCCTCAGGGACGGTGATGCAACATGGATTGAACACATCTAGACCCACAGCAGGATGAGACATAAGGCTGGAAACTGTTTGCGCTAAGAGAAATGTGAGGTTGGGTGAGGAAATGCACACCCTTTAAAGTAATACTACCTGGTACCCATTCAATGGGTCCCAAATCTGCAGGTTCAAGGGATCTTCCTACAGCTAAAACATGCATGGAAAACCCAGAGGACTGTACACCATGTGATCGGGAGATGTGTCTAAAATGCACCTCATTTATCCTCTCCTGGTGCTCCTGTTCACCATTCCAGCCACGCTACTTAGAATCTCCCCACTTGGAGAATCAGCACATTTAAACTTCTGTTTCACACATTTTGCAAATTGTGAGGAGGATGAACGGGAAGAGGGGGAACCAATGAGAGAAGAGTTGTAGGGGTTTGGACGGGCACATATCACTCTAATTTCCCATTAAGAATAAGAATTAAAGAAAGGCTCAGCCTGCCTCGCCGGAGCCAAAATAGGGCCTGAAGCAATCCTGCGGGTTTGAGGCCAGCTCACAAAAGAGCAACTTACAAAATGGAGCTCAGGGTCACTGCAATTCACAAACCTGCAGAGTTATAAATGAAAACTAACGTCCAAAAATATGTTGAGGTAAGGCAAAGAAGAGGATCTGAATGCAAGACAGAATTGCAAGAAACAGATTTCAAGAGATAGATTGGACTCGTCTTTAACGCACATGAAAAGCGGCAGAATTTCGACAATGATGCAGTTGGCCCAAAAGGGCGTATGCGTTTTTTCCTGATTATATCCAGGAAAAAACGCATACGCACTTTATGGGCAACGAAGCAAGCAAGCAATGCAAATGTGCACAACAAAGAAGTCTCACTTCCCACCGGTCAAAAGGGCCATCCTAAAAAATTGTAAAAACCAGAAATGCAGGACAGGCCATGGAGAACAGGGAGCCTTTATACGCTGATGGGCAGTGTGTGAACTGCTGAGAGCCACTCTGGAGAAGTGTATGGTGGTTCCTAAATCATCTAAAAAACAGAGCTACAGAGCATAGGACACTTCCAATCATGGGAGTATATCTAGGGAAGTCTAAAAATCAACAAGACACAAGCACACCACAGTTTAGGGCTACTCTGTTTACAAGAACCTCAACTTCAGTACACCTTAAATATCCCAGGAAAGAGAACAATGGATAAAGAAGATGTGGTACTTATGTACAATGGAATATCTCTTCACCATGAAATCAATGTAATAAGGCTAGTAGAAGGATAAAGAGTGGATTTAGGTCCGATAATACTACTTGAAATAAGTCAAACAGAAAAAGAAACATATCATAAGATATCACTTATAGAGGGAGGGTAAATATGGCTGCACAAGAAATGAATTACAGAACAGAACAGTGTCTCACATTTAGAAAACACACTTATGTCAGCTTAAGGGGAAAGGAGAGGTGGGGTGATGCATAAAACCAGAGTTTGAAATTAGCACAGATACCGTTCAATAAACCAAATAAGTATTAGACAAGATCTACACCTTGCTCAATGAACAGGCCTCAACACACCCTATACACCGCAGAGAAATATATCTGAGGAATAAGAATCTTAAAACCCATGTATTGATATATCTCCATAAGGGAATCAAGTGTGTGCAGAGCGGCACAAACACAGCAGTGAAAAGGAGCTAAACCCCATTATAGAAATAAATTTTAAAAACAAAACGCTGAAACAATGAAAGAGAGAAAAATTCTTACAAAATTCGCTCAGGGGCTGTGATGCAACCTGGATTGACCACATATAAACCCACAGCTGGATAAGACATAAGGCTGGACACTTGGGGCTGACAGGATTGGTGAGCTTTGGTGAGCAACTGCCGAAAGTTTAATGCAATACTTCATGCTACTCAGTCCAAGGGTCCCAACACTCCAGGTTGAAGGGAATCTTCCTACAGCTAAACCATGCTTGGGAAACCCAGCGACTGGTATACCATATGATCGGGAAAGGTTTCTAAAACGCACCTCATTTTTCCTCTCCTGGGGCTCCGGATCGACATTCCAGCCGCTTTACTAACAACATCCCCACATGGAGTCAATGCCTTTAAGTTCTGGTATCGCACAGTCTGCAGTTAGTGCAGAGGATGAATGGGAATAGGGGGAACCAGTGAGAAACTAGCTGTAGCGGTTTCAATGGGCACATGTCACTCTAATATCACATCAGTAAGAAGAATTAACCAAAGGCACAGCAGGTGCCCCAGAAGAAAAATAGGGCTTCAAGGAATCCTTTGGTTATGGGGCAATACCACAAAAATAAGAGCTAAAAAATGGAGCTAAGGGCCACTGCAATTCAAAAACCTGCAGAGTTATAAAGGCCAACTATTTTTAAAAAATATATTCAGGTAAGGCTATGAAGAGGCATTGAAAGCAAGGCAGAATTGCAGGAAACCGATTTCAGGAGGTAGACTGGAATTGCATTGAAAGCATATGAAGAGAGTCAGAAACTCGACAATGATGCACTTGGCCAAAAAGGGCGTATGTGTTTTTTCCTGAATATATTCAGGAAAAAACGCATACGCCCTTTTTGGCCAACCAAGCAAGCTTGCAAAGGAAATCTGCACTACAATGAAGTCTCACTTCCCCCCGGTCAAAAGGGCCATCTGAAAAAAGTGTAAAATCCATAAAGGCACGACAGGCCATGGAGAACTGGGAGCCTTCTTATGCTGATGGGCGGGATGTAAATTGCCAACAGCCACTCTGGAGAAGTGTATGGTGTTTCCTGAAACATCTAAAAAACAAAGCAACAGAGCATAGGGCACTTCCACTTATGGTCCTATAGCTTACGGAATTTAAAATCAAAAAGACACAGCCACCCCAAAGTTTGGAACGGCTCTGTTTACAAGAACCTCGTTTACAGTACAAGTTCAACATCGCAGAAAGTGAAAAATGGATAAAGAAGTTGTGGTATTTACTTACAAAGCAATATCACTCAGCAATGAAATCTGTGTCATCAGGCCCTTAGCAGCACAATGAGTGGATTCAGGTATTATGATTCTAACTGAAATAAGTCACACAGAAAAAGAAACATCATAAGATATCAGTAATACACGGAATGTAAACTTGGCTACACAGGAACTGAATTACAGAACAGAACAGGGTCTCAAATTTAGAAAACCAACTTATGCTTGCTTAAGGGGAAAGGTGAGTTGGGGTGCTGCATAAAACCAGAGATTGAAATGAGCACAGATAAAGTTCCTTAAGCCAAATATGGAATAGACAAGAGCTACTCCTTGCTCAACGAAATGGACTCAACACCCCATATTAAATGCCTAAGAATGTACCTGACTAGTAAGTATCTTAAAACCTATGGATTGCTATGTCTCCGAAAGAGAATCAAGCGTGTGTACAGGGGCATAAACGCAGCAGTGATAGGATTGGAGAGGTTCGGTGAGCAAATGAAGACCCTTTGAAGTCATATTGCATGGTACCCATTCCACGGGTCTCAACTCTCCAGGTTTTAGGTATTCTTCCTTCAGCTAAAACATGCATGTGGAACCCAGAGTATGATCAACCATGAGAACGGGAGACGTGTTCAAATATGTCTCAGTTTTCCTCCCCTGGTACTCGGGTGCAACATTCCAGACGCTTTACTAACACTCACCCGACTTGGAGAGTCAGTGCCTTTAACCTCCTGTTTGGCCCAGTTTGCAATTTCTGCGGAAGATGAACAGGAATAGCGAGAACCAATGAGAGGCTAGCTGGAGGTGTCTGAACGGGCAAATTTAACTCTCATTTCCCACCAGGAAGAGGAATTAACCAAAGGCTCAGCATGCCGGGCCGGAACCAGATTAGGGCCTGAAGCCATCCTGCGGTGTTGCGGCCAGGTCACAAGAAAGCGAGTTGAAGAAAGGAGCTCTGGGGCACTGTAATTCACAAACTTGCAGAGTTATAAATGACAGCTATCGTCCAAAAATAGACTGAAGTAAGGCTGCCAAGAGGACTTGAAAGCGGGGCAGAATTGCAGGAAACCGATTTCAGGAGGTAGACTGGAATTGCATTGAAAGCATAGGAAAAGAGGCAGAACGTCCACAATGATGCACTTGGCCAAAAGGGCGTATGCGTTTTTTCCTGAATATATTCAGGAAAAAACGCATACGCCCTTTTTGGCCAACCAAACAAGCTTGCAAAGGAAATCTGCACTACAATGAAGTCTCACTTCCCCCCGGTCAAAAGGGCCATCTGAAAAAAGTGTAAAACCCAGAAAGGCAGGACAGGCCATGGAGAACTGGGAGCCTTGTTATGCTGATGGGCGGGATGTAAATTGCCAACAGACACTCGGGAGATGTGTATGGTGTTTCCTGAAACATCTAAAAAACAAAGCAACAGAGCCTAGGGCACTTCCACTTATGGTCCTATAGCTTAGGGAAATTAATATCAAAAAGACACAGCAACCCCAAAATTTGGGATGGCTCTTTTTACAGAAATCTCTTCTACGGCACAAGTTAAATATCCCAGAGAGCAAATAATGGATAAAGAAGTTGCGGTACTTATGTACAACAGAATACCACTCAGCAATGAAATCTATGTCACCAGGCCCGTACCAGCATAATGAGTGCATTGAGGCACGATGATTCTAAGTGAAATAAGTCACACAGAAAAAGAAACATCATAAGGTATCAGTAATACACGGGTTGTGAACTTGGCTACACATGAACTGAATTACAAAACAGAACAGGGTCTCAAGTTTAGAAAACCAACTTATGCCTGCTTAAGGGGGAAGGTGAGTTGGGGTGCTGCATAAAAGCAGAGTTTGAAATTAGCACAGATACCGTTCCATAAGCCAAATATGTAATAGACAAGAGCTACCCCTTGCTCAACGAAATGGATTCAACAATGAGGTATCACCTCACACCTGGTAGAATAGGCATCATTGAAAATCTACAAACAAAAAATGCTGGAAAGGGTGTGGAGAAAAGGAACCCTCTTCCACTATTGTTGGGAATATAAATTGATACAGTCATTATGGAGAACAATATGGAATTTCTTAAGAAACTAACAATAGAATTACCATATGATACAGCAATCCCAGTACTGGACATATACCCAGACAAAACCATAAATCAAAAAGAGTCATTCACCGCAATGTTCATTGCATCACTATTTACAATATCGAGGTAATGGAAGCAACCTAAATGCCCACAGACAGACGAATGCATAAAGCTGTGGTACATATATAAAATGGAATATTACTAAGCCATGAAAAGGAATGAAATTGGGTCATTTGTAGAGACGTCGATGGATCTAGAGACTGTCATACAGAGTGAAGTAAGTCAGAAAGAGAAAAACAAATCTTGTATATTCATGCATATATGTGGAACCTAGAAAAACTGTACAGATTAACCATTTTGCAAGGCATAAATAGAGCAACAGATGTAGACAACAAACGTATGGACAACAAGGGGGGAAAGCTGTTGGGGGGGTGGTGGTGGGAGGAGTTGAGAGACTGGGATTGGCATGTATACATTTATATGTATAAAATAGATAACCAATAAGAACCTGCTGTATAAAAATATAAAATAAAATTCAAAATTAAAAAGAAGTAAAATTTAAAAAATAAAACAGAAAAAACAATTATTCCCTGCACATACATGTATTTATATGAATAAATTATTTCCATGCTTATATCTGTAAATACAAAAAAGAGGAATAAAATCTACCTTGAACCAAAAACGAAAAAGAGAAAAAAAACACAGAACCCACCAGTTACACAGAGGAAAACCGTATCAGGGCACTTGCTCCAGTTGTAAACAATTCTGAAGTTGGTCAGTGGTGGGGAATCGTCTCCCATTCAGCCAGCAGCCCCCACGCAACAAGCGTCCTCATTGCAAAGCTGGGGCACCGTGCCGAGGCATCTGTGAGTAAACGTGAGCTGAGCCCCAGGCCAGTTGCTGCTGAACTATTCCCACCCGTCCCAGGTAAAACACCTGAATATATACAAGGACTTGAAAGCCTAGAGGAAGGGCCATAGAGCCACACGAGTGACAGCATGCCGGCCGACTTGGTGCCTGCAGGCCAGCCAGGATGGTCCTGGCCCTGGGTGCTCTTCTGGAAGATTTCCATTTCCCTGCCTGAGATACCCGTCCTGTCCCTGCCCCCACTGCTTTTTTCCTTCCTCACCTCTGCCCAGGGAGAAATTCCAGCAGCAGGTATGGGTGACACATCCTCTTCTTTAGCAGGTGGCAGCCTGGCAACTGCTGCAGAAAGTCCAGCAGAGCCCCACTCACACTGGGCCACCCACAAAGCCGTGGCCTCTCACTCCCTCCCACCAGCCCAGCCCCGAGACTGCTGACAGGGCAGAGAAAATGGCGTCAGGCACGGCTGCAGGGGCTCTTGCTGCCTGGAGTGGTATTTATATTGATCTCAACCCAGGCACACCTGGGGAGGGCTGGCCGGCACGGTAAGGCTGCCCAGGTCAGCCAATCATCACCCCTCAGGGGCTCACAGTTGCAGAAAATGGAACTTGCTGAACCGGCCAGGTCCAAGGAACAGGTGTGGGCTCCTGAGAGTCAGGATAGACAAGGGGCTGCAGCTTTGGCTTGTTTTCTAATCATTTTATCTGGCCCATGAGTGGGAGACAACTTCAAGAAAACCCTCTCCTAATGAGAGGAACCCAGGAGTCAGGGAGAGGAGGGGTGGGTGGTGGTTGGAGACAGAGGCCTGGTGCCCCGGGTGCAGTGGAAGTCTCTGGAAGACCAGGTGGAGGGAGGCCTCACGGAGTGATGCCCAGGGTCACAGACCTGTCGCAGCTGCTGTTTGTTAGTTCAAGTCCTGCTCTGAGGTGCTCTGTGTCAGCTCTGAGCGACAGGTGAGCTGGGGGTGCTCTGCAATGAGGGCTATGTGCACGGTTCCTGTGTGCCCAGCCCTGCCACGGTACCTGCAAGGGTAGCTCTGTATCCTGGGAGGGGCCTGACCACGAGAGCCCCGTGGGCTGGGGTGGGGGTGGGGTACCTGCCCAGGTGAGCTCCATATTCTGGGATTGGTCTGACCACGAGAGCCCCATGGGCTGCTGGGGACCTGGTAAAGGATGTCAGGACAGTCAGTGAAGCCACCGAGGATATACCTCCAGTTGCTCCTAATTCCTACACCCTGCTGGTCATTCTACCAACCACCAGGACATGGTATTCTGTATTAGTCTTCAATGATGCCTTCTTTTGTATTCCATTAGTCCCAGAGTCACAAGAAATTTTGGCTTGTGAGTGGCAGGACTCAACATACAACTAAAACAATACTTCCGGGCCGTCTGGCCCCAAGGGTGCAAAAATTCCCACACCATCTTTGGGGAAAGCTTAGCTAAAGACCTAAAAGTTCTACCTCTGGAAAAGGAAACCCTCCTTCAATATGCAGACGACATTCTGATCACCAGCCCTACTAAGGAGGCCTCTGAACTACCAAGCCAATAAAGGATAGAAGTTGTCCAAGAAAAAGCTCAAATATCACAGACTGCGGTGACCTGCCTGGGCTTCATTCTCACAGAAGGTCAGAGAAGCCCATCCCAGGAAAGGGAAGAAACCATTTTCAGCCTTACCCCTTTCTAAAACTAGAAGACAGCTTAGGGGTTCCTGGGGAGGCCAGGGTTTGCTGCTTCTGGATCCCTAGCTACAGTCTACTAGCTGGGCCTCTATATGAAACACTGAAAGGAAAAGATGATGATCCTTTTGAATAGAATCCAGAAGTGGCCTTTCAAGAATGGAAAGAGCAGTCAATTCAGACCCTTGCCCTGGAACTCCCTAATTTAGCTAAACCCTTTGACCTTTACATTCCCGGTGAAAGGTGAATCGCCATTGGAGAATTAGTGCAAAAACTGGGACCACTTGAAATGGAACAATGCAAGAATGCCATCCAGGTAGGATAAACTACGGTCACTAAGGGGCTTGGCCCACTGCCACATCTGGCCAAGATACTGGCGGTATCTAAAAACCTGGAAATCAGCAGCCCAAAAGGCCACCTCCCTCCTAAGGGAAAAGGACCCCACGTGGTGATCCTAACCACCAACCATGCCCTGAAGTTGCAGGGTTCGCTCCGTGGGCACACCGACCTCGAGTGAGGAGGCCCTCCAACTCCAACATCCAGAGAGATAACCGGGGGCAACAGGGCACCATGACGACTCGTGTGAACATCACTTGTCCTGGAGTTTCTCTCATAAAACAACAAGAGTGTGTCCCAAAAGAGTAGACTACTGCTTGCAGGACTTACTGCACCCAGAGGGGAGCTAATAATCTTGGCGGGGGAACAGTATACCACACTGTCACCATAGAAAAGCCTACAGACACCGTGATGATGGTGGCCAATAAGACCGGCTGGACTCCTGTTTACTTCAAAAGGCTGTTGACTCAGTAGCCATCATGGTCCTTGATCACCACTGACCCTGGACTGTCTGGGAGTTGAGCGGGCAGGGCTCTGACACCTGGTGCTGTTTGTACGTTAATTCAGGGGCCTAACTGAAGAAAGCGCAGACTACTGGTCAGAGCATCTAGGCTGGCAGAGACGGTCAGCCTAAGGTGGCCGAACAAATGTGGGGCGGGGTGAAACCGGCCCCCACAGCGTCTCTGCACATCTCTTTCCTGGACCCTTAAAGGTCATTAGAATCTATAACACTTCCAATGCTGGTGCTCAGGTGGACGAGCAGGGAGGCAGGGGTCCTGGGGACAATCAACGTCACCGGGAGGCTGCTGGGGAGAAGCTCTGACCCTCGCCCCAGGGTATGAGGGCTCCCAACTCAGCACTCAGCAGTTACAGAAGAAGGGTCTGCACCCTCAGCACTCCAAGAATGAGGAACGGGACAAAAGGCAGAGGAGGGGTTTGTCCCCAGCAAAGCCCATTAAAAATCCCTGGGAGATAAAAATAGAATCTGGGCAATAAAGTCAAGTCTAACCTTTTTTATCCTTTGTGCTTTGTCTAATTTCACGTGCTCCTAGGGTCCCGCATGCAGAGGTTCCACACCCGGCACTTCAGACCAGATTTCCTAGTGCAGAATGGCTGGGTCGACACCTCAGCTCCTGGGGCCCAGTGCAGACTCCACGATATAGAGCCTGAGCTACAGCCAACCCGGCCCTCGAGAGCTCCGCCGCCTCCCTCCCTCCCACTGACTCTGACAGGATCTCTACACAGCAGCCCAGCCCACAGCCCACGGGGTAGTGCATGCTCTCACCTCTCCATTCTCTGATCAAAATATAAAGTTTCCTTTGCTTGTGAACCAAACTCAGTCTCGATCTGTTGGCCCCAATGACACTGGGCAGGGGGACACTTGTTGGGGTCCAGTCTGGAGGATCAGTAACAGAAATTGAGACTATTGTAACCTCAATGAACAGATGTGTGAGCCAAACTGTAGTTAACATAGAACAGTGTATAAGGCTCGGGTAAAATAAGATGTTTTTAACACTTCCATTTGATATTTCCATCACTTTTTATAAGCAAGTTCAGTGAAAAGGTTTGTCTTATTTGTCAGGTCAATATTAGAGAAACGAAGTGATTTCTTTCCAAGGATGTACAGCTAATAATCTTGGTTAAACCTTCAATCTTGTTTTAAATGCTTTTCCATTGAAAATGATACCTCTCTTTCAGCTCCCCCATTTCTGAGAAGTATAAAATCTTATAATTTATTATTACCAAAGGGGAAAGGTGGGAGGAGGGATAAATTAACAGTTTGGAATGAACACATACACACTGCTATGTATAAAATAGATCATCAACAAGGAACTACTGTATAGCACAGGGAACTACACTCAACATTTTGCAATAACCTATAAGGGGAAATAATCTGAAAAAGAATAGATATTTTTATTGACATCATCTATCAATGACAGTTAAAGTGTAGCCTAAGGGAAGCTGGTGGTGAGTGCTTCTGACCCTGAAGACTTCAATCATCTAAAGTTTGGACTCTGCCTACTTCCCAAGGCCCTTAATGAACATATGTGTAGCCGTAGCTTAAAAACTTCCCCAGTTTGGGTTTCGGGGAGACACTGATTTTGAAAAAGCCCTGGTGTTCTCCTTACATGAATGGGACTCTTCCTACTGCTAAAACATGTCTGTCACACCCAGAGGATGGTATACCGTCTGATCGGGAAGAGTTTGGAAAAGGCATCTCATCTCCTCATCTCCTGGTGCTCGGGTTCACCCCTCCAGCGTCTTTACTAACAGTCTCCCCACTTGGAGATGTCAGCACTGTCAACATCCTGTTGCGTACAGTTTGGAATTTGTCCAGAGGATGAAGCGGAAGGATGAGGAACAATGAGAGACAAGTCCTAGGTGTTCAGACAGGCACATGTCACTCTAATTTCCAATCAGGAAGACGAATTGACCAAAGGCTAGGGTTGCCCATGGAAACAGTATAGGGCTTGAGGAAATCCCGCTGCTTTGTGGCCAGTTCCCATAAACACGAGTTGAACAATGGAACTCAGGGGCAGTAAAATTCACAAAACTGCAGAGTTGAAAATATCCATCACTGAAAAATGTCTTGAGGAAAGTCAGAGAAAAGGACTTGTAAGCAAGGGAGAATGGCAGGAAAGGGATTTGAGGAGGTAGAAAGGACTCGCCATTAAGCACAAGAAAAGGAGCTGAACATTGCCAACATTGCAGTTGGCCAAAAAGGGTGTATGCGTTCTTTTCTGTATATATTCAAGAAAAGGGCATACACTTTTTTAGCCAACCAAACAGGTGGGCACTGGAAGTCAATACTACAAAAGATATCACTTCGCATCAGTCAGAAGAGCCATCCTCATAAAGCGTAAACAACAGAAATGCAGGACAGGGCAACGAGAAGAGGGAGCCCTGTGAGACTTATAGTGGAAATGTATATTGCCAACGGCCATTCTGGAGAAGTGTATTGTGTTTACTAAAGCATCTAAAAAATGAGCTACAGAGCATAGGGCACTTGCACTCATGGGCGTATATCTTGGGAAAAACAAAAATCGAGAGGACACAGGCACCCCAATGTTTACCCCCTCTCTGTTTAAAAGATCCTCGACTAGGATATAACTTAAATGTCTCTGGAGGGAAAAAATGGATAGAGATGTGGTACTTAGGTAGAGTGGAATATTATTCAGCCTGGAAATCAATGAAATATGGCCAGTTGTAACAACTCCGGAGGAGTTACGTATGATCATTCTAAGTGACAGAATTCAAAAAGAAAAAGACACATATCATAAGATATCACTTAAAGGTGGAATCCAAAATGGCTACACATGAAATAAATTACAAAACAAAAACATAGTCAAATATGTAGAAAACACGCATAAGGCTGCTAAACGGGAAAGGTGGGGAGGGGTGAGGCATCATCCAGGAGGTTGAAATTAGCAAAGATACCATTCCAAATACCAAACTGATAATCAACAAGGCCTACACGGTAGCTAAAAGAACTGCACTCAGCACACTCAAGTCACCGGAAAAGAATATATACGACTGGTAAGAATCTGAAAAAGAATTTATTGATGTCTCTCTGTACGCGAATCAAGTGGATGTACAGCAGCAAGAAACAGAGCTTTGAAAATCAGCTGTAACCAATATAGTAATAAATTGAAAAAAATAAACGACAGAGAGACAGAGAAAACCTCTTACAACTTTTCCTCAGGGACGGTGATGCAACATGGATTGAACACATCTAGACCCACAGCAGGATGAGACATAAGGCTGGAAACTGTTTGCGCTAAGAGAAATGTGAGGTTGGGTGAGGAAATGCACACCCTTTAAAGTAATACTACCTGGTACCCATTCAATGGGTCCCAAATCTGCAGGTTCAAGGGATCTTCCTACAGCTAAAACATGCATGGAAAACCCAGAGGACTGTACACCATGTGATCGGGAGATGTGTCTAAAATGCACCTCATTTATCCTCTCCTGGTGCTCCTGTTCACCATTCCAGCCACGCTACTTAGAATCTCCCCACTTGGAGAATCAGCACATTTAAACTTCTGTTTCACACATTTTGCAAATTGTGAGGAGGATGAACGGGAAGAGGGGGAACCAATGAGAGAAGAGTTGTAGGGGTTTGGACGGGCACATATCACTCTAATTTCCCATTAAGAATAAGAATTAAAGAAAGGCTCAGCCTGCCTCGCCGGAGCCAAAATAGGGCCTGAAGCAATCCTGCGGGTTTGAGGCCAGCTCACAAAAGAGCAACTTAAAAAATGGAGCTCAGGGTCACTGCAATTCACAAACCTGCAGAGTTATAAATGAAAACTAACGTCCAAAAATATGTTGAGGTAAGGCAAAGAAGAGGATCTGAATGCAAGACAGAATTGCAAGAAACAGATTTCAAGAGATAGATTGGACTCGTCTTTAACGCACATGAAAAGCGGCAGAATTTCGACAATGATGCAGTTGGCCCAAAAGGGCGTATGCGTTTTTTCCTGATTATATCCAGGAAAAAACGCATACGCACTTTATGGGCAACGAAGCAAGCAAGCAATGCAAATGTGCACAACAAAGAAGTCTCACTTCCCACCGGTCAAAAGGGCCATCCTAAAAAATTGTAAAAACCAGAAATGCAGGACAGGCCATGGAGAACAGGGAGCCTTTATACGCTGATGGGCAGTGTGTGAACTGCTGAGAGCCACTCTGGAGAAGTGTATGGTGGTTCCTAAATCATCTAAAAAACAGAGCTACAGAGCATAGGACACTTCCAATCATGGGAGTATATCTAGGGAAGTCTAAAAATCAACAAGACACAAGCACACCACAGTTTAGGGCTACTCTGTTTACAAGAACCTCAACTTCAGTACACCTTAAATATCCCAGGAAAGAGAACAATGGATAAAGAAGATGTGGTACTTATGTACAATGGAATATCTCTTCACCATGAAATCAATGTAATAAGGCTAGTAGAAGGATAAAGAGTGGATTTAGGTCCGATAATACTACTTGAAATAAGTCAAACAGAAAAAGAAACATATCATAAGATATCACTTATAGAGGGAGGGTAAATATGGCTGCACAAGAAATGAATTACAGAACAGAACAGTGTCTCACATTTAGAAAACACACTTATGTCAGCTTAAGGGGAAAGGAGAGGTGGGGTGATGCATAAAACCAGAGTTTGAAATTAGCACAGATACCGTTCAATAAACCAAATAGGTATTAGACAAGATCTACACCTTGCTCAATGAACAGGCCTCAACACACCCTATACACCGCAGAGAAATATATCTGAGGAATAAGAATCTTAAAACCCATGTATTGATATATCTCCATAAGGGAATCAAGTGTGTGCAGAGCGGCACAAACACAGCAGTGAAAAGGAGCTAAACCCCATTATAGAAATAAATTTTAAAAACAAAACGCTGAAACAATGAAAGAGAGAAAAATTCTTACAAAATTCGCTCAGGGACTGTGATGCAACCTGGATTGACCACATATAAACCCACAGCTGGATAAGACATAAGGCTGGACACTTGGGGCTGACAGGATTGGTGAGCTTTGGTGAGCAACTGCCGAAAGTTTAATGCAATACTTCATGCTACTCAGTCCAAGGGTCCCAACACTCCAGGTTGAAGGGAATCTTCCTACAGCTAAACCATGCTTGGGAAACCCAGCGACTGGTATACCATATGATCGGGAAAGGTTTCTAAAACGCACCTCATTTTTCCTCTCCTGGGGCTCCGGATCGACATTCCAGCCGCTTTACTAACAACATCCCCACATGGAGTCAATGCCTTTAAGTTCTGGTATCGCACAGTCTGCAGTTAGTGCAGAGGATGAATGGGAATAGGGGGAACCAGTGAGAAACTAGCTGTAGCGGTTTCAATGGGCACATGTCACTCTAATATCACATCAGTAAGAAGAATTAACCAAAGGCACAGCAGGTGCCCCAGAAGAAAAATAGGGCTTCAAGGAATCCTTTGGTTATGGGGCAATACCACAAAAATAAGAGCTAAAAAATGGAGCTAAGGGCCACTGCAATTCAAAAACCTGCAGAGTTATAAAGGCCAACTATTTTTAAAAAATATATTGAGGTAAGGCTATGAAGAGGCATTGAAAGCAAGGCAGAATTGCAGGAAACCGATTTCAGGAGGTAGACTGGAATTGCATTGAAAGCATATGAAGAGAGTCAGAAACTCGACAATGATGCACTTGGCCAAAAAGGGCGTATGTGTTTTTTCCTGAATATATTCAGGAAAAAACGCATACGCCCTTTTTGGCCAACCAAGCAAGCTTGCAAAGGAAATCTGCACTACAATGAAGTCTCACTTCCCCCCGGTCAAAAGGGCCATCTGAAAAAAGTGTAAAATCCAGAAAGGCACGACAGGCCATGGAGAACTGGGAGCCTTCTTATGCTGATGGGCGGGATGTAAATTGCCAACAGCCACTCTGGAGAAGTGTATGGTGTTTCCTGAAACATCTAAAAAACAAAGCAACAGAGCATAGGGCACTTCCACTTATGGTCCTATAGCTTAGGGAAATTAAAATCAAAAAGACACAGCCACCCCAAAGTTTGGGACGGCTCTGTTTACAAGAACCTCGTTTACAGTACAAGTTCAATATCGCAGAAAGTGAAAAATGGATAAAGAAGTTGTGGTATTTACTTACAAAGCAATATCACTCAGCAATGAAATCTGTGTCATCAGGCCCTTAGCAGCACAATGAGTGGATTCAGGTATGATGATTCTAACTGAAATAAGTCACACAGAAAAAGAAACATCATAAGATATCAGTAATACACGGAATGTAAACTTGGCTACACAGGAACTGAATTACAGAACAGAACAGGGTCTCAAATTTAGAAAACCAACTTATGCTTGCTTAAGGGTAAAGGTGAGTTGGGGTGCTACATAAAACCAGAGATTGAAATGAGCACAGATAAAGTTCCTTAAGTCAAATATGGAATAGACAAGAGCTACTCCTTGCTCAACGAAATGGACTCAACACCCCATATTAAACGCCTAAGAATGTACCTGACTAGTAAGTATCTTAAAACCTATGGATTGCTATGTCTCCGAAAGAGAATCAAGCATGTGTACAGGGGCATAAACGCAGCAGTGATAGGATTGGAGAGGTTCGGTGAGCAAATGAAGACCCTTTGAAGTCACATTGCATGGTACCCATTCCACGGGTTTCAACTACCCAGGTTTTAGGTATTCTTCCTTCAGCTAAAACATGCATGTGGAACCCAGAGTATGATCAACCATGTGATCGGGAGACGTGTTCAAATATGTCTCAGTTTTCCTCCCCTGGTACTCGGGTGCAACATTCCAGACGCATTACTAACACTCTCCCCACTTGGAGAGTCAGCGCCTTTAACCTCCTGTTTGGCCCAGTTTGCAATTTCTGCGGAAGATGAACAGGAATAGCGAGAACCAATGAGAGACTAGCTGGAGGTGTCTGGACGGGCAAATTTAACTCTCATTTCCCACCAGGAAGAGGAATTAACCAAAGGCTCAGCGTGCCGTGCCGGAACCAAATTAGGGCCTGAAGCCATCCTGCGGTGTTGCGGCCAGGTCACAAGAAAGCGAGTTGTAGAAAGGAGCTCAGGGGCACTGTAATTCACAAACCTGCAGAGTTATAAATGTCAGCTATCGTCCAAAAATATACTGAAGTAAGGCTGCCAAGAGGACTTGAAAGTGGGGCAGAATTGCAGGAAACCGATTTCAGGAGGTAGACTGAAATTGCATTGAAAGCAT
Organism: Delphinus delphis; assembly: GCF_949987515.2. NCBI lineage: Eukaryota > Metazoa > Chordata > Mammalia > Artiodactyla > Delphinidae > Delphinus > Delphinus delphis. Next base: position 489,890 of record NW_027192711.1, read on the forward strand.
AGGAAAAGAGGCAGAACGTACACAATGATGCACTTGGCCAAAAAGGGCGTATGCGTTTTTTCCTGAATATATTCAGGAAAAAACGCATACGCACTTTTTGGCCAACCAAGCAAGCTTGCAAAGGAAATCTGCACTACAATGAAGTCTCACTTCCACCTGGTAAAAAGGGCCATCTGAAAAAGTGTAAAATCCATAAAGGCACGACAGGCCATGGAGAACTGGGAGCCTTCTTATGCTGATGGGCGGGATGTAAATTGCCAACAGCCACTCTGGAGAAGTGTATGGTGTTTCCTGAAACATCTAAAAAACAAAGCAACAGAGCCTAGGGCACTTCCACTTATGGTCCTATAGCTTAGGGAAATTAAAATCAAAAAGACACAGCCACCCCAAAGTTTGGGACGCCTCCGTTTACAAGAACCTCGTTTACCGTACAAGTTCAATATCACAGAAAGTGAAAAATGGATAAAGAACTTGAGGTACTTACGTACAATGCAGTATCACTCAGCAATGAAATCTATGTCATCAGGCCCTTAGCAGCATAATGAGTGGATTCAGGTACGATGATTCTAACTGAAATAAGTCACACAGAAAAAGAAACATCATAAGATATCAGTAATACACGAAATGTAAACTTGGCTACACAGGAACTGCATTCCAAAACAGAACAGGGTCTCAAATTTAGAAAACCAACTTATGCTTGCTTAAGGGGAAAGGTGAGTTGGGGTGCTGCATAAAACCAGAGATTGAAATGAGCACAGATAAAGTTCCTTAAGCCAAATATGGAATAGACAAGAGCTACTCCTTGCTCAACGAAATGGACTCAACACCCCATATTAAACGCCTAAGAATGTACCTGACTAGTAAGTATCTTAAAACCTATGGATTGCTATGTCTCCGAAAGAGAATTAAGCGTGTGTACAGGGGCATAAACGCAGCAGTGATAGGATTGGAGAGGTTTGGTGAGGAAATGAAGACCCATTGAAGTCACATTGCATGGTACCCATTCCACGGGTTTCAACTACCCAGGTTTAAGGTATTCTTCCTTCAGCTAAAACATGCATGTGGAACCCAGAGTATGATCAACCATGTGATCGGGAGACGTGTTCAAATATGTCTCAGTTCTCGTACCCTGGTACTCGGGTGCAACATTCCAGATGCTTAACTAACACTCTCCCGACTTGGAGAGTCAGTCCCTTTAACCTCCTGTTTGGCCCAGTTTGCAATTTCTGCGGAAGATGAACAGGAATAGCGAGAACCAATGAGAGACTAGCTGGAGGTGTCTGGACGGGCAAATTTAACTCTCATTTCCCACCAGGAAGAGGAATTAACCAAAGGCTCAGCGTGCCGTGCCGGAACCAGATTAGGGCCTGAAGCCATCCTGCGGTGTTGCGGCCAGGTCACAAGAAAGCGAGTTGAAGAAAGGAGCTCAGGGGCACTGTAATTCACAAACCTGCAGAGTTATAAATGACAGCTATCGTCCAAAAATAGACTGAAGTAAGGCTGCCAAGAGGACTTGAAAGCGGGGCAGCATTGCAGGAAACCGATTTCAGGAGGTAGACTGGAATTGCATTGAAAGCATAGGAAAAGAGGCAGAACGTCCACAATGATGCACTTGGCCAAAAAGAGCGTATGCGTTTTTTCCTGAATATATTCAGGAAAAACGCATACGCCCTTTTTGGCCAACCAAGCAAGCTTGCAAAGGAAATCTGCACTAAAATGAAGTCTCACTTCCCCCCGGTCAAAAGGGCCATCTGAAAAAAGTGTAAAATCCAGAAAGGCAGGACAGGCCATTGAGAACTGGGAGCCTTGTTATGCTGATGGGCTGGATGTAAATTGCCAACAGACACTTGGGAGAAGTGTATGGTGTTTCCTGAAACATCTAAAAAACAAAGCAACAGAGCCTAGGGCACTTCCACTTATGGTCCTATAGCTTAGGGAAATTAAAATCAAAAAGACACAGCCACCCCAAAGTTTGGGACGCCTCTGTTTACAAGAACCTCGTTTACAGTACAAGTTCAACATCGCAGAAAGTGAAAAATGGATAAAGGATTTGTGGTATTCACTTACAAAGCAATATCACTCAGCAATGAAATCTATGTCATCAGGCCCTTAGCAGCACAATGAGTGGATTCAGGTATGATGATTCTAACTGAAATAAGTCACACAGAAAAAGAAACATCATAAGATATCAGTAATACACGGAACGTAAACTTGGCTACACAGGAACTGAATTACAGAACAGAACAGGGTCTCAAATTTAGAAAACCAACTTATGCTTGCTTAAGGGTAAAGGTGAGTTGGGGTGCTGCATAAAACCAGAGATTGAAATGAGCACAGATAAAGTTCCTTAAGCCAAATATGGAATAGACAAGAGCTACTCCTTGCTCAACGAAATGGACTCAACACCGCATATTAAACGCCTAAGAATGTACCTGACTAGTAAGTATCTTAAAACCTATGGATTGCTATGTCTCCGAAAGAGAATCAAGCGTGTGTACAGGGGCATAAACGCAGCAGTGATAGGATTGGAGAGGTTTGGTGAGGAAATGAAGACCCATTGAAGTCATATTGCATGGTACCCATTCCACGGGTTTCAACTACCCAGGTTTAAGGTATTCTTCCTTCAGCTAAAACATGCATGTGGAACCCAGAGTATGATCAACCATGTGAACGGGAGACGTGTTCAAATATGTCTCAGTTTTCGTACCCTGGTACTCGGGTGCAACATTCCAGACGCTTTACTAACACTCTCCCCACTTGGAGAGTCAGTCCCTTTAACCTCCTGTTTGGCCCAGTTTGCAATTTCTGCGGAAGATGAACAGGAATAGCGAGAACCAATGAGAGACTAGCTGGAGGTGTCTGGACGGGCAAATTTAACTCTCATTTCCCACCAGGAAGAGGAATTAACCAAAGGCTCAGCGTGCCGTGCCAGAACCAGATTAGGGCCTGAAGCCATCCTGCGGTGTTGCGGCCAGGTCACAAGAAAGCGAGTTGAAGAAAGGAGCTCAGGGGCACTGTAATTCACAAACCTGCAGAGTTATAAATGACAGCTATCGTCCAAAAATAGACTGAAGTAAGGCTGCCAAGAGGACTTGAAAGCGGGGCAGCATTGCAGGAAACCGATTTCAGGAGGTAGACTGGAATTGCATTGAAAGCATAGGAAAAGAGGCAGAACGTCCACAATGATGCACTTGGCCAAAAAGGGCGTATGCGTTTTTTCCTGAATATATTCAGGAAAAATGCATACGCCTTTTTTGGCCAACCAAGCAAGCTTGCAAAGGAAATCTGCACTACAATGAAGTCTCACTTCCCCCCGGTCAAAAGGGCCATCTGAAAAACGTGTAAAATCCAGAAAGGCAGGACAGGCCATGGAGAACTGGGAGCCTTGTTATGCTGATGGGCGGGATGTAAATTGCCAACAACCACTAGGGAGAAGTGTATGGTGTTTCCTGAAGCATCTAAAAAACAAAGCAACAGAGCCTAGGGCACTTCCACTTATGGTCCTATAGCTTAGGGAATTTAAAATCAAAAAGACACAGCCACCCCAAAGTTTGGAAAGGCTCTGTTTACAAGAACCTCGTTTACAGTACAAGTTCAACATCGCAGAAAGTGAAAAATGGATAAAGAAGTTGTGGTATTTACTTACAAAACAATATCACTCAGCAATGAAATCTGTGTCATCAGGCCCTTAGCAGCACAATGAGTGGATTCAGGTATGATGATTCTAACTGAAATAAGTCACACAGAAAAAGAAACATCATAAGATATCAGTAATACACGGAATGTAAACTTGGCTACACAGGAACTGAATTACAGAACAGAACAGGGTCTCAAATTTAGAAAACCAACTTATTCTTGCTTAAGGGTAAAGGTGAGTTGGGGTGCTGCATAAAACCAGTGATTGAAATGAGCACAGATAAAGTTCCTTAAGCCAAATATGGAATAGACAAGAGCTACTCCTTGCTCAACGAAATGGACTCAACACCCCATATTAAACGCCTAAGAATGTACCTGACTAGTAAGTATCTTAAAACCTATGGATTGCTATGTCTCCGAAAGAGAATCAAGCATGTGTACAGGGGCATAAACGCAGCAGTGATAGGATTAGAGAGGTTCGGTGAGCAAATGAAGACCCTTTGAAGTCATATTGCATGGTACCCATTCCACGGGTTTCAACTACCCAGGTTTAAGGTATTCTTCCTTCAGCTAAAACATGCATGTGGAACCTAGAGTATGATCAACCATGTGATCGGGAGACGTGTTCAAATATGTCTCAGTTTTCGTACCCTGGTACTCGGGTGCAACATTCCAGACACTTTACTAACACTCTCCCGACTTGGAGAGTCAGTCCCTTTAACCTCCTGTTTGGCCCAGTTTGCAATTTCTGCGGAAGATGAACAGGAATAGTGAGAACCAATGAGAGGCTAGCTGGAGGTGTCTGGACGGGCAAATTTAACTCTCATTTCCCACCAGGAAGAGGAATTAACCAAAGGCTCAGCATGCCGTGCCGGAACCAGATTAGGGCCTGAAGCCATCCTGTGGTGTTGCGGCCAGGTCACAAGAAAGCAAGTTGAAGAAAGGAGCTCAGGGGCACTGTAATTCACAAACCTGCAGAGTTATAAATGACAGCTATCGTCCAAAAATAGACTGAAGTAAGGCTGCCAAGAGGACTTGAAAGCGGGGCAGAATTGCAGGAAACCGATTTCAGGAGGTAGACTGGAATTGCATTGCAAGCATAGGAAAAGAGGCAGAACGTCCACAATGATGCACTTGGCCAAAAAGGGCGTATGCGTTTTTTCCTGAATATATTCAGGAAAAAACGCATACGCCCTTTTTGGCCAACCAAGCAAGCTTGCAAAGGAAATCTGCACTACAATGAAGTCTCACTTCTCCCCGGTCAAAAGGGCCATCTGAAAAAAGTGTAAAATCCAGAAAGGCAGGACAGGCCATGGAGAACTGGGAGCCTTGTTATGCTGATGGGCGGGATGTAAATTGCCAACAACCACTCGGGAGAAGTGTATGGTGTTTCCTGAAACATCTAAAAAACAAAGCAACAGAGCCTAGGGCACTTCCACTTATGGTCCTATAGCTTAGGGAAATTAAAATCAAAAAGACACAGCCACCCCAAAGTTTGGAACGGCTCTGTTTACAAGAACCTCGTTTACAGTACAAGTTCAACATCGCAGAAAGTGAAAAATGGATAAAGAAGTTGTGGTATTTACTTACAAAGCAATATCACTCAGCAATGAAATCTGTGTCATCAGGCCCTTAGCAGCACAATGAGTGGATTCAGGTATGATGATTCTAACTGAAGTAAGTCACACAGAAAAAGAAACATCATAAGATATCAGTAATACACGGAATGTAAACTTGGCTACACAGGAACTGAATTACAGAACAGAACAGGGTCTCAAATTTAGAAAACCAACTTATGCTTGCTTAAGGGTAAAGGTGAGTTGGGGTGCTACATAAAACCAGAGATTGAAATGAGCACAGATAAAGTTCCTTAAGTCAAATATGGAATAGACAAGAGCTACTCCTTGCTCAATGAAATGGACTCAACACCGCATATTAAACGCCTAAGAATGTACCTGACTAGTAAGTATCTTAAAACCTATGGATTGCTATGTCTCCGAAAGAGAATCAAGCATGTGTACAGGGGCATAAACGCAGCAGTGATAGGATTGGAGAGGTTCGGTGAGCAAATGAAGACCCTTTGAAGTCACATTGCATGGTACCCATTCCACGGGTTTCAACTACCCAGGTTTTAGGTATTCTTCCTTCAGCTAAAACATGCATGTGGAACCCAGAGTATGATCAACCATGTGATCGGGAGACGTGTTCAAATATGTCTCAGTTTTCCTCCCCTGGTACTCTGGTGCAACATTCCAGACGCTTTACTAACACTCTCCCCACTTGGAGAGTCAGCGCCTTTAACCTCCTGTTTGGCCCAGTTTGCAATTTCTGCGGAAGATGAACAGGAATAGCGAGAACCAATGAGAGGCTAGCTGGAGGTGTCTGGACGGGCAAATTTAACTCTCATTTCCCACCAGGAAGAGGAAATAACCAAAGGCTCAGCGTGCCGTACCGGAACCAGATTAGGGCCTGAAGCCATCCTGCGGTGTTTCGGCCAGCTCACAAGAAAGCGAGTTGAAGAAAGGAGCTCAGGGGCACTGTAATTCACAAACCTGCAGAGTTATAAATGACAGCTATCGTCCAAAAATAGACTGAAGTAAGGCTGCCAAGAGGACTTGAAAGCGGGGCAGAATTGCAGGAAACCGATTTCAGGAGGTAGACTGGAATTGCATTGCAAGCATAGGAAAAGAGGCAGAACGTCCACAATGATGCACTTGGCCAAAAAGGGCGTATGCGTTTTTTCCTGAATATATTCAGGAAAAAACGCATACGCCCTTTTTGGCCAACCCAGCAAGCTTGCAAAGGAAATCTGCACTACAATGAAGTCTCACTTCCCCCCGGTCAAAAGGGCCATCTGAAAAAAGTGTAAAATCCAGAAAGGCAGGACAGGCCATGGAGAACTGGGAGCCTTGTTATGCTGATGGGCGGGATGTAAATTGCCAACAACCACTCGGGAGAAGTGTATGGTGTTTCCTGAAACATCTAAAAAACAAAGCAACAGAACCTAGGGCACTTCCACTTATGGTCCTATAGCTTAGGGAAATTAAAATCAAAAAGACACAGCCACCCCAAAGTTTCGAACGGCTCTGTTTACAAGAACCTCGTTTACAGTACAAGTTCAACATCGCAGAAAGTGAAAAATGGATAAAGAAGTTGTGGTATTTACTTACAAAGCAATATCACTCAGCAATGAAATCTGTGTCATCAGGCCCTTAGCAGCACAATGAGTGGATTCAGGTATGATGATTCTAACTGAAATAAGTCACACAGAAAAAGAAACATCATAAGATATCAGTAATACACGGAATGTAAACTTGGCTACACAGGAACTGAATTACAGAACAGAACAGGGTCTCAAATTTAGAAAACCAACTTATGCTTGCTTAAGGGTAAAGGTGAGTTGGGGTGCTGCATAAAACCAGAGATTGAAATGAGCACAGATAAAGTTCCTTAAGTCAAATATGGAATAGACAAGAGCTACTCCTTGCTCAACGAAATGGACTCAACACCGCATATTAAACGCCTAAGAATGTACCTGACTAGTAAGTATCTTAAAACCTATGGATTGCTATGTCTCCGAAAGAGAATCAAGCATGTGTACAGGGGCATAAACGCAGCAGTGATAGGATTGGAGAGGTTCGGTGAGCAAATGAAGACCCTTTGAAGTCATATTGCATGGTACCCATTACACGGGTCTTAACTCTGCAGGTTTAAGGTATTCTTCCTTCAGCTAAAACATGCATGTGGAACCCAAGTATGATCAACCATGTGAACGGGAGACGTGTTCAAATATGTCTCAGTTTTCCTCCCCTGGTACTCGGGTGCAACATTCCAGACACTTTACTAACACTCTCCCCACTTGGAGAGTCAGTCCCTTTAACCTCCTGTTTGGCCCAGTTTGCAATTTCTGCGGAAGATGAACAGGAATAGCGAGAACCAATGAGAGGCTAGCTGGAGGTGTCTGGACGGGCAAATTTAACTCTCATTTCCCACCAGGAAGAGGAATTAACCAAAGGCTCAGCGTGCCGTGCCAGAACCAGATTAGGGCCTGAAGCCATCCTGTGGTGTTGCGGCCAGGTCACAAGAAAGCAAGTTGAAGAAAGGAGCTCAGGGGCACTGTAATTCACAAACCTGCAGAGTTATAAATGACAGCTATCGTCCAAAAATAGACTGAAGTAAGGCTGCCAAGAGGACTTGAAAGCGGGGCAGAATTGCAGGAAACCGATTTCAGGAGGTAGACTGGAATTGCATTGCAAGCATAGGAAAAGAGGCAGAACGTCCACAATGATGCACTTGGCCAAAAAGGGCGTATGCGTTTTTTCCTGAATATATTCAGGAAAATACGCATACGCCCTTTTTGGCCAACCAAGCAAGCTTGCAAAGGAAATCTGCACTACAATGAAGTCTCACTTCTCCCCGGTCAAAAGGGCCATCTGAAAAAAGTGTAAAATCCAGAAAGGCAGGACAGGCCATGGAGAACTGGGAGCCTTGTTATGCTGATGGGCGGGATGTAAATTGCCAACAACCACTCGGGAGAAGTGTATGGTGTTTCCTGAAACATCTAAAAAACAAAGCAACAGAGCCTAGGGCACTTCCACTTATGGTCCTATAGCTTAGGGAAATTAAAATCAAAAAGACACAGCCACCCCAAAGTTTGGAACGGCTCTGTTTACAAGAACCTCGTTTACAGTACAAGTTCAACATCGCAGAGAGTGAAAAATGGATAAAGAAGTTGTGGTATTTACTTACAAAGCAATATCACTCAGCAATGAAATCTGTGTCATCAGGCCCTTAGCAGCACAATGAGTGGATTCAGGTATGATGATTCTAACTGAAATAAGTCACACAGAAAAAGAAACATCATAAGATATCAGTAATACACGGAATGTAAACTTGGCTACACAGGAACTGAATTACAGAACAGAACAGGGTCTCAAATTTAGAAAACCAACTTATGCTTGCTTAAGGGTAAAGGTGAGTTGGGGTGCTACATAAAACCAGAGATTGAAATGAGCACAGATAAAGTTCCTTAAGTCAAATATGGAATAGACAAGAGCTACTCCTTGCTCAATGAAATGGACTCAACACCGCATATTAAACGCCTAAGAATGTACCTGACTAGTAAGTATCTTAAAACCTATGGATTGCTATGTCTCCGAAAGAGAATCAAGCATGTGTACAGGGGCATAAACGCAGCAGTGATAGGATTGGAGAGGTTCGGTGAGCAAATGAAGACCCTTTGAAGTCACATTGCATGGTACCCATTCCACGGGTTTCAACTACCCAGGTTTTAGGTATTCTTCCTTCAGCTAAAACATGCATGTGGAACCCAGAGTATGATCAACCATGTGATCGGGAGACGTGTTCAAATATGTCTCAGTTTTCCTCCCCTGGTACTCTGGTGCAACATTCCAGACGCTTTACTAACACTCTCCCCACTTGGAGAGTCAGCGCCTTTAACCTCCTGTTTGGCCCAGTTTGCAATTTCTGCGGAAGATGAACAGGAATAGCGAGAACCAATGAGAGGCTAGCTGGAGGTGTCTGGACGGGCAAATTTAACTCTCATTTCCCACCAGGAAGAGGAAATAACCAAAGGCTCAGCGTGCCGTACCGGAACCAGATTAGGGCCTGAAGCCATCCTGCGGTGTTTCGGCCAGCTCACAAGAAAGCGAGTTGAAGAAAGGAGCTCAGGGGCACTGTAATTCACAAACCTGCAGAGTTATAAATGACAGCTATCGTCCAAAAATAGACTGAAGTAAGGCTGCCAAGAGGACTTGAAAGCGGGGCAGAATTGCAGGAAACCGATTTCAGGAGGTAGACTGGAATTGCATTGCAAGCATAGGAAAAGAGGCAGAACGTCCACAATGATGCACTTGGCCAAAAAGGGCGTATGCGTTTTTTCCTGAATATATTCAGGAAAAAACGCATAAGCCCTTTTTGGCCAACCAAGCAAGCTTGCAAAGGAAATCTGCACTACAATGAAGTCTCACTTCCCCCCGGTCAAAAGGGCCATCTGAAAAAAGTGTAAAATCCAGAAAGGCAGGACAGGCCATGGAGAACTGGGAGCCTTGTTATGCTGATGGGCGGGATGTAAATTGCCAACAACCACTCGGGAGAAGTGTATGGTGTTTCCTGAAACATCTAAAAAACAAAGCAACAGAGCCTAGGGCACTTCCACTTATGGTCCTATAGCTTAGGGAAATTAAAATCAAAAAGACACAGCCACCCCAAAGTTTGGAACGGCTCTGTTTACAAGAACCTCGTTTACAGTACAAGTTCAACATCGCAGAAAGTGAAAAATGGATAAAGAAGTTGTGGTATTTACTTACAAAGCAATATCACTCAGCAATGAAATCTGTGTCATCAGGCCCTTAGCAGCACAATGAGTGGATTCAGGTATGATGATTCTAACTGAAATAAGTCACACAGAAAAAGAAACATCATAAGATATCAGTAATACACGGAATGTAAACTTGGCTACACAGGAACTGAATTACAGAACAGAACAGGGTCTCAAATTTAGAAAACCAACTTATGCTTGCTTAAGGGTAAAGGTGAGTTGGGGTGCTACATAAAACCAGAGATTGAAATGAGCACAGATAAAGTTCCTTAAGTCAAATATGGAATAGACAAGAGCTACTCCTTGCTCAACGAAATGGTCTCAACACCGCATATTAAACGCCTAAGAATGTACCTGACTAGTAAGTATCTTAAAACCTATGGATTGCTATGTCTCCGAAAGAGAATCAAGCATGTGTACAGGGGCATAAACGCAGCAGTGATAGGATTGGAGAGGTTCGGTGAGCAAATGAAGACCCTTTGAAGTCACATTGCATGGTACCCATTCCACGGGTTTCAACTACCCAGGTTTTAGGTATTCTTCCTTCAGCTAAAACATGCATGTGGAACCCAGAGTATGATCAACCATGTGATCGGGAGACGTGTTCAAATATGTCTCAGTTTTCCTCCCCTGGTACTCTGGTGCAACATTCCAGACGCTTTACTAACACTCTCCCCACTTGGAGAGTCAGCGCCTTTAACCTCCTGTTTGGCCCAGTTTGCAATTTCTGCGGAAGATGAACAGGAATAGCGAGAACCAATGAGAGGCTAGCTGGAGGTGTCTGGACGGGCAAATTTAACTCTCATTTCCCACCAGGAAGAGGAAATAACCAAAGGCTAGGCGTGCCGTACCGGAACCAGATTAGGGCCTGAAGCCATCCTGCGGTGTTTCGGCCAGCTCACAAGAAAGCGAGTTGAAGAAAGGAGCTCAGGGGCACTGTAATTCACAAACCTGCAGAGTTATAAATGACAGCTATCGTCCAAAAATAGACTGAAGTAAGGCTGCCAAGAGGACTTGAAAGCGGGGCAGAATTGCAGGAAACCGATTTCAGGAGGTAGACTGGAATTGCATTGCAAGCATAGGAAAAGAGGCAGAACGTCCACAATGATGCACTTGGCCAAAAAGGGCGTATGCGTTTTTTCCTGAATATATTCAGGAAAAAACGCATACGCCCTTTTTGGCCAACCCAGCAAGCTTGCAAAGGAAATCTGCACTACAATGAAGTCTCACTTCCCCCCGGTCAAAAGGGCCATCTGAAAAAAGTGTAAAATCCAGAAAGGCAGGACAGGCCATGGAGAACTGGGAGCCTTGTTATGTTGATGGGCGGGATGTAAATTGCCAACAACCACTCGGGAGAAGTGTATGGTGTTTCCTGAAACATCTAAAAAACAAAGCAACAGAACCTAGGGCACTTCCACTTATGGTCCTATAGCTTAGGGAAATTAAAATCAAAAAGACACAGCCACCCCAAAGTTTCGAACGGCTCTGTTTACAAGAACCTCGTTTACAGTACAAGTTCAACATCGCAGAAAGTGAAAAATGGATAAAGAAGTTGTGGTATTTACTTACAAAGCAATATCACTCAGCAATGAAATCTGTGTCATCAGGCCCTTAGCAGCACAATGAGTGGATTCAGGTATGATGATTCTAACTGAAATAAGTCACGCAGAAAAAGAAACATCATAAGATATCAGTAATACACGGAATGTAAACTTGGCTACACAGGAACTGAATTACAGAACAGAACAGGGTCTCAAATTTAGAAAACCAACTTATGCTTGCTTAAGGGTAAAGGTGAGTTGGGGTGCTGCATAAAACCAGAGATTGAAATGAGCACAGATAAAGTTCCTTAAGTCAAATATGGAATAGACAAGAGCTACTCCTTGCTCAACGAAATGGACTCAACACCGCATATTAAACGCCTAAGAATGTACCTGACTAGTAAGTATCTTAAAACCTATGGATTGCTATGTCTCCGAAAGAGAATCAAGCATGTGTACAGGGGCATAAACGCAGCAGTGATAGGATTGGAGAGGTTCGGTGAGCAAATGAAGACCCTTTGAAGTCATATTGCATGGTACCCATTACACTGGTCTTAACTCTGCAGGTTTAAGGTATTCTTCCTTCAGCTAAAACATGCATGTGGAACCCAAGTATGATCAACCATGTGAACGGGAGACGTGTTCAAATATGTCTCAGTTTTCCTCCCCTGGTACTCGGGTGCAACATTCCAGACGCTTTACTAACACTCTCCCCACTTGGAGAGTCAGCGCCTTTAACCTCCTGTTTGGCCCAGTTTGCAAATTCTGCGGAAGATGAACAGGAATAGCGAGAACCAATGAGAGACTAGCTGGAGGTGTCTGGACGGGCAAATTTAACTCTCATTTCCCACCAGGAAGAGGAAATAACCAAAGGCTCAGCGTGCCGTGCTGGAACCAGATTAGGGCCTGAAGCCATCCTGCGGTGTTGCGGCCAGGTCACAAGAAAGCAAGTTGAAGAAAGGAGCTCAGGGGCACTGTAATTCACAAACCTGCAGAGTTATAAATGACAGCTATCGTCCAAAAATAGACTGAAGTAAGGCTGCCAAGAGGACTGGAAAGCGGGGCAGAATTGCAGGATACCGATTTCAGGAGGTAGACTGGAATTGCATTGAAAGCATAGGAAAAGAGGCAGAACGTCCACAATGATGCACTTGGCCAAAAAGGGCGTATGCGTTTTTTCCTGAATATATTCAGGAAAAAACGCATACGCCCTTTTTGGCCAACCAAGCAAGCTTGCAAAGGAAATCTGCACTACAATGAAGTCTCACTTCCCCCCGGTCAAAAGGGCCATCTGAAAAAAGTGTAAAATCCAGAAAGGCAGGACAGGCCATGGAGAACTGGGAGCCTTGTTATGCTGATGGGCGGGATGTAAATTGCCAACAACCACTCGGGAGAAGTGTATGGTGTTTCCTGAAACATCTAAAAAACAAAGCAACAGAACCTAGGGCACTTCCACTTATGGTCCTATAGCTTAGGGAAATTAAAATCAAAAAGACACAGCCACCCCAAAGTTTGGGACGGCTCTGTTTACAAGAACCTCGTTTACAGTACAAGTTCAACATCGCAGAAAGTGAAAAATGGATAAAGAAGTTGTGGTATTTACTTACAAAACAATATCACTCAGCAATGAAATCTGTGTCATCAGGCCCTTAGCAGCACAATGAGTGGATTCAGGTATGATGATTCTAACTGAAATAAGTCACACAGAAAAAGAAACATCATAAGATATCAGTAATACACGGAATGTAAACTTGGCTACACAGGAACTGAATTACAGAACAGAACAGGGTCTCAAATTTAGAAAACCAACTTATTCTTGCTTAAGGGTAAAGGTGAGTTGGGGTGCTGCATAAAACCAGTGATTGAAATGAGCACAGATAAAGTTCCTTAAGCCAAATATGGAATAGACAAGAGCTACTCCTTGCTCAACGAAATGGACTCAACACCCCATATTAAACGCCTAAGAATGTACCTGACTAGTAAGTATCTTAAAACCTATGGATTGCTATGTCTCCGAAAGAGAATCAAGCATGTGTACAGGGGCATAAACGCAGCAGTGATAGGGTTAGAGAGGTTCGGTGAGCAAATGAAGACCCTTTGAAGTCATATTGCATGGTACCCATTCCACGGGTTTCAACTACCCAGGTTTAAGGTATTCTTCCTTCAGCTAAAACATGCATGTGGAACCTAGAGTATGATCAACCATGTGATCGGGAGACGTGTTCAAATATGTCTCAGTTTTCGTACCCTGGTACTCGGGTGCAACATTCCAGACACTTTACTAACACTCTCCCGACTTGGAGAGTCAGTCCCTTTAACCTCCTGTTTGGCCCAGTTTGCAATTTCTGCGGAAGATGAACAGGAATAGCGAGAACCAATGAGAGGCTAGCTGGAGGTGTCTGGACGGGCAAATTTAACTCTCATTTCCCACCAGGAAGAGGAATTAACCAAAGGCTCAGCGTGCCGTGCCGGAACCAGATTAGGGCCTGAAGCCATCCTGCGGTGTTTCGGCCAGCTCACAAGAAAGCGAGTTGAAGAAAGGAGCTCAGGGGCACTGTAATTCACAAACCTGCAGAGTTATAAATGACAGCTATCGTCCAAAAATAGACTGAAGTAAGGCTGCCAAGAGGACTTGAAAGCGGGGCAGAATTGCAGGAAACCGATTTCAGGAGGTAGACTGGAATTGCATTGCAAGCATAGGAAAAGAGGCAGAACGTCCACAATGATGCACTTGGCCAAAAAGGGCGTATGCGTTTTTTCCTGAATATATTCAGGAAAAAACGCATACGCCCTTTTTGGCCAACCCAGCAAGCTTGCAAAGGAAATCTGCACTACAATGAAGTCTCACTTCCCCCCGGTCAAAAGGGCCATCTGAAAAAAGTGTAAAATCCAGAAAGGCAGGACAGGCCATGGAGAACTGGGAGCCTTGTTATGCTGATGGGCGGGATGTAAATTGCCAACAACCACTCGGGAGAAGTGTATGGTGTTTCCTGAAACATCTAAAAAACAAAGCAACAGAACCTAGGGCACTTCCACTTATGGTCCTATAGCTTAGGGAAATTAAAATCAAAAAGACACAGCCACCCCAAAGTTTCGAACGGCTCTGTTTACAAGAACCTCGTTTACAGTACAAGTTCAACATCGCAGAAAGTGAAAAATGGATAAAGAAGTTGTGGTATTTACTTACAAAGCAATATCACTCAGCAATGAAATCTGTGTCATCAGGCCCTTAGCAGCACAATGAGTGGATTCAGGTATGATGATTCTAACTGAAATAAGTCACGCAGAAAAAGAAACATCATAAGATATCAGTAATACACGGAATGTAAACTTGGCTACACAGGAACTGAATTACAGAACAGAACAGGGTCTCAAATTTAGAAAACCAACTTATGCTTGCTTAAGGGTAAAGGTGAGTTGGGGTGCTACATAAAACCAGAGATTGAAATGAGCACAGATAAAGTTCCTTAAGTCAAATATGGAATAGACAAGAGCTACTCCTTGCTCAACGAAATGGACTCAACACCGCATATTAAACGCCTAAGAATGTACCTGACTAGTAAGTATCTTAAAACCTATGGATTGCTATGTCTCCGAAAGAGAATCAAGCATGTGTACAGGGGCATAAACGCAGCAGTGATAGGATTGGAGAGGTTCGGTGAGCAAATGAAGACCCTTTGAAGTCATATTGCATGGTACCCATTACACTGGTCTTAACTCTGCAGGTTTAAGGTATTCTTCCTTCAGCTAAAACATGCATGTGGAACCCAAGTATGATCAACCATGTGAACGGGAGACGTGTTCAAATATGTCTCAGTTTTCCTCCCCTGGTACTCGGGTGCAACATTCCAGACGCTTTACTAACACTCTCCCCACTTGGAGAGTCAGCGCCTTTAACCTCCTGTTTGGCCCAGTTTGCAAATTCTGCGGAAGATGAACAGGAATAGCGAGAACCAATGAGAGACTAGCTGGAGGTGTCTGGACGGGCAAATTTAACTCTCATTTCCCACCAGGAAGAGGAAATAACCAAAGGCTCAGCGTGCCGTGCTGGAACCAGATTAGGGCCTGAAGCCATCCTGCGGTGTTGCGGCCAGGTCACAAGAAAGCAAGTTGAAGAAAGGAGCTCAGGGGCACTGTAATTCACAAACCTGCAGAGTTATAAATGACAGCTATCGTCCAAAAATAGACTGAAGTAAGGCTGCCAAGAGGACTGGAAAGCGGGGCAGAATTGCAGGATACCGATTTCAGGAGGTAGACTGGAATTGCATTGAAAGCATAGGAAAAGAGGCAGAACGTCCACAATGATGCACTTGGCCAAAAAGGGCGTATGCGTTTTTTCCTGAATATATTCAGGAAAAAACGCATACGCCCTTTTTGGCCAACCAAGCAAGCTTGCAAAGGAAATCTGCACTACAATGAAGTCTCACTTCCCCCCGGTCAAAAGGGCCATCTGAAAAAAGTGTAAAATCCAGAAAGGCAGGACAGGCCATGGAGAACTGGGAGCCTTGTTATGCTGATGGGCGGGATGTAAATTGCCAACAACCACTCGGGAGAAGTGTATGGTGTTTCCTGAAACATCTAAAAAACAAAGCAACAGAACCTAGGGCACTTCCACTTATGGTCCTATAGCTTAGGGAAATTAAAATCAAAAAGACACAGCCACCCCAAAGTTTGGGACGGCTCTGTTTACAAGAACCTCGTTTACAGTACAAGTTCAACATCGCAGAAAGTGAAAAATGGATAAAGAAGTTGTGGTATTTACTTACAAAACAATATCACTCAGCAATGAAATCTGTGTCATCAGGCCCTTAGCAGCACAATGAGTGGATTCAGGTATGATGATTCTAACTGAAATAAGTCACACAGAAAAAGAAACATCATAAGATATCAGTAATACACGGAATGTAAACTTGGCTACACAGGAACTGAATTACAGAACAGAACAGGGTCTCAAATTTAGAAAACCAACTTATGCTTGCTTAAGGGTAAAGGTGAGTTGGGGTGCTACATAAAACCAGAGATTGAAATGAGCACAGATAAAGTTCCTTAAGTCAAATATGGAATAGACAAGAGCTACTCCTTGCTCAACGAAATGGACTCAACACCGCATATTAAACGCCTAAGAATGTACCTGACTAGTAAGTATCTTAAAACCTATGGATTGCTATGTCTCCGAAAGAGAATCAAGCATGTGTACAGGGGCATAAACGCAGCAGTGATAGGATTGGAGAGGTTCGGTGAGCAAATGAAGACCCTTTGAAGTCACATTGCATGGTACCCATTCCACGGGTTTCAACTACCCAGGTTTTAGGTATTCTTCCTTCAGCTAAAACATGCATGTGGAACCCAGAGTATGATCAACCATGTGATCGGGAGACGTGTTCAAATATGTCTCAGTTTTCCTCCCCTGGTACTCTGGTGCAACATTCCAGACGCTTTACTAACACTCTCCCCACTTGGAGAGTCAGCGCCTTTAACCTCCTGTTTGGCCCAGTTTGCAATTTCTGCGGAAGATGAACAGGAATAGCGAGAACCAATGAGAGGCTAGCTGGAGGTGTCTGGACGGGCAAATTTAACTCTCATTTCCCACCAGGAAGAGGAAATAACCAAAGGCTCAGCGTGCCGTACCGGAACCAGATTAGGGCCTGAAGCCATCCTGCGGTGTTTCGGCCAGCTCACAAGAAAGCGAGTTGAAGAAAGGAGCTCAGGGGCACTGTAATTCACAAACCTGCAGAGTTATAAATGACAGCTATCGTCCAAAAATAGACTGAAGTAAGGCTGCCAAGAGGACTTGAAAGCGGGACAGAATTGCAGGAAACCGATTTCAGGAGGTAGACTGGAATTGCATTGCAAGCATAGGAAAAGAGGCAGAACGTCCACAATGATGCACTTGGCCAAAAAGGGCGTATGCGTTTTTTCCTGAATATATTCACGAAAAACGCATACGCCCTTTTTGGCCAACAAAGCAAGCTTGCAAAGGAAATCTGCACTACAATGAAGTCTCACTTCCCCCCGGTCAAAAGGGCCATCTGAAAAAAGTGTAAAATCCAGAAAGGCAGGACAGGCCATGGAGAACTGGGAGCCTTGTTATGCTGATGGGCGGGATGTAAATTGCCAACAACCACTCGGGAGAAGTGTATGGTGATTCCTGAAACATCTAAAAAACAAAGCAACAGAGCCTAGGGCACTTCCACTTATGGTCCTATAGCTTAGGGAAATTAAAATCAAAAAGACACAGCCACCCCAAAGCTTGGAACGGCTCTGTTTACAAGAACCTCGTTTACAGTACAAGTTCAACATCGCAGAAAGTGAAAAATGGATAAAGAACTTGTGGTACTTACGTACAATGCAGTATCACTCAGCAATGAAATCTATGTCATCAAGCCCGTAGCAGCATAATGAGTGGATTCAGGTACGATGATTCTAACTGAAATAAGTCACACAGAAAAAGAAACATCATAAGATATCACTAATACACGGAATGTAAACTTGGCTACACAGGAACTGAATTACAGAACAGAACAGGGTCTCAAATTTAGAAAACCAACTTATGCTTGCTTAAGGGTAAAGGTGAGTTGGGGTGCTGCATAAAACCAGAGATTGAAATGAGCACAGATAAAGTTCCTTAAGCCAAATATGGAATAGACAAGAGCTACTCCTTGCTCAACGAAATGGACTCAACACCCCATATTAAATGCCTAAGAATGTACCTGACTAGTAAGTATCTTAAAACCTATGGATTGCTATGTCTCCGAAAGAGAATCAAGCATGTGTACAGGGGCATAAACGCAGCAGTGATAGGATTGGAGAGGTTCGGTGAGCAAATGAAGACCCTTTGAAGTCATATTGCATGGTACCCATTCCACGGGTTTCAACTACCCAGGTTTAAGGTATTCTTCCTTCAGCTAAAACATGCATGTGGAACCTAGAGTATGATCAACCATGTGATCGGGAGACGTGTTCAAATATGTCTCAGTTTTCGTACCCTGCTACTCGGGTGCAATATTCCAGACGCTTTACTAACACTCTCCCCACTTGGAGAGTCAGTCCCTTTAACCTCCTGTTTGGCCCAGTTTGCAATTTCTGTGGAAGATGAACAGGAATAGCGAGAACCAATGAGAGACTAGCTGGAGGTGTCTGGATGGGCAAAATTAACTCTCATTTCCCACCAGGAAGAGGAATTAACCAAAGGCTCAGCATGCCGTGCCAGAACCAGATTAGGGCCTGAAGACATCCTGCGGTGTTGCGGCCAGCTCAAAAGAAAGCGAGTTGAAGAAAGGAGCTCAGGGGCACTGTAATTCGCAAACCTGCAGAGTTATAAATGACAGCTATCGTCCAAAAATAGACTGAAGTAAGGCTGCCAAGAGGACTTGAAAGCGGGGCAGAATTGCAGGAAACCGATTTCAGGAGGTAGACTGGAATTGCATTGAAAGCATAGGAAAAGAGGCAGAACGTCCACAATGATGCACTTGGCCAAAAAGGGCGTATGCGTTTTTTCCTGAATATATTCAGGAAAAAACGCATACGCCCTTTTTGGCCAACCAAGCAAGCTTGCAAAGGAAATCTGCACTACAATGAAGTCTCACTTCCCCCCGGTCAAAAGGGCCATCTGAAAAAAGTGTAAAATCCAGAAAGGCAGGACAGGCCATGGAGAACTGGGAGCCTTGTTATGCTGATGGGCGGGATGTAAATTGCCAACAACCACTCGGGAGAAGTGTATGGTGTTTCCTGAAACATCTAAAAAACAAAGCAACAGAGCCTAGGGCACTTCCACTTATGGTCCTATAGCTTAGGGAATTTAAAATCAAAAAGACACAGCCACCCCAAAGTTTGGAACGGCTCTGTTTACAAGAACCTCGTTTACAGTACAAGTTCAACATCGCAGAAAGTGAAAAATGGATAAAGAAGTTGTGGTATTTACTTACAAAGCAATATCACTCAGCAATGAAATCTGTGTCATCAGGCCCTTAGCAGCACAATGAGTGGATTCAGGTATGATGATTCTAACTGAAATAAGTCACACAGAAAAAGAAACATCATAAGATATCAGTAATACACGGAATGTAAACTTGGCTACACAGGAACTGAATTACAGAACAGAACAGGGTCTCAAATTTAGAAAACCAACTTATGCTTGCTTAAGGGGAAAGGTGAGTTGGGGTGCTGCATAAAACCAGAGATTGAAATGAGCACAGATAAAGTTCCTTAAGCCAAATATGGAATAGACAAGAGCTACTCCTTGCTCAACGAAATGGACTCAACACCGCATATTAAACGCCTAAGAATGTACCTGACTAGTAAGTATCTTAAAACCTATGGATTGCTATGTCTCCGAAACAGAATCAAGCATGTGTACAGGGGCATAAACGCAGCAGTGATAGGATTGGAGAGGTTCGGTGAGCAAATGAAGACCCTTTGAAGTCATATTGCATGGTACCCATTCCACGGGTTTCAACTACCCAGGTTTTAGGTATTCTTCCTTCAGCTAAAACATGCATGTGGAACCCAAGTATGATCAACCATGTGAACGGGAGACGTGTTCAAATATGTCTCAGTTTTCCTCCCCTGGTACTCGGGTGCAACATTCCAGACGCTTTACTAACACTCTCCCCACTTGGAGAGTCAGTCCCTTTAACCTCCTGTTTGGCCCAGTTTGCAATTTCTGCGGAAGATGAACAGGAATAGCGAGAACCAATGAGAGGCTAGCTGGAGGTGTCTGGACGGGCAAATTTAACTCTCATTTCCCACCAGGAAGAAGAAATAACCAAAGGCTCAGCGTGCCGTGCCGGAACCAGATTAGGGCCTGAAGCCATCCTGCGGTGTTGCAGCCAGCTCAAAAGAAAGCGAGTTGAGGAAAGGAGCTCAGGGGCACTGTAATTCACAAAGCTGCAGAGTTATAAATGACAGCTATCGTCCAAAAATAGACTGAAGTAAGGCTGCCAAGAGGACTTGAAAGCGGGGCAGAATTGCAGGAAACCGATTTCAGGAGGTAGACTGGAATTGCATTGCAAGCATAGGAAAAGAGGCAGAACGTCCACAATGATGCACTTGGCCAAAAAGGGCGTATGCGTTTTTTCCTGAATATATTCAGGTAAAAACGCATACGCCCTTTTTGGCCGACCAAGCAAGCTTGCAAAGGAAATCTGCACTACAATGAAGTCTCACTTCCCCCCGGTCAAAAGGGCCATCTGAAAAAAGTGTAAAATCCAGAAAGGCAGGACAGGCCATGGAGAACTGGGAGCCTTGTTATGCTGATGGGCGGGATGTAAATTGCCAACAACCACTCCGGAGAAGTGTATGGTGTTTCCTGAAACATCTAAAAAACAAAGCAACAGAGCCTAGGGCACTTCCACTTATGGTCCTATAGATTAGGGAATTTAAAATCAAAAAGACACAGCCACCCCAAAGTTTGGAACGGCTCTGTTTACAAGAACCTCGTTTACAGTACAAGTTCAACATCGCAGAAATTGAAAAATGGATAAAGAAGTTGTGGTATTCACTTACAAACCAATATCACTCAGCAATGAAATCTGTGTCATCAGGCCCTTAGCAGCACAATGAGTGGATTCAGGTATGATGATTCTAACTGAAATAAGTCACACAGAAAAAGAAACATCATAAGATATCAGTAATACACGGAATGTAAACTTGGCTACACAGGAACTGAATTACAGAACAGAACAGGGTCTCAAATTTAGAAAACCAACTTATGCTTGCTTAAGGGTAAAGGTGAGTTGGGGTGCTGCATAAAACCAGAGATTGAAATGAGCACAGATAAAGTTCCTTAAGCCAAATATGGAATAGACAAGAGCTACTCCTTGCTCAACGAAATGGACTCAACACCGCATATTAAATGCCTAAGAATGTACCTGACTAGTAAGTATCTTAAAACCTATGGATTGCTATGTCTCCGAAAGAGAATCAAGCATGTGTACAGGGGCATAAACGCAGCAGTGATAGGATTGGAGAGGTTCGGTGAGCAAATGAAGACCCTTTGAAGTCATATTGCATGGTACCCATTCCACGGGTTTCAACTACCCAGGTTTAAGGTATTCTTCCTTCAGCTAAAACATGCATGTGGAACCTAGAGTATGATCAACCATGTGATCGGGAGACGTGTTAAAATATGTCTCAGTTTTCGTACCCTGCTACTCGGGTGCAATATTCCAGACGCTTTACTAACACTCTCCCCACTTGGAGAGTCAGTCCCTTTAACCTCCTGTTTGGCCCAGTTTGCAATTTCTGTGGAAGATGAACAGGAATAGCGAGAACCAATGAGAGACTAGCTGGAGGTGTCTGGATGGGCAAAATTAACTCTCATTTCCCACCAGGAAGAGGAATTAACCAAAGGCTCAGCATGCCGTGCCAGAACCAGATTAGGGCCTGAAGACATCCTGCGGTGTTGCGGCCAGCTCAAAAGAAAGCGAGTTGAAGAAAGGAGCTCAGGGGCACTGTAATTCACAAACCTGCAGAGTTATAAATGACAGCTATCGTCCAAAAATAGACTGAAGTAAGGCTGCCAAGAGGACTTGAAAGCGGGGCAGAATTGCAGGAAACCGATTTCAGGAGGTAGACTGGAATTGCATTGAAAGCATAGGAAAAGAGGCAGAACGTCCACAATGATGCACTTGGCCAAAAAGGGCGTATGCGTTTTTTCCTGAATATATTCAGGAAAAAACGCATACGCCCTTTTTGGCCAACCAAGCAAGCTTGCAAAGGAAATCTGCACTACAATGAAGTCTCACTTCCCCCCGGTCAAAAGGGCCATCTGAAAAAAGTGTAAAATCCAGAAAGGCAGGACAGGCCATGGAGAACTGGGAGCCTTGTTATGCTGATGGGCGGGATGTAAATTGCCAACAACCACTCGGGAGAAGTGTATGGTGTTTCCTGAAACATCTAAAAAACAAAGCAACAGAGCCTAGGGCACTTCCACTTATGGTCCTATAGCTTAGGGAATTTAAAATCAAAAAGACACAGCCACCCCAAAGTTTGGAACGGCTCTGTTTACAAGAACCTCGTTTACAGTACAAGTTCAACATCGCAGAAAGTGAAAAATGGATAAAGAAGTTGTGGTATTTACTTACAAAGCAATATCACTCAGCAATGAAATCTGTGTCATCAGGCCCTTAGCAGCACAATGAGTGGATTCAGGTATGATGATTCTAACTGAAATAAGTCACACAGAAAAAGAAACATCATAAGATATCAGTAATACACGGAATGTAAACTTGGCTACACAGGAACTGAATTACAGAACAGAACAGGGTCTCAAATTTAGAAAACCAACTTATGCTTGCTTAAGGGGAAAGGTGAGTTGGGGTGCTGCATAAAACCAGAGATTGAAATGAGCACAGATAAAGTTCCTTAAGCCAAATATGGAATAGACAAGAGCTACTCCTTGCTCAACGAAATGGACTCAACACCGCATATTAAACGCCTAAGAATGTACCTGACTAGTAAGTATCTTAAAACCTATGGATTGCTATGTCTCCGAAACAGAATCAAGCATGTGTACAGGGGCATAAACGCAGCAGTGATAGGATTGGAGAGGTTCGGTGAGCAAATGAAGACCCTTTGAAGTCATATTGCATGGTACCCATTCCACGGGTTTCAACTACCCAGGTTTTAGGTATTCTTCCTTCAGCTAAAACATGCATGTGGAACCCAAGTATGATCAACCATGTGAACGGGAGACGTGTTCAAATATGTCTCAGTTTTCCTCCCCTGGTACTCGGGTGCAACATTCCAGACGCTTTACTAACACTCTCCCCACTTGGAGAGTCAGTCCCTTTAACCTCCTGTTTGGCCCAGTTTGCAATTTCTGCGGAAGATGAACAGGAATAGCGAGAACCAATGAGAGGCTAGCTGGAGGTGTCTGGACGGGCAAATTTAACTCTCATTTCCCACCAGGAAGAAGAAATAACCAAAGGCTCAGCGTGCCGTGCCGGAACCAGATTAGGGCCTGAAGCCATCCTGCGGTGTTGCAGCCAGCTCAAAAGAAAGCGAGTTGAGGAAAGGAGCTCAGGGGCACTGTAATTCACAAAGCTGCAGAGTTATAAATGACAGCTATCGTCCAAAAATAGACTGAAGTAAGGCTGCCAAGAGGACTTGAAAGCGGGGCAGAATTGCAGGAAACCGATTTCAGGAGGTAGACTGGAATTGCATTGCAAGCATAGGAAAAGAGGCAGAACGTCCACAATGATGCACTTGGCCAAAAAGGGCGTATGCGTTTTTTCCTGAATATATTCAGGTAAAAACGCATACGCCCTTTTTGGCCAACCAAGCAAGCTTGCAAAGGAAATCTGCACTACAATGAAGTCTCACTTCCCCCCGGTCAAAAGGGCCATCTGAAAAAAGTGTAAAATCCAGAAAGGCAGGACAGGCCATGGAGAACTGGGAGCCTTGTTATGCTGATGGGCGGGATGTAAATTGCCAACAACCACTCCGGAGAAGTGTATGGTGTTTCCTGAAACATCTAAAAAACAAAGCAACAGAGCCTAGGGCACTTCCACTTATGGTCCTATAGATTAGGGAATTTAAAATCAAAAAGACACAGCCACCCCAAAGTTTGGAACGGCTCTGTTTACAAGAACCTCGTTTACAGTACAAGTTCAACATCGCAGAAATTGAAAAATGGATAAAGAAGTTGTGGTATTCACTTACAAAGCAATATCACTCAGCAATGAAATCTGTGTCATCAGGCCCTTAGCAGCACAATGAGTGGATTCAGGTATGATGATTCTAACTGAAATAAGTCACACAGAAAAAGAAACATCATAAGATATCAGTAATACACGGAATGTAAACTTGGCTACACAGGAACTGAATTACAGAACAGAACAGGGTCTCAAATTTAGAAAACCAACTTATGCTTGCTTAAGGCGAAAGGTGAGTTGGGGTGCTGCATAAAACCAGAGATTGAAATGAGCACAGATAAAGTTCCTTAAGCCAAATATGGAATAGACAAGAGCTACTCCTTGCTCAACGAAATGGACTCAACACCGCATATTAAATGCCTAAGAATGTACCTGACTAGTAAGTATCTTAAAACCTATGGATTGCTATGTCTCCGAAAGAGAATCAAGCATGTGTACAGGGGCATAAACGCAGCAGTGATAGGATTGGAGAGGTTCGGTGAGCAAATGAAGACCCTTTGAAGTCATATTGCATGGTACCCATTCCACGGGTTTCAACTACCCAGGTTTAAGGTATTCTTCCTTCAGCTAAAACATGCATGTGGAACCTAGAGTATGATCAACCATGTGAACGGGAGACGTGTTCAAATATGTCTCAGTTTTCGTACCCTGGTACTCGGGTGCAACATTCCAGACGCTTTACTAACACTCTCCCCACTTGGAGAGTCAGTCCCTTTAACCTCCTGTTTGGCCCAGTTTGCAATTTCTGCAGAAGATGAACAGGAATAGCGAGAACCAATGAGAGGCTAGCTGGAGGTGTCTGGACGGGCAAATTTAACTCTCATTTCCCACCAGGAAGAGGAAATAACCGAAGGCTCAGCGTGCCGTGCTGGAACCAGATTAGGGCCTGAAGCCATCCTGCGGTGTTGCGGCCAGCTCAAAAGAAAGCGAGTTGAAGAAACGAGCTCAGGGGCACTGTAATTCACAAACCTGCAGAGTTATAAATGACAGCTATCGTCCAAAAATAGACTGAAGTAAGGCTGCCAAGAGGACTTGAAAGCGGGGCAGAATTGCAGGAAACCGATTTCAGGAGGTAGACTGGAATTGCATTGAAAGCATAGGAAAAGAGGCAGAACGTCCACAATGATGCACTTGGCCAAAAAGGGCGTATGCGTTTTTTCCTGAATATATTCAGGAAAAAACGCATACGCCCTTTTTGGCCAACCAAGCAAGCTTGCAAAGGAAATCTGCACTACAATGAAGTCTCACTTCCCCCCGGTCAAAAGGGCCATCTGAAAAAAGTGTAAAATCCAGAAAGGCAGGACAGGCCATGGAGAACTGGGAGCCTTGTTATGCTGATGGGCGGGATGTAAATTGCCAACAACCACTCGGGAGAAGTGTATGGTGTTTCCTGAAACATCTAAAAAACAAAGCAACAGAGCCTAGGGCACTTCCACTTATGGTCCTATAGCTTAGGGAATTTAAAATCAAAAAGACACAGCCACCCCAAAGTTTGGAACGGCTCTGTTTACAAGAACCTCGTTTACAGTACAAGTTCAACATCGCAGAAAGTGAAAAATGGATAAAGAAGTTGTGGTATTTACTTACAAAGCAATATCACTCAGCAATGAAATCTGTGTCATCAGGCCCTTAGCAGCACAATGAGTGGATTCAGGTATGATGATTCTAACTGAAATAAGTCACACAGAAAAAGAAACATCATAAGATATCAGTAATACACGGAATGTAAACTTGGCTACACAGGAACTGAATTACAGAACAGAACAGGGTCTCAAATTTAGAAAACCAACTTATGCTTGCTTAAGGGGAAAGGTGAGTTGGGGTGCTGCATAAAACCAGAGATTGAAATGAGCACAGATAAAGTTCCTTAAGCCAAATATGGAATAGACAAGAGCTACTCCTTGCTCAACGAAATGGACTCAACACCGCATATTAAACGCCTAAGAATGTACCTGACTAGTAAGTATCTTAAAACCTATGGATTGCTATGTCTCCGAAACAGAATCAAGCATGTGTACAGGGGCATAAACGCAGCAGTGATAGGATTGGAGAGGTTCGGTGAGCAAATGAAGACCCTTTGAAGTCATATTGCATGGTACCCATTCCACGGGTTTCAACTACCCAGGTTTTAGGTATTCTTCCTTCAGCTAAAACATGCATGTGGAACCCAAGTATGATCAACCATGTGAACGGGAGACGTGTTCAAATATGTCTCAGTTTTCCTCCCCTGGTACTCGGGTGCAACATTCCAGACGCTTTACTAACACTCTCCCCACTTGGAGAGTCAGTCCCTTTAACCTCCTGTTTGGCCCAGTTTGCAATTTCTGCGGAAGATGAACAGGAATAGCGAGAACCAATGAGAGGCTAGCTGGAGGTGTCTGGACGGGCAAATTTAACTCTCATTTCCCACCAGGAAGAAGAAATAACCAAAGGCTCAGCGTGCCGTGCCGGAACCAGATTAGGGCCTGAAGCCATCCTGCGGTGTTGCAGCCAGCTCAAAAGAAAGCGAGTTGAGGAAAGGAGCTCAGGGGCACTGTAATTCACAAACCTGCAGAGTTATAAATGACAGCTATCGTCCAAAAATAGACTGAAGTAAGGCTGCCAAGAGGACTTGAAAGCGGGGCAGAATTGCAGGAAACCGATTTCAGGAGGTAGACTGGAATTGCATTGCAAGCATAGGAAAAGAGGCAGAACGTCCACAATGATGCACTTGGCCAAAAAGGGCGTATGCGTTTTTTCCTGAATATATTCAGGTAAAAACGCATACGCCCTTTTTGGCCAACCAAGCAAGCTTGCAAAGGAAATCTGCACTACAATGAAGTCTCACTTCCCCCCGGTCAAAAGGGCCATCTGAAAAAAGTGTAAAATCCAGAAAGGCAGGACAGGCCATGGAGAACTGGGAGCCTTGTTATGCTGATGGGCGGGATGTAAATTGCCAACAACCACTCCGGAGAAGTGTATGGTGTTTCCTGAAACATCTAAAAAACAAAGCAACAGAGCCTAGGGCACTTCCACTTATGGTCCTATAGATTAGGGAATTTAAAATCAAAAAGACACAGCCACCCCAAAGTTTGGAACGGCTCTGTTTACAAGAACCTCGTTTACAGTACAAGTTCAACATCGCAGAAATTGAAAAATGGATAAAGAAGTTGTGGTATTCACTTACAAAGCAATATCACTCAGCAATGAAATCTGTGTCATCAGGCCCTTAGCAGCACAATGAGTGGATTCAGGTATGATGATTCTAACTGAAATAAGTCACACAGAAAAAGAAACATCATAAGATATCAGTAATACACGGAATGTAAACTTGGCTACACAGGAACTGAATTACAGAACAGAACAGGGTCTCAAATTTAGAAAACCAACTTATGCTTGCTTAAGGCGAAAGGTGAGTTGGGGTGCTGCATAAAACCAGAGATTGAAATGAGCACAGATAAAGTTCCTTAAGCCAAATATGGAATAGACAAGAGCTACTCCTTGCTCAACGAAATGGACTCAACACCGCATATTAAATGCCTAAGAATGTACCTGACTAGTAAGTATCTTAAAACCTATGGATTGCTATGTCTCCGAAAGAGAATCAAGCATGTGTACAGGGGCATAAACGCAGCAGTGATAGGATTGGAGAGGTTCGGTGAGCAAATGAAGACCCTTTGAAGTCATATTGCATGGTACCCATTCCACGGGTTTCAACTACCCAGGTTTAAGGTATTCTTCCTTCAGCTAAAACATGCATGTGGAACCTAGAGTATGATCAACCATGTGAACGGGAGACGTGTTCAAATATGTCTCAGTTTTCGTACCCTGGTACTCGGGTGCAACATTCCAGACGCTTTACTAACACTCTCCCCACTTGGAGAGTCAGTCCCTTTAACCTCCTGTTTGGCCCAGTTTGCAATTTCTGCAGAAGATGAACAGGAATAGCGAGAACCAATGAGAGGCTAGCTGGAGGTGTCTGGACGGGCAAATTTAACTCTCATTTCCCACCAGGAAGAGGAAATAACCGAAGGCTCAGCGTGCCGTGCTGGAACCAGATTAGGGCCTGAAGCCATCCTGCGGTGTTGCGGCCAGCTCAAAAGAAAGCGAGTTGAAGAAACGAGCTCAGGGGCACTGTAATTCACAAACCTGCAGAGTTATAAATGACAGCTATCGTCCAAAAATAGACTGAAGTAAGGCTGCCAAGAGGACTTGAAAGCGGGGCAGAATTGCAGGAAACCGATTTCAGGAGGTAGACTGGAATTGCATTGAAAGCATAGGAAAAGAGGCAGAACGTCCACAATGATGCACTTGGCCAAAAAGGGCGTATGCGTTTTTTCCTGAATATATTCAGGAAAAAACGCATACGCCCTTTTTGGCCAACCAAGCAAGCTTGCAAAGGAAATCTGCACTACAATGAAGTCTCACTTCCCCCCGGTCAAAAGGGCCATCTGAATAAAGTGTAAAATCCAGAAAGGCAGGACAGGCCATGGAGAACTGGGAGCCTTGTTATGCTGATGGGCGGGATGTAAATTGCCAACAACCACTCGGGAGAAGTGTATGGTGTTTCCTGAAACATCTAAAAAACAAATCAACAGAGCCTAGGGCACTTCCACTTATGGTCCTATAGCTTAGGGAATTTAAAATAAAAAAGACACAGCCACCCCAAAGTTTGGAACGGCTCTGTTTACAAGAACCTCGTTTACAGTACAAGTTCAACATCGCAGAAAGTGAAAAATGGATAAAGAAGTTGTGGTATTTACTTACAAAGCAATATCACTCAGCAATGAAATCTGTGTCATCAGGCCCTTAGCAGCACAATGAGTGGATTCAGGTATGATGATTCTAACTGAAATAAGTCACACAGAAAAAGAAACATCATAAGATATCAGTAATACACGGAATGTAAACTTGGCTACACAGGAACTGAATTACAGAACAGAACAGGGTCTCAAATTTAGAAAACCAACTTATGCTTGCTTAAGGGGAAAGGTGAGTTGGGGTGCTGCATAAAACCAGAGATTGAAATGAGCACAGATAAAGTTCCTTAAGCCAAATATGGAATAGACAAGAGCTACTCCTTGCTCAACGAAATGGACTCAACACCGCATATTAAACGCCTAAGAATGTACCTGACTAGTAAGTATCTTAAAACCTATGGATTGCTATGTCTCCGAAACAGAATCAAGCATGTGTACAGGGGCATAAACGCAGCAGTGATAGGATTGGAGAGATTCGGTGAGGAAATGAAGACCCTTTGAAGTCATATTGCATGGTACCCATTCCACGGGTTTCAACTACCCAGGTTTTAGGTAT
Organism: Delphinus delphis; assembly: GCF_949987515.2. NCBI lineage: Eukaryota > Metazoa > Chordata > Mammalia > Artiodactyla > Delphinidae > Delphinus > Delphinus delphis. Next base: position 519,358 of record NW_027192711.1, read on the forward strand.
TCTTCCTTCAGCTAAAACATGCATGTGAAACACAAGTATGATCAACCATGTGAACGGGAGACGTGTTCAAATATGTCTCAGTTTTCCTCCCCTGGTACTCGGGTGCAACATTCCAGACGCTTTACTAACACTCTCCCCACTTGGAAAGTCAGCGCCTTTAACCTCCTGTTTGGCCCAGTTTGCAATTTCTGCGGAAGATGAACAGGAATAGCGAGAACCAATGAGAGGCTAGCTGGAGGTGTCTGGACGGGCAAATTTAACTCTCATTTCCCACCAGGAAGAGGAATTAACCAAAGGCTCAGCGTGCCGTGCCAGAACCAGATTAGGGCCTGAAGACATCCTGCGGTGTTGCGGCCAGGTCACAAGAAAGCGAGTTGAAGAAAGGAGCTCAGGGGCACTGTAATTCACAAACCTGCAGAGTTATAAATGACAGCTATCGTCCAAAAATAGACTGAAGTAAGGCTGCCAAGAGGACTTGAAAGCGGGGCAGAATTGCAGGAAACCGATTTCAGGAGGTAGACTGGAATTGCATTGAAAGCATAGGAAAAGAGGCAGAACGTCCACAATGATGCACTTGGCCAAAAAGGGCGTATGCGTTTTTTCCTGAATATATTCAGGAAAAAACGCATACGCCCTTTTTGGCCAACCAAGCAAGCTTGCAAAGGAAATCTGCACTACAATGAAGTCTCACTTCCCGCCGGTCAAAAGGGCAATCTGAAAAAAGTGTAAAATCCAGAAAGGCAGGACAGGCCATGGAGAACTGGGAGCCTTGTTATGCTGAAGGGCGGGATGTAAATTACCAACAAACACTCGGGAGAAGTGTATGGTGTTTCCTGAAACATCTAAAAAACAAAGCAACAGAGCCTAGGGCACTTCCACTTATGGTCCTATAGCTTAGGGAATTTAAAATCAAAAAGACACAGCCACCCCAAAGTTTGGAACGGCTCTGTTTACAAGAACCTCGTTTACAGTACAAGTTCAACATCGCAGAAAGTGAAAAATGGATAAAGAACTTGTGGTACTTACGTACAATGCAGTATCACTCAGCAATGAAATCTATGTCATCAGGCCCTTAGCAGCATAATGAGTGGATTCAGGTAGGATGATTCTAACTGAAATAAGTCACACAGAAAAAGAAACATCATAAGATATCACTAATACACGGAATGTAAACTTGGCTACACAGGAACTGAATTACAGAACAGAACAGGGTCTCAAATTTAGAAAACCAACTTATGCTTGCTTAAGGGGAAAGGTGAGTTGGGGTGCTGCATAAAACCAGAGATTGAAATGAGCACAGATAAAGTTCCTTAAGCCAAATATGGAATAGACAAGAGCTACTCCTTGCTCAACGAAATGGACTCAACACCGCATATTAAACGCCTAAGAATGTACCTGACTAGTAAGTATCTTAAAACCTATGGATTGCTATGTCTCCGAAAGAGAATCAAGCATGTGTACAGGGGCATAAACACAGCAGTGATAGGATTGGAGAGGTTCGGTGAGCAAATGAAGACCCTTTGAAGTCATATTGCATGGTACCCATTCCACTGGTTTCAACTACCCAGGTTTTAGGTATTCTTCCTTCAGCTAAAACATGCATGTGGAACCCAAGTATGATCAACCATGTGAACGGGAGACGTGTTCAAATATGTCTCACTTTTCGTACCCTGGTACTCGGGTGCAACATTCCAGACGCTTTACTAACACTCTCCCCACTTGGAGAGTCAGTCCCTTTAACCTACTGTTTGGCCCAGTTTGCAATTTCTGTGGAAGATGAACAGGAATAGCGAGAACCAATGAGAGATTAGCTGGAGGTGTCTGGATGGGCAAATTTAACTCTCATTTCCCACCAGGAAGAGGAATTAACCAAAGGCTCAGCGTGCCGTGCCAGAACCAGATTAGGGCCTGAAGACATCCTGCGGTGTTGCGGCCAGGTCACAAGAAAGCGAGTTGAAGAAAGGAGCTCAGGGGCACTGTAATTCACAAACCTGCAGAGTTATAAATGACAGCTATCGTCCAAAAATAGACTGAAGTAAGGCTGCCAAGAGGACTTGAAAGCGGGGCAGAATTGCAGGAAACCGATTTCAGGAGGTAGACTGGAATTGCATTGCAAGCATAGGAAAAGAGGCAGAACGTCCACAATGATGCACTTGGCCAAAAAGGGCGTATGCGTTTTTTCCTGAATATATTCAGGAAAAAACGCATACGCCCTTTTTGGCCAACCAAGCAAGCTTGCAAAGGAAATCTGCACTACAATGAAGTCTCACTTCCCCCCGGTCAAAAGGGCCATCTGAAAAAAGTGTAAAATCCAGAAAGGCAGGACAGGCCATGGAGAACTGGGAGCCTTGTTATGCTGAAGGGCGGGATGTAAATTGCCAACAAACACTCGGGAGAAGTGTATGGTGTTTCCTGAAACATCTAAAAAACAAAGCAACAGAGCCTAGGGCACTTCCACTTATGGTCCTATAGCTTAGGGAATTTAAAATCAAAAAGACACAGCCACCCAAAAGTTTGGAACGGCTCTGTTTACAAGAACCTCGTTTACAGTACAAGTTCAACATCGCAGAAATTGAAAAATGGATAAAGAAGTTGTGGTATTTACTTACAAAGCAATATCACTCAGCAATGAAATCTGTGTCATCAGGCCCTTAGCAGCACAATGAGTGGATTCAGGTATGATGATTCTAAATGAAATAAGTCACACAGAAAAAGAAACATCATAAGATATCAGTAATACACGGAATGTAAACTTGGCTACACAGGAACTGAATTACAGAACAGAACAGGGTCTCAAATTTAGAAAACCAACTTATGCTTGCTTAAGGGGAAAGGTGAGTTGGGGTGCTGCATAAAACCAGAGATTGAAATGAGCACAGATAAAGTTCCTTAAGCCAAATATGGAATAGACAAGAGCTACTCCTTGCTCAACGAAATGGACTCAACACCGCATATTAAACGCCTAAGAATGTACCTGACTAGTAAGTATCTTAAAACCTATGGATTGCTATGTCTCCGAAAGAGAATCAAGCATGTGTACAGGGGCATAAACGCAGCAGTGATAGGATTGGAGAGGTTCGGTGAGCAAATGAAGACCCTTTGAAGTCATAGTGCATGGTACCCATTCCACGGGTTTCAACTACCCAGGTTTAAGGTATTCTTCCTTCAGCTAAAACATGCATGTGGAACCCAAGTATGATCAACCATGTGAACGGGAGACGTGTTCAAATATGTCTCAGTTTTCCTCCCCTGGTACTCGGGTGCAACATTCCAGACGCTTTACTAACACTCTCCCCACTTGGAAAGTCAGCGCCTTTAACCTCCTGTTTCGCCCACTTTGCAATTTCTGCGGAAGATGAACAGGAATAACGAGAACCAATGAGAGACTAGCTGGAGGTGTCTGGACGGGCAAATTTAACTCTCATTTCCCACCAGGAAGAGGAAATAACCAAAGGCTCAGCGTGCCATGCCGGAACCAGATTAGGGCCTGAAGCCATCCTGCGGTGTTGCGGCCAGGTCACAAGAAAGCGAGTTGAAGAAAGGAGCTCAGGGGCACTGTAATTCACAAAGCTGCAGAGTTATAAATGACAGCTATCGTCCAAAAATAGACTGAAGTAAGGCTGCCAAGAGGACTTGAAAGCGGAGCAGAATTGCAGGAAACCGATTTCAGGAGGTAGACTGGAATTGCATTGAAAGCATAGGAAAAGAGGCAGAACGTCCACAATGATGCACTTGGCCAAAAAGGGCGTATGCGTTTTTTCCTGAATACATTCAGGAAAAAACGCATACGCCCTTTTTGGCCAACCAAGCAAGCTTGCAAAGGAAATCTGCACTACAATGAAGTCTCACTTCCCCCCGGTCAAAAGGGCCATCTGAAAAAAGTGTAAAATCCAGAAAGGCAGGACAGGCCATGGAGAACTGGGAGCCTTGTTATGCTGATGGGTGGGATGTAAATTGCCAACAACCACTCGGGAGAAGTGTATGGTGTTTCCTGAAACATCTAAAAAACAAAGCAACAGAGCCTAGGGCACTTCCACTTATGGTCCTATAGCTTAGGGAATTTAAAATCAAAAAGACACAGCCACCCCAAAGTTTGGAACGGCTCTGTTTACAAGAACCTCGTTTACAGTACAAGTTCAACATCGCAGAAATTGAAAAATGGATAAAGAAGTTGTGGTATTTACTTACAAAGCAATATCACTCAGCAATGAAATCTGTGTCATCAGGCCCTTAGCAGCACAATGAGTGGATTCAGGTATGATGATTCTAACTGAAATAAGTCACACAGAAAAAGAAACATCATAAGATATCAGTAATACACGGAATGTAAACTTGGCTACACAGGAACTGAATTACAGAACAGAACAGGGTCTCAAATTTAGAAAACCAACTTATGCTTGCTTAAGGGGAAAGGTGAGTTGGGGTGCTGCATAAAACCAGAGATTGAAATGAGCACAGATAAAGTTCCTTAAGCCAAATATGGAATAGACAAGAGCTACTCCTTGCTCAACGAAATGGACTCAACACCGCATATTAAACGCCTAAGAATGTACCTGACTAGTAAGTATCTTAAAACCTATGGATTGCTATGTCTCCGAAAGAGAATCAAGCATGTGTACAGGGGCATAAACGCAGCAGTGATAGGATTGGAGAGGTTCGGTGAGCAAATGAAGACCCTTTGAAGTCATATTGCATGGTACCCATTCCACGGGTTTCAACTACCCAGGTTTAAGGTATTCTTCCTTCAGCTAAAACATGCATGTGGAACCTAGATTATGATCAACCATGTGAACGGGAGACGTGTTCAAATATGTCTCAGTTTTCGTACCCTGGTACTCGGGTGCAACATTCCAGACGCTTTACTAATACTCTCCCCACTTGGAGAGTCAGTCCCTTTAACCTCCTGTTTGGCCCAGTTTGCAATTTCTGCGGAAGATGAATACGAATAGCGAGAACCAATGAGAGACTAGCTGGAGGTGTCTGGACGGGCAAATTTAACTCTCATTTCCCACCAGGAAGAGGAAATAACCAAAGGCTCAGCGTGCCGTGCTGGAACCAGATTAGGGCCTGAAGCCATCCTGCGGTGTTGCGGCCAGCTCAAAAGAAAGCGAGTTGAAGAAAGGAGCTCAGGGGCACTGTAATTCACAAACCTGCAGAGTTATAAATGACAGCTATCGTCCAAAAATAGACTGAAGTAAGGCTGCCAAGAGGACTTGAAAGCGGGGCAGAATTGCAGGAAACCGATTTCAGGAGGTAGACTGGAATTGCATTGAAAGCATAGGAAAAGAGGCAGAACGTCCACAATGATGCACTTGGCCAAAAAGGGCGTATGCGTTTTTTCCTGAATATATTCAGGAAAAAACGCATACGCCCTTTTTGGCCAACCAAGCAAGCTTGCAAAGGAAATCTGCACTACAATGAAGTCTCACTTCCCCCCGGTCAAAAGGGCCATCTGAAAAAAGTGTAAAATCCAGAAAGGCAGGACAGGCCATGGAGAACTGGGAGCCTTGTTATGCTGATGGGCGGGATGTAAATTGCCAACAACCACTCGGGAGAAGTGTATGGTGTTTCCTGAAACATCTAAAAAACAAAGCAACAGAGCCTAGGGCACTTCCACTTATGGTCCTATAGCTTAGGGAATTTAAAATCAAAAAGACACAGCCACCCCAAAGTTTGGAACGGCTCTGTTTACAAGAACCTCGTTTACAGTACAAGTTCAACATCGCAGAAATTGAAAAATGGATAAAGAAGTTGTGGTATTTACTTACAAAGCAATATCACTCAGCAATGAAATCTGTGTCATCAGGCCCTTAGCAGCACAATGAGTGGATTCAGGTATGATGATTCTAACTGAAATAAGTCACACAGAAAAAGAAACATCATAAGATATCAGTAATACACGGAATGTAAACTTGGCTACACAGGAACTGAATTACAGAACAGAACAGGGTCTCAAATTTAGAAAACCAACTTATGCTTGCTTAAGGGGAAAGGTGAGTTGGGGTGCTGCATAAAACCAGAGATTGAAATGAGCACAGATAAAGTTCCTTAAGCCAAATATGGAATAGACAAGAGCTACTCCTTGCTCAACGAAATGGACTCAACACCGCATATTAAACGCCTAAGAATGTACCTGACTAGTAAGTATCTTAAAACCTATGGATTGCTATGTCTGCGAAACAGAATCAAGCATGTGTACAGGGGCATAAACGCAGCAGTGATAGGATTGGAGAGATTCGGTGAGGAAATGAAGACCCTTTGAAGTCATATTGCATGGTACCCATTCCACGGGTTTCAACTACCCAGGTTTTAGGTATTCTTCCTTCAGCTAAAACATGCATGTGGAACCCAAGTATGATCAACCATGTGAACGGGAGACGTGTTCAAATATGTCTCAGTTTTCCTCCCCTGGTACTCGGGTGCAACATTCCAGACGCTTTACTAACACTCTCCCCACTTGGAAAGTCAGCGCCTTTAACCTCCTGTTTGGCCCAGTTTGCAATTTCTGCGGAAGATGAACAGGAATAGCGAGAACCAATGAGAGGCTAGCTGGAGGTGTCTGGACGGGCAAATTTAACTCTCATTTCCCACCAGGAAGAGGAATTAACCAAAGGCTCAGCGTGCCATGCCGGAACCAGATTAGGGCCTGAAGCCATGCTGCGGTGTTGCGGCCAGCTCAAAAGAAAGCGAGTTGAAGAAAGGAGCTCAGGGGCACTGTAATTCACAAAGCTGCAGAGTTATAAATGACAGCTATCGTCCAAAAATAGACTGAAGTAAGGCTGCCAAGAGGACTTGAAAGCGGGGCAGAATTGCAGGAAACCGATTTCAGGAGGTAGACTGGAATTGCATTGCAAGCATAGGAAAAGAGGCAGAACGTCCACAATGATGCACTTGGCCAAAAAGGGCATATGCGTTTTTTCCTGAATATATTCAGGAAAAAACGCATACGCCCTTTTTGGCCAACCAAGCAAGCTTGCAAAGGAAATCTGCACTACAATGAAGTCTCACTTCCCCCCGGTCAAAAGGGCCATCTGAAAAAAGTGTAAAATCCAGAAAGGCAGGACAGGCCATGGAGAACTGGGAGCCTTGTTATGCTGATGGGCGGGATGTAAATTGCCAACAACCACTCGGGAGAAGTGTATGGTGTTTCCTGAAACATCTAAAAAACAAAGCAACAGAGCCTAGGGCACTTCCACTTATGGTCCTATAGCTTAGGGAATTTAAAATCAAAAAGACACAGCCACCCCAAAGTTTGGAACGGCTCTGTTTACAAGAACCTCGTTTACAGTACAAGTTAAACATCGCAGAAATTGAAAAATGGATAAAGAAGCTGTGGTATTTACTTACAAAGCAATATCACTCAGCAATGAAATCTGTGTCATCAGGCCCTTAGCAGCACAATGAGTGGATTCAGGTATGATGATTCTAACTGAAATAAGTCACACAGAAAAAGAAACATCATAAGATATCAGTAATACACGGAATGGAAACTTGGCTACACAGGAACTGAATTACAGAACAGAACAGGGTCTCAAATTTAGAAAACCAACTTATGCTTGCTTAAGGGTAAAGGTGAGTTGGGGTGCTGCATAAAACCAGAGATTGAAATGAGCACAGATAAAGTTCCTTAAGCCAAATATGGAATAGACAAGAGCTACTCCTTGCTCAACGAAATGGACTCAACACCGCATATTAAACGCCTAAGAATGTACCTGACTAGTAAGTATCTTAAAACCTATGGATTGCTATGTCTCCGAAAGAGAATCAAGCATGTGTACAGGGGCATAAACGAAGCAGTGATAGGATTGGAGAGGTTCGGTGAGCAAATGAAGACCCTTTGAAGTCATATTGCATGGTACCCATTCCACGGGTTTCAACTACCCAGGTTTTAGGTATTCCTCCTTCAGCTAAAACATGCATGTGGAACCCAAGTATGATCAACCATGTGAACGGGAGACGTGTTCAAATATGTCTCAGTTTTCCTCCCCTGGTACTCGGGTGCAACATTCCAGACGCTTTACTAACACTCTCCCCACTTGGAAAGTCAGCGCCTTTAACCTCCTGTTTCGCCCACTTTGCAATTTCTGCGGAAGATGAACAGGAATAACGAGAACCAATGAGAGACTAGCTGGAGGTGTCTGGACGGGCAAATTTAACTCTCATTTCCCACCAGGAAGAGGAAATAACCAAAGGCTCAGCGTGCCATGCCGGAACCAGATTAGGGCCTGAAGCCATCCTGCGGTGTTGCGGCCAGGTCACAAGAAAGCGAGTTGAAGAAAGGAGCTCAGGGGCACTGTAATTCACAAAGCTGCAGAGTTATAAATGACAGCTATCGTCCAAAAATAGACTGAAGTAAGGCTGCCAAGAGGACTTGAAAGCGGAGCAGAATTGCAGGAAACCGATTTCAGGAGGTAGACTGGAATTGCATTGAAAGCATAGGAAAAGAGGCAGAACGTCCACAATGATGCACTTGGCCAAAAAGGGCGTATGCGTTTTTTCCTGAATACATTCAGGAAAAAACGCATACGCCCTTTTTGGCCAACCAAGCAAGCTTGCAAAGGAAATCTGCACTACAATGAAGTCTCACTTCCCCCCGGTCAAAAGGGCCATCTGAAAAAAGTGTAAAATCCAGAAAGGCAGGACAGGCCATGGAGAACTGGGAGCCTTGTTATGCTGATGGGTGGGATGTAAATTGCCAACAACCACTCGGGAGAAGTGTATGGTGTTTCCTGAAACATCTAAAAAACAAAGCAACAGAGCCTAGGGCACTTCCACTTATGGTCCTATAGCTTAGGGAATTTAAAATCAAAAAGACACAGCCACCCCAAAGTTTGGAACGGCTCTGTTTACAAGAACCTCGTTTACAGTACAAGTTCAACATCGCAGAAATTGAAAAATGGATAAAGAAGTTGTGGTATTTACTTACAAAGCAATATCACTCAGCAATGAAATCTGTGTCATCAGGCCCTTAGCAGCACAATGAGTGGATTCAGGTATGATGATTCTAACTGAAATAAGTCACACAGAAAAAGAAACATCATAAGATATCAGTAATACACGGAATGTAAACTTGGCTACACAGGAACTGAATTACAGAACAGAACAGGGTCTCAAATTTAGAAAACCAACTTATGCTTGCTTAAGGGGAAAGGTGAGTTGGGGTGCTGCATAAAACCAGAGATTGAAATGAGCACAGATAAAGTTCCTTAAGCCAAATATGGAATAGACAAGAGCTACTCCTTGCTCAACGAAATGGACTCAACACCGCATATTAAACGCCTAAGAATGTACCTGACTAGTAAGTATCTTAAAACCTATGGATTGCTATGTCTCCGAAAGAGAATCAAGCATGTGTACAGGGGCATAAACGCAGCAGTGATAGGATTGGAGAGGTTCGGTGAGCAAATGAAGACCCTTTGAAGTCATATTGCATGGTACCCATTCCACGGGTTTCAACTACCCAGGTTTAAGGTATTCTTCCTTCAGCTAAAACATGCATGTGGAACCTAGATTATGATCAACCATGTGAACGGGAGACGTGTTCAAATATGTCTCAGTTTTCGTACCCTGGTACTCGGGTGCAACATTCCAGACGCTTTACTAATACTCTCCCCACTTGGAGAGTCAGTCCCTTTAACCTCCTGTTTGGCCCAGTTTGCAATTTCTGCGGAAGATGAATACGAATAGCGAGAACCAATGAGAGACTAGCTGGAGGTGTCTGGACGGGCAAATTTAACTCTCATTTCCCACCAGGAAGAGGAAATAACCAAAGGCTCAGCGTGCCGTGCTGGAACCAGATTAGGGCCTGAAGCCATCCTGCGGTGTTGCGGCCAGCTCAAAAGAAAGCGAGTTGAAGAAAGGAGCTCAGGGGCACTGTAATTCACAAACCTGCAGAGTTATAAATGACAGCTATCGTCCAAAAATAGACTGAAGTAAGGCTGCCAAGAGGACTTGAAAGCGGGGCAGAATTGCAGGAAACCGATTTCAGGAGGTAGACTGGAATTGCATTGAAAGCATAGGAAAAGAGGCAGAACGTCCACAATGATGCACTTGGCCAAAAAGGGCGTATGCGTTTTTTCCTGAATATATTCAGGAAAAAACGCATACGCCCTTTTTGGCCAACCAAGCAAGCTTGCAAAGGAAATCTGCACTACAATGAAGTCTCACTTCCCCCCGGTCAAAAGGGCCATCTGAAAAAAGTGTAAAATCCAGAAAGGCAGGACAGGCCATGGAGAACTGGGAGCCTTGTTATGCTGATGGGCGGGATGTAAATTGCCAACAACCACTCGGGAGAAGTGTATGGTGTTTCCTGAAACATCTAAAAAACAAAGCAACAGAGCCTAGGGCACTTCCACTTATGGTCCTATAGCTTAGGGAATTTAAAATCAAAAAGACACAGCCACCCCAAAGTTTGGAACGGCTCTGTTTACAAGAACCTCGTTTACAGTACAAGTTCAACATCGCAGAAATTGAAAAATGGATAAAGAAGTTGTGGTATTTACTTACAAAGCAATATCACTCAGCAATGAAATCTGTGTCATCAGGCCCTTAGCAGCACAATGAGTGGATTCAGGTATGATGATTCTAACTGAAATAAGTCACACAGAAAAAGAAACATCATAAGATATCAGTAATACACGGAATGTAAACTTGGCTACACAGGAACTGAATTACAGAACAGAACAGGGTCTCAAATTTAGAAAACCAACTTATGCTTGCTTAAGGGGAAAGGTGAGTTGGGGTGCTGCATAAAACCAGAGATTGAAATGAGCACAGATAAAGTTCCTTAAGCCAAATATGGAATAGACAAGAGCTACTCCTTGCTCAACGAAATGGACTCAACACCGCATATTAAACGCCTAAGAATGTACCTGACTAGTAAGTATCTTAAAACCTATGGATTGCTATGTCTGCGAAACAGAATCAAGCATGTGTACAGGGGCATAAACGCAGCAGTGATAGGATTGGAGAGATTCGGTGAGGAAATGAAGACCCTTTGAAGTCATATTGCATGGTACCCATTCCACGGGTTTCAACTACCCAGGTTTTAGGTATTCTTCCTTCAGCTAAAACATGCATGTGGAACCCAAGTATGATCAACCATGTGAACGGGAGACGTGTTCAAATATGTCTCAGTTTTCCTCCCCTGGTACTCGGGTGCAACATTCCAGACGCTTTACTAACACTCTCCCCACTTGGAAAGTCAGCGCCTTTAACCTCCTGTTTGGCCCAGTTTGCAATTTCTGCGGAAGATGAACAGGAATAGCGAGAACCAATGAGAGGCTAGCTGGAGGTGTCTGGACGGGCAAATTTAACTCTCATTTCCCACCAGGAAGAGGAATTAACCAAAGGCTCAGCGTGCCGTGCCGGAACCAGATTAGGGCCTGAAGCCATGCTGCGGTGTTGCGGCCAGCTCAAAAGAAAGCGAGTTGAAGAAAGGAGCTCAGGGGCACTGTAATTCACAAAGCTGCAGAGTTATAAATGACAGCTATCGTCCAAAAATAGACTGAAGTAAGGCTGCCAAGAGGACTTGAAAGCGGGGCAGAATTGCAGGAAACCGATTTCAGGAGGTAGACTGGAATTGCATTGCAAGCATAGGAAAAGAGGCAGAACGTCCACAATGATGCACTTGGCCAAAAAGGGCATATGCGTTTTTTCCTGAATATATTCAGGAAAAAACGCATACGCCCTTTTTGGCCAACCAAGCAAGCTTGCAAAGGAAATCTGCACTACAATGAAGTCTCACTTCCCCCCGGTCAAAAGGGCCATCTGAAAAAAGTGTAAAATCCAGAAAGGCAGGACAGGCCATGGAGAACTGGGAGCCTTGTTATGCTGATGGGCGGGATGTAAATTGCCAACAACCACTCGGGAGAAGTGTATGGTGTTTCCTGAAACATCTAAAAAACAAAGCAACAGAGCCTAGGGCACTTCCACTTATGGTCCTATAGCTTAGGGAATTTAAAATCAAAAAGACACAGCCACCCCAAAGTTTGGAACGGCTCTGTTTACAAGAACCTCGTTTACAGTACAAGTTAAACATCGCAGAAATTGAAAAATGGATAAAGAAGCTGTGGTATTTACTTACAAAGCAATATCACTCAGCAATGAAATCTGTGTCATCAGGCCCTTAGCAGCACAATGAGTGGATTCAGGTATGATGATTCTAACTGAAATAAGTCACACAGAAAAAGAAACATCATAAGATATCAGTAATACACGGAATGGAAACTTGGCTACACAGGAACTGAATTACAGAACAGAACAGGGTCTCAAATTTAGAAAACCAACTTATGCTTGCTTAAGGGTAAAGGTGAGTTGGGGTGCTGCATAAAACCAGAGATTGAAATGAGCACAGATAAAGTTCCTTAAGCCAAATATGGAATAGACAAGAGCTACTCCTTGCTCAACGAAATGGACTCAACACCGCATATTAAACGCCTAAGAATGTACCTGACTAGTAAGTATCTTAAAACCTATGGATTGCTATGTCTCCGAAAGAGAATCAAGCATGTGTACAGGGGCATAAACGAAGCAGTGATAGGATTGGAGAGGTTCGGTGAGCAAATGAAGACCCTTTGAAGTCATATTGCATGGTACCCATTCCACGGGTTTCAACTACCCAGGTTTTAGGTATTCCTCCTTCAGCTAAAACATGCATGTGGAACCCAAGTATGATCAACCATGTGAACGGGAGACGTGTTCAAATATGTCTCAGTTTTCCTCCCCTGGTACTCGGGTGCAACATTCCAGACGCTTTACTAACACTCTCCCCACTTGGAAAGTCAGCGCCTTTAACCTCCTGTTTGGCCCAGTTTGCAATTTCTACGGAAGATGAACAGGAATAGCGAGAACCAATGAGAGACTAGCTGGAGGTGTCTGGTCGGGCAAATTTAACTCTCATTTCCCACCAGGAAGAGGAATTAACCAAAGGCTCAGCGTGCCGTGCCAGAACCAGATTAGGGCCTGAAGACATCCTGCGGTGTTGCGGCCAGGTCACAAGAAAGCGAGTTGAAGAAAGGAGCTCAGGGGCACTGTAATTCACAAACCTGCAGAGTTATAAATGACAGCTATCGTCCAAAAATAGACTGAAGTAAGGCTGCCAAGAGGACTTGAAAGCGGAGCAGAATTGCAGGAAACCGATTTCAGGAGGTAGACTGGAATTGCATTGAAAGCATACGAAAAGAGGCAGAACGTCCACAATGATGCACTTGGCCAAAAAGGGCGTATGCGTTTTTTCCTGAATATATTCAGGAAAAAACGCATACGCCCTTTTTGGCCAACCAAGCAAGCTTCCAAAGGAAATCTGCACTACAATGAAGTCTCACTTCCCCCCGGTCAAAAGGGCAATCTGAAAAAAGTGTAAAATCCAGAAAGGCAGGACAGGCCATGGAGAACTGGGAGCCTTGTTATGCTGAAGGGCGGGATGTAAATTGCCAACAAACACTCGGGAGAAGTGTATGGTGTTTCCTGAAACATCTAAAAAACAAAGCAACAGAGCCTAGGGCACTTCCACTTATGGTCCTATAGCTTAGGGAAATTAAAATCAAAAAGACACAGCCACCCCAAAGTTTCGAACGGCTCTGTTTACAAGAACCTCGTTTACAGTACAAGTTCAACATCGCAGAAAGTGAAAAATGGATAAAGAACTTGTGGTACTTACGTACAATGCAGTATCACTCAGCAATGAAATCTATGTCATCAGGCCCTTAGCAGCATAATGAGTGGATTCAGGTACGATGATTCTAACTGAAATAAGTCACACAGAAAAAGAAACATCATAAGATATCAGTAATACACGGAATGGAAACTTGGCTACACAGGAACTGAATTACAGAACAGAACAGGGTCTCAAATTTAGAAAACCAACTTATGCTTGCTTAAGGGTAAAGGTGAGTTGGGGTGCTGCATAAAACCAGAGATTGAAATGAGCACAGATAAAGTTCCTTAAGCCAAATATGGAATAGACAAGAGCTACTCCTTGCTCAACGAAATGGACTCAACACCGCATATTAAACGCCTAAGAATGTACCTGACTAGTAAGTATCTTAAAACCTATGGATTGCTATGTCTCCGAAAGAGAATCAAGCATGTGTACAGGGGCATAAACGCAGCAGTGATAGGATTGGAGAGGTTCGGTGAGCAAATGAAGACCCTTTGAAGTCATATTGCATGGTACCCATTCCACGGGTTTCAACTACCCAGGTTTTAGGTATTCTTCCTTCAGCTAAAACATGCATGTGGAACCCAAGTATGATCAACCATGTGAACGGGAGACGTGTTCAAATATGTCTCAGTTTTCCTCCCCTGGTACTCGGGTGCAACATTCCAGATGCTTTACTAACACTCTCCCCACTTGGAAAGTCAGCGCCTTTAACCTCCTGTTTGTCCCAGTTTGCAATTTCTGCGGAAGATGAACAGGAATAGCGAGAACCAATGAGAGGCTAGCTGGAGGTGTCTGGACGGGCAAATTTAACTCTCATTTCCCACCAGGAAGAGGAAATAACCAAAGGCTCAGCGTGCCGTGCCGGAACCAGATTAGGGCCTGAATCCATCCTGCGGTGTTGCGGCCAGCTCAAAAGAAACCGAGTTGAAGAAAGGAGCTCAGGGGCACTGTAATTCACAAACCTGCAGAGTTATAAATGACAGCTATCGTCCAAAAATTGACTGAAGTAAGGCTGCCAGGAGGACTTGAAAGCGGGGCAGAATTGCAGGAAACCGATTTCAGGAGGTAGACTGGAATTGCATTGCAAGCATAGGAAAAGAGGCAGAACGTCCACAATGATGCACTTGGCCAAAAAGGGCGTATGCGTTTTTTCCTGAATATATTCAGGAAAAAACGCATACGCCCTTTTTGGCCAACCAAGCAAGCTTGCAAAGGAAATCTGCACTACAATGAAGTCTCACTTCCCCCCGGTCAAAAGGGCCATCTGAAAAAAGTGTAAAATCCAGAAAGGCAGGACAGGCCATGGAGAACTGGGAGCCTTGTTATGCTGATGGGCGGGATGTAAATTGCCAACAAACACTCTGGAGAAGTGTATGGTGTTTCCTGAAACATCTAAAAAACAAAGCAACAGAGCCTAGGGCACTTCCACTCATGGTCCTATAGCTTAGGGAATTTAAAATCAAAAAGACACAGCCACCCCAAAGTTTCGAACGGCTCTGTTTACAAGAACCTCGTTTACAGTAGAAGTTCAACATCGCAGAAAGTGAAAAATGGATAAAGAACTTGTGGTACTTACGTACAATGCAGTATCACTCAGCAATGAAATGTATGTCATCAGGCCCGTAGCAGCATAATGAGTGGATTCAGGTACGATGATTCTAACTGAAATAAGTCACACAGAAAAAGAAACATCATAAGATATCACTAATACACGGAATGGAAACTTGGCTACACAGGAACTGCATTCCAAAACAGAACAGGGACTCAAATTTAGAAAACCAACTTATGCTTGCTTAAGGGGAAAGGTGAGTTGGGGTGCTGCATAAAACCAGAGATTGAAATGAGCACAGATAAAGTTCCTTAAGCCAAATATGGAATAGACAAGAGCTACTCCTTGCTCAACGAAATGGACTCAACACCGCATATTAAACGCCTAAGAATGTACCTGACTAGTAAGTATCTTAAAACCTATGGATTGCTATGTCTCCGAAAGAGAATCAAGCATGTGTACAGGGGCATAAACGCAGCAGTGATAGGATTGGAGAGGTTCGGTGAGCAAATGAAGACCCTTTGAAGTCATATTGCATGGTACCCATTCCACGGGTTTCAACTACCCAGGTTTAAGGTATTTTTCCTTCAGCTAAAACATGCATGTGGAACCCAAGTATGATCAACCATGTGAACGGGAGACGTGTTCAAATATGTCTCAGTTTTCCTCCCCTGGTACTCGGGTGCAACATTCCAGACGCTTTACTAACACTCTCCCCACTTGGAAAGTCAGCGCCTTTAACCTCCTGTTTGGCCCACTTTGCAATTTCTGCGGAAGATGAACAGGAATAACGAGAACCAATGAGAGACTAGCTGGAGGTGTCTGGACGGGCAAATTTAACTCTCATTTCCCACCAGGAAGAGGAAATAACCAAAGGCTCAGCGTGCCGTGCCGGAACCAGATTAGGGCCTGAAGCCATCCTGCGGTGTTGCGGCCAGGTCACAAGAAAGCGAGTTGAAGAAAGGAGCTCAGGGGCACTGTAATTCACAAACCTGCAGAGTTATAAATGACAGCTATCGTCCAAAAATAGACTGAAGTAAGGCTGCCAAGAGGACTTGAAAGCGGAGCAGAATTGCAGGAAACCGATTTCAGGAGGTAGACTGGAATTGCATTGAAAGCATAGGAAAAGAGGCAGAACGTCCACAATGATGCACTTGGCCAAAAAGGGCGTATGCGTTTTTTCCTGAATACATTCAGGAAAAAACGCATACGCCCTTTTTGGCCAACTAAGCAAGCTTGCAAAGGAAATCTGCACTACAATGAAGTCTCACTTCCCCCCGGTCAAAAGGGCCATCTGAAAACAGTGTAAAATCCAGAAAGGCAGGACAGGCCATGGAGAACTGGGAGCCTTGTTATGCTGATGGGCGGGATGTAAATTGCCAACAGACACTTGGGAGAAGTGTATGGTGTTTCCTGAAACATCTAAAAAACAAAGCAACAGAGGCTAGGGCACTGCCACTTATGGTCCTATAGCTTAGGGAAATTAAAATCAAAAAGACACAGCCACCCCCAAAGTTTGGGACGCCTCTGTTTACAAGAACCTCGTTTACAGTACAAGTTCAACATCGCAGAAATTGAAAAATGGATAAAGAAGTTGTGGTATTTACTTACAAAGCAATATCACTCAGCAATGAAATCTATGTCATCAGGCCCTTAGCATCACAATGACTGGATTCAGGTATGATGATTCTAACTGAAATAAGTCACACAGAAAATGAAACATCATAAGATATCAGTAATACACGGAATGTAAACTTGGCTACACAGGAACTGAATTACAGAACAGAACAGGGTCTCAAATTTAGAAAACCAACTTATGCTTGCTTAAGGGTAAAGGTGAGTTGGGGTGCTGCATAAAACCAGAGATTGAAATGAGCACAGATAAAGTTCCTTAAGTCAAATATGGAATAGACAAGAGCTACTCCTTGCTCAACGAAATGGACTCAACACCGCATATTAAACGCCTAAGAATGTACCTGACTAGTAAGTATCGTGAAACCTATGGATTGCTATGTCTCCAAAAGAGAATCAAGCATGTGTACAGGGGCATAAACGCAGCAGTGATAGGATTGGAGAGGTTCGGTGAGCAAATGAAGACCCTTTGAAGTCATATTGCATGGTACCCATTACACGGGTCTCAACTCTCCAGGTTTAAGGTATTCTTCCTTCAGCTAAAACATGCATGTGGAACCCAAGTATGATCAACCATGTGAACGGGAGACGTGTTCAAATATGTCTCAGTTTTCCTCCCCTGGTACTCGGGTGCAACATTCCAGACGCTTTACTAACACTCTCCCCACTTGGAGAGTCAGCGCCTTTAACCTCCTGTTTGGCCCAGTTTGCAATTTCTGCGGAAGATGAACAGGAATAGCGAGAACCAATGAGAGGCTAGCTGGAGGTGTCTGGACGGGCAAATTTAACTCTCATTTCCCACCAGGAAGAGGAAATAACCAAAGGCTCAGCGTGCTGTACCGGAACCAGATTAGGGCCTGAAAGCATCCTGCGGTGTTGCGGCCAGCTCAAAGGAAACCGAGTTGAAGAAAGGAGCTCAGGGGCACTGTAATTCACAAACCTGCAGAGTTATAAATGACAGCTATCGTCCAAAAATAGACTGAAGTAAGGCTGCCAAGAGGACTTGAAAGCGGGGCAGAATTGCAGGAAACCGATTTCAGGAGGTAGACTGGAATTGCATTGAAAGCATAGGAAAAGAGGCAGAACGTCCACAATGATGCACTTGGCCAAAAAGGGCGTATGCGTTTTTTCCTGAATATATTCAGGAAAAAACGCATACGCCCTTTTTGGCCAACCAAGCAAGCTTGCAAAGGAAATCTGCACTACAATGAAGTCTCACTTCCCCCCGGTCAAAAGGGCCATCTCAAAAAAGTGTAAAATCCAGAAAGGCAACAGGCCATTGAGAACTGGGAGCCTTGTTATGCTGATGGGCGGGATGTAAATTGCCAACAGACACTTGGGAGAAGTGTATGGTGTTTCCTGAAACATCTAAAACACAAAGCAACAGAGCCTAGGGCACTTCCACTTATGGTCCTATAGCTTAGGAAATTAAAATCAAAAAGACACAGCCACCCCAAAGTTTGGAACGGCTCTGTTTACAAGAACCTCGTTTACAGTACAAGTTCAACATCGCAGAAAGTGAAAAATGGATAAAGAACTTGTGGTACTTACGTACAATGCAGTATCACTCAACAATGAAATCTATGTCATCAGGCCCGTAGCAGCATAATGAGTAGATTCAGGTACGATGATTCTAACTGAAATAAGTCACACAGAAAAAGAAACATCATAAGATATCACTAATACACGGAATGTAAACTTGGCTACACAGGAACTGCATTCCAAAACAGAACAGGTTCTCAAATTTAGAAAACCAACTTATGCTTACTTAAGGGGAAAGGTGAGTTGGGGTGCTGCATAAAACCAGAGATTGAAATGAGCACAGATAAAGTTCCTTAAGCCAAATATGGAATAGACAAGAGCTACTCCTTGCTCAACGAAATGGACTCAACACCGCATATTAAACGCCTAAGAATGTACCTGACTAGTAAGTATCTTAAAACCTATGGATTGCTATGTCTCCGAAAGAGAATCAAGCATGTGTACAGGGGCATAAACGCAGCAGTGATAGGATTGGAGAGGTTCGGTGAGCAAATGAAGACCCTTTGAAGTCATATTGCATGGTACCCATTCCACGGGTTTCAACTACCCAGGATTTAGGTATTCTTCCTTCAGCTAAAACATGCATGTGGAACCCAGAGTATGATCAACCATGTGATCGGGAGACGTGTTCAAATATGTCTCAGTTTTCCTCCCCTGGTACTCGGGTGCAACATTCCAGACGCTTTACTAACACTCTCCCCACTTGGAGAGTCAGCGCCTTTAACCTCCTGTTTGGCACAGTTCGCAATTTCTGCGGAAGATGAACAGGAATAGCGAGAACCAATGAGAGGCTAGCTGGAGGTGTCTGGACGGGCAAATTTAACTCTCATTTCCCAACAGGAAGAGGAAATAACCAAAGGCTCAGCGTGCCGTACCGGAACCAGATTAGGGCCTGAAGCCATCCTGCGGTGTTGCGGCCAGCTCAAAAGAAACCGAGTTGAAGAAAGGAGCTCAGGGGCACTGTAATTCACAAACCTGCAGAGTTATAAATGACAGCTATAGTCCAAAAATAGACTGAAGTAAGGCTGCCAAGAGGACTTGAAAGCGGGGCAGAATTGCAGGAAACCGATTTCAGGAGGTAGACTGGAATTGCATTGAAAGCATAGGAAAAGAGGCAGAACGTCCACAATGATGCACTTGGCCAAAAAGGGCGTATGCGTTTTTTCCTGAATATATTCAGGAAAAAACGCATACGCCCTTTTTGGCCAACCAAGCAAGCTTGCAAAGGAAATCTGCACTACAATGAAGTCTCACTTCCCCCCGGTCAAAAGGGCCATCTGAAAAAAGTGTAAAATCCAGAAAGGCAGGACAGGCCATGGAGAACTGGGAGCCTTGTTATGCTGATGGGCGGGATGTAAATTGCCAACAGACACTCGGGAGAAGTGTATGGTGTTTCCTGAAACATCTAAAAAACAAAGCAACAGAGCCTAGGGCACTGCCACTTATGGTCCTATAGCTTAGGGAAATTAAAATCAAAAAGACACAGCCACCCCAAAGTTTGGGACGCCTCTGTTTACAAGAACCTCGTTTACAGTACAAGTTCAACATCGCAGAAATTGAAAAATGGATAAAGAAGTTGTGGTATTTACTTACAAAGCAATATCACTCAGCAATGAAATCTATGTCATCAGGCCCTTAGCATCACAATGACTGGATTCAGGTATGATGATTCTAACTGAAATAAGTCACACAGAAAATGAAACATCATAAGATATCAGTAATACACGGAATGTAAACTTGGCTACACAGGAACTGAATTACAGAACAGAACAGGGTCTCAAATTTAGAAAACCAACTTATGCTTGCTTAAGGGTAAAGGTGAGTTGGGGTGCTGCATAAAACCAGAGATTGAAATGAGCACAGATAAAGTTCCTTAAGTCAAATATGGAATAGACAAGAGCTACTCCTTGCTCAACGAAATGGACTCAACACCGCATATTAAACGCCTAAGAATGTACCTGACTAGTAAGTATCGTGAAACCTATGGATTGCTATGTCTCCAAAAGAGAATCAAGCATGTGTACAGGGGCATAAACGCAGCAGTGATAGGATTGGAGAGGTTCGGTGAGCAAATGAAGACCCTTTGAAGTCATATTGCATGGTACCCATTACACGGGTCTCAACTCTCCAGGTTTAAGGTATTCTTCCTTCAGCTAAAACATGCATGTGGAACCCAAGTATGATCAACCATGTGAACGGGAGACGTGTTCAAATATGTCTCAGTTTTCCTCCCCTGGTACTCGGGTGCAACATTCCAGACGCTTTACTAACACTCTCCCCACTTGGAGAGTCAGCGCCTTTAACCTCCTGTTTGGCACAGTTTGCAATTTCTGCGGAAGATGAACAGGAATAGCGAGAACCAATGAGAGGCTAGCTGGAGGTGTCTGGACGGGCAAATTTAACTCTCATTTCCCAACAGGAAGAGGAAATAACCAAAGGCTCAGCGTGCTGTACCGGAACCAGATTAGGGCCTGAAAGCATCCTGCGGTGTTGCGGCCAGCTCAAAGGAAACCGAGTTGAAGAAAGGAGCTCAGGGGCACTGTAATTCACAAACCTGCAGAGTTATAAATGACAGCTATCGTCCAAAAATAGACTGAAGTAAGGCTGCCAAGAGGACTTGAAAGCGGGGCAGAATTGCAGGAAACCGATTTCAGGAGGTAGACTGGAATTGCATTGAAAGCATAGGAAAAGAGGCAGAACGTCCACAATGATGCACTTGGCCAAAAAGGGCGTATGCGTTTTTTCCTGAATATATTCAGGAAAAAACGCATACGCCCTTTTTGGCCAACCAAGCAAGCTTGCAAAGGAAATCTGCACTACAATGAAGTCTCACTTCCCCCCGGTCAAAAGGGCCATCTGAAAAAAGTGTAAAATCCAGAAAGGCAGGACAGGCCATGGAGAACTGGGAGCCTTGTTATGCTGATGGGCGGGATGTAAATTGCCAACAACCACTCCGGAGAAGTGTATGGTGTTTCCTGAAACATCTAAAAAACAAAGCAACAGAACCTAGGGCACTTCCACTTATGGTCCTATAGCTTAGGGAAATTAAAATCAAAAAGACACAGCCACCCCAAAGTTTGGAACGGCTCTGTTTACAAGAACCTCGTTTACAGTACAAGTTCAACATCGCAGAAAGTGAAAAATGGATAAAGAAGTTGTGGTATTTACTTACAAAGCAATATCACTCAGCAATGAAATCTGTGTCATCAGGCCCTTAGCAGCACAATGAGTGGATTCAGGTATGATGATTCTAACTGAAATAAGTCACACAGAAAAAGAAGCATCATAAGATATCAGTAATACACGGAATGTAAACTTGGCTACACAGGAACTGAATTCCAAAACAGAATAGGTTCTCAAATTTAGAAAACCAACTTATTCTTGCTTAAGGGTAAAGGTGAGTTGGGGTGCTGCATAAAACCAGAGATTGAAATGAGCACAGATAAAGTTCCTTAAGCCAAATATGGAATAGACAAGAGCTACTCCTTGCTCAACGAAATGGACTCAACACCCCATATTAAACGCCTAAGAATGTACCTGACTAGTAAGTATCTTAAAACCTATGGATTGCTATGTCTCCGAAAGAGAATCAAGCATGTGTACAGGGACATAAACGCAGCAGTGATAGGATTGGAGAGGTTCGGTGAGCAAATGAAGACCCTTTGAAATCAAATTGCATGGTACACATTCCACGGGTTTCAACTACCCAGGTTTAAGGTATTCTTCCTTCAGCTAAAACATGCATGTGGAACCTAGAGTATGATCAACCATGTGAACGGGAGACGTGTTCAAATATGTCTCAGTTTTCCTCCCCTGGTACTCGGGTGCAACATTCCAGACGCTTTACTAACACTCTCCCCACTTGGAGAGTCAGTCCCTTTAACCTCCTGTTTGGCCCAGTTTGCAATTTCTGCGGAAGATGAACAGGAATAGCGAGAACCAATGAGAGACTAGCTGGAGGTGTCTGAACGGGCAAATTTAACTCTCATTTCCCACCAGGAAGAGGAATTAACCAACGGCTCAGCATGCCGGGCCGGAACCAGATTAGGGCCTGAAGTCATCCTGCGGTGTTGCGGCCAGGTCACAAGAAAGCGAGTTGAAGAAAGGAGCTCAGGGGCACTGTAATTCACAAACCTGCAGAGTTATAAATGACAGCTATCGTCCAAAAATAGACTGAAGTAAGGCTGCCAAGAGGACTTGAAAGCGGGGCAGAATTGCAGGAAACCGATTTCAGGAGGTAGACTGGAATTGCATTGAAAGCATAGGAAAAGAGGCAGAACGTCCACAATGATGCACTTGGCCAAAAAGGGCGTATGCGTTTTTTCCTGAATATATTCAGGAAAAAACGCATACGCCCGTTTTGGCCAACCAAGCAAGCTTGCAAAGGAAATCTGCACTACAATGAAGTCTCACTTCCCCCCGGTCAAAAGGGCCATCTGAAAAAAGTGTAAAATCCAGAAAGGCAACAGGCCATTGAGAACTGGGAGCCTTGTTATGCTGATGGGCGGGATGTAAATTGCCAACAGACACTCGGGAGAAGTGTATGGTGTTTCCTGAAACATCTAAAAAACAAAGCAACAGAGCCTAGGGCACTTCCACTTATGGTCCTATAGCTTAGGGAAATTAAAATCAAAAAGACACAGCCACCCCAAAGTTTGGAACGGCTCTGTTTACAAGAACCTCGTTTACAGTACAAGTTCAACATCGCAGAAAGTGAAAAATGGATAAAGAACTTGTGGTACTTACGTACAATGCAGTATCACTCAGCAATGAAATCTATGTCATCAGGCCCGTAGCAGCATAATGAGTAGATTCAGGTACGATGATTCTAACTGAAATAAGTCACACAGAAAAAGAAACATCATAAGATATCACTAATACACGGAATGTAAACTTGGCTACACAGGAACTGAATTCCAAAATAGAACAGGTTCTCAAATTTAGAAAACCAACTTATGCTTGCTTAAGGGGAAAGGTGAGTTGGGTTGCTGCATAAAACCAGAGATTGAAATGAGCACAGATAAAGTTCCTTAAGCCAAATATGGAATAGACAAGAGCTACTCCTTGCTCAACGAAATGGACTCAACACCGCATATTAAACGCCTAAGAATGTACCTGACTAGTAAGTATCTTAAAACCTATGGATTGCTATGTCTCTGAAAGAGAATCAAGCATGTGTACAGGGGCATAAACGCAGCAGTGATAGGATTGGAGAGGTTCGGTGAGCAAATGAAGACCCTTTGAAGTCATATTGCATGGTACCCATTCCACGGGTTTCAACTACCCAGGTTTTAGGTATTCTTCCTTCAGCTAAAACATGCATGTGGAACCCAGAGCATGATCAACCATGTGATCGGGAGACGTGTTCAAATATGTCTCAGTTTTCCTCCCCTGGTACTCGGGTGCAACATTCCAGACGCTTTACTAACACTCTCCCCACTTGGAGAGTCAGCGCCTTTAACCTCCTGTTTGGAACAGTTTGCAATTTCTGCGGAAGATGAACAGGAATAGCGAGAACCAATGAGAGGCTAGCTGGAGGTGTCTGGACGGGCAAATTTAACTCTCATTTCCCAACAGGAAGAGGAAATAACCAAAGGCTCAGCGTGCCGTACCGGAACCAGATTAGGGCCTGAAGCCATCCTGAGGTGTTGCGGCCAGCTCAAAAGAAACCGATTTGAAGAAAGGAGCTCAGGGGCACTGTAATTCACAAACCTGCAGAGTTATAAATGACAGGTATCGTCCAAAAATAGACTGAAGTAAGGCTGCCAAGAGGACTTGAAAGCGGGGCAGAATTGCAGGAAACCGATTTCAGGAGGTAGACTGGAATTGCATTGAAAGCATAGGAAAAGAGGCAGAACGTCCACAATGATGCACTTGGCCAAAAAGGGCGTACCCATTTTTTCCTATATATATTCAGGAAAAAACGCATACGCCGTTTTTGGCCAACCAAGCAAACTTGCAAAGGAAATCTGCACTACAATGAAGTCTCACTTCCCCCCGGTCAAAAGGGCCATCTGAAAAAAGTGTAAAATCCAGAAAGGCAGGACAGGCCATGGAGAACTGGGAGCCTTGTTATGCTGATGGGCGGGATGTAAATTGCCAACAACCACTCGGGAGAAGTGTATGGTGTTTCCTGAAACATCTAAAAAACAAAGCAACAGAACCTAGGGCACTTCCACTTATGGTCCTATAGCTTAGGGAAATTAAAATCAAAAAGACACAGCCACCCCAAAGTTTGGAACGGCTCTGTTTACAAGAACCTCGTTTACAGTACAAGTTCAACATCGCAGAAAGTGAAAAATGGATAAAGAAGTTGTGGTATTTACTTACAAAGCAATATCACTCAGCAATGAAATCTGTGTCATCAGGCCCTTAGCAGCACAATGAGTGGATTCAGGTATGATGATTCTAACTGAAATAAGTCACACAGAAAAAGAAACATCATAAGATATCAGTAATACACGGAATGTAAACTTGGCTACACAGGAACTGAATTACAGAACAGAACAGGGTCTCAAATTTAGAAAACCAACTTATTCTTGCTTAAGGGTAAAGGTGAGTTGGGGTGCTGCATAAAACCAGAGATTGAAATGAGCACAGATAAAGTTCCTTAAGCCAAATATGGAATAGACAAGAGCTACTCCTTGCTCAACGAAATGGACTCAACACCCCATATTAAACGCCTAAGAATGTACCTGACTAGTAAGTATCTTAAAACCTATGGATTGCTATGTCTCCGAAAGAGAATCAAGCATGTGTACAGGGGCATAAACGCAGCAGTGATAGGATTGGAGAGGTTCGTTGAGCAAATGAAGACCCTTTGAAGTCATATTGCATGGTACCCATTCCACGGGTTTCAACTACCCAGGTTTAAGGTATTCTTCCTTCAGCTAAAACATGCATGTGGAACCTAGAGTATGATCAACCATGTGAACGGGAGACGTGTTCAAATATGTCTCAGTTTTCCTCCCCTGGTACTCGGGTGCAACATTCCAGACGCTTTACTAACACTCTCCCCACTTGGAGAGTCAGCGCCTTTAACCTCCTGTTTGGCCCAGTTTGCAATTTCTGCGGAAGATGAACAGGAATAGCGAGAACCAATGAGAGGCTAGCTGGAGGTGTCTGGACGGGCAAATTTAACTCTCATTTCCCAACAGGAAGAGGAAATAACCAAAGGCTCAGCGTGCCGTGCCGGAACCAGATTAGGGCCTGAAGCCATCCTGCGGTGTTGCGGCCAGGTCACAAGAAAGCGAGTTGAAGAAAGGAACTCAGGGGCACTGTAATTCACAAACCTGCAGAGTTATAAATGACAGCTATCGTCCAAAAATAGACTGAAGTAAGGCTGCCAAGAGGACTTGAAAGCGGGGCAGAATTGCAGGAAACCGATTTCAGGAGGTAGACTGGAATTGCATTGAAAGCATAGGAAAAGAGGCAGAACGTCCACAATGATGCACTTGGCCAAAAAGGGCGTATGCGTTTTTTCCTGAATATATTCAGGAAAAAACGCATACGCCCTTTTTGGCCAACCAAGCAAGCTTGCAAAGGAAATCTGCACTACAATGAAGTCTCACTTCCCCCCGGTCAAAAGGGCCATCTGAAAAAAGTGTAAAATCCAGAAAGGCAACAGGCCATTGAGAACTGGGAGCCTTGTTATGCTGATGGGCGGGATGTAAATTGCCAACAGACACTTGGGAGAAGTGTATGGTGTTTCCTGAAACATCTAAAAAACAAAGCAACAGAGCCTAGGGCACTTCCACTTATGGTCCTATTGCTTAGGGAAATTAAAATAAAAAAGACACAGCCACCCCAAAGTTTGGAACGGCTCTGTTTACAAGAACCTCGTTTACAGTACAAGTTCAACATCGCAGAAAGTGAAAAATGGATAAAGAACTTGTGGTACTTACGTACAATGCAGTATCACTCAGCAATGAAATCTATGTCATCAGGCCCGTAGCAGCATAATGAGTAGATTCAGGTACGATGATTCTAACTGAAATAAGTCACACAGAAAAAGAAACATCATAAGATATCACTAATACACGGAATATAAACTTGGCTACACAGGAACTGAATTCCAAAACAGAACAGGTTCTCAAATTTAGAAAACCAACTTATGCTTACTTAAGGGGAAAGGTGAGTTGGGTTGCTGCATAAAACCAGAGATTGAAATGAGCACAGATAAAGTTCCTTAAGCCAAATATGGAATAGACAAGAGCTACTCCTTGCTCAACGAAATGGACTCAACACCGCATATTAAACGCCTAAGAATGTACCTGACTAGTAAGTATCTTAAAACCTATGGATTGCTATGTCTCCGAAAGAGAATCAAGCATGTGTACAGGGGCATAAACGCAGCAGTGATAGGATTGGAGAGGTTCGGTGAGCAAATGAAGACCCTTTGAAGTCATATTGCATGGTACCCATTCCACGGGTTTCAACTACCCAGGATTTAGGTATTCTTCCTTCAGCTAAAACATGCATGTGGAACCCAGAGTATGATCAACCAGGTGATCGGGAGACGTGTTCAAATATGTCTCAGTTTTCCTCCCCTGGTACTCGGGTGCAACATTCCAGACGCTTTACTAACACTCTCCCCACTTGGAGAGTCAGCGCCTTTAACCTCCTGTTTGGCACAGTTTGCAATTTCTGCGGAAGATGAACAGGAATAGCGAGAACCAATGAGAGGCTAGCTGGAGGTGTCTGGACGGGCAAATTTAACTCTCATTTCCCAACAGGAAGAGGAAATAACCAAAGGCTCAGCGTGCCGTACCGGAACCAGATTAGGGCCTGAAGCCATCCTGCGGTGTTGCGGCCAGCTCAAAAGAAACCGAGTTGAAGAAAGGAGCTCAGGGGCACTGTAATTCACACACCTGCAGAGTTATAAATGACAGCTATCGTCCAAAAATAGACTGAAGTAAGGCTGCCAAGAGGACTTGAAAGCGGGGCAGAATTGCAGGAAACCGATTTCAGGAGGTAGACTGGAATTGCATTGAAAGCATAGGAAAAGAGGCAGAACGTCCACAATGATGCACTTGGCCAAAAAGGGCGTATGCGTTTTTTCCTGAATATATTCAGGAAAAAACGCATACGCCCTTTTTGGCCAACCAAGCAAGCTTGCAAAGGAAATCTGCACTACAATGAAGTCTCACTTCCCCCCGGTCAAAAGGGCCATCTGAAAAAAGTGTAAAATCCAGAAAGGCAGGACAGGCCATGGAGAACTGGGAGCCTTGTTATGCTGATGGGCGGGATGTAAATTGCCAACAACCACTCACTCGGGAGAAGTGTATGGTGTTTCCTGAAACATCTAAAAAACAAAGCAACAGAACCTAGGGCACTTCCACTTATGGTCCTATAGCTTAGGGAAATTAAAATCAAAAAGACACAGCCACCCCAAAGTTTGGAACGGCTCTGTTTACAAGAACCTCGTTTACAGTACAAGTTCAACATCGCAGAAAGTGAAAAATGGATAAAGAAGTTGTGGTATTTACTTACAAAGCAATATCACTCAGCAATGAAATCTGTGTCATCAGGCCCTTAGCAGCACAATGAGTGGATTCAGGTATGATGATTCTAACTGAAGTAAGTCACACAGAAAAAGAAACATCATAAGATATCAGTAATACACCGAATGTAAACTTGGCTACACAGGAACTGAATTACAGAACAGAACAGGGTCTCAAATTTAGAAAACCAACTTATGCTTGCTTAAGTGTAAAGGTGAGTTGGGGTGCTGCATAAAACCAGAGATTGAAATGAGCACAGATAAAGTTCCTTAAGTCAAATATGGAATAGACAATAGCTACTCCTTGCTCAACGAAATGGACTCAACACCGCATATTAAACGCCTAAGAATGTACCTGACTAGTAAGTATCTTAAAACCTATGGATTGCTATGTCTCCGAAAGAGAATAAAGCATGTGTACAGGGACATAAACGCAGCAGTGATAGGATTGGAGAGGTTCGGTGAGCAAATGAAGACCCTTTGAAGTCATATTGCATGGTACCCATTACACGGGTCTTAACTCTCCAGGTTTAAGGTATTCTTCCTTCAGCTAAAACATGCATGTGGAACCCAAGTATGATCAACCATGTGAACGGGAGACGTGTTCAAATATGTCTCAGTTTTCCTCCCCTGGTACTCGGGTGCAACATTCCAGACGCTTTACTAACACTCTCCCCACTTGGAGAGTCAGCGCCTTTAACCTCCTGTTTGGCCCAGTTTGCAATTTCTGCGGAAGATGAACAGGAATAGCGAGAACCAATAAGAGACTAGCTGGAGGTGTCTGGACGGGCAAATTTAACTCTCATTTCCCACCAGGAAGAGGAAATAACCAAAGGCTCAGCGTGCCGTGCCGGAACCAGATTAGGGCCTGAAGCCATCCTGCGGTGTTGCGGCCAGGTCACAAGAAAGCGAGTTGAAGAAAGGAGCTCAGGGGCACTGTAATTCACAAACCTGCAGAGTTATAAATGACAGCTATCGTCCAAAAATAGACTGAAGTAAGGCTGCCAAGAGGACTTGAAAGCGGGGCAGAATTGCAGGAAACCGATTTCAGGAGGTAGACTGGAATTGCATTGAAAGCATAGGAAAAGAGGCAGAACGTCCACAATGATGCACTTGGCCAAAAAGGGCGTATGCGTTTTTTCCTGAATATATTCAGGAAAAAACGCATACGCCCTTTTTGGCCAACCAAGCAAGCTTGCAAAGGAAATCTGCACTACAATGAAGTCTCACTTCCCCCCGGTCAAAAGGGCCATCTGAAAAAAGTGTAAAATCCAGAAAGGCAACAGGCCATTGAGAACTGGGAGCCTTGTTATGCTGATGGGCGGGATGTAAATTGCCAACAGACACTCCAGAGAAGTGTATGGTGTTTCCTGAAACATCTAAAAAACAAAGCAACAGAGCCTAGGGCACTTCCACTTATGGTCCTATAGCTTAGGGAAATTAAAATCAAACAGACACAGCCACCCCAAAGTTTGGAACGGCTCTGTTTACAAGAACCTCGTTTACAGTACAAGTTCAACATCGCAGAAAGTGAAAAATGGATAAAGAACTTGTGGTACTTACGTACAATGCAGTATCACTCAGCAATGAAATCTATGTCATCAGGCCCGTAGCAGCATAATGAGTAGATTCAGATACGATGATTCTAACTGAAATAAGTCACACAGAAAAAGAAACATCATAAGATATCACTAATACACGGAATGTATACTTGGCTACACAGTAACTGAATTCCAAAACAGAAAAGGGTCTCAAATTTAGAAAACCAACTTATGCTTGCTTAAGGGGAAAGGTGAGTTGGGGTGCTGCATAAAACCAGGATTGAAATGAGCACAGATAAAGTTCCTTAAGCCAAATATAGAATAGACAATAGCTACTCCTTGCTCAACGAAATGGACTCAACACCGCATATTAAACGCCTAAGAATGTACCTGACTAGTAAGTATCTTAAAACCTATGGATTGCTATGTCTCCGAAAGAGAATAAAGCATGTGTACAGGGACATAAACGCAGCAGTGATAGGATTGGAGAGGTTCGGAGAGCAAATGAAGACCCTTTGAAGTCATATTGCATGGTACCCATTCCACGGGTCTTAACTCTCCAGGTTTAAGGTATTCTTCCTTCAGCTAAAACATGCATGTGGAACCCAAGTATGATCAACCATGTGAACGGGAGACGTGTTCAAATATGTCTCAGTTTTCCTCCCCTGGTACTCGGGTGCAACATTCCACACGCTTTACTAACACTCTCCCCACTTGGAGAGTCAGCGCCTTTAACCTCCTGTTTGGCCCAGTTTGCAATTTCTGCGGAAGATGAACAGGAATAGCGAGAACCAATAAGAGACTAGCTGGAGGTGTCTGGACGGGCAAATTTAACTCTCATTTCCCACCAGGAAGAGGAAATAACCAAAGGCTCAGCGTGCCGTGCCGGAACCAGATTAGGGCCTGAAGCCATCCTGCGGTGTTGCGGCCAGGTCACAAGAAAGCGAGTTGAAGAAAGGAGCTCAGGGGCACTGTAATTCACAAACCTGCAGAGTTATAAATGACAGCTATCGTCCAAAAATAGACTGAAGTAAGGCTGCCAAGAGGACTTGAAAGCGGGGCAGAATTGCAGGAAACCGATTTCAGGAGGTAGACTGGAATTGCATTGAAAGCATAGGAAAAGAGGCAGAACGTCCACAATGATGCACTTGGCCAAAAAGGGCGTATGCGTTTTTTCCTGAATATATTCAGGAAAAAACGCATACGCCCTTTTTGGCCAACCAAGCAAGCTTGCAAAGGAAATCTGCACTACAATGAAGTCTCACTTCCCCCCGGTCAAAAGGGCCATCTGAAAAAAGTGTAAAATCCAGAAAGGCAACAGGCCATTGAGAACTGGGAGCCTTGTTATGCTGATGGGCGGGATGTAAATTGCCAACAGACACTCCAGAGAAGTGTATGGTGTTTCCTGAAACATCTAAAAAACAAAGCAACAGAGCCTAGGGCACTTCCACTTATGGTCCTATAGCTTAGGGAAATTAAAATCAAACAGACACAGCCACCCCAAAGTTTGGAACGGCTCTGTTTACAAGAACCTCGTTTACAGTACAAGTTCAACATCGCAGAAAGTGAAAAATGGATAAAGAACTTGTGGTACTTACGTACAATGCAGTATCACTCAGCAATGAAATCTATGTCATCAGGCCCGTAGCAGCATAATGAGTAGATTCAGATACGATGATTCTAACTGAAATAAGTCACACAGAAAAAGAAACATCATAAGATATCACTAATACACGGAATGTATACTTGGCTACACAGTAACTGAATTCCAAAACAGAAAAGGGTCTCAAATTTAGAAAACCAACTTATGCTTGCTTAAGGGGAAAGGTGAGTTGGGGTGCTGCATAAAACCAGGATTGAAATGAGCACAGATAAAGTTCCTTAAGCCAAATATAGAATAGACAAGAGCTACTCCTTGCTCAACGAAATGGACTCAACACCCCATATTAAATGCCTAAGAATGTACCTGACTAGTAAGTATCTTAAAACCTATGGATTGCTATGTCTCCAAAAGAGAATCAAGCATGTGTACAGGGGCATAAACGCAGCAGTGATAGGATTGGAGAGGTTTGGTGAGCAAATGAAGACCCTTTGAAGTCATATTGCATGGTACCCATTCCACGGGTCTCAACTCTCCAGGTTTAAGGTATTCTTCCTTCAGCTAAAACATGCATGTGGAACCCAGAGTATGATCAACCATGTGAACGGGAGACGTGTTCAAATATGTCTCAGTTTTCCTCCCCTGGTACTCGGGTGCAACATTCCAGACGCTTTACTAACACTCTCCCCACTTGGAGAGTCAGCGCCTTTAACCTCCTGTTTGGCACAGTTTGCAATTTCTGCGGAAGATGAACAGGAATAGCGAGAACCAATGAGAGGCTAGCTGGAGGTGTCTGGACGGGCAAATTTAACTCTCATTTCCCACCAGGAAGAGGAAATAACCAAAGGCTCAGCGTGCCGTACCGGAACCAGATTAGGGCCTGAAGCCATCCTGCGGTGTTGCGGCCAGCTCAAAAGAAAGCGAGTTGAAGAAAGGAGCTCAGGGGCACTGTAATTCACAAACCTGCAGAGTTATAAATGACAGCTATCGTCCAAAAATAGACTGAAGTAAGGCTGCCAAGAGGACTTGAAAGCGGGGCAGAATTGCAGGAAACCGATTTCAGGAGGTAGACTGGAATTGCATTGAAAGCATAGGAAAAGAGGCAGAACGTCCACAATGATGCACTTGGCCAAAAAGGGCGTATGCGTTTTTTCCGGAATATATTCAGGAAAAAACGCATACGCCCTTTTTGGCCAACCAAGCAAGCTTGCAAAGGAAATCTGCACTACAATGAAGTCTCACTTCCCCCCGGTCAAAAGGGCCATCTGAAAAAAGTGTAAAATCTAGAAAGGCAGGACAGGCCATGGAGAACTGGGAGCCTTGTTATGCTGATGGGCGGGATGTAAATTGCCAACAGACACTCGGGAGAAGTGTATGGTGTTTCCTGAAACATCTAAAAAACAAAGCAACAGAGCCTAGGGCACTGCCACTTATGGTCCTATAGCTTAGGGAAATTAAAATCAAAAAGACACAGCCACCCCAAAGTTTGGGACACCTCCGTTTACAAGAACCTCGTTTACCGTACAAGTTCAATATCACAGAAAGTGAAAAATGGATAAAGAACTTGTGGTACTTACGTACAATGCAGTATCACTCAGCAATGAAATCTATGTCATCAGGCCCGTAGCAGCATAATGAGTGGATTCAGGTACGATGATTCTAACTGAAATAAGTCACCCAGAAAAAGAAACATCATAAGATATCACTAATACACGGAATGTAAACTTGGCTACACAGGAACTGAATTCCAAAACAGAACAGGTTCTCAAATTTAGAAAACCAACTTATGCTTGCTTAAGGGGAAAGGTGAGTTGGGTTGCTGCATAAAACCAGAGATTGAAATGAGCACAGATAAAGTTCCTTAAGCCAAATATGGAATAGACAAGAGCTACTCCTTGCTCAACGAAATGGACTCAACACCGCATATTAAACGCCAAGAATGTACCTGACTAGTAAGTATCTTAAAACCTATGGATTGCTATGTCTCCGAAAGAGAATCAAGCATGTGTACAGGGGCATAAACGCAGCAGTGATAGGATTGGAGAGGTTCGGTGAGCAAATGAAGACCCTTTGAAGTCATATTGCATGGTACCCATTCCACGGGTTACAACTACCCAGGTTTTAGGTATTCTTCCTTCAGCTAAAACATGCATGTGGAACCCAGAGTATGATCAACCATGTGATCGGGAGACGTGTTCAAATATGTCTCAGTTTTCCTCCCCTGGTACTCGGGTGCAACATTCCAGACGCTTTACTAACACTCTCCCCACTTGGAGAGTCAACGCCTTTAACCTCCTGTTTGGCACAGTTTGCAATTTCTGCGGAAGATGAACAGGAATAGCGAGAACCAATGAGAGGCTAGCTGGAGGTGTCTGGACGGGCAAATTTAACTCTCATTTCCCAACAGGAAGAGGAAATATCCAAAGGCTCAACGTGCCGTACCGGAACCAGATTAGGGCCTGAAACCATCCTGCGGTGTTGCGGCCAGCTCAAAAGAAACCGAGTTGAAGAAAGGAGCTCAGGGGCACTGTAATGCACAAACCTGCAGAGTTATAAATGACAGCTATCGTCCAAAAATAGACTGAAGTAAGGCTGCCAAGAGGACTTGAAAGCGGGGCAGAATTGCAGGAAACCGATTTCAGGAGGTAGACTGGAATTGCATTGAAAGCATAGGAAAAGAGGCAGAACGTCCACAATGATGCACTTGGCCAAAAAGGGCGTATGCGTTTTTTCCTGAATATATTCAGGAAAAAACGCATACGCCCTTTTTGGCCAACCAAGCAAACTTGCAAAGGAAATCTGCACTACAATGAAGTCTCACTTCCCCCCGGTCAAAAGAGCCATCTCAAAAAAGTGTAAAATCCAGAAAGGCAGGACAGGCCATGGAGAACTGGGAGCCTTGTTATGCTGATGGGCGGGATGTAAATTGCCAACAACCACTCGGGAGAAGTGTATGGTGTTTCCTGAAACATCTAAAAAACAAAGCAACAGAACCTAGGGCACTTCCACTTATGGTCCTATAGCTTAGGGAAATTAAAATCAAAAAGACACAGCCACCCCAAAGTTTGGAACGGCTCTGTTTACAAGAACCTCGTTTACAGTACAAGTTCAACATCGCAGAAAGTGAAAAATGGATAAAGAAGTTGTGGTATTTACTTACAAAGCAATATCACTCAGCAATGAAATCTGTGTCATCAGGCCCTTAGCAGCACAATGAGTGGATTCAGGTATGATGATTCTAACTGAAATAAGTCACACAGAAAAAGAAACATCATAAGATATCAGTAATACACGGAATGGAAACTTGGCTACACAGGAACTGAATTACAGAACAGAACAGGGTCTCAAATTTAGAAAACCAACTTATTCTTGCTTAAGGGTAAAGGTGAGTTGGGGTGCTGCATAAAACCAGAGATTGAAATGAGCACAGATAAAGTTCCTTAAGCCAAATATGGAATAGACAAGAGCTACTCCTTGCTCAACGAAATGGACTCAACACCCCATATTAAACGCCTAAGAATGTACCTGACTAGTAAGTATCTTAAAACCTATGGATTGCTATGTCTCCGAAAGAGAATCAAGCATGTGTACAGGGGCATAAACGCAGCAGTGATAGGATTGGAGAGGTTCGGTGAGCAAATGAAGACCCTTTGAAGTCATATTGCATGGTACCCATTCCACGGGTTTCAACTACCCAGGTTTAAGGTATTCTTCCTTCAGCTAAAACATGCATGTGGAACCTAGAGTATGATCAACCATGTGAACGGGAGACGTGTTCAAATATATCTCATTTTTCCTCCCCTGGTACTCGGGTGCAACATTCCAGACGCTTTACTAACACTCTCCCCACTTGGAGAGTCAGCGCCTTTAACCTCCTGTTTGGCCCAGTTTGCAATTTCTGCGGAAGATGAACAGGAATAGCGAGAACCAATGAGAGGCTAGCTGGAGGTGTCTGGACGGGCAAATTTAACTCTCATTTCCCACCAGGAAGAGGAAATAACCAAAGGCTCAGTGTGCCGTGCCGGAACCAGATTAGGGCCTGAAGCCATCCTGCGGTGTTGCGGCCAGGTCACAAGAAAGCGAGTTGAAGAAAGGAGCTCAGGGGCACTGTAATTCACAAACCTGCAGAGTTATAAATGACAGCTATCGTCCAAAAATAGACTGAAGTAAGGCTGCCAAGAGGACTTGAAAGCGGGGCAGAATTGCAGGAAACCGATTTCAGGAGGTAGACTGGAATTGCATTGAAAGCATAGGAAAAGAGGCAGAACGTCCACAATGATGCACTTGGCCAAAAAGGGCGTATGCGTTTTTTCCGGAATATATTCAGGAAAAAACGCATACGCCCTTTTTGGCCAACCAAGCAAGCTTGCAAAGGAAATCTGCACTACAATGAAGTCTCACTTCCCCCCGGTCAAAAGGGCCATCTGAAAAAAGTGTAAAATCTAGAAAGGCAGGACAGGCCATGGAGAACTGGGAGCCTTGTTATGCTGATGGGCGGGATGTAAATTGCCAACAGACACTCGGGAGAAGTGTATGGTGTTTCCTGAAACATCTAAAAAACAAAGCAACAGAGCCTAGGGCACTGCCACTTATGGTCCTATAGCTTAGGGAAATTAAAATCAAAAAGACACAGCCACCCCAAAGTTTGGGACACCTCCGTTTACAAGAACCTCGTTTACCGTACAAGTTCAATATCACAGAAAGTGAAAAATGGATAAAGAACTTGTGGTACTTACGTACAATGCAGTATCACTCAGCAATGAAATCTATGTCATCAGGCCCGTAGCAGCATAATGAGTGGATTCAGGTACGATGATTCTAACTGAAATAAGTCACACAGAAAAAGAAACATCATAAGATATCACTAATACACGGAATGTAAACTTGGCTACACAGGAACTGCATTCCAAAACAGAAAAGGGTCTCAAATTTAGAAAACCAACTTATGCTTGCTTAAGGGGAAAGGTGAGTTGGGGTGCTGCATAAAACCAGGATTGAAATGAGCACAGATAAAGTTCCTTAAGCCAAATATGGAATAGACAAGAGCTACTCCTTGCTCAACGAAATGGACTCAACACCGCATATTAAACGCCTAAGAATGTACCTGACTTGTAAGTATCTTAAAACCTATGGATTGCTATGTCTCCAAAAGAGAATCAAGCATGTGTACAGGGGCATAAACGCAGCAGTGATAGGATTGGAGAGGTTCGGTGAGCAAATGAAGACCCTTTGAAGTCATATTGCATGGTACCCATTACACGGGTCTCAACTCTCCAGGTTTAAGGTATTCTTCCTTCAGCTAAAACATGCATGTGGAACCCAAGTATGATCAACCATGTGATCGGGAGACGTGTTCAAATATGTCTCAGTTTTCGTACCCTGGTACTTGGGTGCAACATTCCAGACGCTTTACTAGCACTCTCCCGACTTGGAGAGTCAGTCCCTTTAACCTCCTGTTTGGCCCAGTTTGCAATTTCTGCGGAAGATGAACAGGAATAGCGAGAACCAATGGAGACTAGCTGGAGGTGTCTGGACGGGCAAATTTAACTCTCATTTCCCACCAGGAAGAGGAATTAACCAAAGGCTCAGCATGCCGGGCCGGAACCAGATTAGGGCCTGAAGCCATCCTGCGGTGTTGCGGCCAGGTCACAAGAAAGCGAGTTGAAGAAAGGAGCTCAGGGGCACTGTAATTCACAAACCTGCAGAGTTATAAATGACAGCTATCGTCCAAAAATAGACTGAAGTAAGGCTGCCAAGAGGACTTGAAAGCGGGGCAGAATTGCAGGAAACCGATTTCAGGAGGTAGACTGGAATTGCATTGAAAGCATAGGAAAAGAGGCAGAACGTCCACAATGATGCACTTGGCCAAAAAGGGCGTATGCGTTTTTTCCTGAATATATTCAGGAAAAAACGCATACGCCCTTTTTGGCGAACCAAGCAAGCTTGCAAAGGAAATCTGCACTACAATGAAGTCTCACTTCCCCCCGGTCAAAAGGGCCATCTGAAAAAAGTGTAAAATCCAGAAAGGCAACAGGCCATTGAGAACTGGGAGCCTTGTTATGCTGATAGGCGGGATGTAAATTGCCAACAGACACTTGGGAGAAGTTTATGGTGTTTCCTGAAACATCTAAAAAACAAAGCAACACTGCCTAGGGCACTTCCACTTATGGTCCTATAGCTTAGGGAATTTAAAATGAAAAAGACACAGCCACCCCAAAGTTTCGAACGGCTCTGTTTACAAGAACCTCGTTTACAGTACAAGTTCAACATCGCAGAAAGTGAAAAATGGATAAAGAACTTCTGGTACTTACATACAATGCAGTATCACTCAGCAATGAAATCTATGTCATCAGGCCCGTAGCAGCATAATGAGTAGATTCAGGTACGATGATTCTAACTGAAATAAGTCACACAGAAAAAGAAACATCATAAGATATCACTAATACACGGAATGTAAACTTGGCTACACAGGAACTGAATTCCAAAACAGAACAGGTTCTCAAATTTAGAAAACCAACTTATGCTTGCTTAAGGGGAAAGGTGAGTTGGGTTGCTGCATAAAACCAGAGATTGAAATGAGCACAGATAAAGTTCCTTAAGCCAAATATGGAATAGACAAGAGCTACTCCTTGCTCAACGAAATGGACTCAACACCGCATATTAAACGCCAAGAATGTACCTGACTAGTAAGTATCTTAAAACCTATGGATTGCTATGTCTCCGAAAGAGAATCAAGCATGTGTACAGGGGCATAAACGCAGCAGTGATAGGATTGGAGAGGTTCGGTGAGCAAATGAAGACCCTTTGAAGTCATATTGCATGGTACCCATTCCACGGGTTACAACTACCCAGGTTTTAGGTATTCTTCCTTCAGCTAAAACATGCATGTGGAACCCAGAGTATGATCAACCATGTGATCGGGAGACGTGTTCAAATATGTCTCAGTTTTCCTCCCCTGGTACTCGGGTGCAACATTCCAGACGCTTTACTAACACTCTCCCCACTTGGAGAGTCAACGCCTTTAACCTCCTGTTTGGCACAGTTTGCAATTTCTGCGGAAGATGAACAGGAATAGCGAGAACCAATGAGAGGCTAGCTGGAGGTGTCTGGACGGGCAAATTTAACTCTCATTTCCCAACAGGAAGAGGAAATATCCAAAGGCTCAACGTGCCGTACCGGAACCAGATTAGGGCCTGAAACCATCCTGCGGTGTTGCGGCCAGCTCAAAAGAAACCGAGTTGAAGAAAGGAGCTCAGGGGCACTGTAATGCACAAACCTGCAGAGTTATAAATGACAGCTATCGTCCAAAAATAGACTGAAGTAAGGCTGCCAAGAGGACTTGAAAGCGGGGCAGAATTGCAGGAAACCGATTTCAGGAGGTAGACTGGAATTGCATTGAAAGCATAGGAAAAGAGGCAGAACGTCCACAATGATGCACTTGGCCAAAAAGGGCGTATGCGTTTTTTCCTGAATATATTCAGGAAAAAACGCATACGCCCTTTTTGGCCAACCAAGCAAACTTGCAAAGGAAATCTGCACTACAATGAAGTCTCACTTCCCCCCGGTCAAAAGGGCCATCTCAAAAAAGTGTAAAATCCAGAAAGGCAGGACAGGCCATGGAGAACTGGGAGCCTTGTTATGCTGATGGGCGGGATGTAAATTGCCAACAACCACTCGGGAGAAGTGTATGGTGTTTCCTGAAACATCTAAAAAACAAAGCAACAGAACCTAGGGCACTTCCACTTATGGTCCTATAGCTTAGGGAAATTAAAATCAAAAAGACACAGCCACCCCAAAGTTTGGAACGGCTCTGTTTACAAGAACCTCGTTTACAGTACAAGTTCAACATCGCAGAAAGTGAAAAATGGATAAAGAAGTTGTGGTATTTACTTACAAAGCAATATCACTCAGCAATGAAATCTGTGTCATCAGGCCCTTAGCAGCACAATGAGTGGATTCAGGTATGATGATTCTAACTGAAATAAGTCACACAGAAAAAGAAACATCATAAGATATCAGTAATACACGGAATGGAAACTTGGCTACACAGGAACTGAATTACAGAACAGAACAGGGTCTCAAATTTAGAAAACCAACTTATTCTTGCTTAAGGGTAAAGGTGAGTTGGGGTGCTGCATAAAACCAGAGATTGAAATGAGCACAGATAAAGTTCCTTAAGCCAAATATG
Organism: Delphinus delphis; assembly: GCF_949987515.2. Classification (NCBI taxonomy): domain Eukaryota; kingdom Metazoa; phylum Chordata; class Mammalia; order Artiodactyla; family Delphinidae; genus Delphinus; species Delphinus delphis. Next base: position 558,575 of record NW_027192711.1, read on the forward strand.
GAATAGACAAGAGCTACTCCTTGCTCAACGAAATGGACTCAACACCCCATATTAAACGCCTAAGAATGTACCTGACTAGTAAGTATCTTAAAACCTATGGATTGCTATGTCTCCGAAAGAGAATCAAGCATGTGTACAGGGGCATAAACGCAGCAGTGATAGGATTGGAGAGGTTCGGTGAGCAAATGAAGACCCTTTGAAGTCATATTGCATGGTACCCATTCCACGGGTTTCAACTACCCAGGTTTAAGGTATTCTTCCTTCAGCTAAAACATGCATGTGGAACCTAGAGTATGATCAACCATGTGAACGGGAGACGTGTTCAAATATATCTCATTTTTCCTCCCCTGGTACTCGGGTGCAACATTCCAGACGCTTTACTAACACTCTCCCCACTTGGAGAGTCAGCGCCTTTAACCTCCTGTTTGGCCCAGTTTGCAATTTCTGCGGAAGATGAACAGGAATAGCGAGAACCAATGAGAGGCTAGCTGGAGGTGTCTGGACGGGCAAATTTAACTCTCATTTCCCACCAGGAAGAGGAAATAACCAAAGGCTCAGTGTGCCGTGCCGGAACCAGATTAGGGCCTGAAGCCATCCTGCGGTGTTGCGGCCAGGTCACAAGAAAGCGAGTTGAAGAAAGGAGCTCAGGGGCACTGTAATTCACAAACCTGCAGAGTTATAAATGACAGCTATCGTCCAAAAATAGACTGAAGTAAGGCTGCCAAGAGGACTTGAAAGCGGGGCAGAATTGCAGGAAACCGATTTCAGGAGGTAGACTGGAATTGCATTGAAAGCATAGGAAAAGAGGCAGAACGTCCACAATGATGCACTTGGCCAAAAAGGGCGTATGCGTTTTTTCCTGAATATATTCAGGAAAAAACGCATACGCCCTTTTTGGCCAACCAAGCAAGCTTGCAAAGGAAATCTGCACTACAATGAAGTCTCACTTCCCCCCGGTCAAAAGGGCCATCTGAAAAAAGTGTAAAATCCAGAAAGGCAACAGGCTATTGAGAACTGGGAGCCTTCTTATGCTGATGGGCGGGATGTAAATTGCCAACAGACACTCGGGAGAAGTGTATGGTGTTTCCTGAAACATCTAAAAAACAAAGCAACAGAGCCTAGGGCACTTCCACTTATGGTCCTATAGCTTAGGGAAATTAAAATCAAAAAGACACAGCCACCCCAAAGTTTGGAACGGCTCTGTTTACAAGAACCTCGTTTACAGTACAAGTTCAACATCGCAGAAAGTGAAAAATGGATAAAGAACTTGCGGTACTTACGTACAATGCAGTATCACTCAGCAATGAAATCTATGTCATCAGGCCCGTAGCAGCATAATGAGTAGATTCAGGTACGATGATTCTAACTGAAATAAGTCACACAGAAAAAGAAACATCATAAGATATCACTAATACACGGAATGTAAACTTGGCTACACAGGAACTGAATTCCAAAACAGAACAGGTTCTCAAATTTAGAAAAACAACTTATGCTTGCTTAAGGGGAAAGGTGAGTTGGGTTGCTGCATAAAACCAGAGATTGAAATGAGCACAGATAAAGTTCCTTAAGCCAAATATGGAATAGACAAGAGCTACTCCTTGCTCAACGAAATGGACTCAACACCGCATATTAAACGCCTAAGAATGTACCTGACTAGTAAGTATCTTAAAACCTATGGATTGCTATGTCTCCGAAAGAGAATCAAGCATGTGTACAGGGGCATAAACGCAGCAGTGATAGGATTGGAGAGGTTCGGTGAGCAAATGAAGACCCTTTGAAGTCATATTGCATGGTACCCATTACACGGGTTTCAACTACCCAGGTTTTAGGTATTCTTCCTTCAGCTAAAACATGCATGTGGAACCCAGAGTATGATCAACCATGTGATCGGGAGACGTGTTCAAATATGTCTCAGTTTTCCTCCCCTGGTACTCGGGTGCAACATTCCAGACGCTTTACTAACACTCTCCCCACTTGGAGAGTCAGCGCCTTTAACCTCCTGTTTGGCCCAGTTTGCAATTTCTGCGGAAGATGAACAGGAATAGCGAGAACCAATGAGAGGCTAGCTGGAGGTGTCTGGACGGGCAAATTTAACTCTCATTTCCCACCAGGAAGAGGAAATAACCAAAGGCTCAGCGTGCCGTACCGGAACCAGATTAGGGCCTGAAGCCATCCTGCGGTGTTGCGGCCAGCTGAAAAGAAAGCGAGTTGATGAAAGGAGCTCAGGGGCACTGTAATTCACAAACCTGCAGAGTTATAAATGACAGCTATCGTCCAAAAATAGACTGAAGTAAGGCTGCCAAGAGGACTTGAAAGCGGGGCAGAATTGCAGGAAACCGATTTCAGGAGGTAGACTGGAATTGCATTGAAAGCATAGGAAAAGAGGCAGAACGTCCACAATGATGCACTTGGCCAAAAAGGGCGTATGCGTTTTTTCCTGAATATATTCAGGAAAAAACGCATACGCCCTTTTTGGCCAACCAAGCAAGCTTGCAAAGGAAATCTGCACTACAATGAAGTCTCACTTCCCCCCGGTCAAAAGGGCCATCTGAAAAAAGTGTAAAATCCAGAAAGGCAACAGGCCATTGAGAACTGGGAGCCTCGTTATGCTGATGGGCGGGATGTAAATTGCCAACAGACACTTGGGAGAAGTGTATGGTGTTTCCTGAAACATCTAAAAAACAAAGCAACAGAGCCTAGGGCACTTCCACTTATGGTCCTATAGCTTAGGGAAATTAAAATCAAAAAGACACAGCCACCCCAAAGTTTGGAACGGCTCTGTTTACAAGAACCTCGTTTACAGTACAAGTTCAACATCGCAGAAAGGGAAAAATGGATAAAGAAGTTGTGGTATTCACTTACAAAGCAATATCACTCAGCAATGAAATCTATGTCATCAGGCCCTTAGCAGCACAATGAGTGGATTCAGGTATGATGATTCTAACTGAAATAAGTCAGACAGAAAAAGAAACATCATAAGATATCAGTAATACACGGAATGGAAACTTGGCTACACAGGAACTGAATTACAGAACAGAACAGGGTCTCAAATTTAGAAAACCAACTTATGCTTGCTTAAGGGTAAAGGTGAGTTGGGTTGCTGCATAAAACCAGAGATTGAAATGAGCACAGATAAAGTTCCTTAAGCCAAATATGGAATAGACAAGAGCTACTCCTTGCTCAACGAAATGGACTCAACACCGCATATTAAACGCCTAAGAATGTACCTGACTTGTAAGTATCTTAAAACCTATGGATTGCTATGTCTCCGAAAGAGAATCAAGCATGTGTACAGGGGCATAAACGCAGCAGTGATAGGATTGGAGAGGTTCGGTGAGCAAATGAAGACCCTTTGAAGTCATATTGCATGGTACCCATTCCATGGGTTTCAACTACCCAGGTTTAAGGTATTCTTCCTTCAGCTAAAACATGCATGTGGAACCTAGAGTATGATCAACCATGTGATCGGGAGACGTGTTCAAATATGTCTCAGTTTTCCTCCCCTGGTACTCGGGTGCAACATTCCAGACGCTTTACTAACACTCTCCCCACTTGGAGAGTCAGTCCCTTTAACCTCCTGTTTGGCCCAGTTTGCAATTTCTGCGGAAGATGAACAGGAATAGCGAGAACCAATGAGAGGCTAGCTGGAGGTGTCTGGACGGGCAAATTTAACTCTCATTTCCCACCAGGAAGAGGAATTAACCAAAGGCTCAGCATGCCGGGCCGGAACCAGATTAGGGCCTGAAGCCATCCTGCGGTGTTGCGGCCAGGTCACAAGAAAGCGAGTTGAAGAAAGGAGCTCAGGGGCACTGTAATTCACAAACCTGCAGAGTTATAAATGACAGCTATCGTCCAAAAATAGACTGAAGTAAGGCTGCCAAGAGGACTTGAAAGCGGGGCAGAATTGCAGGAAACCGATTTCAGGAGGTAGACTGGAATTGCATTGAAAGCATAGGAAAAGAGGCAGAACGTCCACAATGATGCACTTGGCCAAAAAGGGCGTATGCGTTTTTTCCTGAATATATTCAGGAAAAAACGCATACGCCCTTTTTGGCCAACCAAGCAAGCTTGCAAAGGAAATCTGCACTACAATGAAGTCTCACTTCCCCCCGGTCAAAAGGGCCATCTCAAAAAAGTGTAAAATCCAGAAAGGCAACAGGCCATTGAGAACTGGGAGCCTTGTTATGCTGATGGGCGGGATGTAAATTGCCAACAGACACTTGGGAGAAGTGTATGGTGTTTCCTGAAACATCTAAAAAACAAAGCAACAGAATCTAGGGCACTTCCACTTATGGTCCTATAGCTTAGGGAAATTAAAATCAAAAAGACACAGCCACGCCAAAGTTTGGAACGGCTCTGTTTACAAGAACCTCGTTTACAGTACAAGTTCAACATCGCAGAAAGGGAAAAATGGATAAAGAAGTTGTGGTATTCACTTACAAAGCAATATCACTCAGCAATGAAATCTATGTCATCAGGCCCTTAGCAGCACAATGAGTGGATTCAGGTATGATGATTCTAACTGAAATAAGTCACACAGAAAAAGAAACATCATAAGATATCAGTAATACACGGAATGGAAACTTGGCTACACAGGAACTGAATTACAGAACAGAACAGGGTCTCATATTTAGAAAAACAAATTATGCTTGCTTAAGGGTAAAGGTGAGTTGGGGTGCTGCATAAAACCAGAGATTGAAATGAGCACAGATAAAGTTCCTTAAGCCAAATGTGGAATAGACAAGAGCTACTCCTTGCTCAACGAAATGGACTCAACACCGCATATTAAACACCTAAGAATGTACCTGACTTGTAAGTATCTTAAAACCTATGGATTGCTATGTCTCCGAAAGAGAATCAAGCATGTGTACAGGGGCATAAACGCAGCAGTGATAGGATTGGAGAGGTTCGGTGAGCAAATGAAGACCCTTTGAAGTCATATTGCATGGTACCCATTCCACGGGTTACAACTACCCAGGTTTTAGGTATTCTTCCTTCAGCTAAAACATGCATGTGGAACCCAGAGTATGATCAACCATGTGATCGGGAGACGTGTTCAAATATGTCTCAGTTTTCCTCCCCTGGTACTCGGGTGCAACATTCCAGACGCTTTACTAACACTCTCCCCACTTGGAGAGTCAACGCCTTTAACCTCCTGTTTGGCACAGTTTGCAATTTCTGCGGAAGATGAACAGGAATAGCGAGAACCAATGAGAGGCTAGCTGGAGGTGTCTGGACGGGCAAATTTAACTCTCATTTCCCAACAGGAAGAGGAAATATCCAAAGGCTCAACGTGCCGTACCGGAACCAGATTAGGGCCTGAAACCATCCTGCGATGTTGCGGCCAGCTCAAAAGAAACCGAGTTGAAGAAAGGAGCTCAGGGGCACTGTAATGCACAAACCTGCAGAGTTATAAATGACAGCTATCGTCCAAAAATAGACTGAAGTAAGGCTGCCAAGAGGACTTGAAAGCGGGGCAGAATTGCAGGAAACCGATTTCAGGAGGTAGACTGGAATTGCATTGAAAGCATAGGAAAAGAGGCAGAACGTCCACAATGATGCACTTGGCCAAAAAGGGCGTATGCGTTTTTTCCTGAATATATTCAGGAAAAAACGCATACGCCCTTTTTGGCCAACCAAGCAAACTTGCAAAGGAAATCTGCACTACAATGAAGTCTCACTTCCCCCCGGTCAAAAGGGCCATCTCAAAAAAGTGTAAAATCCAGAAAGGCAGGACAGGCCATGGAGAACTGGGAGCCTTGTTATGCTGATGGGCGGGATGTAAATTGCCAACAACCACTCGGGAGAAGTGTATGGTGTTTCCTGAAACATCTAAAAAACAAAGCAACAGAACCTAGGGCACTTCCACTTATGGTCCTATAGCTTAGGGAAATTAAAATCAAAAAGACACAGCCACCCCAAAGTTTGGAACGGCTCTGTTTACAAGAACCTCGTTTACAGTACAAGTTCAACATCGCAGAAAGTGAAAAATGGATAAAGAAGTTGTGGTATTTACTTACAAAGCAATATCACTCAGCAATGAAATCTGTGTCATCAGGCCCTTAGCAGCACAATGAGTGGATTCAGGTATGATGATTCTAACTGAAATAAGTCACACAGAAAAAGAAACATCATAAGATATCAGTAATACACGGAATGGAAACTTGGCTACACAGGAACTGAATTACAGAACAGAACAGGGTCTCAAATTTAGAAAACCAACTTATTCTTGCTTAAGGGTAAAGGTGAGTTGGGGTGCTGCATAAAACCAGAGATTGAAATGAGCACAGATAAAGTTCCTTAAGCCAAATATGGAATAGACAAGAGCTACTCCTTGCTCAACGAAATGGACTCAACACCCCATATTAAACGCCTAAGAATGTACCTGACTAGTAAGTATCTTAAAACCTATGGATTGCTATGTCTCCGAAAGAGAATCAAGCATGTGTACAGGGGCATAAACGCAGCAGTGATAGGATTGGAGAGGTTCGGTGAGCAAATGAAGACCCTTTGAAGTCATATTGCATGGTACCCATTCCACGGGTTTCAACTACCCAGGTTTAAGGTATTCTTCCTTCAGCTAAAACATGCATGTGGAACCTAGAGTATGATCAACCATGTGAACGGGAGACGTGTTCAAATATATCTCATTTTTCCTCCCCTGGTACTCGGGTGCAACATTCCAGACGCTTTACTAACACTCTCCCCACTTGGAGAGTCAGCGCCTTTAACCTCCTGTTTGACCCAGTTTGCAATTTCTGCGGAAGATGAACAGGAATAGCGAGAACCAATGAGAGGCTAGCTGGAGGTGTCTGGACGGGCAAATTTAACTCTCATTTCCCACCAGGAAGAGGAAATAACCAAAGGCTCAGTGTGCCGTGCCGGAACCAGATTAGGGCCTGAAGCCATCCTGCGGTGTTGCGGCCAGGTCACAAGAAAGCGAGTTGAAGAAAGGAGCTCAGGGGCACTGTAATTCACAAACCTGCAGAGTTATAAATGACAGCTATCGTCCAAAAATAGACTGAAGTAAGGCTGCCAAGAGGACTTGAAAGCGGGGCAGAATTGCAGGAAACCGATTTCAGGAGGTAGACTGGAATTGCATTGAAAGCATAGGAAAAGAGGCAGAACGTCCACAATGATGCACTTGGCCAAAAAGGGCGTATGCGTTTTTTCCTGAATATATTCAGGAAAAAACGCATACGCCCTTTTTGGCCAACCAAGCAAGCTTGCAAAGGAAATCTGCACTACAATGAAGTCTCACTTCCCCCCGGTCAAAAGGGCCATCTGAAAAAAGTGTAAAATCCAGAAAGGCAACAGGCTATTGAGAACTGGGAGCCTTCTTATGCTGATGGGCGGGATGTAAATTGCCAACAGACACTCGGGAGAAGTGTATGGTGTTTCCTGAAACATCTAAAAAACAAAGCAACAGAGCCTAGGGCACTTCCACTTATGGTCCTATAGCTTAGGGAAATTAAAATCAAAAAGACACAGCCACCCCAAAGTTTGGAACGGCTCTGTTTACAAGAACCTCGTTTACAGTACAAGTTCAACATCGCAGAAAGTGAAAAATGGATAAAGAACTTGCGGTACTTACGTACAATGCAGTATCACTCAGCAATGAAATCTATGTCATCAGGCCCGTAGCAGCATAATGAGTAGATTCAGGTACGATGATTCTAACTGAAATAAGTCACACAGAAAAAGAAACATCATAAGATATCACTAATACACGGAATGTAAACTTGGCTACACAGGAACTGAATTCCAAAACAGAACAGGTTCTCAAATTTAGAAAAACAACTTATGCTTGCTTAAGGGGAAAGGTGAGTTGGGTTGCTGCATAAAACCAGAGATTGAAATGAGCACAGATAAAGTTCCTTAAGCCAAATATGGAATAGACAAGAGCTACTCCTTGCTCAACGAAATGGACTCAACACCGCATATTAAACGCCTAAGAATGTACCTGACTAGTAAGTATCTTAAAACCTATGGATTGCTATGTCTCCGAAAGAGAATCAAGCATGTGTACAGGGGCATAAACGCAGCAGTGATAGGATTGGAGAGGTTCGGTGAGCAAATGAAGACCCTTTGAAGTCATATTGCATGGTACCCATTACACGGGTTTCAACTACCCAGGTTTTAGGTATTCTTCCTTCAGCTAAAACATGCATGTGGAACCCAGAGTATGATCAACCATGTGATCGGGAGACGTGTTCAAATATGTCTCAGTTTTCCTCCCCTGGTACTCGGGTGCAACATTCCAGACGCTTTACTAACACTCTCCCCACTTGGAGAGTCAGCGCCTTTAACCTCCTGTTTGGCCCAGTTTGCAATTTCTGCGGAAGATGAACAGGAATAGCGAGAACCAATGAGAGGCTAGCTGGAGGTGTCTGGACGGGCAAATTTAACTCTCATTTCCCACCAGGAAGAGGAAATAACCAAAGGCTCAGCGTGCCGTACCGGAACCAGATTAGGGCCTGAAGCCATCCTGCGGTGTTGCGGCCAGCTGAAAAGAAAGCGAGTTGATGAAAGGAGCTCAGGGGCACTGTAATTCACAAACCTGCAGAGTTATAAATGACAGCTATCGTCCAAAAATAGACTGAAGTAAGGCTGCCAAGAGGACTTGAAAGCGGGGCAGAATTGCAGGAAACCGATTTCAGGAGGTAGACTGGAATTGCATTGAAAGCATAGGAAAAGAGGCAGAACGTCCACAATGATGCACTTGGCCAAAAAGGGCGTATGCGTTTTTTCCTGAATATATTCAGGAAAAAACGCATACGCCCTTTTTGGCCAACCAAGCAAGCTTGCAAAGGAAATCTGCACTACAATGAAGTCTCACTTCCCCCCGGTCAAAAGGGCCATCTGAAAAAAGTGTAAAATCCAGAAAGGCAACAGGCCATTGAGAACTGGGAGCCTCGTTATGCTGATGGGCGGGATGTAAATTGCCAACAGACACTTGGGAGAAGTGTATGGTGTTTCCTGAAACATCTAAAAAACAAAGCAACAGAGCCTAGGGCACTTCCACTTATGGTCCTATAGCTTAGGGAAATTAAAATCAAAAAGACACAGCCACCCCAAAGTTTGGAACGGCTCTGTTTACAAGAACCTCGTTTACAGTACAAGTTCAACATCGCAGAAAGGGAAAAATGGATAAAGAAGTTGTGGTATTCACTTACAAAGCAATATCACTCAGCAATGAAATCTATGTCATCAGGCCCTTAGCAGCACAATGAGTGGATTCAGGTATGATGATTCTAACTGAAATAAGTCAGACAGAAAAAGAAACATCATAAGATATCAGTAATACACGGAATGGAAACTTGGCTACACAGGAACTGAATTACAGAACAGAACAGGGTCTCAAATTTAGAAAACCAACTTATGCTTGCTTAAGGGTAAAGGTGAGTTGGGTTGCTGCATAAAACCAGAGATTGAAATGAGCACAGATAAAGTTCCTTAAGCCAAATATGGAATAGACAAGAGCTACTCCTTGCTCAACGAAATGGACTCAACACCGCATATTAAACGCCTAAGAATGTACCTGACTTGTAAGTATCTTAAAACCTATGGATTGCTATGTCTCCGAAAGAGAATCAAGCATGTGTACAGGGGCATAAACGCAGCAGTGATAGGATTGGAGAGGTTCGGTGAGCAAATGAAGACCCTTTGAAGTCATATTGCATGGTACCCATTCCATGGGTTTCAACTACCCAGGTTTAAGGTATTCTTCCTTCAGCTAAAACATGCATGTGGAACCTAGAGTATGATCAACCATGTGATCGGGAGACGTGTTCAAATATGTCTCAGTTTTCCTCCCCTGGTACTCGGGTGCAACATTCCAGACGCTTTACTAACACTCTCCCCACTTGGAGAGTCAGTCCCTTTAACCTCCTGTTTGGCCCAGTTTGCAATTTCTGCGGAAGATGAACAGGAATAGCGAGAACCAATGAGAGGCTAGCTGGAGGTGTCTGGACGGGCAAATTTAACTCTCATTTCCCACCAGGAAGAGGAATTAACCACAGGCTCAGCATGCCGGGCCGGAACCAGATTAGGGCCTGAAGCCATCCTGCGGTGTTGCGGCCAGGTCACAAGAAAGCGAGTTGAAGAAAGGAGCTCAGGGGCACTGTAATTCACAAACCTGCAGAGTTATAAATGACAGCTATCGTCCAAAAATAGACTGAAGTAAGGCTGCCAAGAGGACTTGAAAGCGGGGCAGAATTGCAGGAAACCGATTTCAGGAGGTAGACTGGAATTGCATTGAAAGCATAGGAAAAGAGGCAGAACGTCCACAATGATGCACTTGGCCAAAAAGGGCGTATGCGTTTTTTCCTGAATATATTCAGGAAAAAACGCATACGCCCTTTTTGGCCAACCAAGCAAGCTTGCAAAGGAAATCTGCACTACAATGAAGTCTCACTTCCCCCCGGTCAAAAGGGCCATCTCAAAAAAGTGTAAAATCCAGAAAGGCAACAGGCCATTGAGAACTGGGAGCCTTGTTATGCTGATGGGCGGGATGTAAATTGCCAACAGACACTTGGGAGAAGTGTATGGTGTTTCCTGAAACATCTAAAAAACAAAGCAACAGAATCTAGGGCACTTCCACTTATGGTCCTATAGCTTAGGGAAATTAAAATCAAAAAGACACAGCCACGCCAAAGTTTGGAACGGCTCTGTTTACAAGAACCTCGTTTACAGTACAAGTTCAACATCGCAGAAAGGGAAAAATGGATAAAGAAGTTGTGGTATTCACTTACAAAGCAATATCACTCAGCAATGAAATCTATGTCATCAGGCCCTTAGCAGCACAATGAGTGGATTCAGGTATGATGATTCTAACTGAAATAAGTCACACAGAAAAAGAAACATCATAAGATATCAGTAATACACGGAATGGAAACTTGGCTACACAGGAACTGAATTACAGAACAGAACAGGGTCTCATATTTAGAAAAACAAATTATGCTTGCTTAAGGGTAAAGGTGAGTTGGGGTGCTGCATAAAACCAGAGATTGAAATGAGCACAGATAAAGTTCCTTAAGCCAAATGTGGAATAGACAAGAGCTACTCCTTGCTCAACGAAATGGACTCAACACCGCATATTAAACACCTAAGAATGTACCTGACTTGTAAGTATCTTAAAACCTATGGATTGCTATGTCTCCGAAAGAGAATCAAGCATGTGTACAGGGGCATAAACGCAGCAGTGATAGGATTGGAGAGGTTCGGTGAGCAAATGAAGACCCTTTGAAGTCATATTGCATGGTACCCATTCCACGGGTTTCAACTACCCAGGTTTAAGGTATTCTTCCTTCAGCTAAAACATGCATGTGGAACCTAGAGTATGATCAACCATGTGATCGGGAGACGTGTTCAAATATGTCTCAGTTTTCCTCCCCTGGTACTCGGGTGCAACATTCCAGACGCTTTACTAACACTCTCCCCACTTGGAGAGTCAGTCCCTTTAACCTCCTGTTTGGCCCAGTTTGCAATTTCTGCGGAAGATGAACAGGAATAGCGAGAACCAATGAGAGGCTAGCTGGAGGTGTCTGGACGGGCAAATTTAACTCTCATTTCCCACCAGGAAGAGGAATTAACCACAGGCTCAGCATGCCGGGCCGGAAACAGATTAGGGCCTGAAGCCATCCTGCGGTGTTGCGGCCAGGTCACAAGAAAGCGAGTTGAAGAAAGGAGCTCAGGGGCACTGTAATTCACAAACCTGCAGAGTTATAAATGACAGCTATCGTCCAAAAATAGACTGAAGTAAGGCTGCCAAGAGGACTTGAAAGCGGGGCAGAATTGCAGGAAACCGATTTCAGGAGGTAGACTGGAATTGCATTGAAAGCATAGGAAAAGAGGCAGAACGTCCACAATGATGCACTTGGCCAAAAAGGGCGTATGCGTTTTTTCCTGAATATATTCAGGAAAAAACGCATACGCCCTTTTTGGCCAACCAAGCAAGCTTGCAAAGGAAATCTGCACTACAATGAAGTCTCACTTCCCCCCGGTCAAAAGGGCCATCTGAAAAAAGTGTAAAATCCAGAAAGGCAGGACAGGCCATGGAGAACTGGGAGCCTTGTTATGCTGATGGGCGGGATGTAAATTGCCAACAGACACTCGGGAGAAGTGTATGGTGTTTCCTGAAACATCTAAAAAACAAAGCAACAGAGCCTAGGGCACTGCCACTTATGGTCCTATAGCTTAGGGAAATTAAAATCAAAAAGACACAGCCACCCCAAAGTTTGGGACGCCTCTGTTTACAAGAACCTCGTTTACAGTATAAGTTCAACATCGCAGAAAGTGAAAAATGGATAAAGAAGTTGTGGTATTTACTTACAAAGCAATATCACTCAGCAATGAAATCTATGTCATCAGGCCCTTAGCATCACAATGAGTGGATTCAGGTATGATGATTCTAACTGAAATAAGTCACACAGAAAAAGAAACATCATAAGATATCAGTAATACACGGAATGGAAACTTGGCTACACAGGAACTGAATTACAGAACAGAACAGGGTCTCAAATTTAGAAAACCAACTTATGCTTGCTTAAGGGTAAAGGTGAGTTGGGGTGCTGCATAAAACCAGAGATTGAAATGAGCACAGATAAAGTTCCTTAAGCCAAATATGGAATAGACAAGAGCTACTCCTTGCTCAACGAAATGGACTCAACACCGCATATTAAACGCCTAAGAATGTACCTGACTAGTAAGTATCGTAAAACCTATGGATTGCTATGTCTCCAAAAGAGAATCAAGCATGTGTACAGGGGCATAAACGCAGCAGTGATAGGATTGGAGAGGTTCGGTGAGCAAATGAAGACCCTTTGAAGTCATATTGCATGGTACCCATTACACGGGTCTCAACTCTCCAGGTTTAAGGTATTCTTCCTTCAGCTAAAACATGCATGTGGAACCCAAGTATGATCAACCATGTGAACGGGAGACGTGTTCAAATATGTCTCAGTTTTCCTCCCCTGGTACTCGGGTGCAACATTCCAGACGCTTTACTAACACTCTCCCCACTTGGAGAGTCAGCGCCTTTAACCTCCTGTTTGGCACAGTTTGCAATTTCTGCGGAAGATGAACAGGAATAGCGAGAACCAATGAGAGGCTAGCTGGAGGTGTCTGGACGGGCAAATTTAAGTCTCATTTCCCACCAGGAAGAGGAAATAACCAAAGGCTCAGCGTGCCGTACCGGAACCAGATTAGGGCCTGAAGCCATCCTGCGGTGTTGCGGCCAGCTCAAAAGAAACCGAGTTGAAGAAAGGAGCTCAGGGGCACTGTAATTCACAAACCTGCAGAGTTATAAATGACAGCTATCGTCCAAAAATAGACTGAAGTAAGGCTGCCAAGAGGACTTGAAAGCGGGGCAGAATTGCAGGAAACCGATTTCAGGAGGTAGACTGGAATTGCATTGAAAGCATAGGAAAAGAGGCAGAACGTCCACAATGATGCACTTGGCCAAAAAGGGCGTATGCGTTTTTTCCTGAATATATTCAGGAAAAAACGCATACGCCCTTTTTGGCCAACCAAGCAAGCTTGCAAAGGAAATCTGCACTACAATGAAGTCTCACTTCCCCCTGGTCAAAAGGGCCATCTGAAAAAAGTGTAAAATCCAGAAAGGCAACAGGCCATTGAGAACTGGGAGCCTTGTTATGCTGATGGGCGGGATGTAAATTGCCAACAGACACTCGGGAGAAGTGTATGGTGTTTCCTGAAACATCTAAAAAACAAAGCAACAGAGCCTAGGGCACTTCCACTTATGGTCCTATAGCTTAGGGAAATTAAAATCAAAAAGACACAGCCACCCCAAAGTTTGGAACGGCTCTGTTTACAAGAACCTCGTTTACAGTACAAGTTCAACATCGCAGAAAGTGAAAAATGGATAAAGAACATGTGGTACTTACGTACAATGCAGTATCACTCAGCAATGAAATCTATGTCATCAGGCCCGTAGCAGCATAATGAGTAGATTCAGGTACGATGATTCTAATTGAAATAAGTCACACAGAAAAAGAAACATCATAAGATATCACTAATACACGGAATGTAAACTTGGCTACACAGGAACTGAATTCCAAAACAGAACAGGTTCTCAAATTTAGAAAACCAACTTATGCTTGCTTAAGGGGAAAGGTGAGTTGGGGTGCTGCATAAAACCAGAGATTGAAATGAGCACAGATAAAGTTCCTTAAGCCAAATATGGAATAGACAAGAGCTACTCCTTGCTCAACGAAATGGACTCAACACCGCATATTAAACGCCTAAGAATGTACCTGACTAGTAAGTATCTTAAAACCTATGGATTGCTATGTCTCCGAAAGAGAATCAAGCATGTGTACAGGGGCATAAACGCAGCAGTGATAGGATTGGAGAGGTTCGGTGAGCAAATGAAGACCCTTTGAAGTCATATTGCATGGTACCCATTCCACGGGTTTCAACTACCCAGGTTTTAGGTATTCTTCCTTCAGCTAAAACATGCATGTGGAACCCAGAGTATGATCAACCATGTGATCGGGAGACGTGTTCAAATATGTCTCAGTTTTCCTCCCCTGGTACTCGGGTGCAACATTCCAGACGCTTTACTAACACTCTCCCCACTTGGAGAGTCAGCGCCTTTAACCTCCTGTTTGGCCCAGTTTGCAATTTCTGCGGAAGATGAACAGGAATAGCGAGAACCAATGAGAGGCTAGCTGGAGGTGTCTGGACGGGCAAATTTAACTCTCATTTCCCACCAGGAAGAGGAAATAACCAAAGGCTCAGCGTGCCGTACCGGAACCAGATTAGGGCCTGAAGCCATCCTGCGGTGTTGCGGCCAGCTCAAAAGAAAGCGAGGTGAAGAAAGGAGCTCAGGGACACTGTAATTCACAAACCTGCAGAGTTATAAATGACAGCTATCGTCCAAAAATAGACTGAAGTAAGGCTGCCAAGAGGACTTGAAAGCGGGGCAGAATTGCAGGAAACCGATTTCAGGAGGTAGACTGGAATTGCATTGAAAGCATAGGAAAAGAGGCAGAACGTCCACAATGATGCACTTGGCCAAAAAGGGCGTATGCGTTTTTTCCTGAATATATTCAGGAAAAAACGCATACGCCCTTTTTGGCCAACCAAGCAAGCTTGCAAAGGAAATCTGCACTACAATGAAGTCTCACTTCCCCCCGGTCAAAAGGGCCATCTGAAAAAAGTGTAAAATCCAGAAAGGCAACAGGCCACTGAGAACTGGGAGCCTCGTTATGCTGATGGGCGGGATGTAAATTGCCAACAACCACTCGGGAGAAGTGTATGGTGTTTCCTGAAACATCTAAAAAACAAAGCAACAGAGCCTAGGGCACTTCCACTTATGGTCCTATAGCTTAGGGAAATTAAAATCAAAAAGACACAGCCACCCCAAAGTTTGGAACGGCTCTGTTTACAAGAACCTCGTTTACAGTACAAGTTCAACATCGCAGAAAGTGAAAAATGGATAAAGAAGTTGTCTTATTCACTTACAAAGCAATATCACTCAGCAATGAAATCTATGTCATCAGGCCCTTAGCAGCACAATGAGTGGATTCAGGTATGATGATTCTAACTGAAATAAGTCACACAGAAAAAGAAACATCATAAGATATCAGTAATACACGGAATGGAAACTTGGCTACACAGGAACTGAATTACAGAACAGAACAGGGTCTCAAATTTAGAAAACCAACTTATGCTTGCTTAAGGGTAAAGGTGAGTTGGGGTGCTGCATAAAACCAGAGATTGAAATGAGCACAGATAAAGTTCCTTAAGCCAAATATGGAATAGACAAGAGCTACTCCTTGCTCAACGAAATGGACTCAACACCGCATATTAAACGCCTAAGAATGTACCTGACTTATAAGTATCTTAAAACCTATGGATTGCTATGTCTCCGAAAGAGAATCAAGCATGTGTACAGGGGCATAAACGCAGCAGTGATAGGATTGGAGAGGTTCGGTGAGCAAATGAAGACCCTTTGAAGTCATATTGCATGGTACCCATTCCACGGGTTTCAACTACCCAGGTTTAAGGTATTCTTCCTTCAGCTAAAACATGCATGTGGAACCTAGAGTATGATCAACCATGTGATCGGGAGACGTGTTCAAATATGTCTCAGTTTTCCTCCCCTGGTACTCGGTGCAACATTCCAGACGCTTTACTAACACTCTCCCCACTTGGAGAGTCAGTCCCTTTAATCTCCTGTTTGGCCCAGTTTGCAATTTCTGCGGAAGATGAACAGGAATAGCGAGAACCAGTGAGAGGCTAGCTGGAGGTGTCTGGACGGGCAAATTTAACTCTCATTTCCCACCAGGAAGAGGAAATAACCAAAGGCTCAGCGTGCCGTACCGGAACCAGATTAGGGCCTGAAGCCATCCTGCGGTGTTGCGGCCAGCTCAAAAGAAAGCGAGGTGAAGAAAGGAGCTCAGGGGCACTGTAATTCACAAACCTGCAGAGTTATAAATGACAGCTATCGTCCAAAAATAGACTGAAGTAAGGCTGCCAAGAGGACTTGAAAGCGGGGCAGAATTGCAGGAAACCGATTTCAGGAGGTAGACTGGAATTGCATTGAAAGCATAGGAAAAGAGGCAGAACGTCCACAATGATGCACTTGGCCAAAAAGGGCGTATGCGTTTTTTCCTGAATATATTCAGGAAAAAACGCATACGCCCTTTTTGGCCAACCAAGCAAGCTTGCAAAGGAAATCTGCACTACAATGAAGTCTCACTTCCCCCCGGTCAAAAGGGCCATCTCAAAAAAGTGTAAAATCCAGAAAGGCAACAGGCCATTGAGAACTGGGAGCCTCGTTATGCTGATGGGCGTGAAGTAAATTGCCAACAGACACTTGGGAGAAGTGTATGGTGTTTCCTGAAACATCTAAAAAACAAAGCAACAGAGCCTAGGGCACTTCCACTTATGGTCCTATAGCTTAGGGAAATTAAAATCAAAAAGACACAGCCACCCCAAAGTTTGGAACGGCTCTGTTTACAAGAACCTCGTTTACAGTACAAGTTCAACATCGCAGAAAGTGAAAAATGGATAAAGAAGTTGTCTTATTCACTTACAAAGCAATATCACTCAGCAATGAAATCTATGTCATCAGGCCCTTAGCAGCACAATGAGTGGATTCAGGTATGATGATTCTAACTGAAATAAGTCACACAGAAAAAGAAACATCATAAGATATCAGTAATACACGGAATGGAAACTTGGCTACACAGGAACTGAATTACAGAACAGAACAGGGTCTCAAATTTAGAAAACCAACTTATGCTTGCTTAAGGGTAAAGGTGAGTTGCGGTGCTGCATAAAACCAGAGATTGAAATGAGCACAGATAAAGTTCCTTAAGCCAAATATGGAATAGACAAGAGCTACTCCTTGCTCAACGAAATGGACTCAACACCGCATATTAAACGCCTAAGAATGTACCTGACTTGTAAGTATCTTAAAACCTATGGATTGCTATGTCTCCGAAAGAGAATCAAGCATGTGTACAGGGGCATAAACGCAGAAGTGATAGGATTGGAGAGGTTCGGTGAGCAAATGAAGACCCTTTGAAGTCATATTGCATGGTACCCATTCCACGGGTTTCAACTACCGAGGTTTAAGGTATTCTTCCTTCAGCTAAAACATGCATGTGGAACCTAGAGTATGATCAACCATGTGATCGGGAGACGTGTTCAAATATGTCTCAGTTTTCGTACCCTGGTACTCGGGTGCAACATTCCAGATGCTTTACTAACACTCTCCCCACTTGGAGAGTCAGTCCCTTTAACCTCCTGTTTGGCCCAGTTTGCAATTTCTGCGGAAGATGAACAGGAATAGCGAGAACCAATGAGAGGCTAGCTGGAGGTGTCTGGACGGGCAAATTTAACTCTCATTTCCCACCAGGAAGAGGAATTAACCAAAGGCTCAGCATGCCGGGCCGGAACCAGATTAGGGCCTGAAGCCATCCTGCGGTGTTGCGGCCAGGTCACAAGAAAGCGAGTTGAAGAAAGGAGCTCAGGGGCACTGTAATTCACAAACCTGCAGAGTTATAAATGACAGCTATCGTCCAAAAATAGACTGAAGTAAGGCTGCCAAGAGGACTTGAAAGCGGGGCAGAATTGCAGGAAACCGATTTCAGGAGGTAGACTGGAATTGCATTGAAAGCATAGGAAAAGAGGCAGAACGTCCACAATGATGCACTTGGCCAAAAAGTGCGTATGCGTTTTTTCCTGAATATATTCAGGAAAAAACACATACGCCCTTTTTGGCCAACCAAGCAAGCTTGCAAAGGAAATCTGCACTACAATGAAGTCTCACTTCCCCCCGGTCAAAAGGGCCATCTGAAAAAAGTGTAAAATCCAGAAAGGCAACAGGCCATTGAGAACTGGGAGCCTTGTTATGCTGATGGGCGGGATGTAAATTGCCAACAGACACTTGGGAGAAGTGTATGGTGTTTCCTGAAACATCTAAAAAACAAAGCAACAGAGCCTAGGGCACTTCCACTTATGGTCCTATAGCTTAGGGAAATTAAAATCAAAAAGACACAGCCACCCCAAAGTTTGGAACGGCTCTGTTTACAAGAACCTCATTTACAGTACAAGTTCAACATCGCAGAAAGGGAAAAATGGATAAAGAAGTTGTGGTATTCACTTACAAAGCAATATCACTCAGCAATGAAATCTATGTCATCAGGCCCTTAGCAGCACAATGAGTGGATTCAGGTATGATGATTCTAACTGAAATAAGTCACACAGAAAAAGAAACATCATAAGATATCAGTAATACACGGAATGGAAACTTGGCTACACAGGAACTGAATTACAGAACAGAACAGGGTCTCAAATTTAGAAAAACAACTTATGCTTGCTTAAGGGTAAAGGTGAGTTGGGGTGCTGCATAAAACCAGAGATTGAAATGAGCACAGATAAAGTTCCTTAAGCCAAATATGGAATAGACAAGAGCTACTCCTTGCTCAACGAAATGGACTCAACACCACATATTAAACACCTAAGAATGTACCTGACTTGTAAGTATCTTAAAACCTATGGATTGCTATGTCTCCGAAAGAGAATCAAGCATGTGTACAGGGGCATAAACGCAGCAGTGATAGGATTGGAGAGGTTCGGTGAGCAAATGAAGACCCTTTGAAGTCATATTGCATGGTACCCATTCCACGGGTTTCAACTACCCAGGTTTAAGGTATTCTTCCTTCAGCTAAAACATGCATGTGGAACCTAGAGTATGATCAACCATGTGATCGGGAGACGTGTTCAAATATGTCTCAGTTTTCCTCCCCTGGTACTCGGGTGCAACATTCCAGACGCTTTACTAACACTCTCCCCACTTGGAGAGTCAGTCCCTTTAACCTCCTGTTTGGCCCAGTTTGCAATTTCTGCGGAAGATGAACAGGAATAGCGAGAACCAATGAGAGGCTAGCTGGAGGTGTCTGGACGGGCAAATTTAACTCTCATTTCCCACCAGGAAGAGGAATTAACCAAAGGCTCAGCATGCCGGGCCGGAACCAGATTAGGGCCTGAAGCCATCCTGCGGTGTTGCGGCCAGGTCACAAGAAAGCGAGTTGAAGAAAGGAGCTCAGGGGCACTGTAATTCACAAACCTGCAGAGTTATAAATGACAGCTATCGTCCAAAAATAGACTGAAGTAAGGCTGCCAAGAGGACTTGAAAGCGGGGCAGAATTGCAGGAAACCGATTTCAGGAGGTAGACTGGAATTGCATTGAAAGCATAGGAAAAGAGGCAGAACGTCCACAATGATGCACTTGGCCAAAAAGGGCGTATGCGTTTTTTCCTGAATATATTCAGGAAAAAACGCATACGCCCTTTTTGGCCAACCAAGCAAGCTTGCAAAGGAAATCTGCACTACAATGAAGTCTCACTTCCCCCCGGTCAAAAGGGCCATCTCAAAAAAGTGTAAAATCCAGAAAGGCAACAGGCCATTGAGAACTGGGAGCCTTGTTATGCTGATGGGCGGGATGTAAATTGCCAACAGACACTTGGGAGAAGTGTATGGTGTTTCCTGAAACATCTAAAAAACAAAGCAACAGAGCCTAGGGCACTTCCACTTATGGTCCTATAGCTTAGGGAAATTAAAATCAAAAAGACACAGCCACCCCAAAGTTTGGAACGGCTCTGTTTACAAGAACCTCGTTTACAGTACAAGTTCAACATCGCAGAACGTGAAAAATGGATAAAGAAGTTTTGGTATTCACTTACAAAGCAATATCACTCAGCAATGAAATCTATGTCATCAGTCCCTTAGCAGCACAATGAGTGGATTTAGGTATGATGATTCTAACTGAAATAAGTCACACAGAAAAAGAAACATCATAAGATATCAGTAATACACGGAATGGAAACTTGGCTACACAGGAACTGAATTACAGAACAGAACAGGGTCTCAAATTTAGAAAAACAACTTATGCTTGCTTAAGGGTAAAGGTGAGTTGGGGTGCTGCATAAAACCAGAGATTGAAATGAGCACAGATAAAGTTCCTTAAGCCAAATATGGAATAGACAAGAGCTACTCCTTGCTCAACGAAATGGACTCAAAACCCCATATTAAACACCTAAGAATGTACCTGACTAGTAAGTATCTTAAAACCTATGGATTGCTATGTCTCCGAAAGAGAATCAAGCATGTGTACAGGGGCATAAACGCAGCAGTGATAGGATTGGAGAGGTTCGGTGAGCAAATGAAGACCCTTTGAAGTCATATTGCATGGTACCCATTCCACGGGTTTCAACTACCCAGGTTTAAGGTATTCTTCCTTCAGCTAAAACATGCATGTGGAACCTAGAGTATGATCAACCATGTGATCGGGAGACGTGTTCAAATATGTCTCAGTTTTCCTCCCCTGGTACTCGGGTGCAACATTCCAGACGCTTTACTAACACTCTCCCCACTTGGAGAGTCAGTCCCTTTAACCTCCTGTTTGGCCCAGTTTGCAATTTCTGCGGAAGATGAACAGGAATAGTGAGAACCAATGAGAGGCTAGCTGGAGGTGTCTGGACGGGCAAATTTAACTCTCATTTCCCACCAGGAAGAGGAATTAACCAAAGGCTCAGCATGCCGGGCCGGAACCAGATTAGGGCCTGAAGCCATCCTGCGGTGTTGCGGCCAGGTCACAAGAAAGCGAGTTGAAGAAAGGAGCTCAGGGGCACTGTAATTCACAAACCTGCAGAGTTATAAATGACAGCTATCGTCCAAAAATAGACTGAAGTAAGGCTGCCAAGAGGACTTGAAAGCGGGGCAGAATTGCAGGAAACCGATTTCAGGAGGTAGACTGGAATTGCATTGAAAGCATAGGAAAAGAGGCAGAACGTCCACAATGATGCACTTGGCCAAAAAGGGCGTATGCGTTTTTTCCTGAATATATTCAGGAAAAAACGCATACGCCCTTTTTGGCCAACCAAGCAAGCTTGCAAAGGAAATCTGCACTACAATGAAGTCTCACTTCCCCCCGGTCAAAAGGGCCATCTGAAAAAAGTGTAAAATCCAGAAAGGCAACAGGCCATTGAGAACTGGGAGCCTTGTTATGCTGATGGGCGGGATGTAAATTGCCAACAGACACTTGGGAGAAGTGTATGGTGTTTCCTGAAACATCTAAAAAACAAAGCAACAGAGCCTAGGGCACTTCCACTTATGGTCCTATAGCTTAGGGATATTAAAATGAAAAAGACACAGCCACCCCAAAGTTTGGAACGGCTCTGTTTACAAGAACCTCGTTTACAGTACAAGTTCAACATCGCAGAAAGGGAAAAATGGATAAAGAAGTTGTGGTATTCACTTACAAAGCAATATCACTCAGCAATGAAATCTATGTCATCAGGCCCTTAGCAGCACAATGAGTGGATTCAGGTATGATGATTCTAACTGAAATAAGTCACACAGAAAAAGAAACATCATAAGATATCAGTAATACACGGAATGGAAACTTGGCTACACAGGAACTGAATTACAGAACAGAACAGGGTCTCAAATTTAGAAAACCAACTTATGCTTGCTTAAGGGGAAAGGTGAGTTGGGGTGCTGCATAAAACCAGAGATTGAAATGAGCACAGATAAAGTTCCTTAAGTCAAATATGGAATAGACAAGAGCTACTCCTTGCTCAACGAAATGGACTCAACACCGCATATTAAACACCTAAGAATGTACCTGACTTGTAAGTATCTTAAAACCTATGGATTGCTATGTCTCCGAAAGAGAATCAAGCATGTGTACAGGGGCATAAACGCAGCAGTGATAGGATTGGAGAGGTTCGGTGAGCAAATGAAGACCCTTTGAAGTCATATTGCATGGTACCCATTCCACGGGTTTCAACTACCCAGGTTTAAGGTATTCTTCCTTCAGCTAAAACATGCATGTGGAACCTAGAGTATGATCAACCATGTGATCGGGAGACGTGTTCAAATATGTCTCAGTTTTCCTCCCCTGGTACTCGGGTGCAACATTCCAGACGCTTTACTAACACTCTCCCCACTTGGAGAGTCAGTCCCTTTAACCTCCTGTTTGGCCCAGTTTGCAATTTCTGCGGAAGATGAACAGGAATAGCGAGAACCAATGAGAGGCTAGCTGGAGGTGTCTGGACGGGCAAATTTAACTCTCATTTCCCACCAGGAAGAGGAATTAACCACAGGCTCAGCATGCCGGGCCGGAACCAGATTAGGGCCTGAAGCCATCCTGCGGTGTTGCGGCCAGGTCACAAGAAAGCGAGTTGAAGAAAGGAGCTCAGGGGCACTGTAATTCACAAACCTGCAGAGTTATAAATGACAGCTATCGTCCAAAAATAGACTGAAGTAAGGCTGCCAAGAGGACTTGAAAGCGGGGCAGAATTGCAGGAAACCGATTTCAGGAGGTAGACTGGAATTGCATTGAAAGCATAGGAAAAGAGGCAGAACGTCCACAATGATGCACTTGGCCAAAAAGGGCGTATGCGTTTTTTCCTGAATATATTCAGGAAAAAACGCATACGCCCTTTTTGGCCAACCAAGCAAGCTTGCAAAGGAAATCTGCACTACAATGAAGTCTCACTTCCCCCCGGTCAAAAGGGCCATCTGAAAAAAGTGTAAAATCCAGAAAGGCAGGACAGGCCATGGAGAACTGGGAGCCTTGTTATGCTGATGGGCGGGATGTAAATTGCCAACAGACACTTGGGAGAAGTGTATGGTGTTTCCTGAAACATCTAAAAAACAAAGCAACAGAGCCTAGGGCACTGCCACTTATGGTCCTATAGCTTAGGGAAATTAAAATCAAAAAGACACAGCCACCCCAAAGTTTGGGACGCCTCTGTTTACAAGAACCTCGTTTACAGTACAAGTTCAACATCGCAGAAAGTGAAAAATGGATAAAGAAGTTGTGGTATTTACTTACAAAGCAATATCACTCAACAATGAAATCTATGTCATCAGGCCCTTAGCATCACAATGAGTGGATTCAGGTATGATGATTCTAACTGAAATAAGTCACACAGAAAAAGAAACATCATAAGATATCAGTAATACACGGAATGGAAACTTGGCTACACAGGAACTGAATTACAGAACAGAACAGGGTCTCAAATTTAGAAAACCAACTTATGCTTGCTTAAGGGTAAAGGTGAGTTGGGGTGCGGCATAAAACCAGAGATTGAAATGAGCACAGATAAAGTTCCTTAAGTCAAATATGGAATAGACAAGAGCTACTCCTTGCTCAACGAAATGGACTCAACACCGCATATTAAACGCCTAAGAATGTACCTGACTAGTAAGTATCGTAAAACCTATGGATTGCTATGTCTCCAAAAGAGAATCAAGCATGTGTACAGGGGCATAAACGCAGCAGTGATAGGATTGGAGAGGTTCGGTGAGCAAATGAAGACCCTTTGAAGTCATATTGCATGGTACCCATTACACGGGTCTCAACTCTCCAGGTTTAAGGTATTCTTCCTTCAGCTAAAACATGCATGTGGAACCCAAGTATGATCAACCATGTGAACGGGAGACGTGTTCAAATATGTCTCAGTTTTCCTCCCCTGGTACTCGGGTGCAACATTCCAGACGCTTTACTAACACTCTCCCCACTTGGAGAGTCAGCGCCTTTAACCTCCTGTTTGGCACAGTTTGCAATTTCTGCGGAAGATGAACAGGAATAGCGAGAACCAATGAGAGGCTAGCTGGAGGTGTCTGGACGGGCAAATTTAACTCTCATTTCCCACCAGGAAGAGGAAATAACCAAAGGCTCAGCGTGCCGTACCGGAACCAGATTAGGGCCTGAAGCCATCCTGCGGTGTTGCGGCCAGGTCACAAGAAAGCAAGTTGAAGAAAGGAGCTCAGGGGCACTGTAATTCACACACCTGCAGAGTTATAAATGACAGCTATCGTCCAAAAATAGACTGAAGTAAGGCTGCCAAGAGGACTTGAAAGCGGGGCAGAATTGCAGGAAACCGATTTCAGGAGGTAGACTGGAATTGCATTGAAAGCATAGGAAAAGAGGCAGAACGTCCACAATGATGCACTTGGCCAAAAAGGGCGTATGCGTTTTTTCCTGAATATATTCAGGAAAAAACGCATACGCCCTTTTTGGCCAACCAAGCAAGCTTGCAAAGGAAATCTGCACTACAATGAAGTCTCACTTCCCCCCGGTCAAAAGGGCCATCTGAAAAAAGTGTAAAATCCAGAAAGGCAGGACAGGCCATGGAGAACTGGGAGCCTTGTTATGCTGATGGGCGGGATGTAAATTGCCAACAGACACTTGGGAGAAGTGTATGGTGTTTCCTGAAACATCTAAAAAACAAAGCAACAGAGCCTAGGGCACTGCCACTTATGGTCCTATAGCTTAGGGAAATTAAAATCAAAAAGACACAGCCACCCCAAAGTTTGGGACGCCTCTGTTTACAAGAACCTCGTTTACAGTACAAGTTCAACATCGCAGAAAGTGAAAAATGGATAAAGAAGTTGTGGTATTTACTTACAAAGCAATATCACTCAACAATGAAATCTATGTCATCAGGCCCTTAGCATCACAATGAGTGGATTCAGGTATGATGATTCTAACTGAAATAAGTCACACAGAAAAAGAAACATCATAAGATATCAGTAATACACGGAATGGAAACTTGGCTACACAGGAACTGAATTACAGAACAGAACAGGGTCTCAAATTTAGAAAACCAACTTATGCTTGCTTAAGGGTAAAGGTGAGTTGGGGTGCGGCATAAAACCAGAGATTGAAATGAGCACAGATAAAGTTCCTTAAGTCAAATATGGAATAGACAAGAGCTACTCCTTGCTCAACGAAATGGACTCAACACCGCATATTAAACGCCTAAGAATGTACCTGACTAGTAAGTATCGTAAAACCTATGGATTGCTATGTCTCCAAAAGAGAATCAAGCATGTGTACAGGGGCATAAACGCAGCAGTGATAGGATTGGAGAGGTTCGGTGAGCAAATGAAGACCCTTTGAAGTCATATTGCATGGTACCCATTACACGGGTCTCAACTCTCCAGGTTTAAGGTATTCTTCCTTCAGCTAAAACATGCATGTGGAACCCAAGTATGATCAACCATGTGAACGGGAGACGTGTTCAAATATGTCTCAGTTTTCCTCCCCTGGTACTCGGGTGCAACATTCCAGACACTTTACTAACACTCTCCCCACTTGGAGAGTCAGCGCCTTTAACCTCCTGTTTGGCACAGTTTGCAATTTCTGCGGAAGATGAACAGGAATAGCGAGAACCAATGAGAGGCTAGCTGGAGGTGTCTGGACGGGCAAATTTAACTCTCATTTCCCACCAGGAAGAGGAAATAACCAAAGGCTCAGCGTGCCGTACCGGAACCAGATTAGGGCCTGAAGCCATCCTGCGGTGTTGCGGCCAGGTCACAAGAAAGCAAGTTGAAGAAAGGAGCTCAGGGGCACTGTAATTCACACACCTGCAGAGTTATAAATGACAGCTATCGTCCAAAAATAGACTGAAGTAAGGCTGCCAAGAGGACTTGAAAGCGGGGCAGAATTGCAGGAAACCGATTTCAGGAGGTAGACTGGAATTGCATTGAAAGCATAGGAAAAGAGGCAGAACGTCCACAATGATGCACTTGGCCAAAAAGGGCGTATGCGTTTTTTCCTGAATATATTCAGGAAAAAACGCATACGCCCTTTTTGGCCAACCAAGCAAGCTTGCAAAGGAAATCTGCACTACAATGAAGTCTCACTTCCCCCCGGTCAAAAGGGCCATCTGAAAAAAGTGTAAAATCCAGAAAGGCAACAGGCCATTGTGAACTGGGAGCCTTGTTATGCTGATGGGCGGGATGTAAATTGCCAACAGACACTTGGGAGAAGTGTATGGTGTTTCCTGAAACATCTAAAAAACAAAGCAACAGAGCCTAGGGCACTTCCACTTATGGTCCTATAGCTTAGGGAAATTAAAATCAAAAAGACACAGCCACCCCAAAGTTTGGAACGGCTCTGTTTACAAGAACCTCGTTTACAGTACAAGTTCAACATCGCAGAAAGTGAAAAATGGATAAAGAAGTTGTGGTATTCAGTTACAAAGCAATATCACTCAGCAATGAAATCTATGTCATCAGGCCCTTAGCAGCACAATGAGTGGATTCAGGTATGATGATTCTAACTGAAATAAGTCACACAGAAAAAGAAACATCATAAGATATCAGTAATACACGGAATGGAAACTTGGCTACACAGGAACTGAATTACAGAACAGAACAGGGTCTCAAATTTAGAAAACCAACTTATGCTTGCTTAAGGGTAAAGGTGAGTTGGGGTGCTGCATAAAACCAGAGATTGAAATGAGCACAGATAAAGTTCCTTAAGCCAAATATGGAATAGACAAGAGCTACTCCTTGCTCAACGAAATGGACTCAACACCGCATATTAAACGCCTAAGAATGTACCTGACTTGTAAGTATCATAAAACCTATGGATTGCTATGTCTCCAAAAGAGAATCAAGCATGTGTACAGGGGCATAAACGCAGCAGTGATAGGATTGGAGAGGTTCGGTGAGCAAATGAAGACCCTTTGAAGTCATATTGCATGGTACCCATTACACGGGTCTTAACTCTCCAGGTTTAAGGTATTCTTCCTTCAGCTAAAACATGCATGTGGAACCCAAGTATGATCAACCATGTGAACGGGAGACGTGTTCAAATATGTCTCAGTTTTCCTCCCCTGGTACTCGGGTGCAACATTCCAGACGCTTTACTAACACTCTCCCCACTTGGAGAGTCAGCGCCTTTAACCTCCTGTTTGGCACAGTTTGCAATTTCTGCAGAAGATGAACAGGAATAGCGAGAACCAATGAGAGACTAGCTGGAGGTGTCTGGACGGGCAAATTTAACTCTCATTTCCCACCAGGAAGAGGAAATAACCAAAGGCTCAGCGTGCCGTGCCGGAACCAGATTAGGGCCTGAAGCCATCCTGCGGTGTTGCGGCCAGGTCACAAGAAAGCAAGTTGAAGAAAGCAGCTCAGGGGCACTGTAATTCACAAACCTGCAGAGTTATAAATGACAGCTATCGTCCAAAAATAGACTGAAGTAAGGCTGCCAAGAGGACTTGAAAGCGGGGCAGAATTGCAGGAAACCGATTTCAGGAGGTAGACTGGAATTGCATTGAAAGCATAGGAAAAGAGGCAGAACGTCCACAATGATGCACTTGGCCAAAAAGGGCGTATGCGTTTTTTCCTGAATATATTCAGGAAAAAACGCATACGCCCTTTTTGGCCAACCAAGCAAGCTTGCAAAGGAAATCTGCACTACAATGAAGTCTCACTTCCCCCCGGTCAAAAGGGCCATCTGAAAAAAGTGTAAAATCCAGAAAGGCAGGACAGGCCATGGAGAACTGGGAGCCTTGTTATGCTGATGGGCGGGATGTAAATTGCCAACAACCACTCGGGAGAAGTGTATGGTGTTTCCTGAAACATCTAAAAAACAAAGCAACAGAACCTAGGGCACTTCCACTTATGGTCCTATAGCTTAGGGAAATTAAAATCAAAAAGACACAGCCACCCCAAAGTTTGGAACGGCTCTGTTTACAAGAACCTCGTTTACAGTACAAGTTCAACATCGCAGAAAGTGAAAAATGGATAAAGAAGTTGTGGTATTTACTTACAAAGCAATATCACTCAGCAATGAAATCTGTGTCATCAGGCCCTTAGCAGCACAATGAGTGGATTCAGGTATGATGATTCTAACTGAAATAAGTCACACAGAAAAAGAAACATCATAACATATCAGTAATACACGGAATGTAAACTTGGCTACACAGGAACTGAATTACAGAACAGAACAGGGTCTCAAATTTAGAAAACCAACTTATTCTTGCTTAAGGATAAAGGTGAGTTGGGGTGCTGCATAAAACCAGAGATTGAAATGAGCACAGATAAAGTTCCTTAAGCCAAATATGGAATAGACAAGAGCTACTCCTTGCTCAACGAAATGGACTCAACACCCCATATTAAACGCCTAAGAATGTACCTGACTAGTAAGTATCTTAAAACCTATGGATTGCTATGTCTCCGAAAGAGAATCAAGCATGTGTACAGGGGCATAAACGCAGCAGTGATAGGATTGGAGAGGTTCAGTGAGCAAATGAAGACCCTTTGAAGTCATATTGCATGGTACCCATTCCACGGGTTTGAACTACCCAGGTTTAAGGTATTCTTCCTTCAGCTAAAACATGCATGTGGAACCTAGAGTATGATCAACCATGTGATCGGGAGACGTGTTCAAATATGTCTCAGTTTTCCTCCCCTGGTACTCGGGTGCAACATTCCAGACGCTTTACTAACACTCTCCCCACTTGGAGAGTCAGTCCCTTTAACCTCCTGTTTGGCCCAGTTTGCAATTTCTGCGGAAGATGAACAGGAATAGCGAGAACCAATGAGAGGCTAGCTGGAGGTGTCTGGATGGGCAAATTTAACTCTCATTTCCCACCAGGAAGAGGAATTAACCAAAGGCTCAGCATGCCGGGCCGGAACCAGATTAGGGCCTGAAGCCATCCTGCGGTGTTGCGGCCAGGTCACAAGAAAGCGAGTTGAAGAAAGGAGCTCAGGGGCACTGTAATTCACAAACATGCAGAGTTATAAATGACAGCTATCGTCCAAAAATAGACTGAAGTAAGGCTGCCAAAAGGACTTGAAAGCGGGGCAGAATTGCAGGAAACCGATTTCAGGAGGTAGACTGGAATTGCATTGAAAGCATAGGAAAAGAGGCAGAACGTCCACAATGATGCACTTGGCCAAAAAGGGCGTATGCGTTTTTTCCTGAATATATTCAGGAAAAAACGCATACGCCCTTTTTGGCCAACCAAGCAAGCTTGCAAAGGAAATCTGCACTACAATGAAGTCTCACTTCCCCCCGGTCAAAAGGGCCATCTGAAAAAAGTGTAAAATCCAGAAAGGCAGGACAGGCCATGGAGAACTGGGAGCCTTGTTATGCTGATGGGCGGGATGTAAATTGCCAACAAACACTCGGGAGAAGTGTATGGTGTTTCCTGAAACATCTAAAAAACAAAGCAACAGAGCCTAGGGCACTGCCACTTATGGTCCTATAGCTTAGGGAAATTAAAATCAAAAAGACACAGCCACCCCAAAGTTTGGAACGGCTCTGTTTACAAGAACCTCGTTTACAGTACAAGTTCAACATCGCAGAAAGTGAAAAATGGATAAAGAAGTTGTGGTATTTACTTACAAAGCAATATCACTCAGCAATGAAATCTATGTCATCAGGACCTTAGCATCACAATGAGTGGATTCAGGTATGATGATTCTAACTGAAATAAGTCACACAGAAAAAGAAACATCATAAGATATCAGTAATACACGGAATGGAAACTTGGCTACACAGGAACTGAATTACAGAA
Source organism: Delphinus delphis (assembly GCF_949987515.2). Taxonomy (NCBI): domain Eukaryota; kingdom Metazoa; phylum Chordata; class Mammalia; order Artiodactyla; family Delphinidae; genus Delphinus; species Delphinus delphis. The sequence goes on from NW_027192711.1 coordinate 588,442, forward strand.
CAGAACAGGGTCTCAAATTTAGAAAACCAACTTATGCTTGCTTAAGGGTAAAGGTGAGTTGGGGTGCTGCATAAAACCAGAGATTGAAATGAGCACAGATAAAGTTCCTTAAGTCAAATATGGAATAGACAAGAGCTACTCCTTGCTCAACGAAATGGACTCAACACCCCATATTAAAGGCCTAAGAATGTACCTGACTAGTAAGTATCTTAAAACCTATGGATTGCTATGTCTCCGAAAGAGAATCAAGCATGTGTACAGGGGCATAAACGCAGCAGTGATAGGATTGGAGAGGTTCGGTGAGCAAATGAAGACCCTTTGAAGTCATATTGCATGGTACCCATTCCACGGGTTTCAACTACCCAGGTTTAAGGTATTCTTCCTTCAGCTAAAACATGCATGTGGAACCCAAGTATGATCAACCATGTGAATGGGAGACGTGTTCAAATATGTCTCAGTTTTCCTCCCCTGGTACTCGGGTGCAACATTCCAGACGCTTTACTAACACTCTCCCCACTTGGAGAGTCAGCGCCTTTAACCTCCTGTTTGGCCCAGTTTGCAATTTCTGCGGAAGATGAACAGGAATAGCGAGAACCAATGAGAGGCTAGCTGGAGGTGTCTGGACGGGCAAATTTAACTCTCATTTCCCACCAGGAAGAGGAAATAACCAAAGGCTCAGCGTGCCGTACCGGAACCAGATTAGGGCCTGAAGCCATCCTGCGGTGTTGCGGCCAGGTCACAAGAAAGCGAGTTGAAGAAAGGAGCTCAGGGGCACTGTAATTCACAAACCTGCAGAGTTATAAATGACAGCTATCGTCCAAAAATAGACTGAAGTAAGGCTGCCAAGAGGACTTGAAAGCGGGGCAGAATTGCAGGAAACCGATTTCAGGAGGTAGACTGGAATTGCATTGAAAGCATAGGAAAAGAGGCAGAACGTCCACAATGATGCACTTGGTCAAAAAGGGCGTATGCGTTTTTTCCTGAATATATTCAGGAAAAAACGCATACGCCCTTTTTGGCCAACCAAGCAAGCTTGCAAAGGAAATCTGCACTACAATGAAGTCTCACTTCCCCCCGGTCAAAAGGGCCATCTGAAAAAAGTGTAAAATCCAGAAAGGCAGGACAGGCCATGGAGAACTGGGAGCCTTGTTATGCTGATGGGCGGGATGTAAATTGCCAACAACCACTCGGGAGAAGTGTATGGTGTTTCCTGAAACATCTAAAAAACAAAGCAACAGAACCTAGGGCACTTCCACTTATGGTCCTATAGCTTAGGGAAATTAAAATCAAAAAGACACAGCCACCCCAAAGTTTGGAACGGCTCTGTTTACAAGAACCTCGTTTACAGTACAAGTTCAACATCGCAGAAAGTGAAAAATGGATAAAGAAGTTGTGGTATTTACTTACAAAGCAATATCACTCAGCAATGAAATCTATGTCATCAGGCCCTTAGCATCACAATGAGTGGATTCAGGTATGATGATTCTAACTGAAATAAGTCACACAGAAAAAGAAACATCATAAGATATCAGTAATACACGGAATGTAAACTTGGCTACACAGGAACTGAATTACAGAACAGAACAGGGTCTCAAATTTAGAAAACCAACTTATGCTTGCTTAAGGGTAAAGGTGAGTTGGGGTGCTGCATAAAACCAGAGACTGAAATGAGCACAGATAAAGTTCCTTAAGTCAAATATGGAATAGACAAGAGCTACTCCTTGCTCAACGAAATGGACTCAACACCGCATATTAAAGGCCTAAGAATGTACCTGACTAGTAAGTATCTTAAAACCTATGGATTGCTATGTCTCCGAAAGAGAATCAAGCATGTGTACAGGGGCATAAACGCAGCAGTGATAGGATTGGAGAGGTTCGGTGAGCAAATGAAGACCCTTTGAAGTCATATTGCATGGTACCCATTACACGGGTCTTAACTCTCCAGGTTTAAGGTATTCTTCCTTCAGCTAAAACATGCATGTGGAACCTAGAGTATGATCAACCATGTGATCGGGAGACGTGTTCAAATATGTCTCAGTTTTCCTCCCCTGGTACTCGGGTGCAACATTCCAGACGCTTTACTAACACTCTCCCCACTTGGAGAGTCAGTCCCTTTAACCTCCTGTTTGGCCCAGTTTGCAATTTCTGCGGAAGATGAACAGGAATAGCGAGAATCAATGAGAGACTAGCTGGAGGTGTCTGAACGGGCAAATTTAACTGTCATTTCCCACCAGGAAGAGGAGTTAACCAAAGGCTCAGCACGCCGGGCCAGAACCAGATTAGGGCCTGAAGCCATCCTGCGGTGTTGCGGCCAGGTCACAAGAAAGCGAGTTGAAGAAAGGAGCTCAGGGGCACTGTAATTCACAAACCTGCAGAGTTATAAATGACAGCTATCGTCCAAAAATAGACTGAAGTAAGGCTGCCAAGAGGACTTGAAAGCGGGGCAGAATTGTAGGAAACCGATTTCAGGAGGTAGACTGGAATTGCATTGAAAGCATAGGAAAAGAGGCAGAACGTACACAATGATGCACTTGGCCAAAAAGGGCGTATGCGTTTTTTCCTGAATATATTCAGGAAAAAACGCATACGCCCTTTTTGGCCAACCAAGCAAGCTTGCAAAGGAAATCTGCACTACAATGAAGTGTCACTTCCCCCCGGTCAAAAGGGCCATCTGAAAAAAGTGTAAAATCCAGAAAGGCAGGACAGGCCATGGAGAACTGGGAGCCTTGTTATGCTGATGGGCGGGATGTAAATTGCCAACAACCACTCGGGAGAAGTGTATGGTGTTTCCTGAAACATCTAAAAAACAAAGCAACAGAGCCTAGGGCACTTCCACTTATGGTCCTATAGCTTAGGGAAATTAAAATCAAAAAGACACAGCCACCCCAAAGTTTGGGACGCCTCCGTTTACAAGAACCTCGTTTACCGTACAAGTTCAATATCACAGAAAGTGAAAAATGGATAAAGAACTTGTGGTACTTACGTACAATGCAGTATCACTCAGCAATGAAATCTATGTCATCAGGCCCATAGCAGCATAATGAGTGGATTCAGGTACGATGATTCTAACTGAAATAAGTCACACAGAAAAAGAAACATCATAAGATATCACTAATACACGGAATGTAAACTTGGCTACACAGGAACTGCATTCCAAAACAGAACAGGGTCTCAAATTTAGAAAACCAACTTAGGCTTGCTTAAGGGGAAAGGTGAGTTGGGGTGCTGCATAAAACCAGAGATTGAAATGAGCACAGATAAAGTTCCTTAAGCCAAATATGGAATAGACAAGAGCTACTCCTTGCTCAATGAAATGGACTCAACACCCCATATTAAACGCCTAAGAATGTACCTGACTAGTAAGTATCTTAAAACCTATGGATTGCTATGTCTCCAAAAGAGAATCAAGCGTGTGTACAGGGGCATAAACGCAGCAGTGATAGGATTGGAGAGGTTTGGTGAGCAAATGAAGACCCTTTGAAGTCATATTGCATGGTACCCATTCCACGGGTCTCAACTCTCCAGGTTTAAGGTATTCTTCCTTCAGCTAAAACATGCATGTGGAACCCATAGTATGATCAACCATGTGAACGGGAGACGTGTTCAAATATGTCTCAGTTTTCCTCCCCTGGTACTCGGGTGCAACATTCCAGACGCTTTACTAACACTCTCCCGACTTGGAGAGTCAGTCCCTTTAACCTCCTGTTTGGCCCAGTTTGCAATTTCTGCGGAAGATGAACAGGAATAGCGAGAACCAATGAGAGGCTAGCTGGAGGTGTCTGGACGGGCAAATTTAACTCTCATTTCCCACCAGGAAGAGGAAATAACCAAAGGCTCAGCGTGCCGAGCCGGAACCAGATTAGGGCCTGAAGCCATCCTGCGGTGTTGCGGCCAGCTGAAAAGAAAGCGAGTTGAAGAAAGGAGCTCAGGGGCACTGTAATTCACAAACCTGCAGAGTTATAAATGACAGCTATCGTCCAAAAATAGACTGAAGTAAGGCTGCCAAGAGGACTTGAAAGCGGGGCAGAATTGCAGGAAACCGATTTCAGGAGGTAGACTGGAATTGCATTGAAAGCATAGGAAAAGAGGCAGAACGTCCACAATGATGCACTTGGCCAAAAAGGGCGTATGCGTTTTTTCCTGAATATATTCAGGAAAAAACGCATACGCCCTTTTTGGCCAACCAAGCAAGCTTGCAAAGGAAATCTGCACTACAATGAAGTCTCACTTCCCCCCCGGTCAAAAGGGCCATCTGAAAAAAGTGTAAAATCCAGAAAGGCAGGACAGGCCATGGAGAACTGGGAGCCTTGTTATGCTGATGGGCGGGATGTAAATTGCCAACAAACACTCGGGAGAAGTGTATGGTGTTTCCTGAAACATCTAAAAAACAAAGCAACAGAGCCTAGGGCACTTCCACTTATGGTCCTATAGCTTAGGGAATTTAAAATCAAAAAGACACAGCCACCCCAAAGTTTCGAACGGCTCTGTTTACAAGAACCTCGTTTACAGTAGAAGTTCAACATCGCAGAAAGTGAAAAATGGATAAAGAACTTGTGGTACTTACGTACAATTCAGTATCACTCAGCAATGAAATCTATGTCATCAGGCCCGTAGCAGCGTAATGAGTGGATTCAGGTACGATGATTCTAACTGAAATAAGTCACACAGAAAAAGAAACATCATAAGATATCACTAATACACGGAATGGAAACTTGGCTACACAGGAACTGAATTACAGAACAGAACAGGGTCTCAAATTTAGAAAACCAACTTATGCTTGCTTAAGGGGAAAGGTGAGTTGGGGTGCTGCATAAAACCAGAGATTGAAATGAGCACAGATAAAGTTCCTTAAGCCAAATATGGAATAGACAAGAGCTACTCCTTGCTCAACGAAATGGACTCAACACCGCATATTAAATGCCTAAGAATGTACCTGACTAGTAAGTATCTTAAAACCTATGGATTGCTATGTCTCCGAAAGAGAATCAAGCATGTGTACAGGGGCATAAACGCAGCAGTGATAGGATTGGAGAGGTTCGGTGAGCAAATGAAGACCCTTTGAAGTCATATTGCATGGTACCCATTCCACGGGTTTCAACTACCCAGGTTTAAGGTATTCTTCCTTCAGCTAAAACATGCATGTGGAACCTAGAGTATGATCAACCATGTGATCGGGAGACGTGTTCAAATATGTCTCAGTTTTCGTACCCTGGTACTCGGGTGCAACATTCCAGACGCTTTACTAACACTCTCCCCACTTGGAGAGTCAGTCCCTTTAACCTCCTGTTTGGCCCAGTTTGCAATTTCTGCGGAAGATGAACAGGAATAGCGAGAACCAATGAGAGACTAGCTGGAGGTGTCTGGATGGGCAAATTTAACTCTCATTTCCCACCAGGAAGAGGAATTAACCTAAGGCTCAGCGTGCCGTGCCAGAACCAGATTAGGGCCTGAAGACATCCTGCGGTGTTGCGGCCAGGTCACAAGAAAGCGAGTTGAAGAAAGGAGCTCAGGGGCACTGTAATTCACAAACCTGCAGAGTTATAAATGACAGCTATCGTCCAAAAATAGACTGAAGTAAGGCTGCCAAGAGGACTTGAAAGCGGGGCAGAATTGCAGGAAACCGATTTCAGGAGGTAGACTGGAATTGCATTGCAAGCATAGGAAAAGAGGCAGAACGTCCACAATGATGCACTTGGCCAAAAAGGGCGTATGCGTTTTTTCCTGAATATATTCAGGAAAAAACGCATACGCCCTTTTTGGCCAACCAAGCAAGCTTGCAAAGGAAATCTGCACTACAATGAAGTCTCACTTCCCCCCAGTCAAAAGGGCCATCTGAAAAAAGTGTAAAATCCAGAAAGGCAGGACACGCCATGGAGAGCTGGGAGCCTTGTTATGCTGAAGGGCGGGATGTAAATTGCCAACAGACACTCGGGAGAAGTGTATGGTGTTTCCTGAAACATCTAAAAAACAAAGCAACAGAGCCTAGGGCACTTCCACTTATGGTCCTATAGCTTAGGGAATTTAAAATCAAAAAGACACAGCCACCCCAAAGTTTAGAACGGCTCTGTTTACAAGAACCTCATTTACATTACAAGTTCAACATCGCAGAAAGTGAAAAATGCATAAAAAAGTTGTGGTATTTACTTACAAAGCAATATCACTCAGCAATGAAATCTGTGTCATCAGGACCTTAGCAGCACAATGAGTGGATTCAGGTATGATGATTCTAACTGAAATAAGTCACACAGAAAAAGAAACATCATAAGATATCAGTAATACACGGAATGGAAACTTGGCTACACAGGAACTGAATTACAGAACAGAACAGGGTCTCAAATTTAGAAAACCAACTTATGCTTGCTTAAGGGGAAAGGTGAGTTGGGGTGCTGCATAAAACCAGAGATTGAAATGAGCACAGATAAAGTTCCTTAAGCCAAATATGGAATAGACAAGAGCTACTCCTTGCTCAACGAAATGGACTCAACACCCCATATTAAACGCCTAAGAATGTACCTGACTAGTAAGTATCTTAAAACCTATGGATTGCTATGTCTCCGAAAGAGAATCAAGCATGTGTACAGGGGCATAAACGCAGCAGTGATAGGATTGGAGAGGTTCGGTGAGCAAATGAAGACCCTTTGAAGTCATATTGCATGGTACCCATTCCACGGGTTTCAACTACCCAAGTTTAAGGTATTCTTCCTTCAGCTAAAACATGCATGTGGAACCTAGAGTATGATCAACCATGTGATCGGGAGACGTGTTCAAATATGTCTCAGTTTTCCTCCCCTGGTACTCGGGTGCAACATTCCAGACGCTTTACTAACACTCTCCCCACTTGGAGAGTCAGTCCCTTTAACCTCCTGTTTGGCCCAGTTTGCAATTTCTGCGGAAGATGAACAGGAATAGCGAGAACCAATGAGAGGCTAGCTGGAGGTGTCTGGATGGGCAAATTTAACTCTCATTTCCCACCAGGAAGAGGAATTAACCAAAGGCTCAGCGTGCCGTGCCAGAACCAGATTAGGGCCTGAAGCCATCCTGCGGTGTTGCGGCCAGGTCACAAGAAAGCGAGTTGAAGAAAGGAGCTCAGGGGCACTGTAATTCACAAACCTGCAGAGTTATAAATGACAGCTATCGTCCAAAAATAGACTGAAGTAAGGCTGCCAAGAGGACTTCAAAGCGGGGCAGAATTGCAGGAAACCGATTTCAGGAGGTAGACTGGAATTGCATTGAAAGCATAGGAAAAGAGGCAGAACGTCCACAATGATGCACTTGGCCAAAAAGGGCGTATGCGTTTTTTCCTGAATATATTCAGGAAAAAACGCATACGCCCTTTTTGGCCAACCAAGCAAGCTTGCAAAGGAAATCTGCACTACAATGAAGTCTCACTTCCCCCCGGTCAAAAGGGCCATCTGAAAAAAGTGTAAAATCCAGAAAGGCAGGACAGGCCATGGAGAACTGGGAGCCTTGTTATGCTGATGGACGGGATGTAAATTGCCAACAGACACTCGGGAGAAGTGTATGGTGTTTCCTGAAACATCTAAAAAACAAAGCAACAGAGCCTAGGGCACTGCCACTTATGGTCCTATAGCTTAGGGAAATTAAAATCAAAAAGACACAGCCACCCCAAAGTTTGGGACGCCTCTGTTTACAAGAACCTCGTTTACAGTACAAGTTCAACATCGCAGAAAGTGAAAAATGGATAAAGAAGTTGTGGTATTTACTTACAAAGCAATATCACTCAGCAATGAAATCTATGTCATCAGGCCCTTAGCATCACAATGAGTGGATTCAGGTATGATGATTCTAACTGAAATAAGTCACACAGAAACAGAAACATCAAAAGATATCAGTAATACACGGAATGTAAACTTGGCTACACAGGAACTGAATTACAGAACAGAACAGGGTCTCAAATTTAGAAAACCAACTTATGCTTGCTTAAGGGTAAAGGTGAGTTGGGGTGCTGCATAAAACCAGAGATTGAAATGAGCACAGATAAAGTTCCTTAAGTCAAATATGGAATAGACAAGAGCTACTCCTTGCTCAACGAAATGGACTCAACACCGCATATTAAACGCCTAAGAATATACCTGACTAGTAACTATCTTAAAACCTATGGATTGCTATGTCTCCGAAAGAGAATCAAGCATGTGTACAGGGGCATAAACGCAGCAGTGATAGGATTGGAGAGGTTCGGTGAGCAAATGAAGACCCTTTGAAGTCATATTGCATGGTACCCATTCCATGGGTTTCAACTACCCAGGTTTAAGGTATTCTTCCTTCAGCTAAAACATGCATGTGTTACCTAGAGTATGATCAACCATGTGATCGGGAGACGTGTTCAAATATGTCTCAGTTTTCCTCCCCTGGTACTCGGGTGCAACATTCCAGACGCTTTACTAACACTCTCCCCACTTGGAGAGTCAGTCCCTTTAACCTCCTGTTTGGCCCAGTTTGCAATTTCTGCGGAAGATGAACAGGAATAGCGAGAATCAATGAGAGACTAGCTGGAGGTGTCTGAACGGGCAAATTTAACTGTCATTTCCCACCAGGAAGAGGAATTAACCAAAGGCTCAGCATGCCGGGCCGGAACCAGATTAGGGCCTGAAGCCATCCTGCGGTGTTGCGGCCAGGTCACAAGAAAGCGAGTTGAAGAAAGGAGCTCAGGGGCACTGTAATTCACAAACCTGCAGAGTTATAAATGACAGCTGTCGTCCAAAAATAGACTGAAGTAAGGCTGCCAAGAGGACTTGAAAGCGGGGCAGAATTGCAGGAAACCGATTTCAGGAGGTAGACTGGAATTGCATTGAAAGCATAGGAAAAGAGGCAGAACGTCCACAATGATGCACTTGGCCAAAAAGGGCGTATGCGTTTTTTCCTGAATATATACAGGAAAAAACGCATACGCCCTTTTTGGCCAACCAAGCAAGCTTGCAAAGGAAATCTGCACTACAATGAAGTCTCACTTCCCCCCCGTCAAAAGGGCCATCTGAAAAAAGTGTAAATTCCAGAAAGGCAACAGGCCATTGAGAACTGGGAGCATTGTTATGCTGATGGCCGGGATGTAAATTGCCAACAGACACTTGGGAGAAGTGTATGGTGTTTCCTGAAACATCTAAAAAACAAAGCAACAGAGCCTAGGGCACTTCCACTTATGGTCCTATAGCTTAGGGAAATTAAAATCAAAAAGACACAGCCACCCCAAAGTTTGGAACGGCTCTGTTTACAAGAACCTCGTTTACAGTACAAGTTCAACATCGCAGAAAGTGAAAAATGGATAAAGAAGTTGTGGTATTTACTTACAAAGCAATATCACTCAGCAATGAAATCTATGTCATCAGGCCCTTAGCAGCACAATGAGTGGATTCAGGTATGATGATTCTAACTGAAATAAGTCACACAGAAAAAGAAACATCATAAGATATCAGTAATACACGGAATGGAAACTTGGCTACACAGGAACTGAATTACAGAACAGAACAGGGTCTCAAATTTAGAAAAACAACTTATGCTTGCTTAAGGGTAAAGGTGAGTTGGGTTGCTGCATAAAACCAGAGATTGAAATGAGCACAGATAAAGTTCCTTAAGCCAAATATGGAATAGACAAGAGCTACTCCTTGCTCAACGAAATGGACTCAACACCGCATATTAAACGCCTAAGAATATACCTGACTTGTAAGTATCTTAAAACCTATGGATTGCAATGTCTCCAAAAGGGAATCAAGCATGTGTACAGGGGCATAAACGCAGCAGTGATAGGATTGGAGAGGTTCGGTGAGCAAATGAAGACCCTTTGAAGTCATATTGCATGGTACCCATTCCACGGGTTTAACTACCCAGGTTTAAGGTATTCTTCCTTCAGCTAAAACATGCATGTGGAACCTAGAGTATGATCAACCATGTGAACGGGAGACGTGTTCAAATATGTCTCAGTTTTCCTCCCCTCGTACTCGGGTGCAACATTCCAGATGCTTTACTAACACTCTCCCCACTTGGAGAGTCAGTCCCTTTAACTTCCTGTTTGGCCCAGTTTGCAATTTCTGCGGAAGATGAACAGGAATAGCGAGAACCAATGAGAGGCTAGCTGGAGGTTTCTGGACGGGCAAATTTAACTCTCATTTCCCACCAGGAAGAGGAATTAACCAAAGGCTCAGCATGCCGGGCCGGAACCAGATTAGGGCCTGAAGCCATCCTGCGGTGTTGCGGCCAGGTCACAAGAAAGCGAGTTGAAGAAAGGAGCTCAGGGGCACTGTAATTCACAAACCTGCAGAGTTATAAATGACAGCTATCGTCCAAAAATAGACTGAAGTAAGGCTGCCAAGAGGACTTGAAAGCGGGGAAGAATTGCAGGAAACCAATTTCAGGAGGTAGACTGGAATTGCATTGAAAGCATAGGAAAAGAGGCAGAACGTCCACAATGATGCACTTGGCCAAAAAGGGCGTATGCGTTTTTTCCTGAATATATTGAGGAAAAAAGGCATACGCCCTTTTTGGCCAACCAAGCAAGCTTGCAAAGGAAATCTGCACTACAATGAAGTCTCACTTCCCCCCGGTCAAAAGGGCCATCTGATAAAAGTGTAAAATCCAGAAAGGCAACAGGCCATTGAGAACTGGGAGCCTTGTTATGCTGATGGAGGGATGTAAATTGCCAACAGACACTTGGGAGAAGTGTATGGTGTTTCCTGAAACATCTAAAAAACAAAGCAACAGAGCCTAGGGCACTTCCACTTATGGTCCTATAGCTTAGGGAAATTAAAATCAAAAAGACACAGCCACCCCAAAGTTTGGAACGGCTCTGTTTACAAGAACCTCGTTTACAGTACAAGTTCAACATCGCAGAAAGTGAAAAATGGATAAAGAAGTTGTGGTATTCACTTACAAAGCAATATCACTCAGCAATGAAATCTATGTCATCAGGCCCTTAGCAGCACAATGAGTGGATTCAGGTATGATGATTCTAACTGAAATAAGTCACACAGAAAAAGAAACATCATAAGATATCACTAATACACGGAATGGAAACTTGGCTACACAGGAACTGAATTACAGAACAGAACAGGGTCTCAAATTTAGAAAACCAACTTATGCTTGCTTAAGGGTAAAGGTGAGTTGGGGTGCTGCATAAAACCAGAGATTGAAATGAGCACAGATAAAGTTCCTTAAGCCAAATATGGAATAGACAACAGCTACTCCTTGCTCAACGAAATGGACTCAACACCGCATATGAAACGCCTAAGAATGTACCTGACTTGTAAGTATCTTAAAACCTATGGATTGCTATGTCTCCGAAAGAGAATCAATTATGTGTACAGGGGCATAAACGCAGCAGTGATAGGATTGGAGAGGTTCGGTGAGCAAATGAAGACCCTTTGAAGTCATATTGCATGGTACCCATTCCACGGGTTTCAACTACCCAGGTTTAAGGTATTCTTCCTTCAGCTAAAACATGCATGTGGAACCTAGAGTATGATCAACCATGTGATCGGGAGACGTGTTCAAATATGTCTCAGTTTTCCTCCCCTGGTACTCGGGTGCAACATTCCAGACGCTTTACTAACACTCTCCCGACTTGGAGAGTCAGTCCCTTTAACCTCCTGTTTGGCCCAGTTTGCAATTTCTGCGGAAGATGAACAGGAATAGCGAGAACCAATGAGAGGCTAGCTGGAGGTGTCTGGACGGGCAAATTTAACTGTCATTTCCCACCAGGAAGAGGAATTAACCAAAGGCTCAGCATGCCGGGCCGGAACCAGATTAGGGCCTGAAGCCATCCTGCGGTGTTGCGGCCAGGTCACAAGAAAGCGAGTTGAAGAAAGGAGCTCAGGGGCACTGTAATTCACAAACCTGCAGAGTTATAAATGACAGCTGTCGTCCAAAAATAGACTGAAGTAAGGCTGCCAAGAGGACTTGAAAGCGGGGCAGAATTGCAGGAAACCGATTTCAGGAGGTAGACTGGAATTGCATTGAAAGCATAGGAAAAGAGGCAGAACGTCCACAATGATGCACTTGGCCAAAAAGGGCGTATGCGTTTTTTCCTGAATATATACAGGAAAAAACGCATACGCCCTTTTTGGCCAACCAAGCAAGCTTGCAAAGGAAATCTGCACTACAATGAAGTCTCACTTCCCCCCCGTCAAAAGGGCCATCTGAAAAAAGTGTAAATTCCAGAAAGGCAACAGGCCATTGAGAACTGGGAGCATTGTTATGCTGATGGCCGGGATGTAAATTGCCAACAGACACTTGGGAGAAGTGTATGGTGTTTCCTGAAACATCTAAAAAACAAAGCAACAGAGCCTAGGGCACTTCCACTTATGGTCCTATAGCTTAGGGAAATTAAAATCAAAAAGACACAGCCACCCCAAAGTTTGGAACGGCTCTGTTTACAAGAACCTCGTTTACAGTACAAGTTCAACATCGCAGAAAGTGAAAAATGGATAAAGAAGTTGTGGTATTTACTTACAAAGCAATATCACTCAGCAATGAAATCTATGTCATCAGGCCCTTAGCAGCACAATGAGTGGATTCAGGTATGATGATTCTAACTGAAATAAGTCACACAGAAAAAGAAACATCATAAGATATCAGTAATACACGGAATGGAAACTTGGCTACACAGGAACTGAATTACAGAACAGAACAGGGTCTCAAATTTAGAAAAACAACTTATGCTTGCTTAAGGGTAAAGGTGAGTTGGGTTGCTGCATAAAACCAGAGATTGAAATGAGCACAGATAAAGTTCCTTAAGCCAAATATGGAATAGACAAGAGCTACTCCTTGCTCAACGAAATGGACTCAACACCGCATATTAAACGCCTAAGAATATACCTGACTTGTAAGTATCTTAAAACCTATGGATTGCAATGTCTCCAAAAGGGAATCAAGCATGTGTACAGGGGCATAAACGCAGCAGTGATAGGATTGGAGAGGTTCGGTGAGCAAATGAAGACCCTTTGAAGTCATATTGCATGGTACCCATTCCACGGGTTTAACTACCCAGGTTTAAGGTATTCTTCCTTCAGCTAAAACATGCATGTGGAACCTAGAGTATGATCAACCATGTGAACGGGAGACGTGTTCAAATATGTCTCAGTTTTCCTCCCCTCGTACTCGGGTGCAACATTCCAGATGCTTTACTAACACTCTTCCCACTTGGAGAGTCAGTCCCTTTAACTTCCTGTTTGGCCCAGTTTGCAATTTCTGCGGAAGATGAACAGGAATAGCGAGAACCAATGAGAGGCTAGCTGGAGGTTTCTGGACGGGCAAATTTAACTCTCATTTCCCACCAGGAAGAGGAATTAACCAAAGGCTCAGCATGCCGGGCCGGAACCAGATTAGGGCCTGAAGCCATCCTGCGGTGTTGCGGCCAGGTCACAAGAAAGCGAGTTGAAGAAAGGAGCTCAGGGGCACTGTAATTCACAAACCTGCAGAGTTATAAATGACAGCTATCGTCCAAAAATAGACTGAAGTAAGGCTGCCAAGAGGACTTGAAAGCGGGGAAGAATTGCAGGAAACCAATTTCAGGAGGTAGACTGGAATTGCATTGAAAGCATAGGAAAAGAGGCAGAACGTCCACAATGATGCACTTGGCCAAAAAGGGCGTATGCGTTTTTTCCTGAATATATTGAGGAAAAAAGGCATACGCCCTTTTTGGCCAACCAAGCAAGCTTGCAAAGGAAATCTGCACTACAATGAAGTCTCACTTCCCCCCGGTCAAAAGGGCCATCTGATAAAAGTGTAAAATCCAGAAAGGCAACAGGCCATTGAGAACTGGGAGCCTTGTTATGCTGATGGAGGGATGTAAATTGCCAACAGACACTTGGGAGAAGTGTATGGTGTTTCCTGAAACATCTAAAAAACAAAGCAACAGAGCCTAGGGCACTTCCACTTATGGTCCTATAGCTTAGGGAAATTAAAATCAAAAAGACACAGCCACCCCAAAGTTTGGAACGGCTCTGTTTACAAGAACCTCGTTTACAGTACAAGTTCAACATCGCAGAAAGTGAAAAATGGATAAAGAAGTTGTGGTATTCACTTACAAAGCAATATCACTCAGCAATGAAATCTATGTCATCAGGCCCTTAGCAGCACAATGAGTGGATTCAGGTATGATGATTCTAACTGAAATAAGTCACACAGAAAAAGAAACATCATAAGATATCACTAATACACGGAATGGAAACTTGGCTACACAGGAACTGAATTACAGAACAGAACAGGGTCTCAAATTTAGAAAACCAACTTATGCTTGCTTAAGGGTAAAGGTGAGTTGGGGTGCTGCATAAAACCAGAGATTGAAATGAGCACAGATAAAGTTCCTTAAGCCAAATATGGAATAGACAACAGCTACTCCTTGCTCAACGAAATGGACTCAACACCGCATATGAAACGCCTAAGAATGTACCTGACTTGTAAGTATCTTAAAACCTATGGATTGCTATGTCTCCGAAAGAGAATCAATTATGTGTACAGGGGCATAAACGCAGCAGTGATAGGATTGGAGAGGTTCGGTGAGCAAATGAAGACCCTTTGAAGTCATATTGCATGGTACCCATTCCACGGGTTTCAACTACCCAGGTTTAAGGTATTCTTCCTTCAGCTAAAACATGCATGTGGAACCTAGAGTATGATCAACCATGTGATCGGGAGACGTGTTCAAATATGTCTCAGTTTTCCTCCCCTGGTACTCGGGTGCAACATTCCAGACGCTTTACTAACACTCTCCCGACTTGGAGAGTCAGTCCCTTTAACCTCCTGTTTGGCCCAGTTTGCAATTTCTGCGGAAGATGAACAGGAATAGCGAGAACCAATGAGAGGCTAGCTGGAGGTGTCTGGACGGGCAAATTTAACTCTCATTTCCCACCAGGAAGAGGAATTAACCAAAGGCTCAGCATGCCGGGCCGGAACCAGATTAGGGCCTGAAGCCATCCTGCGGTGTTGCGGCCAGCTCACAAGAAAGCGAGTTGAAGAAAGGAGCTCAGGGGCACTGTAATTCACAAACCTGCAGAGTTATAAATGACAGCTATCGTCCAAAAATAGACTGAAGTAAGGCTGCCAAGAGGACTTGAAAGCGGGGCAGAATTGCAGGAAACCGATTTCAGGAGGTAGACTGGAATTGCATTGAAAGCATAGGAAAAGAGGCAGAACGTCCACAATGATGCACTTGGCCAAAAAGTGCGTATGCGTTTTTTCCTGAATATATTCAGGAAAAAACGCATACGCCCTTTTTGGCCAACCAAGCAAGCTTGCAAAGGAAATCTGCACTACAATGAAGTCTCACTTCCCCCCGGTCAAAAGGGCCATCTGAAAAAAGTGTAAAATCCAGAAAGGCAGGACAGGCCATGGAGAACTGGGAGCCTTGTTATGCTGATGGGCGGGATGTAAATTGCCAACAGACACTCGGGAGAAGTGTATGGTGTTTCCTGAAACATCTAAAAAACAAAGCAACAGAACCTAGGGCACTTCCACTTATGGTCCTATAGCTTAGGGAAATTAAAATCAAAAAGACACAGCCACCCCAAAGTTTGGAACGGCTCTGTTTACAAGAACCTCGTTTACAGTACAAGTTCAACATCGCAGAAAGTGAAAAATGGATAAAGAAGTTGTGGTATTTACTTACAAAGCAATATCACTCAGCAATGAAATCTGTGTCATCAGGCCCTTAGCAGCACAATGAGTGGATTCAGGTATGATGATTCTAACTGAAGTAAGTCACACAGAAAAAGAAACATCATAAGATATCAGTAATACACGGAATGTAAACTTGGCTACACAGGAACTGAATTACAGAACAGAACAGGGTCTCAAATTTAGAAAACCAACTTATGCTTGCTTAAGGGTAAAGGTGAGTTGGGGTGCTGCATAAAACCAGAGATTGAAATGAGCACAGATAAAGTTCCTTAAGTCAAATATGGAATAGACAAGAGCTACTCCTTGCTCAACGAAATGGACTCAACACCGCATATTAAACGCCTAAGAATGTACCTGACTAGTAAGTATCGTAAAACCTATGGATTGCTATGTCTCCAAAAGAGAATCAAGCATGTGTACAGGGGCATAAACGCAGCAGTGATAGGATTGGAGAGGTTTGGTGAGCAAATGAAGACCCTTTGAAGTCATATTGCATGGTACCCATTACACGGGTCTCAACTCTCCAGGTTTAAGGTATTCTTCCTTCAGCTAAAACATGCATGTGGAACCCAAGTATGATCAACCATGTGAACGGGAGACGTGTTCAAATATGTCTCAGTTTTCCTCCCCTGGTACTCGGGTGCAACATTCCAGACGCTTTACTAACACTCTCCCCACTTGGAGAGTCAGCGCCTTTAACCTCCTGTTTGGCCCAGTTTGCAATTTCTGCGGAAGATGAACAGGAATAGCGAGAACCAATGAGAGGCTAGCTGGAGGTGTCTGGACGGGCAAATTTAACTCTCATTTCCCACCAGGAAGAGGAAATAACCGAAGGCTCAGCGTGCCGTACCGGAACCAGATTAGGGCCTGAAGCCATCCTGCGGTGTTGAGGCCAGCTCAAAAGAAACCGAGTTGAAGAAAGGAGCTCAGGGGCCCTGTAATTCACAAACCTGCAGAGTTATAAATGACAGCTATCGTCCAAAAATAGACTGAAGTAAGGCTGCCAAGAGGACTTGAAAGCGGGGCAGAATTGCAGGAAACCGATTTCAGGAGGTAGACTGGAATTGCATTGAAAGCATAGGAAAAGAGGCAGAACGTCCACAATGATGCACTTGGCCAAAAAGGGCGTATGCGTTTTTTCCTGAATATATTCAGGAAAAAACGCATACGCCCTTTTTGGCCAACCAAGCAAGCTTGCAAAGGAAATCTGCACTACAATGAAGTCTCACTTCCCCCCGGTCAAAAGGGCCATCTGAAAAAAGTGTAAAATCCAGAAAGGCAGGACAGGCCATGGAGAACTGGGAGCCTTGTTATGCTGATGGGCGGGATGTAAATTGCCAACAGACACTCGGGAGATGTGTATGGTGTTTCCTGAAACATCTAAAAAACAAAGCAACAGAGCCTAGGGCACTTCCACTTATGGTCCTATAGCTTAGGGAAATTAATATCAAAAAGACACAGCAACCCCAAAATTTCGGATGGCTCTTTTTACAGAAATCTCTTCTACGGCACAAGTTAAATATCCCAGAGAGCAAATAATGGATAAAGAAGTTGCGGTACTTATGTACAACAGAATACCACTCAGCAATGAAATCTATGTCACCAGGCCCGTACCAGCATAATGAGTGCATTGAGGCACGATGATTCTAAGTGAAATAAGTCACACAGAAAAAGAAACATCATAAGGTATCACTAATACACGGAATGTGAACTTGGCTACACATGAACTGAATTACAAAACAGAACAGGGTCTCAAGTTTAGAAAACCAACTTATGCCTGCTTAAGGGGGAAGGTGAGTTGGGGTGCTGCATAAAAGCAGAGTTTGAAATTAGCACAGATACCGTTCCATAAGCCAAATATGTAATAGACAAGAGCTACCCCTTGCTCAACGAAATGGATTCAACAATGAGGTATCACCTCACACCTGGTAGAATAGGCATCATTGAAAATCTACAAACAAAAAATGCTGGAAAGGGTGTGGAGAAAAGGAACCCTCTTCCACTATTGTTGGGAATATAAGTTGATACAGTCATTATGGAGAACAATATGGAATTTCTTAAGAAACTAACAATAGAATTACCATATGATACAGCAATCCCAGTACTGGACATATACCCAGACAAAACCATAAATCAAAAAGAGTCATTCACCGCAATGTTCATTGCATCACTATTTACAATATCGAGGTAATGGAAGCAACCTAAATGCCCACAGACAGACGAATGCATAAAGCTGTGGTACATATATAAAATGGAATATTACTAAGCCATGAAAAGGAATGAAATTGGGTCATTTGTAGAGACGTCGATGGATCTAGAGACTGTCATACAGAGTGAAGTAAGTCAGAAAGAGAAAAACAAATCTTGTATATTCATGCATATATGTGGAACCTAGAAAAACTGTACAGATTAACCATTTTGCAAGGCATAAATAGAGCAACAGATGTAGACAACAAACGTATGGACAACAAGGGGGGAAAGCTGTTGGGGGGGTGGTGGTGGGAGGAGTTGAGAGACTGGGATTGGCATGTATACATTTATATGTATAAAATAGATAACCAATAAGAACCTGCTGTATAAAAATATAAAATAAAATTCAAAATTAAAAAGAAATAAAATTTAAAAAATAAAACAGAAAAAACAATTATTCCCTGCACATACATGTATTTATATGAATAAATTATTTCCATGCTTATATCTGTAAATACAAAAAAGAGGAATAAAATCTACCTTGAACCAAAAACGAAAAAGAGAAAAAAAACACAGAACCCACCAGTTACACAGAGGAAAACCGTATCAGGGCACTTGCTCCAGTTGTAAACAATTCTGAAGTTGGTCAGTGGTGGGGAATCGTCTCCCATTCAGCCAGCAGCCCCCACGCAACAAGCGTCCTCATTGCAAAGCTGGGGCACCGTGCCGAGGCATCTGTGAGTAAACGTGAGCTGAGCCCCAGGCCAGTTGCTGCTGAACTATTCCCACCCGTCCCAGGTAAAACACCTGAATATATACAAGGACTTGAAAGCCTAGAGGAAGGGCCATAGAGCCACACGAGTGACAGCATGCCGGCCGACTTGGTGCCTGCAGGCCAGCCAGGATGGTCCTGGCCCTGGGTGCTCTTCTGGAAGATTTCCATTTCCCTGCCTGAGATACCCGTCCTGTCCCTGCCCCCACTGCTTTTTTCCTTCCTCACCTCTGCCCAGGGAGAAATTCCAGCAGCAGGTATGGGTGACACATCCTCTTCTTTAGCAGGTGGCAGCCTGGCAACTGCTGCAGAAAGTCCAGCAGAGCCCCACTCACACTGGGCCACCCACAAAGCCGTGGCCTCTCACTCCCTCCCACCAGCCCAGCCCCGAGACTGCTGACAGGGCAGAGAAAATGGCGTCAGGCACGGCTGCAGGGGCTCTTGCTGCCTGGAGTGGTATTTATATTGATCTCAACCCAGGCACACCTGGGGAGGGCTGGCCGGCACGGTAAGGCTGCCCAGGTCAGCCAATCATCACCCCTCAGGGGCTCACAGTTGCAGAAAATGGAACTTGCTGAACCGGCCAGGTCCAAGGAACAGGTGTGGGCTCCTGAGAGTCAGGATAGACAAGGGGCTGCAGCTTTGGCTTGTTTTCTAATCATTTTATCTGGCCCATGAGTGGGAGACAACTTCAAGAAAACCCTCTCCTAATGAGAGGAACCCAGGAGTCAGGGAGAGGAGGGGTGGGTGGTGGTTGGAGACAGAGGCCTGGTGCCCCGGGTGCAGTGGAAGTCTCTGGAAGACCAGGTGGAGGGAGGCCTCACGGAGTGATGCCCAGGGTCACAGACCTGTCGCAGCTGCTGTTTGTTAGTTCAAGTCCTGCTCTGAGGTGCTCTGTGTCAGCTCTGAGTGACAGGTGAGCTGGGGGTGCTCTGCAATGAGGGCTATGTGCACGGTTCCTGTGTGCCCAGCCCTGCCACGGTACCTGCAAGGGTAGCTCTGTATCCTGGGAGGGGCCTGACCACGAGAGCCCCGTGGGCTGGGGTGGGGGTGGGGTACCTGCCCAGGTGAGCTCCATATTCTGGGATTGGTCTGACCACGAGAGCCCCATGGGCTGCTGGGGACCTGGTAAAGGATGTCAGGACAGTCAGTGAAGCCACCGAGGATATACCTCCAGTTGCTCCTAATTCCTACACCCTGCTGGTCATTCTACCAACCACCAGGACATGGTATTCTGTATTAGTCTTCAATGATGCCTTCTTTTGTATTCCATTAGTCCCAGAGTCACAAGAAATTTTGGCTTGTGAGTGGCAGGACTCAACATACAACTAAAACAATACTTCCGGGCCGTCTGGCCCCAAGGGTGCAAAAATTCCCACACCATCTTTGGGGAAAGCTTAGCTAAAGACCTAAAAGTTCTACCTCTGGAAAAGGAAACCCTCCTTCAATATGCAGACGACATTCTGATCACCAGCCCTACTAAGGAGGCCTCTGAACTACCAAGCCAATAAAGGATAGAAGTTGTCCAAGAAAAAGCTCAAATATCACAGACTGCGGTGACCTGCCTGGGCTTCATTCTCACAGAAGGTCAGAGAAGCCCATCCCAGGAAAGGGAAGAAACCATTTTCAGCCTTACCCCTTTCTAAAACTAGAAGACAGCTTAGGGGTTCCTGGGGAGGCCAGGGTTTGCTGCTTCTGGATCCCCAGCTACAGTCTACTAGCTGGGCCTCTATATGAAACACTGAAAGGAAAAGATGATGATCCTTTTGAATAGAATCCAGAAGTGGCCTTTCAAGAATGGAAAGAGCAGTCAATTCAGACCCTTGCCCTGGAACTCCCTAATTTAGCTAAACCCTTTGACCTTTACATTCCCGGTGAAAGGTGAATCGCCATTGGAGAATTAGTGCAAAAACTGGGACCACTTGAAATGGAACAATGCAAGAATGCCATCCAGGTAGGATAAACTACGGTCACTAAGGGGCTTGGCCCACTGCCACATCTGGCCAAGATACTGGCGGTATCTAAAAACCTGGAAATCAGCAGCCCAAAAGGCCACCTCCCTCCTAAGGGAAAAGGACCCCACGTGGTGATCCTAACCACCAACCATGCCCTGAAGTTGCAGGGTTCGCTCCGTGGGCACACCGACCTCGAGTGAGGAGGCCCTCCAACTCCAACATCCAGAGAGATAACCGGGGGCAACAGGGCACCATGACGACTCGTGTGAACATCACTTGACCTGGAGTTTCTCTCATAAAACAACAAGAGTGTGTCCCAAAAGAGTAGACTACTGCTTGCAGGACTTACTGCACCCAGAGGGGAGCTAATAATCTTGGCGGGGGAACAGTATACCACACTGTCACCATAGAAAAGCCTACAGACACCGTGATGATGGTGGCCAATAAGACCGGCTGGACTCCTGTTTACTTCAAAAGGCTGTTGACTCAGTAGCCATCATGGTCCTTGATCACCACTGACCCTGGACTGTCTGGGAGTTGAGCGGGCAGGGCTCTGACACCTGGTGCTGTTTGTACGTTAATTCAGGGGCCTAACTGAAGAAAGCGCAGACTACTGGTCAGAGCATCTAGGCTGGCAGAGACGGTCAGCCTAAGGTGGCCGAACAAATGTGGGGCGGGGTGAAACCGGCCCCCACAGCGTCTCTGCACATCTCTTTCCTGGACCCTTAAAGGTCATTAGAATCTATAACACTTCCAATGCTGGTGCTCAGGTGGACGAGCAGGGAGGCAGGGGTCCTGGGGACACTCAACGTCACCGGGAGGCTGCTGGGGAGAAGCTCTGACCCTCGCCCCAGGGTATGAGGGCTCCCAACTCAGCACTCAGCAGTTACAGAAGAAGGGTCTGCACCCTCAGCACTCCAAGAATGAGGAACGGGACAAAAGGCAGAGGAGGGGTTTGTCCCCAGCAAAGCCCATTAAAAATCCCTGGGAGATAAAAATAGAATCTGGGCAATAAAGTCAAGTCTAACCTTTTTTATCCTTTGTGCTTTGTCTAATTTCACGTGCTCCTAGGGTCCCGCATGCAGAGGTTCCACACCCGGCACTTCAGACCAGATTTCCTAGTGCAGAATGGCTGGGTCGACACCTCAGCTCCTGGGGCCCAGTGCAGACTCCACGATATAGAGCCTGAGCTACAGCCAACCCGGCCCTCGAGAGCTCCGCCGCCTCCCTCCCTCCCGCTGACTCTGACAGGATCTCTACACAGCAGCCCAGCCCACAGCCCACGGGGTAGTGCATGCTCTCACCTCTCCATTCTCTGATCAAAATATAAAGTTTCCTTTGCTTGTGAACCAAACTCAGTCTCGATCTGTTGGCCCCAATGACACTGGGCAGGGGGACACTTGTTGGGGTCCACTCTGGAGGATCAGTAACAGAAATTGAGACTATTGTAACCTCAATGAACAGATGTGTGAGCCAAACTGTAGTTAACATAGAACAGTGTATAAGGCTCGGGTAAAATAAGATGTTTTTAACACTTCCATTTGATATTTCCATCACTTTTTATAAGCAAGTTCAGTGAAAAGGTTTGTCTTATTTGTCAGGTCAATATTAGAGAAACGAAGTGATTTCTTTCCAAGGATGTACAGCTAATAATCTTGGTTAAACCTTCAATCTTGTTTTAAATGCTTTTCCATTGAAAATGATACCTCTCTTTCAGCTCCCCCATTTCTGAGAAGTATAAAATCTTATAATTTATTATTACCAAAGGGGAAAGGTGGGAGGAGGGATAAATTAACAGTTTGGAATGAACACATACACACTGCTATGTATAAAATAGATCATCAACAAGGAACTACTGTATAGCACAGGGAACTACACTCAACATTTTGCAATAACCTATAAGGGGAAATAATCTGAAAAAGAATAGATATTTTTATTGACATCATCTATCAATGACAGTTAAAGTGTAGCCTAAGGGAAGCTGGTGGTGAGTGCTTCTGACCCTGAAGACTTCAATCATCTAAAGTTTGGACTCTGCCTACTTCCCAAGGCCCTTAATGAACATATGTGTAGCCGTAGCTTAAAAACTTCCCCAGTTTGGGTTTCGGGGAGACACTGATTTTGAAAAAGCCCTGGTGTTCTCCTTACATGAATGGGACTCTTCCTACTGCTAAAACATGTCTGTCACACCCAGAGGATGGTATACCGTCTGATCGGGAAGAGTTTGGAAAAGGCATCTCATCTCCTCATCTCCTGGTGCTCGGGTTCACCCCTCCAGCGTCTTTACTAACAGTCTCCCCACTTGGAGATGTCAGCACTGTCAACATCCTGTTGCGTACAGTTTGGAATTTGTCCAGAGGATGAAGCGGAAGGATGAGGAACAATGAGAGACAAGTCCTAGGTGTTCAGACAGGCACATGTCACTCTAATTTCCAATCAGGAAGACGAATTGACCAAAGGCTAGGGTTGCCCATGGAAACAGTATAGGGCTTGAGGAAATCCCGCTGCTTTGTGGCCAGTTCCCATAAACACGAGTTGAACAATGGAACTCAGGGGCAGTAAAATTCACAAAACTGCAGAGTTGAAAATATCCATCACTGAAAAATGTCTTGAGGAAAGTCAGAGAAAAGGACTTGTAAGCAAGGGAGAATGGCAGGAAAGGGATTTGAGGAGGTAGAAAGGACTCGCCATTAAGCACAAGAAAAGGAGCTGAACATTGCCAACATTGCAGTTGGCCAAAAAGGGTGTATGCGTTCTTTTCTGTATATATTCAAGAAAAGGGCATACACTTTTTTAGCCAACCAAACAGGTGGGCACTGGAAGTCAATACTACAAAAGATATCACTTCGCATCAGTCAGAAGAGCCATCCTCATAAAGCGTAAACAACAGAAATGCAGGACAGGGCAACGAGAAGAGGGAGCCCTGTGAGACTTATAGTGGAAATGTATATTGCCAACGGCCATTCTGGAGAAGTATATTGTGTTTACTAAAGCATCTAAAAAATGAGCTACAGAGCATAGGGCACTTGCACTCATGGGCGTATATCTTGGGAAAAACAAAAATCGAGAGGACACAGGCACCCCAATGTTTACCCCCTCTCTGTTTAAAAGATCCTCGACTAGGATATAACTTAAATGTCTCTGGAGGGAAAAAATGGATAGAGATGTGGTACTTAGGTAGAGTGGAATATTATTCAGCCTGGAAATCAATGAAATATGGCCAGTTGTAACAACTCCGGAGGAGTTACGTATGATCATTCTAAGTGACAGAATTCAAAAAGAAAAAGACACATATCATAAGATATCACTTAAAGGTGGAATCCAAAATGGCTACACATGAAATAAATTACAAAACAAAAACATAGTCAAATATGTAGAAAACACGCATAAGGCTGCTAAACGGGAAAGGTGGGGAGGGGTGAGGCATCATCCAGGAGGTTGAAATTAGCAAAGATACCATTCCAAATACCAAACTGATAATCAACAAGGCCTACACGGTAGCTAAAAGAACTGCACTCAGCACACTCAAGTCACCGGAAAAGAATATATACGACTGGTAAGAATCTGAAAAAGAATTTATTGATGTCTCTCTGTACGCGAATCAAGTGGATGTACAGCAGCAAGAAACAGAGCTTTGAAAATCAGCTGTAACCAATATAGTAATAAATTGAAAAAAATAAACGACAGAGAGACAGAGAAAACCTCTTACAACTTTTCCTCAGGGACGGTGATGCAACATGGATTGAACACATCTAGACCCACAGCAGGATGAGACATAAGGCTGGAAACTGTTTGCGCTAAGAGAAATGTGAGGTTGGGTGAGGAAATGCACACCCTTTAAAGTAATACTACCTGGTACCCATTCAATGGGTCCCAAATCTGCAGGTTCAAGGGATCTTCCTACAGCTAAAACATGCATGGAAAACCCAGAGGACTGTACACCATGTGATCGGGAGATGTGTCTAAAATGCACCTCATTTATCCTCTCCTGGTGCTCCTGTTCACCATTCCAGCCACGCTACTTAGAATCTCCCCACTTGGAGAATCAGCACATTTAAACTTCTGTTTCACACATTTTGCAAATTGTGAGGAGGATGAACGGGAAGAGGGGGAACCAATGAGAGAAGAGTTGTAGGGGTTTGGACGGGCACATATCACTCTAATTTCCCATTAAGAATAAGAATTAAAGAAAGGCTCAGCCTGCCTCGCCGGAGCCAAAATAGGGCCTGAAGCAATCCTGCGGGTTTGAGGCCAGCTCACAAAAGAGCAACTTAAAAAATGGAGCTCAGGGTCACTGCAATTCACAAACCTGCAGAGTTATAAATGAAAACTAACGTCCAAAAATATGTTGAGGTAAGGCAAAGAAGAGGATCTGAATGCAAGACAGAATTGCAAGAAACAGATTTCAAGAGATAGATTGGACTCGTCTTTAACGCACATGAAAAGCGGCAGAATTTCGACAATGATGCAGTTGGCCCAAAAGGGCGTATGCGTTTTTTCCTGATTATATCCAGGAAAAAACGCATACGCACTTTATGGGCAACGAAGCAAGCAAGCAATGCAAATGTGCACAACAAAGAAGTCTCACTTCCCACCGGTCAAAAGGGCCATCCTAAAAAATTGTAAAAACCAGAAATGCAGGACAGGCCATGGAGAACAGGGAGCCTTTATACGCTGATGGGCAGTGTGTGAACTGCCGAGAGCCACTCTGGAGAAGTGTATGGTGGTTCCTAAATCATCTAAAAAACAGAGCTACAGAGCATAGGACACTTCCAATCATGGGAGTATATCTAGGGAAGTCTAAAAATCAACAAGACACAAGCACACCACAGTTTAGGGCTACTCTGTTTACAAGAACCTCAACTTCAGTACACCTTAAATATCCCAGGAAAGAGAACAATGGATAAAGAAGATGTGGTACTTATGTACAATGGAATATCTCTTCACCATGAAATCAATGTAATAAGGCTAGTAGAAGGATAAAGAGTGGATTTAGGTCCGATAATACTACTTGAAATAAGTCAAACAGAAAAAGAAACATATCATAAGATATCACTTATAGAGGGAGGGTAAATATGGCTGCACAAGAAATGAATTACAGAACAGAACAGTGTCTCACATTTAGAAAACACACTTATGTCAGCTTAAGGGGAAAGGAGAGGTGGGGTGATGCATAAAACCAGAGTTTGAAATTAGCACAGATACCGTTCAATAAACCAAATAGGTATTAGACAAGATCTACACCTTGCTCAATGAACAGGCCTCAACACACCCTATACACCGCAGAGAAATATATCTGAGGAATAAGAATCTTAAAACCCATGTATTGATATATCTCCATAAGGGAATCAAGTGTGTGCAGAGCGGCACAAACACAGCAGTGAAAAGGAGCTAAACCCCATTATAGAAATAAATTTTAAAAACAAAACGCTGAAACAATGAAAGAGAGAAAAATTCTTACAAAATTCGCTCAGGGGCTGTGATGCAACCTGGATTGACCACATATAAACCCACAGCTGGATAAGACATAAGGCTGGACACTTGGGGCTGACAGGATTGGTGAGCTTTGGTGAGCAACTGCCGAAAGTTTAATGCAATACTTCATGCTACTCAGTCCAAGGGTCCCAACACTCCAGGTTGAAGGGAATCTTCCTACAGCTAAACCATGCTTGGGAAACCCAGCGACTGGTATACCATATGATCGGGAAAGGTTTCTAAAACGCACCTCATTTTTCCTCTCCTGGGGCTCCGGATCGACATTCCAGCCGCTTTACTAACAACATCCCCACATGGAGTCAATGCCTTTAAGTTCTGGTATCGCACAGTCTGCAGTTAGTGAAGAGGATGAATGGGAATAGGGGGAACCAGTGAGAAACTAGCTGTAGCGGTTTCAATGGGCACATGTCACTCTAATATCACATCAGTAAGAAGAATTAACCAAAGGCACAGCAGGTGCCCCAGAAGAAAAATAGGGCTTCAAGGAATCCTTTGGTTATGGGGCAATACCACAAAAATAAGAGCTAAAAAATGGAGCTAAGGGCCACTGCAATTCAAAACCCTGCAGAGTTATAAAGGCCAACTATTTTTAAAAAATATATTGAGGTAAGGCTATGAAGAGGCATTGAAAGCAAGGCAGAATTGCAGGAAACCGATTTCAGGAGGTAGACTGGAATTGCATTGAAAGCATATGAAGAGAGTCAGAAACTCGACAATGATGCACTTGGCCAAAAAGGGCGTATGTGTTTTTTCCTGAATATATTCAGGAAAAAACGCATACGCACTTTTTAGCCAACCAAGCAAGCTTGCAAAGGAAATCTGCACTACAATGAAGTCTCACTTCCCCCCGGTCAAAAGGGCCATCTGAAAAAAGTGTAAAATCCAGAAAGGCAGGACAGGCCATGGAGAACTGGGAGCCTTGTTATGCTGATGGGCGGGATGTAAATTGCCAACAGACACTTGGGAGATGTGTATGGTGTTTCCTGAAACATCGAAAAAAGAAAGCAACAGAGCCTAGGGCACTTCCACTTATGGTCCTATAGCTTAGGGAAATTAAAATCAAAAAGACACAGCCACCCCAAAGTTTGGGACGCCTCTGTTTACAAGAACATCGTTTACAGTACAAGTTCAACATCGCAGAAAGTGAAAAATGGATAAAGAACTTGTGGTATTTACTTACAAAGCAATATCACTCAGCAATGAAATCTATGTCATCAGGCCCTTAGCAGCACAATGAGTGGATTCAGGTATGATGATTCTAACTGAAATAAGTCACACAGAAAAAGAAACATCATAAGATATCAGTAATACACGGAATGTAAACTTGGCTACACAGGAACTGAATTACAGAACAGAACAGGGTCTCAAATTTAGAAAACCAACTTATGCTTGCTTAAGGGGAAAGGTGAGTTGGGGTGCTGCATAAAACCAGAGATTGAAATGAGCACAGATAAAGTTCCTTAAGCCAAATATGGAATAGACAAGAGCTACTCCTTGCTCAACGAAATGGACTCAACACCCCATATTAAACGCCTAAGAATGTACCTGACTAGTAAGTATCTTAAAACCTATGGATTGCTATGTCTCCGAAAGAGAATCAAGCGTGTGTACAGGGGCATAAACGCAGCAGTGATAGGATTGGAGAGGTTCGGTGAGCAAATGAAGACCTTTTGAAGTCATATTGCATGGTACCCATTCCACGGGTTTCAACTACCCAGGTTTAAGGTATTCTTCCTTCAGCTAAAACATGCATGTGGAACCTAGAGTATGATCAACCATGTGATCGGGAGACGTGTTCAAATATGTCTCAGTTTTCGTACCCTGGCACTCGGGTGCAACATTCCAGACGCTTACTAACACTCTCCCCACTTGGAGAGTCAGTCCCTTTAACCTCCTGTTTGGCCCAGTTTGCAATTTCTGCGGAAGATGAACAGGAATAGCGAGAATCAATGAGAGACTAGCTGGAGGTGTTAGGATGGGCAAATTTAACTCTCATTTCCCACCAGGAAGAGGAATTAACCAAAGGCTCAGCGTGCCGTGCCGGAACCAGATTAGGGCCTGAAGACATCCTGCGGTGTTGCGGCCAGGTCACAAGAAAGCGAGTTGAAGAAAGGAGCTCAGGGGCACTGTAATTCACAAACCTGCAGAGTTATAAATGACAGCTATCGTCCAAAAATAGATTGAAGTAAGGCTGCCAAGAGGACTTGAAAGCGGGGCAGAATTGCAGGAAACCGATTTCAGGAGGTAGACTGGAATTGCATTGAAAGCATAGGAAAAGAGGCAGAACGTCCACAATGATGCACTTGGCCAAAAAGGGCGTATGCGTTTTTTCCTGAATATATTCAGGAAAAAACGCATACGCCCTTTTTGGCCAACCCAGCAAGCTTGCAAAGGAAATCTGCACTACAATGAAATCTCACTTCCCCCCCGTCAAAAGGGCCATCTGAAAAAAGTGTAAAATCCAGAAAGGCAGGACAGGCCATGGAGAACTGGGAGCATTGTTATGCTGATGGGCGTGATGTAAATTGCCAACAACCACTAGGGAGAAGTGTATGGTGTTTCCTGAAACATCTAAAAAACAAAGCAACAGAACCTAGGGCACTTCCACTTATGGTCCTATAGCTTAGGGAAATGAAAATCAAAAAGACACAGCCACCCCAAAGTTTGGAAAGGCTCTGTTTACAAGAACCTCGTTTACAGTACAAGTTCAACATCGCAGAAAGTGAAAAATGGATAAAGAAGTTGTGGTATTTACTTACAAAGCAATATCACTCAGCAATGAAATCTGTGTCATCAGGCCCTTAGCAGCACAATGAGTGGATTCAGGTATGATGATTCTAACTGAAATAAGTCACACAGAAAAAGAAACATCATAAGATATCAGTAATACACGGAATGTAAACTTGGCTACACAGGAACTGAATTACAGAACAGAACAGGGTCTCAAATTTAGAAAACCAACTTATGCTTGCTTAAGGGTAAAGGTGAGTTGGGGTGCTGCATAAAACCAGAGATTGAAATGAGCACAGATAAAGTTCCTTAAGTCAAATATGGAATAGACAAGAGCTACTCCTTGCTCAACGAAATGGACTCAACACCGCATATTAAACGCCTAAGAATGTACCTGACTAGTAAGTATCTTAAAACCTATGGATTGCTATGTCTCTGAAAGAGAGTCATGCATGTGTACAGGGGCATAAACGCAGCAGTGATAGGATTGGAGAGGTTCGGTGAGCAAATGAAGACCCTTTGAAGTCATATTGCATGGTACCCATTCCACGGGTTTCAACTACCCAGGTTTAAGGTATTCTCCCTTCCGCTAAAACATGCATGTGGAACCTAGAGTATGATCAACCATGTGATCGGGAGACGTGTTCAAATATGTCTCAGTTTTCCTCCCCTGGTACTCGGGTGCAACATTCCAGACGCTTTACTAACACTCTCCCGACTTGGAGAGTCAGTCCCTTTAACCTCCTGTTTGGCCCAGTTTGCAATTTCTGCGGAAGATGAACAGGAATAGCGACAACCAATGATAGGCTAGCTGGAGGTGTCTGGACGGGCAAATTTAACTCTCATTTCCCACCAGGAGGACGAAATAACCAAAGGCTCAGCGTGCCGTGCCAGAACCAGATTAGGGCCTGAAGCCATCCTGCGGTGTTGCGGCCAGGTCACAAGAAAGCGAGTTGAAGAAAGGAGCTCAGGGGCACTGTAATTCACAAACCTGCAGAGTTATAAATGACAGCTATCGTCCAAAAATAGACTGAAGTAAGGCTGCCAAGAGGACTTGAAAGCGGGGCAGAATTGCAGGAAACCGATTTCAGGAGGTAGACTGGAATTGCATTGAAAGCATAGGAAAAGAGGCAGAACGTCCACAATGATGCACTTGGCCAAAAAGGGCGTATGCGTTTTTTCCTGAATATATTCAGGAAAAAACGCATACGCCCTTTTTGGCCAACCAAGCAAGCTTGCAAAGGAAATCTGCACTACAATGAAGTCTCACTTCCCCCCGGTCAAAAGGGCCATCTGAAAAAAGTGTAAAATCCAGAAAGGCAGGACAGGCCACGGAGAACTGGGAGCCTTGTTATGCTGAAGGGCGGGATGTAAATTGCCAACAACCACTCGGGAGAAGTGTATGGTGTTTCCTGAAACATCTAAAAAACAAAGCAACACTGCCTAGGGCAATTCCACTTATGGTCCTATAGCTTAGGGAATTTAAAATCAAAAAGACAAAGCCACCCCAAAGTTTGGAACGGCTCTGTTTACAAGAACCTCATTTACAGTACAAGTTCAACATCGCAGAAAGTGAAAAATGGATAAAAAAGTTGTGGTATTTACTTACAAAGCAATATCACTCAGCAATGAAATCTATGTCATCAGGCCCTTAGCAGCACAATGAGTGGATTCAGGTATGATGATTCTAACTGAAATAAGTCACACAGAAAAAGAAACATCATAAGATATCAGTAATACACGGAATGTAAACTTGGCTACACAGGAACTGAATTACAGAACAGAACAGGGTCTCAAATTTAGAAAACCAACTTATGCTTGCTTAAGGGTAAAGGTGAGTTGGGGTGCTGCATAAAACCAGAGATTGAAATGAGCACAGATAAAGTTCCTTAAGCCAAATATGGAATAGACAAGAGCTACTCCTTGCTCAACGAAATGGACTCAACACCGCATATTAAACGCCTAAGAATGTACCTGACTAGTAAGTATCTTAAAACCTATGGATTGCTATGTCTCCGAAAGAGAATCAAGCATGTGTACAGGGGCATAAACGCAGCAGTGATAGGATTGGAGAGGTTCGGTGAGCAAATGAAGACCCTTTGAAGTCATATTGCATGGTACCCATTCCACGGGTTTCAACTACCCAGGTTTAAGGTATTCTTCCTTCAGCTAAAACATGCATGTGGAACCTAGAGTATGATCAACCATGTGATCGGGAGACGTGTTCAAATATGTCTCAGTTTTTGTACCCTGGTACTCGGGTGCAACATTCCAGACGCTTTACTAACACTCTCCCCACTTGGAGAGTCAGTCCCTTTAACCTCCTGTTTGGCCCAGTTTGCAATTTCTGCGGAAGATGAACAGGAATAGCGAGAACCAATGAGAGGCTAGCTGGAGGTGTCTGGACGGGCAAATTTAACTCTCATTTCCCACCAGGAAGAGGAATTAACCAAAGGCGCAGCGTGCCGTGCCGGAACCAGATTAGGGCCTGAAGCCATCCTGGGTGTTTCAGCCAGCTCACAAGAAAGCGAGTTGAAGAAAGGAGCTCAGGGGCACTGTAATTCACAAACCTGCAGAGTTATAAATGACAGCTATCGTCCAAAAATAGACTGAAGTAAGGCTGCCAAGAGGACTTGAAAGCGGGGCAGAATTGCAGGAAACCGATTTCAGGAGGTAGACTGGAATTGCATTGAAAGCATAGGAAAAGAGGCAGAACGTCCACAATGATGCACTTGGCCAAAAAGGGCGTATGCGTTTTTTCCTGAATATATTCAGGAAAAAACGCATACGCCCTTTTTGGCCAACCAAGCAAGCTTTCAAAGGAAATCTGCACTACAATGAAGTCTCACTTCCCCCCGGTCAAAAGGGCCATCTGAAAAAAGTGTAAAATCCAGAAAGGCAGGACAGGCCATGGAGAACTGGGAGCCTTGTTATGCTGATGGGCGGGATGTAAATTGCCAACAGACACTTGGGAGATGTGTATGGTGTTTCCTGAAACATCGAAAAAAGAAAGCAACAGAGCCTAGGGCACTTCCACTTATGGTCCTATAGCTTAGGGAAATTAAAATCAAAAAGACACAGCCACCCCAAAATTTGGGACGCCTCTGTTTACAAGAACATCGTTTACAGTACAAGTTCAACATCGCAGAAAGTGAAAAATGGATAAAGAAGTTGTGGTATTTACTTACAAAGCAATATCACTCAGCAATGAAATCTATGTCATCAGGCCCTTAGCAGCACAATGAGTGGATTCAGGTATGATGATTCTAACTGAAATAAGTCACACAGAAAAAGAAACATCATAAGATATCAGTAATACACGGAATGTAAACTTGGCTACACAGGAACTGAATTACAGAACAGAACAGGGTCTCAAATTTAGAAAACCAACTTATGCTTGCTTAAGGGGAAAGGTGAGTTGGGGTGCTGCATAAAACCAGAGATTGAAATGAGCACAGATAAAGTTCCTTAAGCCAAATATGGAATAGACAAGAGCTACTCCTTGCTCAACGAAATGGACTCAACACCCCATATTAAACGCCTAAGAATGTACCTGACTAGTAAGTATCTTAAAACCTATGGATTGCTATGTCTCCGAAAGAGAATCAAGCGTGTGTACAGGGGCATAAACGCAGCAGTGATAGGATTGGAGAGGTTCGGTGAGCAAATGAAGACCTTTTGAAGTCATATTGCATGGTACCCATTCCACGGGTTTCAACTACCCAGGTTTAAGGTATTCTTCCTTCAGCTAAAACATGCATGTGGAACCTAGAGTATGATCAACCATGTGATCGGGAGACGTGTTCAAATATGTCTCAGTTTTCGTACCCTGGCACTCGGGTGCAACATTCCAGACGCTTACTAACACTCTCCCCACTTGGAGAGTCAGTCCCTTTAACCTCCTGTTTGGCCCAGTTTGCAATTTCTGCGGAAGATGAACAGGAATAGCGAGAATCAATGAGAGACTAGCTGGAGGTGTTAGGATGGGCAAATTTAACTCTCATTTCCCACCAGGAAGAGGAATTAACCAAAGGCTCAGCGTGCCGTGCCGGAACCAGATTAGGGCCTGAAGACATCCTGCGGTGTTGCGGCCAGGTCACAAGAAAGCGAGTTGAAGAAAGGAGCTCAGGGGCACTGTAATTCACAAACCTGCAGAGTTATAAATGACAGCTATCGTCCAAAAATAGATTGAAGTAAGGCTGCCAAGAGGACTTGAAAGCGGGGCAGAATTGCAGGAAACCGATTTCAGGAGGTAGACTGGAATTGCATTGAAAGCATAGGAAAAGAGGCAGAACGTCCACAATGATGCACTTGGCCAAAAAGGGCGTATGCGTTTTTTCCTGAATATATTCAGGAAAAAACGCATACGCCCTTTTTGGCCAACCCAGCAAGCTTGCAAAGGAAATCTGCACTACAATGAAATCTCACTTCCCCCCCGTCAAAAGGGCCATCTGAAAAAAGTGTAAAATCCAGAAAGGCAGGACAGGCCATGGAGAACTGGGAGCATTGTTATGCTGATGGGCGTGATGTAAATTGCCAACAACCACTCGGGAGAAGTGTATGGTGTTTCCTGAAACATCTAAAAAACAAAGCAACAGAACCTAGGGCACTTCCACTTATGGTCCTATAGCTTAGGGAAATGAAAATCAAAAAGACACAGCCACCCCAAAGTTTGGAAAGGCTCTGTTTACAAGAACCTCGTTTACAGTACAAGTTCAACATCGCAGAAAGTGAAAAATGGATAAAGAAGTTGTGGTATTTACTTACAAAGCAATATCACTCAGCAATGAAATCTGTGTCATCAGGCCCTTAGCAGCACAATGAGTGGATTCAGGTATGATGATTCTAACTGAAATAAGTCACACAGAAAAAGAAACATCATAAGATATCAGTAATACACGGAATGTAAACTTGGCTACACAGGAACTGAATTACAGAACAGAACAGGGTCTCAAATTTAGAAAACCAACTTATGCTTGCTTAAGGGTAAAGGTGAGTTGGGGTGCTGCATAAAACCAGAGATTGAAATGAGCACAGATAAAGTTCCTTAAGTCAAATATGGAATAGACAAGAGCTACTCCTTGCTCAACGAAATGGACTCAACACCGCATATTAAACGCCTAAGAATGTACCTGACTAGTAAGTATCTTAAAACCTATGGATTGCTATGTCTCTGAAAGAGAGTCATGCATGTGTACAGGGGCATAAACGCAGCAGTGATAGGATTGGAGAGGTTCGGTGAGCAAATGAAGACCCTTTGAAGTCATATTGCATGGTACCCATTCCACGGGTTTCAACTACCCAGGTTTAAGGTATTCTCCCTTCCGCTAAAACATGCATGTGGAACCTAGAGTATGATCAACCATGTGATCGGGAGACGTGTTCAAATATGTCTCAGTTTTCCTCCCCTGGTACTCGGGTGCAACATTCCAGACGCTTTACTAACACTCTCCCGACTTGGAGAGTCAGTCCCTTTAACCTGCTGTTTGGCCCAGTTTGCAATTTCTGCGGAAGATGAACAGGAATAGCGACAACCAATGATAGGCTAGCTGGAGGTGTCTGGACGGGCAAATTTAACTCTCATTTCCCACCAGGAGGACGAAATAACCAAAGGCTCAGCGTGCCGTGCCAGAACCAGATTAGGGCCTGAAGCCATCCTGCGGTGTTGCGGCCAGGTCACAAGAAAGCGAGTTGAAGAAAGGAGCTCAGGGGCACTGTAATTCACAAACCTGCAGAGTTATAAATGACAGCTATCGTCCAAAAATAGACTGAAGTAAGGCTGCCAAGAGGACTTGAAAGCGGGGCAGAATTGCAGGAAACCGATTTCAGGAGGTAGACTGGAATTGCATTGAAAGCATAGGAAAAGAGGCAGAACGTCCACAATGATGCACTTGGCCAAAAAGGGCGTATGCGTTTTTTCCTGAATATATTCAGGAAAAAACGCATACGCCCTTTTTGGCCAACCAAGCAAGCTTGCAAAGGAAATCTGCACTACAATGAAGTCTCACTTCCCCCCGGTCAAAAGGGCCATCTGAAAAAAGTGTAAAATCCAGAAAGGCAGGACAGGCCATGGAGAACTGGGAGCCTTGTTATGCTGATGGGCGGGATGTAAATTGCCAACAGACACTTGGGAGATGTGTATGGTGTTTCCTGAAACATCGAAAAAAGAAAGCAACAGAGCCTAGGGCACTTCCACTTATGGTCCTATAGCTTAGGGAAATTAAAATCAAAAAGACACAGCCACCCCAAAATTTGGGACGCCTCTGTTTACAAGAACATCGTTTACAGTACAAGTTCAACATCGCAGAAAGTGAAAAATGGATAAAGAAGTTGTGGTATTTACTTACAAAGCAATATCACTCAGCAATGAAATCTATGTCATCAGGCCCTTAGCAGCACAATGAGTGGATTCAGGTATGATGATTCTAACTGAAATAAGTCACACAGAAAAAGAAACATCATAAGATATCAGTAATACACGGAATGTAAACTTGGCTACACAGGAACTGAATTACAGAACAGAACAGGGTCTCAAATTTAGAAAACCAACTTATGCTTGCTTAAGGGGAAAGGTGAGTTGGGGTGCTGCATAAAACCAGAGATTGAAATGAGCACAGATAAAGTTCCTTAAGCCAAATATGGAATAGACAAGAGCTACTCCTTGCTCAACGAAATGGACTCAACACCCCATATTAAACGCCTAAGAATGTACCTGACTAGTAAGTATCTTAAAACCTATGGATTGCTATGTCTCCGAAAGAGAATCAAGCGTGTGTACAGGGGCATAAACGCAGCAGTGATAGGATTGGAGAGGTTCGGTGAGCAAATGAAGACCTTTTGAAGTCATATTGCATGGTACCCATTCCACGGGTTTCAACTACCCAGGTTTAAGGTATTCTTCCTTCAGCTAAAACATGCATGTGGAACCTAGAGTATGATCAACCATGTGATCGGGAGACGTGTTCAAATATGTCTCAGTTTTCGTACCCTGGCACTCGGGTGCAACATTCCAGACGCTTACTAACACTCTCCCCACTTGGAGAGTCAGTCCCTTTAACCTCCTGTTTGGCCCAGTTTGCAATTTCTGCGGAAGATGAACAGGAATAGCGAGAATCAATGAGAGACTAGCTGGAGGTGTTAGGATGGGCAAATTTAACTCTCATTTCCCACCAGGAAGAGGAATTAACCAAAGGCTCAGCGTGCCGTGCCGGAACCAGATTAGGGCCTGAAGACATCCTGCGGTGTTGCGGCCAGGTCACAAGAAAGCGAGTTGAAGAAAGGAGCTCAGGGGCACTGTAATTCACAAACCTGCAGAGTTATAAATGACAGCTATCGTCCAAAAATAGATTGAAGTAAGGCTGCCAAGAGGACTTGAAAGCGGGGCAGAATTGCAGGAAACCGATTTCAGGAGGTAGACTGGAATTGCATTGAAAGCATAGGAAAAGAGGCAGAACGTCCACAATGATGCACTTGGCCAAAAAGGGCGTATGCGTTTTTTCCTGAATATATTCAGGAAAAAACGCATACGCCCTTTTTGGCCAACCCAGCAAGCTTGCAAAGGAAATCTGCACTACAATGAAATCTCACTTCCCCCCCATCAAAAGGGCCATCTGAAAAAAGTGTAAAATCCAGAAAGGCAGGACAGGCCATGGAGAACTGGGAGCATTGTTATGCTGATGGGCGTGATGTAAATTGCCAACAACCACTCGGGAGAAGTGTATGGTGTTTCCTGAAACATCTAAAAAACAAAGCAACAGAACCTAGGGCACTTCCACTTATGGTCCTATAGCTTAGGGAAATTAAAATCAAAAAGACACAGCCACCCCAAAGTTTGGAAAGGCTCTGTTTACAAGAACCTCGTTTACAGTACAAGTTCAACATCGCAGAAAGTGAAAAATGGATAAAGAAGTTGTGGTATTTACTTACAAAGCAATATCACTCAGCAATGAAATCTGTGTCATCAGGCCCTTAGCAGCACAATGAGTGGATTCAGGTATGATGATTCTAACTGAAATAAGTCACACAGAAAAAGAAACATCATAAGATATCAGTAATACACGGAATGTAAACTTGGCTACACAGGAACTGAATTACAGAACAGAACAGGGTCTCAAATTTAGAAAACCAACTTATGCTTGCTTAAGGGTAAAGGTGAGTTGGGGTGCTGCATAAAACCAGAGATTGAAATGAGCACAGATAAAGTTCCTTAAGTCAAATATGGAATAGACAAGAGCTACTCCTTGCTCAACGAAATGGACTCAACACCGCATATTAAACGCCTAAGAATGTACCTGACTAGTAAGTATCTTAAAACCTATGGATTGCTATGTCTCTGAAAGAGAGTCATGCATGTGTACAGGGGCATAAACGCAGCAGTGATAGGATTGGAGAGGTTCGGTGAGCAAATGAAGACCCTTTGAAGTCATATTGCATGGTACCCATTCCACGGGTTTCAACTACCCAGGTTTAAGGTATTCTCCCTTCCGCTAAAACATGCATGTGGAACCTAGAGTATGATCAACCATGTGATCGGGAGACGTGTTCAAATATGTCTCAGTTTTCCTCCCCTGGTACTCGGGTGCAACATTCCAGACGCTTTACTAACACTCTCCCGACTTGGAGAGTCAGTCCCTTTAACCTGCTGTTTGGCCCAGTTTGCAATTTCTGCGGAAGATGAACAGGAATAGCGACAACCAATGATAGGCTAGCTGGAGGTGTCTGGACGGGCAAATTTAACTCTCATTTCCCACCAGGAGGACGAAATAACCAAAGGCTCAGCGTGCCGTGCCAGAACCAGATTAGGGCCTGAAGCCATCCTGCGGTGTTGCGGCCAGGTCACAAGAAAGCGAGTTGAAGAAAGGAGCTCAGGGGCACTGTAATTCACAAACCTGCAGAGTTATAAATGACAGCTATCGTCCAAAAATAGACTGAAGTAAGGCTGCCAAGAGGACTTGAAAGCGGGGCAGAATTGCAGGAAACCGATTTCAGGAGGTAGACTGGAATTGCATTGAAAGCATAGGAAAAGAGGCAGAACGTCCACAATGATGCACTTGGCCAAAAAGGGCGTATGCGTTTTTTCCTGAATATATTCAGGAAAAAACGCATACGCCCTTTTTGGCCAACCAAGCAAGCTTGCAAAGGAAATCTGCACTACAATGAAGTCTCACTTCCCCCCGGTCAAAAGGGCCATCTGAAAAAAGTGTAAAATCCAGAAAGGCAGGACAGGCCTCGGAGAACTGGGAGCCTTGTTATGCTGAAGGGCGGGATGTAAATTGCCAACAACCACTCGGGAGAAGTGTATGGTGTTTCCTGAAACATCTAAAAAACAAAGCAACACTGCCTAGGGCAATTCCACTTATGGTCCTATAGCTTAGGGAAATTAAAATCAAAAAGACACAGCCACCCCAAAGTTTGGAACGGCTCTGTTTACAAGAACCTCGTTTACAGTACAAGTTCAACATCGCAGAAAGTGAAAAATGGATAAAGAAGTTGTGGTATTTACTTACAAAGCAATATCACTCAGCAATGAAATCTGTGTCATCAGGCACTTAGCAGCACAATGAGTGGATTCAGGTATGATGATTCTAACTGAAATAAGTCACACAGAAAAGAAACATCATAAGATATCAGTAATACACGGAATGTAAACTTGGCTACACAGGAACTGAATTACAGAACAGAACAGGGTCTCAAATTTAGAAAACCAACTTATGCTTGCTTAAGGGGAAAGGTGAGTTGGGGTGCTGCATAAAACCAGAGATTGAAATGAGCACAGATAATGTTCCTTAAGCCAAATATGGAATAGACAAGAGCTACTCCTTGCTCAACGAAATGGACTCAACACCGCATATTAAACGCCTAAGAATGTAACTGACTAGTAAGTATCTTAAAACCTATAGATTGCTATGTCTCCGAAAGAGAATCAAGCATGTGTACAGGGGCATAAACGCAGCAGTGATAGGATTGGAGAGGTTCGGTGAGCAAATGAAGACCCTTTGAAGTCATATTGCATGGTACCCATTCCACGGGTTTCAACTACCCAGGTTTTAGGTATTCTTCCTTCAGCTAAAACATGCATGTGGAACCCAGAGTATGATCAACCGTGTGATCGGGAGACGTGTTCAAATATGTCTCAGTTTTCCTCCCCTGGTACTCGGGTGCAACATTCCAGACGCTTTACTAACACTCTCCCCACTTGGAGAGTCAGCGCCTTTAACCTCCTGTTTGGCCCAGTTTGCAATTTCTGCGGAAGATGAACAGGAATAGCGAGAACCAATGAGAGGCTAGCTGGAGGTGTCTGGACGGGCAAATTTAACTCTCATTTCCCACCAGGAAGAGGAATTAAACAAAGGCTCAGCGTTCCGTGACGGAACCAGATTAGGGCCTGAAGCCATCATGCGGTGTTGCAGCTAGCTCACAAGAAAGCGAGGTGAACAAAGGAGCTCAGGGGCACTGTAATTCACAAACCTGCAGACTTATAAATGACAGCTATCGTCCAAAAATATACTGAAGTAAGGCTGCCAAGAGGACTTGAAAGCGGGGCAGAATTGCAGGAAACCGATTTCAGGAGGTAGACTGGAATTGCATTGAAAGCATAGGAAAAGAGGCAGAACGTCCACAATGATGCACTTGGACAAAAAGGGCGTATGCGTTTTTTCCTGAATATATTCAGGAAAAAACGCATACGCCCTTTTTGGCCAACCAAGCAAGCTTGCAAAGGAAATCTGCACTACAATGAAGTCTCACTTCCCCCCGGTCAAAAGGGCCATCTGAAAAAAGTGTAAAATCCAGAAAGGCAGGACACGCCATGGAGAACTGGGAGCCTTGTTATGCTGAAGGGCGGGATGTAAATTGCCAACAAACACTCGGGAGAAGTGTATGGTATTTCCTGAAACATCTAAAAAACAAAGCAACAGAGCCTAGGGCACTTCCACTTATGGTCCTATAGCTTAGGGAATTTAAAATCAAAAAGACACAGCCACCCCAAAGTTTGGAACGGCTCTGTTTACAAGAACCTCGTTTACAGTACAAGTTCAACATCGCAGAAAGTGAAAAATGGATAAAGAAGTTGTGGTATTTACTTACAAAGCAATATCACTCAGCAATGAAATCTGTGTCATCAGGCCCTTAGCAGCACAATGAGTGGATTCAGGTATGATGATTCTAACTGAAATAAGTCACACAGAAAAAGAAACATCATAAGATATCAGTAATACACGGAATGGAAACTTGGCTGCACAGGAACTGAATTACAGAACAGAACAGGGTCTCAAATTTAGAAAACCAACTTATGCTTGCTTAAGGGGAAAGGTGAGTTGGGGTGCTGCATAAAACCAGAGATTGAAATGAGCACAGATAAAGTTCCTTAAGCCAAATATGGAATAGAAAAGAGCTACTCCTTGCTCAACGAAATGGACTCAACACCGCATATTAAACGCCTAAGAATGTACCTGACTAGTAAGTATCTTAAAACCTATGGATTACTATGTCTCCGAAAGAGAATCAAGCATGTGTACAGGGGCATAAACGCAGCAGTGATAGGATTGGAGAGGTTCGGTGAGCAAATGAAGACCCTTTGAAGTCATATTGCATGGTACCCATTACACGGGTTTCAAATACACAGGTTTAAGGTATTCTTCCTTCAGCTAAAACATGCATGTGGAACCCAAGTATGATCAACCATGTGAACGGGAGACGTGTTCAAATATGTCTCAGTTTTCCTCCCCTGGTACTCGGGTGCAACATTCCAGACACTTTACTAACACTCTCCCCACTTGGAAAGTCAGCGCCTTTAACCTCCTGTTTGGCCCAGTTTGCAATTTCTGCGGAAGATGAACAGGAATAGCGAGAACCAATGAGAGACTAGCTGGAGGTGTCTGGACGGGCAAATTTAACTCTCATTTCCCACCAGGAAGAGGAATTAACCAAAGGCTCAGCATGCCGTGCCGGAACCAGATTAGGGCCTGAAGACATCCTGCGGTGTTACGGCCAGGTCACAAGAAAGCGAGTTGAAGAAAGGAGCTCAGGGGCACTGTAATTCACAAACCTGCAGAGTTATAAATGACAGCTATCGTCCAAAAATAGACTGAAGTAAGGCTGCCAAGAGGACTTGAAAGCGGGGCAGAATTGCAGGAAACCGATTTCAGGAGGTAGACTGGAATTGCATTGAAAGCATAGGAAAAGAGGCAGAACGTCCACAATGATGCACTTGGCCAAAAAGGGCGTATGCGTTTTTTCCTGAATATATTCAGGAAAAAACGCATACGCCCTTTTTGGCCAACCAAGCAAGCTTGCAAAGGAAATCTGCACTACAATGAAGTCTCACTTCCCCCCGGTCAAAAGGGCCATCTGAAAAAAGTGTAAAATCCAGAAAGGCAGGACAGGCCATGGAGAACTGGGAGCCTTGTTATGCTGATGGGCGGGATGTAAATTGCCAACAACCACTCGGGAGAAGTGTATGGTGTTTCCTGAAACATCTAAAAAACAAAGCAACAGAACCTAGGGCACTTCCACTTATGGTCCTATAGCTTAGGGAAATTAAAATCAAAAAGACACAGCCACCCCAAAGTTTGGGACGGCTCTGTTTACAAGAACCTCGTTTACAGTACAAGTTCAACATCGCAGAAAGTGAAAAATGGATAAAGAAGTTGTGGTATTTACTTACAAAGCAATATCACTCAGCAATGAAATCTGTGTCATCAGGCCCTTAGCAGCACAATGAGTGGATTCAGGTATGATGATTCTAACTGAAATAAGTCACGCAGAAAAAGAAACATCATAAGATATCAGTAATACACGGAATGTAAACTTGGCTACACAGGAACTGAATTACAGAACAGAACAGGGTCTCAAATTTAGAAAACCAACTTATGCTTGCTTAAGGGTAAAGGTGAGTTGGGGTGCTGCATAAAACCAGAGATTGAAATGAGCACAGATAAAGTTCCTTAAGTCAAATATGGAATAGACAAGAGCTACTCCTTGCTCAACGAAATGGACTCAACACCGCATATTAAACGCCTAAGAATGTACCTGACTAGTAAGTATCTTAAAACCTATGGATCGCTATGTCTCCGAAAGAGAATCAAGCATGTGTACAGGGGCATAAACGCAGCAGTGATAGGATTGGAGAGGTTCGGTGCGCAAATGAAGACCCTTTGAAGTCATATTGCATGGTACCCATTCCACGGGTTTCAACTACCCAGGTTTTAGGTATTCTTCCTTCAGCTAAAACATGCATGTGGAACCCAGAGTATGATCAACCATGTGATCGGGAGACGTGTTCAAATATGTCTCAGTTTTCCTCCCCTGGTACTCGGGTGCAACATTCCAGACGCTTTACTAACACTCTCCCCACTTGGAAAGTCAGCGCCTTTAACCTCCTGTTTGGCCCAGTTTGCAATTTCTGCGGAAGATGAACAGGAATAGCGAGAACCAATGAGAGGCTAGCTGGAGGTGTCTGGACGGGCAAATTTAACTCTCATTTCCCACCAGGAAGAGGAATTAAACAAAGGCTCAGCGTTCCGTGACGGAACCAGATTAGGGCCTGAAGCCATCATGCGGTGTTGCAGCTAGCTCACAAGAAAGCGAGGTGAACAAAGGAGCTCAGGGGCACTGTAATTCACAAACCTGCAGACTTATAAATGACAGCTATCGTCCAAAAATATACTGAAGTAAGGCTGCCAAGAGGACTTGAAAGCGGGGCAGAATTGCAGGAAACCGATTTCAGGAGGTAGACTGGAATTGCATTGAAAGCATAGGAAAAGAGGCAGAACGTCCACAATGATGCACTTGGACAAAAAGGGCGTATGCGTTTTTTCCTGAATATATTCAGGAAAAAACGCATACGCCCTTTTTGGCCAACCAAGCAAGCTTGCAAAGGAAATCTGCACTACAATGAAGTCTCACTTCCCCCCGGTCAAAAGGGCCATCTGAAAAAAGTGTAAAATCCAGAAAGGCAGGACACGCCATGGAGAACTGGGAGCCTTGTTATGCTGAAGGGCGGGATGTAAATTGCCAACAAACACTCGGGAGAAGTGTATGGTATTTCCTGAAACATCTAAAAAACAAAGCAACAGAGCCTAGGGCACTTCCACTTATGGTCCTATAGCTTAGGGAATTTAAAATCAAAAAGACACAGCCACCCCAAAGTTTGGAACGGCTCTGTTTACAAGAACCTCGTTTACAGTACAAGTTCAACATCGCAGAAAGTGAAAAATGGATAAAGAAGTTGTGGTATTTACTTACAAAGCAATATCACTCAGCAATGAAATCTGTGTCATCAGGCCCTTAGCAGCACAATGAGTGGATTCAGGTATGATGATTCTAACTGAAATAAGTCACACAGAAAAAGAAACATCATAAGATATCAGTAATACACGGAATGGAAACTTGGCTGCACAGGAACTGAATTACAGAACAGAACAGGGTCTCAAATTTAGAAAACCAACTTATGCTTGCTTAAGGGGAAAGGTGAGTTGGGGTGCTGCATAAAACCAGAGATTGAAATGAGCACAGATAAAGTTCCTTAAGCCAAATATGGAATAGAAAAGAGCTACTCCTTGCTCAACGAAATGGACTCAACACCGCATATTAAACGCCTAAGAATGTACCTGACTAGTAAGTATCTTAAAACCTATGGATTACTATGTCTCCGAAAGAGAATCAAGCATGTGTACAGGGGCATAAACGCAGCAGTGATAGGATTGGAGAGGTTCGGTGAGCAAATGAAGACCCTTTGAAGTCATATTGCATGGTACCCATTACACGGGTTTCAAATACACAGGTTTAAGGTATTCTTCCTTCAGCTAAAACATGCATGTGGAACCCAAGTATGATCAACCATGTGAACGGGAGACGTGTTCAAATATGTCTCAGTTTTCCTCCCCTGGTACTCGGGTGCAACATTCCAGACACTTTACTAACACTCTCCCCACTTGGAAAGTCAGCGCCTTTAACCTCCTGTTTGGCCCAGTTTGCAATTTCTGCGGAAGATGAACAGGAATAGCGAGAACCAATGAGAGACTAGCTGGAGGTGTCTGGACGGGCAAATTTAACTCTCATTTCCCACCAGGAAGAGGAATTAACCAAAGGCTCAGCATGCCGTGCCGGAACCAGATTAGGGCCTGAAGACATCCTGCGGTGTTACGGCCAGGTCACAAGAAAGCGAGTTGAAGAAAGGAGCTCAGGGGCACTGTAATTCACAAACCTGCAGACTTATAAATGACAGCTATCGTCCAAAAATATACTGAAGTAAGGCTGCCAAGAGGACTTGAAAGCGGGGCAGAATTGCAGGAAACCGATTTCAGGAGTTAGACTGGAATTGCATTGAAAGCATAGGAAAAGAGGCAGAACGTCCACAATGATGCACTTGGACAAAAAGGGCGTATGCGTTTTTTCCTGAATATATTCAGGAAAAAACGCATACACCCTTTTTGGCCAACCAAGCAAGCTTGCAAAGGAAATCTGCACTACAATGAAGTCTCACTTCCCCCAGGTCAAAAGGGCCATCTGAAAAAAGTGTAAAATCCAGAAAGGCAGGACAGGCCATGGAGAACTGGGAGCCTTGTTATGCTGAAGGGCGGGATGTAAATTGCGAACAACCACTCGGGAGAAGTGTATGGTGTTTCCTGAAACATCTAAAAAACAAAGCAAAAGAGCCTAGGGCACTTCCACTTATGGTCCTATAGCTTAGGGAATTTAAAATCAAAAAGACACAGCCACCCCAAAGTTTGGAACGGCTCTGTTTACAAGAACCTCGTTTAAAACACAAGTTCAACATCGCAGAAAGTGAAAAATGGATAAAAAAGTTGTGGTATTTACTTACAAAGCAATATCACTCAGCAATGAAATCTGTGTCATCAGGCCCTTAGCAGCACAA
The DNA here is from genome assembly GCF_949987515.2 of Delphinus delphis. Taxonomy (NCBI): domain Eukaryota; kingdom Metazoa; phylum Chordata; class Mammalia; order Artiodactyla; family Delphinidae; genus Delphinus; species Delphinus delphis. Next base: position 633,089 of record NW_027192711.1, read on the forward strand.
TGAGTGGATTCAGGTATGATGATTCTAACTGAAATAAGTCACACAGAAAAAGAAACATCATAAGATATCAGTAATACACGGAATGTAAACTTGGCTACACAGGAACTGAATTACAGAACAGAACAGGGTCTCAAATTTAGAAAACCAACTTATGCTTGCTTAAGGGTAAAGGTGAGTTGGGGTGCTGCATAAAACCAGAGATTGAAATGAGCACAGATAAAGTTCCTTAAGCCAAATATGGAATAGACAAGAGCTACTCCTTGCTCAACGAAATGGACTCAACACCGCATATTAAACGCCTAAGAATGTACCTGACTAGTAAGTATCTTAAAACCTATGGATTGCTATGTCTCCGAAAGAGAATCAAGCATGTGTACAGGGGCATAAACGCAGCAGTGATAGGATTGGAGAGGTTCGGTGAGCAAATGAAGACCCTTTGAAGTCATATTGCATGGTACCCATTCCACGGCTTTCAACTACCCAGGTTTATGGTATTCTTCCTTCAGCTAAAACATGCATGTGGAACCCAAGTATGATCAACCATGTGAACGGGAGACGTGTTCAAATATGTCTCAGTTTTCCTCCCCTGGTACTCGGGTGCAACATTCCAGACGCTTTACTAACACTCTCCCCACTTGGAAAGTCAGCGCCTTTAACCTCCTGTTTGGCCCAGTTTGCAATTTCTGCGGAAGATGAACAGGAATAGCGAGAACCAATGAGAGACTAGCTGGAGGTGTCTGGACGGGCAAATTTAACTCTCATTTCCCACCAGGAAGAGGAAATAACCAAAGGCTCAGCATGCTGTGCCGGAACCAGATTAGGGTTGAAGACATCCTGCTGTGTTGCGGCCAGGTCACAAGAAAGCGAGTTGAAGAAAGGAACTCAGGGGCACTGTAATTCACAAACCTGCAGAGTTATAAATGACAGCTATCGTCCAAAAATAGACTGAATTAAGGCTGCCAAGAGGACTTGAAAGCGGGGCAGAATTGCAGGAAACCGATTTCAGGAGGTAGACTGGAATTGCATTGAAAGCATAGGAAAAGAGGCAGAACGTCCACAATGATGCACTTGGCCAAAAAGGGCGTATGCGTTTTTTCCTGAATATATTCAGGAAAAAATGCATACGCCCTTTTTGGCCAACCAAGCAAGCTTGCAAAGGAAATCTGCACTACAATGAAGTCTCACTTCCCCCCGGTCAAAAGGGCCATCTGAAAAAAGTGTAAAATCCAGAAAGGCAGGACAGGCCATGGAGAACTGGGAGCCTTGTTATGCTGATGGGCGGGATGTAAATTGCCAACAACCACTCGGGAGAAGTGTATGGTGTTTCCTGAAACATCTAAAAAACAAAGCAACAGAGCCTAGGGCACTTCCACTTATGGTCCTATAGCTTAGGGAAATTAAATTCAAAAAGACACAGCCACCCCAAAGTTTGGAACGGCTCTGTTTACAAGAACCTCGTTTGAAACACAAGTTCAACATCGCAGAAAGTGAAAAATGGATAAAAAAGTTGTGGTATTTACTTACAAAGCAATATCACTCAGCAATGAAATCTGTGTCATCAGGCCCTTAGCAGCACAATGAGTGGATTCAGGTATGATGATTCTAACTGAAATAAGTCACACAGAAAAAGAAACATCATAAGATATCAGTAATACACGGAATGTAAACTTGGCTACACAGGAACTGAATTACAGAACAGAACAGGGTCTCAAATTTAGAAAACCAACTTATGCTTGCTTAAGGGTAAAGGTGAGTTGGGGTGCTGCATAAAACCAGAGATTGAAATGAGCACAGATAAAGTTCCTTAAGCCAAATATGGAATAGACAAGAGCTACTCCTTGCTCAACGAAATGGACTCAACACCGCATATTAAACGCCTAAGAATGTACCTGACTAGTAAGTATCTTAAAACCTATGGATTGCTATGTCTCCGAAAGAGAATCAAGCATGTGTACAGGGGCATAAACGCAGCAGTGATAGGATTGGAGAGGTTCGGTGAGCAAATGAAGACCCTTTGAAGTCATATTGCATGGTACCCATTCCACGGCTTTCAACTACCCAGGTTTATGGTATTCTTCCTTCAGCTAAAACATGCATGTGGAACCCAAGTATGATCAACCATGTGAACGGGAGACGTGTTCAAATATGTCTCAGTTTTCCTCCCCTGGTACTCGGGTGCAACATTCCAGACGCTTTACTAACACTCTCCCCACTTGGAAAGTCAGCGCCTTTAACCTCCTGTTTGGCCCAGTTTGCAATTTCTGCGGAAGATGAACAGGAATAGCGAGAACCAATGAGAGACTAGCTGGAGGTGTCTGGACGGGCAAATTTAACTCTCATTTCCCACCAGGAAGAGGAAATAACCAAAGGCTCAGCATGCTGTGCCGGAACCAGATTAGGGTTGAAGACATCCTGCTGTGTTGCGGCCAGGTCACAAGAAAGCGAGTTGAAGAAAGGAACTCAGGGGCACTGTAATTCACAAACCTGCAGAGTTATAAATGACAGCTATCGTCCAAAAATAGACTGAATTAAGGCTGCCAAGAGGACTTGAAAGCGGGGCAGAATTGCAGGAAACCGATTTCAGGAGGTAGACTGGAATTGCATTGAAAGCATAGGAAAAGAGGCAGAACGTCCACAATGATGCACTTGGCCAAAAAGGGCGTATGCGTTTTTTCCTGAATATATTCAGGAAAAAATGCATACGCCCTTTTTGGCCAACCAAGCAAGCTTGCAAAGGAAATCTGCACTACAATGAAGTCTCACTTCCCCCCGGTCAAAAGGGCCATCTGAAAAAAGTGTAAAATCCAGAAAGGCAGGACAGGCCATGGAGAACTGGGAGCCTTGTTATGCTGATGGGCGGGATGTAAATTGCCAACAACCACTCGGGAGAAGTGTATGGTGTTTCCTGAAACATCTAAAAAACAAAGCAACAGAGCCTAGGGCACTTCCACTTATGGTCCTATAGCTTAGGGAAATTAAATTCAAAAAGACACAGCCACCCCAAAGTTTGGAACGGCTCTGTTTACAAGAACCTCGTTTACAGTACAAGTTCAACATCGCAGAAAGTGAAAAATGGATAAAGAACTTGTGGTACTTACGTACAATGCAGTATCACTCAGCAATGAAATCTATGTCATCAGGCCCGTAGCAGCATAATGAGTGGATTCAGGTACGATGATTCTAACTGAAATAAGTCACACAGAAAAAGAAACATCATAAGATATCAGTAATACACGGAATGTAAACTTGGCTACACAGGAACTGAATTACAGAACAGAACAGGGTCTCAAATTTAGAAAACCAACTTATGCTTGCTTAAGGGGAAAGGTGAGTTGGGGTGCTGCATAAAACCAGAGATTGAAATGAGCACAGATAAAGTTCCTTAAGCCAAATATGGAATAGACAAGAGCTACTCCTTGCTCAACGAAATGGACTCAACACCGCATATTAAATGCCTAAGAATGTACCTGACTAGTAAGTATCTTAAAACCTATGGATTGCTATGTCTCCGAAAGAGAATCAAGCATGTGTACAGGGGCATAAACGCAGCAGTGATAGGATTGGAGAGGTTCGGTGAGCAAATGAAGACCCTTTGAAGTCATATTGCATGGTACCCATTCCACGGGTTTCAACTACCCAGGTTTAAGGTATTCTTCCTTCAGCTAAAACATGCATGTGGGACCTAGAGTATGATCAACCATGTGATCGGGAGACGTGTTCAAATATGTCTCAGTTTTCCTCCCCTGGTACTCGGGTGCAACATTCCAGACGCTTTACTGACACTCTCCCCACTTGGAGAGTCAGTCCCTTTAACCTCCTGTTTGGCCCAGTTTGCAATTTCTGTGGAAGATTAACAGGAATAGCGAGAACCAATTAGAGACTAGCTGGAGGTGTCTGGATGGGCAAATTTAACTCTCATTTCCCACCAGGAAGAGGAATTAACCAAAGGCTCAGCGTGCCGTGCCAGAACCAGATTAGGGCCTGAAGACATCCTGCGGTGTTGCGGCCAGGTCACAAGAAAGCGAGTTGAAGAAAGGAGCTCAGGGGCACTGTAATTCACAAACCTGCAGAGTTATAAATGACAGCTATTGTCCAAAAATATACTGAAGTAAGGCTGCCAAGAGGACTTGAAAGCGGGGCAGAATTGCAGGAAACCGATTTCAGGAGGTAGACTGGAATTGCATTGAAAGCATAGGAAAAGAGGCAGAACGTCCACAATGATGCACTTGGCCAAAAAGGGCGTATGCGTTTTTTCCTGAATATATTCAGGAAAAAACGCATACGCCCTTTTTGGCCAACCAAGCAAGCTTGCAAAGGAAATCTGCACTACAATGAAGTCTCACTTCCCCCCGGTCAAAAGGGCCATCTGAAAAAAGTGTAAAATCCAGAAAGGCAGGACAGGCCATGGAGAACTGGGAGCCTTGTTATGCTGATGGGCGGGATGTAAATTGCCAACAGACACTCCGGAGAAGTGTATGGTGTTTCCTGAAACATCTAAAAAACAAAGCAACAGAGCCTAGGGCACTTCCACTTATGGTCCTATAGCTTAGGGAATTTAAAATCAAAAAGACACAGCCACCCCAAAGTTTGGAATGGCTCTGTTTACAAGAACCTCGTTTACAGTACAAGTTCAACATCGCAGAAATTGAAAAATGGATAAAGAAGTTGTGGTATTTACTTACAAAGCAATATCACTCAGCAATGAAATCTGTGTCATCAGGCCCTTAGCAGCACAATGAGTGGATTCAGGTATGATGATTCTAACTGAAATAAGTCACACAGAAAAAGAAACATCATAAGATATCAGTAATACACGGAATGTAAACTTGGCTACACAGGAACTGTATTACAGAACAGAACAGGGTCTCAAATTTAGAAAACCAACTTATGCTTGCTTAAGGGGAAACGTGAGTTGGGGTGCTGCATAAAACCAGAGATTGAAATGAGCACAGATAAAGTTCCTTAAGCCAAATATGGAATAGACAAGAGCTACTCCTTGCTCAGTGAAATGGACTCAATACCGCATATTAAACGCCTAAGAATGTACCTGACTAGTAAGTATCTTAAAACCTATGGATTGCTATGTCTCCGAAACAGAATCAAGCATGTGTACAGGGGCATAAACGCAGCAGTGATAGGATTGGAGAGGTTCGGTGAGCAAATGAAAACCCTTTGAAGTCATATTGCATGGTACCCATTCCACGGGTTTCAACTACCCAGGTTTTAGGTATTCTTCCTTCAGCTAAAACATGCATGTGGAACCCAAGTATGATCAACCATGTGAACGGGAGACGTGTTCAAATATGTCTCAGTTTTCCTCCCCTGGTACTCGGGTGCAACATTCCAGACGCTTTACTAACACTCTCCCGACTTGGAGAGTCAGTCCCTTTAACCTCCTGTTTGGCCCAGTTTGCAATTTCTGCGGAAGATGAACAGGAATAGCGAGAACCAATGACAGACTAGCTGGAGGTGTCTGGACGGGCAAATTTAACTCTCATTTCCCACCAGGAAGAGGAATTAACCAAAGGCTCAGCGTGCCGTGCCGGAACCAGATTAGGGCCTGAAGCCATCCTGCGGTGTTGCGGCCAGCTCACGAGAAAGCGAATTCTAGAAAGGAGCTCAGGGGCACTGTAATTCACAAACCTGCAGAGTTATAAATGACAGCTATCGTCCAAAAATATACTGAAGTAAGGCTGCCAAGAGGACTTGAAAGCGGGGCAGAATTGCAGGAAACCGATTTCAGGAGGTAGACTGAAATTGCATTGAAAGCATAGGAAAAGAGGCAGAACGTCCACAATGATGCACTTGGCCAAAAAGGGCGTATGCGTTTTTTCCTGAATATATTCAGGAAAAAACGCATACGCCCTTTTTGGCCAACCAAGCAAGCTTGCAAAGGAAATCTGCACTACAATGAAGTCTCACTTCCACCTGGTCAAAAGGGCCATCTGAAAAAAGTGTAAAATCCAGAAAGGCAGGACAGGCCATGGAGAACTGGGAGCCTTGTTATGCTGATGGGCGGGATGTAAATTGCCAACAGCCACTCTGGAGAAGTGTATGGTGTTTCCTGAAACATCTAAAACACAAAGCAACAGAGCCTAGGGCACTTCCACTTATGGTCCTATAGCTTAGGGAAATTAAAATCAAAAAGACACAGCCACCCCAAAGTTTGGGACGCCTCCGTTTACAAGAACCTCGTTTACCGTACAAGTTCAATATCACAGAAAGTGAAAAATGGATAAAGAACTTGAGGTACTTACGTACAATGCAGTATCACTCAGCAATGAAATCTATGTCATCAGGCCCTTAGCAGCATAATGAGTGGATTCAGGTACGATGATTCTAACTGAAATAAGTCACACAGAAAAAGAAACATCATAAGATATCACTAATACACGGAATGTAAACTTGGCTACACAGGAACTGCATTCCAAAACAGAACAGGGTCTCAAATTTAGAAAACCAACTTATGCTTGCTTAAGGGGAAAGGTGAGTTGGGGTGCTGCATAAAACCAGAGATTGAAATGAGCACAGATAAAGTTCCTTAAGCCAAATATGGAATAGACAAGAGCTACTCCTTGCTCAACGAAATGGACTCAACACCCCATATTAAACGCCTAAGAATGTACCTGACTAGTAAGTATCTTAAAACCTATGGATTGCTATGTCTCCAAAAGAGAATCAAGCGTGTGTACAGGGGCATAAACACAGCAGTGATAGGATTGGAGAGGTTCGGTGAGCAAATGAAGACCCTTTGAAGTCATATTGCATGGTACCCATTACACGGGTCTCAACTCTCCAGGTTTTAGGTATTCTTCCTTCAGCTAAAACATGCATGTGGAACCCAGAGTATGATCAACCATGTGAACGGGAGACGTGTTCAAATATGTCTCAGTTTTCCTCCCCTGGTACTCGGGTGCAACATTCCAGACGCTCTACTAACACTCTCCCGACTTGGAGAGTCAGTGCCTTTAACCTCCTGTTTGGCCCAGTTTGCAATTTCTGCGGAAGATGAACAGGAATAGCGAGAACCAATGAGAGGCTAGCTGGAGGTGTCTGAACGGGCAAATTTAACTCTCATTTCCCACCAGGAAGAGGAATTAACCAAAGGCTCAGCGTGCCGTGCCAGAACCAGATTAGGGCCTGAAGCCATCCTGCGGTGTTGCGGCCAGGTCACAAGAAAGCGAGTTGAAGAAAGGAGCTCAGGGGCACTGTAATTCACAAACCTGCAGAGTTATAAATGACAGCTATCGTCCAGAAATAGACTGAAGTAAGGCTGCCAAGAGGACTTGAAAGCGGGGCAGCATTGCAGGAAACCGATTTCAGGAGGTAGACTGGAATTGCATTGAAAGCATAGGAAAAGAGGCAGAACGTCCACAATGATGCACTTGGCCAAAAAGGGCGTATGCGTTTTTTCCTGAATATATTCAGGAAAAAACGCATACGCCCTTTTTGGCCAACCAAGCAAGCTTGCAAAGGAAATCTGCACTACAATGAAGTCTCACTTCCCCCCGGTCAAAAGGGCCATCTGAAAAAAGTGTAAAATCCAGAAAGGCAGGACAGGCCATGGAGAACTGGGAGCCTTGTTATGCTGATGGGCGGGATGTAAATTGCCAACAACCACTCGGGAGAAGTGTATGGTGTTTCCTGAAACATCTAAAAAACAAAGCAACAGAGCCTAGGGCACTTCCACTTATGGTCCTATAGCTTAGGGAATTTAAAATCAAAAAGACACAGCCACCCCAAAGTTTGGAAGGGCTCTGTTTACAAGAACCTCGTTTACAGTACAAGTTCAACATCGCAGAAATTGAAAAATGGATAAAGAAGTTGTGGTATTTACTTACAAAGCAATATCACTCAGCAATGAAATCTGTGTCATCAGGCCCTTAGCAGCACAATGAGTGGATTCAGGTATGATGATTCTAACTGAAATAAGTCACACAGAAAAAGAAACATCATAAGATATCACTAATACACGGAATGTAAACTTGGCTACACAGGAACTGCATTCCAAAACAGAACAGGGTCTCAAATTTAGAAAACCAACTTAGGCTTGCTTAAGGGGAAAGGTGAGTTGGGGTGCTGCATAAAACCAGAGATTGAAATGAGCACAGATAAAGTTCCTTAAGCCAAATATGGAATAGACAAGAGCTACTCCTTGCTCAACGAAATGGACTCAACACCGCATATTAAACGCCTAAGAATGTACCTGACTAGTAAGTATCTTAAAACCTATGGATTGCTATGTCTCCGAAACAGAATCAAGCATGTGTACAGGGGCATAAACGCAGCAGTGATAGGATTGGAGAGGTTCGGTGAGCAAATGAAGACCCTTTGAAGTCATATTGCATGGTACCCATTCCACGGGTTTCAACTACCCAGGTTTTAGGTATTCTTCCTTCAGCTAAAACATGCATGTGGAACCCAAGTATGATCAACCATGTGAACGGGAGACGTGTTCAAATATGTCTCAGTTTTCCTCCCCTGGTACTCGGGTGCAACATTCCAGACGCTTTACTAACACTCTCCCCACTTGGAAAGTCAGCGCCTTTAACCTCCTGTTTGGCCCAGTTTGCAATTTCTGCGGAAGATGAACAGGAATAGCGAGAACCAATGAGAGGCTAGCTGGAGGTGTCTGGACGGGCAAATTTAACTCTCATTTCCCACCAGGAAGAGGAAATAACCAAAGGCTCAGCGTGCCGTGCCGGAACCAGATTAGGGCCTGAAGCCATCCTGCGGTGTTGCGGCCAGCTCAAAAGAAAGCGAGTTGAAGAAAGGAGCTCAGGGGCACTGTAATTCACAAACCTGCAGAGTTATAAATGACAGCTATCGTCCAAAAATAGACTGAAGTAAGGCTGCCAAGAGGACTTGAAAGCGGGGCAGAATTGCAGGAAACCGATTTCAGGAGGTAGACAGGAATTGCATTGAAAGCATAGGAAAAGAGGCAGAACGTCCACAATGATGCACTTGGCCAAAAAGGGCGTATGCGTTTTTTCCTGAATATATTCAGGAAAAAACGCATACGCCCTTTTTGGCCAACCAAGCAAGCTTGCAAAGGAAATCTGCACTACAATGAAGTCTCACTTCCCCCCGGTCAAAAGGGCCATCTGAAAAAAGTGTAAAATCCAGAAAGGCAGGACAGGCCATGGAGAACTGGGAGCCTTGTTATGCTGATGGGCGGGATGTAAATTGCCAACAACCACTCGGGAGAAGTGTATGGTGTTTCCTGAAACATCTAAAAAACAAAGCAACAGAGCCTAGGGCACTTCCACTTATGGTCCTATAGCTTAGGGAAATTAAATTCAAAAAGACACAGCCACCCCAAAGTTTGGAACGGCTCTGTTTACAAGAACCTCGTTTACAGTACAAGTTCAACATCGCAGAAAGTGAAAAATGGATAAAGAACTTGTGGTACTTACGTATAATGCAGTATCACTCAGCAATGAAATCTATGTCATCAGGCCCGTAGCAGCATAATGAGTGGATTCAGGTACGATGATTCTAACTGAAATAAGTCACACAGAAAAAGAAACATCATAAGATATCAGTAATACACGGAATGTAAACTTGGCTACACAGGAACTGAATTACAGAACAGAACAGGGTCTCAAGTTTAGAAAACCAACTTATGCTTGCTTAAGGGGAAAGGTGAGTTGGGGTGCTGCATAAAACCAGAGATTGAAATGAGCACAGATAAAGTTCCTTAAGCCAAATATGGAATAGACAAGAGCTACTCCTTGCTCAACGAAATGGACTCAACACCGCATATTAAATGCCTAAGAATGTACCTGACTAGTAAGTATCTTAAAACCTATGGATTGCTATGTCTCCGAAAGAGAATCAAGCATGTGTACAGGGGCATAAACGCAGCAGTGATAGGATTGGAGAGGTTCGGTGAGCAAATGAAGACCCTTTGAAGTCATATTGCATGGTACCCATTCCACGGGTTTCAACTACCCAGGTTTAAGGTATTCTTCCTTCAGCTAAAACATGCATGTGGGACCTAGAGTATGATCAACCATGTGATCGGGAGACGTGTTCAAATATGTCTCAGTTTTCCTCCCCTGGTACTCGGGTGCAACATTCCAGACGCTTTACTGACACTCTCCCCACTTGGAGAGTCAGTCCCTTTAACCTCCTGTTTGGCCCAGTTTGCAATTTCTGTGGAAGATTAACAGGAATAGCGAGATCCAATGAGAGACTAGCTGGAGGTGTCTGGATGGGCAAATTTAACTCTCATTTCCCACCAGGAAGAGGAATTAACCAAAGGCTCAGCGTGCCGTGCCAGAACCAGATTAGGGCCTGAAGACATCCTGCGGTGTTGCGGCCAGGTCACAAGAAAGCGAGTTGAAGAAAGGAGCTCAGGGGCACTGTAATTCACAAACCTGCAGAGTTATAAATGACAGCTATCGTCCAAAAATAGACTGAAGTAAGGCTGCCAAGAGGACTTGAAAGCGGGGCAGAATTGCAGGAAACCGATTTCAGGAGGTAGACTGGAATTGCATTGAAAGCATAGGAAAAGAGGCAGAACGTCCACAATGATGCACTTGGCCAAAAAGGGCGTATGCGTTTTTTCCTGAATATATTCAGGAAAAAACGCATACGCCCTTTTTGGCCAACCAAGCAAGCTTGCAAAGGAAATCTGCACTACAATGAAGTCTCACTTCCCCCCGGTCAAAAGGGCCATCTCAAAAAAGTGTAAAATCCAGAAAGGCAGGACAGGCCATGGAGAACTGGGAGCCTTGTTATGCTGATGGGCGGGATGTAAATTGCCAAAACCACTCGGGAGAAGTGTATGGTGTTTCCTGAAACATCTAAAAAACAAAGCAACAGAGCCTAGGGCACTTCCACTTATGGTCCAATAGCTTAGGGAATTTAAAATCAAAAAGACACAGCCACCCCAAAGTTTGGAAGGGCTCTGTTTACAAGAACCTCATTTACAGTACAAGTTCAACATCGCAGAAATTGAAAAATGGATAAAGAAGTTGTGGTATTTACTTACAAAGCAATATCACTCAGCAATGAAATCTGTGTCATCAGGCCCTTAGCAGCACAATGAGTGGATTCAGGTATGATGATTCTAACTGAAATAAGTCACACAGAAAAAGAAACATCATAAGATATCAGTAATACACGGAATGGAAACTTGGCTACACAGGAACTGAATTACAGAACAGAACAGGGTCTCAAATTTAGAAAACCAACTTATGCTTGCTTAAGGGGAAAGGTGAGTTGGGGTGCTGCATAAAACCAGAGATTGAAATGAACACAGATAAGGTTCCTTAAGCCAAATATGGAATAGACAAGAGCTACTCCTTGCTCAACGAAATGGACTCAACACCGCATATTAAACGCCTAAGAATGTACCTGACTAGTAAGTATCTTAAAACCTATGGATTGCTATGTCTCCGAAACAGAATCAAGCATGTGTACAGGGGCATAAACGCAGCAGTGATAGGATTGGAGAGGTTCGGTGAGCAAATGAAGACCCTTTGAAGTCATATTGCATGGTACCCATTCCACGGGTTTCAACTACCCAGGTTTTAGGTATTCTTCCTTCAGCTAAAACATGCATGTGGAACCCAAGTATGATCAACCATGTGAACGGGAGACGTGTTCAAATATGTCTCAGTTTTCCTCCCCTGGTACTCGGGTGCAACATTCCAGACGTTTTACTAACACTCTCCCCACTTGGAAAGTCAGCGCCTTTAACCTCCTGTTTGGCCCAGTTTGCAATTTCTGCGGAAGATGAACAGGAATAGCGAGAACCAATGAGAGGCTAGCTGGAGGTGTCTGGACGGGCAAATTTAACTCTCATTTCCCACCAGGAAGAGGAAATAACCAAAGGCTCAGCGTGCCGTGCCGGAACCAGATTAGGGCCTGAAGCCATCCTGCGGTGTTGCGGCCAGGTCACAAGAAAGCGAGTTGAAGAAAGGAGCTCAGGGGCACTGTAATTCACAAACCTGCAGAGTTATAAATGACAGCTATCGTCCAAAAATAGACTGAAGTAAGGCTGCCAAGAGGACTTGAAAGCGGGGCAGAATTGCAGGAAACCGATTTCAGGAGGTAGACAGGAATTGCATTGAAAGCATAGGAAAAGAGGCAGAACGTCCACAATGATGCACTTGGCCAAAAAGGGCGTATGCGTTTTTTCCTGAATATATTCAGGAAAAAACGCATACGCCCTTTTTGGCCAACCAAGCAAGCTTGCAAAGGAAATCTGCACTACAATGAAGTCTCACTTCCCCCCGGTCAAAAGGGCCATCTGAAAAAAGTGTAAAATCCAGAAAGGCAGGACAGGCCATGGAGAACTGGGAGCCTTGTTATGCTGATGGGCGGGATGTAAATTGCCAACAACCACTCGGGAGAAGTGTATGGTGTTTCCTGAAACATCTAAAAAACAAAGCAACAGAGCCTAGGGCACTTCCACTTATGGTCCTATAGCTTAGGGAAATTAAATTCAAAAAGACACAGCCACCCCAAAGTTTGGAACGGCTCTGTTTACAAGAACCTCGTTTACAGTACAAGTTCAACATCGCAGAAAGTGAAAAATGGATAAAGAACTTGTGGTACTTACGTACAATGCAGTATCACTCAGCAATGAAATCTATGTCATCAGGCCCGTAGCAGCATAATGAGTGGATTCAGGTACGATGATTCTAACTGAAATAAGTCACACAGAAAAAGAAACATCATAAGATATCAGTAATACACGGAATGTAAACTTGGCTACACAGGAACTGAATTACAGAACAGAACAGGGTCTCAAATTTAGAAAACCAACTTATGCTTGCTTAAGGGGAAAGGTGAGTTGGGGTGCTGCATAAAACCAGAGATTGAAATGAGCACAGATAAAGTTCCTTAAGCCAAATATGGAATAGACAAGAGCTACTCCTTGCTCAACGAAATGGACTCAACACCGCATATTAAATGCCTAAGAATGTACCTGACTAGTAAGTATCTTAAAACCTATGGATTGCTATGTCTCCGAAAGAGAATCAAGCATGTGTACAGGGGCATAAACGCAGCAGTGATAGGATTGGAGAGGTTCGGTGAGCAAATGAAGACCCTTTGAAGTCATATTGCATGGTACCCATTCCACGGGTTTCAACTACCCAGGTTTAAGGTATTCTTCCTTCAGCTAAAACATGCATGTGGGACCTAGAGTATGATCAACCATGTGATCGGGAGACGTGTTCAAATATGTCTCAGTTTTCCTCCCCTGGTACTCGGGTGCAACATTCCAGACGCTTTACTGACACTCTCCCCACTTGGAGAGTCAGTCCCTTTAACCTCCTGTTTGGCCCAGTTTGCAATTTCTGTGGAAGATTAACAGGAATAGCGAGAACCAATTAGAGACTAGCTGGAGGTGTCTGGATGGGCAAATTTAACTCTCATTTCCCACCAGGAAGAGGAATTAACCAAAGGCTCAGCGTGCCGTGCCAGAACCAGATTAGGGCCTGAAGACATCCTGCGGTGTTGCGGCCAGGTCACAAGAAAGCGAGTTGAAGAAAGGAGCTCAGGGGCACTGTAATTCACAAACCTGCAGAGTTATAAATGACAGCTATTGTCCAAAAATATACTGAAGTAAGGCTGCCAAGAGGACTTGAAAGCGGGGCAGAATTGCAGGAAACCGATTTCAGGAGGTAGACTGGAATTGCATTGAAAGCATAGGAAAAGAGGCAGAACGTCCACAATGATGCACTTGGCCAAAAAGGGCGTATGCGTTTTTTCCTGAATATATTCAGGAAAAAACGCATACGCCCTTTTTGGCCAACCAAGCAAGCTTGCAAAGGAAATCTGCACTACAATGAAGTCTCACTTCCCCCCGGTCAAAAGGGCCATCTGAAAAAAGTGTAAAATCCAGAAAGGCAGGACAGGCCATGGAGAACTGGGAGCCTTGTTATGCTGATGGGCGGGATGTAAATTGCCAACAGACACTCCGGAGAAGTGTATGGTGTTTCCTGAAACATCTAAAAAACAAAGCAACAGAGCCTAGGGCACTTCCACTTATGGTCCTATAGCTTAGGGAATTTAAAATCAAAAAGACACAGCCACCCCAAAGTTTGGAATGGCTCTGTTTACAAGAACCTCGTTTACAGTACAAGTTCAACATCGCAGAAATTGAAAAATGGATAAAGAAGTTGTGGTATTTACTTACAAAGCAATATCACTCAGCAATGAAATCTGTGTCATCAGGCCCTTAGCAGCACAATGAGTGGATTCAGGTATGATGATTCTAACTGAAATAAGTCACACAGAAAAAGAAACATCATAAGATATCAGTAATACACGGAATGTAAACTTGGCTACACAGGAACTGTATTACAGAACAGAACAGGGTCTCAAATTTAGAAAACCAACTTATGCTTGCTTAAGGGGAAACGTGAGTTGGGGTGCTGCATAAAACCAGAGATTGAAATGAGCACAGATAAAGTTCCTTAAGCCAAATATGGAATAGACAAGAGCTACTCCTTGCTCAATGAAATGGACTCAATACCGCATATTAAACGCCTAAGAATGTACCTGACTAGTAAGTATCTTAAAACCTATGGATTGCTATGTCTCCGAAACAGAATCAAGCATGTGTACAGGGGCATAAACGCAGCAGTGATAGGATTGGAGAGGTTCGGTGAGCAAATGAAAACCCTTTGAAGTCATATTGCATGGTACCCATTCCACGGGTTTCAACTACCCAGGTTTTAGGTATTCTTCCTTCAGCTAAAACATGCATGTGGAACCCAAGTATGATCAACCATGTGAACGGGAGACGTGTTCAAATATGTCTCAGTTTTCCTCCCCTGGTACTCGGGTGCAACATTCCAGACGCTTTACTAACACTCTCCCGACTTGGAGAGTCAGTCCCTTTAACCTCCTGTTTGGCCCAGTTTGCAATTTCTGCGGAAGATGAACAGGAATAGCGAGAACCAATGACAGACTAGCTGGAGGTGTCTGGACGGGCAAATTTAACTCTCATTTCCCACCAGGAAGAGGAATTAACCAAAGGCTCAGCGTGCCGTGCCGGAACCAGATTAGGGCCTGAAGCCATCCTGCGGTGTTGCGGCCAGCTCACGAGAAAGCGAATTCTAGAAAGGAGCTCAGGGGCACTGTAATTCACAAACCTGCAGAGTTATAAATGACAGCTATCGTCCAAAAATATACTGAAGTAAGGCTGCCAAGAGGACTTGAAAGCGGGGCAGAATTGCAGGAAACCGATTTCAGGAGGTAGACTGAAATTGCATTGAAAGCATAGGAAAAGAGGCAGAACGTCCACAATGATGCACTTGGCCAAAAAGGGCGTATGCGTTTTTTCCTGAATATATTCAGGAAAAAACGCATACGCCCTTTTTGGCCAACCAAGCAAGCTTGCAAAGGAAATCTGCACTACAATGAAGTCTCACTTCCACCTGGTCAAAAGGGCCATCTGAAAAAAGTGTAAAATCCAGAAAGGCAGGACAGGCCATGGAGAACTGGGAGCCTTGTTATGCTGATGGGCGGGATGTAAATTGCCAACAGCCACTCTGGAGAAGTGTATGGTGTTTCCTGAAACATCTAAAACACAAAGCAACAGAGCCTAGGGCACTTCCACTTATGGTCCTATAGCTTAGGGAAATTAAAATCAAAAAGACACAGCCACCCCAAAGTTTGGGACGCCTCCGTTTACAAGAACCTCGTTTACCGTACAAGTTCAATATCACAGAAAGTGAAAAATGGATAAAGAACTTGAGGTACTTACGTACAATGCAGTATCACTCAGCAATGAAATCTATGTCATCAGGCCCTTAGCAGCATAATGAGTGGATTCAGGTACGATGACTCTAACTGAAATAAGTCACACAGAAAAAGAAACATCATAAGATATCACTAATACACGGAATGTAAACTTGGCTACACAGGAACTGCATTCCAAAACAGAACAGGGTCTCAAATTTAGAAAACCAACTTATGCTTGCTTAAGGGGAAAGGTGAGTTGGGGTGCTGCATAAAACCAGAGATTGAAATGAGCACAGATAAAGTTCCTTAAGCCAAATATGGAATAGACAAGAGCTACTCCTTGCTCAACGAAATGGACTCAACACCCCATATTAAACGCCTAAGAATGTACCTGACTAGTAAGTATCTTAAAACCTATGGATTGCTATGTCTCCAAAAGAGAATCAAGCGTGTGTACAGGGGCATAAACACAGCAGTGATAGGATTGGAGAGGTTCGGTGAGCAAATGAAGACCCTTTGAAGTCATATTGCATGGTACCCATTACACGGGTCTCAACTCTCCAGGTTTTAGGTATTCTTCCTTCAGCTAAAACATGCATGTGGAACCCAGAGTATGATCAACCATGTGAACGGGAGACGTGTTCAAATATGTCTCAGTTTTCCTCCCCTGGTACTCGGGTGCAACATTCCAGACGCTCTACTAACACTCTCCCGACTTGGAGAGTCAGTGCCTTTAACCTCCTGTTTGGCCCAGTTTGCAATTTCTGCGGAAGATGAACAGGAATAGCGAGAACCAATGAGAGGCTAGCTGGAGGTGTCTGAACGGGCAAATTTAACTCTCATTTCCCACCAGGAAGAGGAATTAACCAAAGGCTCAGCGTGCCGTGCCAGAACCAGATTAGGGCCTGAAGCCATCCTGCGGTGTTGCGGCCAGGTCACAAGAAAGCGAGTTGAAGAAAGGAGCTCAGGGGCACTGTAATTCACAAACCTGCAGAGTTATAAATGACAGCTATCGTCCAGAAATAGACTGAAGTAAGGCTGCCAAGAGGACTTGAAAGCGGGGCAGCATTGCAGGAAACCGATTTCAGGAGGTAGACTGGAATTGCATTGAAAGCATAGGAAAAGAGGCAGAACGTCCACAATGATGCACTTGGCCAAAAAGGGCGTATGCGTTTTTTCCTGAATATATTCAGGAAAAAACGCATACGCCCTTTTTGGCCAACCAAGCAAGCTTGCAAAGGAAATCTGCACTACAATGAAGTCTCACTTCCCCCCGGTCAAAAGGGCCATCTGAAAAAAGTGTAAAATCCAGAAAGGCAGGACAGGCCATGGAGAACTGGGAGCCTTGTTATGCTGATGGGCGGGATGTAAATTGCCAACAACCACTCGGGAGAAGTGTATGGTGTTTCCTGAAACATCTAAAAAACAAAGCAACAGAGCCTAGGGCACTTCCACTTATGGTCCTATAGCTTAGGGAATTTAAAATCAAAAAGACACAGCCACCCCAAAGTTTGGAAGGGCTCTGTTTACAAGAACCTCGTTTACAGTACAAGTTCAACATCGCAGAAATTGAAAAATGGATAAAGAAGTTGTGGTATTTACTTACAAAGCAATATCACTCAGCAATGAAATCTGTGTCATCAGGCCCTTAGCAGCACAATGAGTGGATTCAGGTATGATGATTCTAACTGAAATAAGTCACACAGAAAAAGAAACATCATAAGATATCACTAATACACGGAATGTAAACTTGGCTACACAGGAACTGCATTCCAAAACAGAACAGGGTCTCAAATTTAGAAAACCAACTTAGGCTTGCTTAAGGGGAAAGGTGAGTTGGGGTGCTGCATAAAACCAGAGATTGAAATGAGCACAGATAAAGTTCCTTAAGCCAAATATGGAATAGACAAGAGCTACTCCTTGCTCAACGAAATGGACTCAACACCGCATATTAAACGCCTAAGAATGTACCTGACTAGTAAGTATCTTAAAACCTATGGATTGCTATGTCTCCGAAACAGAATCAAGCATGTGTACAGGGGCATAAACGCAGCAGTGATAGGATTGGAGAGGTTCGGTGAGCAAATGAAGACCCTTTGAAGTCATATTGCATGGTACCCATTCCACGGGTTTCAACTACCCAGGTTTTAGGTATTCTTCCTTCAGCTAAAACATGCATGTGGAACCCAAGTATGATCAACCATGTGAACGGGAGACGTGTTCAAATATGTCTCAGTTTTCCTCCCCTGGTACTCGGGTGCAACATTCCAGACGCTTTACTAACACTCTCCCCACTTGGAAAGTCAGCGCCTTTAACCTCCTGTTTGGCCCAGTTTGCAATTTCTGCGGAAGATGAACAGGAATAGCGAGAACCAATGAGAGGCTAGCTGGAGGTGTCTGGACGGGCAAATTTAACTCTCATTTCCCACCAGGAAGAGGAAATAACCAAAGGCTCAGCGTGCCGTGCCGGAACCAGATTAGGGCCTGAAGCCATCCTGCGGTGTTGCGGCCAGCTCAAAAGAAAGCGAGTTGAAGAAAGGAGCTCAGGGGCACTGTAATTCACAAACCTGCAGAGTTATAAATGACAGCTATCGTCCAAAAATAGACTGAAGTAAGGCTGCCAAGAGGACTTGAAAGCGGGGCAGAATTGCAGGAAACCGATTTCAGGAGGTAGACAGGAATTGCATTGAAAGCATAGGAAAAGAGGCAGAACGTCCACAATGATGCACTTGGCCAAAAAGGGCGTATGCGTTTTTTCCTGAATATATTCAGGAAAAAACGCATACGCCCTTTTTGGCCAACCAAGCAAGCTTGCAAAGGAAATCTGCACTACAATGAAGTCTCACTTCCCCCCGGTCAAAAGGGCCATCTGAAAAAAGTGTAAAATCCAGAAAGGCAGGACAGGCCATGGAGAACTGGGAGCCTTGTTATGCTGATGGGCGGGATGTAAATTGCCAACAACCACTCGGGAGAAGTGTATGGTGTTTCCTGAAACATCTAAAAAACAAAGCAACAGAGCCTAGGGCACTTCCACTTATGGTCCTATAGCTTAGGGAAATTAAATTCAAAAAGACACAGCCACCCCAAAGTTTGGAACGGCTCTGTTTACAAGAACCTCGTTTACAGTACAAGTTCAACATCGCAGAAAGTGAAAAATGGATAAAGAACTTGTGGTACTTACGTATAATGCAGTATCACTCAGCAATGAAATCTATGTCATCAGGCCCGTAGCAGCATAATGAGTGGATTCAGGTACGATGATTCTAACTGAAATAAGTCACACAGAAAAAGAAACATCATAAGATATCAGTAATACACGGAATGTAAACTTGGCTACACAGGAACTGAATTACAGAACAGAACAGGGTCTCAAGTTTAGAAAACCAACTTATGCTTGCTTAAGGGGAAAGGTGAGTTGGGGTGCTGCATAAAACCAGAGATTGAAATGAGCACAGATAAAGTTCCTTAAGCCAAATATGGAATAGACAAGAGCTACTCCTTGCTCAACGAAATGGACTCAACACCGCATATTAAATGCCTAAGAATGTACCTGACTAGTAAGTATCTTAAAACCTATGGATTGCTATGTCTCCGAAAGAGAATCAAGCATGTGTACAGGGGCATAAACGCAGCAGTGATAGGATTGGAGAGGTTCGGTGAGCAAATGAAGACCCTTTGAAGTCATATTGCATGGTACCCATTCCACGGGTTTCAACTACCCAGGTTTAAGGTATTCTTCCTTCAGCTAAAACATGCATGTGGGACCTAGAGTATGATCAACCATGTGATCGGGAGACGTGTTCAAATATGTCTCAGTTTTCCTCCCCTGGTACTCGGGTGCAACATTCCAGACGCTTTACTGACACTCTCCCCACTTGGAGAGTCAGTCCCTTTAACCTCCTGTTTGGCCCAGTTTGCAATTTCTGTGGAAGATTAACAGGAATAGCGAGAACCAATGAGAGACTAGCTGGAGGTGTCTGGATGGGCAAATTTAACTCTCATTTCCCACCAGGAAGAGGAATTAACCAAAGGCTCAGCGTGCCGTGCCAGAACCAGATTAGGGCCTGAAGACATCCTGCGGTGTTGCGGCCAGGTCACAAGAAAGCGAGTTGAAGAAAGGAGCTCAGGGGCACTGTAATTCACAAACCTGCAGAGTTATAAATGACAGCTATCGTCCAAAAATAGACTGAAGTAAGGCTGCCAAGAGGACTTGAAAGCGGGGCAGAATTGCAGGAAACCGATTTCAGGAGGTAGACTGGAATTGCATTGAAAGCATAGGAAAAGAGGCAGAACGTCCACAATGATGCACTTGGCCAAAAAGGGCGTATGCGTTTTTTCCTGAATATATTCAGGAAAAAACGCATACGCCCTTTTTGGCCAACCAAGCAAGCTTGCAAAGGAAATCTGCACTACAATGAAGTCTCACTTCCCCCCGGTCAAAAGGGCCATCTGAAAAAAGTGTAAAATCCAGAAAGGCAGGACAGGCCATGGAGAACTGGGAGCCTTGTTATGCTGATGGGCGGGATGTAAATTGCCAAAACCACTCGGGAGAAGTGTATGGTGTTTCCTGAAACATCTAAAAAACAAAGCAACAGAGCCTAGGGCACTTCCACTTATGGTCCAATAGCTTAGGGAATTTAAAATCAAAAAGACACAGCCACCCCAAAGTTTGGAAGGGCTCTGTTTACAAGAACCTCGTTTACAGTACAAGTTCAACATCGCAGAAATTGAAAAATGGATAAAGAAGTTGTGGTATTTACTTACAAAGCAATATCACTCAGCAATGAAATCTGTGTCATCAGGCCCTTAGCAGCACAATGAGTGGATTCAGGTATGATGATTCTAACTGAAATAAGTCACACAGAAAAAGAAACATCATAAGATATCAGTAATACACGGAATGGAAACTTGGCTACACAGGAACTGAATTACAGAACAGAACAGGGTCTCAAATTTAGAAAACCAACTTATGCTTGCTTAAGGGGAAAGGTGAGTTGGGGTGCTGCATAAAACCAGAGATTGAAATGAACACAGATAAGGTTCCTTAAGCCAAATATGGAATAGACAAGAGCTACTCCTTGCTCAACGAAATGGACTCAACACCGCATATTAAACGCCTAAGAATGTACCTGACTAGTAAGTATCTTAAAACCTATGGATTGCTATGTCTCCGAAACAGAATCAAGCATGTGTACAGGGGCATAAACGCAGCAGTGATAGGATTGGAGAGGTTCGGTGAGCAAATGAAGACCCTTTGAAGTCATATTGCATGGTACCCATTCCACGGGTTTCAACTACCCAGGTTTTAGGTATTCTTCCTTCAGCTAAAACATGCATGTGGAACCCAAGTATGATCAACCATGTGAACGGGAGACGTGTTCAAATATGTCTCAGTTTTCCTCCCCTGGTACTCGGGTGCAACATTCCAGACGCTTTACTAACACTCTCCCCACTTGGAAAGTCAGCGCCTTTAACCTCCTGTTTGGCCCAGTTTGCAATTTCTGCGGAAGATGAACAGGAATAGCGAGAACCAATGAGAGGCTAGCTGGAGGTGTCTGGACGGGCAAATTTAACTCTCATTTCCCACCAGGAAGAGGAAATAACCAAAGGCTCAGCGTGCCGTGCCGGAACCAGATTAGGGCCTGAAGCCATCCTGCGGTGTTGCGGCCAGCTCAAAAGAAAGCGAGTTGAAGAAAGGAGCTCAGGGGCACTGTAATTCACAAACCTGCAGAGTTATAAATGACAGCTATCGTCCAAAAATAGACTGAAGTAAGGCTGCCAAGAGGACTTGAAAGCGGGGCAGAATTGCAGGAAACCGATTTCAGGAGGTAGACAGGAATTGCATTGAAAGCATAGGAAAAGAGGCAGAACGTCCACAATGATGCACTTGGCCAAAAAGGGCGTATGCGTTTTTTCCTGAATATATTCAGGAAAAAACGCATACGCCCTTTTTGGCCAACCAAGCAAGCTTGCAAAGGAAATCTGCACTACAATGAAGTCTCACTTCCCCCCGGTCAAAAGGGCCATCTGAAAAAAGTGTAAAATCCAGAAAGGCAGGACAGGCCATGGAGAACTGGGAGCCTTGTTATGCTGATGGGCGGGATGTAAATTGCCAACAACCACTCGGGAGAAGTGTATGGTGTTTCCTGAAACATCTAAAAAACAAAGCAACAGAGCCTAGGGCACTTCCACTTATGGTCCTATAGCTTAGGGAATTTAAAATCAAAAAGACACAGCCACCCCAAAGTTTGGAAGGGCTCTGTTTACAAGAACCTCGTTTACAGTACAAGTTCAACATCGCAGAAAGTGAAAAATGGATAAAGAACTTGTGGTACTTACGTACAATGCAGTATCACTCAGCAATGAAATCTATGTCATCAGGCCCGTAGCAGCATAATGAGTGGATTCAGGTACGATGATTCTAACTGAAATAAGTCACACAGAAAAAGAAACATCATAAGATATCAGTAATACACGGAATGGAAACTTGGCTACACAGGAACTGAATTACAGAACAGAACAGGGTCTCAAATTTAGAAAACCAACTTATGCTTGCTTAAGGGGAAAGGTGAGTTGGGGTGCTGCATAAAACCAGAGATTGAAATGAGCACAGATAAAGTTCCTTAAGCCAAATATGGAATAGACAAGAGCTACTCCTTGCTCAACGAAATGGACTCAACACCGCATATTAAATGCCTAAGAATGTACCTGACTAGTAAGTATCTTAAAACCTATGGATTGCTATGTCTCCGAAAGAGAATCAAGCATGTGTACAGGGGCATAAACGCAGCAGTGATAGGATTGGAGAGGTTCGGTGAGCAAATGAAGACCCTTTGAAGTCATATTGCATGGTACCCATTCCACGGGTTTCAACTACCCAGGTTTAAGGTATTCTTCCTTCAGCTAAAACATGCATGTGGGACCTAGAGTATGATCAACCATGTGATCGGGAGACGTGTTCAAATATGTCTCAGTTTTCCTCCCCTGGTACTCGGGTGCAACATTCCAGACGCTTTACTGACACTCTCCCCACTTGGAGAGTCAGTCCCTTTAACCTCCTGTTTGGCCCAGTTTGCAATTTCTGTGGAAGATTAACAGGAATAGCGAGAACCAATTAGAGACTAGCTGGAGGTGTCTGGATGGGCAAATTTAACTCTCATTTCCCACCAGGAAGAGGAATTAACCAAAGGCTCAGCGTGCCGTGCCAGAACCAGATTAGGGCCTGAAGACATCCTGCGGTGTTGCGGCCAGGTCACAAGAAAGCGAGTTGAAGAAAGGAGCTCAGGGGCACTGTAATTCACAAACCTGCAGAGTTATAAATGACAGCTATTGTCCAAAAATATACTGAAGTAAGGCTGCCAAGAGGACTTGAAAGCGGGGCAGAATTGCAGGAAACCGATTTCAGGAGGTAGACTGGAATTGCATTGAAAGCATAGGAAAAGAGGCAGAACGTCCACAATGATGCACTTGGCCAAAAAGGGCGTATGCGTTTTTTCCTGAATATATTCAGGAAAAAACGCATACGCCCTTTTTGGCCAACCAAGCAAGCTTGCAAAGGAAATCTGCACTACAATGAAGTCTCACTTCCCCCCGGTCAAAAGGGCCATCTGAAAAAAGTGTAAAATCCAGAAAGGCAGGACAGGCCATGGAGAACTGGGAGCCTTGTTATGCTGATGGGCGGGATGTAAATTGCCAACAGACACTCCGGAGAAGTGTATGGTGTTTCCTGAAACATCTAAAAAACAAAGCAACAGAGCCTAGGGCACTTCCACTTATGGTCCTATAGCTTAGGGAATTTAAAATCAAAAAGACACAGCCACCCCAAAGTTTGGAATGGCTCTGTTTACAAGAACCTCGTTTACAGTACAAGTTCAACATCGCAGAAATTGAAAAATGGATAAAGAAGTTGTGGTATTTACTTACAAAGCAATATCACTCAGCAATGAAATCTGTGTCATCAGGCCCTTAGCAGC
The DNA here is from genome assembly GCF_949987515.2 of Delphinus delphis. NCBI lineage: Eukaryota > Metazoa > Chordata > Mammalia > Artiodactyla > Delphinidae > Delphinus > Delphinus delphis. The sequence goes on from NW_027192711.1 coordinate 656,773, forward strand.
ACAATGAGTGGATTCAGGTATGATGATTCTAACTGAAATAAGTCACACAGAAAAAGAAACATCATAAGATATCAGTAATACACGGAATGTAAACTTGGCTACACAGGAACTGTATTACAGAACAGAACAGGGTCTCAAATTTAGAAAACCAACTTATGCTTGCTTAAGGGGAAACGTGAGTTGGGGTGCTGCATAAAACCAGAGATTGAAATGAGCACAGATAAAGTTCCTTAAGCCAAATATGGAATAGACAAGAGCTACTCCTTGCTCAATGAAATGGACTCAATACCGCATATTAAACGCCTAAGAATGTACCTGACTAGTAAGTATCTTAAAACCTATGGATTGCTATGTCTCCGAAACAGAATCAAGCATGTGTACAGGGGCATAAACGCAGCAGTGATAGGATTGGAGAGGTTCGGTGAGCAAATGAAAACCCTTTGAAGTCATATTGCATGGTACCCATTCCACGGGTTTCAACTACCCAGGTTTTAGGTATTCTTCCTTCAGCTAAAACATGCATGTGGAACCCAAGTATGATCAACCATGTGAACGGGAGACGTGTTCAAATATGTCTCAGTTTTCCTCCCCTGGTACTCGGGTGCAACATTCCAGACGCTTTACTAACACTCTCCCGACTTGGAGAGTCAGTCCCTTTAACCTCCTGTTTGGCCCAGTTTGCAATTTCTGCGGAAGATGAACAGGAATAGCGAGAACCAATGACAGACTAGCTGGAGGTGTCTGGACGGGCAAATTTAACTCTCATTTCCCACCAGGAAGAGGAATTAACCAAAGGCTCAGCGTGCCGTGCCGGAACCAGATTAGGGCCTGAAGCCATCCTGCGGTGTTGCGGCCAGCTCACGAGAAAGCGAATTCTAGAAAGGAGCTCAGGGGCACTGTAATTCACAAACCTGCAGAGTTATAAATGACAGCTATCGTCCAAAAATATACTGAAGTAAGGCTGCCAAGAGGACTTGAAAGCGGGGCAGAATTGCAGGAAACCGATTTCAGGAGGTAGACTGAAATTGCATTGAAAGCATAGGAAAAGAGGCAGAACGTCCACAATGATGCACTTGGCCAAAAAGGGCGTATGCGTTTTTTCCTGAATATATTCAGGAAAAAACGCATACGCCCTTTTTGGCCAACCAAGCAAGCTTGCAAAGGAAATCTGCACTACAATGAAGTCTCACTTCCACCTGGTCAAAAGGGCCATCTGAAAAAAGTGTAAAATCCAGAAAGGCAGGACAGGCCATGGAGAACTGGGAGCCTTGTTATGCTGATGGGCGGGATGTAAATTGCCAACAGCCACTCTGGAGAAGTGTATGGTGTTTCCTGAAACATCTAAAAAACAAAGCAACAGAGCCTAGGGCACTTCCACTTATGGTCCTATAGCTTAGGGAAATTAAAATCAAAAAGACACAGCCACCCCAAAGTTTGGGACGCCTCCGTTTACAAGAACCTCGTTTACCGTACAAGTTCAATATCACAGAAAGTGAAAAATGGATAAAGAACTTGTGGTACTTACGTACAATGCAGTATCACTCAGCAATGAAATCTATGTCATCAGGCCCTTAGCAGCATAATGAGTGGATTCAGGTACGATGATTCTAACTGAAATAAGTCACACAGAAAAAGAAACATCATAAGATATCACTAATACACGGAATGTAAACTTGGCTACACAGGAACTGCATTCCAAAATAGAACAGGGTCTCAAATTTAGAAAACCAACTTATGCTTGCTTAAGGGGAAAGGTGAGTTGGGGTGCTGCATAAAACCAGAGATTGAAATGAGCACAGATAAAGTTACTTAAGCCAAATATGGAATAGACAAGAGCTACTCCTTGCTCAACGAAATGGACTCAACACCCCATATTAAACGCCTAAGAATGTACCTGACTAGTAAGTATCTTAAAACCTATGGATTGCTATATCTCCAAAAGAGAATCAAGCATGTGTACAGGGGCATAAACGCAGCAGTGATAGGATTGGAGAGGTTCGGTGAGCAAATGAAGACCCTTTGAAGTCATATTGCATGGTACCCATTCCACGGGTTTCAACTACCCAGGTTTTAGGTATTCTTCCTTCAGCTAAAACATGCATGTGGGACCTAGAGTATGATCAACCATGTGAACGGGAGACGTGTTCAAATATGTCTCAGTTTTCCTCCCCTGGTACTCGGGTGCAACATTCCAGACGCTTTACTAACACTCTCCCCACTTGGAAAGTCAGCGCCTTTAACCTCCTGTTTGGCTCAGTTTGCAATTTCTGCGGAAGATGAACAGGAATAGCGAGAACCAATGAGAGGCTAGCTGGAGGTGTCTGGACGGGCAAATTTAACTCTCATTTCCCACCAGGAAGAGGAAATAACCAAAGGCTCAGCGTGCCGTGCCGGAACCAGATTAGGGCCTGAAGCCATCCTGCGGTGTTGCGGCCAGCTCAAAAGAAAGCGAGTTGAAGAAAGGAGCTCAGGGGCACTGTAATTCACAAACCTGCAGAGTTATAAATGACAGCTATCGTCCAAAAATAGACTGAAGTAAGGCTGCCAAGAGGACTTGAAAGCGGGGCAGAATTGCAGGAAACCGATTTCAGGAGGTAGACTGGAATTGCATTGAAAGCATAGGAAAAGAGGCAGAACGTCCACAATGATGCACTTGGCGAAAAAGGGCGTATGCGTTTTTTCCTGAATATATTCAGGAAAAAACGCATACGCCCTTTTTGGCCAACCAAGCAAGCTTGCAAAGGAAATCTGCACTACAATGAAGTCTCACTTCCCCCCGGTCAAAAGGGCCATCTGAAAAAAGTGTAAAATCCAGAAAGGCAGGACAGGCCATGGAGAACTGGGAGCCTTGTTATGCTGATGGGCGGGATGTAAATTGCCAACAACCACTCGGGAGAAGTGTATGGTGTTTCCTGAAACATCTAAAAAACAAAGCAACAGAGCCTAGGGCACTTCCACTTATGGTCCTATAGCTTAGGGAAATTAAATTCAAAAAGACACAGCCACCCCAAAGTTTGGAAGGGCTCTGTTTACAAGAACCTCGTTTACAGTACAAGTTCAACATCGCAGAAAGTGAAAAATGGATAAAGAACTTGTGGTACTTACGTACAATGCAGTATCACTCAGCAATGAAATCTATGTCATCAGGCCCGTAGCAGCATAATGAGTGGATTCAGGTACGATGATTCTAACTGAAATAAGTCACACAGAAAAAGAAACATCATAAGATATCACTAATACACGGAATGTAAACTTGGCTACACAGGAACTGAATTACAGAACAGAACAGGGTCTCAAATTTAGAAAACCAACTTATGCTTGCTTAAGGGTAAAGGTGAGTTGGGGTGCTGCATAAAACCAGAGATTGAAATGAGCACAGATAAAGTTCCTTAAGCCAAATATGGAATAGACAAGAGCTACTCCTTGCTCAACGAAATGGACTCAACACCGCATATTAAATGCCTAAGAATGTACCTGACTAGTAAGTATCTTAAAACCTATGGATTGCTATGTCTCCAAAAGAGAATCAAGCATGTGTACAGGGGCATAAACGCAGCAGTGATAGGATTGGAGAGGTTCGGTGAGCAAATGAAGACCCTTTGAAGTCATATTGCATGGTACCCATTCCACGGGTTTCAACTACCCAGGTTTTAGGTATTCTTCCTTCAGCTAAAACATGCATGTGGGACCTAGAGTATGATCAACCATGTGAACGGGAGACGTGTTCAAATATGTCTCAGTTTTCCTCCCCTGGTACTCGGGTGCAACATTCCAGACGCTTTACTAACACTCTCCCCACTTGGAAAGTCAGCGCCTTTAACCTCCTGTTTGGCCCAGTTTGCAATTTCTGTGGAAGATGAACAGGAATAGCGAGAACCAATGAGAGGCTAGCTGGAGGTGTCTGGACGGGCAAATTTAACTCTCATTTCCCACCAGGAAGAGGAAATAACCAAAGGCTCAGCGTGCCGTGCCGGAACCAGATTAGGGCCTGAAGACATCCTGCGGTGTTGCGGCCAGGTCACAAGAAAGCGAGTTGAAGAAAGGAGCTCAGGGGCACTGTAATTCACAAACCTGCAGAGTTATAAATGACAGCTATCGTCCAAAAATAGACTGAAGTAAGGCTGCCAAGAGGACTTGAAAGCGGGGCAGAATTGCAGGAAACCGATTTCAGGAGGTAGACTGGAATTGCATTGAAAGCATAGGAAAAGAGGCAGAACGTCCACAATGATGCACTTGGCCAAACAGGGCGTATGCGTTTTTTCCTGAATATATTCAGGAAAAAACGCATACGCCCTTTTTGGCCAACCAAGCAAGCTTGCAAAGGAAATCTGCACTACAATGAAGTCTCACTTCCCCCCGGTCAAAAGGGCCATCTGAAAAAAGTGTAAAATCCAGAAAGGCAGGACAGGCCATGGAGAACTGGGAGCCTTGTTATGCTGATGGGCGGGATGTAAATTGCCAACAACCACTCGGGAGAAGTGTATGGTGTTTCCTGAAACATCTAAAAAACAAAGCAACAGAGCCTAGGGCACTTCCACTTATGGTCCTATAGCTTAGGGAAATTAAATTCAAAAAGACACAGCCACCCCAAAGTTTGGAACAGCTCTGTTTACAAGAACCTCGTTTACAGTACAAGTTCAACATCGCAGAAAGTGAAAAACGGATAAAGAACTTGTGGTACTTACGTACAATGCAGTATCACTCAGCAGTGAAATCTATGTCATCAGGCCCGTAGCAGCATAATGAGTGGATCCAGGTAAGATGATTCTAACTGAAATAAGTCACACAGAAAAAGAAACATCATAAGATATCACTAATACACGGAATGTAAACTTGGCTACACAGGAACTGAATTACAGAACAGAACAGGGTCTCAAATTTAGAAAACCAACTTATGCTTGCTTAAGGGTAAAGGTGAGTTGGGGTGCTGCATAAAACCAGAGATTGAAATGAGCACAGATAAAGTTCCTTAAGCCAAATATGGAATAGACAAGAGCTACTCCTTGCTCAACGAAATGGACTCAACACCGCATATTAAATGCCTAAGAATGTACCTGACTGGTAAGTATCTTAAAACCTATGGATTGCTATGTCTCCGAAAGAGAATCAAGCATGTGTACAGGGGCATAAACGCAGCAGTGATAGGATTGGAGAGGTTCGGTGAGCAAATGAAGACCCTTTGAAGTCATATTGCATGGTACCCATTCCACGGGTTTCAACTACCCAGGTTTTAGGTATTCTTCCTTCAGCTAAAACATGCATGTGGGACCTAGAGTATGATCAACCATGTGAACGGGAGACGTGTTCAAATATGTCTCAGTTTTCCTCCCCTGGTACTCGGGTGCAACATTCCAGACGCTTTACTAACACTCTCCCCACTTGGAAAGTCAGCGCCTTTAACCTCCTGTTTGGCCCAGTTTGCAATTTCTGTGGAAGATGAACAGGAATAGCGAGAACCAATGAGAGGCTAGCTGGAGGTGTCTGGACGGGCAAATTTAACTCTCATTTCCCACCAGGAAGAGGAAATAACCAAAGGCTCAGCGTGCCGTGCCGGAACCAGATTAGGGCCTGAAGCCATCCTGCGGTGTTGCGGCCAGGTCACAAGAAAGCGAGTTGAAGAAAGGAGCTCAGGGGCACTGTAATTCACAAACCTGCAGAGTTATAAATGACAGCTATCGTCCAAAAATAGACTGAAGTAAGGCTGCCAAGAGGACTTGAAAGCGGGGCAGAATTGCAGGAAACCGATTTCAGGAGGTAGACTGGAATTGCATTGAAAGCATAGGAAAAGAGGCAGAACGTCCACAATGATGCACTTGGCCAAAAAGGGCGTATGCGTTTTTTCCTGAATATATTCAGGAAAAAACGCATACGCCCTTTTTGGCCAACCAAGCAAGCTTGCAAAGGAAATCTGCACTACAATGAAGTCTCACTTCCCCCCGGTCAAAAGGGCCATCTGAAAAAAGTGTAAAATCCAGAAAGGCAGGACAGGCCATGGAGAACTGGGAGCCTTGTTATGCTGATGGGCGGGATGTAAATTGCCAACAACCACTCGGGAGAAGTGTATGGTGTTTCCTGAAACATCTAAAAAACAAAGCAACAGAGCCTAGGGCACTTCCACTTATGGTCCTATAGCTTAGGGAAATTAAATTCAAAAAGACACAGCCACCCCAAAGTTTGGAACGGCTCTGTTTACAAGAACCTCGTTTACAGTACAAGTTCAACATCGCAGAAAGTGAAAAATGGATAAAGAACTTGTGGTACTTACGTACAATGCAGTATCACTCAGCAGAGAAATCTATGTCATCAGGCCCGTAGCAGCATAATGAGTGGATCCAGGTACGATGATTCTAACTGAAATAAGTCACACAGAAAAAGAAACATCATAAGATATCACTAATACACGGAATGTAAACTTGGCTACACAGGAACTGAATTACAGAACAGAACAGGGTCTCAAATTTAGAAAACCAACTTATGCTTGCTTAAGGGTAAAGGTGAGTTGGGGTGCTGCATAAAACCAGAGATTGAAATGAGCACAGATAAAGTTCCTTAAGCCAAATATGGAATAGACAAGAGCTACTCCTTGCTCAACGAAATGGACTCAACACCGCATATTAAATGCCTAAGAATGTACCTGACTAGTAAGTATCTTAAAACCTATGGATTGCTATGTCTCCGAAAGAGAATCAAGCATGTGTACAGGGGCATAAACGCAGCAGTGATAGGATTGGAGAGGTTCGGTGAGCAAATGAAGACCCTTTGAAGTCATATTGCATGGTACCCATTCCACGGGTTTCAACTACCCAGGTTTAAGGTATTCTTCCTTCAGCTAAAACATGCATGTGGAACCTAGAGTATGATCAACCATGTGATCGGGAGACGTGTTCAAATATGTCTCAGTTTTCGTACCCTGGTACTCGGGTGCAACATTCCAGACGCTTTACTAACACTCTCCCCACTTGGAGAGTCAGTCCCTTTAACCTCCTGTTTGGCCCAGCTTGCAATTTCTGCGGAAGATGAACAGGAATAGCGAGAACCAATGAGAGGCTAGCTGGAGGTGTCTGGACGGGCAAATTTAACTCTCATTTCCCACCAGGAAGAGGAAATAACCAAAGGCTCAGCGTGCCATGCCGGAACCAGATTAGGGCCTGAAGACATCCTGCGGTGTTGCGGCCAGGTCACAAGAAAGCGAGTTGAAGAAAGGAGCTCAGGGGCACTGTAATTCACAAACCTGCAGAGTTATAAATGACAGCTATCGTCCAAAAATAGACTGAAGTAAGGCTGCCAAGAGGACTTGAAAGCGGGGCAGAATTGCAGGAAACCGATTTCAGGAGGTAGACTGGAATTGCATTGAAAGCATAGGAAAAGAGGCAGAACGTCCACAATGATGCACTTGGCCAAAAAGGGCGTATGCGTTTTTTCCTGAATATATTCAGGAAAAAACGCATACGCCCTTTTTGGCCAACCAAGCAAGCTTGCAAAGGAAATCTGCACTACAATGAAGTCTCACTTCCCCCCGGTCAAAAGGGCCATCTGAAAAAAGTGTAAAATCCAGAAAGGCAGGACAGGCCATGGAGAACTGGGAGCCTTGTTATGCTGATGGGCGGGATGTAAATTGCCAACAACCACTCGGGAGAAGTGTATGGTGTTTCCTGAAACATCTAAAAAACAAAGCAACAGAGCCTAGGGCACTTCCACTTATGGTCCTATAGCTTAGGGAAATTAAATTCAAAAAGACACAGCCACCCCAAAGTTTGGAACGGCTCTGTTTACAAGAACCTCGTTTACAGTACAAGTTCAACATCGCAGAAAGTGAAAAATGGATAAAGAACTTGTGGTACTTACGTACAATGCAGTATCACTCAGCAGTGAAATCTATGTCATCAGGCCCGTAGCAGCATAATGAGTGGATCCAGGTAAGATGATTCTAACTGAAATAAGTCACACAGAAAAAGAAACATCATAAGATATCACTAATACACGGAATGTAAACTTGGCTACACAGGAACTGAATTACAGAACAGAACAGGGTCTCAAATTTAGAAAACCAACTTATGCTTGCTTAAGGGTAAAGGTGAGTTGGGGTGCTGCATAAAACCAGAGATTGAAATGAGCACAGATAAAGTTCCTTAAGCCAAATATGGAATAGACAAGAGCTACTCCTTGCTCAACGAAATGGACTCAACACCGCATATTAAATGCCTAAGAATGTACCTGACTAGTAAGTATCTTAAAACCTATGGATTGCTATGTCTCAGAAAGAGAATCAAGCATGTGTACAGGGGCATAAACGCAGCAGTGATAGGATTGGAGAGGTTCGGTGAGCAAATGAAGACCCTTTGAAGTCATATTGCATGGTACCCATTCCACGGGTTTCAACTACCCAGGTTTAAGGTATTCTTCCTTCAGCTAAAACATGCATGTGGAACCCAAGTATGATCAACCATGTGAACGGGAGGCGTGTTCAAATATGTCTCAGTTTTCCTCCCCTGGTACTCGGGTGCAACATTCCAGACGCTTTACTAACACTCTCCCCACTTGGAAAGTCAGCGCCTTTAACCTCCTGTTTGTCCCAGTTTGCAATTTCTGCGGAAGATGAACAGGAATAGCGAGAACCAATGAGAGGCTAGCTGGAGGTGTCTGGACGGGCAAATTTAACTCTCATTTCCCACCAGGAAGAGGAAATAACCAAAGGCTCAGCGTGCCGTGCCGGAACCAGATTAGGGCCTGAAGCCATCCTGCGGTGTTGCGGCCAGCTCAAAAGAAAGCGAGTTGAAGAAAGGAGCTCAGGGGCACTGTAATTCACAAACCTGCAGAGTTATAAATGACAGCTATCGTCCAAAAATAGACTGAAGTAAGGCTGCCAAGAGGACTTGAAAGCGGGGCAGAATTGCAGGAAACCGATTTCAGGAGGTAGACTGGAATTGCATTGAAAGCATAGGAAAAGAGGCAGAACGTCCACAATGATGCACTTGGCCAAAAAGGGCGTATGCGTTTTTTCCTGAATATATTCAGGAGAAAACGCATACGCCCTTTTTGGCCAACCAAGCAAGCTTGCAAAGGAAATCTGCACTACAATGAAGTCTCACTTCCCCCCGGTCAAAAGGGCCATCTGAAAAAAGTGTAAAATCCAGAAAGGCAGGACAGGCCATGGAGAACTGGGAGCCTTGTTATGCTGATGGGCGGGATGTAAATTGCCAACAACCACTCGGGAGAAGTATATGGTGTTTCCTGAAACATCTAAAAAACAAAGCAACAGAGCCTAGGGCACTTCCACTTATGGTCCTATAGCTTAGGGAAATTAAATTCAAAAAGACACAGCCACCCCAAAGTTTGGAACGGCTCTGTTTACAAGAACCTCGTTTACAGTACAAGTTCAACATCGCAGAAAGTGAAAAATGGATAAAGAACTTGTGGTACTTACGTACAATGCAGTATCACTCAGCAATGAAATCTATGTCATCAGGCCCGTAGCAGCATAATGAGTGGATTCAGGTACGATGATTCTAACTGAAATAAGTCACACAGAAAAAGAAACATCATAAGATATCACTAATACACGGAATGTAAACTTGGCTACACAGGAACTGAATTACAGAACAGAACAGGGTCTCAAATTTAGAAAACCAACTTATGCTTGCTTAAGGGTAAAGGTGAGTTGGGGTGCTGCATAAAACCAGAGATTGAAATGAGCACAGATAAAGTTCCTTAAGCCAAATATGGAATAGACAAGAGCTACTCCTTGCTCAACGAAATGGACTCAACACCGCATATTAAATGCCTAAGAATGTACCTGACTAGTAAGTATCTTAAAACCTATGGATTGCTATGTCTCCGAAAGAGAATCAAGCATGTGTACAGGGGCATAAACGCAGCAGTGATAGGATTGGAGAGGTTCGGTGAGCAAATGAAGACCCTTTGAAGTCATATTGCATGGTACCCATTCCACGGGTTTCAACTACCCAGGTTTTAGGTATTCTTCCTTCAGCTAAAACATGCATGTGGGACCTAGAGTATGATCAACCATGTGAACGGGAGACGTGTTCAAATATGTCTCAGTTTTCCTCCCCTGGTACTCGGGTGCAACATTCCAGACGCTTTACTAACACTCTCCCCACTTGGAAAGTCAGCGCCTTTAACCTCCTGTTTGGCCCAGTTTGCAATTTCTGTGGAAGATGAACAGGAATAGCGAGAACCAATGAGAGGCTAGCTGGAGGTGTCTGGACGGGCAAATTTAACTCTCATTTCCCACCAGGAAGAGGAAATAACCAAAGGCTCAGCGTGCCGTGCCGGAACCAGATTAGGGCCTGAAGACATCCTGCGGTGTTGCGGCCAGGTCACAAGAAAGCGAGTTGAAGAAAGGAGCTCAGGGGCACTGTAATTCACAAACCTGCAGAGTTATAAATGACAGCTATCGTCCAAAAATAGACTGAAGTAAGGCTGCCAAGAGGACTTGAAAGCGGGGCAGAATTGCAGGAAACCGATTTCAGGAGGTAGACTGGAATTGCATTGAAAGCATAGGAAAAGAGGCAGAACGTCCACAATGATGCACTTGGCCAAAAAGGGCGTATGCGTTTTTTCCTGAATATATTCAGGAAAAAACGCATACGCCCTTTTTGGCCAACCAAGCAAGCTTGCAAAGGAAATCTGCACTACAATGAAGTCTCACTTCCCCCCGGTCAAAAGGGCCATCTGAAAAAAGTGTAAAATCCAGAAAGGCAGGACAGGCCATGGAGAACTGGGAGCCTTGTTATGCTGATGGGCGGGATGTAAATTGCCAACAACCACTCGCGAGAAGTGTATGGTGTTTCCTGAAACATCTAAAAAACAAAGCAACAGAGCCTAGGGCACTTCCACTTATGGTCCTATAGCTTAGGGAAATTACATTCAAAAAGACACAGCCACCCCAAAGTTTGGAACGGCTCTGTTTACAAGAACCTCGTTTACAGTACAAGTTCAACATCGCAGAAAGTGAAAAATGGATAAAGAACTTGTGGTACTTACGTACAATGCAGTATCACTCAGCAGAGAAATCTATGTCATCAGGCCCGTAGCAGCATAATGAGTGGATTCAGGTACGATGATTCTAACTGAAATAAGTCACACAGAAAAAGAAACATCATAAGATATCACTAATACACGGAATGTAAACTTGGCTACACAGGAACTGAATTACAGAACAGAACAGGGTCTCAAATTTAGAAAACCAACTTATGCTTGCTTAAGGGTAAAGGTGAGTTGGGGTGCTGCATAAAACCAGAGATTGAAATGAGCACAGATAAAGTTCCTTAAGCCAAATATGGAATAGACAAGAGCTACTCCTTGCTCAACGAAATGGACTCAACACCGCATATTAAATGCCTAAGAATGTACCTGACTAGTAAGTATCTTAAAACCTATGGATTGCTATGTCTCCGAAAGAGAATCAAGCATGTGTACAGGGGCATAAACGCAGCAGTGATAGGATTGGAGAGGTTCGGTGAGCAAATGAAGACCCTTTGAAGTCATATTGCATGGTACCCATTCCACGGGTTTCAACTACCCAGGTTTAAGGTATTCTTCCTTCAGCTAAAACATGCATGTGGAACCTAGAGTATGATCAACCATGTGATCGGGAGACGTGTTCAAATATGTCTCAGTTTTCGTACCCTGGTACTCGGGTGCAACATTCCAGACGCTTTACTAACACTCTCCCCACTTGGAGAGTCAGTCCCTTTAACCTCCTGTTTGGCCCAGCTTGCAATTTCTGCGGAAGATGAACAGGAATAGCGAGAACCAATGAGAGGCTAGCTGGAGGTGTCTGGACGGGCAAATTTAACTCTCATTTCCCACCAGGAAGAGGAAATAACCAAAGGCTCAGCGTGCCATGCCGGAACCAGATTAGGGCCTGAAGACATCCTGCGGTGTTGCGGCCAGGTCACAAGAAAGCGAGTTGAAGAAAGGAGCTCAGGGGCACTGTAATTCACAAACCTGCAGAGTTATAAATGACAGCTATCGTCCAAAAATAGACTGAAGTAAGGCTGCCAAGAGGACTTGAAAGCGGGGCAGAATTGCAGGAAACCGATTTCAGGAGGTAGACTGGAATTGCATTGAAAGCATAGGAAAAGAGGCAGAACGTCCACAATGATGCACTTGGCCAAAAAGGGCGTATGCGTTTTTTCCTGAATATATTCAGGAAAAAACGCATACGCCCTTTTTGGCCAACCAAGCAAGCTTGCAAAGGAAATCTGCACTACAATGAAGTCTCACTTCCCCCCGGTCAAAAGGGCCATCTGAAAAAAGTGTAAAATCCAGAAAGGCAGGACAGGCCATGGAGAACTGGGAGCCTTGTTATGCTGATGGGCGGGATGTAAATTGCCAACAACCACTCGGGAGAAGTGTATGGTGTTTCCTGAAACATCTAAAAAACAAAGCAACAGAGCCTAGGGCACTTCCACTTATGGTCCTATAGCTTAGGGAAATTAAAATCAAAAAGACACAGCCACCCCAAAGTTTGGAACGGCTCTGTTTACAAGAACCTCGTTTACAGTACAAGTTCAACATCGCAGAAAGTGAAAAATGGATAAAGAACTTGTGGTACTTACGTACAATGCAGTATCACTCAGCAATGAAATCTATGTCATCAGGCCCGTAGCAGCATAATGAGTGGATTCAGGTACGATGATTCTAACTGAAATAAGTCACACAGAAAAAGAAACATCATAAGATATCACTAATACACGGAATGTAAACTTGGCTACACAGGAACTGAATTACAGAACAGAACAGGGTCTCAAATTTAGAAAACCAACTTATGCTTGCTTAAGGGTAAAGGTGAGTTGGGGTGCTGCATAAAACCAGAGATTGAAATGAGCACAGATAAAGTTCCTTAAGCCAAATATGGAATAGACAAGAGCTACTCCTTGCTCAACGAAATGGACTCAACACCGCATATTAAATGCCTAAGAATGTACCTGACTAGTAAGTATCTTAAAACCTATGGATTGCTATGTCTCCGAAAGAGAATCAAGCATGTGTACAGGGGCATAAACGCAGCAGTGATAGGATTGGAGAGGTTCGGTGAGCAAATGAAGACCCTTTGAAGTCATATTGCATGGTACCCATTCCACGGGTTTCAACTACCCAGGTTTAAGGTATTCTTCCTTCAGCTAAAACATGCATGTGGAACCTAGAGTATGATCAACCATGTGATCGGGAGACGTGTTCAAATATGTCTCAGTTTTCGTACCCTGGTACTCGGGTGCAACATTCCAGACGCTTTACTAACACTCTCCCCACTTGTAGAGTCAGTCCCTTTAACCTCCTGTTTGGCCCAGCTTGCAATTTCTGCGGAAGATGAACAGGAATAGCGAGAACCAATGAGAGGCTAGCTGGAGGTGTCTGGACGGGCAAATTTAACTCTCATTTCCCACCAGGAAGAGGAAATAACCAAAGGCTCAGCGTGCCATGCCGGAACCAGATTAGGGCCTGAAGCCATCCTGCGGTGTTGCGGCCAGGTCACAAGAAAGCGAGTTGAAGAAAGGAGCTCAGGGGCACTGTAATTCACAAACCTGCAGAGTTATAAATGACAGCTATCGTCCAAAAATAGACTGAAGTAAGGCTGCCAAGAGGACTTGAAAGCGGGGCAGAATTGCAGGAAACCGATTTCAGGAGGTAGACTGGAATTGCATTGAAAGCATAGGGAAAGAGGCAGAACGTCCACAATGATGCACTTGGCCAAAAAGGGCGTATGCGTTTTTTCCTGAATATATTCAGGAAAAAACGCATACGCCCTTTTTGGCCAACCAAGCAAGCTTGCAAAGGAAATCTGCACTACAATGAAGTCTCACTTCCCCCCGGTCAAAAGGGCCATCTGAAAAAAGTGTAAAATCCAGAAAGGCAGGACAGGCCATGGAGAACTGGGAGCCTTGTTATGCTGATGGGCGGGATGTAAATTGCCAACAACCACTCGGGAGAAGTGTATGGTGTTTCCTGAAACATCTAAAAAACAAAGCAACAGAGCCTAGGGCACTTCCACTTATGGTCCTATAGCTTAGGGAAATTAAATTCAAAAAGACACAGCCACCCCAAAGTTTGGAACGGCTCTGTTTACAAGAACCTCGTTTACAGTACAAGTTCAACATCGCAGAAAGTGAAAAATGGATAAAGAACTTGTGGTACTTACGTACAATGCAGTATCACTCAGCAATGAAATCTATGTCATCAGGCCCGTAGCAGCATAATGAGTGGATTCAGGTACGATGATTCTAACTGAAATAAGTCACACAGAAAAAGAAACATCATAAGATATCACTAATACACGGAATGTAAACTTGGCTACACAGGAACTGAATTACAGAACAGAACAGGGTCTCAAATTTAGAAAACCAACTTATGCTTGCTTAAGGGGAAAGGTGAGTTGGGTTGCTGCATAAAACCAGAGATTGAAATAAGCACAGATAAAGTTCCTTAAGCCAAATATGGAATAGACAAGAGCTACTCCTTGCTCAACGAAATGGACTCAACACCGCATATTAAACGCCTAAGAATGTACCTGTCTAGTAAGTATCTTAAAACCTATGGATTGCTATGTCTCCGAAAGAGAATCAAGCATGTGTACAGGGGCATAAACGCAGCAGTGATAGGATTGGAGAGGTTCGTGAGCAAATGAAGTCCCTTTGAAGTCATATTGCATGGTACCCATTACACGGGTCTCAACTCTCCAGGTTTAAGGTATTCTTCCTTCAGCTAAAACATGCATGTGGAACCCAGAGTATGATCAACCGTGTGAACGGGAGACGTGTTCAAATATGTCTCAGTTTTCCTCCCCTGGTACTCGGGTGCAACATTCCAGACGCTTTACTAACACTCTCCCAACTTGGAGAGTCAGTCCCTTTAACCTCCTGTTTGGCCCAGTTTGCAATTTCTGCGGAAGATGAACAGGAATAGCGAGAACCAATGAGAGGCTAGCTGGAGGTGTCTGAACGGGCAAATTTAACTCTCATTTCCCACCAGGAAGAGGAATTAACCAAAGGCTCCGCGTGCCGGGCCGGACCCAGATTAGGGCCTGAAGCCATCCTGCGGTGTTGCGGCCAGGTCACAAGAAAGCGAGTTGAAGAAAGGAGCTCAGGGGCACTGTAATTCACAAACCTGCAGAGTTATAAATGACAGCTATCGTCCAAAAATAGACTGAAGTAAGGCTGCCAAGAGGACTTGAAAGCGGGGCAGAATTGCAGGAAACCGATTTCAGGAGGTAGACTGGAATTGCATTGAAAGCATAGGAAAAGAGGCAGAACGTCCACAATGATGCACTTGGCCAAAAAGGGCGTATGCGTTTTTTCCTGAATATATTCAGGAAAAAACGCATACGCCCTTTTTGGCCAACCAAGCAAGCTTGCAAAGGAAATCTGCACTACAATGAAGTCTCACTTCCCCCCGGTCAAAAGGGCCATCTGAAAAAAGTGTAAAATCCAGAAAGGCAGGACAGGCCATTGAGAACTGGGAACCTTGTTATGCTGATGGGCTGGATGTAAATTGCCAACAGACACTTGGGAGAAGTGTATGGTGTTTCCTGAAACATCTAAAAAACAAAGCAACAGAGCCTAGGGCACTTCCACTTATGGTCCTATAGCTTAGGGAAATTAAAATCAAAAAGACACAGCCACCCCAAAGTTTGGGACGCCTCTGTTTACAAGAACCTCGTTTACAATACAAGTTCAACATCGCAGAAAGTGAAAAATGGATAAAGAAGTTGTGGTATTTACTTACAAAGCAATATCACTCAGCAATGAAATCTGTGTCATCAGGCCCTTAGCAGCACAATGAGTGGATTCAGGTATGATGATTCTAACTGAAGTAAGTCACACAGAAAAAGAAACATCATAAGATATCAGTAATACATGGAATGTAAACTTGGCTACACAGGAACTGAATTACAGAACAGAACAGGGTCTCAAATTTAGAAAACCAACTTATTCTTGCTTAAGGGTAAAGGTGAGTTGGGGTGCTGCATAAAACCAGAGATTGAAATGAGCACAGATAAAGTTCCTTAAGCCAAATATGGAATAGACAAGAGCTACTCCTTGCTCAACGAAATGGACTCAACACCGCATATTAAACGCCTAAGAATGTACCTGACTAGTAAGTATCTTAAAACCTATGGATTGCTATGTCTCCGAAAGAGAATCAAGCATGTGTACAGGGGCATAAACGCAGCAGTGATAGGATTGGAGAGGTTCGGTGAGCAAATGAAGACCCTTTGAAGTCACATTGCATGATACCCATTCCACGGGTTTCAACTACCCAGGTTTTAGGTATTCTTCCTTCAGCTAAAACATGCATGTGGAACCCAGAGTATGATCAACCATGTGAACGGGAGACGTGTTCAAATATGTCTCAGTTTTCCTCCCCTGGTACTCGGGTGCAACATTCCAGACGCTTTACTAACACTCTCCCCACTTGGAGAGTCAACGCCTTTAACCTCCTGTTTGGCCCAGTTTGCAAATTCTGTGGAAGATGAACAGGAATAGCGAGAACCAATGAGAGACTAGCTGGAGGTGTCTGGACGGGCAAATTTAACTCTCATTTCCCACCAGGAAGAGGAAATAACCAAAGGCTCAGCGTGCCGTGCCGGAACCAGATTAGGGCCTGAAGCCATCCTGCGGTGTTGCGGCCAGGTCACAAGAAAGCAAGTTGAAGAAAGGAGCTCAGGGGCACTGTAATTCACAAACCTGCAGAGTTATAAATGACAGCTATCGTCCAAAAATAGACTGAAGTAAGGCTGCCAAGAGGACTTGAAAGCGGGGCAGAATTGCAGGAAATCGATTTCAGGAGGTAGACTGGAATTGCATTGCAAGCATAGGAAAAGAGGCAGAACGTCCACAATGATGCACTTGGCCAAAAAGGGCGTATGCGTTTTTTCCTGAATATATTCAGGAAAAAACGCATACGCCCTTTTTGGCCAACCAAGCAAGCTTGCAAAGGAAATCTGCACTACAATGAAGTCTCACTTCTCCCCGGTCAAAAGGGCCATCTGAAAAAAGTGTAAAATCCAGAAAGGCAGGACAGGCCATGGAGAACTGGGAGCCTTGTTATGCTGATGGGCGGGATGTAAATTGCCAACAACCACTCGGGAGAAGTATATGGTGTTTCCTGAAACATCTAAAAAACAAAGCAACAGAACCTAGGGCACTTCCACTTATGGTCCTATAGCTTAGGGAAATTAAAATCAAAAAGACACAGCCACCCCAAAGTTTGGAAAGGCTCTGTTTACAAGAACCTCGTTTACAGTACAAGTTCAACATCGCAGAAAGTGAAAAATGGATAAAGAAGTTGTGGTATTTACTTACAAAGCAATATCACTCAGCAATGAAATCTGTGTCATCAGGCCCTTAGCAGCACAATGAGTGGATTCAGGTATGATGATTCTAACTGAAATAAGTCACACAGAAAAAGAAACATCATAAGATATCAGTAATACACGGAATGTAAACTTGGCTACACAGGAACTGAATTACAGAACAGAACAGGGTCTCAAATTTAGAAAACCAACTTATGCTTGCTTAAGGGTAAAGGTGAGTTGGGGTGCTACATAAAACCAGAGATTGAAATGAGCACAGATAAAGTTCCTTAAGTCAAATAAGGAATAGACAAGAGCTACTCCTTGCTCAACGAAATGGACTCAACACCGCATATTAAACGCCTAAGAATGTACCTGACTAGTAAGTATCTTAAAACCTATGGATTGCTATGTCTCCGAAAGAGAATCAAGCATGTGTACAGGGGCATAAACGCAGCAGTGATAGGATTGGAGAGGTTCGGTGAGCAAATGAAGACCCTTTGAAGTCACATTGCATGGTACCCATTCCACGGGTTTCAACTACCCAGGTTTTAGGTATTCTTCCTTCAGCTAAAACATGCATGTGGAACCCAGAGTATGATCAACCATGTGATCGGGAGACGTGTTCAAATATGTCTCAGTTTTCCTCCCCTGGTACTCGGGTGCAACATTCCAGACGCTTTACTAACACTCTCCCCACTTGGAGAGTCAGCGCCTTTAACCTCCTGTTTGGCCCAGTTTGCAATTTCTTCGGAAGATGAACAGGATAGCGAGAACCAATGAGAGGCTAGCTGGAGGTGTCTGGACGGGCAAATTTAAGTCTCATTTCCCACCAGGAAGAGGAAATAACCAAAGGCTCAGCGTGCCGTACCGGAACCAGATTAGGGCCTGAAGCCATCCTGCGGTGTTGCGGCCAGCTCACAAGAAAGCGAGTTGAAGAAAGGAGCTCAGGGGCACTGTAATTCACAAACCTGCAGAGTTATAAATGACAGCTATCTTCCAAAAATAGACTGAAGTAAGGCTGCCAAGAGGACTTGAAAGCGGGGCAGAATTGCAGGAAACCGATTTCAGGAGGTAGACTGGAATTG
The DNA here is from genome assembly GCF_949987515.2 of Delphinus delphis. NCBI lineage: Eukaryota > Metazoa > Chordata > Mammalia > Artiodactyla > Delphinidae > Delphinus > Delphinus delphis. The sequence continues at coordinate 675,178 of NW_027192711.1, forward strand.
CATTGAAAGCATAGGAAAAGAGGCAGAACGTCCACAATGATGCACTTGGCCAAAAAGGGCGTATGCGTTTTTTCCTGAATATATTCAGGAAAAAACGCATACGCCCTTTTTGGCCAACCAAGCAAGCTTGCAAAGGAAATCTGCACTACAATGAAGTCTCACTTCCCCCCGGTCAAAAGGGCCATCTGAAAAAAGTGTAAAATCCAGAAAGGCAGGACAGGCCATGGAGAACTGGGAGCCTTGTTATGCTGATGGGCGGGATGTAAATTGCCAACAACCACTCGGGAGAAGTGTATGGTGTTTCCTGAAACATCTAAAAAACAAAGCAACAGAACCTAGGGCACTTCCAATTATGGTCCTATAGCTTAGGGAAATTAAAATCAAAAAGACACAGCCACCCCAAAGTTTGGAACGGCTCTGTTTACAAGAACCTGGTTTACAGTACAAGTTCAACATCGCAGAAAGTGAAAAATGGATAAAGAAGTTGTGGTATTTACTTACAAAGCAATATCACTCAGCAATGAAATCTGTGTCATCAGGCCCTTAGCAGCACAATGAGTGGATTCAGGTATGATGATTCTAACTGAAATAAGTCACACAGAAAAAGAAACATCATAAGATATCAGTAATACACGGAATGTAAACTTGGCTACACAGAAACTGAATTACAGAACAGAACAGGGTCTCAAATTTAGAAAACCAACTTATGCTTGCTTAAGGGTAAAGGTGAGTTGGGGTGCTGCATAAAACCAGAGATTGAAATGAGCACAGATAAAGTTCCTTAAGTCAAATATGGAATAGACAAGAGCTACTCCTTACTCAACGAAATGGACTCAACACCGCATATTAAACGCCTAAAAATGTACCTGACTAATAAGTATCTTAAAACCTATGGATCGCTATGTCTCCGAAAGAGAATCAAGCATGTGTACAGGGGCATAAACGCAGCAGTGATAGGATTGGAGAGGTTCGGTGAGCAAATGAAGACCCTTTGAAGTCATATTGCATCATACCCATTACACGGGTCTTAACTCTCCAGGTTTAAGGTATTCTTCCTTCAGCTAAAAGATGCATGTGGAACCCAAGTATGATCAACCATGTGAACGGGAGACGTGTTCAAATATGTCTCAGTTTTCCTCCCCTGGTACTCGGGTGCAACATTCCAGACGCTTTACTAACACTCTCCCCACTTGGAGAGTCAGCGCCTTTAACCTCCTGTTTGGCCCAGTTTGCAAATTCTGCGGAAGATGAACAGGAATAGCGAGAACCAATGAGACACTAGCTGGAGGTGTCTGGACGGGCAAATTTAACTCTCATTTCCCACCAGGAAGAGGAAATAACCAAAGGCTCAGCGTGCCGTGCCGGAACCAGATTAGGGCCTGAAGCCATCCTGCGGTGTTGCGGCCAGGTCACAAGAAAGCAAGTTGAAGAAAGGAGCTCAGGGGCACTGTAATTCACAAACCTGCAGAGTTATAAATGACAGCTATCGTCCAAAAATAGACTGAAGTAAGGCTGCCAAGAGGACTTGAAAGCGGGGCAGAATTGCAGGAAACCGATTTCAGGAGGTAGACTGGAATTGCATTGAAAGCATAGGAAAAGAGGCAGAACGTCCACAATGATGCACTTGGCCAAAAAGGGCGTATGCGTTTTTTCCTGAATATATTCAGGAAAAAACGCATACGCCCTTTTTGGCCAACCAAGCAAGCTTGCAAAGGAAATCTGCACTACAATGAAGTCTCACTTCCCCCCGGTCAAAAGGGCCATCTGAAAAAAGTGTAAAATCCAGAAAGGCAGGACAGGCCATGGAGAACTGGGAGCCTTGTTATGCTGATGGGCGGGATGTAAATTGCCAACAACCACTCGGGAGAAGTGTATGGTGTTTCCTGAAACATCTAAAAAACAAAGCAACAGAACCTAGGGCACTTCCACTTATGGTCCTATAGCTTAGGGAAATTAAAATCAAAAAGACACAGCCACCCCAAAGTTTGGGACGCCTCTGTTTACAAGAACCTGGTTTACAGTACAAGTTCAACATCGCAGAAAGTGAAAAATGGATAAAGAAGTTGTGGTATTTACTTACAAAGCAATATCACTCAGCAATGAAATCTGTGTCATCAGGCCCTTAGCAGCACAATGAGTGGATTCAGGTATGATGATTCTAACTGAAATAAGTCACACAGAAAAAGAAACATCATAAGATATCAGTAATACACGGAATGTAAACTTGGCTACACAGGAACTGAATTACAGAACAGAACAGGGTCTCAAATTTAGAAAACCAACTTATGCTTGCTTAAGGGGAAAGGTGAGTTGGGGTGCTGCATAAAACCAGAGATTGAAATGAGCACACATAAAGTTCCTTAAGCCAAATATGGAATAGACAAGAGCTACTCCTTGCTCAACGAAATGGACTCAACACCGCATATTAAATGACTAAGAATGTACCTGACTAGTAAGTATCTTAAAACCTATGGATTGCTATGTCTCCGAAAGAGAATCAAGCATGTGTACAGGGGCATAAACGCAGCAGTGATAGGATTGGAGAGGTTTGTGAGCAAATGAAGACCCTTTGAAGTCATATTGCATGGTACCCATTACACGGGTCTCAACTCTCCAGGTTTAAGGTATTCTTCCTTCAGCTAAAACATGCATGTGGAACCCAGAGTATGATCAACCGTGTGAACGGGAGACGTGTTCAAATATGTCTCAGTTTTCCTCCCCTGGTACTCGGGTGCAACATTCCAGACGCTTTACTAACACTCTCCCCACTTGGAGAGTCAGCGCCTTTAACCTCCTGTTTGGCCCAGTTTGAAATTTCTGCGGAAGATGAACAGGAATAGCGAGAACCAATGAGAGACTAGCTGGAGGTGTCTCGACGGGCAAATTTAACTCTCATTTCCCACCAGGAAGAGGAAATAACCAAAGGCTAAGCGTGCCGTGCCGGAACCAGATTAGGGCCTGAAGCCATCCTGCGGTGTTGCGGCCAGCTCACAAGAAAGCGAGTTGAAGAAAGGAGCTCAGGGACACTGTAATTCACAAACCTGCAGAGTTATAAATGACAGCTATCGTCCAAAAATAGACTGAAGTAAGGCTGCCAAGAGGACTTGAAAGCAGGGCAGAATTGCAGGAAACCGATTTCAGGAGGTAGACTGGAATTGCATTGAAAGCATAGGAAAAGAGGCAGAACGTCCACAATGATGCACTTGGCCAAAAAGGGCGTATGCGTTTTTTCCTGAATATATTCAGGAAAAAACGCATACGCCCTTTTTGGCCAACCAAGCAAGCTTGCAAAGGAAATCTGCACTACAATGAAGTCTCACTTCCCCCCGGTCAAAAGGGCCATCTGAAAAAAGTGTAAAATCCAGAAAGGCAGGACAGGCCATGGAGAACTGGGAGCCTTGTTATGCTGATGGGCGGGATGTAAATTGCCAACAGACACTCCGGAGAAGTGTATGGTGTTTCCTGAAACATCTAAAAAACAAAGCAACAGAGCCTAGGGCACTTCCACTTATGGTCCTATAGCTTAGGGAAATTAAAATCAAAAAGACACAGCCACCCCAAAGTTTGGGACGCCTCTGTTTACAAGAACCTCGTTTACCGTACAAGTTCAATATCACAGAAAGTGAAAAATGGATAAAGAACTTGTGGTACTTACGTACAATGCAGTATCACTCGGCAATAAAATCTATGTCATCAGGCCCGTAGCAGCATAATGAGTGGATTCAGGTACGATGATTCTAACTGAAATAAGTCACACAGAAAAAGAAACATCATAAGATATCACTAATACACGGAATGTAAACTTGGCTACACAGGAACTGAATTCCAAAACAGAACAGGGTCTCAAATTTACAAAACCAACTTATGCTTGCTTAAGGGTAAAGGTGAGTTGGGGTGCTGCATAAAACCAGAGATTGAAATGAGCACAGATAAAGTTCCTTAAGCCAAATATGGAATAGACAAGAGCTACTCCTTGCTCAACGAAATGGACTCAACACCCCATATTAAACGCCTAAGAATGTACCTGACTAGAAAGTATCTTAAAACCTATGGATTGCTATGTCTCCAAAAGAAAATCAAGCGTGTGTACAGGGGCATAAACGCAGCAGTGATAGGATTGGAGAGGTTCGGTGATCAAATGAAGACCCTTTGAAGTCATATTGCATGGTACCCATTCCACGGGTCTCAACTCTCCAGGTTTAAGGTATTCTTCCTTCAGCTAAAACATGCATGTGGAACCCAGAGTATGATCAACCGTGTGAACGGGAGACGTGTTCAAATATGTCTCAGTTTTCCTCCCCTGGTACTCGGGTGCAACATTCCAGACGCTTTACTAACACTCTCCCCACTTGAAGAGTCAGCGCCTTTAACCTCCTGTTTGGCCCAGTTTGAAATTTCTGCGGAAGATGAACAGGAATAGCGAGAACCAATGAGAGACTAGCTGGAGGTGTCTGGACGGGCAAATTTAACTCTCATTTCCCACCAGGAAGAGGAAATAACCAAAGGCTAAGCGTGCCGTGCCGGAACCAGATTAGGGCCTGAAGCCATCCTGCGGTGTTGCGGCCAGCTCACAAGAAAGCGAGTTGAAGAAAGGAGCTCAGGGACACTGTAATTCACAAACCTGCAGAGTTATAAATGACAGCTATCGTCCAAAAATAGACTGAAGTAAGGCTGCCAAGAGGACTTGAAAGCAGGGCAGAATTGCAGGAAACCGATTTCAGGAGGTAGACTGGAATTGCATTGAAAGCATAGGAAAAGAGGCAGAACGTCCACAATGATGCACTTGGCCAAAAAGGGCGTATGCGTTTTTTCCTGAATATATTCAGGAAAAAACGCATACGCCCTTTTTGGCCAACCAAGCAAGCTTGCAAAGGAAATCTGCACTACAATGAAGTCTCACTTCCCCCCGGTCAAAAGGGCCATCTGAGAAAAGTGTAAAATCCAGAAAGGCAGGACAGGCCATGGAGAACTGGGAGCCTTGTTATGCTGATGGGCGGGATGTAAATTGCCAACAGACACTCCGGAGAAGTGTATGGTGTTTCCTGAAACATCTAAAAAACAAAGCAACAGAGCCTAGGGCACTTCCACTTATGGTCCTATAGCTTAGGGAAATTAAAATCAAAAAGACACAGCCACCCCAAAGTTTGGGACGCCTCTGTTTACAAGAACCTCGTTTACCGTACAAGTTCAATATCACAGAAAGTGAAAAATGGATAAAGAACTTGTGGTACTTACGTACAATGCAGTATCACTCAGCAATGAAATCTATGTCATCAGGCCCGTAGCAGCATAATGAGTGGATTCAGGTACGATGATTCTAACTGAAATAAGTCACACAGAAAAAGAAACATCATAAGATATCACTAATACACGGAATGTAAACTTGGCTACACAGGAACTGAATTCCAAAACAGAACAGGGTCTCAAATTTACAAAACCAACTTATGCTTGCTTAAGGGTAAAGGTGAGTTGGGGTGCTGCATAAAACCAGAGATTGAAATGAGCACAGATAAAGTTCCTTAAGCCAAATATGGAATAGACAAGAGCTACTCCTTGCTCAACGAAATGGACTCAACACCCCATATTAAACGCCTAAGAATGTACCTGACTAGAAAGTATCTTAAAACCTATGGATTGCTATGTCTCCAAAAGAAAATCAACCGTGTGTACAGGGGCATAAACGCAGCAGTGATAGGATTGGAGAGGTTCGGTGAGCAAATGAAGACCCTTTGAAGTCATATTGCATGGTACCCATTCCACGGGTCTCAACTCTCCAGGTTTAAGGTATTCTTCCTTCAGCTAAAACATGCATGTGGAACCCAGAGTATGATCAACCGTGTGAACGGGAGATGTGTTCAAATATGTCTCAGTTTTCCTCCCCTGGTACTCGGGTGCAACATTCCAGACGCTTTACTAACACTCTCCCCACTTGGAGAGTCAGCGCCTTTAACCTCCTGTTTGGCCCAGTTTGCAATTTCTGCGGAAGATGAACAGGAATAGCGAGAACCAATGAGAGACTAGCTGGAGGTGTCTGGACGGGCAAATTTAACTCTCATTTCCCACCAGGAAGAGGAAATAACCAAAGGCTAAGCGTGCCGTGCCGGAACCAGATTAGGGCCTGAAGCCATCCTGCGGTGTTGCGGCCAGCTCACAAGAAAGCGAGTTGAAGAAAGGAGCTCAGGGACACTGTAATTCACAAACCTGCAGAGTTATAAATGACAGCTATCGTCCAAAAATAGACTGAAGTAAGGCTGCCAAGAGGACTTGAAAGCAGGGCAGAATTGCAGGAAACCGATTTCAGGAGGTAGACTGGAATTGCATTGAAAGCATAGGAAAAGAGGCAGAACGTCCACAATGATGCACTTGGCCAAAAAGGGCGTATGCGTTTTTTCCTGAATATATTCAGGAAAAAACGCATACGCCCTTTTTGGCCAACCAAGCAAGCTTGCAAAGGAAATCTGCACTACAATGAAGTCTCACTTCCCCCCGGTCAAAAGGGCCATCTGAGAAAAGTGTAAAATCCAGAAAGGCAGGACAGGCCATGGAGAACTGGGAGCCTTGTTATGCTGATGGGCGGGATGTAAATTGCCAACAGACACTCCGGAGAAGTGTATGGTGTTTCCTGAAACATCTAAAAAACAAAGCAACAGAGCCTAGGGCACTTCCACTTATGGTCCTATACCTTAGGGAAATTAAAATCAAAAAGACACAGCCACCCCAAAGTTTGGGACGCCTCTGTTTACAAGAACCTCGTTTACCGTACAAGTTCAATATCACAGAAAGTGAAAAATGGATAAAGAACTTGTGGTACTTACGTACAATGCAGTATCACTCAGCAATGAAATCTATGTCATCAGGCCCGTAGCAGCATAATGAGTGGATTCAGGTACGATGATTCTAACTGAAATAAGTCACACAGAAAAAGAAACATCATAAGATATCACTAATACACGAAATGTAAACTTGGCTACACAGGAACTGAATTCCAAAACAGAACAGGGTCTCAAATTTACAAAACCAACTTATGCTTGCTTAAGGGTAAAGGTGAGTTGTGGTGCTGCATAAAACCAGAGATTGAAATGAGCACAGATAAAGTTCCTTAAGCCAAATATGGAATAGACAAGAGCTACTCCTTGCTCAACGAAATGGACTCAACACCCCATATTAAACGCCTAAGAATGTACCTGACTAGTAAGTATCTTAAAACCTATGGATTGCTATGTCTCCAAAAGAGAATCAAGCGTGTGTACAGGGGCATAAACGCAGCAGTGATAGGATTGGAGAGGTTCGGTGAGCAAATGAAGACCCTTTGAAGTCATATTGCATGGTACCCATTCCACGGGTCTCAACTCTCCAGGTTTAAGGTATTCTTCCTTCAGCTAAAACATGCATGTGGAACCCAGAGTATGATCAACCGTGTGAACGGGAGACGTGTTCAAATATGTCTCAGTTTTCCTCCCCTGGTACTCGGGTGCAACATTCCAGACGCTTTACTAACACTCTCCCCACTTGGAGAGTCAGCGCCTTTAACCTCCTGTTTGGCCCAGTTTGCAATTTCTGCGGAAGATGAACAGGAATAGCGAGAACCAATGAGAGACTAGCTGGAGGTGTCTGGACGGGCAAATTTAACTCTCATTTCCCACCAGGAAGAGGAAATAACCAAAGGCTAAGCGTGCCGTGCCGGAACCAGATTAGGGCCTGAAGCCATCCTGCGGTGTTGCGGCCAGCTCACAAGAAAGCGAGTTGAAGAAAGGAGCTCAGGGACACTGTAATTCACAAACCTGCAGAGTTATAAATGACAGCTATCGTCCAAAAATAGACTGAAGTAAGGCTGCCAAGAGGACTTGAAAGCAGGGCAGAATTGCAGGAAACCGATTTCAGGAGGTAGACTGGAATTGCATTGAAAGCATAGGAAAAGAGGCAGAACGTCCACAATGATGCACTTGGCCAAAAAGGGCGTATGCGTTTTTTCCTGAATATATTCAGGAAAAAACGCATACGCCCTTTTTGGCCAACCAAGCAAGCTTGCAAAGGAAATCTGCACTACAATGAAGTCTCACTTCCCCCCGGTCAAAAGGGCCATCTGAAAAAAGTGTAAAATCCAGAAAGGCAGGACAGGCCATGGAGAACTGGGAGCCTTGTTATGCTGATGGGCGGGATGTAAATTGCCAACAACCACTCGGGAGAAGTGTATGGTGTTTCCTGAAACATCTAAAAAACAAAGCAACAGAGCCTAGGGCACTTCCACTTATGGTCCTATAGCTTAGGGAAATTAAAATCAAAAAGACACAGCCACCCCAAAGTTTGGAACGGCTCTGTTTACAAGAACCTCGTTTACAGTACAAGTTCAACATCGCAGAAAGTGAAAAATGGATAAAGAACTTGTGGTACTTACGTACAATGCAGTATCACTCAGCAATGAAATCTATGTCATCAGGCCCGTAGCAGCATAATGAGTGGATTCAGGTACGATGATTCTAACTGAAATAAGTCACACAGAAAAAGAAACATCATAAGATATCACTAATACACGGAATGTAAACTTGGCTACACAGGAACTGCATTCCAAAACAGAACAGGGTCTCAAATTTAGAAAACCAACTTATGCTTGCTTAAGGGGAAAGGTGAGTTGGGGTGCTGCATAAAACCAGAGATTGAAATGAGCACAGATAAAGTTCCTTAAGCCAAATATGGAATAGACAAGAGCTACTCCTTGCTCAACGAAATGGACTCAACACCCCATATTAAACGCCTAAGAATGTACCTGACTAGTAAGTATCTTAAAACCTATGGATTGCTATGTCTCCAAAAGAGAATCAAGCGTGCGTACAGGGGAATAAACGCAGCAGTGATAGGATTGGAGAGGTTCGGTGAGCAAATGAAGACCCTTTGAAGTCATATTGCATGGTACCCATTCCACGGGTCTCAACTCTCCAGGTTTAAGGTATTCTTCCTTCAGCTAAAACATGCATGTGGAACCCAGAGTATGATCAACCATGTGAACGGGAGACGTGTTCAAATATGTCTCAGTTTTCCTCCCCTGGTACTCGGGTGCAACATTCCAGACGCGTTACTAACACTCTCCCCACTTGGAGAGTCAGTGCCTTTAACCTCCTGTTTGGCCCAGTTTGCAATTTCTGCGGAAGATGAACAGGAATAGCGAGAACCAATGAGAGACTAGCTGGAGGTGTCTGGACGGGCAAATTTAACTCTCATTTCCCACCAGGAAGAGGAAATAACCAAAGGCTAAGCGTGCCGTGCCGGAACCAGATTAGGGCCTGAAGCCATCCTGCGGTGTTGCGGCCAGCTCACAAGAAAGCGAGTTGAAGAAAGGAGCTCAGGGACACTGTAATTCACAAACCTGCAGAGTTATAAATGACAGCTATCGTCCAAAAATAGACTGAAGTAAGGCTGCCAAGAGGACTTGAAAGCGGGGCAGAATTGCAGGAAACCGATTTCAGGAGGTAGACTGGAATTGCATTGAAAGCATAGGAAAAGAGGCAGAACGTCCACAATGATGCACTTGGCCAAAAAGGGCGTATGCGTTTTTTCCTGAATATATTCAGGAAAAAACGCATACGCCCTTTTTGGCCAACCAAGCAAGCTTGCAAAGGAAATCTGCACTACAATGAAGTCTCACTTCCCCCCGGTCAAAAGGGCCATCTGAGAAAAGTGTAAAATCCAGAAAGGCAGGACAGGCCATGGAGAACTGGGAGCCTTGTTATGCTGATGGGCGGGATGTAAATTGCCAACAGACACTCGGGAGAAGTGTATGGTGTTTCCTGAAACATCTAAAAAACAAAGCAACAGAGCCTAGGGCACTTCCACTTATGGTCCTATAGCTTAGGGAAATTAAAATCAAAAAGACACAGCCACCCCAAAGTTTGGGACGCCTCTGTTTACAAGAACCTCGTTTACCGTACAAGTTCAATATCACAGAAAGTGAAAAATGGATAAAGAACTTGTGGTACTTACGTACAATGCAGTATCACTCAGCAATGAAATCTATGTCATCAGGCCCGTAGCAGCATAATGAGTGGATTCAGGTACGATGATTCTAACTGAAATAAGTCACACAGAAAGAGAAACATCATAAGATATCACTAATACACGGAATGTAAACTTGGCTACACAGGAACTGCATTCCAAAACAGAACAGGGTCTCAAATTTAGAAAACCAACTTATGCTTGCTTAAGGTGAAAGGTGAGTTGGGGTGCTGCATAAAACCAGAGATTGAAATGAGCACAGATAACGTTCCTTAAGCCAAATATGGAATAGACAAGAGCTACTCCTTGCTCAACGAAATGGACTCAACACCCCATATTAAACGCCTAAGAATGTACCTGACTAGTAAGTATCTTAAAACCTATGGATTGCTATGTCTCCAAAAGAGAATCAAGCGTGTGTACAGGGGCATAAACGCAGCAGTGATAGGATTGGAGAGGTTCGGTGAGCAAATGAAGACCCTTTGAAGACATATTGCATCGTACCCATTCCACGGATCTCAACTCTCCAGGTTTAAGGTATTCTTCCTTCAGCTAAAACATGCATGTGGAACCCAAGTATGATCAACCGTGTGAACGGGAGACGTGTTCAAATATGTCTCAGTTTTCCTCCCCTGGTACTCGGGTGCAACATTCCAGACGCTTTACTTACACTCTCCCCACTTGGAGAGTCAGCGCCTTTAACCTCCTGTTTGGCCCAGTTGGCAATTTCTGCGGAAGATGAACAGGAATAGCGAGAACCAATGAGAGACTAGCTGGAGGTGTCTGGACGGGCAAATTTAACTCTCATTTCCCACCAGGAAGAGGAATTAACCAAAGGCTCAGCGTGCCGTGCCAGAACCAGATTAGGGCCTGAAGCCATCCTGCGGTGTTGCGGCCAGCTCACAAGAAAGCGAGTTGAAGAAAGGAGCTCAGGGGCACTGTAATTCACAAACCTGCAGAGTTATAAATGACAGCTATCGTCCAAAAATAGACTGAAGTAAGGCTGCCAAGAGGACTTGAAAGCGGGGCAGAATTGCAGGAAACCGATTTCAGGAGGTAGACTGGAATTGCATTGAAAGCATAGGAAAAGAGGCAGAACGTCCACAATGATGCACTTGGCCAAAAAGGGCGTATGCGTTTTTTCCTGAATATATTCAGGAAAAAACGCATACGCCCTTTTTGGCCAACCAAGCAAGCTTGCAAAGGAAATCTGCACTACAATGAAGTCTCACTTCCCCCCCGGTCAAAAGGGCCATCTGAAAAAAGTGTAAAATCCAGAAAGGCAGGACAGGCCATGGAGAACTGGGAGCCTTGTTATGCTGATGGGCGGGATGTAAATTGCCAACAACCACTCGGGAGAAGTGTATGGTGTTTCCTGAAACATCTAAAAAACAAAGCAACAGAGCCTAGGGCACTTCCACTTATGCTCCTATAGCTTAGGGAAATTAAAATAAAAAAGACACAGCCACCCCAAAGTTTGGAACGGCTCTGTTTACAAGAACCTCGTTTACAGTACAAGTTCAACATCGCAGAAAGTGAAAAATGGATAAAGAAGTTGTGGTATTTACTTACAAAGCAATATCACTCAGCAATGAAATCTGTGTCATCAGGCCCTTAGCAGCACAATGAGTGGATTCAGGTATGATGATTCTAACTGAAGTAAGTCACACAGAAAAAGAAACATCATAAGATATCAGTAATACACGGAATGTAAACTTGGCTACACAGGAACTGAATTACAGAACAGAACAGGGTCTCAAATTTAGAAAACCAACTTATGCTTGCTTAAGGGGAAAGGTGAGTTGGGGTGCTGCATAAAACCAGAGATTGAAATGAGCACAGATAAAGTTCCTTAAGCCAAATATGGAATAGACAAGAGCTACTCCTTGCTCAACGAAATGGACTCAACACCGCATATTAAACGCCTAAGAATGTACCTGACTAGTAAGTATCTTAAAACCTATGGATTGCTATGTCTCCGAAAGAGAATCAAGCATGTGTACAGGGGCATAAACGCAACAGTGATAGGATTGGAGAGGTTCAGTGAGCAAATGAAGACCGTTTGAAGTCATATTGCATGGTACCCATTCCACGGGTTTCAACTACCCAGGTTTTAGGTATTCTTCCTTCAGCTAAAACATGCATGTGGAACCCAAGTATGATCAACCATGTGAACGGGAGACGTGTTCAAATATGTCTCAGTTTTCTTCCCCTGGTACTCGGGTGCAACATTCCAGACGCGTTACTAATACTCTCCCCACTTGGAAAGTCAGCGCCTTTAACCTCCTGTTTGGCCCAGTTTGCAATTTCTGCGGAAGATGAACAAGAATAGCGAGAACCAATGAGAGGCTAGCTGGAGGTGTCTGGACGGGCAAATTTAACTCTCATTTCCCACCAGGAAGAGGAAATAACCAAAGGCTCAGCATGCCGGGCCGGAACCAGATTAGGGCCTGAAGCCATCCTGCGGTGTTGCGGCCAGCTCACAAGAAAGCGAGTTGAAGAAAGGAGCTCAGGGGCACTGTAATTCACAAACCTGCAGAGTTATAAATGACAGCTATCGTCCAAAAATAGACTGAAGTAAGGCTGCCAAGAGGACTTGAAAGCGGGGCAGAATTGCAGGAAACCGATTTCAGGAGGTAGACTGGAATTGCATTGAAAGCATAGGAAAAGAGGCAGAACGTCCACAATGATGCACTTGGCCAAAAAGGGCGTATGCGTTTTTTCCTGAATATATTCAGGAAAAAACGCATACGCCCTTTTTGGCCAACCAAGCAAGCTTGCAAAGGAAATCTGCACTACAATGAAGTCTCACTTCCCCCCGGTCAAAAGGGCCATCTGAAAAAAGTGTAAAATCCAGAAAGGCAGGACAGGCCATGGAGAACTGGGAGCCTTGTTATGCTGATGGGCGGGATGTAAATTGCCAACAGACACTCCGGAGAAGTGTATGGTGTTTCCTGAAACATCTAAAAAACAAAGCAACAGAGCCTAGGGCACTTCCACTTATGGTCCTATAGCTTAGGGAAATTAAAATCAAAAAGACACAGCCACCCCAAAGTTTGGAACGGCTCTGTTTACAAGAACCTCGTTTACAGTACAAGTTCAACATCGCAGAAAGTGAAAAATGGATAAAGAAGTTGTGGTATTTACGTACAAAGCAATATCACTCAGCAATGAAATCTGTGTCATCAGGCCCGTAGCAGCATAATGAGTGGATTCAGGTACGATGATTCTAACTGAAATAAGTCACACAGAAAGAGAAACATCATAAGATATCACTAATACACGGAATGTAAACTTGGCTACACAGGAACTGCATTCCAAAACAGAACAGGGTCTCAAATTTAGAAAACCAACTTATGCTTGCTTAAGGTGAAAGGTGAGTTGGGGTGCTGCATAAAACCAGAGATTGAAATGAGCACAGATAAAGTTCCTTAAGCCAAATATGGAATAGACAAGAGCTACTCCTTGCTCAACGAAATGGACTCAACACCCCATATTAAACGCCTAAGAATGTACCTGACTAGTAAGTATCTTAAAACCTATGGATTGCTATGTCTCCAAAAGAGAATCAAGCGTGTGTACAGGGACATAAACGTAGCAGTGATAGGATTGGAGAGGTTCGGTGAGCAAATGAAGACCCTTTGAAGACATATTGCATGGTACCCATTCCACGGATCTCAACTCTCCAGGTTTAAGGTATTCTTCCTTCAGCTAAAACATGCATGTGGAACCCAGAGTATGATCAACCGTGTGAACGGGAGACGTGTTCAAATATGTCTCAGTTTTCCTCCCCTGGTACTCGGGTGCAACATTCCAGACGCTTTTCTTACACTCTCCCCACTTGGAGAGTCAGCGCCTTTAACCTCCTGTTTGGCCCAGTTTGCAATTTCTGCGGAAGATGAACAGGAATAGCGAGAACCAATGAGAGACTAGCTGGAGGTGTCTGGACGGGCAAATTTAACTCTCATTTCCCACCAGGAAGAGGAATTAACCAAAGGCTCAGCGTGCCGTGCCGGAACCAGATTAGGGCCTGAAGCCATCCTGCGGTGTTGCGGCCAGCTCACAAGAAAGCGAGTTGAAGAAAGGAGCTCAGGGGCACTGTAATTCACAAACCTGCAGAGTTATAAATGACAGCTATCGTCCAAAAATAGACTGAAGTAAGGCTGCCAAAAGGACTTGAAAGCGGGGCAGAATTGCAGGAAACCGATTTCAGGAGGTAGACTGGAATTGCATTGAAAGCATAGGAAAAGAGGCAGAACGTCCACAATGATGCACTTGGCCAAAAAGGGCGTATGCGTTTTTTCCTGAATATATTCAGGAAAAAACGCATACGCCCTTTTTGGCCAACCAAGCAAGCTTGCAAAGGAAATCTGCACTACAATGAAGTCTCACTTCTCCCCGGTCAAAAGGGCCATCTGAAAAAAGTGTAAAATCCAGAAAGGCAGGACAGGCCATGGAGAACTGGGAGCCTTGTTATGCTGATGGGCGGGATGTAAATTGCCAACAACCACTCGGGAGAAGTGTATGGTGTTTCCTGAAACATCTAAAAAACAAATCAACAGAGCCTAGGGCACTTCCACTTATGCTCCTATAGCTTAGGGAAATTAAAATAAAAAAGACACAGCCACCCCAAAGTTTGGAACGGCTCTGTTTACAAGAACCTCGTTTACAGTACAAGTTCAACATCGCAGAAAGTGAAAAATGGATAAAGAAGTTGTGGTATTTACTTACAAAGCAATATCACTCAGCAATGAAATCTGTGTCATCAGGCCCTTAGCAGCACAATGAGTGGATTCAGGTATGATGATTCTAACTGAAGTAAGTCACACAGAAAAAGAAACATCATAAGATATCAGTAATACACGGAATGTAAACTTGGCTACACAGGAACTGAATTACAGAACAGAACAGGGTCTCAAATTTAGAAAACTAACTTATGCTTGCTTAAGGGGAAAGGTGAGTTGGGGTGCTGCATAAAACCAGAGATTGAAATGAGCACAGATAAAGTTCCTTAAGCCAAATATGGAATAGACAAGAGCTACTCCTTGCTCAACGAAATGGACTCAACACCGCATATTAAACGCCTAAGAATGTACCTGACTAGTAAGTATCTTAAAACCTATGGATTGCTATGTCTCCGAAAGAGAATCAAGCATGTGTACAGGGGCATAAACGCAGCAGTGATAGGATTGGAGAGGTTCAGTGAGCAAATGAAGACCCTTTGAAGTCATATTGCATGGTACCCATTACACAGGTCTTAACTCTCCAGGTTTAAGGTATTCTTCCTTCAGCTAAAACATGCATGTGGAACCCAAGTATGATCAACCATGTGAACGGGAGACGTGTTCAAATATGTCTCAGTTTTCCTCCCCTGGTACTCGGGTGCAACATTCCAGATGCTTTACTAACACTCTCCCCACTTGGAGAGTCAGTCCCTTTAACCTCCTGTTTGGCCCAGTTTGCAATTTCTGCGGAAGATGAACAGGAATAGCGAGAACCAATGAGAGACTAGCTGGAGGTGTCTGGACGGGCAAATTTAACTCTCATTTCCCACCAGGAAGAGGAAATAACCAAAGGCTCAGCGTGCCGTGCCGGAACCAGATTAGGGCCTGAAGCCATCTTGCGGTGTTGCGGCCAGGTCACAAGAAAGCGAGTTGAAAAAAGGAGCTCAGGGGCACTGTAATTCACAAACCTGCAGAGTTATAAATGACAGCTATCGTCGAAAAATAGACTGAAGTAAGGCTGCCAAGAGGACTTGAAAGCGGGGCAGAATTGCAGGAAACCGATTTCAGGAGGTAGACTGGAATTGCATTGAAAGCATAGGAAAAGAGGCAGAACATACACAATGATGCACTTGGCCAAAAAGGGCGTATGCGTTTTTTCCTGAATATATTCAGGAAAAAACGCATACGCCCTTTTTGGCCAACCAAGCAAGCTTGCAAAGGAAATCTGCACTACAATGAAGTCTCACTTCCCCCCGGTCAAAAGGGTCATCTGAAAAAAGTGTAAAATCCAGAAAGGCAGGACAGGCCATGGAGAACTGGGAGCCTTGTTATGCTGATGGGCGGGATGTAAATTGCCAACAACCACTCGGGAGAAGTGTATGGTGTTTCCTGAAACATCTAAAAAACAAAGCAACAGAACCTAGGGCACTTCCACTTATGGTCCTATAGCTTAGGGAATTTAAAATCAAAAAGACACAGCCACCCCAAAGTTTGGAACGGCTCTGTTTACAAGAACCTCGTTTACAGTACAAGTTCAACATCGCAGAAAGTGAAAAATGGATAAAGAAGTTGTGGTATTTACTTACAAAGCAATATCACTCAGCAATGAAATCTGTGTCATCAGGCCCGTAGCAGCATAATGAGTGGATTCAGGTACGATGATTCTAACTGAAATAAGTCACACAGAAAGAGAAACATCATAAGATATCACTAATACACGGAATGTAAACTTGGCTACACAGGAACTGCATTCCAAAACAGAACAGGGTCTCAAATTTAGAAAACCAACTTATGCTTGCTTAAGGTGAAAGGTGAGTTGGGGTGCTGCATAAAACCAGAGATTGAAATGAGCACAGATAAAGTTCCTTAAGCCAAATATGGAATAGACAAGAGCTACTCCTTGCTCAACGAAATGGACTCAACACCGCATATTAAACGCCTAAGAATGTACCTGACTAGTAAGTATCTTAAAACCTATGGATTGCTATGTCTCCGAAAGAGAATCAAGCATGTGTACAGGGGCATAAACGCAACAGTGATAGGATTGGAGAGGTTCAGTGAGCAAATGAAGACCGTTTGAAGTCATATTGCATGGTACCCATTCCACGGGTTTCAACTACCCAGGTTTTAGGTATTCTTCCTTCAGCTAAAACATGCATGTGGAACCCAAGTATGATCAACCATGTGAACGGGAGACGTGTTCAAATATGTCTCAGTTTTCTTCCCCTGGTACTCGGGTGCAACATTCCAGACGCGTTACTAATACTCTCCCCACTTGGAAAGTCAGCGCCTTTAACCTCCTGTTTGGCCCAGTTTGCAATTTCTGCGGAAGATGAACAAGAATAGCGAGAACCAATGAGAGGCTAGCTGGAGGTGTCTGGACGGGCAAATTTAACTCTCATTTCCCACCAGGAAGAGGAAATAACCAAAGGCTCAGCATGCCGGGCCGGAACCAGATTAGGGCCTGAAGCCATCCTGCGGTGTTGCGGCCAGCTCACAAGAAAGCGAGTTGAAGAAAGGAGCTCAGGGGCACTGTAATTCACAAACCTGCAGAGTTATAAATGACAGCTATCGTCCAAAAATAGACTGAAGTAAGGCTGCCAAGAGGACTTGAAAGCGGGGCAGAATTGCAGGAAACCGATTTCAGGAGGTAGACTGGAATTGCATTGAAAGCATAGGAAAAGAGGCAGAACGTCCACAATGATGCACTTGGCCAAAAAGGGCGTATGCGTTTTTTCCTGAATATATTCAGGAAAAAACGCATACGCCCTTTTTGGCCAACCAAGCAAGCTTGCAAAGGAAATCTGCACTACAATGAAGTCTCACTTCCCCCCGGTCAAAAGGGCCATCTGAAAAAAGTGTAAAATCCAGAAAGGCAGGACAGGCCATGGAGAACTGGGAGCCTTGTTATGCTGATGGGCGGGATGTAAATTGCCAACAGACACTCCGGAGAAGTGTATGGTGTTTCCTGAAACATCTAAAAAACAAAGCAACAGAACCTAGGGCACTTCCACTTATGGTCCTATAGCTTAGGGAAATTAAAATCAAAAAGACACAGCCACCCCAAAGTTTGGAACGGCTCTGTTTACAAGAACCTCGTTTACAGTACAAGTTCAACATCGCAGAAAGTGAAAAATGGATAAAGAAGTTGTGGTATTTACGTACAAAGCAATATCACTCAGCAATGAAATCTGTGTCATCAGGCCCGTAGCAGCATAATGAGTGGATTCAGGTACGATGATTCTAACTGAAATAAGTCACACAGAAAGAGAAACATCATAAGATATCACTAATACACGGAATGTAAACTTGGCTACACAGGAACTGCATTCCAAAACAGAACAGGGTCTCAAATTTAGAAAACCAACTTATGCTTGCTTAAGGTGAAAGGTGAGTTGGGGTGCTGCATAAAACCAGAGATTGAAATGAGCACAGATAAAGTTCCTTAAGCCAAATATGGAATAGACAAGAGCTACTCCTTGCTCAACGAAATGGACTCAACACCCCATATTAAACGCCTAAGAATGTACCTGACTAGTAAGTATCTTAAAACCTATGGATTGCTATGTCTCCAAAAGAGAATCAAGCGTGTGTACAGGGACATAAACGTAGCAGTGATAGGATTGGAGAGGTTCGGTGAGCAAATGAAGACCCTTTGAAGACATATTGCATGGTACCCATTCCACGGATCTCAACTCTCCAGGTTTAAGGTATTCTTCCTTCAGCTAAAACATGCATGTGGAACCCAGAGTATGATCAACCGTGTGAACGGGAGACGTGTTCAAATA
Source organism: Delphinus delphis (assembly GCF_949987515.2). Lineage (NCBI taxonomy): Eukaryota > Metazoa > Chordata > Mammalia > Artiodactyla > Delphinidae > Delphinus > Delphinus delphis. Next base: position 693,677 of record NW_027192711.1, read on the forward strand.
TGTCTCAGTTTTCCTCCCCTGGTACTCGGGTGCAACATTCCAGACGCTTTTCTTACACTCTCCCCACTTGGAGAGTCAGCGCCTTTAACCTCCTGTTTGGCCCAGTTTGCAATTTCTGCGGAAGATGAACAGGAATAGCGAGAACCAATGAGAGACTAGCTGGAGGTGTCTGGACGGGCAAATTTAACTCTCATTTCCCACCAGGAAGAGGAATTAACCAAAGGCTCAGCGTGCCGTGCCGGAACCAGATTAGGGCCTGAAGCCATCCTGCGGTGTTGCGGCCAGCTCACAAGAAAGCGAGTTGAAGAAAGGAGCTCAGGGGCACTGTAATTCACAAACCTGCAGAGTTATAAATGACAGCTATCGTCCAAAAATAGACTGAAGTAAGGCTGCCAAAAGGACTTGAAAGCGGGGCAGAATTGCAGGAAACCGATTTCAGGAGGTAGACTGGAATTGCATTGAAAGCATAGGAAAAGAGGCAGAACGTCCACAATGATGCACTTGGCCAAAAAGGGCGTATGCGTTTTTTCCTGAATATATTCAGGAAAAAACGCATACGCCCTTTTTGGCCAACCAAGCAAGCTTGCAAAGGAAATCTGCACTACAATGAAGTCTCACTTCTCCCCGGTCAAAAGGGCCATCTGAAAAAAGTGTAAAATCCAGAAAGGCAGGACAGGCCATGGAGAACTGGGAGCCTTGTTATGCTGATGGGCGGGATGTAAATTGCCAACAACCACTCGGGAGAAGTGTATGGTGTTTCCTGAAACATCTAAAAAACAAATCAACAGAGCCTAGGGCACTTCCACTTATGCTCCTATAGCTTAGGGAAATTAAAATAAAAAAGACACAGCCACCCCAAAGTTTGGAACGGCTCTGTTTACAAGAACCTCGTTTACAGTACAAGTTCAACATCGCAGAAAGTGAAAAATGGATAAAGAAGTTGTGGTATTTACTTACAAAGCAATATCACTCAGCAATGAAATCTGTGTCATCAGGCCCTTAGCAGCACAATGAGTGGATTCAGGTATGATGATTCTAACTGAAGTAAGTCACACAGAAAAAGAAACATCATAAGATATCAGTAATACACGGAATGTAAACTTGGCTACACAGGAACTGAATTACAGAACAGAACAGGGTCTCAAATTTAGAAAACTAACTTATGCTTGCTTAAGGGGAAAGGTGAGTTGGGGTGCTGCATAAAACCAGAGATTGAAATGAGCACAGATAAAGTTCCTTAAGCCAAATATGGAATAGACAAGAGCTACTCCTTGCTCAACGAAATGGACTCAACACCGCATATTAAACGCCTAAGAATGTACCTGACTAGTAAGTATCTTAAAACCTATGGATTGCTATGTCTCCGAAAGAGAATCAAGCATGTGTACAGGGGCATAAACGCAGCAGTGATAGGATTGGAGAGGTTCAGTGAGCAAATGAAGACCCTTTGAAGTCATATTGCATGGTACCCATTACACAGGTCTTAACTCTCCAGGTTTAAGGTATTCTTCCTTCAGCTAAAACATGCATGTGGAACCCAAGTATGATCAACCATGTGAACGGGAGACGTGTTCAAATATGTCTCAGTTTTCCTCCCCTGGTACTCGGGTGCAACATTCCAGATGCTTTACTAACACTCTCCCCACTTGGAGAGTCAGTCCCTTTAACCTCCTGTTTGGCCCAGTTTGCAATTTCTGCGGAAGATTAACAGGAATAGCGAGAACCAATGAGAGACTAGCTGGAGGTGTCTGGACGGGCAAATTTAACTCTCATTTCCCACCAGGAAGAGGAAATAACCAAAGGCTCAGCGTGCCGTGCCGGAACCAGATTAGGGCCTGAAGCCATCTTGCGGTGTTGCGGCCAGGTCACAAGAAAGCGAGTTGAAAAAAGGAGCTCAGGGGCACTGTAATTCACAAACCTGCAGAGTTATAAATGACAGCTATCGTCGAAAAATAGACTGAAGTAAGGCTGCCAAGAGGACTTGAAAGCGGGGCAGAATTGCAGGAAACCGATTTCAGGAGGTAGACTGGAATTGCATTGAAAGCATAGGAAAAGAGGCAGAACATACACAATGATGCACTTGGCCAAAAAGGGCGTATGCGTTTTTTCCTGAATATATTCAGGAAAAAACGCATACGCCCTTTTTGGCCAACCAAGCAAGCTTGCAAAGGAAATCTGCACTACAATGAAGTCTCACTTCCCCCCGGTCAAAAGGGCCATCTGAAAAAAGTGTAAAATCCAGAAAGGCAGGACAGGCCATGGAGAACTGGGAGCCTTGTTATGCTGATGGGCGGGATGTAAATTGCCAACAACCACTCGGGAGAAGTGTATGGTGTTTCCTGAAACATCTAAAAAACAAATCAACAGAGCCTAGGGCACTTCCACTTATGGTCCTATAGCTTAGGGAATTTAAAATCAAAAAGACACAGCCACCCCAAAGTTTGGAACGGCTCTGTTTACAAGAACCTCGTTTACAGTACAAGTTCAACATCGCAGAAAGTGAAAAATGGATAAAGAAGTTGTGGTATTTACTTACAAAGCAATATCACTCAGCAATGAAATCTGTGTCATCAGGCCCGTAGCAGCATAATGAGTGGATTCAGGTACGATGATTCTAACTGAAATAAGTCACACAGAAAGAGAAACATCATAAGATATCACTAATACACGGAATGTAAACTTGGCTACACAGGAACTGCATTCCAAAACAGAACAGGGTCTCAAATTTAGAAAACCAACTTATGCTTGCTTAAGGTGAAAGGTGAGTTGGGGTGCTGCATAAAACCAGAGATTGAAATGAGCACAGATAAAGTTCCTTAAGCCAAATATGGAATAGACAAGAGCTACTCCTTGCTCAACGAAATGGACTCAACACCCCATATTAAACGCCTAAGAATGTACCTGACTAGTAAGTATCTTAAAACCTATGGATTGCTATGTCTCCAAAAGAGAATCAAGCGTGTGTACAGGGGCATAAACGCAGCAGTGATAGGATTGGAGAGGTTCGGTGAGCAAATGAAGACCCTTTGAAGACATATTGCATGGTACCCATTACACAGGTCTTAACTCTCCAGGTTTAAGGTATTCTTCCTTCAGCTAAAACATGCATGTGGAACCCAGAGTATGATCAACCATGTGAACGGGAGACGTGTTCAAATATATCTCAGTTTTCCTCCCCTGGTACTCGGGTGCAACATTCCAGACGCTTTACTTACACTCTCCCCACTTGGAGAGTCAGCGCCTTTAACCTCCTGTTTGGCCCAGTTTGCAATTTCTGCGGAAGATGAACAGGAATAGCGAGAACCAATGAGAGACTAGCTGGAGGTGTCTGGACGGGCAAATTTAACTCTCATTTCCCACCAGGAAGAGGAAATAACCAAAGGCTCAGCATGCCGGGCCGGAACCAGATTAGGGCCTGAAGCCATCCTGCGGTGTTGCGGCCAGCTCACAAGAAAGCGAGTTGAAGAAAGGAGCTCAGGGGCACTGTAATTCACAAACCTGCAGAGTTATAAATGACAGCTATCGTCCAAAAATAGACTGAAGTAAGGCTGCCAAGAGGACTTGAAAGCGGGGCAGAATTGCAGGAAACCGATTTCAGGAGGTAGACTGGAATTGCATTGAAAGCATAGGAAAAGAGGCAGAACGTCCACAATGATGCACTTGGCCAAAAAGGGCGTATGCGTTTTTTCCTGAATATATTCAGGAAAAAACGCATACGCCCTTTTTGGCCAACCAAGCAAGCTTGCAAAGGAAATCTGCACTACAATGAAGTCTCACTTCCCCCCGGTCAAAAGGGCCATCTGAAAAAAGTGTAAAATCCAGAAAGGCAGGACAGGCCATGGAGAACTGGGAGCCTTGTTATGCTGATGGGCGGGATGTAAATTGCCAACAACCACTCGGGAGAAGTGTATGGTGTTTCCTGAAACATCTAAAAAACAAAGCAACAGAGCCTAGGGCACTTCCACTTATGCTCCTATAGCTTAGGGAAATTAAAATAAAAAAGACACAGCCACCCCAAAGTTTGGAACGGCTCTGTTTACAAGAACCTCGTTTACAGTACAAGTTCAACATCGCAGAAAGTGAAAAATGGATAAAGAAGTTGTGGTATTTACTTACAAAGCAATATCACTCAGCAATGAAATCTGTGTCATCAGGCCCTTAGCAGCACAATGAGTGGATTCAGGTATGATGATTCTAACTGAAGTAAGTCACACAGAAAAAGAAACATCATAAGATATCAGTAATACACGGAATGTAAACTTGGCTACACAGGAACTGAATTACAGAACAGAACAGGGTCTCAAATTTAGAAAACCAACTTATGCTTGCTTAAGGGGAAAGGTGAGTTGGGGTGCTGCATAAAACCAGAGATTGAAATGAGCACAGATAAAGTTCCTTAAGCCAAATATGGAATAGACAAGAGCTACTCCTTGCTCAACGAAATGGACACAACACCGCATATTAAACGCCTAAGAATGTACCTGACTAGTAAGTATCTTAAAACCTATGGATTGCTATGTCTCCGAAAGAGAATCAAGCATGTGTACAGGGGCATAAACGCAACAGTGATAGGATTGGAGAGGTTCAGTGAGCAAATGAAGACCCTTTGAAGTCATATTGCATGGTACCCATTCCACGGGTTTCAACTACCCAGGTTTTAGGTATTCTTCCTTCAGCTAAAACATGCATGTGGAACCCAAGTATGATCAACCATGTGAACGGGAGACGTGTTCAAATATGTCTCAGTTTTCTTCCCCTGGTACTCGGGTGCAACATTCCAGACGCGTTACTAATACTCTCCCCAATTGGAAAGTCAGCGCCTTTAACCTCCTGTTTGGCCCAGTTTGCAATTTCTGCGGAAGATGAACAAGAATAGCGAGAACCAATGAGAGGCTAGCTGGAGGTGTCTGGACGGGCAAATTTAACTCTCATTTCCCACCAGGAAGAGGAAATAACCAAAGGCTCAGCATGCCGGGCCGGAACAAGATTAGGGCCTGAAGCCATCCTGCGGTGTTGCGGCCAGCTCACAAGAAAGCGAGTTGAAGAAAGGAGCTCAGGGGCACTGTAATTCACAAACCTGCAGAGTTATAAATGACAGCTATCGTCCAAAAATAGACTGAAGTAAGGCTGCCAAGAGGACTTGAAAGCGGGGCAGAATTGCAGGAAACCGATTTCAGGAGGTAGACTGGAATTGCATTGAAAGCATAGGAAAAGAGGCAGAACGTCCACAATGATGCACTTGGCCAAAAAGGGCGTATGCGTTTTTTCCTGAATATATTCAGGAAAAAACGCATACGCCCTTTTTGGCCAACCAAGCAAGCTTGCAAAGGAAATCTGCACTACAATGAAGTCTCACTTCCCCCCGGTCAAAAGGGCCATCTGAAAAAAGTGTAAAATCCAGAAAGGCAGGACAGGCCATGGAGAACTGGGAGCCTTGTTATGCTGATGGGCGGGATGTAAATTGCCAACAACCACTCGGGAGAAGTGTATGGTGTTTCCTGAAACATCTAAAAAACAAAGCAACAGAACCTAGGGCACTTCCACTTATGGTCCTATAGCTTAGGGAAATTAAAATCAAAAAGACACAGCCACCCCAAAGTTTGGAACGGCTCTGTTTACAAGAACCTCGTTTACAGTACAAGTTCAACATCGCAGAAAGTGAAAAATGGATAAAGAAGTTGTGGTATTTACGTACAAAGCAATATCACTCAGCAATGAAATCTGTGTCATCAGGCCCGTAGCAGCATAATGAGTGGATTCAGGTACGATGATTCTAACTGAAATAAGTCACACAGAAAGAGAAACATCATAAGATATCACTAATACACGGAATGTAAACTTGGCTACACAGGAACTGCATTCCAAAACAGAACAGGGTCTCAAATTTAGAAAACCAACTTATGCTTGCTTAAGGTGAAAGGTGAGTTGGGGTGCTGCATAAAACCAGAGATTGAAATGAGCACAGATAAAGTTCCTTAAGCCAAATATGGAATAGACAAGAGCTACTCCTTGCTCAACGAAATGGACTCAACACCCCATATTAAACGCCTAAGAATGTACCTGACTAGTAAGTATCTTAAAACCTATGGATTGCTATGTCTCCAAAAGAGAATCAAGCGTGTGTACAGGGACATAAACGTAGCAGTGATAGGATTGGAGAGGTTCGGTGAGCAAATGAAGACCCTTTGAAGACATATTGCATGGTACCCATTCCACGGATCTCAACTCTCCAGGTTTAAGGTATTCTTCCTTCAGGTAAAACATGCATGTGGAACCCAGAGTATGATCAACCGTGTGAACGGGAGACGTGTTCAAATATGTCTCAGTTTTCCTCCCCTGGTACTCGGGTGCAACATTCCAGACGCTTTACTTACACTCTCCCCACTTGGAGAGTCAGCGCCTTTAACCTCCTGTTTGGCCCAGTTTGCAATTTCTGCGGAAGATGAACAGGAATAGCGAGAACCAATGAGAGACTAGCTGGAGGTGTCTGGACGGGCAAATTTAACTCTCATTTCCCACCAGGAAGAGGAATTAACCAAAGGCTCAGCGTGCCGTGCCGGAACCAGATTAGGGCCTGAAGCCATCCTGCGGTGTTGCGGCCAGCTCACAAGAAAGCGAGTTGAAGAAAGGAGCTCAGGGGCACTGTAATTCACAAACCTGCAGAGTTATAAATGACAGCTATCGTCCAAAAATAGACTGAAGTAAGGCTGCCAAAAGGACTTGAAAGCGGGGCAGAATTGCAGGAAACCGATTTCAGGAGGTAGACTGGAATTGCATTGAAAGCATAGGAAAAGAGGCAGAACGTCCACAATGATGCACTTGGCCAAAAAGGGCGTATGCGTTTTTTCCTGAATATATTCAGGAAAAAACGCATACGCCCTTTTTGGCCAACCAAGCAAGCTTGCAAAGGAAATCTGCACTACAATGAAGTCTCACTTCTCCCCGGTCAAAAGGGCCATCTGAAAAAAGTGTAAAATCCAGAAAGGCAGGACAGGCCATGGAGAACTGGGAGCCTTGTTATGCTGATGGGCGGGATGTAAATTGCCAACAACCACTCGGGAGAAGTGTATGGTGTTTCCTGAAACATCTAAAAAACAAATCAACAGAGCCTAGGGCACTTCCACTTATGCTCCTATAGCTTAGGGAAATTAAAATAAAAAAGACACAGCCACCCCAAAGTTTGGAACGGCTCTGTTTACAAGAACCTCGTTTACAGTACAAGTTCAACATCGCAGAAAGTGAAAAATGGATAAAGAAGTTGTGGTATTTACTTACAAAGCAATATCACTCAGCAATGAAATCTGTGTCATCAGGCTCTTAGCAGCACAATGAGTGGATTCAGGTATGATGATTCTAACTGAAGTAAGTCACACAGAAAAAGAAACATCATAAGATATCAGTAATACACGGAATGTAAACTTGGCTACACAGGAACTGAATTACAGAACAGAACAGGGTCTCAAATTTAGAAAACCAACTTATGCTTGCTTAAGGGGAAAGGTGAGTTGGGGTGCTGCATAAAACCAGAGATTGAAATGAGCACAGATAAAGTTCCTTAAGCCAAATATGGAATAGACAAGAGCTACTCCTTGCTCAACGAAATGGACTCAACACCCCATATTAAACGCCTAAGAATGTACCTGACTAGTAAGTATCTTAAAACCTATGGATTGCTATGTCTCCGAAAGAGAATCAAGCATGTGTACAGGGGCATAAACGCAGCAGTGATAGGATTGGAGAGGCTCAGTGAGCAAATGAAGACCCTTTGAAGTCATATTGCATGGTACCCATTACACAGGTCTTAACTCTCCAGGTTTAAGGTATTCTTCCTTCAGCTAAAACATGCATGTGGAACCCAAGTATGATCAACCATGTGAACGGGAGACGTGTTCAAATATGTCTCAGTTTTCCTCCCCTGGTACTCGGGTGCAACATTCCAGATGCTTTACTAACACTCTCCCCACTTGGAGAGTCAGTCCCTTTAACCTCCTGTTTGGCCCAGTTTGCAATTTCTGCGGAAGATGAACAGGAATAGCGAGAACCAATGAGAGACTAGCTGGAGGTGTCTGGACGGGCAAATTTAACTCTCATTTCCCACCAGGAAGAGGAAATAACCAAAGGCTCAGCGTTCCGTGCCGGAACCAGATTAGGGCCTGAAGCCATCCTGCGGTGTTGCGGCCAGGTCACAAGAAAGCGAGTTGAAGAAAGGAGCTCAGGGGCACTGTAATTCACAAACCTGCAGAGTTATAAATGACAGCTATCGTCGAAAAATAGACTGAAGTAAGGCTGCCAAGAGGACTTGAAAGCGGGGCAGAATTGCAGGAAACCGATTTCAGGAGGTAGACTGGAATTGCATTGAAAGCATAGGAAAAGAGGCAGAACATACACAATGATGCACTTGGCCAAAAAGGGCGTATGCGTTTTTTCCTGAATATATTCAGGAAAAAACGCATACGCCCTTTTTGGCCAACCAAGCAAGCTTGCAAAGGAAATCTGCACTACAATGAAGTCTCACTTCCCCCCGGTCAAAAGGGCCATCTGAAAAAAGTGTAAAATCCAGAAAGGCAGGACAGGCCATGGAGAACTGGGAGCCTTGTTATGCTGATGGGCGGGATGTAAATTGCCAACAACCACTCGGGAGAAGTGTATGGTGTTTCCTGAAACATCTAAAAAACAAAGCAACAGAACCTAGGGCACTTCCACTTATGGTCCTATAGCTTAGGGAATTTAAAATCAAAAAGACACAGCCACCCCAAAGTTTGGAACGGCTCTGTTTACAAGAACCTCGTTTACAGTACAAGTTCAACATCGCAGAAAGTGAAAAATGGATAAAGAAGTTGTGGTATTTACTTACAAAGCAATATCACTCAGCAATGAAATCTGTGTCATCAGGCCCGTAGCAGCATAATGAGTGGATTCAGGTACGATGATTCTAACTGAAATAAGTCACACAGAAAGAGAAACATCATAAGATATCACTAATACACGGAATGTAAACTTGGCTACACAGGAACTGCATTCCAAAACAGAACAGGGTCTCAAATTTAGAAAACCAACTTATGCTTGCTTAAGGTGAAAGGTGAGTTGGGGTGCTGCATAAAACCAGAGATTGAAATGAGCACAGATAAAGTTCCTTAAGCCAAATATGGAATAGACAAGAGCTACTCCTTGCTCAACGAAATGGACTCAACACCCCATATTAAACGCCTAAGAATGTACCTGACTAGTAAGTATCTTAAAACCTATGGATTGCTATGTCTCCAAAAGAGAATCAAGCGTGTGTACAGGGGCATAAACGCAGCAGTGATAGGATTGGAGAGGTTCGGTGAGCAAATGAAGACCCTTTGAAGACATATTGCATGGTACCCATTCCACGGATCTCAACTCTCCAGGTTTAAGGTATTCTTCCTTCAGCTAAAACATGCATGTGGAACCCAGAGTATGATCAACCATGTGAACGGGAGACGTGTTCAAATATGTCTCAGTTTTCCTCCCCTGGTACTCGGGTGCAACATTCCAGACGCTTTACTTACACTCTCCCCACTTGGAGAGTCAGCGCCTTTAACCTCCTGTTTGGCCCAGTTTGCAATTTCTGCGGAAGATGAACAGGAATAGCGAGAACCAATGAGAGACTAGCTGGAGGTGTCTGGACGGGCAAATTTAACTCTCATTTCCCACCAGGAAGAGGAATTAATCAACGGCTCAGCGTGCCGTGCCGGAACCAGATTAGGGCCTGAAGCCATCCTGCGGTGTTGCGGCCAGCTCACAAGAAAGCGAGTTGAAGAAAGGAGCTCAGGGGCACTGTAATTCACAAACCTGCAGAGTTATAAATGACAGCTATCGTCCAAAAATAGACTGAAGTAAGGCTGCCAAGAGGACTTGAAAGCGGGGCAGAATTGCAGGAAACCGATTTCAGGAGGTAGACTGGAATTGCATTGAAAGCATAGGAAAAGAGGCAGAACGTCCACAATGATGCACTTGGCCAAAAAGGGCGTATGCGTTTTTTCCTGAATATATTCAGGAAAAAACGCATACGCCCTTTTTGGCCAACCAAGCAAGCTTGCAAAGGAAATCTGCACTACAATGAAGTCTCACTTCCCCCCGGTCAAAAGGGCCATCTGAAAAAAGTGTAAAATCCAGAAAGGCAGGACAGGCCATGGAGAACTGGGAGCCTTGTTATGCTGATGGGCGGGATGTAAATTGCCAACAACCACTCGGGAGAAGTGTATGGTGTTTCCTGAAACATCTAAAAAACAAATCAACAGAGCCTAGGGCACTTCCACTTATGCTCCTATAGCTTAGGGAAATTAAAATAAAAAAGACACAGCCACCCCAAAGTTTGGAACGGCTCTGTTTACAAGAACCTCGTTTACAGTACAAGTTCAACATCGCAGAAAGTGAAAAATGGATAAAGAAGTTGTGGTATTTACTTACAAAGCAATATCACTCAGCAATGAAATCTGTGTCATCAGGCCCTTAGCAGCACAATGAGTGGATTCAGGTATGATGATTCTAACTGAAGTAAGTCACACAGAAAAACAAACATCATAAGATATCAGTAATACACGGAATGTAAACTTGGCTACACAGGAACTGAATTACAGAACAGAACAGGGTCTCAAATTTAGAAAACCAACTTATGCTTGCTTAAGGGGAAAGGTGAGTTGGGGTGCTGCATAAAACCAGAGATTGAAATGAGCACAGATAAAGTTCCTTAAGCCAAATATGGAATAGACAAGAGCTACTCCTTGGTCAACGAAATGGACTCAACACCGCATATTAAACGCCTAAGAATGTACCTGACTAGTAAGTATCTTAAAACCTATGGATTGCTATGTCTCCGAAAGAGAATCAAGCATGTGTACAGGGGCATAAACGCAGCAGTGATAGGATTGGAGAGGTTCAGTGAGCAAATGAAGACCCTTTGAAGTCATATTGCATGGTACCCATTCCACGGGTTTCAACTACCCAGGTTTAAGGTATTCTTCCTTCAGCTAAAACATGCATGTGGAACCCAAGTATGATCAACCATGTGAACGGGAGACGTGTTCAAATATGTCTCAGTTTTCCTCCCCTGGTACTCGGGTGCAACATTCCAGACGCTTTACTAACACTCTCCCCACTTGGAGAGTCAGTCCCTTTAACCTCCTGTTTGGCCCAGTTTGCAATTTCTGCGGAAGATGAACAGGAATAGCGAGAACCAATGAGAGACTAGCTGGAGGTGTCTGGACGGGCAAATTTAACTCTCATTTCCCACCAGGAAGAGGAAATAACCAAAGGCTCAGCGTTCCGTGCCGGAACCAGATTAGGGCCTGAAGCCATCCTGCGGTGTTGCGGCCAGGTCACAAGAAAGCGAGTTGAAGAAAGGAGCTCAGGGGCACTGTAATTCACAAACCTGCAGAGTTATAAATGACAGCTATCGTCCAAAAATAGACTGAAGTAAGGCTGCCAAGAGGACTTGAAAGCGGGGCAGAATTGCAGGAAACCGATTTCAGGAGGTAGACTGGAATTGCATTGAAAGCATAGGAAAAGAGGCAGAACATACACAATGATGCACTTGGCCAAAAAGGGCGTATGCGTTTTTTCCTGAATATATTCAGGAAAAAACGCATACGCCCTTTTTGGCCAACCAAGCAAGCTTGCAAAGGAAATCTGCACTACAATGAAGTCTCACTTCCCCCCGGTCAAAAGGGCCATCTGAAAAAAGTGTAAAATCCAGAAAGGCAGGACAGGCCATGGAGAACTGGGAGCCTTGTTATGCTGATGGGCGGGATGTAAATTGCCAACAACCACTCGGGAGAAGTGTATGGTGTTTCCTGAAACATCTAAAAAACAAAGCAACAGAACCTAGGGCACTTCCACTTATGGTCCTATAGCTTAGGGAAATTAAAATCAAAAAGACACAGCCACCCCAAAGTTTGGAACGGCTCTGTTTACAAGAACCTCGTTTACAGTACAAGTTCAACATCGCAGAAAGTGAAAAATGGATAAAGAAGTTGTGGTATTTACTTAAAAGCAATATCACTCAGCAATGAAATCTGTGTCATCAGGCCCGTAGCAGCATAATGAGTGGATTCAGGTACGATGATTCTAACTGAAATAAGTCACACAGAAAGAGAAACATCATAAGATATCACTAATACACGGAATGTAAACTTGGCTACACAGGAACTGCATTCCAAAACAGAACAGGGTCTCAAATTTAGAAAACCAACTTATGCTTGCTTAAGGTGAAAGGTGAGTTGGGGTGCTGCATAAAACCAGAGATTGAAATGAGCACAGATAAAGTTCCTTAAGCCAAATATGGAATAGACAAGAGCTACTCCTTGCTCAACGAAATGGACTCAACACCCCATATTAAACGCCTAAGAATGTACCTGACTAGTAAGTATCTTAAAACCTATGGATTGCTATGTCTCCGAAAGAGAATCAAGCATGTGTACAGGGGCATAAACGCAGCAGTGATAGGATTGGAGAGGTTCAGTGAGCAAATGAAGACCCTTTGAAGTCATATTGCATGGTACCCATTCCACGGGTTTCAACTACCCAGGTTTAAGGTATTCTTCCTTCAGCTAAAACATGCATGTGGAACCCAAGTATGATCAACCATGTGAACGGGAGACGTGTTCAAATATGTCTCAGTTTTCCTCCCCTGGTACTCGGGTGCAACATTCCAGACGCTTTACTTACACTCTCCCCACTTGGAGAGTCAGCGCCTTTAACCTCCTGTTTGGCCCAGTTTGCAATTTCTGCGGAAGATGAACAGGAATAGCCAGAACCAATGAGAGACTAGCTGGAGGTGTCTGGACGGGCAAATTTAACTCTCATTTCCCACCAGGAAGAGGAATTAACCAAAGGCTCAGCGTGCCGTGCCGGAACCAGATTAGGGCCTGAAGCCATCCTGCGGTGTTGCGGCCACCTCACAAGAAAGCGAGTTGAAGAAAGGAGCTCAGGGGCACTGTAATTCACAAACCTGCAGAGTTATAAATGACAGCTATCGTCCAAAAATAGACTGAAGTAAGGCTGCCAAGAGGACTTGAAAGCGGGGCAGAATTGCAGGAAACCGATTTCAGGAGGTAGACTGGAATTGCATTGAAAGCATAGGAAAAGAGGCAGAACGTCCACAATGATGCACTTGGCCAAAAAGGGCGTATGCGTTTTTTCCTGAATATATTCAGGAAAAAACACATACGCCCTTTTTGGCCAACCAAGCAAGCTTGCAAAGGAAATCTGCACTACAATGAAGTCTCACTTCCCCCCGGTCAAAAGGGCCATCTGAAAAAAGTGTAAAATCCAGAAAGGCAGGACAGGCCATGGAGAACTGGGAGCCTTGTTATGCTGATGGGCGGGATGTAAATTGCCAACAACCACTCGGGAGAAGTGTATGGTGTTTCCTGAAACATCTAAAAAACAAATCAACAGAGCCTAGGGCACTTCCACTTATGCTGCTATAGGTTACGGAAATTAAAATAAAAAAGACACAGCCACCCCAAAGTTTGGAACGGCTCTGTTTACAAGAACCTCGTTTACAGTACAAGTTCAACATCGCAGAAAGTGAAAAATGGATAAAGAAGTTGTGGTATTTACTTACAAAGCAATATCACTCAGCAATGAAATCTGTGTCATCAGGCCCTTAGCAGCACAATGAGTGGATTCAGGTATGATGATTCTAACTGAAGTAAGTCACACAGAAAAAGAAACATCATAAGATATCAGTAATACACGGAATGTAAACTTGGCTACACAGGAACTGAATTACAGAACAGAACAGGGTCTCAAATTTAGAAAACCAACTTATGCTTGCTTAAGGGGAAAGGTGAGTTGGGGTGCTGCATAAAACCAGAGATTGAAATGAGCACAGATAAAGTTCCTTAAGCCAAATATGGAATAGACAAGAGCTACTCCTTGGTCAACGAAATGGACTCAACACCGCATATTAAACGCCTAAGAATGTACCTGACTAGTAAGTATCTTAAAACCTATGGATTGCTATGTCTCCGAAAGAGAATCAAGCATGTGTACAGGGGCATAAACGCAGCAGTGACAGGATTGGAGAGGTTCAGTGAGCAAATGAAGACCCTTTGAAGTCATATTGCATGGTACCCATTCCACGGGTTTCAACTACCCAGGTTTTAGGTATTCTTCCTTCAGCTAAAACATGCATGTGGAACCCAAGTATGATCAACCATGTGAACGGGAGACGTGTTCAAATATGTCTCAGTTTTCCTCCCCTGGTACTCGGGTGCAACATTCCAGACGCTTTACTAACACTCTCCCCACTTGGAGAGTCAGTCCCTTTAACCTCCTGTTTGGCCCAGTTTGCAATTTCTGCGGAAGATGAACAGGAATAGCGAGAACCAATGAGAGACTAGCTGGAGGTGTCTGGATGGGCAAATTTAACTCTCATTTCCCACCAGGAAGAGGAAATAACCAAAGGCTCAGCGTGCCGTGCCGGAACCAGATTAGGGCCTGAAGACATCCTGCGGTGTTGCGGCCAGCTCAAAAGAAAGCGAGTTGAAGAAAGGAGCTCAGGGGCACTGTAATTCACAAACCTGCAGAGTTATAAATGACAGCTATCGTCCAAAAATAGACTGAAGTAAGGCTGCCAAGAGGACTTGAAAGCGGGGCAGAATTGCAGGAAACCGATTTCAGGAGGTAGACTGGAATTGCATTGAAAGCATGGGAAAAGAGGCAGAACGTCCACAATGATGCACTTGGCCAAAAAGGGCGTATGCGTTTTTTCCTGAATATATTCAGGAAAAAACGCATACGCCCTTTTTGGCCAACCAAGCAAGCTTGCAAAGGAAATCTGCACTACAATGAAGTCTCACTTCCCCCCGGTCAAAAGGGCCATCTGAAAAAAGTGTAAAATCCAGAAAGGCAGGACAGGCCATGGAGAACTGGGAGCCTTGTTATGCTGAAGGGCGGGATGTAAATTGCCAACAAACACTCGGGAGAAGTGTATGGTGTTTCCTGAAACATCTAAAAAACAAAGCAACAGAGCCTAGGGCACTTCCACTTATGGTCCTATAGCTTAGGGAATTTAAAATCAAAAAGACACAGCCACCCCAAAGTTTCGAACGGCTCTGTTTACAAGAACCTCGTTTACAGTACAAGTTCAACATCGCAGAAAGTGAAAAATGGATAAAAAAGTTGTGGTATTTACTTACAAAGCAATATCACTCAGCAATGAAATCTGTGTCATCAGGCCCTTAGCAGCACAATGAGTGGATTCAGGTATGATGATTCTAACTGAAATAAGTCACACAGAAAAAGAAACATCATAAGATATCAGTAATACACGGAATGTAAACTTGGCTACAAAGGAACTGAATTACAGAACAGAACAGGGTCTCAAATTTAGAAAACCAACTTATGCTTGCTTAAGGGGAAAGGTGAGTTGGGGTGCTGCATAAAACCAGAGATTGAAATGAGCACAGATAAAGTTCCTTAAGCCAAATATGGAATAGACAAGAGCTACTCCTTGCTCAACGAAATGGACTCAACACCGCATATTAAACGCCTAAGAATGTACCTGACTAGTAAGTATCTTAAAACCTATGGATTGCTATGTCTCTGAAAGAGAATCAAGCATGTGTACAGGGGCATAAACGCAGCAGTGATAGGATTGGAGAGGTTCGGTGAGCAAATGAAGACCCTTTGAAGTCATATTGCATGGTACCCATTCCACGGGTTTCAACTACCCAGGTTTTAGGTATTCTTCCTTCAGCTAAAACATGCATGTGGAACCCAAGTATGATCAACCATGTGATCGGGAGACGTGTTCAAATATGTCTCAGTTTTCGTACCCTGCTACTCGGGTGCAACATTCCAGACGCTTTACTAACACTCTCCCCACTTGGAGAGTCAGCGCCTTTAACCTCCTGTTTGGCCCAGTTTGCAATTTCTGTGGAAGATGAACAGGAATAGCGAGAACCAATGAGAGACTAGCTGGAGGTGTCTGAATGGGCAAATTTAACTCTCATTTCCCACCAGGAAGAGGAATTAACCAAAGGCTCAGCGTGCCGTGCCAGAACCAGATTAGGGCCTGAAGACATCCTGCGGTGTTGCGGCCAGGTCACAAGAAAGCGAGTTGAAGAAAGGAGCTCAGGGGCACTGTAATTCACAAACCTGCAGAGTTATAAATGACAGCCATCGTCCAAAAATAGACTGAAGTAAGGCTGCCAAGAGGACTTGAAAGCGGGGCAGAATTGCAGGAAACCGATTTCAGGAGGTAGACTGGAATTGCATTGAAAGCATAGGAAAAGAGGCAGAACGTCCACAATGATGCACTTGGCCAAAAAGGGCGTATGCGTTTTTTCCTGAATATATTCAGGAAAAAACGCATACGCCCTTTTTGGCCAACCAAGCAAGCTTGCAAAGGAAATCTGCACTACAATGAAGTCTCACTTCCCCCCGGTCAAAAGGGCCATCTGAAAAAAGTGTAAAATCCAGAAAGGCAGGACAGGCCATGGAGAACTGGGAGCCTTGTTATGCTGATGGCCGGGACGTAAATTGCCAACAACCACTCGGGAGAAGTGTATGGTGTTTCCTGAAACATCTAAAAAACAAAGCAACAGAGCCTAGGGCACTTCCACTTATGGTCCTATAGCTTAGGGAATTTAAAATCAAAAAGACACAGCCACCCCAAAGTTTGGAACGGCTCTGTTTACAAGAACCTCGTTTACAGTACAAGTTCAACATCGCAGAAATTGAAAAATGGATAAAGAAGTTGTGGTATTTACTTACAAAGCAATATCACTCAGCAATGAAATCTGTGTCATCAGGCCCTTAGCAGCACAATGAGTGGATTTAGGTATGATGATTCTAACTGAAATAAGTCTCACAGAAAAAGAAACATCATAAGATATCACTAATACACGGAATGTAAACTTGGCTACACAGGAACTGAATTACAGAACAGAACAGGGTCTCAAATTTAGAAAACCAACTTATGCTTGCTTAAGGGGAAAGGTGAGTTGGGGTGCTGCATAAAACCAGAGATTGAAATGAGCACAGATAAAGTTCCTTAAGCCAAATATGGAATAGACAAGAGCTACTCCTTGCTCAACGAAATGGACTCAACACCGCATATTAAACGCCTAAGAATGTACCTGACTAGTAAGTATCGTAAAACCTATGGATTGCTATGTCTCTGAAAGAGAATCAAGCATGTGTACAGGGGCATAAACGCAGCAGTGATAGGATTGGAGAGGTTCGGTGAGCAAATGAAGACCCTTTGAAGTCATATTGCATGGTACCCATTCCACGGGTTTCAAATACACAGGTTTAAGGTATTCTTCCTTCAGCTAAAACATGCATGTGGAACCCAAGTATGATCAACCATGTGAACGGGAGACGTGTTCAAATATGTCTCAGTTTTCCTCCCCTGGTACTCGGGTGCAACATTCCAGACGCTTTACTAACACTCTCCCCACTTGGAAAGTCAGCGCCTTTAACCTCCTGTTTGGCCCAGTTTGCAATTTCTGCGGAAGATGAACAGGAATAGCGAGAACCAATGAGAGACTAGCTGGAGGTGTCTGGACGGGCAAATTTAACTCTCATTTCCCACCAGGAAGAGGAAATAACCAAAGGCTCAGCGTGCCGTGCCGGAACCAGATTAGGGCCTGAAGCCATCCTGCGGTGTTGCGACCAGGTCACAAGAAAGCAAGTTGAAGAAAGGAGCTCAGGGGCACTGTAATTCACAAACCTGCAGAGTTATAAATGACAGCTATCGTGCAAAAATAGACTGAAGTAAGGCTGCCAAGAGGACTTGAAAGCGGGGCAGAATTGCAGGAAACCGATTTCACGAGGTAGACTGGAATTGCATTGAAAGCATAGGAAAAGAGGCAGAACGTCCACAATGATGCACTTGGCCAAAAAGGGCGTATGCGTTTTTTCCTGAATATATTCAGGAAAAAACGCATACGCCCTTTTTGGCCAACCAAGCAAGCTTGCAAAGGAAATCTGCACTACAATGAAGTCTCACTTCCCCCCGGTCAAAAGGGCCATCTGAAAAAAGTGTAAAATCCAGAAAGGCAGGACAGGCCATGGAGAACTGGGAGCCTTGTTATGCTGATGGGCGGGATGTAAATTGCCAACAACCACTAGGGAGAAGTGTATGGTGTTTCCTGAAACATCTAAAAAACAAAGCAACAGAGCCTAGGGCACTTCCACTTATTGTCCTATAGCTTAGGGAAATTAAAATCAAAAAGACACAGCCACCCCAAAGTTTGGAACGGCTCTGTTTACAAGAACCTCGTTTACAGTACAAGTTCAACATCGCAGAAAGTGAAAAATGGATAAAGAACTTGTGGTACTTACGTACAATGCAGTATCACTCAGCAATGAAATCTGTGTCATCAGGCCCTTAGCAGCATAATGAGTGGATTCAGGTACGATGATTCTAACTGAAATAAGTCACACAGAAAAAGAAACATCATAAGATATCACTAATACACGGAATGTAAACTTGGCTACACAGGAACTGAATTACAGAACAGAACAGGGTCTCAAATTTAGAAAACCAACTTATGCTTGCTTAAGGGTAAAGGTGAGTTGGGGTGTTGCATAAAAACAGAGATTGAAATGAGCACAGATAAAGTTCCTTAAGCCAAATATGGAATAGACAAGAGCTAATCCTTGCTCAACGAAATGGACTCAACACCGCATATTAAATGCCTAAGAATGTACCTGACTAGTAAGTATCTTAAAACCTATGGATTGCTATGTCTCCGAAAGAGAATCAAGCATGTGTACAGGGGCATAAACGCAGCAGTGATAGGATTGGAGAGGTTCGGTGAGCAAATGAAGACCCTTTGAAGTCATATTGCATGGTACCCATTCCACGGGTTTCAACTACCCAGGTTTAAGGTATTCTTCCTTCAGCTAAAACATGCATGTGGAACCTAGAGTATGATCAACCATGTGATCGGGAGACGTGTTCAAATATGTCTCAGTTTTCGTACCCTGCTACTCGGGTGCAACATTCCAGACGCTTTACTAACACTCTCCCCACTTGGAGAGTCAGCGCTTTTAACCTCCTGTTTGGCCCAGTTTGCAATTTCTGTGGAAGATGAACAGGAATAGCGAGAACCAATGAGAGACTAGCTGGAGGTGTCTGGATGGGCAAATTTAACTCTCATTTCCCACCAGGAAGAGGAATTAACCAAAGGCTCAGCGTGCCGTGCCAGAACCAGATTAGGGCCTGAAGACATCCTGCGGTGTTGCGGCCAGGTCACAAGAAAGCGAGTTGAAGAAAGGAGCTCAGGGGCACTGTAATTCACAAACCTGCAGAGTTATAAATGACAGCTATCGTCCAAAAATAGACTGAAGTAAGGCTGCCAAGAGGACTTGAAAGCGGGGCAGAATTGCAGGAAACCGATTTCAGGAGGTAGACTGGAATTGCATTGAAAGCATAGGAAAAGAGGCAGAACGTCCACAATGATGCACTTGGCCAAAAAGGGCGTATGCGTTTTTTCCTGAATATATTCAGGAAAAAACGCATACGCCCTTTTTGGCCAACCAAGCAAGCTTGCAAAGGAAATCTGCACTACAATGAAGTCTCACTTCCCCCCGGTCAAAAGGGCCATCTGAAAAAAGTGTAAAATCCAGAAAGGCAGGACAGGCCATGGAGAACTGGTAGCCTTGTTATGCTGATGGGCGGGATGTAAATTGCCAACAGACACTTGGGAGAAGTGTATGGTGTTTCCTGAAACATCTAAAAAACAAAGCAACAGAGCCTAGGGCACTTCCACTTATGGTCCTATAGCTTAGGGAATTTAAAATCAAAAAGACACAGCCACCCCAAAGTTTGGAACGGCTCTGTTTACAAGAACCTCGTTTACAGTACAAGTTCAACATCGCAGAAATTGAAAAATGGATAAAGAAGTTGTGGTATTTACTTACAAAGCAATATCACTCAGCAATGAAATCTGTGTCATCAGGCCCTTAGCAGCACAATGAGTGGATTCAGGTATGATGATTCTAACTGAAATAAGTCACACAGAAAAAGAAACATCATAAGATATCAGTAATACACGGAATGTAAACTTGGCTACACAGGAACTGAATTACAGAACAGAACAGGGTCTCAAATTTAGAAAACCAACTTATGCTTGCTTAAGGGGAAAGGTGAGTTGGGGTGCTGCATAAAACCAGAGATTGAAATGAGCACAGATAAAGTTCCTTAAGCCAAATATGGAATAGACAAGAGCTACTCCTTGCTCAACGAAATGGACTCAATACCGCATATTAAACGCCTAAGAATGTACCTGACTAGTAAGTATCTTAAAACCTATGGATTGCTATGTCTCCGAAAGAGAATCAAGCATGTGTACAGGGGCATAAACGCAGCAGTGATAGGATTGGAGAGGTTCGGTGAGCAAATGAAGACCCTTTGAAGTCATATTGCATGGTACCCATTCCACGGGTTTCAACTACCCAGGTTTTAGGTATTCTTCCTTCAGCTAAAACATGCATGTGGAACCCAAGTATGATCAACCATGTGAACGGGAGACGTGTTCAAATATGTCTCAGTTTTCCTCCCCTGGTACTCGGGTGCAACATTCCAGACGCTTTACTAACACTCTCCCCACTTGGAAAGTCAGCGCCTTTAACCTCCTGTTTGGCCCAGTTTGCAATTTCTGCGGAAGATGAACAGGAATAGCGAGAACCAATGAGAGGCTAGCTGGAGGTGTCTGGACGGGCAAATTTAACTCTCATTTCCCACCAGGAAGAGGAAATAACCAAAGGCTCAGCGTGCCGTGCCGGAACCAGATTAGGGCCTGAAGCCATCCTGCGGTGTTGCGGCCAGCTCAAAAGAAAGCGAGTTGAAGAAAGGAGCTCAGGGGCACTGTAATTCACAAACCTGCAGAGTTATAAATGACAGCTATCGTCCAAAAATAGACTGAAGTAAGGCTGCCAAGAGGACTTGAAAGCGGGGCAGAATTGCAGGAAACCGATTTCAGGATGTAGACTGGAATTGCATTGAAAGCATAGGAAAAGAGGCAGAACGTCCACAATGATGCACTTGGCCAAAAAGGGCGTATGCGTTTTTTCCTGAATATATTCAGGAAAAAACGCATACGCCCTTTTTGGCCAACCAAGCAAGCTTGCAAAGGAAATCTGCACTACAATGAAGTCTCACTTCCCCCCGGTCAAAAGGGCCATCTGAAAAAAGTGTAAAATCCAGAAAGGCAGGACAGGCCATGGAGAACTGGGAGCCTTGTTATGCTGATGGGCGGGATGTAAATTGCCAACAACCACTCGGGAGAAGTGTATGGTGTTTCCTGAAACATCTAAAAAACAAAGCAACAGAGTCTAGGGCACTTCCACTTATGGTCCTATAGCTTAGGGAAATTAAAATCAAAAAGACACAGCCACCCCAAAGTTTGGAACGGCTCTGTTTACAAGAACCTCGTTTACAGTACAAGTTCAACATCGCAGAAAGTGAAAAATGGATAAAGAACTTGTGGTACTTACGTACAATGCAGTATCACTCAGCAATGAAATCTATGTCATCAGGCCCGTAGCAGCATAATGAGTGGATTCAGGTACGATGATTCTAACTGAAATAAGTCACACAGAAAAAGAAACATCATAAGATATCACTAATACACGGAATGTAAACTTGGCTATACAGGAACTGAATTACAGAACAGAACAGGGTCTCAAATTTAGAAAACCAACTTATGCTTGCTTAAGGGTAAAGGTGAGTTGGGGTGCTGCATAAAACCAGAGATTGAAATGAGCACAGATAAAGTTCCTTAAGCCAAATATGGAATAGACAAGAGCTACTCCTTGCTCAACGAAATGGACTCAACACCGCATATTAAATGCCTAAGAATGTACCTGACTAGTAAGTATCTTAAAACCTATGGATTGCTATGTCTCCGAAAGAGAATCAAGCATGTGTACAGGGGCATAAACGCAGCAGTGATAGGATTGGAGAGGTTCGGTGAGCAAATGAAGACCCTTTGAAGTCATATTGCATGGTACCCATTCCACGGGTTTCAACTACCCAGGTTTAAGGTATTCTTCCTTCAGCTAAAACATGCATGTGGAACCTAGAGTATGATCAACCATGTGATCGGGAGACGTGTTCAAATATGTCTCAGTTTTCGTACCCTGGTACTCGGGTGCAACATTCCAGACGCTTTACTAACACTCTCCCCACTTGGAGAGTCAGTCCCTTTAACCTCCTGTTTGGCCCAGTTTGCAATTTCTGTGGAAGAAGAACAGGAATAGCGAGAACCAATGAGAGACTAGCTGGAGGTGTCTGGACGGGCAAATTTAACTCTCATTTCCCACCAGGAAGAGGAATTAACCAAAGTCTCAGCGTGCTGTGCCAGAAACACATTAGGGCCTGAAGACATCCTGCGGTGTTGCGGCCAGGTCACAAGAAAGCGAGTTGAAGAAAGGAGCTCAGGGGCACTGTAATTCACAAACCTGCAGAGTTATAAATGACAGCTATCGTCCAAAAATAGACTGAAGTAAGGCTGCCAAGAGGACTTGAAAGCGGGGCAGAATTGCAGGAAACCGATTTCAGGAGGTAGACTGGAATTGCATTGAAAGCATAGGAAAAGAGGCAGAACGTCCACAATGATGCACTTGGCCAAAAAGGGCGTATGCATTTTTTCCTGAATATATTCAGGAAAAAACGCATACGCCCTTTTTGGCCAACCAAGCAAGCTTGCAAAGGAAATCTGCACTACAATGAAGTCTCACTTCTCCCCGGTCAAAAGGGCCATCTGAAAAAAGTCAAAATCCAGAAAGGCAGGACAGGCCATGGACAACTGGGAGCCTTGTTATGCTGATGGGCGGGATGTAAATTGCCAACAACCACTCGGGAGAAGTGTATGGTGTTTCCTGAAACATCTAAAAAACAAAGCAACAGAGCCTAGGCCACTTCCACTTATGGTCCTATAGCTTAGGGAAATTAAATTCAAAAAGACACAGCCACCCCAAAGTTTGGAACGGCTCTGTTTACAAGAACCTCGTTTACAGTACAAGTTCAACATCGCAGAAAGTGAAAAATGGATAAAGAACTTGTGGTACTTACGTACAATGCAGTATCACTCAGCAATGAAATCTGTGTCATCAGGCCCTTAGCAGCACAATGAGTGGATTCAGGTATGATGATTCTAACTGAAATAAGTCACGCAGAAAAAGAAACATCATAAGATATCAGTAATACACGGAATGTAAACTTGGCTACACAGGAACTGAATTACAGAACAGAACAGGGTCTCAAATTTAGAAAACCAACTTATGCTTGCTTAAGGGTAAAGGTGAGTTGGGGTGCTGCATAAAACCAGAGATTGAAATGAGCACAGATAAAGTTCCTTAAGCCAAATATGGAATAGACAAGAGCTACTCCTTGCTCAACGAAATGGACTCAACACCGCATATTAAACGCCTAAGAATGTACCTGACTAGTAAGTATCTTAAAACCTATGGATCGCTATGTCTCCGAAAGAGAATCAAGCATGTGTACAGGGGCATAAACGCAGCAGTGATAGGATTGGAGAGGTTCGGTGAGCAAATGAAGACCCTTTGAAGTCATATTGCATCGTACCCATTACACGGGTCTTAACTCTCCAGGTTTAAGGTATTCTTCCTTCAGCTAAAACATGCATGTGGAACCCAAGTATGATCAACCATGTGAACGGGAGACGTGTTCAAATATGTCTCAGTTTTCCTCCCCTGGTACTCGGGTGCAACATTCCAGACGCTTTACTAACACTCTCCCCACTTGGAGAGTCAGCGCCTTTAACCTCCTGTTTGGCCCAGTTTGCAAATTCTGCGGAAGATGAACAGGAATAGCGAGAACCAATGAGAGACTAGCTGGAGGTGTCTGGACGGGCAAATTTAACTCTCATTTCCCACCAGGAAGAGGAAATAACCAAAGGCTCAGCGTGCCGTGCCGGAACCAGATTAGGGCCTGAAGCCATCCTGCGGTGTTGCGGCCAGGTCACAAGAAAGCAAGTTGAAGAAAGGAGCTCAGGGGCACTGTAATTCACAAACCTGCAGAGTTATAAATGACAGTTATCGTCCAAAAATAGACTGAAGTAAGGCTGCCAAGAGGACTTGAAAGCGGGGCAGAATTGCAGGAAACCGATTTCAGGAGGTAGACTGGAATTGCATTGCAAGCATAGGAAAAGAGGCAGAACGTCCACAATGATGCACTTGGCCAAAAAGGGCGTATGCGTTTTTTCCTGAATATATTCAGGAAAAAACGCATACGCCCTTTTTGGCCAACCAAGCAAGCTTGCAAAGGAAATCTGCACTACAATGAAGTCTCACTTCCCCCCGGTCAAAAGGGCTATCTGAAAAAAGTGTAAAATCCAGAAAGGCAGGACAGGCCATGGAGAACTGGGAGCCTTGTTATGCTGATGGGCGGGATGTAAATTGCCAACAACCACTCTGGAGAAGTGTATGGTGTTTCCTGAAACATCTAAAAAACAAAGCAACAGAACCTAGGGCACTTCCACTTATGGTCCTATAGCTTAGGGAAATTAAAATCAAAAAGACACAGCCACCCCAAAGTTTGGAACGGCTCTGTTTACAAGAACCTCGTTTACAATACAAGTTCAACATCGCAGAAATTGAAAAATGGATAAAGAAGTTGTGGTATTTACTTACAAAGCAATATCACTCAGCAATGAAATCTGTGTCATCAGGCCCTTAGCAGCACAATGAGTGGATTCAGGTATGATGATTCTAACTGAAATAAGTCACACAGAAAAAGAAACATCATAAGATATCAGTAATACACGGAATGTAAACTTGGCTACACAGGAACTGAATTACAGAACAGAACAGGGTCTCAAATTTAGAAAACCAACTTATGCTTGCTTAAGGGTAAAGGTGAGTTGGGGTGCTGCATAAAACCAGAGATTGAAATGAGCACAGATAAAGTTCCTTAAGCCAAATATGGAATAGACAAGAGCTACTCCTTGCTCAACGAAATGGACTCAACACCGCATATTAAACGCCTAAGAATGTACCTGACTAGTAAGTATCTTAAAACCTATGGATTGCTATGTCTCCGAAAGAGAATCAAGCATGTGTACAGGGGCATAAACGCAGCAGTGATAGGATTGGAGAGGTTCGGTGAGCAAATGAAGACCCTTTGAAGTCATATTGCATGGTACCCATTCCACGGGTTTCAACTACCCAGGTTTTAGGTATTCTTCCTTCAGCTAAAACATGCATATGGAACCCAGAGTATGATCAACCATGTGATCGGGAGACGTGTTCAAATATGTCTCAGTTTTCGTACCCTGGTACTCGGGTGCAACATTCCAGACGCTTTACTAACACTCTCTCGACTTGGAGAGTCAGTCCCTTTAACCTCCTGTTTGGCCCAGTTTGCAATTTCTGCGGAAAATGAACAGGAATAGCGAGAACCAATGAGAGACTAGCTGGAGGTGTCTGGACGGGCAAATTTAACTATCATTTCCCACCAGGAAGAGGAATTAACCAAAGGCTCAGCGTGCCGTGCCGGAACCAGATTAGGGCCTGAAGCCATCCTGCGGTGTTGCGGCCAGGTCACAAGAAAGCGAGTTGAAGAAAGGAGCTCAGGGGCACTGTAATTCACAAACCTGCAGAGTTATAAATGACAGCTATCGTCCAAAAATAGACTGAAGTAAGGCTGCCAAGAGGACTTGAACGCGGGGCAGAATTGCAGGAAACCGATTTCAGGAGGTAGACTGGAATTGCATTGAAAGCATAGGAAAAGAGGCAGAACGTCCACAATGATGCACTTGGCCAAAAAGGGCGTATGCGTTTTTTCCTGAATATATTCAGGAAAAAACGCATACGCCCTTTTTGGCCAACCAAGCAAGCTTGCAAAGGAAATCTGCACTACAATGAAGTCTCACTTCCCCCCGGTCAAAAGGGCCATCTGAAAAAGGTGTAAAATCCAGAAAGGCAGGACAGGCCATGGAGAACTGGGAGCCTTGTTATGCTGATGGGCGGGATGTAAATTGCCAACAGACACTCCGGAGAACTGTATGGTGTCTCCTGAAACATCTCAAAAACAAAGCAACAGAGCCTAGGGCACTTCCACTTATGGTCCTATAGCTTAGGGAAATTAAAATCAAAAAGACACAGCCACCCCAAAGTTTGGGACGCCTCTGTTTACAAGAACCTCGTTTACCGTACAAGTTCAATATCACAGAAAGTGAAAAATGGATAAAGAACTTGTGGTACTTACGTACAATGCAGTATCACTCAGCAATGAAATCTATGTCATCAGGCCCGTAGCAGCATAATGAGTGGATTCAGGTACGATGATTCTAACTGAAATACGTCACACAGAAAAAGAAACATCATAAGATATCACTAATACACGGAATGTAAACTTGGCTACACAGGAACTGAATTCCAAAACAGAACAGGGTATCAAATTTAGAAAACCAACTTATGCTTGCTTAAGGGTAAAGGTGAGTTGGGGTGCTGCATAAAACCAGAGATTCAAATGAGCACAGATAACGTTCCTTAAGCCAAATATGGAATAGACAAGAGCTACTCCTTGCTCAACGAAATGGACCCAACACCCCATATTAAACGCCTAAGAATGTACCTGACTAGTAAGTATCTTAAAACCTATGGATTGCTATGTCTCCGAAAGAGAATCAAGCGTATGTACCGGGGCATAAACGCAGCAGTGATAGGATTGGAGAGGTTCGGTGAGCAAATGAAGACCCTTTGAAGTCATATTGCATGGTACCCATTCCACGGGTCTCAACTCTCCAGGTTTAAGGTATTCTTCCTTCAGCTAAAACATGCATGTGGAACCCAGAGTATGATCAACTGTGTGATCGGGAGACATGTTCAAATATGTCTCACTTTTGGTCCCCTGGTACTCGAGTGTAACATTCCAGACGCTTAACGAACACTCTCCCCACTTGGAGAGTCAGTGCCTTTAATCTCCTGTTTGGCCCAGTTTGCAATTTCTGCGGAAGATGAACAGGAATAGGGAGAACCAATGAGAGACTAGCTGGAAGTTTCTGGACGGACAAATTTAACTCTCATTTCCCACCAGGAAGAGGAAATAACCAAAGGCTCAGCGTGCCGTGCCGGAACCAGATTAGGGCCTGAAGCCTTCCTGCGGTGTTGCGGCCAGCTCAAAAGAAAGCGAGTTGAAGAAAGGAGCTCAGGGGCACTGTAATTCACAAACATGTAGAGTTATAAATGACAGCTATCGTCCAAAAATAGACTGAAGTAAGGCTGCCAAGAGGACTTGAAAGCGGGGCAGAATTGCAGGAAACCGATTTCAGGAGGTAGACTGGAATTGCATTGAAAGCATAGGAAAAGAGGCAGAACGTCCACAGTGATGCACTTGGCCAAAAAGGGCGTATGCGTTTTTTCCCGAATATATTCAGGAAAAAACGCATACGCCCTTTTTGGCCAACCAAGCAAGCTTGCAAAGGAAATCTGCACTACAATGAAGTCTCACTTCCCCCCGGTCAAAAGGGCCATCTGAAAAAAGTGTAAAATCCAGAAAGGCAGGACAGGCCATGGAGAACTGGGAGCCTTGTCATGCTGATGGGCGGGATGTAAATTGCCAACAGACACTAGGGAGAAGTGTATGGTGTTTCCTGAAACATCTAAAAAACAAAGCAACAGAGCCTAGGGCACTTCCACTTATGGTCCTATAGCTTAGGGAAATTAAAATCAAAAAGACACAGCCACCCCAAAGTTTGGGACGCCTCTGTTTACAAGAACCTCGTTTACCGTACAAGTTCAATATCACAGAAAGTGAAAAATGGATAAAGAACTTGTGGTACTTACGTACAATGCAGTATCACTCAGCAATGAAATCTATGTCATCAGGCCCGTAGCAGCATAATGAGTGGATTCAGGTACGATGATTCTAACTGAAATAAGTCACACAGAAAAAGAAACATCATAAGATATCACTAATACACGGAATGTAAACTTGGCTACACAGGAACTGAATTCCAAAACAGAACAGGGTCTCAAATTTAGAAAACCAACTTATGCTTGCTTAAGGGGAAAGGTGAGTTGGGGTGCTGCATAAAACCAGAGATTGAAATGAGCACAGATAAAGTTCCTTAAGCCAAATATGGAATAGACAAGAGCTACTCCTTGCTCAACGAAATGGACTCAACACCCCATATTAAACGCCTAAGAATGTACCTGACTAGTAAGTATCTTAAAACCTATGGATTGCTATGTCTCCAAAAGAGAATCAAGCATGTGTACAGGGGCATAAACGCAGCAGTGATAGGATTGGAGAGGTCCGGTGAGCAAATGAAGACCCTATGAAGTCATATTGCATGGTACCCATTCCACGGGTCTCAACTCTCCAGGTTTAAGGTATTCTTCCTTCAGCTAAAACATGCATGTGGAACCCAGAGTATGATCAACCGTGTGAACGGGAGACGTGTTCAAATATGTCTCAGTTTTCCTCCCCTGGTACTCGGGTGCAACATTCCAGACGCTTTACTAACACTCTCCCCACTTGGAGAGTCAGCGCCTTTAACCTCCTGTTTGGCCCAGTTTGCAATTTCTGCGGAAGATGAACAGGAATAGCGAGAACCAATGAGAGACTAGCTGGAGGTGTCTGGACGGGCAAATTTAACTCTCATTTCCCACCAGGAAGAGGAAATAACCAAAGGCTAAGCGTGCCATGCCGGAACCAGATTAGGGCCTGAAGCCATCCTGCGGTGTTGCGGCCAGCTCACAAGAAAGCGAGTTGAAGAAAGGAGCTCAGGGACACTGTAATTCACAAACCTGCAGAGTTATAAATGACAGCTATCGTCCAAAAATAGACTGAAGTAAGGCTGCCAAGAGGACTTGAAACCAGGGCAGAATTGCAGGAAACCGATTTCAGGAGGTAGACTGGAATTGCATTGAAAGCATAGGAAAAGAGGCAGAACGTCCACAATGATGCACTTGGCCAAAAAGGGCGTATGCGTTTTTTCCTGAATATATTCAGGAAAAAACGCATATGCCCTTTTTGGCCAACCAAGCAAGCTTGCAAAGGAAATCTGCACTACAATGAAGTCTCACTTCCCCCCGGTCAAAAGGGCCATCTGAGAAAAGTGTAAAATCCAGAAAGGCAGGACAGGCCATGGAGAACTGGGAGCCTTGTTATGCTGATGGGCGGGATGTAAATTGCCAACAACCACTCTGGAGAAGTGTATGGTGTTTCCTGAAACATCTAAAAAACAAAGCAACAGAGCCTAGGGCACTTCCACTTATGGTCCTATAGCTTAGGGAAATTAAAATCAAAAAGACACAACCACCCCAAAGTTTGGGACGCCTCTGTTTACAAGAACCTCGTTTACCGTACAAGTTCAATATCACAGAAAGTGAAAAATGGATAAAGAACTTGTGGTACTTACGTACAATGCAGTATCACTCAGCAATGAAATCTATGTCATCAGGCCCGTAGCAGCATAATGAGTGGATTCAGGTACGATGATTCTAACTGAAATAAGTCACACAGAAAAAGAAACATCATAAGATATCACTAATACACGGAATGTAAACTTGGCTACACAGGAACTGAATTCCAAAACAGAACAGGGTCTCAAATTTACAAAACCAACTTATGCTTGCTTAAGGGGAAAGGTGAGTTGTGGTGCTGCATAAAACCAGAGATTGAAATGAGCACAGATAAAGTTCCTTAAGCCAAATATGGAATAGACAAGAGCTACTCCTTGCTCAACGAAATGGACTCAACACCCCATATTAAACGCCTAAGAATGTACCTGACTAGAAAGTATCTTAAAACCTATGGATTGCTATGTCTCCAAAAGAAAATCAAGCGTGTGTACAGGGGCATAAACGCAGCAGTGATAGGATTGGAGAGGTTCGGTGAGCAAATGAAGACCCTTTGAAGTCATATTGCATGGTACCCATTCCACGGGTTTCAACTACCCAGGTTTTAGGTATTCTTCCTTCAGCTAAAACATGCATGTGGAACCCAGAATATGATCAACCGTGTGAACGGGAGACGTGTTCAAATATGTCTCAGTTTTCCTCCCCTGGTACTCGGGTGCAACATTCCAGACGCTTTACTAACACTCTCCCCACTTGGAAAGTCAGCGCCTTTAACCTCCTGTTTGGCCCAGTTTGCAATTTCTGCGGAAGATGAACAGGAATAGCGAGAACCAATGAGAGACTAGCTGGAGGTGTCTCGACGGGCAAATTTAACTCTCATTTCCCACCAGGAAGAGGAAATAACCAAAGGCTAAGCGTGCCGTGCCGGAACCAGATTAGGGCCTGAAGCCATCCTGCGGTGTTGCGGCCAGCTCACAAGAAAGCGAGTTGAAGAAAGGAGCTCAGGGACACTGTAATTCACAAACCTGCAGAGTTATAAATGACAGCTATCGTCCAAAAATAGACTGAAGTAAGGCTGCCAAGAGGACTTGAAAGCAGGGCAGAATTGCAGGAAACCGATTTCAGGAGGTAGACTGGAATTGCATTGAAAGCATAGGAAAAGAGGCAGAACGTCCACAATGATGCACTTGGCCAAAAAGGGCGTATGCGTTTTTTCCTGAATATATTCAGGAAAAAACGCATACGCCCTTTTTGGCCAACCAAGCAAGCTTGCAAAGGAAATCTGCACTACAATGAAGTCTCACTTCCCCCCGGTCAAAAGGGCCATCTGAGAAAAGTGTAAAATCCAGAAAGGCAGGACAGGCCATGGAGAACTGGGAGCCTTGTTATGCTGATGGGCGGGATGTAAATTGCCAACAGACACTCCGGAGAAGTGTATGGTGTTTCCTGAATCATCTAAAAAACAAAGCAACAGAGCCTAGGGCACTTCCACTTATGGTCCTATAGCTTAGGGAAATTAAAATCAAAAAGACACAGCCACCCCAAAGTTTGGGACGCCTCTGTTTACAAGAACCTCGTTTACCGTACAAGTTCAATATCACAGAAAGTGAAAAATGGATAAAGAACTTGTGGTACTTACGTACAATGCAGTATCACTCAGCAATAAAATCTATGTCATCAGGCCCGTAGCAGCATAATGAGTGGATTCAGGTACGATGATTCTAACTGAAATAAGTCACACAGAAAAAGAAACATCATAAGATATCACTAATACACGGAATGTAAACTTGGCTACACAGGAACTGAATTCCAAAACAGAACAGGGTCTCAAATTTACAAAACCAACTTATGCTTGCTTAAGGGTAAAGGTGAGTTGGGGTGCTGCATAAAACCAGAGATTGAAATGAGCACAGATAAAGTTCCTTAAGCCAAATATGGAATAGACAAGAGCTACTCCTTGCTCAACGAAATGGACTCAACACCCCATATTAAACGCCTAAGAATGTACCTGACTAGAAAGTATCTTAAAACCTATGGATTGCTATGTCTCCAAAAGAAAATCAAGCGTGTGTACAGGGGCATAAACGCAGCAGTGATAGGATTGGAGAGGTTCGGTGAGCAAATGAAGACCCTTTGAAGTCATATTGCATGGTACCCATTCCACGGGTCTCAACTCTCCAGGTTTAAGGTATTCTTCCTTCAGCTAAAACATGCATGTGGAACCCAGAGTATGATCAACCGTGTGAACGGGAGACGTGTTCAAATATGTCTCAGTTTTCCTCCCCTGGTACTCGGGTGCAACATTCCAGACGCTTTACTAACACTCTCCCCACTTGAAGAGTCAGCGCCTTTAACCTCCTGTTTGGCCCAGTTTGAAATTTCTGCGGAAGATGAACAGGAATAGCGAGAACCAATGAGAGACTAGCTGGAGGTGTCTGGACGGGCAAATTTAACTCTCATTTCCCACCAGGAAGAGGAAATAACCAAAGGCTAAGCGTGCCGTGCCGGAACCAGATTAGGGCCTGAAGCCATCCTGCGGTGTTGCGGCCAGCTCACAAGAAAGCGAGTTGAAGAAAGGAGCTCAGGGACACTGTAATTCACAAACCTGCAGAGGTATAAATGACAGCTATCGTCCAAAAATAGACTGAAGTAAGGCTGCCAAGAGGACTTGAAAGCAGGGCAGAATTGCAGGAAACCGATTTCAGGAGGTAGACTGGAATTGCATTGAAAGCATAGGAAAAGAGGCAGAACGTCCACAATGATGCACTTGGCCAAAAAGGGCGTATGCGTTTTTTCCTGAATATATTCAGGAAAAAACGCATACGCCCTTTTTGGCCAACCAAGCAAGCTTGCAAAGGAAATCTGCACTACAATGAAGTCTCACTTCCCCCCGGTCAAAAGGGCCATCTGAGAAAAGTGTAAAATCCAGAAAGGCAGGACAGGCCATGGAGAACTGGGAGCCTTGTTATGCTGATGGGCGGGATGTAAATTGCCAACAGACACTCCGGAGAAGTGTATGGTGTTTCCTGAAACATCTAAAAAACAAAGCAACAGAGCCTAGGGCACTTCCACTTATGGTCCTATAGCTTAGGGAAATTAAAATCAAAAAGACACAGCCACCCCAAAGTTTGGGACGCCTCTGTTTACAAGAACCTCGTTTACCGTACAAGTTCAATATCACAGAAAGTGAAAAATGGATAAAGAACTTGTGGTACTTACGTACAATGCAGTATCACTCAGCAATGAAATCTATGTCATCAGGCCCGTAGCAGCATAATGAGTGGATTCAGGTACGATGATTCTAACTGAAATAAGTCACACAGAAAAAGAAACATCATAAGATATCACTAATACACGGAATGTAAACTTGGCTACACAGGAACTGAATTCCAAAACAGAACAGGGTCTCAAATTTACAAAACCAACTTATGCTTGCTTAAGGGTAAAGGTGAGTTGGGGTGCTGCATAAAACCAGAGATTGAAATGAGCACAGATAAAGTTCCTTAAGCCAAATATGGAATAGACAAGAGCTACTCCTTGCTCAACGAAATGGACTCAACACCCCATATTAAACGCCTAAGAATGTACCTGACTATAAAGTATCTTAAAACCTATGGATTGCTATGTCTCCAAAAGAAAATCAACCGTGTGTACAGGGGCATAAACGCAGCAGTGATAGGATTGGAGAGGTTCGGTGAGCAAATGAAGACCCTTTGAAGTCATATTGCATGGTACCCATTCCACGGGTCTCAACTCTCCAGGTTTAAGGTATTCTTCCTTCAGCTAAAACATGCATGTGGAACCCAGAGTATGATCAACCGTGTGAACGGGAGACGTGTTCAAATATGTCTCAGTTTTCCTCCCCTGGTACTCGGGTGCAACATTCCAGACGCTTTACTAACACTCTCCCCACTTGGAGAGTCAGCGCCTTTAACCTCCTGTTTGGCCCAGTTTGCAATTTCTGTGGAAGATGAACAGGAATAGCGAGAACCAATGAGAGACTAGCTGGAGGTGTCTGGACGGGCAAATTTAACTCTCATTTCCCACCAGGAAGAGGAAATAACCAAAGTCTCAGCGTGCCGTGCCGGAACCAGATTAGGGCCTGAAGCCATCCTGCGG
This sequence comes from Delphinus delphis, assembly GCF_949987515.2. Taxonomy (NCBI): domain Eukaryota; kingdom Metazoa; phylum Chordata; class Mammalia; order Artiodactyla; family Delphinidae; genus Delphinus; species Delphinus delphis. The sequence goes on from NW_027192711.1 coordinate 727,118, forward strand.
TGTTGCGGCCAGCTCACAAGAAAGCGAGTTGAAGAAAGGAGCTCAGGGACACTGTAATTCACAAACCTGCAGAATTATAAATGACAGCTATCGTCCAAAAATAGACTGAAGTAAGGCTGCCAAGAGGACTTGAAAGCGGGGCAGAATTGCAGGAAACCGATTTCAGGAGGTAGACTGGAATTGCACTGAAAGCATAGGAAAAGAGGCAGAACGTCCACAATGATGCACTTGGCCAAAAAGGGCGTATGCGTTTTTTCCTGAATATATTCAGGAAAAAACGCATACGCCCTTTTTGGCCAACCAAGCAAGCTTGCAAAGGAAATCTGCACTACAATGAAGTCTCACTTCCCCCCGGTCAAAAGGGCCATCTGAAAAAAGTGTAAAATCCAGAAAGGCAGGACAGGCCATGGAGAACTGGGAGCCTTGTTATGCTGATGGGCGGGATGTAAATTGCCAACAGACACTCGGGAGAAGTGTATGGTGTTTCCTGAAACATCTAAAAAACAAAGCAACAGAGCCTAGGGCACTTCCACTTATGGTCCTATAGCTTAGGGAAATTAAAATCAAAAAGACACAGCCACCCCAAAGATTGGGACGCCTCTGTTTACAAGAACCTCGTTTACCGTACAAGTTCAATATCACAGAAAGTGAAAAATGGATAAAGAACTTGTGGTACTTACGTACAATGCAGTATCACTCAGCAATGAAATCTATGTCATCAGGCCCGTAGCAGCATAATGAGTGGATTCAGGTACGATGATTCTAACTGAAATACGTCACACAGAAAAAGAAACATCATAAGATATCACTAATACACGGAATGTAAACTTGGCTACACAGGAACTGAATTCCAAAACAGAACAGGGTCTCAAATTTAGAAAACCAACTTATGCTTGCTTAAGGGGAAAGGTGAGTTGGGGTGCTGCATAAAACCAGAGATTGAAATGAGCACAGATAAAGTTCCTTAAGCCAAATATGGAATAGACAAGAGCTACTCCTTGCTCAACGAAATGGACTCAACACCCCATATTAAACGCCTAAGAATGTACCTGACTAGTAAGTATCTTAAAACCTATGGATTGCTATGTCTCCAAAAGAGAATCAAGCGTGTGTACAGGGGCATAAACGCAGCAGTGATAGGATTGGAGAGGTTCGGTGAGCAAATGAAGACCCTTTGAAGTCATATTGCATGGTACCCATTCCACGGGTCTCAACTCTCCAGGTTTAAGGTATTCTTCCTTCAGCTAAAACATGCATGTGGAACCCAGAGTATGATCAACCATGTGAACGGGAGACGTGTTCAAATATGTCTCAGTTTTCCTCCCCTGGTACTCGGGTGCAACATTCCAGACGCTTTACTAACACTCTCCCCACTTGGAGAGTCAGTGCCTTTAACCTCCTGTTTGGCCCAGTTTGCAATTTCTGCGGAAGATGAACAGGAATAGCGAGAACCAATGAGAGACTAGCTGGAGGTGTCTGGATGGGCAAATTTAACTCTCATTTCCCACCAGGAAGAGGAAATAACCAAAGGCTAAGCGTGCCGTGCCGGAACCAGATTAGGGCCTGAAGCCATCCTGCGGTGTTGCGGCCAGCTCACAAGAAAGCGAGTTGAAGAAAGGAGCTCAGGGACACTGTAATTCACAAACCTGCAGAGTTATAAATGACAGCTATCGTCCAAAAATAGACTGAAGTAAGGCTGCCAAGAGGACTTGAAAGCGGGGCAGAATTGCAGGAAACCGATTTCAGGAGGTAGACTGGAATTGCATTGAAAGCATAGGAAAAGAGGCAGAACGTCCACAATGATGCACTTGGCCAAAAAGGGCGTATGCGTTTTTTCCTGAATATATTCAGGAAAAAACGCATACGCCCTTTTTGGCCAACCAAGCAAGCTTGCAAAGGAAATCTGCACTACAATGAAGTCTCACTTCCCCCCGGTCAAAAGGGCCATCTGAGAAAAGTGTAAAATCCAGAAAGGCAGGACAGGCCATGGAGAACTGGGAGCCTTGTTATGCTGATGGGCGGGATGTAAATTGCCAACAGACACTCGGGAGAAGTGTATGGTGTTTCCTGAAACATCTAAAAAACAAAGCAACAGAGCCTAGGGCACTTCCACTTATGGTCCTATAGCTTAGGGAAATTAAAATCAAAAAGACACAGCCACCCCAAAGTTTGGGACGCCTCTGTTTACAAGAACCTCGTTTACCGTACAAGTTCAATATCACAGAAAGTGAAAAATGGATAAAGAACTTTTGGTACTTACGTACAATGCAGTATCACTCAGCAATGAAATCTATGTCATCAGGCCCGTAGCAGCATAATGAGTGGATTCAGGTACGATGATTCTAACTGAAATAAGTCACACAGAAAGAGAAACATCATAAGATATCACTAATACACGGAATGTAAACTTGGCTACACAGGAACTGCATTCCAAAACAGAACAGGGTCTCAAATTTAGAAAACCAACTTATGCTTGCTTAAGGTGAAAGGTGAGTTGGGGTGCTGCATAAAACCAGAGATTGAAATGAGCACAGATAAAGTTCCTTAAGCCAAATATGGAATAGACAAGAGCTACTCCTTGCTCAACGAAATGGACTCAACACCCCATATTAAACGCCTAAGAATGTACCTGACTAGTAAGTATCTTAAAACCTATGGATTGCTATGTCTCCAAAAGAGAATCAAGCGTGTGTACAGGGGCATAAACACAGCAGTGATAGGATTGGAGAGGTTCGGTGAGCAAATGAAGACCCTTTGAAGACATATTGCATCGTACCCATTCCACGGATCTCAACTCTCCAGGTTTAAGGTATTCTTCCTTCAGCTAAAACATGCATGTGGAACCCAAGTATGATCAACCGTGTCAACGGGAGACGTGTTCAAATATGTCTCAGTTTTCCTCCCCTGGTACTCGGGTGCAACATTCCAGACGCTTTACTTACACTCTCCCCACTTGGAGAGTCAGCGCCTTTAACCTCCTGTTTGGCCCAGTTTGCAATTTCTGCGGAAGATGAACAAGAATAGCGAGAACCAATGAGAGGCTAGCTGGAGGTGTCTGGACGGGCAAATTTAACTCTCATTTCCCACCAGGAAGAGGAAATAACCAAAGGCTCAGCATGCCGGGCCGGAACCAGATTAGGGCCTGAAGCCATCCTGCGGTGTTGCGGCCAGCTCACAAGAAAGCGAGTTGAAGAAAGGAGCTCAGGGGCACTGTAATTCACAAACCTGCAGAGTTATAAATGACAGCTATCGTCCAAAAATAGACTGAAGTAAGGCTGCCAAGAGGACTTGAAAGCGGGGCAGAATTGCAGGAAACCGATTTCAGGAGGTAGACTGGAATTGCATTGAAAGCATAGGAAAAGAGGCAGAACGTCCACAATGATGCACTTGGCCAAAAAGGGCGTATGCGTTTTTTCCTGAATATATTCAGGAAAAAACGCATACGCCCTTTTTGGCCAACCAAGCAAGCTTGCAAAGGAAATCTGCACTACAATGAAGTCTCACTTCCCCCCGGTCAAAAGGGCCATCTGAAAAAAGTGTAAAATCCAGAAAGGCAGGACAGGCCATGGAGAACTGGGAGCCTTGTTATGCTGATGGGCGGGATGTAAATTGCCAACAACCACTCGGGAGAAGTGTATGGTGTTTCCTGAAACATCTAAAAAACAAAGCAACAGAACCTAGGGCACTTCCACTTATGGTCCTATAGCTTAGGGAAATTAAAATCAAAAAGACACAGCCACCCCAAAGTTTGGAACGGCTCTGTTTACAAGAACCTCGTTTACAGTACAAGTTCAACATCGCAGAAAGTGAAAAATGGATAAAGAAGTTGTGGTATTTACGTACAAAGCAATATCACTCAGCAATGAAATCTGTGTCATCAGGCCCGTAGCAGCATAATGAGTGGATTCAGGTACGATGATTCTAACTGAAATAAGTCACACAGAAAGAGAAACATCATAAGATATCACTAATACACGGAATGTAAACTTGGCTACACAGGAACTGCATTCCAAAACAGAACAGGGTCTCAAATTTAGAAAACCAACTTATGCTTGCTTAAGGTGAAAGGTGAGTTGGGGTGCTGCATAAAACCAGAGATTGAAATGAGCACAGATAAAGTTCCTTAAGCCAAATATGGAATAGACAAGAGCTACTCCTTGCTCAACGAAATGGACTCAACACCCCATATTAAACGCCTAAGAATGTACCTGACTAGTAAGTATCTTAAAACCTATGGATTGCTATGTCTCCAAAAGAGAATCAAGCGTGTGTACGTGACATAAACGTAGCAGTGATAGGATTGGAGAGGTTCGGTGAGCAAATGAAGACCCTTTGAAGACATATTGCATGGTACCCATTCCACGGATCTCAACTCTCCAGGTTTAAGGTATTCTTCCTTCAGCTAAAACATGCATGTGGAACCCAGAGTATGATCAACCGTGTGAACGGGAGACGTGTTCAAATATGTCTCAGTTTTCCTCCCCTGGTACTCGGGTGCAACATTCCAGACGCTTTACTTACACTCTCCCCACTTGGAGAGTCAGCGCCTTTAACCTCCTGTTTGGCCCAGTTTGCAATTTCTGCGGAAGATGAACAGGAATAGCGAGAACCAATGAGAGACTAGCTGGAGGTGTCTGGACGGGCAAATTTAACTCTCATTTCCCACCAGGAAGAGGAATTAACCAAAGGCTCAGCGTGCCGTGCCGGAACCAGATTAGGGCCTGAAGCCATCCTGCGGTGTTGCGGCCAGCTCACAAGAAAGCGAGTTGAAGAAAGGAGCTCAGGGGCACTGTAATTCACAAACCTGCAGAGTTATAAATGACAGCTATCGTCCAAAAATAGACTGAAGTAAGGCTGCCAAGAGGACTTGAAAGCGGGGCAGAATTGCAGGAAACCGATTTCAGGAGGTAGACTGGAATTGCATTGAAAGCATAGGAAAAGAGGCAGAACGTCCACAATGATGCACTTGGCCAAAAAGGGCGTATGCGTTTTTTCCTGAATATATTCAGGAAAAAACGCATACGCCCTTTTTGGCCAACCAAGCAAGCTTGCAAAGGAAATCTGCACTACAATGAAGTCTCACTTCCCCCCGGTCAAAAGGGCCATCTGAAAAAAGTGTAAAATCCAGAAAGGCAGGACAGGCCATGGAGAACTGGGAGCCTTGTTATGCTGATGGGCGGGATGTAAATTGCCAACAACCACTCGGGAGAAGTGTATGGTGTTTCCTGAAACATCTAAAAAACAAAGCAACAGAACCTAGGGCACTTCCACTTATGCTCCTATAGCTTAGGGAAATTAAAATAAAAAAGACACAGCCACCCCAAAGTTTGGAACGGCTCTGTTTACAAGAACCTCGTTTACAGTACAAGTTCAACATCGCAGAAAGTGAAAAATGGATAAAGAAGTTGTGGTATTTACTTACAAAGCAATATCACTCAGCAATGAAATCTGTGTCATCAGGCCCTTAGCAGCACAATGAGTGGATTCAGGTATGATGATTCTAACTGAAGTAAGTCACACAGAAAAAGAAACATCATAAGATATCAGTAATACACGGAATGTAAACTTGGCTACACAGGAACTGAATTACAGAACAGAACAGGGTCTCAAATTTAGAAAACCAACTTATGCTTGCTTAAGGGGAAAGGTGAGTTGGGGTGCTGCATAAAACCAGAGATTGAAATGAGCACAGATAAAGTTCCTTAAGCCAAATATGGAATAGACAAGAGCTACTCCTTGCTCAACGAAATGGACTCAACACCGCATATTAAACGCCTAAGAATGTACCTGACTAGTAAGTATCTTAAAACCTATGGATTGCTATGTCTCCGAAAGAGAATCAAGCATGTGTACAGGGGCATAAACGCAGCAGTGATAGGATTGGAGAGGTTCAGTGAGCAAATGAAGACCCTTTGAAGTCATATTGCATGGTACCCATTACACAGGTCTTAACTCTCCAGGTTTAAGGTATTCTTCCTTCAGCTAAAACATGCATGTGGAACCCAAGTATGATCAACCATGTGAACGGGAGACGTGTTCAAATATGTCTCAGTTTTCCTCCCCTGGTACTCGGGTGCAACATTCCAGATGCTTTACTAACACTCTCCCCACTTGGAGAGTCAGCGCCTTTAACCTCCTGTTTGGCCCAGTTTGCAATTTCTGCGGAAGATGAACAGGAATAGCGAGAACCAATGAGAGACTAGCTGGAGGTGTCTGGACGGGCAAATTTAACTCTCATTTCCCACCAGGAAGAGGAAATAACCAAAGGCTCAGCATGCCGGGCCGGAACCAGATTAGGGCCTGAAGCCATCCTGCGGTGTTGCGGCCAGCTCACAAGAAAGCGAGTTGAAGAAAGGAGCTCAGGGGCACTGTAATTCACAAACCTGCAGAGTTATAAATGACAGCTATCGTCCAAAAATAGACTGAAGTAAGGCTGCCAAGAGGACTTGAAAGCGGGGCAGAATTGCAGGAAACCAATTTCAGGAGGTAGACTGGAATTGCATTGAAAGCATAGGAAAAGAGGCAGAACGTCCACAATGATGCACTTGGCCAAAAAGGGCGTATGCGTTTTTTCCTGAATATATTCAGGAAAAAACGCATACGCCCTTTTTGGCCAACCAAGCAAGCTTGCAAAGGAAATCTGCACTACAATGAAGTCTCACTTCCCCCCGGTCAAAAGGGCCATCTGAAAAAAGTGTAAAATCCAGAAAGGCAGGACAGGCCATGGAGAACTGGGAGCCTTGTTATGCTGATGGGCGGGATGTAAATTGCCAACAACCACTCGGGAGAAGTGTATGGTGTTTCCTGAAACATCTAAAAAACAAAGCAACAGAACCTAGGGCACTTCCACTTATGGTCCTATAGCTTAGGGAAATTAAAATAAAAAAGACACAGCCACCCCAAAGTTTGGAACGGCTCTGTTTACAAGAACCTCGTTTACAGTACAAGTTCAACATCGCAGAAAGTGAAAAATGGATAAAGAAGTTGTGGTATTTACGTACAAAGCAATATCACTCAGCAAAGAAATCTGTGTCATCAGGCCCGTAGCAGCATAATGAGTGGATTCAGGTACGATGATTCTAACTGAAATAAGTCACACAGAAAAAGAAACATCATAAGATATCACTAATACACGGAATGTAAACTTGGCTACACAGGAACTGCATTCCAAAACAGAACAGGGTCTCAAATTTAGAAAACCAACTTATGCTTGCTTAAGGTGAAAGGTGAGTTGGGGTGCTGCATAAAACCAGAGATTGAAATGAGCACAGATAAAGTTCCTTAAGCCAAATATGGAATAGACAAGAGCTACTCCTTGCTCAACGAAATGGACTCAACACCCCATATTAAACGCCTAAGAATGTACCTGACTAGTAAGTATCTTAAAACCTATGGATTGCTATGTCTCCAAAAGAGAATCAAGCATGTGTACAGGGACATAAACGCAGCAGTGATAGGATTGGAGAGGTTCGGTGAGCAAATGAAGACCCTTTGAAGACATATTGCATGGTACCCATTCCACGGATCTCAACTCTCCAGGTTTAAGGTATTCTTCCTTCAGCTAAGACATGCATGTGGAACCCAGAGTATGATCAACCGTGTGAACGGGAGACGTGTTCAAATATGTCTCAGTTTTCCTCCCCTGGTACTCGGGTGCAACATTCCAGACGCTTTACTTACACTCTCCCCACTTGGAGAGTCAGCGCCTTTAACCTCCTGTTTGGCCCAGTTTGCAATTTCTGCGGAAGATGAACAGGAATAGCGAGAACCAATGAGAGACTAGCTGGAGGTGTCTGGACGGGCAAATTTAACTCTCATTTCCCACCAGGAAGAGGAATTAACCAAAGGCTCAGCGTGCCGTGCCGGAACCAGATTAGGGCCTGAAGCCATCCTGCGGTGTTGCGGCCAGGTCACAAGAAAGCGAGTTGAAGAAAGGAGCTCAGGGGCACTGTAATTCACAAACCTGCAGAGTTATAAATGACAGCTATCGTCCAAAAATAGACTGAAGTAAGGCTGCCAAGAGGACTTGAAAGCGGGGCAGAATTGCAGGAAACCGATTTCAGGAGGTAGACTGGAATTGCATTGAAAGCATAGGAAAAGAGGCAGAACGTCCACAATGATGCACTTGGCCAAAAAGGGCGTATGCGTTTTTTCCTGAATATATTCAGGAAAAAACGCATACGCCCTTTTTGGCCAACCAAGCAAGCTTGCAAAGGAAATCTGCACTACAATGAAGTCTCACTTCCCCCCGGTCAAAAGGGCCATCTGAAAAAAGTGTAAAATCCAGAAAGGCAGGACAGGCCATGGAGAACTGGGAGCCTTGTTATGCTGATGGGCGGGATGTAAATTGCCAACAACCACTGGGGAGAAGTGTATGGTGTTTCCTGAAACATCTAAAAAACAAATCAACAGAGCCTAGGGCACTTCCACTTATGCTCCTATAGCTTAGGGAAATTAAAATAAAAAAGACACAGCCACCCCAAAGTTTGGAACGGCTCTGTTTACAAGAACCTCGTTTACAGTACAAGTTCAACATCGCAGAAAGTGAAAAATGGATAAAGAAGTTGTGGTATTTACTTACAAAGCAATATCACTCAGCAATGAAATCTGTGTCATCAGGCCCTTAGCAGCACAATGAGTGGATTCAGGTATGATGATTCTAACTGAAGTAAGTCACACAGAAAAACAAACATCATAAGATATCAGTAATACACGGAATGTAAACTTGGCTACACAGGAACTGAATTACAGAACAGAACAGGGTCTCAAATTTAGAAAACCAACTTATGCTTGCTTAAGGGGAAAGGTGAGTTGGGGTGCTGCATAAAACCAGAGATTGAAATGAGCACAGATAAAGTTCCTTAAGCCAAATATGGAATAGACAAGAGCTACTCCTTGGTCAACGAAATGGACTCAACACCGCATATTAAACGCCTAAGAATGTACCTGACTAGTAAGTATCTTAAAACCTATGGATTGCTATGTCTCCGAAAGAGAATCAAGCATGTGTACAGGGGCATAAACGCAGCAGTGATAGGATTGGAGAGGTTCAGTGAGCAAATGAAGACCCTTTGAAGTCATATTGCATGGTACCCATTCCACGGGTTTCAACTACCCAGGTTTAAGGTATTCTTCCTTCAGCTAAAACATGCATGTGGAACCCAAGTATGCTCAACCATGTGAACGGGAGACGTGTTCAAATATGTCTCAGTTTTCCTCCCCTGGTACTCGGGTGCAACATTCCAGACGCTTTACTAACACTCTCCCCACTTGGAGAGTCAGTCCCTTTAACCTCCTGTTTGGCCCAGTTTGCAATTTCTGCGGAAGATGAACAGGAATAGCGAGAACCAATGAGAGACTAGCTGGAGGTGTCTGGACGGGCAAATTTAACTCTCATTTCCCACCAGGAAGAGGAAATAACCAAAGGCTCAGCGTTCCGTGCCGGAACCAGATTAGGGCCTGAAGCCATCCTGCGGTGTTGCGGCCAGGTCACAAGAAAGCGAGTTGAAGAAAGGAGCTCAGGGGCACTGTAATTCACAAACCTGCAGAGTTATAAATGACAGCTATCTTCCAAAAATAGACTGAAGTAAGGCTGCCAAGAGGACTTGAAAGCGGGGCAGAATTGCAGGAAACCGATTTCAGGAGGTAGACTGGAATTGCATTGAAAGCATAGGAAAAGAGGCAGAACATACACAATGATGCACTTGGCCAAAAAGGGCGTATGCGTTTTTTCCTGAATATATTCAGGAAAAAACGCATACGCCCTTTTTGGCCAACCAAGCAAGCTTGCAAAGGAAATCTGCACTACAATGAAGTCTCACTTCCCCCCGGTCAAAAGGGCCATCTGAAAAAAGTGTAAAATCCAGAAAGGCAGGACAGGCCATGGAGAACTGGGAGCCTTGTTATGCTGATGGGCGGGATGTAAATTGCCAACAACCACTCGGGAGAAGTGTATGGTGTTTCCTGAAACATCTAAAAAACAAAGCAACAGAACCTAGGGCACTTCCACTTATGGTCCTATAGCTTAGGGAAATTAAAATCAAAAAGACACAGCCACCCCAAAGTTTGGAACGGCTCTGTTTACAAGAACCTCGTTTACAGTACAAGTTCAACATCGCAGAAAGTGAAAAATGGATAAAGAAGTTGTGGTATTTACTTACAAAGCAATATCACTCAGCAATGAAATCTGTGTCATCAGGCCCGTAGCAGCATAATGAGTGGATTCAGGTACGATGATTCTAACTGAAATAAGTCACACAGAAAGAGAAACATCATAAGATATCACTAATACACGGAATGTAAACTTGGCTACACAGGAACTGCATTCCAAAACAGAACAGGGTCTCAAATTTAGAAAACCAACTTATGCTTGCTTAAGGTGAAAGGTGAGTTGGGGTGCTGCATAAAACCAGAGATTGAAATGAGCACAGATAAAGTTCCTTAAGCCAAATATGGAATAGACAAGAGCTACTCCTTGCTCAACGAAATGGACTCAACACCCCATATTAAACGCCTAAGAATGTACCTGACTAGTAAGTATCTTAAAACCTATGGATTGCTATGTCTCCAAAAGAGAATCAAGCGTGTGTACACGGGCATAAACGCAGCAGTGATAGGATTGGAGAGGTTCAGTGAGCAAATGAAGACCCTTTGAAGACATATTGCATGGTACCCATTCCACGGATCTCAACTCTCCAGGTTTAAGGTATTCTTCCTTCAGCTAAAACATGCATGTGGAACCCAGAGTATGATCAACCATGTGAACGGGAGACGTGTTCAAATATGTCTCAGTTTTCCTCCCCTGGTACTCGGGTGCAACATTCCAGACGCTTTACTTACACTCTCCCCACTTGGAGAGTCAGCGCCTTTAACCTCCTGTTTGGCCCAGTTTGCAATTTCTGCGGAAGATGAACAGGAATAGCGAGAACCAATGAGAGACTAGCTGGAGGTGTCTGGACGGGCAAATTTAACTCTCATTTCCCACCAGGAAGAGGAATTAACCAAAGGCTCAGCGTGCCGTGCCGGAACCAGATTAGGGCCTGAAGCCATCCTGCGGTGTTGCGGCCAGCTCACAAGAAAGCGAGTTGAAGAAAGGAGCTCAGGGGCACTGTAATTCACAAACCTGCAGAGTTATAAATGACAGCTATCGTCCAAAAATAGACTGAAGTAAGGCTGCCAAGAGGACTTGAAAGCGGGGCAGAATTGCAGGAAACCGATTTCAGGAGGTAGACTGGAATTGCATTGAAAGCATAGGAAAAGAGGCAGAACGTCCACAATGATGCACTTGGCCAAAAAGGGCGTATGCGTTTTTTCCTGAATATATTCAGGAAAAAACGCATACGCCCTTTTTGGCCAACCAAGCAAGCTTGCAAAGGAAATCTGCACTACAATGAAGTCTCACTTCCCCCCGGTCAAAAGGGCCATCTGAAAAAAGTGTAAAATCCAGAAAGGCAGGACAGGCCATGGAGAACTGGGAGCCTTGTTATGCTGATGGGCGGGATGTAAATTGCCAACAACCACTCGGGAGAAGTGTATGGTGTTTCCTGAAACATCTAAAAAACAAATCAACAGAGCCTAGGGCACTTCCACTTATGCTGCTATAGGTTAGGGAAATTAAAATAAAAAAGACACAGCCACCCCAAAGTTTGGAACGGCTCTGTTTACAAGAACCTCGTTTACAGTACAAGTTCAACATCGCAGAAAGTGAAAAATGGATAAAGAAGTTGTGGTATTTACTTACAAAGCAATATCACTCAGCAATGAAATCTGTGTCATCAGGCCCTTAGCAGCACAATGAGTGGATTCAGGTATGATGATTCTAACTGAAGTAAGTCACACAGAAAAAGAAACATCATAAGATATCAGTAATACACGGAATGTAAACTTGGCTACACAGGAACTGAATTACAGAACAGAACAGGGTCTCAAATTTAGCAAACCAACTTATGCTTGCTTAAGGGGAAAGGTGAGTTGGGGTGCTGCATAAAACCAGAGATTGAAATGAGCACAGATAAAGTTCCTTAAGCCAAATATGGAATAGACAAGAGCTACTCCTTGGTCAACGAAATGGACTCAACACCGCATATTAAACGCCTAAGAATGTACCTGACTAGTAAGTATCTTAAAACCTATGGATTGCTATGTCTCCAAAAGAGAATCAAGCATGTGTACAGGGGCATAAACGCAGCAGTGATAGGATTGGAGAGGTTCAGTGAGCAAATGAAGACCCTTTGAAGTCATATTGCATGGTACCCATTCCACGGGTTTCAACTACCCAGGTTTTAGGTATTCTTCCTTCAGCTAAAACATGCATGTGGAACCCAAGTATGATCAACCATGTGAACGGGAGACGTGTTCAAATATGTCTCAGTTTTCTTCCCCTGGTACTCGGGTGCAACATTCCAGACGCTTTACTAATACTCTCCCCACTTGGAAAGTCAGTGCCTTTAACCTCCTGTTTGGCCCAGTTTGCAATTTCTGCGGAAGATGAACAAGAATAGCGAGAACCAATGAGAGGCTAGCTGGAGGTGTCTGGACGGGCAAATTTAACTCTCATTTCCCACCAGGAAGAGGAAATAACCAAAGGCTCAGCATGCCGGGCCGGAACCAGATTAGGGCCTGAAGCCATCCTGCGGTGTTGCGGCCAGCTCACAAGAAAGCGAGTTGAAGAAAGGAGCTCAGGGGCACTGTAATTCACAAACCTGCAGAGTTATAAATGACAGCTATCGTCCAAAAATAGACTGAAGTAAGGCTGCCAAGAGGACTTGAAAGCGGGGCAGAATTGCAGGAAACCGATTTCAGGAGGTAGACTGGAATTGCATTGAAAGCATAGGAAAAGAGGCAGAACGTCCACAATGATGCACTTGGCCAAAAAGGGCGTATGCGTTTTTTCCTGAATATATTCAGGAAAAAACGCATACGCCCTTTTTGGCCAACCAAGCAAGCTTGCAAAGGAAATCTGCACTACAATGAAGTCTCACTTCCCCCCGGTCAAAAGGGCCATCTGAAAAAAGTGTAAAATCCAGAAAGGCAGGACAGGCCATGGAGAACTGGGAGCCTTGTTATGCTGATGGGCGGGATGTAAATTGCCAACAACCACTCGGGAGAAGTGTATGGTGTTTCCTGAAACATCTAAAAAACAAATCAACAGAGCCTAGGGCACTTCCACTTATGGTCCTATAGCTTAGGGAAATTAAAATAAAAAAGACACAGCCACCCCAAAGTTTGAAACGGCTCTGTTTACAAGAACCTCATTTACAGTACAAGTTCAACATCGCAGAAAGTGAAAAATGGATAAAGAAGTTGTGGTATTTACTTACAAAGCAATATCACTCAGCAATGAAATCTATGTCATCAGGCCCTTAGCAGCACAATGAGTGGATTCAGGTATGATGATTCTAACTGAAATAAGTCACACAAAAAAGAAACATCATAATATATCAGTAATACACGGAATGTAAACTTGGCTACACAGGAACTGAATTACAGAACAGAACAGGGTCTCAAATTTAGAAAACCAACTTATGCTTGCTTAAGGGGAAAGGTGAATTGGGGTGCTGCATAACCAGAGATCGAAATGAGCACAGATAAAGTTCCTTAAGCCAAATATGGAATAGACAAGAGCTACTCCTTGCTCAACGAAATGGACTCAACACCGCATATTAAACGCCTAAGAATGTACCTGACTAGTAAGTATCTTAAAACCTATGGATTGCTATGTCTCCGAAAGAGAATCAAGCATGTGTACAGGGGCATAAACGCAGCAGTGATAGGATTGGAGAGGTTCGGTGAGCAAATGAAGACCCTTTGAAGTCATATTGTATGGTACCCATTCCACGGGTTTCAACTACAGAGGTTTAAGGTATTCTTCCTTCAGCTAAAACATGCATGTGGAACCTAGAGTATGATCAACCATGTGATCGGGAGACGTGTTCAAATATGTCTCAGTTTTCGTACCCTGCTACTCGGGTGCAACATTCCAGACGCTTTACTAACACTCTCCCCACTTGGAGAGTCAGCGCCTTTAACCTCCTGTTTGGCCCAGTTTGCAATTTCTGTGGAAGATGAACAGGAATAGCGAGAACCAATGAGAGACTAGCTGGAGGTGTCTGGATGGGCAAATTTAACTCTCATTTCCCACCAGGAAGAGGAATTAACCAAAGGCTCAGCGTGCCGTGCCAGAACCAGATTAGGGCCTGAAGACATCCTGCGGTGTTGCGGCCAGGTCACAAGAAAGCGAGTTGAAGAAAGGAGCTCAGGGGCACTGTAATTCACAAACCTGCAGAGTTATAAATGACAGCTATCGTCCAAAAATAGACTGAAGTAAGGCTGCCAAGAGGACTTGAAAGCGGGGCAGAATTGCAGGAAACCGATTTCAGGAGGTAGACTGGAATTGCATTGAAAGCATAGGAAAAGAGGCAGAACATACACAATGATGCACTTGGCCAAAAAGGGCGTATGCGTTTTTTCCTGAATATATTCAGGAAAAAACGCATACGCCCTTTTTGGCCAACCAAGCAAGCTTGCAAAGGAAATCTGCACTACAATGAAGTCTCACTTCCCCCCGGTCAAAAGGGCCATCTGAAAAAAGTGTAAAATCCAGAAAGGCAGGACAGGCCATGGAGAACTGGGAGCCTTGTTATGCTGATGGGCGGGATGTAAATTGCCAACAACCACTCGGGAGAAGTGTATGGTGTTTCCTGAAACATCTAAAAAACAAAGCAACAGAACCTAGGGCACTTCCACTTATGGTCCTATAGCTTAGGGAAATTAAAATCAAAAAGACACAGCCACCCCAAAGTTTGGAACGGCTCTGTTTACAAGAACCTCGTTTACAGTACAAGTTCAACATCGCAGAAAGTGAAAAATGGATAAAGAAGTTGTGGTATTTACTTACAAAGCAATATCACTCAGCAATGAAATCTGTGTCATCAGGCCCGTAGCAGCATAATGAGTGGATTCAGGTACGATGATTCTAACTGAAATAAGTCACACAGAAAGAGAAACATCATAAGATATCACTAATACACGGAATGTAAACTTGGCTACACAGGAACTGCATTCCAAAACAGAACAGGGTCTCAAATTTAGAAAACCAACTTATGCTTGCTTAAGGTGAAAGGTGAGTTGGGGTGCTGCATAAAACCAGAGATTGAAATGAGCACAGATAAAGTTCCTTAAGCCAAATATGGAATAGACAAGAGCTACTCCTTGCTCAACGAAATGGACTCAACACCCCATATTAAACGCCTAAGAATGTACCTGACTAGTAAGTATCTTAAAACCTATGGATTGCTATGTCTCCAAAAGAGAATCAAGCGTGTGTACAGGGGCATAAACGCAGCAGTGATAGGATTGGAGAGGTTCGGTGAGCAAATGAAGACCCTTTGAAGACATATTGCATGGTACCCATTCCACGGATCTCAACTCTCCAGGTTTAAGGTATTCTTCCTTCAGCTAAAACATGCATGTGGAACCCAGAGTATGATCAACCATGTGAACGGGAGACGTGTTCAAATATGTCTCAGTTTTCCTCCCCTGGTACTCGGGTGCAACATTCCAGACGCTTTACTTACACTCTCCCCACTTGGAGAGTCAGCGCCTTTAACCTCCTGTTTGGCCCAGTTTGCAATTTCTGCGGAAGATGAACAGGAATAGCGAGAACCAATGAGAGACTAGCTGGAGGTGTCTGGACGGGCAAATTTAACTCTCATTTCCCACCAGGAAGAGGAATTAACCAAAGGCTCAGCGTGCCGTGCCGGAACCAGATTAGGGCCTGAAGCCATCCTGCGGTGTTGCGGCCACCTCACAAGAAAGCGAGTTGAAGAAAGGAGCTCAGGGGCACTGTAATTCACAAACCTGCAGAGTTATAAATGACAGCTATCGTCCAAAAATAGACTGAAGTAAGGCTGCCAAGAGGACTTGAAAGCGGGGCAGAATTGCAGGAAACCGATTTCAGGAGGTAGACTGGAATTGCATTGAAAGCATAGGAAAAGAGGCAGAACGTCCACAATGATGCACTTGGCCAAAAAGGGCGTATGCGTTTTTTCCTGAATATATTCAGGAAAAAACGCATACGCCCTTTTTGGCCAACCAAGCAAGCTTGCAAAGGAAATCTGCACTACAATGAAGTCTCACTTCCCCCCGGTCAAAAGGGCCATCTGAAAAAAGTGTAAAATCCAGAAAGGCAGGACAGGCCATGGAGAACTGGGAGCCTTGTTATGCTGATGGGCGGGATGTAAATTGCCAACAACCACTCGGGAGAAGTGTATGGTGTTTCCTGAAACATCTAAAAAACAAATCAACAGAGCCTAGGGCACTTCCACTTATGCTGCTATAGGTTACGGAAATTAAAATAAAAAAGACACAGCCACCCCAAAGTTTGGAACGGCTCTGTTTACAAGAACCTCGTTTACAGTACAAGTTCAACATCGCAGAAAGTGAAAAATGGATAAAGAAGTTGTGGTATTTACTTACAAAGCAATATCACTCAGCAATGAAATCTGTGTCATCAGGCCCTTAGCAGCACAATGAGTGGATTCAGGTATGATGATTCTAACTGAAGTAAGTCACACAGAAAAAGAAACATCATAAGATATCAGTAATACACGGAATGTAAACTTGGCTACACAGGAACTGAATTACAGAACAGAACAGGGTCTCAAATTTAGAAAACCAACTTATGCTTGCTTAAGGGGAAAGGTGAGTTGGGGTGCTGCATAAAACCAGAGATTGAAATGAGCACAGATAAAGTTCCTTAAGCCAAATATGGAATAGACAAGAGCTACTCCTTGGTCAACGAAATGGACTCAACACCGCATATTAAACGCCTAAGAATGTACCTGACTAGTAAGTATCGTAAAACCTATGGATTGCTATGTCTCCGAAAGAGAATCAAGCGTGTGTACAGGGGCATAAACGCAGCAGTGATAGGATTGGAGAGGTTCGTGAGCAAATGAAGACCCTTTGAAGTCATATTGCATGGTACCCATTCCACGGGTTTCAACTACCCAGGTTTAAGGTATTCTTCCTTCATCTAAAACATGCATGTGGAACCTAGAGTATGATCAACCATGTGATCGGGAGACGTGTTCAAATATGTCTCAGTTTTCGTACCCTGGTACTCAGGTGCAACATTCCAGACGCTTTACTAACACTCTCCCCACTTGGAGAGTCAGCGCCTTTAACCTCCTGTTTGGCCCAGTTTACAATTTCTGTGGAAGATGAACAGGAATAGCGAGAACCAATGAGAGGCTAGCTGGAGGTGTCTGGACGGGCAAATTTAACTCTCATTTCCCACCAGGAAGAGGAATTATCCAAAGGCTCAGCGTGCCGTGCCAGAACCAGATTAGGGCCTGAAGACATCCTGCGGTGTTGCGGCCAGGTCACAAGAAAGCGAGTTGAAGAAAGGAGCTCAGGGGCACTGCAATTCACAAACCTGCAGAGTTATAAATGACAGCTATCGTCCAAAAATAGACTGAAGTAAGGCTGCCAAGAGGACTTGAAAGCGGGGCAGAATTGCAGGAAACCGATTTCAGGAGGTAGACTGGAATTGCATTGAAAGCATAGGAAAAGAGGCAGAACGTCCACAATGATGCACTTGGCCAAAAAGGGCGTATGCGTTTTTTCCTGAATATATTCAGGAAAAAACGCATACGCCCTTTTTGGCCAACCAAGCAAACTTGCAAAGGAAATCTGCACTACAATGAAGTCTCACTTCTCCCCGGTCAAAAGGGCCATCTGAAAAAAGTGTAAACTCCAGAAAGGCAGGACAGGCCATGGAGAACTGGGAGCCTTGTTATGCTGATGGGCGGGATGTAAATTGCCAACAGACACTCAGGAGAAGTGTATGGTGTTTCCTGAAACATCTAAAAAACAAAGCATCAGAGCCTAGGGCACTTCCACTTATGGTCCTATAGCTTAGGGAAATTAAAATCAAAAAGACACAGCCACCCCAAAGTTTGGGACGCCTCCGTTTACAAGAACCTCGTTTACCGTACAAGTTCAATATCACAGAAAGTGAAAAATGGATAAAGAACTTGAGGTACTTACGTACAATGCAGTATCACTCAGCAATGAAATCTATGTCATCAGGCCCGTAGCAGCACAATGAGTGGATTCAGGTACGATGATTCTACCTGAAATAAGTCACACAGAAAAAGAAACATCATAAGATATCAGTAATACACGAAATGTAAACCTGGCTACACAGGAACTGCATTCCAAAACAGAACAGGGTCTCAAATTCAGAAAACCAACTTATGCTTGCTTAAGGGGAAAGGTGAGTTGGGGTGCTGCATAAAACCAGAGATTGAAATGAACACAGATAAAGTTCCTTAAGCCAAATATGGAATAGACAAGAGCTACTCCTTGCTCAACGAAATGGACTCAAAACCCCATATTAAACGCCTAAGAATGTACCTGACTAGTAAGTATCTTAAAACCTATGGATTGCTATGTCTCCAAAAGAGAATCAAGCATGTGTACAGGGGCATAAATGCAGCAGTGATAGGATTGGAGAGGTTCGGTGAGCAAATGAAGACCCTTTGAAGTCATATTGCATGGTACCCATTACACAGGTCTTAACTCTCCAGGTTTAAGGTATTCTTCCTTCAGCTAAAACATGCATGTGGAACCCAGAGTATGATCAACCATGTGAACGGGAGACGTGTTCAAATATGTCTCAGTTTTCCTCCCCTGGTACTCGGGTGCAACATTCCAGACGCTTTACTAATACTCTCCCCACTTGGAAAGTCAGTGCCTTTAACCTCCTGTTTGGCCCAGTTTGCAATTTCTGCGGAAGATGAACAGGAATAGCGAGAACCAATGAGAGGCTAGCTGGAGGTGTCTGGACGGGCAAATTTAACTCTCATTTCCCACCAGGAAGAGGAATTAACCAAAGGCTCAGCATGCCGTGCCGGAACCAGATTAGGGCCTGAAGACATCCTGCGGTGTTGCGGCCAGCTCACAAGAAAGCGAGTTGAAGAAAGGAGCTCAGGGGCACTGTAATTCACAAACCTGCAGAGTTATAAATGACAGCTATCGTCCAAAAATAGACTGAAGTAAGGCTGCCAAGAGGACTTGAAAGCGGGGCAGAATTGCAGGAAACCGATTTCAGGAGGTAGACTGGAATTGCATTGAAAGCATAGGAAAAGAGGCAGAACGTCCACAATGATGCACTTGGCCAAAAAGGGCGTATGCGTTTTTTCCTGAATATATTCAGGAAAAAACGCATACGCCCTTTTTGGCCAACCAAGCAAGCTTGCAAAGGAAATCTGCACTACAATGAAGTCTCACTTCCCCCCGGTCAAAAGGGCCATCTGAAAAAAGTGTAAAATCCAGAAAGGCAGGACAGGCCATGGAGAACTGGGAGCCTTGTTATGCTGATGGGCGGGATGTAAATTGCCAACAGACACTCGGGAGAAGTGTATGGTGTTTCCTGAAACATCTAAAAAACAAAGCAACAGAGCCTAGGGCACTTCCACTTATGGTCCTATAGCTTAGGGAAATTAAAATGAAAAAGATACAGCCACCCCAAGTTTGGAATTGCTCTGTTTACAAGAACCTCGTTTACAGTACAAGTTCAACATCGCAGAAAGTGAAAAATGGATAAAGAAGTTGTGGTATTTACTTACAAAGCAATATTACTCAGCAATGAAATCTGTGTCATCAGGCCCTTAGCAGCACAATGAGTGGATTCAGGTATGATGATTCTAACTGAAATAAGTCACACAGAAAAAGAAACATCATAAGATATCAGTAATACACGGAATGTAAACTTGGCTACACAGGAACTGAATTACAGAACAGAACAGGGTCTCAAATTTAGAAAACCAACTTATGCTTGCTTAAGGGGAAAGGTGAGTTGGGGTGCTGCATAAAACCAGAGATTGAAATGAGCACAGATAAAGTTCCTTACGCCAAATATGGAATAGACAAGAGCTACTCCTTGCTCAACGAAATGGACTCAACACCGCATATTAAACGCCTAAGAATGTACCTGACTAGTAAGTATCTTAAAACCTATGGATTGCTATGTCTCCGAAAGAGAATCAAGCATGTGTACAGGGGCATGAACGCAGCAGTGATAGGATTGGAGAGGTTCAGTGAGCAAATGAAGACCCTTTGAAGTCATATTGCATGGTACCCATTCCACGGGTTTCAACTACCCAGGTTTTAGGTATTCTTCCTTCAGCTAAAACATGCATGTGGAACCCAAGTATGATCAACCATGTGAACGGGAGACGTGTTCAAATATATCTCAGTTTTCGTACCCTGCTACTCGGGTGCAACATTCCAGACGCTTTACTAACACTCTCCCCACTTGGAGAGTCAGCGCCTTTAACCTCCTGTTTGGCCCAGTTTGCAATTTCTGCGGAAGATGAACAGGAATAGCGAGAACCAATGAGAGACTAGCTGGAGGTGTCTGGACGGGCAAATTTAACTCTCATTTCCCACCAGGAAGAGGAAATAACCAAAGGCTCAGCGTGCCGTGCCGGAATCAGATTAGGGCCTGAAGCCATCCTGCGGTGTTGCGGCCAGGTCACAAGAAAGCGAGTTGAAGAAACGAGCTCAGGGGCACTGTAATTCACACACCTGCAGAGTTATAAATGACAGCTATCGTCCAAAAATAGACTGAAGTAAGGCTGCCAAGAGGACTTGAAAGCGGGGCAGAATTGCAGGAAACCGATTTCAGGAGGTAGACTGGAATTGCATTGAAAGCATAGGAAAAGAGGCAGAACGTCCACAATGATGCACTTGGCCAAAAAGGGCGTATGCGTTTTTTCCTGAATATATTCAGGAAAAAACGCATACGCCCTTTTTGGCCAACCAAGCAAGCTTGCAAAGGAAATCTGCACTACAATGAAGTCTCACTTCTCCCCGGTCAAAAGGGCCGTCTGAAAAAAGTGTAAAATCCAGAAAGGCAGGACAGGCCATGGAGAACTGGGAGCCTTGTTATGCTGATGGGCGGGATGTAAATTGACAACAGACACTCAGGAGAAGTGTATGGTGTTTCCTGAAACATCTAAAAAACAAAGCAACAGAGCCTAGGGCACTTCCGCTTATGGTCCTATAGCTTAGGGAAATTAAAATCAAAAAGACACAGCCACCCCAAAGTTTGGGACGCCTCCGTTTACAAGAACCTCGTTTACCGTACAAGTTCAATATCACAGAAAGTGAAAAATGCATAAAGAACTTGTGGTACTTACGTACAATGCAGTGTCACTCAGCAATGAAATCTATGTCATCAGGCCCGTAGCAACATAATGAGTGAATTCAAGTACGATGATTCTAACTGAAATAAGTCACACAGAAAAAGAAACATCATAAGATATCAGTAATACACGGAATGTAAACTTGGCTACACAGGAACTGCATTCCAAAACAGAACAGGGTCTCAAATTTAGAAAACCAACTTATGCTTGCTTAAGGGGAAAGGTGAATTGGGGTGCTGCATAACCAGAGATCGAAATGAGCACAGATAAAGTTCCTTAAGCCGAATATGGAATAGACAAGAGCTACTCCTTGCTCAATGAAATGGACACAAAACCCATATTAAACGCCTAAGAATGCACCTGACTAGTAAGTATCTTAAAACCTATGGATTGCTATGTCTCCGAAAGAGAATCAAGCATGTGTACAGGGGCATAAACCCAGCAGTGATAGGATTGGAGAGGTTCGGTGAGCAAATGAAGACCCTTTGAAGTCATATTGCATGGTACCCATTCCACGGGTTTCAACTACCCAGGTTTAAGGTATTCTTCCTTCATCTAAAACATGCATGTGGAACCTAGAGTATGATCAACCAAGTGATCGGGAGACGTGTTCAAATATATCTCAGTTTTCGTACCCTGCTACTCGGGTGCAACATTCCAGACGCTTTACTAACACTCTCCTCACTTGGAGAGTCAATCCCTTTAACTTCCTGTTTGGCCCAGTTTGCAATTTCTGTGGAAGATGAACAGGAATAGCGAGAACCAATGAAAGACTAGCTGGAGGTGTCTGGATGGGCAAATTTAACTCTCATTTCCGACCAGGAAGAGGAATTAACCAAAGTCTCAGCTTGCCGTGCCAGAACCAGATTAGGGCCTGAAGACATCCTGCGGTGTTGCGGCCAGGTCACAAGAAAGCGAGTTGAAGAAAGGAGCTCAGGGGCACTGTAATTCACAAACCTGCAGAGTTATAAATGACAGCTATCGTCCAAAAATAGACTGAAGTAAGGCTGCCAAGAGGACTTGAAAGCGGGGCAGAATTGCAGGAAACCGATTTCAGGAGGTAGACTGGAATTGCATTGAAAGCATAGGAAAAGAGGCAGAACGTCCACAATGATGCACTTGGCCAAAAAGGGCGTATGCGTTTTTTCCTGAATATATTCAGGAAAAAACGCATACGCTCTTTTTGGCCAACCAAGCAAGCTTGCAAAGGAAATCTGCTCTACAATGAAGTCTCACTTCTCCCCGGTCAAAAGGGCCATCTGAAAAAAGTGTAAAATCCAGAAAGGCAGGACAGGCCATGGAGAACTGGGAGCCTTGTTATGCTGATGGGCGGGTTGTAAATTGCCAACAACCACTCGGGAGAAGTGTATGGTGTTTCCTGAAACATCTAAAAAAGAAAGCAACAGAGCCTAGGGCACTTCCACTTATGGTCCTATAGCTTAGGGAATTTAAAATCAAAAAGACACAGCCACCCCAAAGTTTCGAACGGCTCTGTTTACAAGAACCTCGTTTACAGTACAAGTTCAACATCGCAGAAATTGAAAAATGGATAAAGAAGTTGTGGTATTTACTTACAAAGCAATATCACTCAGCAATGAAATCTGTGTCATCAGGCCCTTAGCAGCACAATGAGTGGATTCAGGTATGATGATTCTAACTGAAATAAGTCACACAGAAAAAGAAACATCATAAGATATCACTTATACACGGAATGTAAACTTGGCTACACAGGAACTGCATTCCAAAACAGAACAGGGTCTCAAATTTAGAAAACCAACTTATGCTTGCTTAAGGGGAAAGGTGAGTTGGGTTGCTGCATAAAACCAGAGATTGAAATGAGCACAGATAAAGTTCCTTAAGCCAAATATGGAATAGACAAGAGCTACTCCTTGCTCAACGAAATGGACTCAATACCCCATATTAAACGCCTAAGAATGTACCTGACTAGTAAGTATCTTAAAACCTATGGATTGCTAGGTCTCCAAAAGAGAATCAAGCGTGTGTACAGGGGCATAAACGCAGCAGTGATAGGATTGGAGAGGTTCGGTGAGCAAATGAAGACCCTTTGAAGTCATATTGCATGGTACCCATTACACGGGTCTCAACTCTCCAGGTTTAAGGTATTCTTCCTTCAGCTAAAACATGCATGTGGAACCCAGAGTATGATCAACCATGTGATCGGGAGACGTGTTCAAATATGTCTCAGTTTTCCTCCCCTGGTACTCGGGTGCAACATTCCAGACGCTTTACTAACACTCTCCGGACTTGGAGAGTCAGTCCCTTTAACCTCCTGTTTGGCCCAGTTTGCAATTTCTGCGGAAGATGAACAGGAATAGCGAGAACCAATGAGAGACTAGCTGGAGGTGTCTGGACGGGCAAATTTAACTCTCATTTCCCACCAGGAAGAGGAATTAACCAAAGGCTCAGCATTCCGGGCCGGAACCAGATTAGGGCCTGAAGCCATCCTGCGGTGTTGCGGCCAGGTCACAAGAAAGCGAGTTGAAGAAAGGAGCTCAGGGGCACTGTAATTCACAAACCTGCAGAGTTATAAATGACAGCTATCGTCCAAAAATAGACTGAAGTAAGGCTGCCAAGAGGACTTGAAAGCGGGGCAGAATTGCAGGAAACCGATTTCAGGAGGTAGACTGGAATTGCATTGAAAGCATAGGAAAAGAGGCAGAACGTCCACAATGATGCACTTGGCCAAAAAGGGCGTATGCGTTTTTTCCTGAATATATTCAGGAAAAAACGCATACGCCCTTTTTGGCCAACCAAGCAAGCTTGCAAAGGAAATCTGCACTACAATGAAGTCTCACTTCCCCCCGGTCAAAAGGGCCATCTGAAAAAAGTGTAAAATCCAGAAAGGCAACAGGCCATTGAGAACTGGGAGCCTTGTTATGCTGACGGGCGGGATGTAAATTGCCAACAGACACTCAGGAGAAGTGTATGGTGTTTCCTGAAACATCTAAAAAACAAAGCAACAGAACCTAGGGCATTTCCACTTATGGTCCTATAGCTTAGGGAAATTAAAATCAAAAAGACACAGCCACCCCAACGTTTGGAACGGCTCTGTTTACAAGAACCTCGTTTACAGTACAAGTTCAACATCGCAGAAAGTGAAAAATGGATAAAGAAGTTGTGGTATTTACTTACAAAGCAATATCACTCAGCAATGAAATCTGTGTCATCAGGCCCTTAGCAGCACAATGAGTGGATTCAGGTACGATGATTCTAACTGAAATAAGTCACACAGAAAAAGAAACATCATAAGATATCAGTAATACACGGAATGTAAACTTGGCTACACAGGAACTGAATTACAGAACAGAACAGGGTCTCAAATTTAGAAAAACAACTTATGCTTGCTTAAGGGTAAAGGTGAGTTGGGGTGCTGCATAAAACCAGAGATTGAAATGAGCACAGATAAAGTTCCTTAAGCCAAATATGGAATAGACAAGAGCTACTCCTTGCTCAACGAAATGGACTCAACCCCGCATATTAAATGCCTAAGAATGTACCTGACTAGTAAGTATCTTAAAACCTATGGATTGCTATGTCTCCGAAAGAGAATCAAGCATGTGTACAGGGGCATAAACGCAGCAGTGATAGGATTGGAGAGGTTCGGTGAGCAAATGAAGACCCTTTGAAGTCATATTGCATGGTACCCATTCCACGGGTTTCAACTACCCAGGTTTTAGGTATTCTTCCTTCAGCTAAAACATGCATGTGGAACCCAAGTATGATCAACCATGTGAACGGGAGACGTGTTCAAATATGTCTCAGTTTTCCTCCCCTGGTACTCGGGTGCAACATTCCAGACGCTTTACTAACACTCTCCCCACTTGGAAAGTCAGCGCCTTTAACCTCCTGTTTGGCCCAGTTTGCAATTTCTGCGGAAGATGAACAGGAATAGCGAGAACCAATGAGAGGCTAGCTGGAGGTGTCTGGACCGGCAAATTTAACTCTCATTTCCCACCAGGAAGAGGAAATAACCAAAGGCTCAGCGTGCCGTGCCGGAACCAGATTAGGGCCTGAAGACATCCTGCGGTGTTGCGGCCAGCTCAAAAGAAAGCGAGTTGAAGAAAGGAGCTCAGGGGCACTGTAATTCACAAACCTGCAGAGTTATAAATGACAGCTATCGTCCAAAAATAGACTGAAGTAAGGCTGCCAAGAGGACTTGAAAGCGGGGCAGAATTGCAGGAAACCGATTTCAGGAGGTAGACTGGAATTGCATTGAAAGCATGGGAAAAGAGGCAGAACGTCCACAATGATGCACTTGGCCAAAAAGGGCGTATGCGTTTTTTCCTGAATATATTCAGGAAAAAACGCATACGCCCTTTTTGGCCAACCAAGCAAGCTTGCAAAGGAAATCTGCACTACAATGAAGTCTCACTTCCCCCCGGTCAAAAGGGCCATCTGAAAAAAGTGTAAAATCCAGAAAGGCAGGACAGGCCATGGAGAACTGGGAGCCTTGTTATGCTGAAGGGCGGGATGTAAATTGCCAACAAACACTCGGGAGAAGTGTATGGTGTTTCCTGAAACATCTAAAAAACAAAGCAACAGAGCCTAGGGCACTTCCACTTATGGTCCTTTAGCTTAGGGAATTTAAAATCAAAAAGACACAGCCACCCCAAAGTTTCGAACGGCTCTGTTTACAAGAACCTCGTTTACAGTACAAGTTCAACATCGCAGAAAGTGAAAAATGGATAAAAAAGTTGTCGTATTTACTTACAAAGCAATATCACTCAGCAATGAAATCTGTGTCATCAGGCCCTTAGCAGCACAATGAGTGGATTCAGGTATGATGATTCTAACTGAAATAAGTCACACAGAAAAAGAAACATCATAAGATATCAGTAATACACGGAATGTAAACTTGGCTACACAGGAACTGAATTACAGAACAGAACAGGGTCTCAAATTTAGAAAACCAACTTATGCTTGCTTAAGGGGAAAGGTGAGTTGGGGTGCTGCATAAAACCAGAGATTGAAATGAGCACAGATAAAGTTCCTTAAGCCAAATATGGAATAGACAAGAGCTACTCCTTGCTCAACGAAATGGACTCAACACCGCATATTAAACGCCTAAGAATGTACCTGACTAGTAAGTATCTTAAAACCTATGGATTGCTATGTCTCTGAAAGAGAATCAAGCATGTGTACAGGGGCATAAACGCAGCAGTGATAGGATTGGAGAGGTTCGGTGAGCAAATGAAGACCCTTTGAAGTCATATTGCATGGTACCCATTCCACGGGTTTCAACTACCCAGGTTTTAGGTATTCTTCCTTCAGCTAAAACATGCATGTGGAACCCAAGTATGATCAACCATGTGATCGGGAGACGTGTTCAAATATGTCTCAGTTTTCGTACCCTGCTACTCGGGTGCAACATTCCAGACGCTTTACTAACACTCTCCCCACTTGGAGAGTCAGCGCCTTTAACCTCCTGTTTGGCCCAGTTTGCAATTTCTGTGGAAGATGAACAGGAATAGCGAGAACCAATGAGAGACTAGCTGGAGGTGTCTGAATGGGCAAATTTAACTCTCATTTCCCACCAGGAAGAGGAATTAACCAAAGGCTCAGCGTGCCGTGCCAGAACCAGATTAGGGCCTGAAGACATCCTGCGGTGTTGCGGCCAGGTCACAAGAAAGCGAGTTGAAGAAAGGAGCTCAGGGGCACTGTAATTCACAAACCTGCAGAGTTATAAATGACAGCTATCGTCCAAAAATAGACTGAAGTAAGGCTGCCAAGAGGACTTGAAAGCGGGGCAGAATTGCAGGAAACCGATTTCAGGAGGTAGACTGGAATTGCATTGAAAGCATAGGAAAAGAGGCAGAACGTCCACAATGATGCACTTGGCCAAAAAGGGCGTATGCGTTTTTTCCTGAATATATTTTCCTGAATATATTTGAATGCGTTTTTTCCTGAATATATTCCTGAATATATTCAGGAAAAAACGCATACGCCCTTTTTGGCCAACCAAGCAAGCTTGCAAAGGAAATCTGCACTACAATGAAGTCTCACTTCCCCCCGGTCAAAAGGGCCATCTGAAAAAAGTGTAAAATCCAGAAAGGCAGGACAGGCCATGGAGAACTGGGAGCCTTGTTATGCTGATGGCCGGGACGTAAATTGCCAACAACCACTCGGGAGAAGTGTATGGTGTTTCCTGAAACATCTAAAAAACAAAGCAACAGAGCCTAGGGCACTTCCACTTATGGTCCTATAGCTTAGGGAATTTAAAATCAAAAAGACACAGCCACCCCAAAGTTTGGAACGGCTCTGTTTACAAGAACCTCGTTTACAGTACAAGTTCAACATCGCAGAAATTGAAAAATGAATAAAGAAGTTGTGGTATTTACTTACAAAGCAATATCACTCAGCAATGAAATCTGTGTCATCAGGCCCTTAGCAGCACAATGAGTGGATTTAGGTATGATGATTCTAACTGAAATAAGTCTCACAGAAAAAGAAACATCATAAGATATCACTAATACACGGAATGTAAACTTGGCTACACAGGAACTGAATTACAGAACAGAACAGGGTCTCAAATTTAGAAAACCAACTTATGCTTGCTTAAGGGGAAAGGTGAGTTGGGGTGCTGCATAAAACCAGAGATTGAAATGAGCACAGATAAAGTTCCTTAAGCCAAATATGGAATAGACAAGAGCTACTCCTTGGTCAACGAAATGGACTCAACACCGCATATTAAACGCCTAAGAATGTACCTGACTAGTAAGTATCTTAAAACCTATGGATTGCTATGTCTCCAAAAGAGAATCAAGCATGTGTACAGGGGCATAAACGCAGCAGTGATAGGATTGGAGAGGTTCGGTGAGCAAATGAAGACCCTTTGAAGTCATATTGCATGGTACCCATTCCACGGGTTTCAAATACACAGGTTTAAGGTATTCTTCCTTCAGCTAAAACATGCATGTGGAACCCAAGTATGATCAACCATGTGAACGGGAGACGTGTTCAAATATGTCTCAGTTTTCCTCCCCTGGTACTCGGGTGCAACATTCCAGACGCTTTACTAACACTCTCCCCACTTGGAAAGTCAGCGCCTTTAACCTCCTGTTTGGCCCAGTTTGCAATTTCTGCGGAAGATGAACAGGAATAGCGAGAACCAATGAGAGACTAGCTGGAGGTGTCTGGACGGGCAAATTTAACTCTCATTTCCCACCAGGAAGAGGAAATAACCAAAGGCTCAGCGTGCCGTGCCGGAACCAGATTAGGGCCTGAAGCCATCCTGCGGTGTTGCGACCAGGTCACAAGAAAGCAAGTTGAAGAAAGGAGCTCAGGGGCACTGTAATTCACAAACCTGCAGAGTTATAAATGACAGCTATCGTCCAAAAATAGACTGAAGTAAGGCTGCCAAGAGGACTTGAAAGCGGGGCAGAATTGCAGGAAACCGATTTCAGGAGGTAGACTGGAATTGCATTGAAAGCATAGGAAAAGAGGCAGAACGTCCACAATGATGCACTTGGCCAAAAAGGGCGTATGCGTTTTTTCCTGAATATATTCAGGAAAAAACGCATACGCCCTTTTTGGCCAACCAAGCAAGCTTGCAAAGGAAATCTGCACTACAATGAAGTCTCACTTCCCCCCGGTCAAAAGGGCCATCTGAAAAAAGTGTAAAATCCAGAAAGGCAGGACAGGCCATGGAGAACTGGGAGCCTTGTTATGCTGATGGGCGGGATGTAAATTGCCAACAACCACTCGGGAGAAGTGTATGGTGTTTCCTGAAACATCTAAAAAACAAAGCAACAGAGCCTAGGGCACTTCCACTTATTGTCCTATAGCTTAGGGAAATTAAAATCAAAAAGACACAGCCACCCCAAAGTTTGGAACGGCTCTGTTTACAAGAACCTCGTTTACAGTACAAGTTCAACATCGCAGAAAGTGAAAAATGGATAAAGAACTTGTGGTACTTACGTACAATGCAGTATCACTCAGCAATGAAATCTATGTCATCAGGCCCGTAGCAGCATAATGAGTGGATTCAGGTACGATGATTCTAACTGAAATAAGTCACACAGAAAAAGAAACATCATAAGATATCACTAATACACGGAATGTAAACTTGGCTACACAGGAACTGAATTACAGAACAGAACAGGGTCTCAAATTTAGAAAACCAACTTATGCTTGCTTAAGGGTAAAGGTGAGTTGGGGTGTTGCATAAAAACAGAGATTGAAATGAGCACAGATAAAGTTCCTTAAGCCAAATATGGAATAGACAAGAGCTACTCCTTGCTAAACGAAATGGACTCAACACCGCATATTAAATGCCTAAGAATGTACCTGACTAGTAAGTATCTTAAAACCTATGGATTGCTATGTCTCCGAAAGAGAATCAAGCATGTGTACAGGGGCATAAACGCAGCAGTGATAGGATTGGAGAGGTTCGGTGAGCAAATGAAGACCCTTTGAAGTCATATTGCATGGTACCCATTCCACGGGTTTCAACTACCCAGGTTTAAGGTATTCTTCCTTCAGCTAAAACATGCATGTGGAACCTAGAGTATGATCAACCATGTGATCGGGAGACGTGTTCAAATATGTCTCAGTTTTCGTACCCTGCTACTCGGGTGCAACATTCCAGACGCTTTACTAACACTCTCCCCACTTGGAGAGTCAGCGCCTTTAACCTCCTGTTTGGCCCAGTTTGCAATTTCTGTGGAAGATGAACAGGAATAGCGAGAACCAATGAGAGACTAGCTGGAGGTGTCTGGATGGGCAAATTTAACTCTCATTTCCCACCAGGAAGAGGAATTAACCAAAGGCTCAGCGTGCCGTGCCAGAACCAGATTAGGGCCTGAAGACATCCTGCGGTGTTGCGGCCAGGTCACAAGAAAGCGAGTTGAAGAAAGGAGCTCAGGGGCACTGTAATTCACAAACCTGCAGAGTTATAAATGACAGCTATCGTCCAAAAATAGACTGAAGTAAGGCTGCCAAGAGGACTTGAAAGCGGGGCAGAATTGCAGGAAACCGATTTCAGGAGGTAGACTGGAATTGCATTGAAAGCATAGGAAAAGAGGCAGAACGTCCACAATGATGCACTTGGCCAAAAAGGGCGTATGCGTTTTTTCCTGAATATATTCAGGAAAAAACGCATACGCCCTTTTTGGCCAACCAAGCAAGCTTGCAAAGGAAATCTGCACTACAATGAAGTCTCACTTCCCCCCGGTCAAAAGGGCCATCTGAAAAAAGTGTAAAATCCAGAAAGGCAGGACAGGCCATGGAGAACTGGGAGCCTTGTTATGCTGATGGGCGGGATGTAAATTGCCAACAGACACTCGGGAGAAGTGTATGGTGTTTCCTGAAACATCTAAAAAACAAAGCAACAGAGCCTAGGGCACTTCCACTTATAGTCCTATAGCTTAGGGAATTTAAAATCAAAAAGACACAGCCACCCCAAAGTTTGGAACGGCTCTGTTTACAAGAACCTCGTTTACAGTACAAGTTCAACATCGCAGAAATTGAAAAATGGATAAAGAAGTTGTGGTATTTACTTACAAAGCAATATCACTCAGCAATGAAATCTGTGTCATTAGGCCCTTAGCAGCACAATGAGTGGATTCAGGTATGATGATTCTAACTGAAATAAGTCACACAGAAAAAGAAACATCATAAGATATCAGTAATACACGGAATGTAAACTTGGCTACACAGGAACTGAATTACAGAACAGAACAGGGTCTCAAATTTAGAAAACCAACTTATGCTTGCTTAAGGGGAAAGGTGAGTTGGGGTGCTGCATAAAACCAGAGATTGAAATGAGCACAGATAAAGTTCCTTAAGCCAAATATGGAATAGACAAGAGCTACTCCTTGCTCAACGAAATGGACTCAATACCGCATATTAAACGCCTAAGAATGTACCTGACTAGTAAGTATCTTAAAACCTATGGATTGCTATGTCTCCGAAAGAGAATCAAGCATGTGTACAGGGGCATAAACGCAGCAGTGATAGGATTGGAGAGGTTCGGTGAGCAAATGAAGACCCTTTGAAGTCATATTGCATGGTACCCATTCCACGGGTTTCAACTACCCAGGTTTTAGGTATTCTTCCTTCAGCTAAAACATGCATGTGGAACCCAAGTATGATCAACCATGTGAACGGGAGACGTGTTCAAATATGTCTCAGTTTTCCTCCCCTGGTACTCGGGTGCAACATTCCAGACGCTTTACTAACACTCTCCCCACTTGGAAAGTCAGCGCCTTTAACCTCCTGTTTGGCCCAGTTTGCAATTTCTGCGGAAGATGAACAGGAATAGCGAGAACCAATGAGAGGCTAGCTGGAGGTGTCTGGACGGGCAAATTTAACTCTCATTTCCCACCAGGAAGAGGAAATAACCAAAGGCTCAGCGTGCCGTGCCGGAACCAGATTAGGGCCTGAAGCCATCCTGCGGTGTTGCGGCCAGCTCAAAAGAAAGCGAGTTGAAGAAAGGAGCTCAGGGGCACTGTAATTCACAAACCTGCAGAGTTATAAATGACAGCTATCGTCCAAAAATAGACTGAAGTAAGGCTGCCAAGAGGACTTGAAAGCGGGGCAGAATTGCAGGAAACCGATTTCAGGAGGTAGACTGGAATTGCATTGAAAGCATAGGAAAAGAGGCAGAACGTCCACAATGATGCACTTGGCCAAAAAGGGCGTATGCGTTTTTTCCTGAATATATTCAGGAAAAAACGCATACGCCCTTTTTGGCCAACCAAGCAAGCTTGCAAAGGAAATCTGCACTACAATGAAGTCTCACTTCCCCCCGGTCAAAAGGGCCATCTGAAAAAAGTGTAAAATCCAGAAAGGCAGGACAGGCCATGGAGAACTGGGAGCCTTGTTATGCTGATGGGCGGGATGTAAATTGCCAACAACCACTCGGGAGAAGTGTATGGTGTTTCCTGAAACATCTAAAAAACAAAGCAACAGAGTCTAGGGCACTTCCACTTATGGTCCTATAGCTTAGGGAAATTAAAATCAAAAAGACACAGCCACCCCAAAGTTTGGAACGGCTCTGTTTACAAGAACCTCGTTTACAGTACAAGTTCAACATCGCAGAAAGTGAAAAATGGATAAAGAACTTGTGGTACTTACGTACAATGCAGTATCACTCAGCAATGAAATCTATGTCATCAGGCCCGTAGCAGCATAATGAGTGGATTCAGGTACGATGATTCTAACTGAAATAAGTCACACAGAAAAAGAAACATCATAAGATATCACTAATACACGGAATGTAAACTTGGCTATACAGGAACTGAATTACAGAACAGAACAGGGTCTCAAATTTAGAAAACCAACTTATGCTTGCTTAAGGGTAAAGGTGAGTTGGGGTGCTGCATAAAACCAGAGATTGAAATGAGCACAGATAAAGTTCCTTAAGCCAAATATGGAATAGACAAGAGCTACTCCTTGCTCAACGAAATGGACTCAACACCGCATATTAAATGCCTAAGAATGTACCTGACTAGTAAGTATCTTAAAACCTATGGATTGCTATGTCTCCGAAAGAGAATCAAGCATGTGTACAGGGGCATAAACGCAGCAGTGATAGGATTGGAGAGGTTCGGTGAGCAAATGAAGACCCTTTGAAGTCATATTGCATGGTACCCATTCCACGGGTTTCAACTACCCAGGTTTAAGGTATTCTTCCTTCAGCTAAAACATGCATGTGGAACCTAGAGTATGATCAACCATGTGATCGGGAGACGTGTTCAAATATGTCTCAGTTTTCGTACCCTGGTACTCGGGTGCAACATTCCAGACGCTTTACTAACACTCTCCCCACTTGGAGAGTCAGTCCCTTTAACCTCCTGTTTGGCCCAGTTTGCAATTTCTGTGGAAGAAGAACAGGAATAGCGAGAACCAATGAGAGACTAGCTGGAGGTGTCTGGATGGGCAAATTTAACTCTCATTTCCCACCAGGAAGAGGAATTAACCAAAGGCTCAGCGTGCCGTGCCAGAAACACATTAGGGCCTGAAGACATCCTGCGGTGTTGCGGCCAGGTCACAAGAAAGCGAGTTGAAGAAAGGAGCTCAGGGGCACTGTAATTCACAAACCTGCAGAGTTATAAATGACAGCTATCGTCCAAAAATAGACTGAAGTAAGGCTGCCAAGAGGACTTGAAAGCGGGGCAGAATTGCAGGAAACCGATTTCAGGAGGTAGACTGGAATTGCATTGAAAGCATAGGAAAAGAGGCAGAACGTCCACAATGATGCACTTGGCCAAAAAGGGCGTATGCGTTTTTTCCTGAATATATTCAGGAAAAAACGCATACGCCCTTTTTGGCCAACCAAGCAAGCTTGCAAAGGAAATCTGCACTACAATGAAGTCTCACTTCCCCCCGGTCAAAAGGGCCATCTGAAAAAAGTCAAAATCCAGGAAGGCAGGACAGGCCATGGAGAACTGGGAGCCTTGTTATGCTGATGGGCGGGATGTAAATTGCCAACAACCACTCGGGAGAAGTGTATGGTGTTTCCTGAAACATCTAAAAAACAAAGCAACAGAGCCTAGGCCACTTCCACTTATGGTCCTATAGCTTAGGGAATTTAAAATCAAAAAGACACAGCCACCCCAAAGTGTGGAACGGCTCTGTTTACAAGAACCTTGTTTACAGTACAAGTTCAACATCGCAAAAATTGAAAAATGGATAAAGAAGTTGTGGTATTTACTTACAAAGCAATATCACTCAGCAATGAAATCTGTGTCATCAGGCCCTTAGCAGCACAATGAGTGGATTCAGGTATGATGATTCTAACTGAAATAAGTCACACAGAAAAAGAAACATCATAAGATATCAGTAATACACGGAATGTAAACTTGGCTACACAGGAACTGAATTACAGAACAGAACAGGGTCTCAAATTTAGAAAACCAACTTATGCTTGCTTAAGGGGAAAGGTGAGTTGGGGTGCTGCATAAAACCAGAGATTGAAATGAGCACAGATAAAGTTCCTTAAGCCAAATATGGAATAGACAAGAGCTACTCCTTGCTCAACGAAATGGACTCAACACCGCATATTAAACGCCTAAGAATGTACCTGACTAGTAAGTATCTTAAAACCTATGGATTGCTATGTCTCCGAAAGAGAATCAAGCATGTGTACAGGGGCATAAACGCAGCAGTGATAGGATTGGAGAGGTTCGGTGAGCAAATGAAGACCCTTTGAAGTCATATTGCATGGTACCCATTCCACGGGTTTCAACTACCCAGGTTTAAGGTATTCTTCCTTCAGCTAAAACATGCATGTGGAACCCAAGTATGATCAACCATGTGAACGGGAGACGTGTTCAAATATGTCTCAGTTTTCCTCCCCTGGTACTCGGGTGCAACATTCCAGACGCTTTACTAACACTCTCCCCACTTGGAAAGTCAGCGCCTTTAACCTCCTGTTTGGCCCAGTTTGCAATTTCTGCGGAAGATGAACAGGAATAGCGAGAACCAATGAGAGGCTAGCTGGAGGTGTCTGGACGGGCAAATTTAACTCTCATTTCCCACCAGGAAGAGGAAATAACCAAAGGCTCAGCGTGCCGTGCCGGAACCAGATTAGGGCCTGAAGACATCCTGCGGTGTTGCGGCCAGCTCACAAGAAAGCGACTTGAAGAAAGGAGCTCAGGGGCACTGTAATTCACAAACCTGCAGAGTTATAAATGACAGCTATCGTCCAAAAATAGACTGAAGTAAGGCTGCCAAGAGGACTTGAAAGCGGGGCAGAATTGCAGGAAACCGATTTCAGGAGGTAGACTGGAATTGCATTGAAAGCATAGGAAAAGAGGCAGAACGTCCACAATGATGCACTTGGCCAAAAAGGGCGTATGCGTTTTTTCCTGAATATATTCAGGAAAAAACGCATACGCCCTTTTTGGCCAACCAAGCAAGCTTGCAAAGGAAATCTGCACTACAATGAAGTCTCACTTCCCCCCGGTCAAAAGGGCCATCTGAAAAAAGTCAAAATCCAGAAAGGCAGGACAGGCCATGGAGAACTGGGAGCCTTGTTATGCTGATGGGCGGGATGTAAATTGCCAACAACCACTCGGGAGAAGTGTATGGTGTTTCCTGAAACATCTAAAAAACAAAGCAACAGAGCCTAGGCCACTTCCACTTATGGTCCTATAGCTTAGGGAATTTAAAATCAAAAAGACACAGCCACCCCAAAGTGTGGAACGGCTCTGTTTACAAGAACCTTGTTTACAGTACAAGTTCAACATCGCAAAAATTGAAAAATGGATAAAGAAGTTGTGGTATTTACTTACAAAGCAATATCACTCAGCAATGAAATCTGTGTCATCAGGCCCTTAGCAGCACAATGAGTGGATTCAGGTATGATGATTCTAACTGAAATAAGTCACACAGAAAAAGAAACATCATAAGATATCAGTAATACACGGAATGTAAACTTGGCTACACAGGAACTGAATTACAGAACAGAACAGGGTCTCAAATTTAGAAAACCAACTTATGCTTGCTTAAGGGGAAAGGTGAGTTGGGGTGCTGCATAAAACCAGAGATTGAAATGAGCACAGATAAAGTTCCTTAAGCCAAATATGGAATAGACAAGAGCTACTCCTTGCTCAACGAAATGGACTCAACACCGCATATTAAACGCCTAAGAATGTACCTGACTAGTAAGTATCTTAAAACCTATGGATTGCTATGTCTCCGAAAGAGAATCAAGCATGTGTACAGGGGCATAAACGCAGCAGTGATAGGATTGGAGAGGTTCGGTGAGCAAATGAAGACCCTTTGAAGTCATATTGCATGGTACCCATTCCACGGGTTTCAACTACCCAGGTTTAAGGTATTCTTCCTTCAGCTAAAACATGCATGTGGAACCCAAGTATGATCAACCATGTGAACGGGAGACGTGTTCAAATATGTCTCAGTTTTCCTCCCCTGGTACTCGGGTGCAACATTCCAGACGCTTTACTAACACTCTCCCCACTTGGAAAGTCAGCGCCTTTAACCTCCTGTTTGGCCCAGTTTGCAATTTCTGCGGAAGATGAACAGGAATAGCGAGAACCAATGAGAGGCTAGCTGGAGGTGTCTGGACGGGCAAATTTAACTCTCATTTCCCACCAGGAAGAGGAAATAACCAAAGGCTCAGCGTGCCGTGCCGGAACCAGATTAGGGCCTGAAGACATCCTGCGGTGTTGCGGCCAGCTCACAAGAAAGCGACTTGAAGAAAGGAGCTCAGGGGCACTGTAATTCACAAACCTGCAGAGTTATAAATGACAGCTATCGTCCAAAAATAGACTGAAGTAAGGCTGCCAAGAGGACTTGAAAGCGGGGCAGAATTGCAGGAAACCGATTTCAGGAGGTAGACTGGAATTGCATTGAAAGCATAGGAAAAGAGGCAGAACGTCCACAATGATGCACTTGGCCAAAAAGGGCGTATGCGTTTTTTCCTGAATATATTCAGGAAAAAACGCATACGCCCTTTTTGGCCAACCAAGCAAGCTTGCAAAGGAAATCTGCACTACAATGAAGTCTCACTTCCCCCCGGTCAAAAGGGCCATCTGAAAAAAGTGTAAAATCCAGAAAGGCAGGACAGGCCATGGAGAACTGGGAGCCTTGTTATGCTGATGGGCGGGATGTAAATTGCCAACAACCACTCGGGAGAAGTGTATGGTGTTTCCTGAAACATCTAAAAAACAAAGCAACAGAGCCTAGGGCACTTCCACTTATGGTCCTATAGCTTAGGGAAATTAAAATCAAAAAGACACAGCCACCCCAAAGTTTGGAACGGCTCTGTTTACAAGAACTTCGTTTACAGTACAAGTTCAACATCGCAGAAAGTGAAAAATGGATAAAGAAGTTGTGGTATTTACTTACAAAGCAATATCACTCAGCAATGAAATCTGTGTCATCAGGCACTTAGCAGCACAATGAGTGGATTCAGGTATGATGATTCTAACTGAAATAAGTCACACAGAAAGAGAAACATCATAAGATATCACTAATACACGGAATGTAAACTTGGCTACACAGGAACTGCATTCCAAAACAGAACAGGGTCTCAAATTTAGAAAACCAACTTATGCTTGCTTAAGGTGAAAGGTGAGTTGGGGTGCTGCATAAAACCAGAGATTGAAATGAGCACAGATAAAGTTCCTTAAGCCAAATATGGAATAGACAAGAGCTACTCCTTGCTCAACGAAATGGACACAAAACCCCATATTAAACGCCTAAGAATGCACCTGACTAGTAAGTATCGTAAAACCTATGGATTGCTATGTCTCCGAAAGAGAATCAAGCGCGTGTACAGGGGCATAAACGCAGCAGTGATAGGATTGGAGAGGTTCGTGAGCAAATGAAGACCCTTTGAAGTCAAATTGCATGGTACCCATTCCACGGGTTTCAACTACCCAGGTTTAAGGTATTCTTCCTTCAGCTAAAACATGCATGTGGAACCCAGAGTATGATCAACCGTGTGAACGGGAGACGTGTTCAAATATGTCTCAGTTTTCCTCCCCTGGTACTCGGGTGCAACATTCCAGACGCTTTACTAACACTCTCCCGACTTGGAGAGTCAGCGCCTTTAACCTCCTGTTTGGCCCAGTTTGCAATTTCTGCGGAAGATGAACAGGAATAGCGAGAACCAATGAGAGACTAGCTGGAGGTGTCTGGACGGGCAAATTTAACTCTCATTTCCCACCAGGAAGAGGAAATAACCAAAGGCTAAGCGTGCCGTGCCGGAACCAGATTAGGGCCTGAAGCCATCCTGCGGTGTTGCGGCCAGCTCACAAGAAAGCGAGTTGAAGAAAGGAGCTCAGGGACACTGTAATTCACAAACCTGCAGAGTTATAAATGACAGCTATCGTCCAAAAATAGACTGAAGTAAGGCTGCCAAGAGGACTTGAAAGCGGGGCAGAATTGCAGGAAACCGATTTCAGGAGGTAGACTGTAATTGCATTGAAAGCATAGGAAAAGAGGCAGAACGTCCACAATGATGCACTTGGCCAAAAAGGGCGTATGCGTTTTTTCCTGAATATATTCAGGAAAAAACGCATACGCCCTTTTTGGCCAACCAAGCAAGCTTGCAAAGGAAATCTGCACTACAATGAAGTCTCACTTCCCCCCGGTCAAAAGGGCCATCTGAGAAAAGTGTAAAATCCAGAAAGGCAGGACAGGCCATGGAGAACTGGGAGCCTTGTTATGCTGATGGGCGGGATGTAAATTGCCAACAGACACTCGGGAGAAGTGTATGGTGTTTCCTGAAACATCTAAAAAAGAAAGCAACAGAGCCTAGGGCACTTCCACTTATGGTCCTATAGCTTAGGGAAATTAAAATCAAAAAGACACAGCCACCCCAAAGTTTGGGACGCCTCTGTTTACAAGAACCTCGTTTACCGTACAAGTTCAATATCACAGAAAGTGAAAAATGGATAAAGAACTTGTGGTACTTACGTACAATGCAGTATCACTCAGCAATGAAATCTATGTCATCAGGCCCGTAGCAGCATAATGAGTGGATTCAGGTACGATGATTCTAACTGAAATAAGTCACACAGAAAAAGAAACATCATAAGATATCACTAATACACGGAATGTAAACTTGGCTACACAGGAACTGAATTCCAAAACAGAACAGGGTCTCAAATTTACAAAACCAACTTATGCTTGCTTAAGGGGAAAGGTGAGTTGTGGTGCTGCATAAAACCAGAGATTGAAATGAGCACAGATAAAGTTCCTTAAGCAAAATATGGAATAGACAAGAGCTACTCCTTGCTCAATGAAATGGACTCAACACCCCATATTAAACGCCTAAGAATGTACCTGACTAGTAAGTATCTTAAAACCTATGGATTGCTATGTCTCCAAAAGAGAATCAAGCGTGTGTACAGGGGCATAAACGCAGCAGTGATAGGATTGGAGAGGTTCGGTGAGCAAATGAAGACCCTTTGAAGACATATTGCATGGTACCCATTCCACGGATCTCAACTCTCCAGGTTTAAGGTATTCTTCCTTCAGCTAAAACATGCATGTGGAACCCAGAGTATGATCAACCGTGTGAACGGGAGACGTGTTCAAATATGTCTCAGTTTTCCTCCCCTGGTACTCGGGTGCAACATTCCAGACGCTTTACTTACACTCTCCCCACTTGGAGAGTCAGCGCCTTTAACCTCCTGTTTGGCCCAGTTTGCAATTTCTGCGGAAGATGAACAGGAATAGCGAGAACCAATGAGAGACTAGCTGGAGGTGTCTGGACGGGCAAATTTAACTCTCATTTCCCACCAGGAAGAGGAATTAACCAAAGGCTCAGCGTGCCGTGCCGGAACCAGATTAGGGCCTGAAGCCATCCTGCGGTGTTGCGGCCAGCTCACAAGAAAGCGAGTTGAAGAAAGGAGCTCAGGGGCACTGTAATTCACAAACCTGCAGAGTTATAAATGACAGCTATCGTCCAAAAATAGACTGAAGTAAGGCTGCCAAGAGGACTTGAAAGCGGGGCAGAATTGCAGGAAACCGATTTCAGGAGGTAGACTGGAATTGCATTGAAAGCATAGGAAAAGAGGCAGAACGTCCACAATGATGCACTTGGCCAAAAAGGGCGTATGCGTTTTTTCCTGAATATATTCAGGAAAAAACGCATACGCCCTTTTTGGCCAACCAAGCAAGCTTGCAAAGGAAATCTGCACTACAATGAAGTCTCACTTCCCCCCGGTCAAAAGGGCCATCTGAAAAAAGTGTAAAATCCAGAAAGGCAGGACAGGCCATGGAGAACTGGGAGCCTTGTTATGCTGATGGGCGGGATGTAAATTGCCAACAACCACTCGGGAGAAGTGTATGGTGTTTCCTGAAACATCTAAAAAACAAAGCAACAGAGCCTAGGGCACTTCCACTTATGGTCCTATAGCTTAGGGAAATTAAAATCAAAAAGACACAGCCACCCCAAAGTTTGGAACGGCTCTGTTTACAAGAACTTCGTTTACAGTACAAGTTCAACATCGCAGAAAGTGAAAAATGGATAAAGAAGTTGTGGTATTTACTTACAAAGCAATATCACTCAGCAATGAAATCTGTGTCATCAGGCACTTAGCAGCACAATGAGTGGATTCAGGTATGATGATTCTAACTGAAATAAGTCACACAGGAAAAGAAACATCATAAGATGTCAGTAATACACGGAATGTAAACTTGGCTACATAGGAACTGAATTACAGAACAGAACAGGGTCTCAAATTTAGAAAACCAACTTATGCTTGCTTAAGGGTAAAGGTGAGTTGGGGTGCTGCATAAAACCAGAGATTGAAATGAGCACAGATAAAGTTCCTTAAGTCAAATATGGAATAGACAAGAGCTACTCCTTGCTCAACGAAATGGACTCAACACCGCATATTAAACGCCTAAGAATGTACCTGACTAGTAAGTATCTTAAAACCTATGGATTGCTATGTCTCCGAAAGAGAATCAAGCATGTGTACAGGGGCATAAACGCAGCAGTGATAGGATTGGAGAGGTTCGGTGAGCAAATGAAGACCCTTTGAAGTCATATTGCATGGTACCCATTACACGGGTCTTAACTCTCCCGGTTTAAGGTATTCTTCCTTCAGCTAAAACATGCATGTGGAACCCAAGTATGATCAACCATGTGAACGGGAGACGTGTTCAAATATGTCTCAGTTTTCCTCCCCTGGTACTCGGGTGCAACATTCCAGACGCTTTACTAACACTCTCCCCACTTGGAGAGTCAGCGCTTTTAACCTCCTGTTTGGCCCAGTTTGCAATTTCTGTGGAAGATGAACAGGAATAGCGAGAACCAATGAGAGACTAGCTGGAGGTGTCTGGACGGGCAAATTTAACTCTCATTTCCCACCAGGAAGAGGAAATAACCAAAGGCTCAGCGTGCCGTGCCGGAACCAGATTAGGGCCTGAAGCCATCCTGCGGTGTTGCGGCCAGGTCACAAGAAAGCGAGTTGAAGAAAGGAGCTCAGGGGCACTGTAATTCACAAACCTGCAGAGTTATAAATGACAGCTATCGTCCAAAAATAGACTGAAGTAAGGCTGCCAAGAGGACTTGAAAGCGGGGCAGAATTGCAGGAAACCGATTTCAGGAGGTAGACTGGAATTGCATTGAAAGCATAGGAAAAGAGGCAGAACGTCCACAATGATGCACTTGGCCAAAAAGGGCGTATGCGTTTTTTCCTGAATATATTCAGGAAAAAACGCATACGCCCTTTTTGGCCAACCAAGCAAGCTTGCAAAGGAAATCTGCACTACAATGAAGTCTCACTTCCCCCCGGTAAAGGGCCATCTGAAAAAAGTGTAAACTCCAGAAAGGCAGGACAGGCCATGGAGAACTGGGAGCCTTGTTATGCTGATGGGCGGGATGTAAATTGCCAACAGACACTCAGGAGAAGTGTATGGTGTTTCCTGAAACATCTAAAAAACAAAGCATCAGAGCCTAGGGCACTTCCACTTATGGTCCTATAGATTAGGGAAATTAAAATCAAAAAGACACAGCCAACCCAAAGTTTGGGACGCCTCCGTTTACAAGAACCTCGTTTACCGTACAAGTTCAATATCACAGAAAGTGAAAAATGGATAAAGAACTTGTGGTACTTACGTACAATGCAGTATCACTCAGCAATGAAATCTATGTCATCAGGCCCGTAGCAGCATAATGAGTGGATTCAGGTACGATGATTCTAACTGAAATAAGTCACACAGAAAAAGAAACATCATAAGATATCAGTAATACACGGAATGTAAACTTGGCTACACAGGAACTGCATTCCAAAACAGAACAGGGTCTCAAATTTAGAAAACCAACTTATGCTTGCTTAAGGGGAAAGGTGAGTTGGGGTGCTGCATAAAACCAGAGATTGAAATGAGCACAGATAAAGTTCCTTAAGCCAAATATGGAATAGACAAGAGCTACTCCTTGCTCAACGAAATGGACTCAACACCGCATATTAAACGCCTAAGAATGTACCTGACTAGTAAGTATCTTAAAACCTATGGATTGCTATGTCTCCGAAAGAGAATCAAGCATGTGTACAGGGGCAATAAACACAGCAGTGATAGGATTGGAGAGGTTCGGTGAGCAAATGAAGACCCTTTGAAGTCATATTGCATGGTACCCATTCCACGGGTTTCAACTACCCAGCTTTTAGGTATTCTTCCTTCAGCTAAAACATGCATGTGGAACCCAAGTATGATCAACCATGTGAACGGGAGACGTGTTCAAATATGTCTCAGTTTTCTTCCCCTGGTACTCGGGTGCAACATTCCAGACGCTTTACTAACACTCTCCCCACTTGGAGAGTCAGCGCCTTTAACCTCCTGTTTGGCCCAGTTTGCAATTTCTGCGGAAGATGAACAGGAATAGCGAGAACCAATGAGAGGCTAGCTGGAGGTGTCTGGACGGGCAAATTTAACTCTCATTTCCCACCAGGAAGAGGAAATAACCAAAGGCTCAGCATGCCGGGCCGGAACCAGATTAGGGCCTGAAGCCATCCTGCGGTGTTGCGGCCAGGTCACAAGAAAGCGAGTTGAAGAAAGGAGCTCAGGGGCACTGTAATTCACAAACCTGCAGAGTTATAAATGACAGCTATCGTCCAAAAATAGACTGAAGTAAGGCTGCCAAGAGGACTTGAAAGCGGGGCAGAATTGCAGGAAACTGATTTCAGGAGGTAGACTGGAATTGCATTGAAAGCATAGGAAAAGAGGCAGAACGTCCACAATGATGCACTTGGCCAAAAAGGGCGTATGCGTTTTTTCCTGAATATATTCAGGAAAAAACGCATACGCCCTTTTTGGCCAACCAAGCAAGCTTGCAAAGGAAATCTGCACTACAATGAAGTCTCACTTCCCCCCGGTCAAAAGGGCCATCTGAAAAAAGTGTAAAATCCAGAAAGGCAGGACAGGCCATGGAGAACTGGGAGCCTTGTTATGCTGATGGGCGGGATGTAAATTGCCAACAACCACTCGGGAGAAGTGTATGGTGTTTCCTGAAACATCTAAAAAACAAATCAACAGAGCCTAGGGCACTTCCACTTATGGTCCTATAGCTTAGGGAAATTAAAATAAAAAAGACACAGCCACCCCAAAGTTTGAAACGGCTCTGTTTACAAGAACCTCGTTTACAGTACAAGTTCAACATCGCAGAAAGTGAAAAATGGATAAAGAAGTTATGGTATTTACTTACAAAGCAATATCACTCAGCAATGAAATCTATGTCATCAGGCCCTTAGCAGCACAATGAGTGGATTCAGGTATGATGATTCTAACTGAAATAAGTCACACAGAAAAAGAAACATCATAATATATCAGTAATACACGGAATGTAAACTTGGCTACACAGGAACTGAATTACAGAACAGAACAGGGTCTCAAATTTAGAAAACCAACTTATGCTTGCTTAAGGGGAAAGGTGAATTGGGGTGCTGCATAACCAGAGATCGAAATGAGCACAGATAAAGTTCCTTAAGCCAAATATGGAATAGACAAGAGCTACTCCTTGCTCAACGAAATGGACTCAACACCCCATATTAAACGCCTAAGAATGTACCTGACTAGTAAGTATCTTAAAACCTATGGATTGCTATGTCTCCAAAAGAGAATCAAGCATGTGTACAGGGGCATAAACGCAGCAGTGATAGGATTGGAGAGGTTCGGTGAGCAAATGAAGAACCTTTGAAGTCATATTGTATGGTACCCATTCCACGGGTTTCAACTACCGAGGTTTAAGGTATTCTTCCTTCAGCTAAAACATGCATGTGGAACCCAAGTATGATCAACCATGTGAACGGGAGACGTGTTCAAATATGTCTCAGTTTTCCTCCCCTGGTACTCGGGTGCAACATTCCAGACGCTTTACTAACACTCTCCCCACTTGGAGAGTCAGCGCCTTTAACCTCCTGTTTGGCCCAGTTTGCAATTTCTGCGGAAGATGAACAGGAATAGCGAGAACCAATGAGAGACTAGCTGGAGGTGTCTGGACGGGCAAATTTAACTCTCATTTCCCACCAGGAAGAGGAAATAACCAAAGGCTCAGCGTGCCGTGCCGGAACCAGATTAGGGCCTGAAGCCATCCTGCGGTGTTGCGGCCAGGTCACAAGAAAGCGAGTTGAAGAAAGGAGCTCAGGGGCACTGCAATTCACAAACCTGCAGAGTTATAAATGACAGCTATCGTCCAAAAATAGACTGAAGTAAGGCTGCCAA
Source organism: Delphinus delphis (assembly GCF_949987515.2). Taxonomy (NCBI): domain Eukaryota; kingdom Metazoa; phylum Chordata; class Mammalia; order Artiodactyla; family Delphinidae; genus Delphinus; species Delphinus delphis. Next base: position 771,502 of record NW_027192711.1, read on the forward strand.
GAGGACTTGAAAGCGGGGCAGAATTGCAGGAAACCGATTTCAGGAGGTAGACTGGAATTGCATTGAAAGCATAGGAAAAGAGGCAGAACGTCCACAATGATGCACTTGGCCAAAAAGGGCGTATGCGTTTTTTCCTGAATATATTCAGGAAAAAACGCATACGCCCTTTTTGGCCAACCAAGCAAGCTTGCAAAGGAAATCTGCACTACAATGAAGTCTCACTTCCCCCCGGTCAAAAGGGCCATCTGAAAAAAGTGTAAAATCCAGAAAGGCAGGACAGGCCATGGAGAACTGGGAGCCTTGTTATGCTGATGGGCGGGATGTAAATTGCCAACAGACACTCCGGAGAAGTGTATGGTGTTTCCTGAAACATCTAAAAAACAAAGCAACAGAGCCTAGGGCACTTCCACTTATGGTCCTATAGCTTAGGGAAATTAAAATCAAAAAGACACAGCCACCCCAAAGTTTGGAACGGCTCTGTTTACAAGAACCTCGTTTTCAGTACAAGTTCAACATCTCAGAAAGTGAAAAATGGATAAAGAAGTTGCGGTATTTACTTACAAAGCAATATCACTCAGCAATGAAATCTATGTCACCAGGCCCTTAGCAGCACAATGAGTGGATTCAGGTATGATGATTCTAACTGAAATAAGTCACACAGAAAAAGAAACATCATAAGATATCAGTAATACACGGAATGTAAACTTGGCTACACAGGAACTGAATTACAGAACAGAACAGGGACTCAAATTTAGAAAACCAACTTATGCTTGCTTAAGGGTAAAGGTGAGTAGGGGTGCTGCATAAAACCAGAGATTGAAATGAGCACAGATAAAGTTCCTTAAGCCAAATATGGAATAGACAAGAGCTACTCCTTGCTCAACGAAATGGACTCAACACCCCATATTAAACGCCTAAGAATGTACCTGACTAGTAAGTATCTTAAAACCTATGGATTGCTATGTCTCCGAAAGAGAATCAAGCATGTGTACAGGGGCATAAACGCAGCAGTGATAGGATTGGAGAGGTTCAGTGAGCAAATGAAGACCCTTTGAAGTCATATTGCATGGTACCCATTTCACGGGTCTTAACTCTCCAGGTTTAAGGTATTCTTCCTTCAGCTAAAACATGCATGTGGAACCCAAGTATGATCAATCATGTGAACGGGAGACGTGTTCAAATATGTCTCAGTTTTCCTCCCCTGGTACTCGGGTGCAACATTCCAGACGCTTTACTAACACTCTCCCCACTTGGAGAGTCAGTCCCTTTAACCTCCTGTTTGGCCCAGTTTGCAATTTCTGTGGAAGATGAACAGGAATAGCGAGAACCAATGAGAGGCTAGCTGGAGGTGTCTGGATGGGCAAATTTAACTCTCATTTCCCACCAGGAAGAGGAATTAACCAAAGGCTCAGCGTGCCGTGCCGGAACCAGATTAGGGCCTGAAGACATCCTGCGGTGTTGCGGCCAGGTCACAAGAAAGCGAGTTGAAGAAAGGAGCTCAGGGGCACTGCAATTCACAAACCTGCAGAGTTATAAATGACAGCTATTGTCCAAAAATAGACTGAAGTAAGGCTGCCAAGAGGACTTGAAAGCGGGGCAGAATTGCAGGAAACCGATTTCAGGAGGTAGACTGGAATTGCATTGAAAGCATAGGAAAAGAGGCAGAACGTCCACAATGATGCACTTGGCCAAAAAGGGCGTATGCGTTTTTTCCTGAATATATTCAGGAAAAAACGCATACGCCCATTTTGGCCAACCAAGCAAACTTGCAAAGGAAATCTACACTACAATGAAGTCTCACTTTCCCCCGGTAAAGGGCCATCTGAAAAAAGTGTAAACTCCAGAAAGGCAGGACAGGCCATGGAGAACTGGGAGCCTTGTTATGCTGATGGGCGGGATGTAAATTGCCAACAGACACTCAGGAGAAGTGTATGGTGTTTCCTGAAACATCTAAAAAACAAAGCATCAGAGCCTAGGGCACTTCCACTTATGGTCCTATAGCTTAGGGAAATTAAAATCAAAAAGACACAGCCACCCCAAAGTTTGGGACGCCTCCGTTTACAAGAACCTCGTTTACCGTACAAGTTCAATATCATAGAAAGTGAAAAATGGATAAAGAACTTGTGGTACTTACGTACAATGCAGTATCACTCAGCAATGAAATCTATGTCATCAGGCCCGTAGCAGCATAATGAGTGGATTCAGGTACGATGATTCTAACTGAAATAAGTCACACAGAAAAAGAAACATCATAAGATATCAGTAATACACGGAATGTAAACTTGGCTACACAGGAACTGCATTCCAAAACAGAACAGGGTCTCAAATTTAGAAAACCAACTTATGCTTGCTTAAGGGGAAAGGTGAGTTGGGGTGCTGCATAAAACCAGAGATTGAAATGAGCACAGATAAAGTTCCTTAAGCCAAATATGGAATAGACAAGAGCTACTCCTTGCTCAACGAAATGGACTCAACACCCCATATTAAACGCCTAAGAATGTACCTGACTAGTAAGTATCTTAAAACCTATGGATTGCTATGTCTCCGAAAGAGAATCAAGCATGTGTACAGGGGCAATAAACACAGCTGTGATAGGATTGGAGATGTTCGGTGAGCAAATGAAGACCCTTTGAAGTCATATTGCATGGTACCCATTCCACGGGTTTCAACTACCCAGCTTTTAGGTATTCTTCCTTCAGCTAAAACATGCATGTGGAACCCAAGTATGATCAACCATGTGAACGGGAGACGTGTTCAAATATGTCTCAGTTTTCTTCCCCTGGTACTCCGGTGCAACATTCCAGACGCTTTACTAATACTCTCCCCACTTGGAAAGTCAGCGCCTTTAACCTCCTGTTTGGCCCAGTTTGCAATTTCTGCGGAAGATGAACAGGAATAGCGAGAACCAATGAGAGGCTAGCTGGAGGTGTCTGGACGGGCAAATTTAACTCTCATTTCCCACCAGGAAGAGGAAATAACCAAAGGCTCAGCATGCCGGGCCGGAACCAGATTAGGGCCTGAAGCCATCCTGCGGTGTTGCGGCCAGCTCACAAGAAAGCGAGTTGAAGAAAGGAGCTCAGGGGCACTGTAATTCACAAACCTGCAGAGTTATAAATGACAGCTATCGTCCAAAAATAGACTGAAGTAAGGCTGCCAAGAGGACTTGAAAGCGGGGCAGAATTGCAGGAAACCGATTTCAGGAGGTAGACTGGAATTGCATTGAAAGCATAGGAAAAGAGGCAGAACGTCCACAATGATGCACTTGGCCAAAAAGGGCGTATGCGTTTTTTCCTGAATATATTCAGGAAAAAACGCATAGGCCCTTTTTGGCCAACCAAGCAAGCTTGCAAAGGAAATCTGCACTACAATGAAGTCTCACTTCCCCCCGGTCAAAACGGCCATCTGAAAAAAGTGTAAAATCCAGAAAGGCAGGACAGGCCATGGAGAACTGGGAGCCTTGTTATGCTGATGGGCGGGATGTAAATTGCCAACAACCACTCGGGAGAAGTGTATGGTGTTTCCTGAAACATCTAAAAAACAAATCAACAGAGCCTAGGGCACTTCCACTTATGGTCCTATAGCTTAGGGAAATTAAAATAAAAAAGACACAGCCACCCCAAAGTTTGAAACGGCTCTGTTTACAAGAACCTCGTTTACAGTACAAGTTCAACATCGCAGAAAGTGAAAAATGGATAAAGAAGTTATGGTATTTACTTACAAAGCAATATCACTCAGCAATGAAATCTATGTCATCAGGCCCTTAGCAGCACAATGAGTGGATTCAGGTATGATGATTCTAACTGAAATAAGTCACACAGAAAAAGAAACATCATAAGATATCACTAATACACGGAATGTAAACTTGGCTACACAGGAACTGCATTCCAAAACAGAACAGGGTCTCAAATTTAGAAAACCAACTTATGCTTGCTTAAGGGGAAAGGTGAATTGGGGTGCTGCATAACCAGAGATCGAAATGAGCACAGATAAAGTTCCTTAAGCCAAATATGGAATAGACAAGAGCTACTCCTTGCTCAACGAAATGGACTCAACACCGCATATTAAACGCCTAAGAATGTACCTGACTAGTAAGTATCTTAAAACCTATGGATTGCTATGTCTCCGAAAGAGAATCAAGCATGTGTACAGGGGCATAAACGCAGCAGTGATAGGATTGGAGAGGTTCGGTGAGCAAATGAAGAACCTTTGAAGTCATATTGTATGGTACCCATTCCACGGGTTTCAACTACCGAGGTTTAAGGTATTCTTCCTTCAGCTAAAACATGCATGTGGAACCCAAGTATGATCAACCATGTGAACGGGAGACGTGTTCAAATATGTCTCAGTTTTCCTCCCCTGGTACTCGGGTGCAACATTCCAGACGCTTTACTAACACTCTCCCCACTTGGAGAGTCAGCGCCTTTAACCTCCTGTTTGGCCCAGTTTGCAATTTCTGCGGAAGATGAACAGGAATAGCGAGAACCAATGAGAGACTAGCTGGAGGTGTCTGGACGGGCAAATTTAACTCTCATTTCCCACCAGGAAGAGGAAATAACCAAAGGCTCAGCGTGCCGTGCCGGAACCAGATTAGGGCCTGAAGCCATCCTGCGGTGTTGAGGCCAGGTCACAAGAAAGCGAGTTGAAGCAACGAGCTCAGGGGCACTGTAATTCAAAAACCTGCAGAGTTATAAATGACAGCTATCGTCCAAAAATAGACTGAAGTAAGGCTGCCAAGAGGACTTGAAAGCGGGGCAGAATTGCAGGAAACCGATTTCAGGAGGTAGACTGGAATTGCATTGAAAGCATAGGAAAAGAGGCAGAAAGTCCACAATGATGCACTTGGCCAAAAAGGGCGTATGCGTTTTTTCCTGAATATATTCAGGAAAAAACGCATACGCCCTTTTTGGCCAACCAAGCAAGCTTGCAAAGGAAATCTGCACTACAATGAAGTCTCACTTCCCCCCGGTCAAAAGGGCCATCTGATAAAAGTGTAAAATCCAGAAAGGCAGGACAGGCCATGGAGAACTGGGAGCCTTGTTATGCTGATGGGCGGGATGTAAATTGCCAACAACCACTCGGGAGAAGTGTATGGTGTTTCCTGAAACATCTAAAAAACAAAGCAACAGAACCTAGGGCACTTCCACTTATGGTCCTATAGCTTAGGGAAATTAAAATCAAAAAGACACAGCCACCCCAAAGTTTGGAACGGCTCTGTTTACAAGAACCTCGTTTACAGTACAAGTTCAACATCGCAGAAAGTGAAAAATGGATAAAGAAGTTGTGGTATTTACGTACAAAGCAATATCACTCAGCAATGAAATCTGTGTCATCAGGCCCGTAGCAGCATAATGAGTGGATTCAGGTACGATGATTCTAACTGAAATAAGTCACACAGAAAGAGAAACATCATAAGATATCACTAATACACGGAATGTAAACTTGGCTACACAGGAACTGCATTCCAAAACAGAACAGGGTCTCAAATTTAGAAAACCAACTTATGCTTGCTTAAGGTGAAAGGTGAGTTGGGGTGCTGCATAAAACCAGAGATTGAAATGAGCACAGATAAAGTTCCTTAAGCCAAATATGGAATAGACAAGAGCTACTCCTTGCTCAACGAAATGGACACAAAACCCCATATTAAACGCCTAAGAATGCACCTGACTAGTAAGTATCGTAAAACCTATGGATTGCTATGTCTCCGAAAGAGAATCAAGCGCGTGTACAGGGGCATAAACTCAGCAGTGATAGAATTGGAGAGGTTCGTGAGCAAATGAAGACCCTTTGAAGTCATATTGCATGGTACCCATTCCACGGGTTTCAACTACCCAGGTTTAAGGTATTCTTCCTTCATCTAAAACATGCATGTGGAACCTAGAGTATGATCAACCATGTGATCGGGAGACGTGTTCAAATATGTCTCAGTTTTCGTACCCTGGTACTCGGGTGCAACATTCCAGACGCTTTACTAACACTCTCCCCACTTGGAGAGTCAGTCCCTTTAACCTCCTGTTTGGCCCAGTTTGCAATTTCTGTGGAAGATGAACAGGAATAGCGAGAACCAATGAGAGACTACCTGGAGGTGTCTGGACGGGCAAATTTAACTCTCATTTCCCACCAGGAAGAGGAATTAACCAAAGGCTCAGCGTGCCGTGCCAGAACCAGATTAGGGCCTGAAGACATCCTGCGGTGTTGCGGCCAGGTCACAAGAAAGCGAGTTGAAGAAACGAGCTCAGGGGCACTGCAATTCACAAACCTGCAGAGTTATAAATGACAGCTATCGTCCAAAAATAGACTGAAGTAAGGCTGCCAAGAGGACTTGAAAGCGGGGCAGAATTGCAGGAAACCGATTTCAGGAGGTAGACTGGAATTGCATTGAAAGCATAGGAAAAGAGGCAGAACGTCCACAATGATGCACTTGGCCAAAAAGGGCGTATGCGTTTTTTCCTGAATATATTCAGGAAAAAACGCATACGCCCTTTTTGGCCAACCAAGCAAGCTTGCAAAGGAAATCTGCACTACAATGAAGTCTCACTTCCCCCCGGTCAAAAGGGCCATCTGAAAAAAGTGTAAAATCCAGAAAGGCAGGACAGGCCATGGAGAACTGGGAGCCTTGTTATGCTGATGGGCGGGATGTAAATTGCCAACAGACACTCCGGAGAAGTGTATGGTGTTTCCTGAAACATCTAAAAAACAAAGCAACAGAGCCTAGGGCACTTCCACTTATGGTCCTATAGCTTAGGGAAATTAAAATCAAAAAGACACAGCCACCCCAAAGTTTGGAACGGCTCTGTTTACAAGAACCTCGTTTTCAGTACAAGTTCAACATCTCAGAAAGTGAAAAATGGATAAAGAAGTTGCGGTATTTACTTACAAAGCAATATCACTCAGCAATGAAATCTATGTCACCAGGCCCTTAGCAGCACAATGAGTGGATTCAGGTATGATGATTCTAACTGAAATAAGTCACACAGAAAAAGAAACATCATAAGATATCAGTAATACACGGAATGGAAACTTGGCTACACAGGAACTGAATTACAGAACAGAACAGGGTCTCAAATTTAGAAAACCAACTTATGCTTGCTTAAGGGGAAAGGTGAGTTGGGGTGCTGCATAAAACCAGAGATTGAAATGAGCACAGATAAAGTTCCTTAAGCCAAATATGGAATAGACAAGAGCTACTCCTTGCTCAACGAAATGGACTCAACACCCCATATTAAACGCCTAAGAATGTACCTGACTAGTAAGTATCTTAAAACCTATGGATTGCTATGTCTCCGAAAGAGAATCAAGCATGTGTACAGGGGCATAAATGCAGCAGTGATAGGATTGGAGAGGTTCGGTGAGCAAATGAAGACCCTTTGAAGTCATATTGCATGGTAACCATTACACGGGTCTTAACTCTCCAGGTTTAAGATATTCTTCCTTCAGCTAAAACATGCATGTGGAACCCAAGTATGATCAACCATGTGAACGGGAGACGTGTTCAAATATGTCTCAGTTTTCCTCCCCTGGTACTCGGGTGCAACATTCCAGACGCTTTACTAACACTCTCCCCACTTGGAGAGTCAGCGCCTTTAACCTCCTGTTTGGCCCAGTTTGCAATTTCTGCGGAAGATGAACAGGAATAGCGAGAACCAATGAGAGACTAGCTGGAGGTGTCTGGACGGGCAAATTTAACTCTCATTTCCCACCAGGAAGAGGAAATAACCAAAGGCTCAGCGTGCCGTGCCGGAACCAGATTAGGGCCTGAAGCCATCCTGCGGTGTTGCGGCCAGCTCACAAGAAAGCGAGTTGAAGAAACGAGCTCAGGGGCACTGCAATTCACAAACCTGCAGAGTTATAAATGACAGCTATCGTCCAAAAATAGACTGAAGTAAGGCTGCCAAGAGGACTTGAAAGCGGGGCAGAATTGCAGGAAACCGATTTCAGGAGGTAGACTGGAATTGCATTGAAAGCATAGGAAAAGAGGCAGAACGTCCACAATGATGCACTTGGCCAAAAAGGGCGTATGCGTTTTTTCCTGAATATATTCAGGAAAAAACGCATACGCCCTTTTTGGCCAACCAAGCAAGCTTGCAAAGGAAATCTGCACTACAATGAAGTCTCACTTCCCCCCGGTCAAAAGGGCCATCTGAAAAATGTGTAAAATCCAGAAAGGCAGGACAGGCCATGGAGAACTGGGAGCCTTGTTATGCTGATGGGCGGGATGTAAATTGCCAACAGACACTCCGGAGAAGTGTATGGTGTTTCCTGAAACATCTAAAAAACAAAGCAACAGAGCCTAGGGCACTTCCACTTATGGTCCTATAGCTTAGGGAAATTAAAATCAAAAAGACACAGCCACCCCAAAGTTTGGGACGCCTCTGTTTACAAGAACCTCGTTTACCGTACAAGTTCAATATCACAGAAAGTGAAAAATGGATAAAGAACTTGTGGTACTTACGTACAATGCAGTATCACTCAGCAATGAAATCTATGTCATCAGGCCCGTAGCAGCATAATGAGTGGATTCAGGTACGATGATTCTAACTGAAATAAGTCACACAGAAAAAGAAACATCATAAGATATCACTAATACACGGAATGTAAACTTGGCTACACAGGAACTGAATTCCAAAACAGAACAGGGTCTCAAATTTACAAAACCAACTTATGCTTGCTTAAGGGGAAAGGTGAGTTGGGGTGCTGCATAAAACCAGAGATTGAAATGAGCACAGATAAAGTTCCTTAAGCCAAATATGGAATAGACAAGAGCTACTCCTTGCTCAATGAAACGGACTCAACACCCCATATTAAACGCCTAAGAATGTACCTGACTAGTAAGTATCTTAAAACCTATGGATTGCTATGTCTCCAAAAGAGAATCAAGCGTGTGTACAGGGGCATAAACGCAGCAGTGATAGGATTGGAGAGGTTCGGTGAGCAAATGAAGACCCTTTGAAGTCATATTGCATGGTACCCATTCCACGGATCTCAACTCTCCAGGTTTAAGGTATTCTTCCTTCAGCTAAAACATGCATGTGGAACCCAGAGTATGATCAACCGTGTGAACGGGAGACGTGTTCAAATATGTCTCAGTTTTCCTCCCCTGGTACTCGGGTGCAACATTCCAGACGCTTTACTTACACTCTCCCCACTTGGAGAGTCAGCGCCTTTAACCTCCTGTTTGGCCCAGTTTGCAATTTCTGCGGAAGATGAACAGGAATAGCGAGAACCAATGAGAGGCTAGCTGGAGGTGTCTGGACGGGCAAATTTAACTCTCATTTCCCACCAGGAAGAGGAATTAACCAAAGGCTCAGCGTGCCGTGCCGGAACCAGATTAGGGCCTGAAGCCATCCTGCGGTGTTGCGGCCAGCTCACAAGAAAGCGAGTTGAAGAAAGGAGCTCAGGGGCACTGTAATTCACAAACCTGCAGAGTTATAAATGACAGCTATCGTCCAAAAATAGACTGAAGTAAGGCTGCCAAGAGGACTTGAAAGCGGGGCAGAATTGCAGGAAACCGATTTCAGGAGGTAGACTGGAATTGCATTGAAAGCATAGGAAAAGAGGCAGAACGTCCACAATGATGCACTTGGCCAAAAAGGGCGTATGCGTTTTTTCCTGAATATATTCAGGAAAAAACGCATACGCACTTTTTGACTAACCAAGCAAGCTTGCAAAGGAAATCTGCACTACTATGAAGTCTCACTTCCCCCCGGTCAAAAGGGCCATCTGAAAAAAGTGTAAAATCCAGAAAGGCAGGACAGGCCATGGAGAACTGGGAGCCTTGTTATGCTGATGGGCGGGATGTAAATTGCCAACAACCACTCGGGAGAAGTGTATGGTGTTTCCTGAAACATCTAAAAAACAAATCAACAGAGCCTAGGGCACTTCCACTTATGCTCCTATAGCTTAGGGAAATTAAAATAAAAAAGACACAGCCACCCCAAAGTTTGGAACGGCTCTGTTTACAAGAACCTCGTTTACAGTACAAGTTCAACATCGCAGAAAGTGAAAAATGGATAAAGAAGTTGTGGTATTTACTTACAAAGCAATATCACTCAGCAATGAAATCTGTGTCATCAGGCCCTTAGCAGCACAATGAGTGGATTCAGGTATGATGATTCTAACTGAAGTAAGTCACACAGAAAAAGAAACATCATAAGATATCAGTAATACACGGAATGTAAACTTGGCTACACAGGAACTGAATTACAGAACAGAACAGGGTCTCAAATTTAGAAAACCAACTTATGCTTGCTTAAGGGTAAAGGTGAGTTGGGGTGCTGCATAAAACCAGAGATTGAAATGAGCACAGATAAAGTTCCTTAAGTCAAATATGGAATAGACAAGAGCTACTACTTGCTCAACGAAATGGACTCAACACCGCATATTAAACGCCTAAGTATGTACCTGACTAGTAAGTATCTTAAAACCTATGGATTGCTATGTCTCCGAAAGAGAATCAAGCATGTGTACAGGGGCATAAACGCAGCAGTGATAGGATTGGAGAGGTTCGGTGAGCAAATGAAGACCCTTTGAAGTCATATTGCATGGTTCCCATTACACGGGTCTTAACTCTCCCGGTTTAAGGTATTCTTCCTTCAGCTAAAACATGCATGTGGAACCCAAGTATGATCAACCATGTGAACGGGAGACGTGTTCAAATATGTCTCAGTTTTCCTCCCCTGGTACTCGGGTGCAACATTCCAGACGCTTTACTAACACTCTCCCCACTTGGAGAGTCAGCGCTTTTAACCTCCTGTTTGGCCCAGTTTGCAATTTCTGCGGAAGATGAACAGGAATAGCGAGAACCAATGAGAGACTAGCTGGAGGTGTCTGGACGGGCAAATTTAACTCTCATTTCCCACCAGGAAGAGGAAATAACCAAAGGCTCAGCGTGCCGTGCCAGAAACAGATTAGGGCCTGAAGCCATCCTGCGGTGTTGCGGCCAGGTCACAAGAAAGCGAGTTGAAGAAAGGAGCTCAGGGGCACTGTAATTCACAAACCTGCAGAGTTATAAATGACAGCTATCGTCCAAAAATAGACTGAAGTAAGGCTGCCAAGAGGACTTGAAAGTGGGGCAGAATTGCAGGAAACCGATTTCAGGAGGTAGACTGGAATTGCATTGAAAGCATAGGAAAAGAGGCAGAACGTCCACAATGATGCACTTGGCCAAAAAGGGCGTATGCGTTTTTTCCTGAATATATTCAGGAAAAAACGCATACGCCCTTTTTGGCCAACCAAGCAAGCTTGCAAAGGAAATCTGCACTACAATGAAGTCTCACTTCCCCCCGGTAAAGGGCCATCTGAAAAAAGTGTAAACTCCAGAAAGGCAGGACAGGCCATGGAGAACTGGGAGCCTTGTTATGCTGATGGGCGGGATGTAAATTGCCAACAGACACTCAGGAGAAGTGTATGGTGTTTCCTGAAACATCTAAAAAACAAAGCATCAGAGCCTAGGGCACTTCCACTTATGGTCCTATAGATTAGGGAAATTAAAATCAAAAAGACACAGCCACCCCAAAGTTTGGGACGCCTCCGTTTACAAGAACCTCGTTTACCGTACAAGTTCAATATCACAGAAAGTGAAAAATGGATAAAGAACTTGTGGTACTTACGTACAATGCAGTATCACTCAGCAATGAAATCTATGTCATCAGGCCCGTAGCAGCATAATGAGTGGATTCAGGTACGATGATTCTAACTGAAATAAGTCACACAGAAAAAGAAACATCATAAGATATCAGTAATACACGGAATGTAAACTTGGCTACACAGGAACTGCATTCCAAAACAGAACAGGGTCTCAAATTTAGAAAACCAACTTATGCTTGCTTAAGGGGAAAGGTGAGTTGGGGTGCTGCATAAAACCAGAGATTGAAATGAGCACAGATAAAGTTCCTTAAGCCAAATATGGAATAGACAAGAGCTACTCCTTGCTCAACGAAATGGACTCAACACCGCATATTAAACGCCTAAGAATGTACCTGACTAGTAAGTATCTTAAAACCTATGGATTGCTATGTCTCCGAAAGAGAATCAAGCATGTGTACAGGGGCAATAAACACAGCAGTGATAGGATTGGAGAGGTTCGGTGAGCAAATGAAGACCCTTTGAAGTCATATTGCATGGTACCCATTCCACGGGTTTCAACTACCCAGCTTTTAGGTATTCTTCCTTCAGCTAAAACATGCATGTGGAACCCAAGTATGATCAACCATGTGAACGGGAGACGTGTTCAAATATGTCTCAGTTTTCTTCCCCTGGTACTCGGGTGCAACATTCCAGACGCTTTACTAATACTCTCCCCACTTGGAAAGTCAGCGCCTTTAACCTCCTGTTTGGCCCAGTTTGCAATTTCTGCGGAAGATGAACAGGAATAGCGAGAACCAATGAGAGGCTAGCTGGAGGTGTCTGGACGGGCAAATTTAACTCTCATTTCCCACCAGGAAGAGGAAATAACCAAAGGCTCAGCATGCCGGGCCGGAACCAGATTAGGGCCTGAAGCCATCCTGCGGTGTTGCGGCCAGCTCACAAGAAAGCGAGTTGAAGAAAGGAGCTCAGGGGCACTGTAATTCACAAACCTGCAGAGTTATAAATGACAGCTATCGTCCAAAAATAGACTGAAGTAAGGCTGCCAAGAGGACTTGAAAGCGGGGCAGAATTGCAGGAAACCGATTTCAGGAGGTAGACTGGAATTGCATTGCAAGCATAGGAAAAGAGGCAGAACGTCCACAATGATGCACTTGGCCAAAAAGGGCGTATGCGTTTTTTCCTGAATATATTCAGGAAAAAACGCATACGCCCTTTTTGGCCAACCAAGCAAGCTTGCAAAGGAAATCTGCACTACAATGAAGTCTCACTTCCCCCCGGTCAAAAGAGCCATCTGAAAAGAGTGTAAAATCCAGAAAGGCAGGACAGGCCATGGAGAACTGGGAGCCTTGTTATGCTGATGGGCGGGATGTAAATTGCCAACAGACACTCCGGAGAAGTGTATGGTGTTTCCTGAAACATCTAAAAAACAAAGCAACAGAGCCTAGGGCACTTCCACTTATGGTCCTATAGCTTAGGGAAATTAAAATAAAAAAGACACAGCCACCCCAAAGTTTGAAACGGCTCTGTTTACAAGAACCTCGTTTACAGTACAAGTTCAACATCGCAGAAAGTGAAAAATGGATAAAGAAGTTATGGTATTTACTTACAAAGCAATATCACTCAGCAATGAAATCTATGTCATCAGGCCCTTAGCAGCACAATGAGTGGATTCAGGTATGATGATTCTAACTGAAATAAGTCACACAGAAAAAGAAACATCATAATATATCAGTAATACACGGAATGTAAACTTGGCTACACAGGAACTGAATTACAGAACAGAACAGGGTCTCAAATTTAGAAAACCAACTTATGCTTGCTTAAGGGGAAAGGTGAATTGGGGTGCTGCATAAGCAGAGATCGAAATGAGCACAGATAAAGTTCCTTAAGCCAAATATGGAATAGACAAGAGCTACTCCTTGCTCAACGAAATGGACTCAACACCGCATATTAAACGCCTAAGTATGTACCTGACTAGTAAGTATCTTAAAACCTATGGATTGCTATGTCTCCGAAAGAGAATCAAGCATGTGTACAGGGGCATAAACGCAGCAGTGATAGGATTGGAGAGGTTCGGTGAGCAAATGAAGACCCTTTGAAGTCATATTGCATGGTTCCCATTACACGGGTCTTAACTCTCCCGGTTTAAGGTATTCTTCCTTCAGCTAAAACATGCATGTGGAACCCAAGTATGATCAACCATGTGAACGGGAGACGTGTTCAAATATGTCTCAGTTTTCCTCCCCTGGTACTCGGGTGCAACATTCCAGACGCTTTACTAACACTCTCCCCACTTGGAGAGTCAGCGCTTTTAACCTCCTGTTTGGCCCAGTTTGCAATTTCTGCGGAAGATGAACAGGAATAGCGAGAACCAATGAGAGACTAGCTGGAGGTGTCTGGACGGGCAAATTTAACTCTCATTTCCCACCAGGAAGAGGAAATAACCAAAGGCTCAGTGTGCCGTGCCGGAACCAGATTAGGGCCTGAAGCCATCCTGCGGTGTTGCGGCCAGGTCACAAGAAAGCGAGTTGAAGAAACGAGCTCAGGGGCACTGTAATTCACAAACCTGCAGAGTTATAAATGACAGCTATCGTCCAAAAATAGACTGAAGTAAGGCTGCCAAGACGACTTGAAAGCGGGGCAGAATTGCAGGAAACCGATTTCAGGAGGTAGACTGGAATTGCATTGAAAGCATAGGAAAAGAGGCAGAACGTCCACAATGATGCACTTGGCCAAAAAGGGCGTATGCGTTTTTTCCTGAATATATTCAGGAAAAAACGCATACGCCCTTTTTGGCCAACCAAGCAAGCTTGCAAAGGAAATCTGCACTACAATGAAGTCTCACTTCCCCCCGGTCAAAAGGGCCATCTGAAAAAAGTGTAAAATCCAGAAAGGCAGGACAGGCCATGGAGAACTGGGAGCCTTGTTATGCTGATGGGCGGGATGTAAATTGCCAACAGACACTCGGGAGAAGTGTATGGTGTTTCCTGAAACATCTAAAAAACAAAGCAACAGAACCTAGGGCACTTCCACTTATGGTCCTATAGCTTCGGGAAATTAAAATCAAAAAGACACAGCCACCCCAAAGTTTGGAACGGCTCTGTTTACAAGAACCTCGTTTACAGTACAAGTTCAACATCGCAGAAAGTGAAAAATGGATAAAGAAGTTGTGGTATTTACGTACAAAGCAATATCATTCAGCAATGAAATCTGTGTCATCAGGCCCGTAGCAGCATAATGAGTGGATTCAGGTACGATGATTCTAACTGAAATAAGTCACACAGAAAGAGAAACATCATAAGATATTACTAATACACGGAATGTAAACTTGGCTACACAGGAACTGCATTCCAAAACAGAACAGGGTCTCAAATTTAGAAAACCAACTTATGCTTGCTTAAGGTGAAAGGTGAGTTGGGGTGCTGCATAAAACCAGAGATTGAAATGAGCACAGATAAAGTTCCTTAAGCCAAATATGGAATAGACAAGAGCTACTCCTTGCTCAACGAAATGGACACAAAACCCCATATTAAACGCCTAAGAATGCACCTGACTAGTAAGTATCGTAAAACCTATGGATTGCTATGTCTCCGAAAGAGAATCAAGCGCGTGTACAGGGGCATAAACGCAGCAGTGATAGGATTGGAGAGGTTCGTGAGCAAATGAAGACCCTTTGAAGTCATATTGCATGGTACCCATTCCACGGGTTTCAACTACCCAGGTTTAAGGTATTCTTCCTTCATCTAAAACATGCATGTGGAACCTAGAGTATGATCAACCATGTGATCGGGAGACGTGTTCAAATATGTCTCAGTTTTCGTACCCTGGTACTCGGGTGCAACATTCCAGACGCTTTACTAACACTCTCCCCACTTGGAGAGTCAGCGCCTTTAACCTCCTGTTTGGCCCAGTTTGCAATTTCTGTGGAAGATGAACAGGAATAGCGAGAACCAATGAGAGGCTAGCTGGAGGTGTCTGGACGGGCAAATTTAACTCTCATTTCCCACCAGGAAGAGGAATTAACCAAAGGCTCAGCGTGCCGTGCCAGAACCAGATTAGGGCCTGAAGCCATCCTGCGGTGTTGCGGCCAGCTCACAAGAAAGCGAGTTGAAGAAAGGAGCTCAGGGGCACTGTAATTCACAAACCTGCAGAGTTATAAATGACAGCTATCGTCCAAAAATAGACTGAAGTAAGGCTGCCAAGAGGACTTGAAAGCGGGGCAGAATTGCAGGAAACCGATTTCAGGAGGTAGACTGGAATTGCATTGAAAGCATAGGAAAAGAGGCAGAACGTCCACAATGATGCAGTTGGCCAAAAAGGGCGTATGCGTTTTTTCCTGAATATATTCAGGAAAAAACGCATACGCCCTTTTTGGCCAACCAAGCAAGCTTGCAAAGGAAATCTGCACTACAAAGAAGTCTCACTTCCCCCCGGTCAAAAGAGCCATCTGAAAAAAGTGTAAAATCCAGAAAGGCAGGACAGGCCATGGAGAACTGGGAGCCTTGTTATGCTGATGGGCGGGATGTAAATTGCCAACAACCACTCGGGAGAAGTGTATGGTGTTTCCTGAAACATCTAAAAAACAAAGCAACAGAACCTAGGGCACTTCCACTTATGGTCCTATAGCTTAGGGAAATTAAAATCAAAAAGACACAGCCACCCCAAAGTTTGGAACGGCTCTGTTTACAAGAACCTCGTTTACAGTACAAGTTCAACATCGCAGAAAGTGAAAAATGGATAAAGAAGTTGTGGTATTTACGTACAAAGCAATATCACTCAGCAATGAAATCTGTGTCATCAGGCCCGTAGCAGCATAATGAGTGGATTCAGGTACGCTGATTCTAACTGAAATAAGTCACACAGAAAGAGAAACATCATAAGATATCACTAATACATGGAATGTAAACTTGGCTACACAGGAACTGCATTCCAAAACAGAACAGGGTCTCAAATTTAGAAAACCAACTTATGCTTGCTTAAGGGGAAAGGTGAGTTGGGGTGCTGCATAAAACCAGAGATTGAAATGAGCACAGATAAAGTTCCTTAAGCCAAATATGGAATAGACAAGAGCTACTCCTTGCTCAACGAAATGGACTCAACACCGCATATTAAACGCCTAAGAATGTACCTGACTAGTAAGTATCTTAAAACCTATGGATTGCTATGTCTCCGAAAGAGAATCAAGCATGTGTACAGGGGCAATAAACACAGCAGTGATAGGATTGGAGAGATTCGGTGAGCAAATGAAGACCCTTTGAAGTCATATTGCATGGTACCCATTCCACGGGTTTCAACTACCCAGCTTTTAGGTATTCTTCCTTCAGCTAAAACATGCATGTGGAACCCAAGTATGATCAACCATGTGAACGGGAGACGTGTTCAAATATGTCTCAGTTTTCTTCCCCTGGTACTCGGGTGCAACATTCCAGACGCTTTACTAATACTCTCCCCACTTGGAAAGTCAGCGCCTTTAACCTCCTGTTTGGCCCAGTTTGCAATTTCTGCGGAAGATGAACAGGAATAGCGAGAACCAATGAGAGGCTAGCTGGAGGTGTCTGGACGGGCAAATTTAACTCTCATTTCCCACCAGGAAGAGGAAATAACCAAAGGCTCAGCATGCCGGGCCGGAACCAGATTAGGGCCTGAAGCCATCCTGCGGTGTTGCGGCCAGCTCACAAGAAAGCGAGTTGAAGAAAGGAGCTCAGGGGCACTGTAATTCACAAACCTGCAGAGTTATAAATGACAGCTATCGTCCAAAAATAGACTGAAGTAAGGCTGCCAAGAGGACTTGAAAGCGGGGCAGAATTGCAGGAAACCGATTTCAGGAGGTAGACTGGAATTGCATTGCAAGCATAGGAAAAGAGGCAGAACGTCCACAATGATGCACTTGGCCAAAAAGGGCGTATGCGTTTTTTCCTGAATATATTCAGGAAAAAACGCATACGCCCTTTTTGGCCAACCAAGCAAGCTTGCAAAGGAAATCTGCACTACAATGAAGTCTCACTTCCCCCCGGTCAAAAGAGCCATCTGAAAAGAGTGTAAAATCCAGAAAGGCAGGACAGGCCATGGAGAACTGGGAGCCTTGTTATGCTGATGGGCGGGATGTAAATTGCCAACAGACACTCCGGAGAAGTGTATGGTGTTTCCTGAAACATCTAAAAAACAAAGCAACAGAGCCTAGGGCACTTCCACTTATGGTCCTATAGCTTAGGGAAATTAAAATAAAAAAGACACAGCCACCCCAAAGTTTGAAACGGCTCTGTTTACAAGAACCTCGTTTACAGTACAAGTTCAACATCGCAGAAAGTGAAAAATGGATAAAGAAGTTATGGTATTTACTTACAAAGCAATATCACTCAGCAATGAAATCTATGTCATCAGGCCCTTAGCAGCACAATGAGTGGATTCAGGTATGATGATTCTAACTGAAATAAGTCACACAGAAAAAGAAACATCATAATATATCAGTAATACACGGAATGTAAACTTGGCTACACAGGAACTGAATTACAGAACAGAACAGGGTCTCAAATTTAGAAAACCAACTTATGCTTGCTTAAGGGGAAAGGTGAATTGGGGTGCTGCATAAGCAGAGATCGAAATGAGCACAGATAAAGTTCCTTAAGCCAAATATGGAATAGACAAGAGCTACTCCTTGCTCAACGAAATGGACTCAACACCGCATATTAAACGCCTAAGTATGTACCTGACTAGTAAGTATCTTAAAACCTATGGATTGCTATGTCTCCGAAAGAGAATCAAGCATGTGTACAGGGGCATAAACGCAGCAGTGATAGGATTGGAGAGGTTCGGTGAGCAAATGAAGACCCTTTGAAGTCATATTGCATGGTTCCCATTACACGGGTCTTAACTCTCCCGGTTTAAGGTATTCTTCCTTCAGCTAAAACATGCATGTGGAACCCAAGTATGATCAACCATGTGAACGGGAGACGTGTTCAAATATGTCTCAGTTTTCCTCCCCTGGTACTCGGGTGCAACATTCCAGACGCTTTACTAACACTCTCCCCACTTGGAGAGTCAGCGCTTTTAACCTCCTGTTTGGCCCAGTTTGCAATTTCTGCGGAAGATGAACAGGAATAGCGAGAACCAATGAGAGACTAGCTGGAGGTGTCTGGACGGGCAAATTTAACTCTCATTTCCCACCAGGAAGAGGAAATAACCAAAGGCTCAGTGTGCCGTGCCGGAACCAGATTAGGGCCTGAAGCCATCCTGCGGTGTTGCGGCCAGGTCACAAGAAAGCGAGTTGAAGAAACGAGCTCAGGGGCACTGTAATTCACAAACCTGCAGAGTTATAAATGACAGCTATCGTCCAAAAATAGACTGAAGTAAGGCTGCCAAGACGACTTGAAAGCGGGGCAGAATTGCAGGAAACCGATTTCAGGAGGTAGACTGGAATTGCATTGAAAGCATAGGAAAAGAGGCAGAACGTCCACAATGATGCACTTGGCCAAAAAGGGCGTATGCGTTTTTTCCTGAATATATTCAGGAAAAAACGCATACGCCCTTTTTGGCCAACCAAGCAAGCTTGCAAAGGAAATCTGCACTACAATGAAGTCTCACTTCCCCCCGGTCAAAAGGGCCATCTGAAAAAAGTGTAAAATCCAGAAAGGCAGGACAGGCCATGGAGAACTGGGAGCCTTGTTATGCTGATGGGCGGGATGTAAATTGCCAACAGACACTCGGGAGAAGTGTATGGTGTTTCCTGAAACATCTAAAAAACAAAGCAACAGAACCTAGGGCACTTCCACTTATGGTCCTATAGCTTCGGGAAATTAAAATCAAAAAGACACAGCCACCCCAAAGTTTGGAACGGCTCTGTTTACAAGAACCTCGTTTACAGTACAAGTTCAACATCGCAGAAAGTGAAAAATGGATAAAGAAGTTGTGGTATTTACGTACAAAGCAATATCATTCAGCAATGAAATCTGTGTCATCAGGCCCGTAGCAGCATAATGAGTGGATTCAGGTACGATGATTCTAACTGAAATAAGTCACACAGAAAGAGAAACATCATAAGATATTACTAATACACGGAATGTAAACTTGGCTACACAGGAACTGCATTCCAAAACAGAACAGGGTCTCAAATTTAGAAAACCAACTTATGCTTGCTTAAGGTGAAAGGTGAGTTGGGGTGCTGCATAAAACCAGAGATTGAAATGAGCACAGATAAAGTTCCTTAAGCCAAATATGGAATAGACAAGAGCTACTCCTTGCTCAACGAAATGGACACAAAACCCCATATTAAACGCCTAAGAATGCACCTGACTAGTAAGTATCGTAAAACCTATGGATTGCTATGTCTCCGAAAGAGAATCAAGCGCGTGTACAGGGGCATAAACGCAGCAGTGATAGGATTGGAGAGGTTCGTGAGCAAATGAAGACCCTTTGAAGTCATATTGCATGGTACCCATTCCACGGGTTTCAACTACCCAGGTTTAAGGTATTCTTCCTTCATCTAAAACATGCATGTGGAACCTAGAGTATGATCAACCATGTGATCGGGAGACGTGTTCAAATATGTCTCAGTTTTCGTACCCTGGTACTCGGGTGCAACATTCCAGACGCTTTACTAACACTCTCCCCACTTGGAGAGTCAGCGCCTTTAACCTCCTGTTTGGCCCAGTTTGCAATTTCTGTGGAAGATGAACAGGAATAGCGAGAACCAATGAGAGGCTAGCTGGAGGTGTCTGGACGGGCAAATTTAACTCTCATTTCCCACCAGGAAGAGGAATTAACCAAAGGCTCAGCGTGCCGTGCCAGAACCAGATTAGGGCCTGAAGCCATCCTGCGGTGTTGCGGCCAGCTCACAAGAAAGCGAGTTGAAGAAAGGAGCTCAGGGGCACTGTAATTCACAAACCTGCAGAGTTATAAATGACAGCTATCGTCCAAAAATAGACTGAAGTAAGGCTGCCAAGAGGACTTGAAAGCGGGGCAGAATTGCAGGAAACCGATTTCAGGAGGTAGACTGGAATTGCATTGAAAGCATAGGAAAAGAGGCAGAACGTCCACAATGATGCAGTTGGCCTAAAAGGGCGTATGCGTTTTTTCCTGAATATATTCAGGAAAAAACGCATACGCCCTTTTTGGCCAACCAAGCAAGCTTGCAAAGGAAATCTGCACTACAAAGAAGTCTCACTTCCCCCCGGTCAAAAGAGCCATCTGAAAAAAGTGTAAAATCCAGAAAGGCAGGACAGGCCATGGAGAACTGGGAGCCTTGTTATGCTGATGGGCGGGATGTAAATTGCCAACAACCACTCGGGAGAAGTGTATGGTGTTTCCTGAAACATCTAAAAAACAAAGCAACAGAACCTAGGGCACTTCCACTTATGGTCCTATAGCTTAGGGAAATTAAAATCAAAAAGACACAGCCACCCCAAAGTTTGGAACGGCTCTGTTTACAAGAACCTCGTTTACAGTACAAGTTCAACATCGCAGAAAGTGAAAAATGGATAAAGAAGTTGTGGTATTTACGTACAAAGCAATATCACTCAGCAATGAAATCTGTGTCATCAGGCCCGTAGCAGCATAATGAGTGGATTCAGGTACGATGATTCTAACTGAAATAAGTCACACAGAAAGAGAAACATCATAAGATATCACTAATACATGGAATGTAAACTTGGCTACACAGGAACTGCATTCCAAAACAGAACAGGGTCTCAAATTTAGAAAACCAACTTATGCTTGCTTAAGGTGAAAGGTGAGTTGGGGTGCTGCATAAAACCAGAGATTGAAATGAGCACAGATAAAGTTCCTTAAGCCAAATATGGAATAGACAAGAGCTACTCCTTGCTCAACGAAATGGACACAAAACCCCATATTAAACGCCTAAGAATGCACCTGACTAGTAAGTATCATAAAACCTATGGATTGCTATGTCTCCGAAAGAGAATCAAGCGCGTGTACAGGGGCATAAACGCAGCAGTGATAGGATTGGAGAGGTTCGTGAGCAAATGAAGACCCTTTGAAGTCATATTGCATGGTAACCATTACACGGGTCTTAACTCTCCAGGTTTAAGGTATTCTTCCTTCATCTAAAACATGCATGTGGAACCCAAGTATGATCAATCATGTGAACGGGAGACGTGTTCAAATATGTCTCAGTTTTCCTCCCCTGGTACTCGGGTGCAACATTCCAGACGCTTTACTAACACTCTCCCCACTTGGAGAGTCAGCGCCTTTAACCTCCTGTTTGGCCCAGTTTGCAATTTCTGCGGAAGATGAACAGGAATAGCGAGAACCAATGAGAGACTAGCTGGAGGTGTCTGGACGGGCAAATTTAACTCTCATTTCCCACCAGGAAGAGGAAATAACCAAAGGCTCAGCGTGCCGTGCCGGAACCAGATTAGGGCCTGAAGCCATCCTGCGGTGTTGCGGCCAGCTCACAAGAAAGCGAGTTGAAGAAAGGAGCTCAGGGACACTGTAATTCACAAACCTGCAGAATTATAAATGACAGCTATCGTCCAAAAATAGACTGAAGTAAGGCTGCCAAGAGGACTTGAAAGCGGGGCAGAATTGCAGGAAACCGATTTCAGGAGGTAGACTGGAATTGCATTGAAAGCATAGGAAAAGAGGCAGAACGTCCACAATGATGCACTTGGCCAAAAAGGGCGTATGCGTTTTTTCCTGAATATATTCAGGAAAAAACGCATACGCCCTTTTTGGCCAACCAAGCAAGCTTGCAAAGGAAATCTGCACTACAAAGAAGTCTCACTTCCCCCCGGTCAAAAGGGCCATCTGAAAAAAGTGTAAAATCCAGAAAGGCAGGACAGGCCATGGAGAACTGGGAGCCTTGTTATGCTGATGGGCGGGATGTAAATTGCCAACAGACACTCGGGAGAAGTGTATGGTGTTTCCTGAAACATCTAAAAAACAAAGCAACAGAACCTAGGGCACTTCCACTTATGGTCCTATAGCTTCGGGAAATTAAAATCAAAAAGACACAGCCACCCCAAAGTTTGGAACGGCTCTGTTTACAAGAACCTCGTTTACAGTACAAGTTCAACATCGCAGAAAGTGAAAAATGGATAAAGAAGTTGTGGTATTTACGTACAAAGCAATATCATTCAGCAATGAAATCTGTGTCATCAGGCCCGTAGCAGCATAATGAGTGGATTCAGGTACGATGATTCTAACTGAAATAAGTCACACAGAAAGAGAAACATCATAAGATATCACTAATACACGGAATGTAAACTTGGCTACACAGGAACTGCATTCCAAAACAGAACAGGGTCTCAAATTTAGAAAACCAACTTATGCTTGCTTAAGGTGAAAGGTGAGTTGGGGTGCTGCATAAAACCAGAGATTGAAATGAGCACAGATAAAGTTCCTTAAGCCAAATATGGAATAGACAAGAGCTACTCCTTGCTCAACGAAATGGACACAAAACCCCATATTAAACGCCTAAGAATGCACCTGACTAGTAAGTATCGTAAAACCTATGGATTGCTATGTCTCCGAAAGAGAATCAAGCGCGTGTACAGGGGCATAAACGCAGCAGTGATAGGATTGGAGAGGTTCGTGAGCAAATGAAGACCCTTTGAAGTCATATTGCATGGTACCCATTCCACGGGTTTCAACTACCCAGGTTTAAGGTATTCTTCCTTCATCTAAAACATGCATGTGGAACCTAGAGTATGATCAACCATGTGATCGGGAGACGTGTTCAAATATGTCTCAGTTTTCGTACCCTGGTACTCGGGTGCAACATTCCAGACGCTTTACTAACACTCTCCCCACTTGGAGAGTCAGTCCCTTTAACCTCCTGTTTGGCCCAGTTTGCAATTTCTGTGGAAGATGAACAGGAATAGCGAGAACCAATGAGAGGCTAGCTGGAGGTGTCTGGACGGGCAAATTTAACTCTCATTTCCCACCAGGAAGAGGAATTAACCAAAGGCTCAGCGTGCCGTGCCAGAACCAGATTAGGGCCTGAAGACATCCTGCGGTGTTGCAGCCAGGTCACAAGAAAGCGAGTTGAAGAAACGAGCTCAGGGGCACTGCAATTCACAAACCTGCAGAGTTGTAAATGACAGCTATCGTCCAAAAATAGACTGAAGTAAGGCTGCCAAGAGGACTTGAAAGCGGGGCAGAATTGCAGGAAACCGATTTCAGGAGGTAGACTGGAATTGCATTGAAAGCATAGGAAAAGAGGCAGAACGTCCACAATGATGCACTTGGCCAAAAAGGGCGTATGCGTTTTTTCCTGAATATATTCAGGAAAAAACGCATACGCCCTTTTTGGCCAACCAAGCAAGCTTGCAAAGGAAATCTGCACTACAATGAAGTCTCACTTCCCCCCGGTCAAAAGGGCCATCTGAGAAAAGTGTAAAATCCAGAAAGGCAGGACAGGCCATGGAGAACTGGGAGCCTTGTTATGCTGATGGGCGGGATGTAAATTGCCAACAACCACTCGGGAGAAGTGTATGGTGTTTCCTGAAACATCTAAAAAACAAAGCAACAGAGCCTAGGGCACTTCCACTTATGGTCCTATAGCTTAGGGAAATTAAAATGAAAAAGACACAGCCACCCCAAAGTTTGGAATGGCTCTGTTTACAAGAACCTCGTTTACAGTACAAGTTCAACATCGCAGAAAGTGAAAAATGGATAAAGAAGTTGTGGTATTTACTTACAAAGCAATATCACTCAGCAATGAAATCTGTGTCATCAGGCCCTTAGCAGCACAATGAGTGGATTCAGGTATGATGATTCTAACTGAAATAAGTCACACAGAAAAAGAAACATCATAAGATATCAGTAATACACGGAATGTAAACTTGGCTACACAGGAACTGAATTACAGAACAGAACAGGGTCTCAAATTTAGAAAACCAACTTATGCTTGCTTAAGGGGAAAGGTGAGTTGGGGTGCTGCATAAAACCAGAGATTGAAATGAGCACAGATAAAGTTCCTTAAGCCAAATATGGAATAGACAAGAGCTACTCCTTGGTCAACGAAATGGACTCAACACCGCATATTAAACGCCTAAGAATGTACCTGACTAGTAAGTATCTTAAAACCTATGGATTGCTATGTCTCCGAAAGAGAATCAAGCATGTGTACAGGGGCATAAACGCAGCAGTGATAGGATTGGAGAGGTTCGGTGAGCAAATGAAGACCCTTTGAAGTCATATTGCATGGTACCCATTCCACGGGTTTCAACTACCCAGGTTTTAGGTATTCTTCCTTCAGCTAAAACATGCATGTGGAACCCAAGTATGATCAACCATGTGAACGGGAGACGTGTTCACATATGTCTCAGTTTTCTTCCCCTGGTACTCGGGTTCAACATTCCAGACGCTTTACTAATACTCTCCCCACTTGGAAAGTCAGCGCCTTTAACCTCCTGTTTGGCCCAGTTTGCAATTTCTGCGGAAGATGAACAAGAATAGCGAGAACCAATGAGAGGCTAGCTGGAGGTGTCTGGACGGGCAAATTTAACTCTCATTTCCCACCAGGAAGAGGAAATAACCAAAGGC
This sequence comes from Delphinus delphis, assembly GCF_949987515.2. NCBI lineage: Eukaryota > Metazoa > Chordata > Mammalia > Artiodactyla > Delphinidae > Delphinus > Delphinus delphis. Next base: position 796,588 of record NW_027192711.1, read on the forward strand.
TCAGCATGCCGGGCCGGAACCAGATTAGGGCCTGAAGCCATCCTGCGGTGTTGCGGCCAGCTCACAAGAAAGCGAGTTGAAGAAAGGAGCTCAGGGGCACTGTAATTCACAAACCTGCAGAGTTATAAATGACAGCTATCGTCCAAAAATAGACTGAAGTAAGGCTGCCAAGAGGACTTGAAAGCGGGGCAGAATTGCAGGAAACCGATTTCAGGAGGTAGACTGGAATTGCATTGAAAGCATAGGAAAAGAGGCAGAACGTCCACAATGATGCACTTGGCCAAAAAGGGCGTATGCGTTTTTTCCTGAATATATTCAGGAAAAAACGCATACGCCCTTTTTGGCCAACCAAGCAAGCTTGCAAAGGAAATCTGCACTACAATGAAGTCTCACTTCCCCCCGGTCAAAAGGGCCATCTGAAAAAAGTGTAAAATCCAGAATGGCAGGACAGGCCATGGAGAACTGGGAGCCTTGTTATGCTGATGGGCGGGATGTAAATTGCCAACAACCACTCGGGAGAAGTGTATGGTGTTTCCTGAAACATCTAAAAAACAAAGCAACAGAGCCTAGGGCACTTCCACTTATGGTCCTATAGCTTAGGGAAATTAAAATAAAAAAGACACAGCCACCCCAAAGTTTGAAACGGCTCTGTTTACAAGAACCTCGTTTACAGTACAAGTTCAACATCGCAGAAAGTGAAAAATGGATAAAGAAGTTGTGGTATTTACTTACAAAGCAATGTCACTCAGCAATGAAATCTATGTCATCAGGCCTTTAGCAGCACAATGAGTGGATTCAGGTATGATGATTCTAACTGAAATAAGTCACACAGAAAAAGAAACATCATAATATATCAGTAATACACGGAATGTAAACTTGGCTACACAGGAACTGAATTACAGAACAGAACAGGGTCTCAAATTTAGAAAACCAACTTATGCTTGCTTAAGGGGAAAGGTGAATTGGGGTGCTGCATAACCAGAGATCGAAATGAGCACAGATAAAGTTCCTTAAGCCAAATATGGAATAGACAAGAGCTACTCCTTGCTCAACGAAATGGACTCAACACCCCATATTAAACGCCTAAGAATGTACCTGACTAGTAAGTATCTTAAAACCTATGGATTGCTATGTCTCCGAAAGAGAATCAAGCATGTGTACAGGGGCATAAACGCAGCAGTGATAGGATTGGAGAGGTTCGGTGAGCAAATGAAGAACCTTTGAAGTCATATTGTATGGTACCCATTCCACGGGTTTCAACTACCGAGGTTTAAGGTATTCTTCCTTCAGCTAAAACATGCATGTGGAACCCAAGTATGATCAACCATGTGAACGGGAGACGTGTTCAAATATGTCTCAGTTTTCCTCCCCTGGTACTCGGGTGCAACATTCCAGACGCTTTACTAACACTCTCCCCACTTGGAGAGTCAGTCCCTTTAACCTCCTGTTTGGCCCAGTTTGCAATTTCTGCGGAAGATGAACAGGAATAGCGAGAACCAATGAGAGACTAGCTGGACGTGTCTGGACGGGCAAATTTAACTCTCATTTCCCACCAGGAAGAGGAAATAACCAAAGGCTCAGCGTGCCGTGCCGGAACCAGATTAGGGCCTGAAGCCATCCTGCGGTGTTGCGGCCAGGTCACAAGAAAGCGAGTTGAAGAAAGGAGCTCAGGGGCACTGTAATTCACAAACCTGCAGAGTTATAAATGACAGCTATCGTCCAAAAATAGACTGAAGTAAGGCTGCCAAGAGGACTTGAAAGCGGGGCAGAATTGCAGGAAACCGATTTCAGGAGGTAGACTGGAATTGCATTGAAAGCATAGGAAAAGAGGCAGAACGTACACAATGATGCACTTGGCCAAAAAGGGCGTATGCGTTTTTTCCTGAATATATTCAGGAAAAAACGCATACGCCCTTTTTGGCCAACCAAGAAAGCTTGCAAAGGAAATCTGCACTACAATGAAGTCTCACTTCCCCCCGGTCAAAAGGGCCATCTGAAAAAAGTGTAAAATCCAGAAAGGCAGGACAGGCCATGGAGAACTGGGAGCCTTGTTATGCTGATGGGCGGGATGTAAATTGCCAACAGACACTCGGGAGAAGTGTATGGTGTTTCCTGAAACATCTAAAAAACAAAGCAACAGAACCTAGGGCACTTCCACTTATGGTCCTATAGCTTAGGGAAATTAAAATCAAAAAGACACAGCCACCCCAAAGTTTGAAACGGCTCTGTTTACAAGAACCTCGTTTACAGTACAAGTTCAACATCGCAGAAAGTGAAAAATGGATAAAGAAGTTGTGGTATTTACGTACAAAGCAATATCACTCAGCAATGAAATCTGTGTCATCAGGCCCGTAGCAGCATAATGAGTGGATTCAGGTACGATGATTCTAACTGAAATAAGTCACACAGAAAGAGAAACATCATAAGATATCACTAATACACGGAATGTAAACTTGGCTACACAGGAACTGCATTCCAAAACAGAACAGGGTCTCAAATTTAGAAAACCAACTTATGCTTGCTTAAGGTGAAAGGTGAGTTGGGGTGCTGCATAAAACCAGAGATTGAAATGAGCACAGATAAAGTTCCTTAAGCCAAATATGGAATAGACAAGAGCTACTCCTTGCTCAACGAAATGGACACAAAACCCCATATTAAACGCCTAAGAATGCACCTGACTAGTAAGTATCGTAAAACCTATGGATTGCTATGTCTCCGAAAGAGAATCAAGCGTGTGTACAGGGGCATAAACGCAGCAGTGATAGGATTGGAGAGGTTCGTGAGCAAATGAAGACCCTTTGAAGTCATATTGCATGGTACCCATTCCACGGGTTTCAACTACCCAGGTTTAAGGTATTCTTCCTTCATCTAAAACATGCATGTGGAACCTAGAGTATGATCAACCATGTGATCGGGAGACGTGTTCAAATATGTCTCAGTTTTCGTACCCTGGTACTCGGGTGCAACATTCCAGACGCTTTACTAACACTCTCCCCACTTGGAGAGTCAGTCCCTTTAACCTCCTGTTTGGCCCAGTTTGCAATTTCTGTGGAAGATGAACAGGAATAGCGAGAACCAATGAGAGGCCAGCTGGAGGTGTCTGGATGGGCAAATTTAACTCTCATTTCCCACCAGGAAGAGGAATTAACCAAAGGCTCAGCGTGCCGTGCCAGAACCAGATTAGGGCCTGAAGACATCCTGCGGTGTTGCGGCCAGGTCACAAGAAAGCGAGTTGAAGAAAGGAGCTCAGGGGCACTGCAATTCACAAACCTGCAGAGTTATAAATGACAGCTATCGTCCAAAAATAGACTGAAGTAAGGCTGCCAAGAGGACTTGAAAGCGGGGCAGAATTGCAGGAAACCAATTTCAGGAGGTAGACTGAAATTGCATTGAATGCATAGGAAAAGAGGCAGAACGTCCACAATGATGCACTTGGCCAAAAAGGGCGTATGCGTTTTTTCCTGAATATATTCAGGAAAAAACGCATACGCCCTTTTTGGCCAACCAAGCAAACTTGCAAAGGAAATCTGCACTACAATGAAGTCTCACTTCTCCCCGGTCAAAAGGGCCATCTGAAAAAAGTGTAAACTCCAGAAAGGCAGGACAGGCCATGGAGAACTGGGAGCCTTGTTATGCTGATGGGCGGGATGTAAATTGCCAACAGACACTCAGGAGAAGTGTATGGTGTTTCCTGAAACATCTAAAAAACAAAGCATCAGAGCCTAGGGCACTTCCACTTATGGTCCTATAGCTTAGGGAAATTAAAATCAAAAAGACACAGCCACCCCAAAGTTTGGGACGCCTCCGTTTACAAGAACCTCGTTTACCGTACAAGTTCAATATCACAGAAAGTGAAAAATGGATAAAGAACTTGAGGTACTTACGTACAATGCAGTATCACTCAGCAATGAAATCTATGTCATCAGGCCCGTAGCAGCATAATGAGTGGATTCAGGTACGATGATTCTACCTGAAATAAGTCACACAGAAAAAGAAACATCATAAGATATCAGTAATACACGGAATGTAAACCTGGCTACACAGGAACTGCATTCCAAAACAGAACAGGGTCTCAAATTTAGAAAACCAACTTATGCTTGCTTAAGGGGAAAGGTGAGTTGGGGTGCTGCATAAAACCAGAGATTGAAATGAGCACAGATAAAGTTCCTTAAGCCAAATATGGAATAGACAAGAGCTACTCCTTGCTCAACGAAATGGACTCAAAACCCCATATTAAACGCCTAAGAATGTACCTGACTAGTAAGTATCTTAAAACCTATGGATTGCTATGTCTCCAAAAGAGAATCAAGCATGTGTACAGGGGCATATAAGCAGCAGTGATAGGATTGGAGAGGTTCGGTGAGCAAATGAAGACCCTTTGAAGTCATATTGCATGGTACCCATTACACAGGTCTTAACTCTCCAGGTTTAAGGTATTCTTCCTTCAGCTAAAACATGCATGTGGATCCCAGAGTATGATCAACCATGTGAACGGGAGACGTGTTCAAATATGTCTCAGTTTTCCTCCCCTGGTACTCGGGTGCAACATTCCAGACGCTTTACTAACACTCTCCCCACTTGGAGAGTCAGTTCCTTTAACCTCCTGTTTGGCCCAGTTTGCAATTTCTGCGGAAGATGAACAGGAATAGCGAGAACCAATGAGAGACTACCTGGAGGTGTCTGGACGGGCAAATTTAACTCTCATTTCCCACCAGGAAGAGGAATTAACCAAAGGCTCAGCGTGCCATGCCGGAACCAGATTAGGGCCTGAAGCCATCCTGCGGTGTTGCGGCCAGGTCACAAGAAAGCGAGTTGAAGAAAGGAGCTCAGGGGCACTGTAATTCACAAACCTGCAGAGTTATAAATGACAGCTATCGTCCAAAAATAGACTGAAGTAAGGCTGCCAAGAGGACTTGAAAGCGGGGCAGAATTGCAGGAAACCGATTTCAGGAGGTAGACTGGAATTGCATTGAAAGCATAGGAAAAGAGGCAGAACGTACACAATGATGCACTTGGCCAAAAAGGGTGTATGCGTTTTTTCCTGAATATATTCAGGAAAAAACGCATACGCCCTTTTTGGCCAACCAAGCAAGCTTGCAAAGGAAATCTGCACTACAATGAAGTCTCACTTCCCCCCGGTCAAAAGGGCCATCTGAAAAAAGTGTAAAATCCAGAAAGGCAGGACAGGCCATGGAGAACTGGGAGCCTTGTTATGCTGATGGGCGGGATGTAAATTGCCAACAACCACTCGGGAGAAGTGTATGGTGTTTCCTGAAACATCTAAAAAACAAAGCAACAGAACCTAGGGCACTTCCACTTATGGTCCTATAGCTTAGGGAAATTAAAATCAAAAAGACACAGCCACCCCAAAGTTTGGAACGGCTCTGTTTACAAGAACCTCGTTTACAGTACAAGTTCAACATCGCAGAAAGTGAAAAATGGATAAAGAAGTTGTGGTATTTACTTACAAAGCAATATCACTCAGCAATGAAATCTGTGTCATCAGGCCCTTAGCAGCACAATGAGTGGATTCAGGTATGATGATTCTAACTGAAGTAAGTCACACAGAAAAAGAAACATCATAAGATATCAGTAATACACGGAATGTAAACTTGGCTACACAGGAACTGAATTACAGAACAGAACAGGGTCTCAAATTTAGAAAACCAACTTATGCTTGCTTAAGGGTAAAGGTGAGTTGGGGTGCTGCATAAAACCAGAGATTGAAATGAGCACAGATAAAGTTCCTTAAGTCAAATATGGAATAGACAAGAGCTACTCCTTGCTCAACGAAATGGACTCAACACCGCATATTAAACGCCTAAGAATGTACCTGACTAGTAAGTATCTTAAAACCTATGGATTGCTATGTCTCCGAAAGAGAATCAAGCATGTGTACAGGGGCATAAACGCAGCAGTGATAGGATTGGAGAGGTTCGGTGAGCAAATGAAGACCCTTTGAAGTCATATTGCATGGTACCCATTCCACGGGTTTCAAATACCCAGGTTTAAGGTATTCTTCCTTCAGCTAAAACATGCATGTGGTACCCAAGTATGATCAACCATGTGAACGGGAGATGTGTTCAAATATGTCTCAGTTTTCCTCCCCTGGTACTCGGGTGCAACATTCCAGACGCTTTACTAACACTCTCCCCACTTGGAGAGTCAGCGCCTTTAACCTCCTGTTTGGCCCAGTTTGCAATTTCTGTGGAAGATGAACAGGAATAGCGAGAACCAATGAGAGACCAGCTGGAGGTGTCTGGACGGGCAAATTTAACTCTCATTTCCCACCAGGAAGAGGAAATAACCAAAGGCTCAGCATGCCGGGCCGGAACCAGATTAGGGCCTGAAGCCATCCTGCGGTGTTGCGGCCAGGTCACAAGAAAGCGAGTTGAAGAAAGGAGCTCAGGGGCACTGTAATTCACAAACCTGCAGAGTTATAAATGACAGCTATCGTCCAAAAATAGACTGAAGTAAGGCTGCCAAGAGGACTTGAAAGCGGGGCAGAATTGCAGGAAACCGATTTCAGGAGGTAGACTGGAATTGCATTGAAAGCATAGGAAAAGAGGCAGAACGTCCACAATGATGCACTTGGCCAAAAAGGGCGTATGCGTTTTTTCCTGAATATATTCAGGAAAAAACGCATACGCCCTTTTTGGCCAACCAAGCAAGCTTGCAAAGGAAATCTGCACTACAATGAAGTCTCACTTCCCCCCGGTCAAAAGGGCCATCTGAAAAAAGTGTAAAATCCAGAAAGGCAGGACAGGCCATGGAGAACTGGGAGCCTTGTTATGCTGATGGGCGGGATGTAAATTGCCAACAGACACTCAGGAGAAGTGTATGGTGTTTCCAGAAACATCTAAAAAACAAAGCAACAGAGCCTAGGGCACTTCCGCTTATGGTCCTATAGCTTAGGGAAATTAAAATCAAAAAGACACAGCCACCCCAAAGTTTGGGACGCCTCCGTTTACAAGAACCTCGTTTACTGTACAAGTTCAATATCACAGAAAGTGAAAAATGGATAAAGAACTTGTGGTACTTACGTACAATGCAGTATCACTCAGCAATGAAATCTATGTCATCAGGCCCGTAGCAGCATAATGAGTGGATTCAGGTACGATGATTCTAACTGAAATAAGTCACACAGAAAAAGAAACATCATAAGATATCAGTAATACACGGAATGTAAACTTGGCTACACAGGAACTGCATTCCAAAACAGAACAGGGTCTCAAATTTAGAAAACCAACTTATGCTTGCTTAAGGGGGAAGGTGAATTGGGGTGCTGCATAACCAGAGATCGAAATGAGCACAGATAAAGTTCCTTAAGCCAAATATGGAATAGACAAGAGCTACTCCTTGCTCAACGAAATGGACTCAACACCGCATATTAAACGCCTAAGAATGTACCTGACTAGTAAGTATCTTAAAACCTATGGATTGCTATGTCTCCGAAAGAGAATCAAGCATGTGTACAGGGGCATAAACGCAGCAGTGATAGGATTGGAGAGGTTCGGTGAGCAAATGAAGAATCTTTGAAGTCATATTGTATGGTACCCATTCCACGGGTTTCAACTACCGAGGATTAAGGTATTCTTCCTTCAGCTAAAACATGCATGTGGAACCCAAGTATGATCAACCATGTGAACGGGAGACGTGTTCAAATATGTCTCAGTTTTCCTCCCCTGGTACTCGGGTGCAACATTCCAGACGCTTTACTAACACTCTCCCCACTTGGAGAGTCAGTCCCTTTAACCTCCTGTTTGGCCCAGTTTGCAATTTCTGCGGAAGATGAACAGGAATAGCGAGAACCAATGAGAGACTAGCTGGAGGTGTCTGGACGGGCAAATTTAACTCTCATTTCCCACCAGGAAGAGGAAATAACCAAAGGCTCAGCGTGCCATGCCGGAACCAGATAAGGGCCTGAAGCCATCCTGCGGTGTTGCGGCCAGGTCACAAGAAAGCGAGTTGAAGAAAGGAGCTCAGGGGCACTGTAATTCACAAACCTGCAGAGTTATAAATGACAGCTATCGTCCAAAAATAGACTGAAGTAAGGCTGCCAAGAGGACTTGAAAGCGGGGCAGAATTGCAGGAAACCGATTTCAGGAGGTAGACTGGAATTGCATTGAAAGCATAGGAAAAGAGGCAGAACGTCCACAATGATGCACTTGGCCAAAAAGGGCGTATGCGTTTTTTCCTGAATATATTCAGGAAAAAACGCATACGCCCTTTTTGGCCAACCAAGCAAGCTTGCAAAGGAAATCTGCACTACAATGAAGTCTCACTTCCCCCCGGTCAAAAGGGCCATCTGAAAAAAGTGTAAAATCCAGAAAGGCAGGACAGGCCATGGAGAACTGGGAGCCTTGTTATGCTGATGGGCGGGATGTAAATTGCCAACAGACACTCAGGAGAAGTGTATGGTGTTTCCTGAAACATCTAAAAAACAAAGCAACAGAGCCTAGGGCACTTCCGCTTATGGTCCTATAGCTTAGGGAAATTAAAATCAAAAAGACACAGCCACCCCAAAGTTTGGGACGCCTCCGTTTACAAGAACCTCGTTTACCGTACAAGTTCAATATCACAGAAAGTGAAAAATGGATAAAGAACTTGTGGTACTTACATACAATGCAGTATCACTCAGCAATGAAATCTATGTCATCAGGCCCGTAGCAGCATAATGAGTGGATTCAGGTACGATGATTCTAACTGAAATAAGTCACACAGAAAAAGAAACATCATAAGATATCAGTAATACACGGAATGTAAACTTGGCTACACAGGAACTGCATTCCAAAACAGAACAGGGTCTCAAATTTAGAAAACCAACTTATGCTTGCTTAAGGGGGAAGGTGAATTGGGGTGCTGCATAACCAGAGATCGAAATGAGCACAGATAAAGTTCCTTAAGCCAAATATGGAATAGACAAGAGCTACTCCTTGCTCAACGAAATGGACTCAACACCGCATATTAAACGCCTAAGAATGTACCTGACTAGTAAGTATCTTAAAACCTATGGATTGCTATGTCTCCGAAAGAGAATCAAGCATGTGTACAGGGGCATAAACGCAGCAGTGATAGGATTGGAGAGGTTCGGTGAGCAAATGAAGAATCTTTGAAGTCATATTGTATGGTACCCATTCCACGGGTTTCAACTACCGAGGATTAAGGTATTCTTCCTTCAGCTAAAACATGCATGTGGAACCCAAGTATGATCAACCATGTGAACGGGAGACGTGTTCAAATATGTCTCAGTTTTCCTCCCCTGGTACTCGGGTGCAACATTCCAGACGCTTTACTAACACTCTCCCCACTTGGAGAGTCAGTCCCTTTAACCTCCTGTTTGGCCCAGTTTGCAATTTCTGCGGAAGATGAACAGGAATAGCGAGAACCAATGAGAGACTAGCTGGAGGTGTCTGGACGGGCAAATTTAACTCTCATTTCCCACCAGGAAGAGGAAATAACCAAAGGCTCAGCGTGCCGTGCCGGAACCAGATAAGGGCCTGAAGCCATCCTGCGGTGTTGCGGCCAGGTCACAAGAAAGCGAGTTGAAGAAAGGAGCTCAGGGGCACTGTAATTCACAAACCTGCAGAGTTATAAATGACAGCTATCGTCCAAAAATAGACTGAAGTAAGGCTGCCAAGAGGACTTGAAAGCGGGGCAGAATTGCAGGAAACCGATTTCAGGAGGTAGACTGGAATTGCATTGAAAGCATAGGAAAAGAGGCAGAACGTCCACAATGATGCACTTGGCCAAAAAGGGCGTATGCGTTTTTTCCTGAATATATTCAGGAAAAAACGCATACGCCCTTTTTGGCCAACCAAGCAAGCTTGCAAAGGAAATCTGCACTACAATGAAGTCTCACTTCCCCCCGGTCAAAAGGGCCATCTGAAAAAAGTGTAAAATCCAGAAAGGCAGGACAGGCCATGGAGAACTGGGAGCCTTGTTATGCTGATGGGCGGGATGTAAATTGCCAACAACCACTCGGGAGAAGTGTATGGTGTTTCCTGAAACATCTAAAAAACAAAGCAACAGAACCTAGGGCACTTCCACTTATGGTCCTATAGCATAGGGAAATTAAAATAAAAAAGACACAGCCACCCCAAAGTTTGGAATGGCTCTGTTTACAAGAACCTCGTATACAGTACAAGTTCAACATCGCAGAAAGTGAAAAATGGATAAAGAAGTTGTGGTATTTACGTACAAAGCAATATCACTCAGCAATGAAATCTGTGTCATCAGGCCCGTAGCAGCATAATGAGTGGATTCAGGTACGATGATTCTAACTGAAATAAGTCACACAGAAAGAGAAACATCATAAGATATCACTAATACACGGAATGTAAACTTGGCTACACAGGAACTGCATTCCAAAACAGAACAGGGTCTCAAATTTAGAAAACCAACTTATGCTTGCTTAAGGTGAAAGGTGAGTTGGGGTGCTGCATAAAACCAGAGATTGAAATGAGCACAGATAAAGTTCCTTAAGCCAAATATGGAATAGACAAGAGCTACTCCTTGCTCAACGAAATGGACACAAAACCCCATATTAAACGCCTAAGAATGCACCTGACTAGTAAGTATCGTAAAACCTATGGATTGCTATGTCTCCGAAAGAGAATCAAGCGTGTGTACAGGGGCATAAACGCAGCAGTGATAGGATTGGAGAGGTTCGTGAGCAAATGAAGACCCTTTGAAGTCATATTGCATGGTACCCATTCCACGGGTTTCAACTACCCAGGTTTAAGGTATTCTTCCTTCATCTAAAACATGCATGTGGAACCTAGAGTATGATCAACCATGTGATCGGGAGACGTGTTCAAATATGTCTCAGTTTTCGTACCCTGGTACTCGGGTGCAACATTCCAGACGCTTTACTAACACTCTCCCCACTTGGAGAGTCAGTCCCTTTAACCTCCTGTTTGGCCCAGTTTGCAATTTCTGTGGAAGATGAACAGGAATAGCGAGAACCAATGAGAGGCCAGCTGGAGGTGTCTGGATGGGCAAATTTAACTCTCATTTCCCACCAGGAAGAGGAATTAACCAAAGGCTCAGCGTGCCGTGCCAGAACCAGATTAGGGCCTGAAGACATCCTGCGGTGTTGCGGCCAGGTCACAAGAAAGCGAGTTGAAGAAAGGAGCTCAGGGGCACTGCAATTCACAAACCTGCAGAGTTATAAATGACAGCTATCGTCCAAAAGTAGACTGAAGTAAGGCTGCCAAGAGGACTTGAAAGCGGGGCAGAATTGCAGGAAACCGATTTCAGGAGGTAGACTGGAATTGCATTGAAAGCATAGGAAAAGAGGCAGAACGTCCACAATGATGCACTTGGCCAAAAAGGGCGTATGCGTTTTTTCCTGAATATATTCAGGAAAAAACGCATACGCCCTTTTTGGCCAACCAAGCAAACTTGCAAAGGAAATCTGCACTACAATGAAGTCTCACTTCTCCCCGGTCAAAAGGGCCATCTGAAAAAAGTGTAAACTCCAGAAAGGCAGGACAGGCCATGGAGAACTGGGAGCCTTGTTATGCTGATGGGCGGGATGTAAATTGCCAACAGACACTCAGGAGAAGTGTATGGTGTTTCCTGAAACATCTAAAAAACAAAGCAACAGAGCCTAGGGCACTTCCACTTATGGTCCTATAGCTTAGGGAAATTAAAATCAAAAAGACACAGCCACCCCAAAGTTTGGAACGGCTCTGTTTACAAGAACCTCGTTTACAGTACAAGTTCAACATCGCAGAAAGGGAAAAATGGATAAAGAAGTTGTGGTATTCACTTACAAAGCAATATCACTCAGCAATGAAATCTATGTCATCAGGCCCTTTGCAGCACAATGAGTGGATTCAGGTATGATGATTCTAACTGAAATAAGTCACACAGAAAAAGAAACATCATAAGATATCAGTAATACACGGAATGTAAACTTGGCTACACAGGAACTGAATTACAGAACAGAACAGGGTCTCATATTTAGAAAAACAACTTATGCTTGCTTAAGGGGAAAGGTGAGTTGGGGTGCTGCATAAAACCAGAGATTGAAATGAGCACAGATAAAGTTCCTTAAGCCAAATATGGAATAGACAAGAGCTACTCCTTGCTCAACGAAATGGACTCAACACCGCATATTAAACACCTAAGAATGTACCTGACTTGTAAGTATCTTAAAACCTATGGATTGCTATGTCTCCGAAAGAGAATCAAGCATGTGTACAGGGACATAAACGCAGCAGTGATAGGATTGGAGAGGTTCGGTGAGCAAATGAAGACCCTTTGAAGTCATATTGCATGGTACCCATTCCACGGGTTTCAACTACCCAGGTTTAAGGTATTCTTCCTTCAGCTAAAACATGCATGTGGAACCTAGAGTATGATCAACCATGTGATCGGGAGACGTGTTCAAATATGTCTCAGTTTTCCTCCCCTGGTACTCGGGTGCAACATTCCAGACGCTTTACTAACACTCTCCCCACTTGGAGAGTCAGTCCCTTTAACCTCCTGTTTGGCCCAGTTTGCAATTTCTGCGGAAGATGAACAGGAATAGCGAGAACCAATGAGAGGCTAGCTGGAGGAGTCTGGACGGGCAAATTTAACTCTCATTTCCCACCAGGAAGAGGAATTAACCAAAGGCTCAGCATGCCGGGCCGGAACCAGATTAGGGCCTGAAGCCATCCTGCGGTGTTGCGGCCAGGTCACAAGAAAGCGAGTTGAAGAAAGGAGCTCAGGGGCACTGTAATTCACAAACCTGCAGAGTTATAAATGACAGCTATCGTCCAAAAATATACTGAAGTAAGGCTGCCAAGAGGACTTGAAAGCGGGGCAGAATTGCAGGAAACCGATTTCAGGAGGTAGACTGGAATTGCATTGAAAGCATAGGAAAAGAGGCAGAACGTCCACAATGATGCACTTGGCCAAAAAGGGCGTATGCATTTTTTCCTGAATATATTCAGGAAAAAACGCATACGCCCTTTTTGGCCAACCAAGCAAGCTTGCAAAGGAAATCTGCACTACAATGAAGTCTCACTTCCCCCCGGTCAAAAGGGCCATCTGAAAAAAGTGTAAAATCCAGAAAGGCAGGACAGGCCATGGAGAACTGGGAGCCTTGTTATGCTGATGGGCGGGATGTAAATTGTCAACAGACACTCGGGAGAAGTGTATGGTGTTTCCTGAAACATCTAAAAAACAAAGCAACAGAGCCTAGGGCACTGCCACTTATGGTCCTATAGCTTAGGGAAATTAAAATCAAAAAGACACAGCCACCCCAAAGTTTGGGACGCCTCTGTTTACAAGAACCTCGTTTACAGTACAAGTTCAACATCGCAGAAAGTGAAAAATGGATAAAGAAGTTGTGGTATTTACTTACAAAGCAATATCACTCAGCAATGAAATCTATGTCATCAGGCCCTTAGCATCACAATGAGTGGATTCAGGTATGATGATTCTAACTGAAATAAGTCACACAGAAAAAGAAACATCATAAGATATCAGTAATACACGGAATGTAAACTTGGCTACACAGGAACTGAATTACAGAACAGAACAGGGTCTCAAATTTAGAAAACCAACTTATGCTTGCTTAAGGGTAAAGGTGAGTTGGGGTGCTGCATAAAACCAGAGATTGAAATGAGCACAGATAAAGTTCCTTAAGCCAAATATGGAATAGACAAGAGCTACTCCTTGCTCAACGAAATGGACTCAACACCGCATATTAAACGCCTAAGAATGTACCTGACTAGTAAGTATCTTAAAACCTATGGATTGCTATGTCTCCGAAAGAGAATCAAGCATGTGTACAGGGGCATAAACGCAGCAGTGATAGGATTGGAGAGGTTCGGTGAGCAAATGAATACCCTTTGAAATCATATTGCATGGTACCCATTCCACGGGTTTCAACTACCCAGGTTTAAGGTATTCTTCCTTCAGCTAAAACATGCATGTGGAACCTAGAGTATGATCAACCATGTGATCGGGAGACGTGTTCAAATATGTCTCAGTTTTCCTCCCCTGGTACTCGGGTGCAACATTCCAGACGCTTTACTAACACTCTCCCGACTTGGAGAGTCAGTCCCTTTAACCTCCTGTTTGGCCCAGTTTGCAATTTCTGCGGAAGATGAACAGGAATAGCGAGAACCAATGAGAGACTAGCTGGAGGTGTCTGAACGGGCAAATTTAACTCTCATTTCCCAACAGGAAGAGGAAATAACCAAAGGCTCAGCATGCCGTGCCGGAACCAGATTAGGGCCTGAAGCCATCCTGCGGTGTTGCGGCCAGCTCAAAAGAAAGCGAGTTGAAGAAAGGAGCTCAGGGGCACTGTAATTCACAAACCTGCAGAGTTATAAATGACAGCTATCGTCCAAAAATAGACTGAAGTAAGGCTGCCAAGAGGACTTGAAAGCGGGGCAGAATTGCAGGAAACCGATTTCAGGAGGTAGACTGGAATTGCATTGAAAGCATAGGAAAAGAGGCAGAACGTCCACAATGATGCACTTGGCCAAAAAGGGCATATGCGTTTTTTCCTGAATATATTCAGGAAAAAACGCATACGCCCTTTTTGGCCAACCAAGCAAGCTTGCAAAGGAAATCTGCACTACAATGAAGTCTCACTTCCCCCCGGTCAAAAGGGCCATCTGAAAAAAGTGTAAAATCCAGAAAGGCAGGACAGGCCATGGAGAACTGGGAGCCTTTTTATGCTGATGGGCGGGATGTAAATTGCCAACAACCACTCGGGAGAAGTGTATGGTGTTTCCTGAAACATCTAAAAAACAAAGCAACAGAGCCTAGTGCACTTCCACTTATGGTCCTATAGCTTAGGGAAATTAAAATCAAAAAGACACAGCCACCCCAAAGTTTGGGACGCCTCCGTTTACAAGAACCTCGTTTACCGTAGAAGTTCAATATCACAGAAAGTGAAAAATGGATAAAGAACTTGTGGTACTTACGTACAATGCAGTATCACTCAGCAATGAAATCTATGTCATCAGGCCCATAGCAGCATAATGAGTGGATTCAGGTACGATGATTCTAACTGAAATAAGTCACACAGAAAAAGAAACATCATAAGATATCACTAATACACGGAATGTAAACTTGGCTACACAGGAACTGCATTCCAAAACAGAACAGGGTCTCAAATTTAGAAAACCAACTTATGCTTGCTTAAGGGGAAAGGTGAGTTGGGGTGCTGCATAAAACCAGAGATTGAAATGAGCACAGATAAAGTTCCTTAAGCCAAATATGGAATAGACAAGAGCTACTCCTTGCTCAACGAAATGGACTCAACACCCCATATTAAACGCCTAAGAATGTACCTGACTAGTAAGTATCTTAAAACCTATGGATTGCTATGTCTCCAAAAGAGAATCAAGCGTGTGTACAGGGGCATAAACGCAGCAGTGATAGGATTGGAGAGGTTTGGTGAGCAAATGAAGACCCTTTGAAGTCATATTGCATGGTACCCATTCCACGGGTCTCAACTCTCCAGGTTTAAGGTATTCTTCCTTCAGCTAAAACATGCATGTGGAACCCAGAGTATGATCAACCATGTGAACAGGAGACGTGTTCAAATATGTCTCAGTTTTCCTCCCCTGGTACTCGGGTGCAACATTCCAGACGCTTTACTAACACTCTCCCGACTTGGAGAGTCAGTCCCTTTAACCTCCTGTTTGGCCCAGTTTGCAATTTCTGCGGAAGATGAACAGGAATAGCGAGAACCAATGAGAGACTAGCTGGAGGTGTCTGAACGGGCAAATTTAACTCTCATTTCCCACCAGGAAGAGGAATTAACCAAAGGCTCAGCATGCCGGGCCGGAACAAGATTAAGGCCTGAAGACATCCTGCGGTGTTGCGGCCAGGTCACAAGAAAGCGAGTTGAAGAAAGGAGCTCAGGGGCACTGTAATTCACAAACCTGCAGAGTTATAAATGACAGCTATCGTCCAAAAATAGACTGAAGTAAGGCTGCCAAGAGGACTTGAAAGCGGGGCAGAATTGCAGGAAACCGATTTCAGGAGGTAGACTGGAATTGCATTGAAAGCATAGGAAAAGAGGCAGAACGTCCACAATGATGCACTTGGCCAAAAAGGGCGTATGCGTTTTTTCCTGAATATATTCAGGAAAAAACGCATACGCCCTTTTTGGCCAACCAAGCAAGCTTGCAAAGGAAATCTGCACTACAATGAAGTCTCACTTCCCCCCGGTCAAAAGGGCCATCTGAAAAAAGTGTAAAATCCAGAAAGGCAGGACAGGCCATGGAGAACTGGAAGCCTTGTTATGCTGATGGGCGGGATGTAAATTGCCAACAACCACTCGGGAGAAGTGTATGGTGTTTCCTGAAACATCTAAAAAACAAAGCAACAGAGCCTAGGGCACTTCCACTTATGGTCCTATAGATTAGGGAAATTAAAATCAAAAAGACACAGCCACCCCAAAGTTTGAAAAGGCTCTGTTTACAAGAACCTCGTTTACAGTACAAGTTCAACATCGCAGAAAGTGAAAAATGGATAAAGAACTTGTGGTACTTACGTACAATGCAGTATCACTCAGCAATGAAATCTATTTCATCAGGCCCGTAGCAGCATAATGAGTAGATTCAGGTACGATGATTCTAACTGAAATAAGTCACACAGAAAAAGAAACATCATAAGATATCAGTAATACACGGAATGGAAACTTGGCTACACAGGAACTGAATTACAGAACAGAACAGGGTCTCAAATTTAGAAAACCAACTTATTCTTGCTTAAGGGGAAAGGTGAGTTGGGGTGCTGCATAAAACCAGAGATTGAAATGAGCACAGATAAAGTTCCTTAAGCCAAATATGGAATAGACAAGAGCTACTCCTTGCTCAACGAAATGGACTCAACACCCCATATTAAACGCCTAAGAATGTACCTGACTAGTAAGTATCTTAAAACCTATGGATTGCTATGTCTCCGAAAGAGAATCAAGCATGTGTACAGGGGCATAAACGCAGCAGTGATAGGATTGGAGAGGTTCGGTGAGCAAATGAAGACCCTTTGAAGTCATATTGCATGGTACCCATTCCACGGGTTTCAACTACCCAGGTTTAAGGTATTCTTCCTTCAGCTAAAACATGCATGTGGAACCTAGAGTATGATCAACCATGTGATCGGGAGACGTGTTCAAATATGTCTCAGTTTTCCTCCCCTGGTACTCGGGTGCAACATTCCAGACGCTTTACTAACACTCTCCCCACTTGGAGAGTCAGTCCCTTTAACCTCCTGTTTGGCCCAGTTTGCAATTTCTGCGGAAGATGAACAGGAATAGCGAGAACCAATGAGAGGCTAGCTGGAGGTGTCTGGACGGGCAAATTTAACTCTCATTTCCCACCAGGAAGAGGAATTAACCAAAGGCTCAGCATGCCGTGCCGGAACCAGATTAGGGCCTGAAGCCATCCTGCGGTGTTGCGGCCAGGTCACAAGAAAGCGAGTTGAAGAAAGGAGCTCAGGGGCACTGTAATTCACAAACCTGCAGAGTTATAAATGACAGCTATCGTCCAAAAATAGACTGAAGTAAGGCTGCCAAGAGGACTTGAAAGCGGGGCAGAATTGCAGGAAACCGATTTCAGGAGGTAGACTGGAATTGCATTGAAAGCATAGGAAAAGAGGCAGAACGTCCACAATGATGCACTTGGCCAAAAAGGGCGTATGCGTTTTTTCCTGAATATATTCAGGAAAAAACGCATACGCCCTTTTTGGCCAACCAAGCAAGCTTGCAAAGGAAATCTGCACTACAATGAAGTGTCACTTCCCCCCGGTCAAAAGGGCCATCTGAAAAAAGTGTAAAATCCAGAAAACAGGACAGGCCATGGAGAACTGGGAGCCTTGTTATGCTGATGGGCGGGATGTAAATTGCCAACAGACACTCGGGAGAAGTGTATGGTGTTTCCTGAAACATCTAAAAAACAAAGCAACAGAGCCTAGGGCACTTCCACTTATGGTCCTATAGCTTAGGGAAATTAAAATCAAAAAGACACAGCCACCCCAAAGTTTGGAACGGCTCTGTTTACAAGAACCTCGTTTACAGTACAAGTTCAACATCGCAGAAAGTGAAAAATGGATAAAGAAGTTGTGGTATTTACTTACAAAGCAATATCACTCAGCAATGAAATCTGTGTCATCAGGCCCTTAGCAGCACAATGAGTGGATTCAGGTATGATGATTCTAACTGAAGTAAGTCACACAGAAAAAGAAACATCATAAGATATCAGTAATACACGGAATGTAAACTTGGCTACACAGGAACTGAATTACAGAACAGAACAGGGTCTCAAATTTAGAAAACCAACTTATGCTTGCTTAAGGGTAAAGGTGAGTTGGGGTGCTGCATAAAACCAGAGATTGAAATGAGCACAGATAAAGTTCCTTAAGTCAAATATGGAATAGACAAGAGCTACTCCTTGCTCAACGAAATGGACTCAACACCGCATATTAAACGCCTAAGAATGTACCTGACTAGTAAGTATCGTAAAACCTATGGATTGCTATGTCTCCAAAAGAGAATCAAGCATGTGTACAGGGGCATAAACGCAGCAGTGATAGGATTGGAGAGGTTCGGTGAGCAAATGAAGACCCTTTGAAGTCATATTGCATGGTACCCATTACACGGGTCTCAACTCTCCAGGTTTAAGGTATTCTTCCTTCAGCTAAAACATGCATGTGGAACCCAAGTATGATCAACCATGTGAACGGGAGACGTGTTCAAATATGTCTCAGTTTTCCTCCCCTGGTACTCGGGTGCAACATTCCAGACGCTTTACTAACACTCTCCCCACTTGGAGAGTCAGCGCCTTTAACCTCCTGTTTGGCCCAGTTTGCAATTTCTGCGGAAGATGAACAGGAATAGCGAGAACCAATGAGAGGCTAGCTGGAGGTGTCTGGACGGGCAAATTTAACTCTCATTTCCCACCAGGAAGAGGAATTAACCAAAGGCTCAGCGTGCCGTGCCGGAAACAGATTAGGGCCTGAAGCCATCCTGCGGAGTTGCGGCCAGCTCACAAGAAAGCGAGTTGAAGAAAGGAGCTCAGGGGCACTGTAATTCACAAACCTGCAGAGTTATAAATGACAGCTATCGTCCAAAAATAGACTGAAGCAAGGCTGCCAAGAGGACTTGAAAGCGGGGCAGAATTGCAGGAAACCGATTTCAGGAGGTAGACTGGAATTGCATTGAAAGCATAGGAAAAGAGGCAGAACGTCCACAATGATGCACTTGGCCAAAAAGGGCGTATGCGTTTTTTCCTGAATATATTCAGGAAAAAACGCATACGCCCTTTTTGGCCAACCAAGCAAGCTTGCAAAGGAAATCTGCACTACAATGAAGTCTCACTTCCCCCCGGTCAAAAGGGCCATCTGAAAAAAGTGTAAAATCCAGAAAGGCAGGACAGGCCATGGAGAACTGGGAGCCTTGTTATGCTGATGGGCGGGATGTAAATTGCCAACAGACACTCGGGAGAAGTGTATGGTGTTTCCTGAAACATCTAAAAAAGAAAGCAACAGAGCCTAGGGCACTGCCACTTATGGTCCTATAGCTTAGGGAAATTAAAATCAAAAAGACACAGCCACCCCAAAGTTTGGGACGCCTCTGTTTACAAGAACCTCGTTTACAGTACAAGTTCAACATCGCAGAAAGTGAAAAATGGATAAAGAAGTTGTGGTATTTACTTACAAAGCAATATCACTCAGCAATGAAATCTATGTCATCAGGCCCTTAGCAGCACAATGAGTGGATTCAGGTATGATGATTCTAACTGAAATAAGTCACACAGAAAAAGAAACATCATAAGTTATCAGTAATACACGGAATGTAAACTTGGCTACACAGGAACTGAATTACAGAACAGAACAGGGTCTCAAATTTAGAAAACCAACTTATGCTTGCTTATGGGTAAAGGTGAGTCGGGGTGCTGCATAAAACCAGAGATTGAAATGAGCACAGATAAAGTTCCTTAAGCCAAATATGGAATAGACAAGAGCTACTCCTTGCTCAACGAAATGGACTCAACACCGCATATTAAACGCCTAAGTATGTACCTGACTAGTAAATATCTTAAAACCTATAGATTGCTATGTCTCCGAAACAGAATCAAGCATGTGTACAGGGGCATAAACGCAGCAGTGATAGGATTGGAGAGGTTCGGTGAGCAAACGAAGACCCTTTGAAGTCATATTGCCTGGTACCCATTCCACGGGTTTCAACTACCCAGGTTTAAGGTATTCTTCCTTCAGCTAAAACATGCATGTGGAACCTAGAGTATGATCAACCATGTGATCGGGAGACGTGTTCAAATATGTCTCAGTTTTCCTCCCCTGGTACTCGGGTGCAACATTCCAGACGCTTTACTAACACTCTCCCCACTTGAAAAGTCAGCGCCTTTAACATCCTGTTTGGCCCAGTTTGCAATTTCTGCGGAAGATGAACAGGAATAGCGAGAACCAATGAGAGGCTAGCTGGAGGTGTCTGGACGGGCAAATTTAACTCTCATTTCCCACCAGGAAGAGGAAATAACCAAAGGTCAGCGTGCCGTGCCGGAACCAAATTAGGGCCTGAAGCCATCCTGCGGTGTTGCAGCCAGCTCAAAAGAAAGCGAGTTGAAGAAAGGAGCTCAGGGGCACTGTAATTCACAAACCTGCAGAGTTATAAATGACAGCTATCGTCCAAAAATAGACTGAAGTAAGGCTGCCAAGAGGACTTGAAAGCGGGGCAGAATTGCAGGAAACCGATTTCAGGAGGTAGACTGGAATTGCATTGAAAGCATAGGAAAAGAGGCAGAACGTCCACAATGATGCACTTGGCCAAAAAGGGCGTATGCGTTTTTTCCTGAATATATTCAGGAAAAAACGCATACGCCCTTTTTGGCCAACCAAGCAAGCTTGCAAAGGAAATCTGCACTACAATGAAGTCTCACTTCCCCCCGGTCAAAAGGGCCATCTGAAAAAAGTGTAAAATCCAGAAAGGCAGGACAGGTCATGGAGAACTGGGAGCCTTGTTATGCTGAAGGGCGGGATGTAAATTGCCAACAAACACTCGGGAGAAGTGTATGGTGTTTCCTGAAACATCTAAAAAAGAAAGCAACAGAGCCTAGGGCACTTCCACTTATGGTCCTATAGCTTAGGGAATTTAAAATCAAAAAGACACAGCCACCCCAAAGTTTCGAACGGCTCTGTTTACAAGAACCTCGTTTACAGTACAAGTTCAACATCGCAGAAAGTGAAAAATGGATAAAAAAGTTGTGGTATTTACTTACAAAGCAATATCACTCAGCAATAAAATCTGTGTCATCAGGCCCTTAGCAGCACAATGAGTGGATTCAGGTATGATGATTCTAACTGAAATAAGTCACACAGAAAAAGAAACATCATAAGATATCAGTAATACACGGAATGGAAACTTGGCTACACAGGAACTGAATTACAGAACAGAACAGGGTCTCAAATTTAGAAAACCAACTTATGCTTGCTTAAGGGTAAAGGTGAGTTGGGGTGCTGCATAAAACCAGAGATTGAAATGAGCACAGATAAAGTTCCTTAAGCCAAATATGGAATAGACAAGAGCTACTCCTTGCTCAACGAAATGGACTCAACACCGCATATTAAACGCCTAAGAATGTACCTGACTAGTAAGTATCTTAAAACCTATGGATTGCTATGTCTCCGAAACAGAATCAAGCATGTGTACAGGGGCATAAACGCAGCAGTGATAGGATTGGAGAGGTTCGGTGAGCAAATGAAGACCCTTTGAAGTCATATTGCATGGTACCCATTCCACGGGTTTCAAATACACAGGTTTAAGGTATTCTTCCTTTAGCTAAAACATGCATGTGGAACCCAAGTATGATCAACCACGTGAACGGGAGACGTGTTCCAATATGTCTCAGTTTTCCTCCCCTGGTACTCGGGTGCAACATTCCAGACGCTTTACTAACACTCTCCCCACTTGGAAAGTCAGCGCCTTTAACCTCCTGTTTGGCCCAGTTTGCAATTTCTGCGGAAGATGAACAGGAATAGCGAGAACCAATGAGAGACTAGCTGGAGGTGTCTGGACGGGCAAATTTAACTCTCATTTCCCACCAGGAAGAGGAAATAACCAAAGGCTCAGCATGCCGTGCCGGAACCAGATTAGGGCCTGAAGACATCCTGCGGTGTTGCGGCCAGGTCACAAGAAAGCGAGTTGAAGAAAGGAGCTAAGGGGCACTGTAATTCACAAACCTGCAGAGTTATAAATGACAGCTATCGTCCAAAAATAGACTGAAGTAAGGCTGCCAAGAGGACTTGAAAGCGGGGCAGAATTGCAGGAAACCGATTTCAGGAGGTAGACTGGAATTGCATTGAAAGCATAGGAAAAGAGGCAGAACGTCCACAATGATGCACTTGGCCAAAAAGGGCGTATGCGTTTTTTCCTGAATATATTCAGGAAAAAACGCATACGCCCTTTTTGGCCAACCAAGCAAGCTTGCAAAGGAAATCTGCACTAAAATGAAGTCTCACTTCCCCCCGGTCAAAAGGGCGATCTGAAAAAAGTGTAAAATCCAGAAAGGCAGGACAGGCCATGGAGAACTGGGAGCCTTGTTATGCTGAAGGGCGGGATGTAAATTGCCAACAAACACTCGGGAGAAGTGTATGGTGTTTCCTGAAACATCTAAAAAACAAAGCAACAGAGCCTAGGGCACTTCCACTTATGGTCCTATAGCTTAGGGAATTTAAAATCAAAAAGACACAGCCACCCCAAAGTTTCGAACGGCTCTGTTTACAAGAACCTCGTTTACAGTACAAGTTCAACATCGCAGAAAGTGAAAAATGGATAAAAAAGTTGTGGTATTTACTTACAAAGCAATATCACTCAGCAATGAAATCTGTGTCATCAGGCCCTTAGCAGCACAATGAGTGGATTCAGGTATGATGATTCTAACTGAAATAAGTCACACAGAAAAAGAAACATCATAAGATATCAGTAATACACGGAATGTAAACTTGGCTACACAGGAACTGAATTACAGAACAGAACAGGGTCTCAAATTTAGAAAACCAACTTATGCTTGCTTAAGGGTAAAGGTGAGTTGGGGTGCTGCATAAAACCAGAGATTGAAATGAGCACAGATAAAGTTCCTTAAGCCAAATATGGAATAGACAAGAGCTACTCCTTGCTCAACGAAATGGACTCAACACCGCATATTAAACGCCTAAGAATGTACGTGACTAGTAAGTATCTTAAAACCTATGGATTGCTATGTCTCCGAAAGAGAATCAAGCATGTGTACAGGGGCATAAACGCAGCAGTGATAGGATTGGAGAGGTTCGGTGAGCAAATGAAGACCCTTTGAAATCATATTGCATGGTACCCATTCCACGGGTTTCAAATACACAGGTTTAAGGTATTCTTCCTTCAGCTAAAACATGCATGTGGAACCCAAGTATGATCAACCACGTGAACGGGAGACGTGTTCAAATATGTCTCAGTTTTCCTCCCCTGGTACTCGGGTGCAACATTCCAGACGCTTTACTAACACTCTCCCCACTTGGAAAGTCAGCGCCTTTAACCTCCTGTTTGGCCCAGTTTGCAATTTCTGCGGAAGATGAACAGGAATAGCGAGAACCAATGAGAGACTAGCTGGAGGTGTCTGGACGGGCAAATTTAACTCTCATTTCCCACCAGGAAGAGGAAATAACCAAAGGCTCAGCATGCCGTGCCGGAACCAGATTAGGGCCTGAAGACATCCTGCGGTGTAGCGGCCAGGTCACAAGAAAGCGAGTTGAAGAAAGGAGCTCAGGGGCACTGTAATTCACAAACCTGCAGAGTTATAAATGACAGCTATCGTCCAAAAATAGACTGAAGTAAGGCTGCCAAGAGGACTTGAAAGCGGGGCAGAATTGCAGGAAACCGATTTCAGGAGGTAGACTGGAATTGCATTGCAAGCATAGGAAAAGAGGCAGAACGTCCACAATGATGCACTTGGCCAAAAAGGGCGTATGCGTTTTTTCCTGAATATATTCAGGAAAAAACGCATACGCCCTTTTTTGCCAACCAAGCAAGCTTGCAAAGGAAATCTGCACTACAATGAAGTCTCACTTCCCCCCGGTCAAAAGGGCCATCTGAAAAAAGTGTAAAATCCAGAAAGGCAGGACAGGCCATGGAGAACTGGGAGCCTTGTTATGCTGATGGGCGGGATGTAAATTGCCAACAACCACTCGGGAGAAGTGTATGGTGTTTCCTGAAACATCTAAAAAACAAAACAACAGAGCCTAGGGCACTTCCACTTATGGTCCTATAGCTTAGGGAATTTAAAATCAAAAAGACACAGCCACCTCAAAGTTTGGAACGGCTCTGTTTACAAGAACCTCGTTTACAGTACAAGTGCAACATCGCAGAAATTGAAAAATGGATAAAGAAGTTGTGGTATTTACTTACAAAGCAATATCACTCAGCAATGAAATCTGTGTCATCAGGCCCTTAGCAGCACAATGAGTGGATTCAGGTATGATGATTCTAACTGAAATAAGTCACACAGAAAAAGAAACATCATAAGATATCAGTAATACACGGAATGTAAACTTGGCTACACAGGAACTGAATTACAGAAGAGAACAGGGTCTCAAATTTAGAAAACCAACTTATGCTTGCTTAAGGGGAAAGGTGAGTTGGGGTGCTGCATAAAACCAGAGATTGAAATGAGCACAGATAAAGTTCCTTAAGCCAAATATGGAATAGACAAGAGCTACTCCTTGCTCAACGAAATGGACTCAACACCGCATATTAAACGCCTAAGAATGTACCTGACTAGTAAGTATCTTAAAACCTATGGATTGCTATGTCTCCGAAACAGAATCAAGCATGTGTACAGGGGCATAAACGCAGCAGTGATAGGATTGGAGAGGTTCGGTGAGCAAATGAAGACCCTTTGAAGTCATATTGCATGGTACCCATTCCACGGGTTTCAACTACCCAGGTTTTAGGTATTCTTCCTTCAGCTAAAACATGCATGTGGAACCCAAGTATGATCAACCATGTGAACGGGAGACGTTTTCAAATATGTCTCAGTTTTCCTCCCCTGGTACTCGGGTGCAACATTCCAGACGCTTTACTAACACTCTCCCCACTTGGAAAGTCAGCGCCTTTAACCTCCTGTTTGGCCCAGTTTGCAATTTCTGCGGAAGATGAACAGGAATAGCGAGAACCAATGAGAGGCTAGCTGGAGGTGTCTGGACGGGCAAATTTAACTCTCATTTCCCAACAGGAAGAGGAAATAACCAAAGGCTCAGCGTGCCGTGCCGGAACCAGATTAGGGCCTGAAGCCATCCTGCGGTGTTGCGGCCAGCTCAAAAGAAAGCGAGTTGAAGAAAGGAGCTCAGGGGCACTGTAATTCACAAACCTGCAGAGTTATAAATGACAGCTATCGTCGAAAAATAGACTGAAGTAAGGCTGCCAAGAGGACTTGAAAGCGGGGCAGAATTGCAGGAAACCGATTTCAGGAGGTAGACTGGAATTGCATTGAAAGCATAGGAAAAGAGGCAGAACGTCCACAATGATGCACTTGGCCAAAAAGGGCGTATGCGTTTTTTCCTGAATATATTCAGGAAAAAACGCATACGCCCTTTTTGGCCAACCAAGCAAGCTTGCAAAGGAAATCTGCACTAAAATGAAGACTCACTTCCCCCCGGTCAAAAGGGCCATCTGAAAAAAGTGTAAAATCCAGAAAGGCAGGACAGGCCATGGAGAACTGGGAGCCTTGTTATGCTGAAGGGCGGGATGTAAATTGCCAACAAACACTCGGGAGAAGTGTATGGTGTTTCCTGAAACATCTAAAAAACAAAGCAACAGAGCCTAGGGCACTTCCACTTATGGTCCTATAGCTTAGGGAATTTAAAATCAAAAAGACACAGCCACCCCAAAGTTTCGAACGGCTCTGTTTACAAGAACCTCGTTTACAGTACAAGTTCAACATCGCAGAAAGTGAAAAATGGATAAAGAACTTGTGGTACTTACGTACAATGCAGTATCACTCAGCAATGAAATCTATGTCATCAGGCCCTTAGCAGCATAATGAGTGGATTCAGGTACGATGATTCTAACTGAAATAAGTCACACAGAAAAAGAAACATCATAAGATATCACTAATACACGGAATGTAAACTTGGCTACACAGGAACTGAATTACAGAACAGAACAGGGTCTCAAATTTAGAAAACCAACTTATGCTTGCTTAAGGGGAAAGGTGAGTTGGGGTGCTGCATAAAACCAGAGATTGAAATGAGCACAGATAAAGTTCCTTAAGCCAAATATAGAATAGACAAGAGCTACTCCTTGCTCAACGAAATGGACTCAACACCGCATATTAAACGCCTAAGAATGTACCTGACTAGTAAGTATCTTAAAACCTATGGATTGCTATGTCTCCGAAAGAGAATCAAGCATGAGTACAGGGGCATAAACGCAGCAGTGATAGGATTGGAGAGGTTCGGTGAGCAAATGAAGACCCTTTGAAGTCATATTGCATGGTACCCATTCCACGGGTTTCAACTACCCAGGTTTTAGGTATTCTTCCTTCAGCTAAAACATGCATGTGGAACCCAAGTATGATCAACCATGTGAACGGGAGACGTGTTCAAATATGTCTCAGTTCTCCTTCCCTGGTACTCGGGTGCAACATTCCAGACGCTTTACTAACACTCTCCCCACTTGGAAAGTCAGCGCCTTTAACCTCTTGTTTGGCCCAGTTTGCAATTTCTGCGGAAGATGAACAGGAATAGCGAGAACCAATGAGAGGCTAGCTGGAGGTGTCTGGACGGGCAAATTTAACTTTCATTTCCCACCAGGAAGAGGAATTAACCAAAGGCTCAGCATGCCGGGCCGGAACCAGATTAGGGCCTGAAGCCATCCTGCGGTGTTGCGGCCAGGTCACAAGAAAGCGAGTTGAAGAAAGGAGCTCAGGGGCACTGTAATTCACAAACCTGCAGAGTTATAAATGACAGCTATCGTCCAAAAATAGACTGAAGTAAGGCTGCCAAGAGGACTTGAAAGCGGGGCAGAATTGCAGGAAACCGATTTCAGGAGGTAGACTGGAATTGCATTGAAAGCATAGGAAAAGAGGCAGAACGTCCACAATGATGCACTTGGCCAAAAAGGGCGTATGCGTTTTTTCCTGAATATATTCAGGAAAAAACGCATACGCCCTTTTTGGCCAACCAAGCAAGCTTGCAAAGGAAATCTGCACTAAAATGAAGTCTGACTTTCCCCCAGTCAAAAGGGCCATCTGAAAAAAGTGTAAAATCCAGAAAGGCAGGACAGGCCATGGAGAACTGGGAGACTTGTTATGCTGATGGGCGGGATGTAAATTGCCAACAACCACTCGGGAGAAGTGTATGGTGTTTCCTGAAACATCTAAAAAATAAAGCAACAGAACCTAGGGCACTTCCACTTATGGTCCTATAGCTTAGGGAAATTAAAATCAAAAAGACACAGCCACCCCAAAGTTTGGAACGGCTCTGTTTACAAGAACCTCGTTTACAGTACAAGTTCAACATTGCAGAAAGTGAAAAATGGATAAAGAAGTTGTGGTATTTACTTACAAAGCAATATCACTCAGCAATGAAATCTGTGTCATCAGGCCCTTAGCAGCACAATGAGTGGATTCAGGTATGATGATTCTAACTGAAATAAGTCACACAGAAAAAGAAACATCATAAGATATCACTAATACACGGAATGTAAACTTGGCTACACAGGAACTGCATTCCAAAACAGAACAGGGTCTCAAATATAGAAAACCAACTTATGCTTGCTTAAGGGTAAAGGTGCGTTGGGGTGCTGCATAAAACCAGAGATTGAAATGAGCACAGATAAAGTTCCTTAAGTCAAATATGGAATAGACAAGAGCTACTCCTTGCTCAACGAAATGGACTCAACACCGCATATTAAACGCCTAAGAATGTACCTGACTAGTAAGTATCTTAAAACCTATGGATTGCTATGTCTCCGAAAGAGAATCAAGCATGTGTACAGGGGCATAAACGCAGCAGTGATAGGATTGGAGAGGTTCGGTGAGCAAATGAAGACCCTTTGAAGTCATATTGCATGGTACCAATTACACGGGTCTTAACTCTCCAGGTTTAAGGTATTCTTCCTTCAGCTAAAACATGCATGTGGAACCCAAGTATGATCAACCATGTGAACGGGAGATGTGTTCAAATATGTCTCAGTTTTCCTCCCCTGGTACTCGGGTGCAACATTCCAGACACTTTACTAACACTCTCCCCACTTGGAGAGTCAGCGCCTTTAACCTCCTGTTTGGCCCAGTTTGCAATTTCTGCGGAAGATGAACAGGAATAGCAAGAACCAATGAGAGACTAGCTGGAGGTGTCTGGACGGGCAAATTTAACTCTCATTTCCCACCAGGAAGAGGAATTAACCAAAGGCTCAGCGTGCCGTGCCAGAACCAGATTAGGGCCTGAAGACATCCTGGGGTGTTGCGGCCAGGTCACAAGAAAGCGAGTTGAAGAAAGGAGCTCAGGGGCACTGTAATTCACAAACCTGCAGAGTTATAAATGACAGCTATCATCCAAAAATAGACTGAAGTAAGGCTGCCAAGAGGACTTGAAAGCGGGGCAGAATTGCAGGAAACCGATTTCAGGAGGTAGACTGGAATTGCATTGAAAGCATAGGAAAAGAGGCAGAACGTCCACAATGATGCACTTGGCCAAAAAGGGCGTATGCGTTTTTTCCTGAATATATTCAGGAAAAAACGCATACGCCCTTTTTGGCCAACCAAGCAAACTTGCAAAGGAAATCTGCACTACAATGAAGTCTCACTTCTCCCCGGTCAAAAGGTCCATCTGAAAAAAGTGTAAAATCCAGAAAGGCAGGACAGGCCATGGAGAACTGGGAGCCTTGTTATGCTGATGGGCGGGATGTAAATTGCCAACAGACACTCAGGAGAAGTGTATGGTGTTTCCTGAAACATCTAAAAAACAAAGCAACAGAGCCTAGGGCACTTCCACTTATGGTCCTATAGCTTAGGGAAATTAAAATCAAAAAGACACAGCCACCCCAAAGTTTGGGACGCCTCCGTTTACAAGAACCGCATTTACCGTACAAGTTCAATATCACAGAAAGTGAAAAATGGATAAAGAACTTGTGGTACTTACGTACAATGCAGTATCACTCAGCAATGAAATCTATGTCATCAGGCCCATAGCAGCATAATGAGTGGATTCAGGTACGATGATTCTAACTGAAATAAGTCACACAGAAAAAGAAACATCATAAGATATCACTAATACACGGAATGTAAACTTGGCTACACAGGAACTGCATTCCAAAACAGAACAGGGTCTCAAATTTAGAAAACCAACTTATGCTTGCTTAAGGGGAAAGGTGAGTTGGGGTGCTGCATAAAACCAGAGATTGAAATGAGCACAGATAAAGGTCCTTAAGCCAAATATGGAATAGACAAGAGCTACTCCTTGCTCAACGAAATGGACTCAACACCCCATATTAAACGCCTAAGAATGTACCTGACTAGTAAGTATCTTAAAACCTATGGATTGCTATGTCTCCAAAAGAGAATCAAGCGTGTGTACAGGGGCATAAACGCAGCAGTGATAGGATTGGAGATGTTCTGTGAGCAAATGAAGACCCTTTGAAGTCATATTGCATGGTACCCATTACACGGGTCTCAACTCTCCAGGTTTAAGGTATTCTTTCTTCAGCTAAAACATGCATGGGGAACCCAGAGTATGATCAACCATGTGAACGGGAGACGTGTTCAAATATGTCTCAGTTTTCCTCCCCTGGTACTCGGGTGCAACATTCCGGACACTTTACTAACACTCTCCCCACTTGGAGAGTCAGCGCCTTTAACCTCCTGTTTGGCCCAGTTTGCAATTTCTGCGGAAGATGAACAGGAATAGCAAGAACCAATGAGAGACTAGCTGGAGGTGTCTGGACGGGCAAATTTAACTCTCATTTCCCACCAGGAAGAGGAATTAACCAAAGGCTCAGCGTGCCGTGCCAGAACCAGATTAGGGCCTGAAGACATCCTGGGGTGTTGCGGCCAGGTCACAAGAAAGCGAGTTGAAGAAAGGAGCTCAGGGGCACTGTAATTCACAAACCTGCAGAGTTATAAATGACAGCTATCGTCCAAAAATAGACTGAAGTAAGGCTGCCAAGAGGACTTGAAAGCGGGGCAGAATTGCAGGAAACCGATTTCAGGAGGTAGACTGGAATTGCATTGAAAGCATAGGAAAAGAGGCAGAACGTCCACAATGATGCACTTGGCCAAAAAGGGCGTATGCGTTTTTTCCTGAATATATTCAGGAAAAAACGCATACGCCCTTTTTGGCCAACCAAGCAAGCTTGCAAAGGAAATCTGCACTACAATGAAGTCTCACTTCCCCCCGGTCAAAAGGGCCATCTGAAAAAAGTGTAAAATCCAGAAAGGCAGGACAGGCCATGGAGAACTGGGAGCCTTGTTATGCTGATGGGCGGGATGTAAATTGCCAACAGACACTTGGGAGAAGTGTATGGTGTTTCCTGAAACATCTAAAAAACAAAGCAACAGAGCCTAGGGCACTTCCACTTATGGTCCTATAGCTTAGGGAATTTAAAATCAAAAAGACACAGCCACCCCAAAGTTTCGAACGGCTCTGTTTACAAGAACCTCATTTACAGTACAAGTTCAACATCGCAGAAAGTGAAAAATGGATAAAAAAGTTGTGGTATTTACTTACAAAGCAATATCACTCAGCAATGAAATCTATGTCATCAGGCCCTTAGCAGCACAATGAGTGGATTCAGGTATGATGATTCTAACTGAAATAAGTCACACAGAAAAAGAAACATCATAAGATATCAGTAATACACGGAATGTAAACTTGGCTACACAGGAACTGAATTACAGAACAGAACAGGGTCTCAAATTTAGAAAACCAACTTATGCTTGCTTAAGGGTAAAGGTGAGTTGGGGTGCTGCATAAAACCAGAGATTGAAATGAGCACAGATAAAGTTCCTTAAGCCAAATATGGAATAGACAAGAACTACTCCTTGCTCAACGAAATGGACTCAACACCGCATATTAAACGCCTAAGAATGTACCTGACTAGTAAGTATCTTAAAACCTATGGATTGCTATGTCTCCGAAAGAGAATCAAGCATGTGTACAGGGGCATAAACGCAGCATGATAGGATTGGAGAGGTTCGGTGAGCAAATGAAGACCCTTTGAAGTCATATTGCATGGTACCCATTCCACGGGTTTCAACTACCCAGGTTTTAGGTATTCTTCCTTCAGCTAAAACATGCATGTGGAACCCAGAGTATGATCAACCATGTGATCGGGAGACGTGTTCCAATATGCCTCAGTTTTCCTCCCCTGGTACTCGGCTGCAACATTCCAGACGCTTTACTAACACTCTCCCCACTTGGAGAGTCAGCGCCTTTAACCTCCTGTTTGGCACAGTTTGCAATTTCTGCGGAAGATGAACAGGAATAGCGAGAACCAATGAGAGGCTAGCTGGAGGTGTCTGGACGGGCAAATTTAACTCTCATTTCCCACCAGGAAGAGGAAATAACCAAAGGATCAGCGTGCCGTACCATAACCAGATTAGGGCCTGAAGCCATCCTGCGGTGTTGCGGCCAGCTCAAAAGAAAGCGAGTTGAAGAAAGGAGCTCAGGGGCACTGTAATTCACAAACCTGCAGAGTTATAAATGACAGCTATCGTCCAAAAATAGACTGAAGTAAGGCTGCCAAGAGGACTTGAAAGCGGGGCAGAATTGCAGGAAACCGATTTCAGGAGGTAGACTGGAATTGCATTGAAAGCATAGGAAAAGAGGCAGAACGTCCACAATGATGCACTTGGCCAAAAAGGGCGTATGCGTTTTTTCCTGAATATATTCAGGAAAAAACGCATACGCCCTTTTTGGCCAACCAAGCAAGCTTGCAAAGGAAATCTGCACTACAATGAAGTCTCACTTCCCCCCGGTTAAAAGGGCCATCTGAAAAAAGTGTAAAATCCAGAAAGGCAGGACAGGCCATGGAGAACTGGGAGCCTTGTTATGCTGAAGGGCGGGATGTAAATTGCCAACAGACACTCGGGAGAAGTGTATGGTGTTTCCTGACACATCTAAAAAACAAAGCAACAGAACCTAGGGCACTTCCACTTATGGTCCTATAGCTTAGGGAAATTAAAATCAAAAAGACACAGCCACCCCAAAGTTTGGAACGGCTCGGTTTACAAGAACCTCGTTTACAGTACAAGTTCAACATCGCAGAAAGTGAAAAATGGATAAAGAAGTTGTGGTATTTACTTACAAAGCAATATCACTCAGCAATGAAATCTGTGTCATCAGGCCCTTAGCAGCACAATGAGTGGATTCAGGTATGATGATTCTAACTGAAATAAGTCACACAGAAAAAGAAACATCATAAGATATCAGTAATACACGGAATGTAAACTTGGCTACACAGGAACTGAATTACAGAACAGAACAGGGTCTCAAATTTAGAAAACCAACTTATGCTTGCTTAAGGGTAAAGGTGAGTTGGGGTGCTGCATAAAACCAGAGATTGAAATGAGCACAGATAAATTTCCTTAAGCCAAATATGGAATAGACAAGAGCTACTCCTTGCTCAACGAAATGGACTCAACACCGCATATTAAACGCCTAAGTATGTACCTGACTAGTAAGTATCTTAAAACCTATGGATTGCTATGTCTCTGAAAGAGAATCATGCATGTGTACAGGGGCATAAACGCAGCAGTGATAGGATTGGAGAGGTTCGGTGAGCAAATGAAGACCCTTTGAAGTCATATTGCATGGTACCCATTCCATGGGTTTCAACTACCCAGGTTTTAGGTATTCTTCCTTCAGCTAAAACATGCATGTGGAACCCAGAGTATGATCAACCATGTGATCGGGAGACGTGTTCAAATATGTCTCAGTTTTCGTACCCTGGTACTCGGGTGCAACATTCCAGACGCTTTACTAACACTCTCCCGACTTGGAGAGTCAGTCCCTTTAACCTCCTGTTTGGCCCAGTTTGCAATTTCTGCGGAAGATGAACAGGAATAGCGAGAACCAATGAGAGACTAGCTGGAGGTGTCTGGACGGGCAAATTTAACTATCATTTCCCACCAGGAAGAGGAATTAACCAAAGGCTCAGCGTGCCGTGCCGGAACCAGATTAGGGCCTGAAGCCATCCTGCGGTGTTGCGGCCAGGTCACAAGAAAGCGAGTTGAAGAAAGGAGCTCAGGGGCACTGTAATTCACAAACCTGCAGAGTTATAAATGACAGCTATCGTCCAAAAATAGACTGAAGTAAGGCTGCCAAGAGGACTTGAAAGCGGGGCAGAATTGCAGGAAACCGATTTCAGGAGGTAGACTGGAATTGCATTGAAAGCATAGGAAAAGAGGCAGAACGTCCACAATGATGCACTTGGCCAAAAAGGGCGTATGCGTTTTTTCCTGAATATATTCAGGAAAAAACGCATACGCCCTTTTTGGCCAACCAAGCAAGCTTGCAAAGGAAATCTGCACTACAATGAAGTCTCACTTCCCCCCGGTCAAAAGGGCCATCTGAAAAAAGTGTAAAATCCAGAAAGGCAGGACAGGCCATGGAGAACTGGGAGCCTTGTTATGCTGATGGGCGGGATGTAAATTGCCAACAGACACTTGGGAGAAGTGTATGGTGTTTCCTGAAACATCTAAAAAACAAAGCAACAGAGCCTAGGGCACTTCCACTTATGGTCCTATAGCTTAGGGAATTTAAAATCAAAAAGACACAGCCACCCCAAAGTTTCGAATGGCTCTGTTTACAAGAACCTCGTTTACAGTAGAAGTTCAACATCGCAGAAAGTTAAAAATGAATAAAGAACTTGTGGTACTTACGTACAATGCAGTATCACTCAGCAATGAAATCTATGTCATCAGGCCCGTAGCAGCATAATGAGTGGATTCAGGTACGATGATTCTAACTGAAATAAGTCACACAGAAAAAGAAACATCATAAGATATCACTAATACACGGAATGTAAACTTGGCTACACAGGAACTGAATTACAGAACACAACAGGGTCTCAAATTTAGAAAACCAACTTATGCTTGCTTAAGGGTAAAGGTGAGTTGGGGTGCTGCATAAAACCAGAGATTGAAATGAGCACAGATAAAGTTCCTTAAGCCAAATATGGAATAGACAAGAGCTACTCCTTGCTCAACGAAATGGACTCAACACCGCATATTAAACGCCTAAGAATGTACCTGACTAGTAAGTATCTTAAAACCTATGGATTGCTATGTCTCCGAAAGAGAATCAAGCATGTGTACAGGGGCATAAACGCAGCAGTGATAGGATTGGAGAGGTTCGGTGAGCAAACGAAGACCCTTTGAAGTCATATTGCATGGTACCCATTCCACGGGTTTCAACTACCCAGGTTTAAGGTATTCTTCCTTCAGCTAAAACATGCATGTGGAACCTAGAGTATGATCAACCATGTGATCGGGAGACGTGTTCAAATATGTCTCAGTTTTCCTCCCCTGGTACTCGGGTGCAACATTCCAGACGCTTTACTAACACTCTCCCCACTTGAAAAGTCAGCGCCTTTAACATCCTGTTTGGCCCAGTTTGCAATTTCTGCGGAAGATGAACAGGAATAGCGAGAACCAATGAGAGGCTAGCTGGAGGTGTCTGGACGGGCAAATTTAACTCTCATTTCCCACCAGGAAGAGGAAATAACCAAAGGTCAGCGTGCCGTGCCGGAACCAAATTAGGGCCTGAAGCCATCCTGCGGTGTTGCAGCCAGCTCAAAAGAAAGCGAGTTGAAGAAAGGAGCTCAGGGGCACTGTAATTCACAAACCTGCAGAGTTATAAATGACAGCTATCGTCCAAAAATAGACTGAAGTAAGGCTGCCAAGAGGACTTGAAAGCGGGGCAGAATTGCAGGAAACCGATTTCAGGAGGTAGACTGGAATTGCATTGAAAGCATAGGAAAAGAGGCAGAACGTCCACAATGATGCACTTCGCCAAAAAGGGCGTATGCGTTTTTTCCTGAATATATTCAGGAAAAAACGCATACGCCCTTTTTGGCCAACCAAGCAAGCTTGCAAAGGAAATCTGCACTACAATGAAGTCTCACTTCCCCCCGGTCAAAAGGGCCATCTGAAAAAAGTGTAAAATCCAGAAAGGCAGGACAGGCCATGGAGAACTGGGAGCCTTGTTATGCTGAAGGGCGGGATGTAAATTGCCAACAAACACTCGGGAGAAGTGTATGGTGTTTCCTGAAACATCTAAAAAAGAAAGCAACAGAGCCTAGGGCACTTCCACTTATGGTCCTATAGCTTAGGGAATTTAAAATCAAAAAGACACAGCCACCCCAAAGTTTCGAACGGCTCTGTTTACAAGAACCTCGTTTACAGTACAAGTTCAACATCGCAGAAAGTGAAAAATGGATAAAAAAGTTGTGGTATTTACTTACAAAGCAATATCACTCAGCAATAAAATCTGTGTCATCAGGCCCTTAGCAGCACAATGAGTGGATTCAGGTATGATGATTCTAACTGAAATAAGTCACACAGAAAAAGAAACATCATAAGATATCAGTAATACACGGAATGTAAACTTGGCTACACAGGAACTGAATTACAGAACAGAACAGGGTCTCAAATTTAGAAAACCAACTTATGCTTGCTTAAGGGTAAAGGTGAGTTGGGGTGCTGCATAAAACCAGAGATTGAAATGAGCACAGATAAAGTTCCTTAAGCCAAATATGGAATAGACAAGAGCTACTCCTTGCTCAACGAAATGGACTCAACACCGCATATTAAACGCCTAAGAATGTACCTGACTAGTAAGTATCTTAAAACCTATGGATTGCTATGTCTCCGAAACAGAATCAAGCATGTGTACAGGGGCATAAACGCAGCAGTGATAGGATTGGAGAGGTTCGGTGAGCAAATGAAGACCCTTTGAAGTCATATTGCATGGTACCCATTCCACGGGTTTCAAATACACAGGTTTAAGGTATTCTTCCTTTAGCTAAAACATGCATGTGGAACCCAAGTATGATCAACCACGTGAACGGGAGACGTGTTCCAATATGTCTCAGTTTTCCTCCCCTGGTACTCGGGTGCAACATTCCAGACGCTTTACTAACACTCTCCCCACTTGGAAAGTCAGCGCCTTTAACCTCCTGTTTGGCCCAGTTTGCAATTTCTGCGGAAGATGAACAGGAATAGCGAGAACCAATGAGAGACTAGCTGGAGGTGTCTGGACGGGCAAATTTAACTCTCATTTCCCACCAGGAAGAGGAAATAACCAAAGGCTCAGCATGCCGTGCCGGAACCAGATTAGGGCCTGAAGACATCCTGCGGTGTTGCGGCCAGGTCACAAGAAAGCGAGTTGAAGAAAGGAGCTAAGGGGCACTGTAATTCACAAACCTGCAGAGTTATAAATGACAGCTATCGTCCAAAAATAGACTGAAGTAAGGCTGCCAAGAGGACTTGAAAGCGGGGCAGAATTGCAGGAAACCGATTTCAGGAGGTAGACTGGAATTGCATTGAAAGCATAGGAAAAGAGGCAGAACGTCCACAATGATGCACTTGGCCAAAAAGGGCGTATGCGTTTTTTCCTGAATATATTCAGGAAAAAACGCATACGCCCTTTTTGGCCAAACAAGCAAGCTTGCAAAGGAAATCTGCACTACAATGAAGTCTCACTTCCCCCCGGTCAAAAGGGCCATCTGAAAAAAGTGTAAAATCCAGAAAGGCAGGACAGGCCATTGAGAACTGGGAGCCTTGTTATGCTGAAGGGCGGGATGTAAATTGCCAACAAACACTCGGGAGAAGTGTATGGTGTTTCCTGAAACATCTAAAAAACAAAGCAACAGAGCCTAGGGCACTTCCACTTATGGTCCTATAGCTTAGGGAATTTAAAATCAAAAAGACACAGCCACCCCAAAGTTTCGAACGGCTCTGTTTACAAGAACCTCGTTTACAGTACAAGTTCAACATCGCAGAAAGTGAAAAATGGATAAAAAAGTTGTGGTATTTACTTACAAAGCAATATCACTCAGCAATGAAATCTGTGTCATCAGGCCCTTAGCAGCACAATGAGTGGATTCAGGTATGATGATTCTAACTGAAATAAGTCACACAGAAAAAGAAACATCATAAGATATCAGTAATACACGGAATGTAAACTTGGCTACACAGGAACTGAATTACAGAAGAGAACAGGGTCTCAAATTTAGAAAACCAACTTATGCTTGCTTAAGGGTAAAGGTGAGTTGGGGTGCTGCATAAAACCAGAGATTGAAATGAGCACAGATAAAGTTCCTTAAGCCAAATATGGAATAGACAAGAGCTACTCCTTGCTCAACGAAATGGACTCAACACCGCATATTAAACGCCTAAGAATGTACGTGACTAGTAAGTATCTTAAAACCTATGGATTGCTATGTCTCCGAAAGAGAATCAAGCATGTGTACAGGGGCATAAACGCAGCAGTGATAGGATTGGAGAGGTTCGGTGAGCAAATGAAGACCCTTTGAAGTCATATTGCATGGTACCCATTCCACGGGTTTCAAATACACAGGTTTAAGGTATTCTTCCTTCAGCTAAAACATGCATGTGGAACCCAAGTATGATCAACCACGTGAACGGGAGACGTGTTCAAATATGTCTCAGTTTTCCTCCCCTGGTACTCGGGTGCAACATTCCAGACGCTTTACTAACACTCTCCCCACTTGGAAAGTCAGCGCCTTTAACCTCCTGTTTGGCCCAGTTTGCAATTTCTGCGGAAGATGAACAGGAATAGCGAGAACCAATGAGAGACTAGCTGGAGGTGTCTGGACGGGCAAATTTAACTCTCATTTCCCACCAGGAAGAGGAAATAACCAAAGGCTCAGCATGCCGTGCCGGAACCAGATTAGGGCCTGAAGACATCCTGCGGTGTAGCGGCCAGGTCACAAGAAAGCGAGTTGAAGAAAGGAGCTCAGGGGCACTGTAATTCACAAACCTGCAGAGTTATAAATGACAGCTATCGTCCAAAAATAGACTGAAGTAAGGCTGCCAAGAGGACTTGAAAGCGGGGCAGAATTGCAGGAAACCGATTTCAGGAGGTAGACTGGAATTGCATTGCAAGCATAGGAAAAGAGGCAGAACGTCCACAATGATGCACTTGGCCAAAAAGGGCGTATGCGTTTTTTCCTGAATATATTCAGGAAAAAACGCATACGCCCTTTTTTGCCAACCAAGCAAGCTTGCAAAGGAAATCTGCACTACAATGAAGTCTCACTTCCCCCCGGTCAAAAGGGCCATCTGAAAAAAGTGTAAAATCCAGAAAGGCAGGACAGGCCATGGAGAACTGGGAGCCTTGTTATGCTGATGGGCGGGATGTAAATTGCCAACAACCACTCGGGAGAAGTGTATGGTGTTTCCTGAAACATCTAAAAAACAAAACAACAGAGCCTAGGGCACTTCCACTTATGGTCCTATAGCTTAGGGAATTTAAAATCAAAAAGACACAGCCACCTCAAAGTTTGGAACGGCTCTGTTTACAAGAACCTCGTTTACAGTACAAGTTCAACATCGCAGAAATTGAAAAATGGATAAAGAAGTTGTGGTATTTACTTACAAAGCAATATCACTCAGCAATGAAATCTGTGTCATCAGGCCCTTAGCAGCACAATGAGTGGATTCAGGTATGATGATTCTAACTGAAATAAGTCACACAGAAAAAGAAACATCATAAGATATCAGTAATACACGGAATGTAAACTTGGCTACACAGGAACTGAATTACAGAACAGAACAGGGTCTCAAATTTAGAAAACCAACTTATGCTTGCTTAAGGGTAAAGGTGAGTTGGGGTGCTGCATAAAACCAGAGATTGAAATGAGCACAGATAAAGTTCCTTAAGCCAAATATGGAATAGACAAGAGCTACTCCTTGCTCAACGAAATGGACTCAACACCGCATATTAAACGCCTAAGAATGTACCTGACTAGTAAGTATCTTAAAACCTATGGATTGCTATGTCTCCGAAACAGAATCAAGCATGTGTACAGGGGCATAAACGCAGCAGTGATAGGATTGGAGAGGTTCGGTGAGCAAATGAAGACCCTTTGAAGTCATATTGCATGGTACCCATTCCACGGGTTTCAAATACACAGGTTTAAGGTATTCTTCCTTTAGCTAAAACATGCATGTGGAACCCAAGTATGATCAACCACGTGAACGGGAGACGTGTTCCAATATGTCTCAGTTTTCCTCCCCTGGTACTCGGGTGCAACATTCCAGACGCTTTACTAACACTCTCCCCACTTGGAAAGTCAGCGCCTTTAACCTCCTGTTTGGCCCAGTTTGCAATTTCTGCGGAAGATGAACAGGAATAGCGAGAACCAATGAGAGACTAGCTGGAGGTGTCTGGACGGGCAAATTTAACTCTCATTTCCCACCAGGAAGAGGAAATAACCAAAGGCTCAGCATGCCGTGCCGGAACCAGATTAGGGCCTGAAGACATCCTGCGGTGTTGCGGCCAGGTCACAAGAAAGCGAGTTGAAGAAAGGAGCTAAGGGGCACTGTAATTCACAAACCTGCAGAGTTATAAATGACAGCTATCGTCCAAAAATAGACTGAAGTAAGGCTGCCAAGAGGACTTGAAAGCGGGGCAGAATTGCAGGAAACCGATTTCAGGAGGTAGACTGGAATTGCATTGAAAGCATAGGAAAAGAGGCAGAACGTCCACAATGATGCACTTGGCCAAAAAGGGCGTATGCGTTTTTTCCTGAATATATTCAGGAAAAAACGCATACGCCCTTTTTGGCCAAACAAGCAAGCTTGCAAAGGAAATCTGCACTACAATGAAGTCTCACTTCCCCCCGGTCAAAAGGGCCATCTGAAAAAAGTGTAAAATCCAGAAAGGCAGGACAGGCCATGGAGAACTGGGAGCCTTGTTATGCTGAAGGGCGGGATGTAAATTGCCAACAAACACTCGGGAGAAGTGTATGGTGTTTCCTGAAACATCTAAAAAACAAAGCAACAGAGCCTAGGGCACTTCCACTTATGGTCCTATAGCTTAGGGAATTTAAAATCAAAAAGACACAGCCACCCCAAAGTTTCGAACAGCTCTGTTTACAAGAACCTCGTTTACAGTACAAGTTCAACATCGCAGAAAGTGAAAAATGGATAAAAAAGTTGTGGTATTTACTTACAAAGCAATATCACTCAGCAATGAAATCTGTGTCATCAGGCCCTTAGCAGCACAATGAGTGGATTCAGGTATGATGATTCTAACTGAAATAAGTCACACAGAAAAAGAAACATCATAAGATATCAGTAATACACGGAATGTAAACTTGGCTACACAGGAACTGAATTACAGAACAGAACAGGGTCTCAAATTTAGAAAACCAACTTATGCTTGCTTAAGGGTAAAGGTGAGTTGGGGTGCTGCATAAAACCAGAGATTGAAATGAGCACAGATAAAGTTCCTTAAGCCAAATATGGAATAGACAAGAGCTACTCCTTGCTCAACGAAATGGACTCAACACCGCATATTAAACGCCTAAGAATGTACGTGACTAGTAAGTATCTTAAAATCTATGGATTGCTATGTCTCCGAAAGAGAATCAAGCATGTGTACAGGGGCATAAACGCAGCAGTGATAGGATTGGAGAGGTTCGGTGAGCAAATGAAGACCCTTTGAAGTCATATTGCATGGTACCCATTCCACGGGTTTCAAATACACAGGTTTAAGGTATTCTTCCTTCAGCTAAAACATGCATGTGGAACCCAAGTATGATCAACCACGTGAACGGGAGACGTGTTCAAATATGTCTCAGTTTTCCTCCCCTGGTACTCGGGTGCAACATTCCAGACGCTTTACTAACACTCTCCCCACTTGGAAAGTCAGCGCCTTTAACCTCCTGTTTGGCCCAGTTTGCAATTTCTGCGGAAGATGAACAGGAATAGCGAGAACCAATGAGAGACTAGCTGGAGGTGTCTGGACGGGCAAATTTAACTCTCATTTCCCACCAGGAAGAGGAAATAACCAAAGGCTCAGCATGCCGTGCCGGAACCAGATTAGGGCCTGAAGACATCCTGCGGTGTAGCGGCCAGGTCGCAAGAAAGCGAGTTGAAGAAAGGAGCTCAGGGGCACTGTAATTCACAAACCTGCAGAGTTATAAATGACAGCTATCGTCCAAAAATAGACTGAAGTAAGGCTGCCAAGAGGACTTGAAAGCGGGGCAGAATTGCAGGAAACCGATTTCAGGAGGTAGACTGGAATTGCATTGCAAGCATAGGAAAAGAGGCAGAACGTCCACAATGATGCACTTGGCCAAAAAGGGCGTATGCGTTTTTTCCTGAATATATTCAGGAAAAAACGCATACGCCCTTTTTTGCCAACCAAGCAAGCTTGCAAAGGAAATCTGCACTACAATGAAGTCTCACTTCCCCCCGGTCAAAAGGGCCATCTGAAAAAAGTGTAAAATCCAGAAAGGCAGGACAGGCCATGGAGAACTGGGAGCCTTGTTATGCTGATGGGCGGGATGTAAATTGCCAACAACCACTCGGGAGAAGTGTATGGTGTTTCCTGAAACATCTAAAAAACAAAACAACAGAGCCTAGGGCACTTCCACTTATGGTCCTATAGCTTAGGGAATTTAAAATCAAAAAGACACAGCCACCTCAAAGTTTGGAACGGCTCTGTTTACAAGAACCTCGTTTACAGTACAAGTTCAACATCGCAGAAAGTGAAAAATGGATAAAGAAGTTGTGGTATTTACTTACAAAGCAATATCACTCAGCAATGAAATCTGTGTCATCAGGCCCTTAGCAGCACAATGAGTGGATTCAGGTATGATGATTCTAACTGAAATAAGTCACACAGAAAAAGAAACATCATAAGATATCAGTAATACACGGAATGTAAACTTGGCTACACAGGAACTGAATTACAGAAGAGAACAGGGTCTCAAATTTAGAAAACCAACTTATGCTTGCTTAAGCGGAAAGGTGAGTTGGGGTGCTGCATAAAACCAGAGATTGAAATGAGCACAGATAAAGTTCCTTAAGCCAAATATGGAATAGACAAGAGCTACTCCTTGCTCAACGAAATGGACTCAACACCGCATATTAAACGCCTAAGAATGTACCTGACTAGTAAGTATCTTAAAACCTATGGATTGCTATGTCTCCGAAACAGAATCAAGCATGTGTACAGGGGCATAAACGCAGCAGTGATAGGATTGGAGAGGTTCGGTGAGCAAATGAAGACCCTTTGAAGTCATATTGCATGGTACCCATTCCACGGGTTTCAACTACCCAGGTTTTAGGTATTCTTCCTTCAGCTAAAACATGCATGTGGAACCCAAGTATGATCAACCATGTGAACGGGAGACGTTTTCAAATATGTCTCAGTTTTCCTCCCCTGGTACTCGGGTGCAACATTCCAGACGCTTTACTAACACTCTCCCCACTTGGAAAGTCAGCGCCTTTAACCTCCTGTTTGGCCCAGTTTGCAATTTCTGCGGAAGATGAACAGGAATAGCGAGAACCAATGAGAGGCTAGCTGGAGGTGTCTGGACGGGCAAATTTAACTCTCATTTCCCACCAGGAAGAGGAAATAACCAAAGGCTCAGCGTGCCGTGCCGGAACCAGATTAGGGCCTGAAGCCATCCTGCGGTGTTGCGGCCAGCTCAAAAGAAAGCGAGTTGAAGAAAGGAGCTCAGGGGCACTGTAATTCACAAACCTGCAGAGTTATAAATGACAGCTATCGTCGAAAAATAGACTGAAGTAAGGCTGCCAAGAGGACTTGAAAGCGGGGCAGAATTGCAGGAAACCGATTTCAGGAGGTAGACTGGAATTGCATTGAAAGCATAGGAAAAGAGGCAGAACGTCCACAATGATGCACTTGGCCAAAAAGGGCGTATGCGTTTTTTCCTGAATATATTCAGGAAAAAACGCATACGCCCTTTTTGGCCAACCAAGCAAGCTTGCAAAGGAAATCTGCACTAAAATGAAGTCTCACTTCCCCCCGGTCAAAAGGGCCATCTGAAAAAAGTGTAAAATCCAGAAAGGCAGGACAGGCCATGGAGAACTGGGAGCCTTGTTATGCTGAAGGGCGGGATGTAAATTGCCAACAAACACTCGGGAGAAGTGTATGGTGTTTCCTGAAACATCTAAAAAACAAAGCAACAGAGCCTAGGGCACTTCCACTTATGGTCCTATAGCTTAGGGAATTTAAAATCAAAAAGACACAGCCACCCCAAAGTTTCGAACGGCTCTGTTTACAAGAACCTCGTTTACAGTACAAGTTCAACATCGCAGAAAGTGAAAAATGGATAAAGAACTTGTGGTACTTACGTACAATGCAGTATCACTCAGCAATGAAATCTATGTCATCAGGCCCTTAGCAGCATAATGAGTGGATTCAGGTACGATGATTCTAACTGAAATAAGTCACACAGAAAAAGAAACATCATAAGATATCACTAATACACGGAATGTAAACTTGGCTACACAGGAACTGAATTACAGAACAGAACAGGGTCTCAAATTTAGAAAACCAACTTATGCTTGCTTAAGGGGAAAGGTGAGTTGGGGTGCTGCATAAAACCAGAGATTGAAATGAGCACAGATAAAGTTCCTTAAGCCAAATATGGAATAGACAAGAGCTACTCCTTGCTCAACGAAATGGACTCAACACCGCATATTAAACGCCTAAGAATGTACCTGACTAGTAAGTATCTTAAAACCTATGGATTGCTATGTCTCCGAAAGAGAATCAAGCATGAGTACAGGGGCATAAACGCAGCAGTGATAGGATTGGAGAGGTTCGGTGAGCAAATGAAGACCCTTTGAAGTCATATTGCATGGTACCCATTCCACGGGTTTCAACTACCCAGGTTTTAGGTATTCTTCCTTCAGCTAAAACATGCATGTGGAACCCAAGTATGATCAACCATGTGAACGGGAGACGTGTTCAAATATGTCTCAGTTCTCCTTCCCTGGTACTCGGGTGCAACATTCCAGACGCTTTACTAACACTCTCCCCACTTGGAAAGTCAGCGCCTTTAACCTCTTGTTTGGCCCAGTTTGCAATTTCTGCGGAAGATGAACAGGAATAGCGAGAACCAATGAGAGGCTAGCTGGAGGTGTCTGGACGGGCAAATTTAACTCTCATTTCCCACCAGGAAGAGGAATTAACCAAAGGCTCAGCATGCCGGGCCGGAACCAGATTAGGGCCTGAAGCCATCCTGCGGTGTTGCGGCCAGGTCACAAGAAAGCGAGTTGAAGAAAGGAGCTCAGGGGCACTGTAATTCACAAACCTGCAGAGTTATAAATGACAGCTATCGTCCA
This sequence comes from Delphinus delphis, assembly GCF_949987515.2. NCBI lineage: Eukaryota > Metazoa > Chordata > Mammalia > Artiodactyla > Delphinidae > Delphinus > Delphinus delphis. Next base: position 840,945 of record NW_027192711.1, read on the forward strand.
AAAATAGACTGAAGTAAGGCTGCCAAGAGGACTTGAAAGCGGGGCAGAATTGCAGGAAACCGATTTCAGGAGGTAGACTGGAATTGCATTGAAAGCATAGGAAAAGAGGCAGAACGTCCACAATGATGCACTTGGCCAAAAAGGGCGTATGCGTTTTTTCCTGAATATATTCAGGAAAAAACGCATACGCCCTTTTTGGCCAACCAAGCAAGCTTGCAAAGGAAATCTGCACTACAATGAAGTCTGACTTTCCCCCAGTCAAAAGGGCCATCTGAAAAAAGTGTAAAATCCAGAAAGGCAGGACAGGCCATGGAGAACTGGGAGCCTTGTTATGCTGATGGGCGGGATGTAAATTGCCAACAACCACTCGGGAGAAGTGTATGGTGTTTCCTGAAACATCTAAAAAATAAAGCAACAGAACCTAGGGCACTTCCACTTATGGTCCTATAGCTTAGGGAAATTAAAATCAAAAAGACACAGCCACCCCAAAGTTTGGAACGGCTCTGTTTACAAGAACCTCGTTTACAGTACAAGTTCAACATCGCAGAAAGTGAAAAATGGATAAAGAAGTTGTGGTATTTACTTACAAAGCAATATCACTCAGCAATGAAATCTGTGTCATCAGGCCCTTAGCAGCACAATGAGTGGATTCAGGTATGATGATTCTAACTGAAATAAGTCACACAGAAAAAGAAACATCATAAGATATCACTAATACACGGAATGTAAACTTGGCTACACAGGAACTGCATTCCAAAACAGAACAGGGTCTCAAATTTAGAAAACCAACTTATGCTTGCTTAAGGGTAAAGGTGCGTTGGGGTGCTGCATAAAACCAGAGATTGAAATGAGCACAGATAAAGTTCCTTAAGTCAAATATGGAATAGACAAGAGCTACTCCTTGCTCAACGAAATGGACTCAACACCGCATATTAAACGCTAAGAATGTACCTGACTAGTAAGTATCTTAAAACCTATGGATTGCTATGTCTCCGAAAGAGAATCAAGCATGTGTACAGGGGCATAAACGCAGCAGTGATAGGATTGGAGAGGTTCGGTGAGCAAATGAAGACCCTTTGAAGTCATATTGCATGGTACCCATTACACGGGTCTTAACTCTCCAGGTTTAAGGTATTCTTCCTTCAGCTAAAACATGCATGTGGAACCCAAGTATGATCAACCATGTGAACGGGAGATGTGTTCAAATATGTCTCAGTTTTCCTCCCCTGGTACTCGGGTGCAACATTCCAGACACTTTACTAACACTCTCCCCACTTGGAGAGTCAGCGCCTTTAACCTCCTGTTTGGCCCAGTTTGCAATTTCTGCGGAAGATGAACAGGAATAGCAAGAACCAATGAGAGACTAGCTGGAGGTGTCTGGACGGGCAAATTTAACTCTCATTTCCCACCAGGAAGAGGAATTAACCAAAGGCTCAGCGTGCCGTGCCAGAACCAGATTAGGGCCAGAAGACATCCTGGGGTGTTGCGGCCAGGTCACAAGAAAGCGAGTTGAAGAAAGGAGCTCAGGGGCACTGTAATTCACAAACCTGCAGAGTTATAAATGACAGCTATCGTCCAAAAATAGACTGAAGTAAGGCTGCCAAGAGGACTTGAAAGCGGGGCAGAATTGCAGGAAACCGATTTCAGGAGGTAGACTGGAATTGCATTGAAAGCATAGGAAAAGAGGCAGAACGTCCACAATGATGCACTTGGCCAAAAAGGGCGTATGCGTTTTTTCCTGAATATATTCAGGAAAAAACGCATACGCCCTTTTTGGCCAACCAAGCAAGCTTGCAAAGGAAATCTGCACTACAATGAAGTCTCACTTCCCCCCGGTCAAAAGGGCCATCTGAAAAAAGTGTAAAATCCAGAAAGGCAGGACAGGCCATGGAGAACTGGGAGCCTTGTTATGCTGATGGGCGGGATGTAAATTGCCAACAGACACTTGGGAGAAGTGTATGGTGTTTCCTGAAACATCTAAAAAACAAAGCAACAGAGCCTAGGGCACTTCCACTTATGGTCCTATAGCTTAGGGAATTTAAAATCAAAAAGACACAGCCACCCCAAAGTTTCGAACGGCTCTGTTTACAAGAACCTCATTTACAGTACAAGTTCAACATCGCAGAAAGTGAAAAATGGATAAAAAAGTTGTGGTATTTACTTACAAAGCAATATCACTCAGCAATGAAATCTATGTCATCAGGCCCTTAGCAGCACAATGAGTGGATTCAGGTATGATGATTCTAACTGAAATAAGTCACACAGAAAAAGAAACATCATAAGATATCAGTAATACACGGAATGGAAACTTGGCTACACAGGAACTGAATTACAGAACAGAACAGGGTCTCAAATTTAGAAAACCAACTTATGCTTGCTTAAGGGTAAAGGTGAGTTGGGGTGCTGCATAAAACCAGAGATTGAAATGAGCACAGATAAAGTTCCTTAAGCCAAATATGGAATAGACAAGAACTACTCCTTGCTCAACGAAATGGACTCAACACCGCATATTAAACGCCTAAGAATGTACCTGACTAGTAAGTATCTTAAAACCTATGGATTGCTATGTCTCCGAAAGAGAATGAAGCATGTGTACAGGGGCATAAACGCAGCATGATAGGATTGGAGAGGTTCGGTGAGCAAATGAAGACCCTTTGAAGTCATATTGCATGGTACCCATTCCACGGGTTTCAACTACCCAGGTTTTAGGTATTCTTCCTTCAGCTAAAACATGCATGTGGAACCCAGAGTATGATCAACCATGTGATCGGGAGACGTGTTCCAATATGCCTCAGTTTTCCTCCCCTGGTACTCGGCTGCAACATTCCAGACGCTTTACTAACACTCTCCCCACTTGGAGAGTCAGCGCCTTTAACCTCCTGTTTGGCACAGTTTGCAATTTCTGCGGAAGATGAACAGGAATAGCGAGAACCAATGAGAGGCTAGCTGGAGGTGTCTGGACGGGCAAATTTAACTCTCATTTCCCACCAGGAAGAGGAAATAACCAAAGGCTCAGCGTGCCGTACCATAACCAGATTAGGGCCTGAAGCCATCCTGCGGTGTTGCGGCCAGCTCAAAAGAAAGCGAGTTGAAGAAAGGAGCTCAGGGGCACTGTAATTCACAAACCTGCAGAGTTATAAATGACAGCTATCGTCCAAAAATAGACTGAAGTAAGGCTGCCAAGAGGACTTGAAAGCGGGGCAGAATTGCAGGAAACCGATTTCAGGAGGTAGACTGGAATTGCATTGAAAGCATAGGAAAAGAGGCAGAACGTCCACAATGATGCACTTGGCCAGAAAGGGTGTATGCGTTTTTTCCTGAATATATTCAGGAAAAAACGGATACGCCCTTTTTGGCCAACCAAGCAAGCTTGCAAAGGAAATCTGCACTACAATGAAGTCTCACTTCCCCCCGGTCAAAAGGGCCATCTGAAAAAAGTGTAAAATCCAGAAAGGCAGGACAGGCCATGGAGAACTGGGAGCCTTGTTATGCTGAAGGGCGGGATGTAAATTGCCAACAGACACTCGGGAGAAGTGTATGGTGTTTCCTGAAACATCTAAAAAACAAAGCAACAGAACCTAGGGCACTTCCACTTATGGTCCTATAGCTTAGGGAAATTAAAATCAAAAAGACACAGCCACCCCAAAGTTTGGAACGGCTCGGTTTACAAGAACCTCGTTTACAGTACAAGTTCAACATCGCAGAAAGTGAAAAATGGATAAAGAAGTTGTGGTATTTACTTACAAAGCAATATCACTCAGCAATGAAATCTGTGTCATCAGGCCCTTAGCAGCACAATGAGTGGATTCAGGTATGATGATTCTAACTGAAATAAGTCACACAGAAAAAGAAACATCATAAGTTATCAGTAATACACGGAATGTAAACTTGGCTACACAGGAACTGAATTACAGAACAGAACAGGGTCTCAAATTTAGAAAACCAACTTATGCTTGCTTAAGGGGAAAGGTGAGTTGGGGTGCTGCATAAAACCAGAGATTGAAATGAGCACAGATAAAGTTCCTTAAGCCAAATATGGAATAGACAAGAGCTACTCCTTGCTCAACGAAATGGACTCAACACCGCATATTAAACGCCTAAGAATGTACCTGACTAGTAAGTATCTTAAAACCTATGGATTGCTATGTCTCCGAAAGAGAATCAAGCATGTGTACAGGGGCATAAACGCAGCAGTGATAGGATTGGAGAGGTTCGGTGAGCAAATGAAGACCCTTTGAAGTCATATTGCATGGTACCCATTCCACGGGTTTCAAATACACAGGTTTAAGGTATTCTTCCTTTAGCTAAAACATGCATGTGGAACCCAAGTATGATCAACCACGTGAACGGGAGACGTGTTCCAATATGTCTCAGTTTTCCTCCCCTGGTACTCGGGTGCAACATTCCAGATGCTTTACTAACACTCTCCCCACTTGGAAAGTCAGCGCCTTTAACCTCCTGTTTGGCCCAGTTTGCAATTTCTGCGGAAGATGAACAGGAATAGCGAGAACCAATGAGAGACTAGCTGGAGGTGTCTGGACGGGCAAATTTAACTCTCATTTCCCACCAGGAAGAGGAAATAACCAAAGGCTCAGCATGCCGTGCCGGAACCAGATTAGGGCCTGAAGACATCCTGCGGTGTTGCGGCCAGGTCACAAGAAAGCGAGTTGAAGAAAGGAGCTCAGGGGCACTGTAATTCACAAACCTGCAGAGTTATAAATGACAGCTATCGTCGAAAAATAGACTGAAGTAAGGCTGCCAAGAGGACTTGAAAGCGGGGCAGAATTGCAGGAAACCGATTTCAGGAGGTAGACTGGAATTGCATTGAAAGCATAGGAAAAGAGGCAGAACGTCCACAATGATGCACTTGGCCAAAAAGGGCGTATGCGTTTTTTCCTGAATATATTCAGGAAAAAACGCATACGCCCTTTTTTGCCAACCAAGCAAGCTTGCAAAGGAAATCTGCACTACAATGAAGTCTCACTTCTCCCCGGTCAAAAGGGCCATCTGAAAAAAGTGTAAAATCCAGAAAGGCAGGACAGGCCATGGAGAACTGGGAGCCTTGTTATGCTGATGGGCGGGATGTAAATTGCCAACAACCACTCGGGAGAAGTGTATGGTGTTTCCTGAAACATCTAAAAAACAAAACAACAGAGCCTAGGGCACTTCCACTTATGGTCCTATAGCTTAGGGAATTTAAAATCAAAAAGACACAGCCACCTCAAAGTTTGGAACGGCTCTGTTTACAAGAACCTCGTTTACAGTACAAGTTCAACATCGCAGAAATTGAAAAATGGATAAAGAAGTTGTGGTATTTACTTACAAAGCAATATCACTCAGCAATGAAATCTGTGTCATCAGGCCCGTAGCAGCATAATGAGTGGATTCAGGTACGATGATTCTAACTGAAATAAGTCACACAGAAAAAGAAACATCATAAGATATCACTAATACACGGAATGTAAACTTGGCTACACAGGAACTGAATTACAGAACAGAACAGGGTCTCAAATTTAGAAAACCAACTTATGCTTGCTTAAGGGGAAAGGTGAGTTGGGGTGCTGCATAAAACCAGAGATTGAAATGAGCACAGATAAAGTTCCTTAAGCCAAATATAGAATAGACAAGAGCTACTCCTTGCTCAACGAAATGGACTCAACACCGCATATTAAACGCCTAAGAATGTACCTGACTAGTAAGTATCTTAAAACCTATGGATTGCTATGTCTCCGAAAGAGAATCAAGCATGAGTACAGGGGCATAAACGCAGCAGTGATAGGATTGGAGAGGTTCGGTGAGCAAATGAAGACCCTTTGAAGTCATATTGCATGGTACCCATTCCACGGGTTTCAACTACCCAGGTTTTAGGTATTCTTCCTTCAGCTAAAACATGCATGTGGAACCCAAGTATGATCAACCATGTGAACGGGAGACGTGTTCAAATATGTCTCAGTTCTCCTTCCCTGGTACTCGGGTGCAACATTCCAGACGCTTTACTAACACTCTCCCCACTTGGAAAGTCAGCGCCTTTAACCTCTTGTTTGGCCCAGTTTGCAATTTCTGTGGAAGATGAACAGGAATAGCGAGAACCAATGAGAGGCTAGCTGGAGGTGTCTGGACGGGCAAATTTAACTCTCATTTCCCACCAGGAAGAGGAAATAACCAAAGGCTCAGCGTGCCGTGCCGGAACCAGATTAGGGCCTGAAGCCATCCTGCGGTGTTGCGGCCAGCTCAAAAGAAAGCGAGTTGAAGAAAGGAGCTCAGGGGCACTGTAATTCACAAACATGCAGAGTTATAAATGACAGCTATCGTCCAAAAATAGACTGAAGTAAGGCTGCCAAGAGGACTTGAAAGCGGGGCAGAATTGCAGGAAACCGATTTCAGGAGGTAGATTGGAATTGCATTGAAAGCATAGGAAAAGAGGCAGAACGTCCACAATGATGCACTTGGCCAAAAAGGGCGTATGCGTTTTTTCCTGAATATATTCAGGAAAAAACGCATACGCCCTTTTTGGCCAACCAAGCAAGCTTGCAAAGGAAATCTGCACTACAATGAAGTCTCACTTCCCCCCGGTCAAAAGGGCCATCTGAAAAAAGTGTAAAATCCAGAAAGTCAACAGGCCATTGAGAACTGGGAGCCTTGTTATGCTGATGGGCGGGATGTAAATTGCCAACAGACACTTGGGAGAAGTGTATGGTGTTTCCTGAAACATCTAAAAAACAAAGCAACAGAGCCTAGGGCACTTCCACTTATGGTCCTATTGCTTAGGGAAATTAAAATAAAAAAGACACAGCCACCCCAAAGTTTGGAACGGCTCTGTTTACAAGAACCTCGTTTACAGTACAAGTTCAACATCGCAGAAAGTGAAAAATGGATAAAGAACTTGTGGTACTTACGTACAATGCAGTATCACTCAGCAATGAAAAGTATGTCATCAGGCCCGTAGCAGCATAATGAGTGGATTCAGGTACGATGATTCTAACTGAAATAAGTCACAAAGAAAAAGAAACATCATAAGATATCACTAATACACGGAATGTAAACTTGGCTACACAGGAACTGAATTACAGAACAGAATGGGTCTCAAATTTAGAAAACCAACTTATGCTTGCTTAAGGGTAAAGGTGAGTTGGGGTGCTGCATAAAACCAGAGATTGAAATGAGCACAGATAAAGTTCCTTAAGCCAAATATGGAATAGACAAGAGCTACTCCTTGCTCAACGAAATGGACTCAACACCGCATATTAAACGCCTAAGAATGTACCTGACTAGTAAGTATCTTAAAACCTATGGATTGCTATGTCTCCGAAAGAGAATCAAGCATGTGTACAGGGGCATAAACGCAGCAGTGATAGGATTGGAGAGGTTCGGTGAGCAAATGAAGACCCTTTGAAGTCATATTGCATGGTACCCATTCCACGGGTTTCAACTACCCAGGTTTAAGGTATTCTTCCTTCAGCTAAAACATGCATGTGGAACCTAGAGTATGATCAACCATGTGATCGGGAGACGTGTTCAAATATGTCTCAGTTTTCGTACCCTGGTACTCGGGTGCAACATTCCAGACGCTTTACTAACACTCTCCCCACTTGGAGAGTCGGTCCCTTTAACCTCCTGTTTGGCCCAGTTTGCAATTTCTGTGGAAGATGAACAGGAATAGCGAGAACCAATGAGAGACTAGCTGGAGGTGTCTGGATGGGCAAATTTAACTCTCATTTCCCACCAGGAAGAGGAATTAACCAAAGGCTCAGCGTGCCGTGCCAGAACTAGATTACGGCCTGAAGACATCCTGCGGTGTTGCGGCCAGGTCACAAGAAAGCGAGTTGAAGAAAGGAGCTCAGGGGCACTGTAATTCACAAACCTGCAGAGTTATAAATGACAGCTATCGTCCAAAAATAGACTGAAGTAAGGCTGCCAAGAGGACTTGAAAGCGGGGCAGAATTGCAGGAAACCGATTTCAGGAGGTAGACTGGAATTGCATTGCAAGCATAGGAAAAGAGGCAGAACGTCCACAATGATGCACTTGGCCAAAAAGTGCCTATGCGTTTTTTCCTGAATATATTCAGGAAACAACGCATAGGCCCTTTTTGGCCAACCAAGCAAGCTTGCAAAGGAAATCTGCACTACAATGAAGTCTCACTTCCCCCCGGTCAAAAGGGCCATCTGAAAAAAGTGTAAAATCCAGAAAGGCAGGACAGGCCATGGAGAACTGGGAGCCTTGTTATGCTGATGGGCGGGATGTAAATTGCCAACAACCACTCGGGAGAAGTGTATGGTGTTTCCTGAAACATCTAAAAAACAAAGCAACAGAGCCTAGGGCACTTCCACTTATGGTCCTATAGCTTAGGGAATTTAAAATCAAAAAGACACAGCCACCCCAAAGTTTCGAACGGCTCTGTTTACAAGAACCTCGTTTACAGTACAAGTTCAACATCGCAGAAATTGAAAAATGGATAAAGAAGTTGTGGTATTTACTTACAAAGCAATATCACTCAGCAATGAAATCTGTGTCATCAGGCCCTTAGCAGCACAATGAGTGGATTCAGGTATGATGATTCTAACTGAAATAAGTCACACAGAAAAAGAAACATCATAAGATATCAGTAATACACGGAATGTAAACTTGGCTACACAGGAACTGAATTACAGAACAGAACAGGGTCTCAAATTTAGAAAACCAACTTATGCTTGCTTAAGGGGAAAGGTGAGTTGGGGTGCTGCATAAAACCAGAGATTGAAATGAGCACAGATAAAGTTCCTTAAGCCAAATATGGAATAGAGAAGACCTACTCCTTGCTCAACGAAATGGACTCAACACCGCATATTAAACGCCTAAGAATGTACCTGACTAGTAAGTATCTTAAAACCTATGGATTGCTATGTCTCCGAAAGAGAATCAAGCATGTGTACAGGGGCATAAACGCAGCAGTGATAGGATTGGAGAGGTTCGGTGAGCAAATGAAGACCCTTTGAAGTCATATTGCATGGTACCCATTCCACGGGTTTCAACTACCCAGGTTTTAGATATTCTTCCTTCAGCTAAAACATGCATGTGGAACCCAAGTATGATCAACCATGTGAACGGGAGACGTGTTCAAATATGTCTCAGTTTTCCTCCCCTGGTACTCGGGTGCAACATTCCAGACGCTTTACTAACACTCTCCCCACTTGAAAAGTCAGCGCCTTTAACCTCCTGTTTGGCCCAGTTTGCAATTTCTGCGGAAGATGAACAGGAATAGCGAGAACCAATGAGAGGCTAGCTGGAGGTGTCTGGACGGGCAAATTTAACTCTCATTTCCCACCAGGAAGAGGAAATAACCAAAGGCTCAGCGTGCCGTGCCGGAAGCAGATTAGGGCCTGAAGCCATCCTGCGGTGTTGCAGCCAACTCAAAAGAAAGCGAGTTGAAGAAAGGAGCTCAGGGGCACTGTAATTCACAAACCTGCAGAGTTATAAATGACAGCTATCGTCCAAAAATAGACTGAAGTAAGGCTGCCAAGAGGACTTGAAAGCGGGGCAGAATTGCAGGAAACCGATTTCAGGAGGTAGACTGTAATTGCATTGAAAACATAGGAAAAGAGGCAGAACGTCCACAATGATGCACTTCGCCAAAAAGGGCGTATGCGTTTTTTCCTGAATATATTCAGGAAAAAACGCATAGGCCCTTTTAGGCCAACCAAGCAAGCTTGCAAAGGAAATCTGCACTACAATGAAGTCTCACTTCCCCCCGGTCAAAAGGGCCATCTGAAAAAAGTGTAAAATCCAGAAAGGCAGGACAGGCCATGGAGAACTGGGAGCCTTGTTATGCTGAAGGGCGGGATGTAAATTGCCAACAAACACTCGGGAGAAGTGTATGGTGTTTCCTGAAACATCTAAAAAACAAAGCAACAGAGCCTAGGGCACTTCCACTTATGGTCCTATAGCTTAGGGAATTTAAAATCAAAAAGACACAGCCACCCCAAAGTTTCGAACGGCTCTGTTTACAAGAACCTCGTTTACAGTACAAGTTCAACATCGCAGAAAGTGAAAAATGGATAAAAAAGTTGTGGTATTTACTTACAAAGCAATATCACTCAGCAATGAAATCTGTGTCATCAGGCCCTTAGCAGCACAATGAGTGGATTCAGGTATGATGATTCTAACTGAAATAAGTCACACAGAAAAAGAAACATCATAAGATATCACTAATACACGGAATGTAAACTTGGCTACACAGGAACTGAATTACAGAACAGAACAGGGTCTCAAATTTAGAAAACCAACTTATGCTTGCTTAAGGGTAAAGGTGAGTTGGGGTGCTGCATAAAACCAGAGATTGAAATGAGCACAGATAAAGTTCCTTAAGCCAAATATGGAATAGACAAGAGCTACTCCTTGCTCAACGAAATGGACTCAACACCGCATATTAAACGCCTAAGAATGTACCTGACTAGTAAGTATCTTAAAACCTATGGATTGCTATGTCTCCGAAACAGAATCAAGCATGTGTACAGGGGCATAAACGCAGCAGTGATAGGATTGGAGAGGTTCGGTGAGCAAATGAAGACCCTTTGAAGTCATATTGCATGGTACCCATTCCACGGGTTTCAAATACACAGGTTTAAGGTATTCTTCCTTCAGCTAAAACATGCATGTGGAACCCAAGTATGATCAACCACGTGAACGGGAGACGTGTTCAAATATGTCTCAGTTTTCCTCCCCTGGTACTCGGGTGCAACATTCCAGACGCTTTACTAACACTCTCCCCACTTGGAAAGTCAGCGCCTTTAACCTCCTGTTTGGCCCAGTTTGCAATTTCTGCGGAAGATGAACAGGAATAGCGAGAACCAATGAGAGACTAGCTGGAGGTGTCTGGACGGGCAAATTTAACTCTCATTTCCCACCAGGAAGAGGAAATAACCAAAGGCTCAGCATGCCGTGCCGGAACCAGATTAGGGCCTGAAGACATCCTGCGGTGTTGCGGCCAGGTCACAAGAAAGCGAGTTGAAGAAAGGAGCTCAGGGGCACTGTAATTCACAAACCTGCAGAGTTATAAATGACAGCTATCGTCCAAAAATAGACTGAAGTAAGGCTGCCAAGAGGACTTGAAAGCGGGGCAGAATTGCAGGAAACCGATTTCAGGAGGTAGACTGGAATTGCATTGAAAGCATAGGAAAAGAGGCAGAACGTCCACAATGATGCACTTGGCCAAAAAGGGCGTATGCGTTTTTTCCTGAATATATTCAGGAAAAAACGCATACGCCCTTTTTGGCCAACCAAGCAAGCTTGCAAAGGAAATCTGCACTACAATGAAGTCTCACTTCCCCCCGGTCAAAAGGGCCATCTGAAAAAAGTGTAAAATCCAGAAAGGCAGGACAGGCCATGGAGAACTGGGAGCCTTGTTATGCTGATGGGCGGGATGTAAATTGCCAACAACCACTCGGGAGAAGTGTATGGTGTTTCCTGAAACATCTAAAAAACAAAGCAACAGAGCCTAGGGCACTTCCACTTATGGTCCTATAGCTTAGGGAATTTAAAATCAAAAAGACACAGCCACCTCAAAGTTTGGAACGGCTCTGTTTACAAGAACCTCGTTTACAGTACAAGTTCAACATCGCAGAAATTGAAAAATGGATAAAGAAGTTGTGGTATTTACTTACAAAGCAATATCACTCAGCAATGAAATCTGTGTCATCAGGCCCTTAGCAGCACAATGAGTGGATTCAGGTATGATGATTCTAACTGAAATAAGTCACACAGAAAAAGAAACATCATAAGATATCAGTAATACACGGAATGTAAACTTGGCTACACAGGAACTGAATTACAGAAGAGAACAGGGTCTCAAATTTAGAAAACCAACTTATGCTTGCTTAAGGGGAAAGGTGAGTTGGGGTGCTGCATAAAACCAGAGATTGAAATGAGCACAGATAAAGTTCCTTAAGCCAAATATGGAATAGACAAGAGCTACTCCTTGCTCAAGGAAATGGACTCAACACCGCATATTAAACGCCTAAGAATGTACCTGACTAGTAAGTATCTTAAAACCTATGGATTGCTATGTCTCCGAAAGAGAATCAAGCATGTGTACAGGGGCATAAACGCAGCAGTGATAGGATTGGAGAGGTTCAGTGAGCAAATGAAGACCCTTTGAAGTCATATTGCATGGTACCCATTCCACGGGTTTCAACTACCCAGGTTTTAGGTATTCTTCCTTCAGCTAAAACATGCATGTGGAACCCAAGTATGATCAACCATGTGAACGGGAGACGTTTTCAAATATGTCTCAGTTTTCCTCCCCTGGTACTCGGGTGCAACATTCCAGACGCTTTACTAACACTCTCCCCACTTGGAAAGTCAGCGCCTTTAACCTCCTGTTTGGCCCAGTTTGCAATTTCTGCGGAAGATGAACAGGAATAGCGAGAACCAATGAGAGGCTAGCTGGAGGTGTCTGGACGGGCAAATTTAACTCTCATTTCCCACCAGGAAGAGGAAATAACCAAAGGCTCAGCATGCCGTGCCGGAACCAGATTAGGGCCTGAAGCCATCCTGCGGTGTTGCGGCCAGCTCAAAAGAAAGCGAGTTGAAGAAAGGAGCTCAGGGGCACTGTAATTCACACACCTGCAGAGTTATAAATGACAGCTATCGTCCAAAAATAGACTGAAGTAAGGCTGCCAAGAGGACTTGAAAGCGGGGCAGAATTGCAGGAAACCGATTTCAGGAGGTAGACTGGAATTGCATTGAAAGCATAGGAAAAGAGGCAGAACGTCCACAATGATGCACTTGGCCAAAAAGGGCGTATGCGTTTTTTCCTGAATATATTCAGGAAAAAACGCATACGCCCTTTTTGGCCAACCAAGCAAGCTTGCAAAGGAAATCTGCACTAAAATGAAGTCTCACTTCCCCCCGGTCAAAAGGGCCATCTGAAAAAAGTGTAAAATCCAGAAAGGCAGGACAGGCCATGGAGAACTGGGAGCCTTGTTATGCTGAAGGGCGGGATGTAAATTGCCAACAAACACTCGGGAGAAGTGTATGGTGTTTCCTGAAACATCTAAAAAACAAAGCAACAGAGCCTAGGGCACTTCCACTTATGGTCCTATAGCTTAGGGAATTTAAAATCAAAAAGACACAGCCACCCCAAAGTTTCGAACGGCTCTGTTTACAAGAACCTCGTTTACAGTACAAGTTCAACATCGCAGAAAGTGAAAAATGGATAATGAACTTGTGGTACTTACGTACAATGCAGTATCACTCAGCAATGAAATCTATGTCATCAGGCCCTTAGCAGCATAATGAGTGGATTCAGGTACGATGATTCTAACTGAAATAAGTCACACAGAAAAAGAAACATCATAAGATATCACTAATACACGGAATGGAAACTTGGCTACACAGGAACTGAATTACAGAACAGAACAGGGTCTCAAATTTAGAAAACCAACTTATGCTTGCTTAAGGGGAAAGGTGAGTTGGGGTGCTGCATAAAACCAGAGATTGAAATGAGCACAGATAAAGTTCCTTAAGCCAAATATAGAATAGACAAGAGCTACTCCTTGCTCAACGAAATGGACTCAACACCGCATATTAAACGCCTAAGAATGTACCTGACTAGTAAGTATCTTAAAACCTATGGATTGCTATGTCTCCGAAAGAGAATCAAGCATGTGTACAGGGGCATAAACGCAGCAGTGATAGGATTGGAGAGGTTCGGTGAGCAAATGAAGACCCTTTGAAGTCATATTGCATGGTACCCATTCCACGGGTTTCAACTACCCAGGTTTTAGGTATTCTTCCTTCAGCTAAAACATGCATGTGGAACCCAAGTATGATCAACCATGTGAACGGGAGACGTGTTCAAATATGTCTCAGTTCTCCTCCCCTGGTACTCGGGTGCAACATTCCAGACGCTTTACTAACACTCTCCCCACTTGGAAAGTCAGCGCCTTTAACCTCCTGTTTGGCCCAGTTTGCAATTTCTGCGGAAGATGAACAGGAATAGCGAGAACCAATGAGAGGCTAGCTGGAGGTGTCTGGACGGGCAAATTTAACTCTCATTTCCCACCAGGAAGAGGAAATAGCCAAAGGCTCAGCGTGCCGTGCCGGAACCAGATTAGGGCCTGAAGCCATCCTGCGGTGTTGCGGCCAGCTCAAAAGAAAGCGAGTTGAAGAAAGGAGCTCAGGGGCACTGTAATTCACAAACATGCAGAGTTATAAATGACAGCTATCGTCCAAAAATAGACTGAAGTAAGGCTGCCAAGAGGACTTGAAAGCGGGGCAGAATTGCAGGAAACCGATTTCAGGAGGTAGACTGGAATTGCATTGAAAGCATAGGAAAAGAGGCAGAACGTCCACAATGATGCACTTGGCCAAAAAGGGCGTATGCGTTTTTTCCTGAATATATTCAGGAAAAAACGCATACGCCCTTTTTGGCCAACCAAGCAAGCTTGCAAAGGAAATCTGCACTACAATGAAGTCTCACTTCCCCCCGGTCAAAAGGGCCATCTGAAAAAAGTGTAAAATCCAGAAAGGCAGGACAGGCCATGGAGAACTGGGAGCCTTGTTATGCTGATGGGCGGGATGTAAATTGCCAACAACCACTCGGGAGAAGTGTATGGTGTTTCCTGAAACATCTAAAAAACAAAGCAACAGAGCCTAGGGCACTTCCACTTATGGTCCTATAGCTTAGGGAATTTAAAATCAAAAAGACACAGCCACCTCAAAGTTTGGAACGGCTCTGTTTACAAGAACCTCGTTTACAGTACAAGTTCAACATCGCAGAAATTGAAAAATGGATAAAGAAGTTGTGGTATTTACTTACAAAGCAATATCACTCAGCAATGAAATCTGTGTCATCAGGCCCTTAGCAGCACAATGAGTGGATTCAGGTATGATGATTCTAACTGAAATAAGTCACACAGAAAAAGAAACATCATAAGATATCAGTAATACACGGAATGTAAACTTGGCTACACAGGAACTGAATTACAGAAGAGAACAGGGTCTCAAATTTAGAAAACCAACTTATGCTTGCTTAAGGGGAAAGGTGAGTTGGGGTGCTGCATAAAACCAGAGATTGAAATGAGCACAGATAAAGTTCCTTAAGCCAAATATGGAATAGACAAGAGCTACTCCTTGCTCAACGAAATGGACTCAACACCGCATATTAAACGCCTAAGAATGTACCTGACTAGTAAGTATCTTAAAACCTATGGATTGCTATGTCTCTGAAAGAGAATCAAGCATGTGTACAGGGGCATAAACGCAGCAGTGATAGGATTGGAGAGGTTCGGTGAGCAAATGAAGACCCTTTGAAGTCATATTGCATGGTACCCATTCCACGGGTTTCAACTACCCAGGTTTTAGGTATTCTTCCTTCAGCTAAAACATGCATGTGGAACCCAAGTATGATCAACCATGTGAACGGGAGACGTTTTCAAATATGTCTCAGTTTTCCTCCCCTGGTACTCGGGTGCAACATTCCAGACGCTTTACTAACACTCTCCCCACTTGGAAAGTCAGCGCCTTTAACCTCCTGTTTGGCCCAGTTTGCAATTTCTGCGGAAGATGAACAGGAATAGCGAGAACCAATGAGAGGCTAGCTGGAGGTGTCTGGACGGGCAAATTTAACTCTCATTTCCCACCAGGAAGAGGAAATAACCAAAGGCTCAGCGTGCCGTGCCGGAACCAGATTAGGGCCTGAAGCCATCCTGCGGTGTTGCGGCCAGCTCAAAAGAAAGCGAGTTGAAGAAAGGAGCTCAGGGGCACTGTAATTCACACACCTGCAGAGTTATAAATGACAGCTATCGTCCAAAAATAGACTGAAGTAAGGCTGCCAAGAGGACTTGAAAGCGGGGCAGAATTGCAGGAAACCGATTTCAGGAGGTAGACTGGAATTGCATTGAAAGCATAGGAAAAGAGGCAGAACGTCCACAATGATGCACTTGGCCAAAAAGTGCGTATGCGTTTTTTCCTGAATATATTCAGGAAAAAACACATACGCCCTTTTTGGCCAACCAAGCAAGCTTGCAAAGGAAATCTGCACTAAAATGAAGTCTCACTTCCCCCCGGTCAAAAGGGCCATCTGAAAAAAGTGTAAAATCCAGAAAGGCAGGACAGGCCATGGAGAACTGGGAGCCTTGTTATGCTGAAGGGGGGGATGTAAATTGCCAACAACCACTCGGGAGAAGTGTATGGTGTTTCCTGAAACATCTAAAAAACAAAGCAACAGAGCCTAGGGCACTTCCACTTATGGTCCTATAGCTTAGGGAATTTAAAATCAAAAAGACACAGCCACCCCAAAGTTTCGAACGGCTCTGTTTACAAGAACCTCGTTTACAGTACAAGTTCAACATCGCAGAAAGTGAAAAATGGATAATGAACTTGTGGTACTTACGTACAATGCAGTATCACTCAGCAATGAAATCTATGTCATCAGGCCCTTAGCAGCATAATGAGTGGATTCAGGTACGATGATTCTAACTGAAATAAGTCACACAGAAAAAGAAACATCATAAGATATCACTAATACACGGAATGGAAACTTGGCTACACAGGAACTGAATTACAGAACAGAACAGGGTCTCAAATTTAGAAAACCAACTTATGCTTGCTTAAGGGGAAAGGTGAGTTGGGGTGCTGCATAAAACCAGAGATTGAAATGAGCACAGATAAAGTTCCTTAAGCCAAATATAGAATAGACAAGAGCTACTCCTTGCTCAACGAAATGGACTCAACACCGCATATTAAACGCCTAAGAATGTACCTGACTAGTAAGTATCTTAAAACCTATGGATTGCTATGTCTCCGAAAGAGAATCAAGCATGTGTACAGGGGCATAAACGCAGCAGTGATAGGATTGGAGAGGTTCGGTGAGCAAATGAAGACCCTTTGAAGTCATATTGCATGGTACCCATTCCACGGGTTTCAACTACCCAGGTTTTAGGTATTCTTCCTTCAGCTAAAACATGCATGTGGAACCCAAGTATGATCAACCATGTGAACGGGAGACGTGTTCAAATATGTCTCAGTTCTCCTCCCCTGGTACTCGGGTGCAACATTCCAGACGCTTTACTAACACTCTCCCCACTTGGAAAGTCAGTGCCTTTAACCTCCTGTTTGGCCCAGTTTGCAATTTCTGCGGAAGATGAACAGGAATAGCGAGAACCAATGAGAGGCTAGCTGGAGGTGTCTGGACGGGCAAATTTAACTCTCATTTCCCACCAGGAAGAGGAAATAACCAAAGGCTCAGCGTGCCGTGCCGGAACCAGATTAGGGCCTGACGCCATCCTGCGGTGTTGCGGCCAGCTCAAAAGAAAGCGAGTTGAAGAAAGGAGCTCAGGGGCACTGTAATTCACAAACATGCAGAGTTATAAATGACAGCTATCGTCCAAAAATAGACTGAAGTAAGGCTGCCAAGAGGACTTGAAAGCGGGGCAGAATTGCAGGAAACCGATTTCAGGAGGTAGACTGGAATTGCATTGAAAGCATAGGAAAAGAGGCAGAACGTCCACAATGATGCACTTGGCCAAAAAGGGCGTATGCGTTTTTTCCTGAATATATTCAGGAAAAAACGCATACGCCCTTTTTGGCCAACCAAGCAAGCTTGCAAAGGAAATCTGCACTACAATGAAGTCTCACTTCCCCCCGGTCAAAAGGGCCATCTGAAAAAAGTGTAAAATCCAGAAAGGCAGGACAGGCCATGGAGAACTGGGAGCCTTGTTATGCTGAAGGGCGGGATGTAAATTGACAACAAACACTCGGGAGAAGTGTATGGTGTTTCCTGAAACATATAAAAAACAAAGCAACAGAGCCTAGGGCACTTCCACTTATGGTCCTATACCTTAGGGAATTTAAAATCAAAAAGACACAGCCACCCCAAAGTTTCGAACGGCTCTGTTTACAAGAACCTCGTTTACAGTAGAAGTTCAACATCGCAGAAAGTGAAAAATGGATAAAAAAGTTGTGGTACTTACGTACAATGCAGTATCACTCAGCAATGAAAAGTATGTCATCAGGCCCGTAGCAGCATAATGAGTGGATTCAGGTACGATGATTCTAACTGAAATAAGTCACACAGAAAAAGAAACATCATAAGATATCACTAATACACGGAATGGAAACTTGGCTACACAGGAACTGAATTACAGAACAGAACAGGGTCTCAAATTTAGAAAACCAACTTATGCTTGCTTAAGGGTAAAGGTGAGTTGGGGTGCTGCATAAAACCAGAGATTGAAATGAGCACAGATAAAGTTCCTTAAGCCAAATATGGAATAGACAAGAGCTACTCCTTGCTCAACGAAATGGACTCAACACCGCATATTAAACGCCTAAGAATGTACCTGACTAGTAAGTATCTTAAAACCTATGGATTGCTATGTCTCCGAAAGAGAATCAAGCATGTGTACAGGGGCATAAACGCAGCAGTGATAGGATTGGAGAGGTTCGGTGAGCAAATGAAGACCCTTTGAAGTCATATTGCATGGTACCCATTCCACGGGTTTCAACTACCCAGGTTTAAGGTATTCTTCCTTCAGCTAAAACATGCATGTGGAACCTAGAGTATGATCAACCATGTGATCGGGAGACGTGTTCAAATATGTCTCAGTTTTCGTACCCTGGTACTCGGGTGCAACATTCCAGATGCTTTACTAACACTCTCCCCACTTGGAGAGTCGGTCCCTTTAACCTCCTGTTTGGCCCAGTTTGCAATTTCTCTGGAAGATGAACAGGAATAGCGAGAACCAATGAGAGACTAGCTGGAGGTGTCTGGATGGGCAAATTTAACTCTCATTTCCCACCAGGAAGAGGAATTAACCAAAGGCTCAGCGTGCCGTGCCAGAACCAGATTAGGGCCTGAAGACATCCTGCGGTGTTGCGGCCAGGTCACAAGAAAGCGAGTTGAAGAAAGGAGCTCAGGGGCACTGTAATTCACAAACCTGCAGAGTTATAAATGACAGCTATTGTCCAAAAATAGACTGAAGTAAGGCTGCCAAGAGGACTTGAAAGCGGGGCAGAATTGCAGGAAACCGATTTCAGGAGGTAGACTGGAATTGCATTGCAAGCATAGGAAAAGAGGCAGAACGTCCACAATGATGCACTTGGCCAAAAAGTGCCTATGCGTTTTTTCCTGAATATATTCAGGAAAAAACGCATAGGCCCTTTTTGGCCAACCAAGCAAGCTTGCAAAGGAAATCTGCACTACAATGAAGTCTCACTTCCCCCCGGTCAAAAGGGCCATCTGAAAAAAGTGTAAAATCCAGAAAGGCAACAGGCCATTGAGAACTGGGAGCCTTGTTATGCTGATGGGCGGGATGTAAATTGCCAACAGACACTTGGGAGAAGTGTATGTTGTTTCCTGAAACATCTAAAAAACAAAGCAACAGAGCCTAGGGCACTTCCACTTATGGTCCTATAGCTTAGGGAAATTAAAATCAAAAAGACACAGCCACCCCAAAGTTTGGAACGGCTCTGTTTACAAGAACCTCGTTTACAGTACAAGTTCAACATCGCAGAAAGTGAAAAATGGATAAAGAAGTTGTGGTATTCACTTACAAAGCAATATCACTCAGCAATGAAATCTATGTCATCAGGCCCTTAGCAGCACAATGAGTGGATTCAGGTATGATGATTCTAACTGAAATACGTCACACAGAAAAAGAAACATCATAAGATATCAGTAATACACGGAATGGAAACTTGGCTACACAGGAACTGAATTACAGAACAGAACAGGGTCTCAAATTTAGAAAAACAACTTATGCTTGCTTAAGGGTAAAGGTGAGTTGGGGTGCTGCATAAAACCAGAGATTGAAATGAGCACAGATAAAGTTCCTTAAGCCAAATATGGAATAGACAAGAGCTACTCCTTGCTCAACGAAATGGACTCAACACCGCATATTAAACGCCTAAGAATGTACCTGACTTGTAAGTATCTTAAAACCTATGGATTGCTATGTCTCCAAAAGAGAATCAAGCATGTGTACAGGGGCATAAACGCAGCAGTGATAGGATTGGAGAGGTTCGGTGAGCAAATGAAGACCCTTTGAAGTCATATTGCATGGTACCCATTCCACGGGTTTCAACTACCCAGGTTTAAGATATTCTTCCTTCAGCTAAAACATGTATGTGGAACCTAGAGTATGATCAACCATGTGATCGGGAGACGTGTTCAAATATGTCTCAGTTTTCCTCCCCTGGTACTCGGGTGCAACATTCCAGACGCTTTACTAACACTCTCCCCACTTGGAGAGTCAGCGCCTTTAACCTCCTGTTTGGCCCAGTTTGCAATTTCTGCGGAAGATGAACAGGAACAGCGAGAACCAATGAGAGACTAGCTGGAGGTGTCTGGACGGGCAAATTTAACTCTCATTTCCCACCAGGAAGAGGAAATAACCAAAGGCTAAGCGTGCCGTGCCGGAACCAGATTAGGGCCTGAAGCCATCCTGCGGTGTTGCGGCCAGCTCACAAGAAAGCGAGTTGAAGAAAGGAGCTCAGGGGCACTGTAATTCACAAACCTGCAGAGTTATAAATGACAGCTATCGTCCAAAAATAGACTGAAGTAAGGCTGCCAAGAGGACTTGAAAGCAGGGCAGAATTGCAGGAAACCGATTTCAGGAGGTAGACTGGAATTGCATTGAAAGCATAGGAAAAGAGGCAGAACGTCCACAATGATGCACTTGGCCAAAAAGGGCGTATGCGTTTTTTCCTGAATATATTCAGGATAAAACGCATACGCCCTTTTTGGCCAACCAAGCAAACTTGCAAAGGAAATCTGCACTACAATGAAGTCTCACTTCCCCCCGGTCAAAAGGGCCATCTGAAAAAAGTGTAAAATCCAGAAAGGCAGGACAGGCCATGGAGAACTGGGAGCCTTGTTATGCTGATGGGTGGGATGTAAATTGCCAACAGACACTCGGGAGAAGTGTATGGTGTTTCCTGAAACATCTAAAAAACAAAGCAACAGAGCCTAGGGCACTTCCACTTATGGTCCTATAGCTTAGGGAAATTAAAATCAAAAAGACACAGCCACCCCAAAGTTTGGAACGGCTCTGTTTACAAGAACCTCGTTTACAGTACAAGTTCAACAGCTCAGAAAGTGAAAAATGGATAAAGAAGTTGTGGTATTCACTTACAAAGCAATATCACTCAGCAATGAAATCTATGTCATCAGGCCCGTAGCAGCATAATGAGTGGATTCAGGTACGATGATTCTAACTGAAATAAGTCACACAGAAAAAGAAACATCATAAGATATCACTAATACACGGAATGTAAACTTGGCTACACAGGAACTGCATTCCAAAACAGAACAGGGTCTCAAATTTAGAAAACCAACTTATGCTTGCTTAAGGGGAAAGGTGAGTTGGGGTGCTGCATAGAACCAGGATTGAAATGAGCACAGATAAAGTTCCTTAAGCCAAATATGGAATACACAAGAGCTACTCCTTGCTCAACGAAATGGACTCAACACCGCATATTAAACGCCTAAGAATGTACCTGACTAGTAAGTATCTTAAAACCTATGGATTGCTATGTCTCCGAAAGAGAATCAAACGTGTGTACAGGGGCATAAACGCAGCAGTGATAGGATTGGAGAGGTTCGGTGAGCAAATGAAGACCCTTTGAAGTCATATTGCATGGTACCCATTACACGGGTCTCAACTCTCCAGGTTTAAGGTATTCTTCCTTCAGCTAAAACATGCATGTGGAACCCAGAGTATGATCAACCATGTGAACGGGAGACGTGTTCAAATATGTCTCAGTTTTCCTCCCCTGGTACTCGGGTGCAACATTCCAGACGCTTTACTAACACTCTCCCCACTTGGAGAGTCAGCGCCTTTAACCTCCTGTTTGGCACAGTTTGCAATTTCTGCGGAAGATGAACAGGAATAGCGAGAACCAATGAGAGGCTAGCTGGAGGTGTCTGGACGGGCAAATTTAACTCTCATTTCTCACCAGGAAGAGAAATTAACCAAAGGCTCAGCATGCCGGGCCGGAACCAGATTAGGGCCTGAAGCCATCCTGCAGTGTTGCGGCCAGCTCAAAAGAAAGCGAGTTGAAGAAAGGAGCTCAGGGGCACTGTAATTCACAAACCTGCAGAGTTATAAATGACAGCTATCGTCCAAAAATAGACTGAAGTAAGGCTGCCAAGAGGACTTGAAAGCGGGGCAGAATTGCAGGAAACCGATTTCAGGAGGTAGACTGGAATTGCATTGAAAGCATAGGAAAAGAGGCAGAACGTCCACAATGATGCACTTGGCCAAAAAGGGCGTATGCGTTTTTTCCTGAATATATTCAGGAAAAAACGCATACGCCCTTTCTGGCCAACCAAGCAAGCTTGCAAAGGAAATCTGCACTACAATGAAGTCTCACTTCCCCCCGGTGAAAAGGGCCATCTGAAAAAAGTGTAAAATCCAGAAAGGCAGGACAGGCCATGGAGAACTGGGAGCCTTGTTATGCTGATGGGCGGGATGTAAATTGCCAACAGACACTCGGGAGAAGTGTATGGTGTTTCCTGAAACATCTAAAAAACAAAGCAACAGAGCCTAGGGCACTTCCACTTATGGTCCTATAGCTTAGGGAAATTAAAATCAAAAAGACACAGCCACCCCAAAGTTTGGAACGGCTCTGTTTACAAGAACCTCGTTTTCAGTACAAGTTCAACAGCTCAGAAAGTGAAAAATGGATAAAGAAGTTGCGGTATTTACTTACAAAGCAATATCACTCAGCAATGAAATCTATCTCACCAGGCCCTTAGCAGCACAATGACTGGATTCAGGTATGATAATTCTAACTGAAATAAGTCACACAGAAAAAGAAACATCATAAGATATCAGTAATACACGGAATGTAAACTTGGCTACACAGGAACTGAATTACAGAACAGAACAGGGACTCAAATTTAGAAAACCAACTTATGCTTGCTTAAGGGTAAAGGTGAGTAGGGGTGCTGCATAAAAGCAGAGATTGAAATGAGCTCAGATAAAGTTCCTTAAGCCAAATATGGAATACACAAGAGCTACTCCTTGCTCAATGAAATGGACTCAACACACCATATTAAACGGCTAAGAATGTACCTGACTAGTAAGTATCTTAAAGCCTATGGATTGCTATGTCTCCAAAAGACAATCAAGCGTGTGTACAGGGGCATAAACGCAGCAGTGATAGGATTGCAGAGGTTCGGTGAGCAAATGAAGACCGTTTGAAGTCATATTGCATGGTACCCATTCCACGGATCTCAACTCTCCAGGTTTAAGGTATTCTTCCTTCAGCTAAAACATGCATGTGGAACCCAGAGTATGATCAACCGTGTGAACGGGAGACGTGTTCAAATATGTCTCAGTTTTCCTCCCCTGGTACTCGGGTGCAACATTCCAGACGCTTTACTAACACTCTCCCCACTTGGAGAGTCAGTCCCTTTAACCTCCTGTTTGGCCCAGTTTGCAATTTCTGCGGAAGATGAACAGGAATAGCGAGAACCAATGAGAGACTAGCTGGAGGTGTATGGACGGGCAAATTTAACTCTCATTTCCCACCAGGAAGAGGAAATAACCAAAGGCTCAGCGTGCCGTGCCAGAACCAGATTAGGGCCTGAAGCCATCCTGCGGTGTTGCGGCCAGCTCACAAGAAAGCCAGTTGAAGAAAGGAGCTCAGGGACACTGTAATTCACAAACCTGTAGAGTTATAAATAACAGCTATCGTCCAAAAATAGACTGAAGTAAGGCTGCCAAGAGGACTTGAAAGCGGGGCAGAATTGCAGGAAACCGATTTCAGGAGGTAGACTGGAATTGCATTGAAAGCATAGGAAAAGAGGCAGAACGTCCACAATGATGCACTTGGCCAAAAAGGGCGTATGCGTTTTTTCCTGAATATATTCAGGAAAAAACGCATACGCCCTTTTTGGCCAACCAAGCAAGCTTGCAAAGGAAATCTGCACTACAATGAAGTCTCACTTCCCCCCGGTCAAAAGGGCCATCTGAAAAAAGTGTAAAATCCAGAAAGGCAACAGGCCATTGAGAACTGGGAGCCTTGTTATGCTGATGGGCGGGATGTAAATTGCCAGCAGACACTTGGGAGCAGTGTATGGTGTTTCCTGAAACATCTAAAAAACAAAGCAACAGAGCCTAGGGCACTTCCACTTATGGTCCTATAGCTTAGGGAAATTAAAATCAAAAAGACACAGCCACCCCAAAGTTTGGAACGGCTCTGTTTACAAGAACCTCGTCTTCAGTACAAGTTCAACAGCTCAGAAAGTGAAAAATGGATAAAGAAGTTGCGGTATTTACTTACAAAGCAATATCACTCAGCAATGAAATCTATGTCACCAGGCCCTTAGCAGCACAATGAGTGGATTCAGGTATGATGATTCTAACTGAAATAAGTCACACAGAAAAAGAAACATCATAAGATATCAGTAATATACGGAATGTAAACTTGGCTACACAGGAACTGAATTACAGAACAGAACAGGGACTCAAATTTAGAAAACCAACTTATGCTTGCTTAAGGGTAAAGGTGAGTAGGGGTGCTGCATAAAACCAGAGATTGAAATGAGCACAGATAAAGTTCCTTAAGCCAAATATGGAATACACAAGAGCTACTCCTTGCTCAACGAAATGGACTCAACACCGCATATTAAACGCCTAAGAATGTACCTGACTAGTAAGTATCTTAAAACCTATGGATTGCTATGTCTCTGAAAGAGAATAAAGCATGTGTACAGGGGCATAAACACAGCAGTGATAGGACTGCAGAGGTTCGGTGAGCAAATGAAGACCCTTTGAAGTCATATTGCATGGTACCCATTCCACGGGTTTCAACTACCCAGGTTTAAGGTATTCTTCCTTCAGCTAAAACATGCATGTGGAACCCAGAGTATGATCAACCATGTGAACGGGAGACGTGTTCAAATATGTCTCAGTTTTCGTACCCTGGTACTCGGGTGCAACATTCCAGACGCTTTACTAACAGTCTCCCGACTTGGAGAGTCAGTCCCTTTAACCTCCTGTTTGGCCCAGTTTGCAATTTCTGCGGAAGATGAACAGGAATAGCGAGAACCAATGAGAGACTAGCTGGAGGTGTCTGGACGGGCAAATTTAACTCTCATTTCCCACCAGGAAGAGGAATTAACCAAAGGCTCAGCGTGCCGAGCCGGAACCAGATTAGGGCCTGAAGCCATCCTGCGGTGTTGCGGCCAGCTCAAAAGAAAGTGAGTTGAAAAAAGGAGCTCAGGGTCTCTGTAATTCACAAACCTGGAGAGTTATAAATGACAGCTATCGTCCAAAAATAGACTGAAGTAAGGCTGCCAAGAGGATTTGAAATCGGGGCAGAATTGCAGGAAACCGATTTCAGGAGGTAGACTGGAATTGCATTGAAAGCATAGGAAAAGAGGCAGAACGTCCACAATGATGCACTTGGCCAAAAAGGGCATATGCGTTTTTTCCTGAATATATTCAGGAAAAAACGCATACGCCCTTTTTGGCCAACCAAGCAAGCTTGCAAAGGAAATCTGCACTACAATGAAGTCTCAGTTCCCCCCGGTCAAAAGGGCCATCTGAAAAAAGTGTAAAATCCAGAAAGTCAGGACAGGCCATGGAGAACTGGGAGCCTTGTTATGCTGATGGGCGGGATGTAAATTGCCAACAGACACTCGGGAGAAGTGTATGGTGTTTCCTGAAACATCTAAAAAACAAAGCAACAGAGCCTAGGGCACTTCCACTTATGGTCCTATAGCTTAGGGAAATTAAAATCAAAAAGACACAGCCACCCCAAAGTTTGGGACGCCTCTGTTTACAAGAACCTCCTTTACCGTACAAGTTCAATATCACAGAAAGTGAAAAAGGGATAAAGAACTTGTGGTACTTACGTACAATGCAGTATCACTCAGCAATGAAATCTATGTCATCAGGCCCGTAGCAGCATAATGAGTGGATTCAGGTACGATGATTCTAACTGAAATAAGTCACACAGAAAAAGAAACATCATAACATATCAGTAATACACGGAATGTAAACTTGGCTACACAGGAACTGAATTCCAAAACAGAACAGGGTCTCAAATTTAGAAAACCAACTTATGCTTGCTTAAGGGGAAAGGTGAGTTGGGGTGCTGCATAAAACCAGAGATTGAAATGAGCACAGATAAAGTTCCTTAAGCCAAATATGGAATAGACAAGAGCTACTCCTTGCTCAACGAAATGGACCCAACACCCCATATTAAATGCCTAAGAATGTACCTGACTAGTAAGTATCTTAAAACCTATGGATTGCTATGTCTCCAAAAGAGAATCAAGCGTGTGTACAGGGGCATAAACGCAGCAGTGATAGGATTGGAGAGGTTCGGTGAGCAAATGAAGACCCTTTGAAGACATATTGCATGGTACCCATTCCACGGGTCTCAACTCTCCAGGTTTAAGGTATTCTTCCTTCAGCTAAAACATTCATGTGGAACCCAGAGTATGATCAACCATGTGAACGGGAGACGTGTTCAAATATGTCTCAGTTTTCCTCCCCTGGTACTCGGGTGCAACATTCCAGACGCTTTACTAACACTCTCCCCACTTGGAGAGTCAGCGCCTTTAACCTCCTGTTTGGCCCAGTTTGCAATTTCTGCGGAAGATGAACAGTAATAGCGAGAACCAATGAGAGACTACCTGGAGGTGTCTGGACGGGCAAATTTAACTCTCATTTCCCACCAGGAAGAGGAATTAACCAAAGGCTCAGCGTGCCGTGCCGGAACCAGATTAGGGCCTGAAGCCATCCTGCGGAGTTGCGGCCAGCTCACAAGAAAGCGAGTTGAAGAAAGGAGCTCAGGGGCACTGTAATTCACAAACCTGCAGAGTTATAAATGACAGCTATCGTCCAAAAATAGACTGAAGTAAGGCTGCCAAGAGGACTTGAAAGCGGGGCAGAATTGCAGGAAACCGATTTCAGGAGGTAGACTGGAATTGCATTGAAAGCATAGGAAAAGAGACAGAACGTCCACAATGATGCACTTGGCCAAAAAGGGCGTATGCGTTTTTTCCTGAATATATTCAGGAAAAAACGCATACGCCCTTTTTGGCCAACCAAGCAAGCTTGCAAAGGAAATCTGCACTACAATGAAGTCTCACTTCCCCCCGGTCAAAAGGGCCATCTGAAAAAAGTGTAAAATCCAGAAAGGCAGGACAGGCCATGGAGAACTGGGAGCCTTGTTATGCTGATGGGCGGGATGTAAATTGCCAACAACCACTCGGGAGAAGTGTATGGTGTTTCCTGAAACATCTAAAAAACAAAGCAACAGAGCCTAGGGCACTTCCACTTATGGTCCTATAGCTTAGGGAAATTAAAATCGAAAAGACACAGCCACCCCAAAGTTTGGAACGGCTCTGTTTACAAGAACCTCGTTTTCAGTACAAGTTCAACAGCTCAGAAAGTGAAAAATGGATAAAGAAGTTGCGGTATTTACTTACAAAGCAATATCACTCAGCAATGAAATCTATCTCACCAGGCTCTTAGCAGCACAATGACTGGATTCAGGTATGATAATTCTAACTGAAATAAGTCACACAGAAAAAGAAACATCATAAGATATCAGTAATACACGGAATGGAAACTTGGCTACACAGGAAATGAATTACAGAACAGAACAGGGACTCAAATTTAGAAAACCAACTTATGCTTGCTTAAGGGTAAAGGTGAGTAGGGGTGCTGCATAAAACCAGAGATTGAAATGAGCACAGATAAAGTTCCTTAAGCCAAATATGGAATAGACAAGAGCTACTCCTTGCTCAACGAAATGGACTCAACACCGCATATTAAACGCCTAAGAATGTACCTGACTAGTAAGTATCTTAAAACCTATGGATTGCTATGTCTCCGAAAGAGAATAAAGCATGTGTACAGGGGCATAAACGCAGCAGTGATAGGATTGCAGAGGTTCGGTGAGCAAATGAAGACCCTTTGAATTCATATTGCATGGTACCCATTCCACGGGTTTCAACTACCCAGGTTTAAGGTATTCTTCCTTCAGCTAAAACATGCATGTGGAACCCAGAGTATGATCAACCGTGTGAACGGGAGACGTGTTCAAATATGTCTCAGTTTTCGTACCCTGGTACTCGGGTGCAACATTCCAGACGCTTTACTAACAGTCTCCCGACTTGGAGAGTCAGTCCCTTTAACCTCCTGTTTGGCCCAGTTTGCAATTTCTGCGGAAGATGAACAGGAATAGCGAGAACCAATGAGAGGCTAGCTGGAGGTGTCTGGACGGGCAAATTTAACTCTCATTTCCCACCAGGAAGAGGAATTAACCAAAGGCTCAGCGTGCCGAGCCGGAACCAGATTAGGGCCTGAAGCCATCCTGCGGTGTTGCGGCCAGCTCAAAAGAAAGCGAGTTGAAGAAAGGAGCTCAGGGTCTCTGTAATTCACAAACCTGCAGAGTTATAAATGACAGCTATCGTCCAAAAATAGACTGAAGTAAGGCTGCCAAGAGGACTTGAAAGCGGGGCAGAATTGCAGGAAACCGATTTCAGGAGGTAGACTGGAATTGCATTGAAAGCATAGGAAAAGAGGCAGAACGTCCACAATGATGCACTTGGCCAAAAAGGGCGTATGCGTTTTTTCCTGAATATATTCAGGAAAAAACGCATACGCCCTTTTTGGCCAACCAAGCAAGCTTGCAAAGGAAATCTGCACTACAATGAAGTCTCACTTCCCCCCGGTCAAAAGGGCCATCTGAAAAAAGTGTAAAATCCAGAAAGTCAGGACAGGCCATGGAGAACTGGGAGCCTTGTTATGCTGATGGGCGGGATGTAAATTGCCAACAGACACTCGGGAGAAGTGTATGGTGTTTCCTGAAACATCTAAAAAACAAAGCAACAGAGCCTAGGGCACTTCCACTTATGGTCCTATAGCTTAGGGAAATTAAAATCAAAAAGACACAGCCACCCCAAAGTTTGGGACGCCTCTGTTTACAAGAACCTCCTTTACCGTACAAGTTCAATATCACAGAAAGTGAAAAATGGATAAAGAACTTGTGGTACTTACGTACAATGCAGTATCACTCAGCAATGAAATCTATGTCATCAGGCCCGTAGCAGCATAATGAGTGGATTCAGGTACGATGATTCTAACTGAAATAAGTCACACAAAAAAGAAACATCATAAGATATCACTAATACACGGAATGTAAACTTGGCTACACAGGAACTGAATTCCAAAACAGAACAGGGTCTCAAATTTAGAAAACCAACTTATGCTTGCTTAAGGGGAAAGGTGAGTTGTGGTGCTGCATAAAACCAGAGATTGAAATGAGCACAGATAAAGTTCCTTAAGCCAAATATGGAATAGACAAGAGCTACTCCTTGCTCAACGAAATGGACTCAACACCCCATATTAAATGCCTAAGAATGTACCTGACTAGTAAGTATCTTAAAACCTATGGATTGCTATGTCTCCAAAAGAGAATCAAGCGTGTGTACAGGGGCATAAACGCAGCAGTGATAGGATTGGAGAGGTTCAGTGAGCAAATGAAGACCCTTTGAAGACATATTGCATGGTACCCATTCCACGGGTCTCAACTCTCCAGGTTTAAGGTATTCTTCCTTCAGCTAAAACATGCATGTGGAACCCAGAGTATGATCAACCATGTGATCGGGAGACGTGTTCAAATATGTCTCAGTTTTCGTACCCTGGTACTCGGGTGCAACATTCCAGACGCTTTACTAACACTCTCCCCACTTGGAGAGTCAGTCCCTTTAACCTCCTGTTTGGCCCAGTTTGCAATTTCTGCGGAAGATGAACAGGAATAGCGAGAACCAATGAGAGACTAGCTGGAGGTGTCTGGATGGGCAAATTTAACTCTCATTTCCCACCAGGAAGAGGAATTAACCAAAGGCTCAGTGTGCCGTGCCAGAACCAGATTAGATCCTGAAGACATCCTGCGGTGTTGCGGCCAGCTCAAAAGAAAGCGAGTTGAAGAAAGGAGCTCAGGGTCTCTGTAATTCACAAACCTGCAGAGTTATAAATGACAGCTATCGTCCAAAAATAGACTGAAGTAAGGCTGCCAAGAGGATTTGAAAGCGGGGCAAAATTGCAGGAAACCGATTTCAGGAGGTAGACTGGAATTGCATTGAAAGCATAGGAAAAGAGGCAGAACGTCCACAATGATGCACTTGGCCAAAAAGGGCGTATGCGTTTCTTCCTGAATATATTCAGGAAAAAACGCATACGCCCTTTTTGGCCAACCAAGCAAGCTTGCAAAGGAAATCTGCACTACAATGAAGTCTCACTTCCCCCCGGTCAAAAGGGCCATCTGAAAAAAGTGTAAAATCCAGAAAGGCAGGACAGGCCATGGAGAACTGGGAGCCTTGTTATGCTGATGGGTGGGATGTAAATTGCCAACAACCACTAGGGAGAAGTGTATGGTGTTTCCTGAAACATCTAAAAAACAAAGCAACAGAGCCTAGGGCACTTCCACTTATGGTCCTATAGCTTAGGGAAATTAAAATCAAAAAGACACAGCCACCCCAAAGTTTGGGACGCCTCCGTTCACAAGAACCTCGTTTACCGTACAAGTTCAATATCGCAGAAAGTGAAAAATGGATAAAGAACTTGTGGTACTTACGTACAATGCAGTATCACTCAGCAATGAAATCTATGTCATCAGGCCCGTAGCAGCATAATGAGTGGATTCAGGTACGATGATTCTAACTGAAATAAGTCACACAGAAAAAGAAACATCATAAGATATCACTAATACACGGAATGTAAACTTGGCTACACAGGAACTGAATTACAGAACAGAACAGGGTCTCAAATTTAGAAAACCAACTTATGCTTGCTTAAGGGGAAAGGTGAGTTGGGGTGCTGCATAAAACCAGAGACTGAAATGAGCACAGATAAAGTTCCTTAAGCCAAATATGGAATAGACAAGAGCTACTCCTTGCTCAACGAAATGGACTCAACACCGCATATTAAAC
Organism: Delphinus delphis; assembly: GCF_949987515.2. NCBI lineage: Eukaryota > Metazoa > Chordata > Mammalia > Artiodactyla > Delphinidae > Delphinus > Delphinus delphis. The sequence goes on from NW_027192711.1 coordinate 871,883, forward strand.
GCCTAAGAATGTACCTGACTAGTAAGTATCTTAAAACCTATGGATTGCTATGTCTCCGAAAGAGAATCAAGCGTGTGTACAGGGGCATGAACGCAGCAGTGATAGGATTGGAGAGGTTTGGTGAGCAAATGAAGACCCTTTGAAGTCATATTGCATGGTACCCATTCCACGGGTCTCAACTACCCAGGTTTAAGGTATTCTTCCTTCAGCTAAAACATGCATGTGGAACCTAGAGTATGATCAACCGTGTGATCGGGAGACGTGTTCAAATATCTCTCAGTTTTCGTACCCTGGTACTCGGGTGCAACATTCCAGACGCTTTACTAACTCTCTCCCCACTTGGAGAGTCAGCACCTTTAACCTCCTGTTTGGCCCCGTTTGCAATTTCAGCGGAAGATGAACAGGAATAGGGAGAACCAATGAGAGACTAGCTGGAGGTGTCTGGACGGGCAAATTTAACTCTCATTTCCCACCAGAAAGAGGAAATAACCAAAGGATCAGCATGCCGTGCCGGAACCAGATTAGGGCCTGAAGCCATCCAGCGGTGTTGCAGCCAGCTCACAGGAAAACGAGTTGAAGAAAGGAGCTCAGGGGCACTGTAATTCACAAACCTGCAGAGTTATAAATGACAGCTATCGTCCAAAAATAGACTGAAGTAAGGCTGCCAAGAGGACTTGAAAGCGGGGCAGAATTGCAGGAAACCGATTTCAGGAGGTAGACTGGAATTGCATTGAAAGCATAGGAAAAGAGGCAGAACGTCCACAATGATGCACTTGGCCAAAAAGGGCGTATGCGTTTTTTCCTGAATATATTCAGGAAAAAACGCATACGCCCTTTTTGGCCAACCAAGCAAGCTTGCAAAGGAAATCTGCACTACAATGAAGTCTCACTTCCCCCCGGTCAAAAGGGCCATCTGAAAAAAGTGTAAAATCCAGAAAGGCAGGACAGGCCATGGAGAACTGGGAGCCTTGTTATGCTGATGGGCGGGATGTAAATTGCCAACAACCACTCGGGAGAAGTGTATGGTGTTTCCTGAAACATCTAAAAAACAAAGCAACAGAGCCTAGGGCACTTCCACTTATGGTCCTATAGCTTAGGGAAATTAAAATCAAAAAGACACAGCCACCCCAAAGTTTGGAACGGCTCTGTTTACAAGAACCTCGTTTACAGTACAAGTTCAACATCGCAGAAAGTGAAAAATGGATAAAGAAGTTGTGGTATTTACTTACAAAGCAATATCACTCAGCAATGAAATCTGTGTCATCAGGCCCTTAGCAGCACAATGAGTGGATTCAGGTATGATGATTCTAACTGAAATAAGTCACACAGAAAAAGAAACATCATAAGATATCAGTAATACACGGAATGTAAACTTGGCTACACAGGAACTGAATTACAGAACAGAACAGGGTCTCAAATTTAGAAAACCAACTTATGCTTTCTAAAGGGGAAAGGTGAGTTGGGGTGCTGCATGAAACCAGAGATTGAAATGAGCACAGATAAAGTTCCTTAAGCCAAATATGGAATAGACAAGAGCTACTCCTTGCTCAACGAAATGGACTCAACACCGCATATTAAACGCCTAAGAATGTACCTGACTAGTAAGTATCTTAAAACCTATGGATTGCTATGTCTCCGAAAGAGAATCAAGCATGTGTACAGGGGCATAAACGCAGCAGTGATAGGATTGGAGAGGTTCGGTGAGCAAATGAAGACCCTATGAAGTCATATTGCATGGTACCCATTCCACGGGTTTCAACTACCCAGGTTTTAGGTATTCTTCCTTCAGCTAAAACATGCATGTGGAACCCAGAGTATGATCAACCATGTGATCGGGAGACGTGTTCAAATATGTCTCAGTTTTCATACCCTGGTACTCGGGTGCAACATTCCAGACGCTTTACTAACACTCTCCCGACTTGGAGAGTCAGTCCCTTTAACCTCCTGTTTGGCCCAGTTTGCAATTTCTGTGGAAGATGAACAGGAATAGCGAGAACCAATGAGAGACTAGCTGGAGGTGTCTGGACGGGCAAATTTAACTCTCATTTCCCACCAGGAAGAGGAATTAACCAAAGGCTCAGCGTGCCGTCCCGGAACCAGATTAGGGCCTGAAGCCATCCTGCGGTGTTGCGGCCAGCTCACAAGAAAGCGAGTTGAAGAAAGGAGCTCAGGGGCACTGTAATTCACAAACCTGCAGAGTTATAAATGACAGCTATCGTCCAAAAATAGACTGAAGTAAGGCTGCCAAGAGGACTTGAAAGCGGGGCAGAATTGCAGGAAACCGATTTCAGGAGGTAGACTGGAATTGCATTGAAAGCATAGGAAAAGAGGCAGAACGTCCACAATGATGCACTTGGCCTAAAAGGGCGTATGCGTTTTTTCCTGAATATATTCAGGAAAAAACGCATACGCCCTTTTTGGCCAACCAAGCAAGCTTGCAAAGGAAATCTGCACTACAATGAAGTCTCACTTCCCCCCTGTCAAAAGGGCCATCTGAAAAAAGTGTAAAATCCAGAAAGGCAGGACAGGCCATGGAGAACTGGGAGCCTTGTTATGCTGATGGGCGGGATGTAAATTGCCAACAACCACTCGGGAGAAGTGTATGGTGTTTCCTGAAACATCTAAAAAACAAAGCAACAGAGCCTAGGGCACTTCCACTTATGGTCCTATAGCTTAGGGAAATTAAAATCAAAAAGACACAGCCACCCCAAAGTTTGGGACGCCTCCGTTTACAAGAACCTCGTTTACCGTACAAGTTCAATATCACAGAAAGTGAAAAATGGATAAAGAACTTGAGGTACTTACGTACAATGCAGTATCACTCAGCAATGAAATCTATGTCATCAGGCCCTTAGCAGCATAATGAGTGGATTCAGGTACGATGATTCTAACTGAAATAAGTCACACAGAAAAAGAAACATCATAACATATCACTAATACACGGAATGTAAACTTGGCTACACAGGAACTGCATTCCAAAACAGAACAGGGTCTCAAATTTAGAAAACCAACTTATGCTTGCTTAAGGGGAAAGGTGAGTTGGGGTGCTGCATAAAACCAGAGATTGAAATGAGCACAGATAAAGTTCCTTAAGCCAAATATGGAATAGACAAGAGCTACTCCTTGCTCAACGAAATGGACTCAACACCCCATATTAAACGCCTAAGAATGTACCTGACTAGTAAGTATCTTAAAACCTATGGATTGCTATGTCTCCAAAAGAGAATCAAGCGTGTGTACAGGGGCATAAACGCAGCAGTGATAGGATTGGAGAGGTTCGGTGAGCAAATGAAGACCCTTTGAAGTCATATTGCATGGTACCCATTACACGGGTCTCAACTCTCCAGGTTTTAGGTATTCTTCCTTCAGCTAAAACATGCATGTGGAACCCAGAGTATGATCAACCATGTGAACGGGAGACGTGTTCAAATATGTCTCAGTTTTCCTCCCCTGGTACTCGGGTGCAACATTCCAGACGCTTTACTAACACTCTCCCGACTTGGAGAGTCAGTGCCTTTAACCTCCTGTTTGGCCCAGTTTGCAATTTCTGTGGAAGATGAACAGGAATAGCGAGAACCAATGAGAGGCTAGCTGGAGGTGTCTGAACGGGCAAATTTAACTCTCATTTCCCACCAGGAAGAGGAATTAACCAAAGGCTCAGCGTGCCGGGCCGGAACCAGATTAGGGCCTGAAGCCATCCTGCGGTGTTGCGGCCAGGTCACAAGAAAGCGAGTTGAAGAAAGGAGCTCAGGGGCACTGTAATTCACAAACCTGCAGAGTTATAAATGACAGCTATCGTCCAAAAATAGACTGAAGTAAGGTTGCCAAGAGGACTTGAAAGCGGGGCAGAATTGCAGGAAACCGATTTCAGGAGGTAGACTGGAATTGCATTGAAAGCATAGGAAAAGAGGCAGAACGTCCACAATGATGCACTTGGCCAAAAGGGCGTATGCGTTTTTTCCTGAATATATTCAGGATAAAACGCATACGCCCTTTTTGGCCAACCAAGCAAGCTTGCAAAGGAAATCTGCACTACAATGAAGTCTCACTTCCCCCCGGTCAAAAGGGCCATCTGAAAAAAGTGTAAAACCCAGAAAGGCAGGACAGCCCATGGAGAACTGGGAGCCTTGTTATGCTGATGGGCGGGATGTAAATTGCCAACAGACACTCGGGAGATGTGTATGGTGTTTCCTGAAACATCTAAAAAACAAAGCAACAGAGCCTAGGGCACTTCCACTTATGGTCCTATAGCTTAGGGAAATTAATATCAAAAAGACACAGCAACCCCAAAATTTGGGATGGCTCTTTTTACAGAAATCTCTTCTACGGCACAAGTTAAATATCCCAGAGAGCAAATAATGGATAAAGAAGTTGCGGTACTTATGTACAACAGAATACCACTCAGCAATGAAATCTATGTCACCAGGCCCGTACCAGCATAATGAGTGCATTGAGGCACGATGATTCTAAGTGAAATAAGTCACACAGAAAAAGAAACATCATAAGGTATCACTAATACACGGAATGTGAACTTGGCTACACATGAACTGAATTACAAAACAGAACAGGGTCTCAAGTTTAGAAAACCAACTTATGCCTGCGTAAGGGGGAAGGTGAGTTGGGGTGCTGCATAAAAGCAGAGTTTGAAATTAGAACAGATACCGTTCCATAAGCCAAATATGTAATAGACAAGAGCTACCCCTTGCTCAACGAAATGGATTCAACAATGAGGTATCACCTCACACCTGGTAGAATAGGCATCATTGAAAATCTACAAACAAAAAATGCTGGAAAGGGTGTGGAGAAAAGGAACCCTCTTCCACTATTGTTGGGAATATAAATTGATACAGTCATTATGGAGAACAATATGGAATTTCTTAAGAAACTAACAATAGAATTACCATATGATACAGCAATCCCAGTACTGGACATATACCCAGACAAAACCATAAATCAAAAAGAGTCATTCACCGCAATGTTCATTGCATCACTATTTACAATATCGAGGTAATGGAAGCAACCTAAATGCCCACAGACAGACGAATGCATAAAGCTGTGGTACATATATAAAATGGAATATTACTAAGCCATGAAAAGGAATGAAATTGGGTCATTTGTAGAGACGTCGATGGATCTAGAGACTGTCATACAGAGTGAAGTAAGTCAGAAAGAGAAAAACAAATCTTGTATATTCATGCATATATGTGGAACCTAGAAAAACTGTACAGATTAACCATTTTGCAAGGCATAAATAGAGCAACAGATGTAGACAACAAACGTATGGACAACAAGGGGGGAAAGCTGTTGGGGGGGTGGTGGTGGGAGGAGTTGAGAGACTGGGATTGGCATGTATACATTTATATGTATAAAATAGATAACCAATAAGAACCTGCTGTATAAAAATATAAAATAAAATTCAAAATTAAAAAGAAATAAAATTTAAAAAATAAAACAGAAAAAACAATTATTCCCTGCACATACATGTATTTATATGAATAAATTATTTCCATGCTTATATCTGTAAATACAAAAAAGAGGAATAAAATCTACCTTGAACCAAAAACGAAAAAGAGAAAAAAAACACAGAACCCACCAGTTACACAGAGGAAAACCGTATCAGGGCACTTGCTCCAGTTGTAAACAATTCTGAAGTTGGTCAGTGGTGGGGAATCGTCTCCCATTCAGCCAGCAGCCCCCACGCAACAAGCGTCCTCATTGCAAAGCTGGGGCACCGTGCCGAGGCATCTGTGAGTAAACGTGAGCTGAGCCCCAGGCCAGTTGCTGCTGAACTATTCCCACCCGTCCCAGGTAAAACACCTGAATATATACAAGGACTTGAAAGCCTAGAGGAAGGGCCATAGAGCCACACGAGTGACAGCATGCCGGCCGACTTGGTGCCTGCAGGCCAGCCAGGATGGTCCTGGCCCTGGGTGCTCTTCTGGAAGATTTCCATTTCCCTGCCTGAGATACCCGTCCTGTCCCTGCCCCCACTGCTTTTTTCCTTCCTCACCTCTGCCCAGGGAGAAATTCCAGCAGCAGGTATGGGTGACACATCCTCTTCTTTAGCAGGTAGCAGCCTGGCAACTGCTGCAGAAAGTCCAGCAGAGCCCCACTCACACTGGGCCACCCACAAAGCCGTGGCCTCTCACTCCCTCCCACCAGCCCAGCCCCGAGACTGCTGACAGGGCAGAGAAAATGGCGTCAGGCACGGCTGCAGGGGCTCTTGCTGCCTGGAGTGGTATTTATATTGATCTCAACCCAGGCACACCTGGGGAGGGCTGGCCGGCACGGTAAGGCTGCCCAGGTCAGCCAATCATCACCCCTCAGGGGCTCACAGTTGCAGAAAATGGAACTTGCTGAACCGGCCAGGTCCAAGGAACAGGTGTGGGCTCCTGAGAGTCAGGATAGACAAGGGGCTGCAGCTTTGGCTTGTTTTCTAATCATTTTATCTGGCCCATGAGTGGGAGACAACTTCAAGAAAACCCTCTCCTAATGAGAGGAACCCAGGAGTCAGGGAGAGGAGGGGTGGGTGGTGGTTGGAGACAGAGGCCTGGTGCCCCGGGTGCAGTGGAAGTCTCTGGAAGACCAGGTGGAGGGAGGCCTCACGGAGTGATGCCCAGGGTCACAGACCTGTCGCAGCTGCTGTTTGTTAGTTCAAGTCCTGCTCTGAGGTGCTCTGTGTCAGCTCTGAGTGACAGGTGAGCTGGGGGTGCTCTGCAATGAGGGCTATGTGCACGGTTCCTGTGTGCCCAGCCCTGCCACGGTACCTGCAAGGGTAGCTCTGTATCCTGGGAGGGGCCTGACCACGAGAGCCCCGTGGGCTGGGGTGGGGGTGGGGTACCTGCCCAGGTGAGCTCCATATTCTGGGATTGGTCTGACCACGAGAGCCCCATGGGCTGCTGGGGACCTGGTAAAGGATGTCAGGACAGTCAGTGAAGCCACCGAGGATATACCTCCAGTTGCTCCTAATTCCTACACCCTGCTGGTCATTCTACCAACCACCAGGACATGGTATTCTGTATTAGTCTTCAATGATGCCTTCTTTTGTATTCCATTAGTCCCAGAGTCACAAGAAATTTTGGCTTGTGAGTGGCAGGACTCAACATACAACTAAAACAATACTTCCGGGCCGTCTGGCCCCAAGGGTGCAAAAATTCCCACACCATCTTTGGGGAAAGCTTAGCTAAAGACCTAAAAGTTCTACCTCTGGAAAAGGAAACCCTCCTTCAATATGCAGACGACATTCTGATCACCAGCCCTACTAAGGAGGCCTCTGAACTACCAAGCCAATAAAGGATAGAAGTTGTCCAAGAAAAAGCTCAAATATCACAGACTGCGGTGACCTGCCTGGGCTTCATTCTCACAGAAGGTCAGAGAAGCCCATCCCAGGAAAGGGAAGAAACCATTTTCAGCCTTACCCCTTTCTAAAACTAGAAGACAGCTTAGGGGTTCCTGGGGAGGCCAGGGTTTGCTGCTTCTGGATCCCTAGCTACAGTCTACTAGCTGGGCCTCTATATGAAACACTGAAAGGAAAAGATGATGATCCTTTTGAATAGAATCCAGAAGTGGCCTTTCAAGAATGGAAAGAGCAGTCAATTCAGACCCTTGCCCTGGAACTCCCTAATTTAGCTAAACCCTTTGACCTTTACATTCCCGGTGAAAGGTGAATCGCCATTGGAGAATTAGTGCAAAAACTGGGACCACTTGAAATGGAACAATGCAAGAATGCCATCCAGGTAGGATAAACTACGGTCACTAAGGGGCTTGGCCCACTGCCACATCTGGCCAAGATACTGGCGGTATCTAAAAACCTGGAAATCAGCAGCCCAAAAGGCCACCTCCCTCCTAAGGGAAAAGGACCCCACGTGGTGATCCTAACCACCAACCATGCCCTGAAGTTGCAGGGTTCGCTCCGTGGGCACACCGACCTCGAGTGAGGAGGCCCTCCAACTCCAACATCCAGAGAGATAACCGGGGGCAACAGGGCACCATGACGACTCGTGTGAACATCACTTGACCTGGAGTTTCTCTCATAAAACAACAAGAGTGTGTCCCAAAAGAGTAGACTACTGCTTGCAGGACTTACTGCACCCAGAGGGGAGCTAATAATCTTGGCGGGGGAACAGTATACCACACTGTCACCATAGAAAAGCCTACAGACACCGTGATGATGGTGGCCAATAAGACCGGCTGGACTCCTGTTTACTTCAAAAGGCTGTTGACTCAGTAGCCATCATGGTCCTTGATCACCACTGACCCTGGACTGTCTGGGAGTTGAGCGGGCAGGGCTCTGACACCTGGTGCTCTTTGTACGTTAATTCAGGGGCCTAACTGAAGAAAGCGCAGACTACTGCTCAGAGCATCTAGGCTGGCAGAGACGGTCAGCCTAAGGTGGCCGAACAAATGTGGGTCGGGGTGAAACCGGCCCCCACAGCGTCTCTGCACATCTCTTTCCTGGACCCTTAAAGGTCATTAGAATCTATAACACTTCCAATGCTGGTGCTCAGGTGGACGAGCAGGGAGGCAGGGGTCCTGGGGACAATCAACGTCACCGGGAGGCTGCTGGGGAGAAGCTCTGACCCTCGCCCCAGGGTATGAGGGCTCCCAACTCAGCACTCAGCAGTTACAGAAGAAGGGTCTGCACCCTCAGCACTCCAAGAATGAGGAACGGGACAAAAGGCAGAGGAGGGGTTTGTCCCCAGCAAAGCCCATTAAAAATCCCTGGGAGATAAAAATAGAATCTGGGCAATAAAGTCAAGTCTAACCTTTTTTATCCTTTGTGCTTTGTCTAATTTCACGTGCTCCTAGGGTCCCGCATGCAGAGGTTCCACACCCGGCACTTCAGACCAGATTTCCTAGTGCAGAATGGCTGGGTCGACACCTCAGCTCCTGGGGCCCAGTGCAGACTCCACGATATAGAGCCTGAGCTACAGCCAACCCGGCCCTCGAGAGCTCCGCCGCCTCCCTCCCTCCCACTGACTCTGACAGGATCTCTACACAGCAGCCCAGCCCACAGCCCACGGGGTAGTGCATGCTCTCACCTCTCCATTCTCTGATCAAAATATAAAGTTTCCTTTGCTTGTGAACCAAACTCAGTCTCGATCTGTTGGCCCCAATGACACTGGGCAGGGGGACACTTGTTGGGGTCCACTCTGGAGGATCAGTAACAGAAATTGAGACTATTGTAACCTCAATGAACAGATGTGTGAGCCAAACTGTAGTTAACATAGAACAGTGTATAAGGCTCGGGTAAAATAAGATGTTTTTAACACTTCCATTTGATATTTCCATCACTTTTTATAAGCAAGTTCAGTGAAAAGGTTTGTCTTATTTGTCAGGTCAATATTAGAGAAACGAAGTGATTTCTTTCCAAGGATGTACAGCTAATAATCTTGGTTAAACCTTCAATCTTGTTTTAAATGCTTTTCCATTGAAAATGATACCTCTCTTTCAGCTCCCCCATTTCTGAGAAGTATAAAATCTTATAATTTATTATTACCAAAGGGGAAAGGTGGGAGGAGGGATAAATTAACAGTTTGGAATGAACACATACACACTGCTATGTATAAAATAGATCATCAACAAGGAACTACTGTATAGCACAGGGAACTACACTCAACATTTTGCAATAACCTATAAGGGGAAATAATCTGAAAAAGAATAGATATTTTTATTGACATCATCTATCAATGACAGTTAAAGTGTAGCCTAAGGGAAGCTGGTGGTGAGTGCTTCTGACCCTGAAGACTTCAATCATCTAAAGTTTGGACTCTGCCTACTTCCCAAGGCCCTTAATGAACATATGTGTAGCCGTAGCTTAAAAACTTCCCCAGTTTGGGTTTCGGGGAGACACTGATTTTGAAAAAGCCCTGGTGTTCTCCTTACATGAATGGGACTCTTCCTACTGCTAAAACATGTCTGTCACACCCAGAGGATGGTATACCGTCTGATCGGGAAGAGTTTGGAAAAGGCATCTCATCTCCTCATCTCCTGGTGCTCGGGTTCACCCCTCCAGCGTCTTTACTAACAGTCTCCCCACTTGGAGATGTCAGCACTGTCAACATCCTGTTGCGTACAGTTTGGAATTTGTCCAGAGGATGAAGCGGAAGGATGAGGAACAATGAGAGACAAGTCCTAGGTGTTCAGACAGGCACATGTCACTCTAATTTCCAATCAGGAAGACGAATTGACCAAAGGCTAGGGTTGCCCATGGAAACAGTACAGGGCTTGAGGAAATCCCGCTGCTTTGTGGCCAGTTCCCATAAACACGAGTTGAACAATGGAACTCAGGGGCAGTAAAATTCACAAAACTGCAGAGTTGAAAATATCCATCACTGAAAAATGTCTTGAGGAAAGTCAGAGAAAAGGACTTGTAAGCAAGGGAGAATGGCAGGAAAGGGATTTGAGGAGGTAGAAAGGACTCGCCATTAAGCACAAGAAAAGGAGCTGAACATTGCCAACATTGCAGTTGGCCAAAAAGGGTGTATGCGTTCTTTTCTGTATATATTCAAGAAAAGGGCATACACTTTTTTAGCCAACCAAACAGGTGGGCACTGGAAGTCAATACTACAAAAGATATCACTTCGCATCAGTCAGAAGAGCCATCCTCATAAAGCGTAAACAACAGAAATGCAGGACAGGGCAACGAGAAGAGGGAGCCCTGTGAGACTTATAGTGGAAATGTATATTGCCAACGGCCATTCTGGAGAAGTGTATTGTGTTTACTAAAGCATCTAAAAAATGAGCTACAGAGCATAGGGCACTTGCACTCATGGGCGTATATCTTGGGAAAAACAAAAATCGAGAGGACACAGGCACCCCAATGTTTACCCCCTCTCTGTTTAAAAGATCCTCGACTAGGATATAACTTAAATGTCTCTGGAGGGAAAAAATGGATAGAGATGTGGTACTTAGGTAGAGTGGAATATTATTCAGCCTGGAAATCAATGAAATATGGCCAGTTGTAACAACTCTGGAGGAGTTACGTATGATCATTCTAAGTGACAGAATTCAAAAAGAAAAAGACACATATCATAAGATATCACTTAAAGGTGGAATCCAAAATGGCTACACATGAAATAAATTACAAAACAAAAACATAGTCAAATATGTAGAAAACACGCATAAGGCTGCTAAACGGGAAAGGTGGGGAGGGGTGAGGCATCATCCAGGAGGTTGAAATTAGCAAAGATACCATTCCAAATACCAAACTGATAATCAACAAGACCTACACGGTAGCTAAAAGAACTGCACTCAGCATACTCAAGTCACCGGAAAAGAATATATACGACTGGTAAGAATCTGAAAAAGAATTTATTGATGTCTCTCTGTACGCGAATCAAGTGGATGTACAGCAGCAAGAAACAGAGCTTTGAAAATCAGCTGTAACCAATATAGTAATAAATTGAAAAAAATAAACGACAGAGAGACAGAGAAAACCTCTTACAACTTTTCCTCAGGGACGGTGATGCAACATGGATTGAACACATCTAGACCCACAGCAGGATGAGACATAAGGCTGGAAACTGTTTGCGCTAAGAGAAATGTGAGGTTGGGTGAGGAAATGCACACCCTTTAAAGTAATACTACCTGGTACCCATTCAATGGGTCCCAAATCTGCAGGTTCAAGGGATCTTCCTACAGCTAAAACATGCATGGAAAACCCAGAGGACTGTACACCATGTGATCGGGAGATGTGTCTAAAATGCACCTCATTTATCCTCTCCTGGTGCTCCTGTTCACCATTCCAGCCACGCTACTTAGAATCTCCCCACTTGGAGAATCAGCACATTTAAACTTCTGTTTCACACATTTTGCAAATTGTGAGGAGGATGAACGGGAAGAGGGGGAACCAATGAGAGAAGAGTTGTAGGGGTTTGGACGGGCACATATCACTCTAATTTCCCATTAAGAATAAGAATTAAAGAAAGGCTCAGCCTGCCTCGCCGGAGCCAAAATAGGGCCTGAAGCAATCCTGCGGGTTTGAGGCCAGCTCACAAAAGAGCAACTTAAAAAATGGAGCTCAGGGTCACTGCAATTCACAAACCTGCAGAGTTATAAATGAAAACTAACGTCCAAAAATATGTTGAGGTAAGGCAAAGAAGAGGATCTGAATGCAAGACAGAATTGCAAGAAACAGATTTCAAGAGATAGATTGGACTCGTCTTTAACGCACATGAAAAGCGGCAGAATTTCGACAATGATGCAGTTGGCCCAAAAGGGCGTATGCGTTTTTTCCTGATTATATCCAGGAAAAAACGCATACGCACTTTATGGGCAACGAAGCAAGCAAGCAATGCAAATGTGCACAACAAAGAAGTCTCACTTCCCACTGGTCAAAAGGGCCATCCTAAAAAATTGTAAAAACCAGAAATGCAGGACAGGCCATGGAGAACAGGGAGCCTTTATACGCTGATGGGCAGTGTGTGAACTGCCGAGAGCCACTCTGGAGAAGTGTATGGTGGTTCCTAAATCATCTAAAAAACAGAGCTACAGAGCATAGGACACTTCCAATCATGGGAGTATATCTAGGGAAGTCTAAAAATCAACAAGACACAAGCACACCACAGTTTAGGGCTACTCTGTTTACAAGAACCTCAACTTCAGTACACCTTAAATATCCCAGGAAAGAGAACAATGGATAAAGAAGATGTGGTACTTATGTACAATGGAATATCTCTTCACCATGAAATCAATGTAATAAGGCTAGTAGAAGGATAAAGAGTGGATTTAGGTCCGATAATACTACTTGAAATAAGTCAAACAGAAAAAGAAACATATCATAAGATATCACTTATAGAGGGAGGGTAAATATGGCTGCACAAGAAATGAATTACAGAACAGAACAGTGTCTCACATTTAGAAAACACACTTATGTCAGCTTAAGGGGAAAGGAGAGGTGGGGTGATGCATAAAACCAGAGTTTGAAATTAGCACAGATACCGTTCAATAAACCAAATAGGTATTAGACAAGATCTACACCTTGCTCAATGAACAGGCCTCAACACACCCTATACACCGCAGAGAAATATATCTGAGGAATAAGAATCTTAAAACCCATGTATTGATATATCTCCATAAGGGAATCAAGTGTGTGCAGAGCGGCACAAACACAGCAGTGAAAAGGAGCTAAACCCCATTATAGAAATAAATTTTAAAAACAAAACGCTGAAACAATGAAAGAGAGAAAAATTCTTACAAAATTCGCTCAGGGACTGTGATGCAACCTGGATTGACCACATATAAACCCACAGCTGGATAAGACATAAGGCTGGACACTTGGGGCTGACAGGATTGGTGAGCTTTGGTGAGCAACTGCCGAAAGTTTAATGCAATACTTCATGCTACTCAGTCCAAGGGTCCCAACACTCCAGGTTGAAGGGAATCTTCCTACAGCTAAACCATGCTTGGGAAACCCAGCGACTGGTATACCATATGATCGGGAAAGGTTTCTAAAACGCACCTCATTTTTCCTCTCCTGGGGCTCCGGATCGACATTCCAGCCGCTTTACTAACAACATCCCCACATGGAGTCAATGCCTTTAAGTTCTGGTATCGCACAGTCTGCAGTTAGTGCAGAGGATGAATGGGAATAGGGGGAACCAGTGAGAAACTAGCTGTAGCGGTTTCAATGGGCACATGTCACTCTAATATCACATCAGTAAGAAGAATTAACCAAAGGCACAGCAGGTGCCCCAGAAGAAAAATAGGGCTTCAAGGAATCCTTTGGTTATGGGGCAATACCACAAAAATAAGAGCTAAAAAATGGAGCTAAGGGCCACTGCAATTCAAAAACCTGCAGAGTTATAAAGGCCAACTATTTTTAAAAAATATATTGAGGTAAGGCTATGAAGAGGCATTGAAAGCAAGGCAGAATTGCAGGAAACCGATTTCAGGAGGTAGACTGGAATTGCATTGAAAGCATAGGAAAAGAGGCAGAACGTCCACAATGATGCACTTGGCCAAAAAGGGCGTATGTGTTTTTTCCTGAATATATTCAGGAAAAAACGCATACGCACTTTTTGGCCAACCAAGCAAGCTTGCAAAGGAAATCTGCACTACAATGAAGTCTCACTTCCCCCCGGTCAAAAGGGCCATCTGAAAAAAGTGTAAAATCCATAAAGGCACGACAGGCCATGGAGAACTGGGAGCCTTCTTATGCTGATGGGCGGGATGTAAATTGCCAACAGCCACTCTGGAGAAGTGTATGGTGTTTCCTGAAACATCTAAAAAACAAAGCAACAGAGCCTAGGGCACTTCCACTTATGGTCCTATAGCTTAGGGAAATTAAAATCAAAAAGACACAGCCACCCCAAAGTTTGGGACGGCTCTGTTTACAAGAACCTCGTTTACAGTACAAGTTCAATATCGCAGAAAGTGAAAAATGGATAAAGAACTTGTGGTACTTACGTACAATGCAATATCACTCAGCAATGAAATCTATGTCATTAGGCCCGTAGCAGCATAATGAGTGGATGCAGGTATGATGATTCGAACTGAAATAAGTCACACAGAGAAGAAACATCATAAGGTATCACTAATACACAGAATGTGAACTTGGCTACACATGAACTGAATTACAAAACAGAACAGTGTCTCAAGTTTAGAAAACCAACTTATGCTTGCTTAAGGGGGAAGGTGAGTTGGGGTGCTGCATAAAACCAGAGATTGAAATGAGCACAGATAAAGTTCCTTAAGCCAAATATGGAATAGACAAGAGCTACTCCTTGCTCAACGAAATGGACTCAACACCCCATATTAAACCCCTAAGAATGTACCTGACTAGTAAGTATCTTAAAACCTATGGATTGCTATGTCTCCAAAAGAGAATCAAGCGTGTGTACAGGGGCATAAACGCAGCAGTGATAGGATTGGAGAGGTTCGGTGAGCAAATGAAGACCCTTTGAAGTCATATTGCATGGTACCCATTACACGGGTCTCAACTCTCCAGGTTTAAGGTATTCTTCCTTCAGCTAAAACATGCATGTGGAACCCAGAGTATGATCAACCGTGTGAACGGGAGACGTGTTCAAATATGTCTCAGTTTTCCTCCCCTGGTACTCGGGTGCAACATTCCAGACGCTTTACTAACACTCTCCCCACTTGGAGAGTCAGCACCTTTAACCTCCTGTTTGGCCCCGTTTGCAATTTCTGCGGAAGATGAACAGGAATAGGGAGAACCAATGAGAGACTAGCTGGAGGTGTCTGGACGGGCAAATTTAACTCTCATTTCCCACCAGAAAGAGGAAATAACCAAAGGATCAGCATGCCGTGCCGGAACCAGATTAGGGCCTGAAGCCATGCAGCGGTGTTGCAGCCAGCTCACAAGAAAACGAGTTGAAGAAAGGAGCTCAGGGGCACTGTAATTCACAAACCTGCAGAGTTATAAATGACAGCTATCGTCCAAAAATAGACTGAAGTAAGGCTGCCAAGAGGACTTGAAAGCGGGGCAGAATTGCAGGAAACCGATTTCAGGAGGTAGACTGGAATTGCATTGAAAGCATAGGAAAAGAGGCAGAACGTCCACAAAGATGCACTTGGCCAAAAAGGGCGTATGCGTTTTTTCCTGAATATATTCAGGAAAAAACGCATACGCCCTTTTTGGCCAACCAAGCAAGCTTGCAAAGGAAATCTGCACTACAATGAAGTCTCACTTCCCCCCGGTCAAAAGGGCCATCTGAAAAAAGTGTAAAATCCAGAAAGGCAGGACAGGCCATGGAGAACTGGGAGCCTTGTTATGCTGATGGGCGGGATGTAAATTGCCAACAGACACTTGGGAGAAGTGT
Organism: Delphinus delphis; assembly: GCF_949987515.2. Classification (NCBI taxonomy): domain Eukaryota; kingdom Metazoa; phylum Chordata; class Mammalia; order Artiodactyla; family Delphinidae; genus Delphinus; species Delphinus delphis. The sequence continues at coordinate 887,668 of NW_027192711.1, forward strand.
ATGGTGTTTCCTGAAACATCGAAAAAACAAAGCAACAGAGCCTAGGGCATTTCCACTTATGGTCCTATAGCTTAGGGAAATTAAAATCAAAAAGACACAGCCACCCCAAAGTTTGGGACGCCTCTGTTTACAAGAACATCGTTTACAGTACAAGTTCAACATCGCAGAAAGTGAAAAATGGATAAAGAAGTTGTGGTATTTACTTACAAAGCAATATCACTCAGCAATGAAATCTATGTCATCAGTCCCTTAGCAGCACAATGAGCGGATTCAGGTATGATGATTCTAACTGAAATAAGTCACACAGAAAAAGAAACATCATAAGATATCAGTAATACACGGAATGTAAACTTGGCTACAGAGGAACTGAATTACAGAACAGAACAGGGTCTCAAATTTAGAAAACCAACTTATGCTTGCTTAAGGGGAAAGGTGAGTTGGGGTGCTGCATAAAACCAGAGACTGAAATGAGAACAGATAAAGTTCCTTAAGCCAAATATGGAATAGACAAGAGCTACTCCTTGCTCAACGAAATGGACTCAACACCGCATATTAAACGCCTAAGAATGTACCTGACTAGTAAGTATCTTAAAACCTATGGATTGCTATGTCTCCGAAAGAGTCAAGCATGTGTACAGGGGCATAAACGCAGCAGTGATAGGACTGGAGAGGTTCGTGAGCAAATGAAGACCGTTTGAAGTCATATTGCATGGTACCCATTCCACGGGTTTCAACTACCCAGGTTTAAGGTATTCTTCCTTCAGCTAAAACATGCATGTGGAACCTAGAGTATGATCAACCATGTGATCGGGAGACGTGTTTAAATATGTCTCAGTTTTCGTACCCTGGCACTCGGGTGCAACACTCCAGACGCTTACTAACACTCTCCCCACTTGGAGAGTCAGTCCCTTTAACCTCCTGTTTGGCCCAGTTTGCAATTTCTGCGGAAGATGAACAGGAATAGCGAGAATCAATGAGAGACTAGCTGGAGGTGTTAGGATGGGCAAATTTAACTCTCATTTCCCACCAGGAAGAGGAATTAACCAAAGGCTCAGCGTGCCGTGCCAGAACCAGATTAGGGCCTGAAGACATCCTGCGGTGTTGCGGCCAGGTCACAAGCAAGCGAGTTGAAGAAAGGAGCTCAGGGGCACTGTAATTCACAAACCTGCAGAGTTATAAATGACAGCTATCGTCCAAAAATAGATTGAAGTAAGGCTGCCAACAGGACTTGAAAGCGGGGCAGAATTGCAGGAAACCGATTTCAGGAGGTAGACTGGAATTGCATTGAAAGCATAGGAAAAGAGGCAGAACGTCCACAATGATGCACTTGGCCAAAAAGGGCGTATGCGTTTTTTCCTGAATATATTCAGGAAAAAACGCATACGCCCTTTTTGGACAACCAAGCAAACTTGCAAAGGAAATCTGCACTACAATGAAGTCTCACTTCTCCCCGGTTAAAAGGGCCATCTGAAAAAAGTGTAAAATCCAGAAAGGCAGGACAGGCCATGGAGAACTGGGAGCCTTGTTATGCTGATGGGCGGGATGTAAATTGCCAACAGACACTCAGGAGAAGTGTATGGTGTTTCCTGAAACATCTAAAAAACAAAGCAACAGAGCCTAGGGCACTTCCACTTATGGTCCTATAGCTTAGGGAAATTAAAATCAAAAAGACACAGCCACCCCAAAGTTTGGGACGCCTCCGTTTACAAGAACCTCGTTTACCGTACAAGTTCAATATCACAGAAAGTGAAAAATGGATAAAGAACTTGTGGTACTTACGTACAATGCAGTATCACTCAGCAATGAAATCTATGTCATCAGGCCCGTAGCAGCATAATGAGTGGATTCAGGTACGATGATTCTAACTGAAATAAGTCACACAGAAAAAGAAACATCATAAGATATCACTAATACACGGAATGTAAACTTGGCTACACAGGAACTGCATTCCAAAACAGAACAGGGTCTCAAATTTAGAAAACCAACTTATGCTTGCTTAAGGGGAAAGGTGAGTTGGGGTGCTGCATAAAACCAGAGATTGAAATGAGCACAGATAAAGTTCCTTAAGCCAAATATGGAATAGACAAGAGCTACTCCTTGCTCAACGAAATGGACTCAACACCCCATATTAAACGCCTAAGAATGTAGCTGACTAGTAAGTATCTTAAAACCTATGGATTGCTATGTCTCCGAAAGAGAATCAAGCATGTGTACAGGGGCATAAACGCAGCAGTGATAGGATTGGAGAGGTTCGGTGAGCAAATGAAGACCCTTTGAAGTCATATTGCATGGTACCCATTCCACGGGTTTCAACTACCCAGGTTTAAGGTATTCTTCCTTCAGCTAAAACATGCATGTGGAACCTAGAGTATGATCAACCATGTGATCGGGAGACGTGTTCAAATATGTCTCAGTTTTCGTACCCTGGTACTCGGGTGCAACATTCCAGACGCTTACTAACACTCTCCCCACTTGGAGAGTCAGTCCCTTTAACCTCCTGTTTGGCCCAGTTTGCAATTTCTGCGGAAGATGAACAGGAATAGCGAGAATCAATGAGAGACTAGCTGGAGGTGTTAGGATGGGCAAATTTAACTCTCATTTCCCACCAGGAAGAGGAATTAACCAAAGGCTCAGCGTGCCGTGCCAGAACCAGATTAGGGCCTGAAGACATCCTGCGGTGTTGCGGCCAGGTCACAAGAAAGCGAGTTGAAGAAAGGAGCTCAGGGGCACTGTAATTCACAAACCTGCAGAGTTATAAATGACAGCTATCGTCCAAAAATAGACTGAAGTAAGGCTGCCAAGAGGACTTGAAAGCGGGGCAGAATTGCAGGAAACCGATTTCAGGAGGTAGACTGGAATTGCATTGAAAGCATAGGAAAAGAGGCAGAACGTCCACAATGATGCACTTGGCCAAAAAGGGCGTATGCGTTTTTTCCTGAATATATTCAGGAAAAAACGCATACGCCCTTTTTGGTCAACCAAGCAAACTTGCAAAGGAAATCTGCACTAAAATGAAGTCTCACTTCTCCCCGGTTAAAAGGGCCATCTGAAAAAAGTGTAAAATCCAGAAAGGAAGGACAGGCAAAGGAGAACTGGGAGCCTTGTTATGCTGATGGGCGGGATGTAAATTGCCAACAGACACTCAGGAGAAGTGTATGGTGTTTCCTGAAACATCTAAAAAACAAAGCAACAGAGCCTAGGGCACTTCCACTTATGGTCCTATAGCTTAGGGAAATTAAAATCAAAAAAGACACAGCCACCCCAAAGTTTGGGACGCCTCCGTTTACAAGAACCTCGTTTACCGTACAAGTTCAATATCACAGAAAGAGAAAAATGAATAAAGAACTTGTGGTACTTACGTACAATGCAGTATCACTCAGCAATGAAATCTATGTCATCAGGCCCGTAGCAGCATAATGAGTGGATTCAGGTACGATGATTCTAACTGAAATAAGTCACACAGAAAAAGAAACATCATAAGATATCACTAATACACGGAATGTAAACTTGGCTACACAGGAACTGCATTCCAAAACAGAACAGGGTCTCAAATTTAGAAAACGAACTTATGCTTGCTTAAGGGGAAAGGTGAGTTGGGGTGCTGCATAAAACCAGAGATTGAAATGAGCACAGATAAAATTCCTTAAGCCAAATATGGAATAGACAAGAGCTACTCCTTTCTCAACGAAATGGGCTCAACACCCCATATTAAACGCCTAAGAATGTACCTGACTAGTAAGTATCTTAAAACCTATGGATTGCTATGTCTCCGAAAGAGAATCAAGCATGTGTACAGGGGCATAAACGCAGCAGTGATAGGATTGGAGAGGTTCGGTGAGCAAATGAAGACCCTTTGAAGTCATATTGCATGGTACCCATTCCACGGGTTTCAACTACCCAGGTTTAAGGTATTCTTCCTTCAGCTAAAACATGCATGTGGAACCCAGAGTATGATCAACCATGTGATCGGGAGACGTGTTCAAATATGTCTCAGTTTTCGTACCCTGGTACTCGGGTGCAACATTCCAGACGCTTTACTAACACTCTCCCGACTTGGAGAGTCAGTCCCTTTAACCTCCTGTTTGGCCCATTTTGCAATTTCTGCGGAAGATGAACAGGAATAGTGAGAACCAATGAGAGACTAGCTGGAGGTGTCTGGACGGGCAAATTTAACTCTCATTTCCCACCAGGAAGAGGAATTAACCAAAGGCTCAGCGTGCCGTGCCAGAACCAGATTAGGGCCTGAAGCCATCCTGCGGTGTTGCGGCCAGGTCACAAGAAAGCGAGTTGAAGAGAGGAGCTCAGGGGCACTGTAATTCACAAACCTGCAGAGTTATAAATGACAGCTATCGTCCAAAAATAGACTGAAGTAAGGCTGCCAAGAGGACTTGAAAGTGGGGCAGCATTGCAGGAAACCGATTTCAGGAGGTAGACTGGAATTGCATTGAAAGCATAGGAAAAGAGGCAGAACGTCCACAATGATGCACTTGGCCAAAAAGGGCGTATGCGTTTTTTCCTGAATATATTCAGGAAAAAACGCATACGCCCTTTTTGGCCAACCAAGCAAGCTTGCAAAGGAAATCTGCACTACAATGAAGTCTCACTTCCCCCCGGTCAAAAGGGCCATCTGAAAAAAGTGTAAAATCCAGAAAGGCAGGACAGGCCATGGAGAACTGGGAGCCTTGTTATGCTGATGGGCGGGATGTAAATTGCCAACAACCACTCGGGAGAAGTGTATGGTGTTTCCTGAAACAACTAAAAAACAAAGCAACAGAGCCTAGGGCACTTCCACTTATGGTCCTATAGCTTAGGGAATTTAAAATCAAAAAGACACAGCCACCCCAAAGTTTGGAACGGCTCTGTTTACAAGAACCTCGTTTACAGTACAAGTTCAACATCGCAGAAAGTGAAAAATGGATAAAGAAGTTGTGGTATTTACTTACAAAGCAATATCACTCAGCAATGAAATCTGTGTCATCAGGCCCTTAGCAGCACAATGAGTGGATTCAGGTATTATGATTCTAACTGAAATAAGTCACACAGAAAAAGAAACGTCATAAGATATCAGTAATACACGGAATGTAAACTTGGCTACACAGGAACTGAATTACAGAACAGAACAGGGTCTCAAATTTAGAAAACCAACTTATTCTTGCTTAAGGGTAAAGGTGAGTTGGGGTGCTGCATAAAACCAGAGATTGAAATGAGCACAGATAAAGTTCCTTAAGCCAAATATGGAATAGACAAGAGCTACTCCTTGCTCAACGAAATGGACTCAACACCGCATATTAAACGCCTAAGAATGTACCTGTCTAGTAAGTATCTTAAAACCTATGGATTGCTATGTCTCCAAAAGAGAATCAAGCATGTGTACAGGGGCATAAACGCAGCAGTGATAGGATTGGAGAGGTTCGTGAGCAAATGAAGACCCTTTGAAGTCATATTGCATGGTACCCATTACACGGGTCTCAACTCTCCAGGTTTAAGGTATTCTTCCTTCAGCTAAAACATGCATGTGGAACCCAGAGTATGATCAACCGTGTGAACGGGAGACGTGTTCAAATATGTCTCAGTTTTCCTCCCCTGGTACTCGGGTGCAACATTCCAGACGCTTTACTAACACTCTCCCGACTTGGAGAGTCAGTGCCTTTAACCTCCTGTTTGGCCCAGTTTGCAATTTCTGCGGAAGATGAACAGGAATAGCGAGAACCAATGAGAGACTAGCTGGAGGTGTCTGGACGGGCAAATTTAACTCTCATTTCCCACCAGGAAGAGGAATTAACCAAAGGCTCAGCGTGCCGGGCCGGAACCAGATTAGGGCCTGAAGACATCCTGCGGTGTTGATGCCAGGTCACAAGAAAGCGAGTTGAAGAAAGGAGCTCAGGGGCACTGTAATTCACAAACCTGCATAGTTATAAATGACAGCTATCGTCCAAAAATATACTGAAATAAGGCTGCCAAGAGGACTTGAAAGCGGGGCAGAATTGCAGGAAACCGATTTCAGGAGGTAGACTGGAATTGCATTGAAAGCATAGGAAAAGAGGCAGAACGTCCACAATGATGCACTTGGCCAAAAAGGGCGTATGCGTTTTTTCCTGAATATATTCAGGAAAAACGCATACGCCCTTTTTGGCCAACCAAGCAAGCTTGCAAAGGAAATCTGCACTACAATGAAGTCTCACTTCCCCCCGGTCAAAAGGGCCATCTGAAAAAAGTGTAAAATCCAGAAAGGCAGGACAGGCCATGGAGAACTGGGAGCCTTGTTATGCTGATGGGCGGGATGTAAATTGCCAACAACCACTCGGGAGAAGTGTATGGTGTTTCCTGAAACATCTAAAAAACAAAGCAACAGAGCCTAGGGCACTTCCACTTATGGTCCTATAGCTTAGGGAATTTAAAATCAAAAAGACACAGCCACCCCAAAGTTTGGAAAGGCTCTGTTTACAAGAACCTCGTTTACAGTACAAGTTCAACATCGCAGAAAGTGAAAAATGGATAAAGAAGTTGTGGTATTTACTTACAAAGCAATATCACTCAGCAATGAAATCTGTGTCATCAGGCCCTTAGCAGCACAATGAGTGGATTCAGGTATGATGATTCTAACTGAAATAAGTCACACAGAAAAAGAAACATCATAAGATATCAGTAATACACGGAATGTAAACTTGGCTACACAGGAACTGAATTACAGAACAGAACAGGGTCTCAAATTTAGAAAACCAACTTATGCTTGCTTAAGGGTAAAGGTGAGTTGGGGTGCTGCATAAAACCAGAGATTGAAATGAGCACAGATATAGTTCCTTAAGCCAAATATGGAATAGACAAGAGCTACTCCTTGCTCAACGAAATGGACTCAACACCGCATATTAAACGCCTAAGAATGTACCTGACTAGTAAGTATCTTAAAACCTATGGATTGCTATGTCTCCGAAAGAGAATCAAGCGTGTGTACAGGGGCATAAACGCAGCAGTGATAGGATTGGAGAGGTTTGGTGAGGAAATGAAGACCCATTGAAGTCATATTGCATGGTACCCATTCTACGGGTTTCAACTACCCAGGTTTAAGGTATTCTTCCTTCAGCTAAAACATGCATGTGGAACCCAGAGTATGATCAACCATGTGATCGGGAGACGTGTTCAAATATGTCTCAGTTTTCGTACCCTGGTACTCGGGTGCAACATTCCAGACGCTTTACTAACACTCTCCCGACTTGGAGAGTCAGTCCCTTTAACCTCCTGTTTGGCCCAGTTTGCAATTTCTGCGGAAGATGAACAGGAATAGCGAGAACCAATGAGAGACTAGCTGGAGGTGTCTGGACGGGCAAATTTAACTCTCATTTCCCACCAGGAAGAGGAATTAACCAAAGGCTCAGCGTGCCGTGCCAGAACCAGATTAGGGCCTGAAGCCATCCTGCGGTGTTGCGGCCAGGTCACAAGAAAGCGAGTTGAAGAAAGGAGCTCAGGGGCACTGTAATTCACAAACCTGCAGAGTTATAAATGACAGCTATCGTCCAAAAATAGACTGAAGTAAGGCTGCCAAGAGGACTTGAAAGCGGGACAGCATTGCAGGAAACCGATTTCAGGAGGTAGACTGGAATTGCATTGAAAGCATAGGAAAAGAGGCAGAACGTCCACAATGATGCACTTGGCCAAAAAGGGCGTATGCGTTTTTTCCAGAATATATTCAGGAAAAAACGCATACGCACTTTTTGGCCAACCAAGCAAGCTTGCAAAGGAAATCTGCACTACAATGAAGTCTCACTTCCCCCTGGTCAAAAGGGCCATCTGAAAAAAGTGTAAAATCCATAAAGGCACGACAGGCCATGGAGAACTGGGAGCCTTCTTATGCTGATGGGCGGGATGTAAATTGCCAACAGTCACTCTGGAGAAGTGTACGGTGTTTCCTGAAACATCTAAAAAACAAAGCAACAGAGCCTAGGGCACTTCCACTTATGGTCCTATAGCTTAGGGAAATTAAAATCAAAAAGACACAGCCACCCCAAAGTTTGGGACGCCTCCGTTTACAAGAACCTCGTTTACCGTACAAGTTCAATATCACAGAAAGTGAAAAATGGATAAAGAACTTGAGGTACTTACGTACAATGCAGTATCACTCAGCAATGAAATCTATGTCATCAGGCCCTTAGCAGCATAATGAGTGGATTCAGGTACGATGATTCTAACTGAAATAAGTCACACAGAAAAAGAAACATCATAAGATATCAGTAATACACGGAATGTAAACTTGGCTACACAGGAACTGCATTCCAAAACAGAACAGGGTCTCAAATTTAGAAAACCAACTTATGCTTGCTTAAGGGGAAAGGTGAGTTGGGGTGCTGCATAAAACCAGAGATTGAAATGAGCACAGATAAAGTTCCTTAAGCCAAATATGGAATAGACAAGAGCTACTCCTTGCTCAACGAAATGGACTCAACACCCCATATTAAACGCCTAAGAATGTACCTGACTAGTAAGTATCTTAAAACCTATGGATTGCTATGTCTCCAAAAGAGAATCAAGCGTGTGTACAGGGGCATAAACGCAGCAGTGATAGGATTGGAGAGGTTCGGTGAGCAAATGAAGACCCTTTGAAGTCATATTGCATGGTACCCATTACACGGGTCTCAACTCTCCAGGTTTTAGGTATTCTTCCTTCAGCTAAAACATGCATGTGGAACCCAGAGTATGATCAACCATGTGAACGGGAGACGTGTTCAAATATGTCTCAGTTTTCGTACCCTGGTACTCGGGTGCAACATTCCAGACGCTTTACTAACACTCTCCCGACTTGGAGAGTCAGTCCCTTTAACCTCCTGTTTGGCCCAGTTTGCAATTTCTGCGGAAGATGAACAGGAATAGCGAGAACCAATGAGAGGCTAGCTGGAGGTGTCTGAACGGGCAAATTTAACTCTCATTTCCCACCAGGAAGAGGAATTAACCAAAGGCTCAGCGTGCCGGGCCGGAACCAGATTAGGGCCTGAAGCCATCCTGCGGTGTTGCGGCCAGGTCACAAGAAAGCGAGTTGAAGAAAGGAGCTCAGGGGCACTGTAATTCACAAACCTGCAGAGTTATAAATGACAGCTATCGTCCAAAAATAGACTGAAGTAAGGCTGCCAAGAGGACTTGAAAGCGGGGCAGAATTGCAGGAAACCGATTTCAGGAGGTAGACTGGAATTGCATTGAAAGCATAGGAAAAGAGGCAGAACGTCCACAATGATGCACTTGGCCAAAAAGGGCGTATGCGTTTTTTCCTGAATATATTCAGGAAAAAACGCATACGCCCTTTTTGGCCAACCAAGCAAGCTTGCAAAGGAAATCTGCACTACAATGAAGTCTCACTTCCCCCCGGTCAAAAGGGCCATCTGAAAAAAGTGTAAAATCCAGAAAGGCAGGACAGGCCATTGAGAACTGGGAGCCTTGTTATGCTGATGGGCTGGATGTAAATTGCCAACAGACACTTGGGAGAAGTGTATGGTGTTTCCTGAAACATCTAAAAAACAAAGCAACAGAGCCTAGGGCACTTCCACTTATGGTCCTATAGCTTAGGGTAATTAAAATCAAAAAGACACAGCCACCCCAAAGTTTGGGACGCCTCTGTTTACAAGAACCTCGTTTACAATACAAGTTCAACATCGCAGAAAGTGAAAAATGGATAAAGAAGTTGTGGTATTCACTTACAAAGCAATATCACTCAGCAATGAAATCTATGTCATCAGGCCCTTAGCAGCACAATGAGTGGATTCAGGTATGATGATTCTAACTGAAATAAGTCACACAGAAAAAGAAACATCATAAGATATCAGTAATACACGGAATGTAAACTTGGCTACACAGGAACTGAATTACAGAACAGAACAGGGTCTCAAATTTAGAAAACCAACTTATGCTTGCTTAAGGGTAAAGGTGAGTTGGGGTGCTGCATAAAACCAGAGATTGAAATGAGCACAGATAAAGTTCCTTAAGCCAAATATGGAATAGACAAGAGCTACTCCTTGCTCAACGAAATGGACTCAACACCGCATATTAAACGCCTAAGAATGTACCTGACTAGTAAGTATCTTAAAACCTATGGATTGCTATTTCTCCGAAAGAGAATCAAGCGTGTGTACAGGGGCATAAACGCAGCAGTGATAGGATTGGAGAGGTTTGGTGAGGAAATGAAGACCCATTGAAGTCATATTGCATGGTACCCATTCCACGGGTTTCAACTACCCAGGTTTAAGGTATTCTTCCTTCAGCTAAAACATGCATGTGGAACCCAGAGTATGATCAACCATGTGATCGGGCGACGTGTTCAAATATGTCTCAGTTTTCGTACCCTGGTACTCGGGTGCAACATTCCAGACGCTTTACTAACACTCTCCCGACTTGGAGAGTCAGTCCCTTTAACCTCCTGTTTGGCCCAGTTTGCAATTTCTGCGGAAGATGAACAGGAATAGCGAGAACCAATGAGAGACTAGCTGGAGGTGTCTGGACGGGCAAATTTAACTCTCATTTCCCACCAGGAAGAGGAATTAACCAAAGGCTCAGCGTGCCGTGCCAGAACCAGATTAGGGCCTGAAGCCATCCTGCGGTGTTGCGGCCAGGTCACAAGAAAGCGAGTTGAAGAAAGGAGCTCAGGGGCACTGTAATTCACAAACCTGCAGAGTTATAAATGACAGCTATCGTCCAAAAATAGACTGAAGTAAGGCTGCCAAGAGGACTTGAAAGCGGGGCAGCATTGCAGGAAACCGATTTCAGGAGGTAGACTGGAATTGCATTGAAAGCATAGGAAAAGAGGCAGAACGTCCACAATGATGCACTTGGCCAAAAAGGGCGTATGCGTTTTTTCCTGAATATATTCAGGGAAAAACGCATACGCACTTTTTGGCCAACCAAGCAAGCTTGCAAAGGAAATCTGCACTACAATGAAGTCTCACTTCCCCCCGGTCAAAAGGGCCATCTGAAAAAAGTGTAAAATCCAGAAAGGCACGACAGGCCATGGAGAACTGGGAGCCTTGTTATGCTGATGGGCGGGATGTAAATTGCCAACAACCACTCGGGAGAAGTGTATGGTGTTTCCTGAAACATCTAAAAAACAAAGCAACAGAACCTAGGGCACTTCCACTTATGGTCCTATAGCTTAGGGAAATTAAAATCAAAAAGACACAGCCACCCCAAAGTTTGGAACGGCTCTGTTTACAAGAACCTCGTTTACAGTACAAGTTCAACATCGCAGAAAGTGAAAAATGGATAAAGAAGTTGTGGTATTTACTTACAAAGCAATATCACTCAGCAATGAAATCTGTGTCATCAGGCCCGTAGCAGCATAATGAGTGGATTCAGGTACGATGATTCTAACTGAAATAAGTCACACAGAAAGAGAAACATCATAAGATATCACTAATACACGGAATGTAAACTTGGCTACACAGGAACTGCATTCCAAAACAGAACAGGGTCTCAAATTTAGAAAACCAACTTATGCTTGCTTAAGGTGAAAGGTGAGTTGGGGTGCTGCATAAAACCAGAGATTGAAATGAGCACAGATAAAGTTCCTTAAGCCAAATATGGAATAGACAAGAGCTACTCCTTGCTCAACGAAATGGACTCAACACCCCATATTAAACGCCTAAGAATGTACCTGACTAGTAAGTATCTTAAAACCTATGGATTGCTATGTCTCCAAAAGAGAATCAAGCGTGTGTACACGGGCATAAACGCAGCAGTGATAGGATTGGAGAGGTTCGGTGAGCAAATGAAGACCCTTTGAAGACATATTGCATGGTACCCATTCCACGGATCTCAACTCTCCAGGTTTAAGGTATTCTTCCTTCAGCTAAAACATGCATGTGGAACCCAGAGTATGATCAACCATGTGAACGGGAGACGTGTTCAAATATGTCTCAGTTTTCCTCCCCTGGTACTCGGGTGCAACATTCCAGACGCTTTACTTACACTCTCCCCACTTGGAGAGTCAGCGCCTTTAACCTCCTGTTTGGCCCAGTTTGCAATTTCTGCGGAAGATGAACAGGAATAGCGAGAACCAATGAGAGACTAGCTGGAGGTGTCTGGACGGGCAAATTTAACTCTCATTTCCCACCAGGAAGAGGAATTAACCAAAGGCTCAGCGTGCCGTGCCGGAACCAGATTAGGGCCTGAAGCCATCCTGCGGTGTTGCGGCCAGCTCACAAGAAAGCGAGTTGAAGAAAGGAGCTCAGGGGCACTGTAATTCACAAACCTGCAGAGTTATAAATGACAGCTATCGTCCAAAAATAGACTGAAGTAAGGCTGCCAAGAGGACTTGAAAGCGGGGCAGAATTGCAGGAAACCGATTTCAGGAGGTAGACTGGAATTGCATTGAAAGCATAGGAAAAGAGGCAGAACGTCCACAATGATGCACTTGGCCAAAAAGGGCATATGCGTTTTTTCCTGAATATATTCAGGAAAAAACGCATACGCCCTTTTTGGCCAACCAAGCAAGCTTGCAAAGGAAATCTGCACTACAATGAAGTCTCACTTCCCCCCGGTCAAAAGGGCCATCTGAAAAAAGTGTAAAATCCAGAAAGGCAGGACAGGCCATGGAGAACTGGGAGCCTTGTTATGCTGATGGGCGGGATGTAAATTGCCAACAACCACTCGGGAGAAGTGTATGGTGTTTCCTGAAACATCTAAAAAACAAATCAACAGAGCCTAGGGCACTTCCACTTATGCTGCTATAGGTTAGGGAAATTAAAATAAAAAAGACACAGCCACCCCAAAGTTTGGAACGGCTCTGTTTACAAGAACCTCGTTTACAGTACAAGTTCAACATCGCAGAAAGTGAAAAATGGATAAAGAAGTTGTGGTATTTACTTACAAAGCAATATCACTCAGCAATGAAATCTGTGTCATCAGGCCCTTAGCAGCACAATGAGTGGATTCAGGTATGATGATTCTAACTGAAGTAAGTCACACAGAAAAAGAAACATCATAAGGTATCAGTAATACACGGAATGTAAACTTGGCTACACAGGAACTGAATTACAGAACAGAACAGGGTCTCAAATTTAGAAAACCAACTTATGCTTGCTTAAGGGGAAAGGTGAGTTGGGGTGCTGCATAAAACCAGAGATTGAAATGAGCACAGATAAAGTTCCTTAAGCCAAATATGGAATAGACAAGAGCTACTCCTTGGTCAACGAAATGGACTCAACACCGCATATTAAACGCCTAAGAATGTACCTGACTAGTAAGTATCTTAAAACCTATGGATTGCTATGTCTCCAAAAGAGAATCAAGCATGTGTACAGGGGCATAAACGCAGCAGTGATAGGATTGGAGAGGTTCAGTGAGCAAATGAAGACCCTTTGAAGTCATATTGCATGGTACCCATTCCACGGGTTTCAACTACCCAGGTTTTAGGTATTCTTCCTTCAGCTAAAACATGCATGTGGAACCCAAGTATGATCAACCATGTGAACGGGAGACGTGTTCAAATATGTCTCAGTTTTCTTCCCCTGGTACTCGGGTGCAACATTCCAGACGCTTTACTAATACTCTCCCCACTTGGAAAGTCAGCGCCTTTAACCTCCTGTTTGGCCCAGTTTGCAATTTCTGCGGAAGATGAACAGGAATAGCGAGAACCAATGAGAGACTAGCTGGAGGTGTCTGGACGGGCAAATTTAACTCTCATTTCCCACCAGGAAGAGGAAATAACCAAAGGCTCAGCATGCCGGGCCGGAACCAGATTAGGGCCTGAAGCCATCCTGCGGTGTTGCGGCCAGGTCACAAGAAAGCGAGTTGAAGAAAGGAGCTCAGGGGCACTGTAATTCACAAACCTGCAGAGTTATAAATGACAGCTATCGTCCAAAAATAGACTGAAGTAAGGCTGCCAAGAGGACTTGAAAGCGGGGCAGAATTGCAGGAAACCGATTTCAGGAGGTAGACTGGAATTGCATTGAAAGCATAGGAAAAGAGGCAGAACGTCCACAATGATGCACTTGGCCAAAAAGGGCGTATGCGTTTTTTCCTGAATATATTCAGGAAAAAACGCATACGCCCTTTTTGGCCAACCAAGCAAGCTTGCAAAGGAAATCTGCACTACAATGAAGTCTCACTTCCCCCCGGTCAAAAGGGCCATCTGAAAAAAGTGTAAAATCCAGAAAGGCAGGACAGGCCATGGAGAACTGGGAGCCTTGTTATGCTGATGGGCGGGATGTAAATTGCCAACAACCACTCGGGAGAAGTGTATGGTGTTTCCTGAAACATCTAAAAAACAAATCAACAGAGCCTAGGGCACTTCCACTTATGGTCCTATAGCTTAGGGAAATTAAAATAAAAAAGACACAGCCACCCCAAAGTTTGAAACGGCTCTGTTTACAAGAACCTCATTTACAGTACAAGTTCAACATCGCAGAAAGTGAAAAATGGATAAAGAAGTTGTGGTATTTACTTACAAAGCAATATCACTCAGCAATGAAATCTATGTCATCAGGCCCTTAGCAGCACAATGAGTGGATTCAGGTATGATGATTCTAACTGAAATAAGTCACACAAAAAAGAAACATCATAATATATCAGTAATACACGGAATGTAAACTTGGCTACACAGGAACTGAATTACAGAACAGAACAGGGTCTCAAATTTAGAAAACCAACTTATGCTTGCTTAAGGGGAAAGGTGAATTGGGGTGCTGCATAACCAGAGATCGAAATGAGCACAGATAAAGTTCCTTAAGCCAAATATGGAATAGACAAGAGCTACTCCTTGCTCAACGAAATGGACTCAACACCGCATATTAAACGCCTAAGAATGTACCTGACTAGTAAGTATCTTAAAACCTATGGATTGCTATGTCTCCGAAAGAGAATCAAGCATGTGTACAGGGGCATAAACGCAGCAGTGATAGGATTGGAGAGGTTCGGTGAGCAAATGAAGAACCTTTGAAGTCATATTGTATGGTACCCATTCCACGGGTTTCAACTACCCAGGTTTAAGGTATTCTTCCTTCAGCTAAAACATGCATGTGGAACCCAAGTATGATCAACCATGTGAACGGGAGACGTGTTCAAATATGTCTCAGTTTTCCTCCCCTGGTACTCGGGTGCAACATTCCAGACACTTTACTAACACTCTCCCCACTTGGAGAGTCAGTCCCTTTAACCTCCTGTTTGGCCCAGTTTGCAATTTCTGTGGAAGATGAACAGGAATAGCGAGAACCAATGAGAGACTAGCTGGAGGTGTCTGGACGGGCAAATTTAACTCTCATTTCCCACCAGGAAGAGGAAATAACCAAAGGCTCAGCGTGCCGTGCCGGAACCAGATTAGGGCCTGAAGCCATCCTGCGGTGTTGCGGCCAGGTCACAAGAAAGCGAGTTGAAGAAAGGAGCTCAGGGGCACTGTAATTCACAAACCTGCAGAGTTATAAATGACAGCTATCGTCCAAAAATAGACTGAAGTAAGGCTGCCAAGAGGACTTGAAAGCGGGGCAGAATTGCAGGAAACCGATTTCAGGAGGTAGACTGGAATTGCATTGAAAGCATAGGAAAAGAGGCAGAACATACACAATGATGCACTTGGCCAAAAAGGGCGTATGCGTTTTTTCCTGAATATATTCAGGAAAAAACGCATACGCCCTTTTTGGCCAACCAAGCAAGCTTGCAAAGGAAATCTGCACTACAATGAAGTCTCACTTCCCCCCGGTCAAAAGGGCCATCTCAAAAAAGTGTAAAATCCAGAAAGGCAGGACAGGCCATGGAGAACTGGGAGCCTTGTTATGCTGATGGGCGGGATGTAAATTGTCAACAGACACTCGGGAGAACTGTATGGTGTTTCCTGAAACATCTAAAAAACAAAGCAACAGAGCCTAGGGCACTTCCACTTATGGTCCTATAGCTTAGGGAAATTAAAATGAAAAAGACACAGCCACCCCAAAGTTTGGAATGGCTCTGTTTACAAGAACCTCGTTTACAGTACAAGTTCAACATCGCAGAAAGTGAAAAATGGATAAAGAAGTTGTGGTATTTACTTACAAAGCAATATCACTCAGCAATGAAATCTGTGTCATCAGGCCCTTAGCAGCACAATGAGTGGATTCAGGTATGATGATTCTAACTGAAATAAGTCACACAGAAAAAGAAACATCATAAGATATCAGTAATACACGGAATGTAAACTTGGCTGCACAGGAACTGAATTACAGAACAGAACAGGGTCTCAAATTTAGAAAACCAACTTATGCTTGCTTAAGGGGAAAGGTGAGTTGGGGTGCTGCATAAAACCAGAGATTGAAATGAGCACAGATAAAGTTCCTTAATCCAAATATGGAATAGACAAGAGCTACTCCTTGCTCAACGAAATGGACTCAACACCGCATATTAAACGCCTAAGAATGTACCTGACTAGTAAGTATCTTAAAACCTATGGATTGCTATGTCTCCGAAAGAGAATCAAGCATGTGTACAGGGGCATAAACGCAGCAGTGATAGGATTGGAGAGGTTCAGTGAGCAAATGAAGACCCTTTGAAGTCATATTGCATGGTACCCATTCCACGGGTTTCAACTACCCAGGTTTTAGGTATTCTTCCTTCAGCTAAAACATGCATGTGGAACCCAAGTATGATCAACCATGTGAACGGGAGACGTGTTCAAATATGTCTCAGTTATCTTCCCCTGGTACTCGGGTGCAACATTCCAGACGCTTTACTAATACTCTCCCCACTTGGAAAGTCAGTGCCTTTAACCTCCTGTTTGGCCCAGTTTGCAATTTCTGCGGAAGATGAACAGGAATAGCGAGAACCAATGAGAGGCTAGCTGGAGGTGTCTGGACGGGCAAATTTAACTCTCATTTCCCACCAGGAAGAGGAATTAACCAAAGGCTCAGCATGCCGTGCCGGAACCAGATTAGGGCCTGAAGACATCCTGTGGTGTTGCGGCCAGCTCAAAAGAAAGCGAGTTGAAGAAAGGAGCTCAGGGGCACTGTAATTCACAAACCTGCAGAGTTATAAATGACAGCTATCGTCCAAAAATAGACTGAAGTAAGGCTGCCAAGAGGACTTGAAAGCGGGGCAGAATTGCAGGAAACCGATTTCAGGAGGTAGACTGGAATTGCATTGAAAGCATAGGAAAAGAGGCAGAACGTCCACAATGATGCACTTGGCCAAAAAGGGCGTATGCGTTTTTTCCTGAATATATTCAGGAAAAAACGCATACGCCCTTTTTGGCCAACCAAGCAAGCTTGCAAAGGAAATCTGCACTACAATGAAGTCTCACTTCCCCCCGGTCAAAAGGGCCATCTGAAAAAAGTGTAAAATCCAGAAAGGCAGGACAGGCCATGGAGAACTGGGAGCCTTGTTATGCTGAAGGGCGGGATGTAAATTGCCAACAAACACTCGGGAGAAGTGTATGGTGTTTCCTGAAACATCTAAAAAACAAAGCAACAGAACCTAGGGCACTTCCACTTATGGTCCTATAGCTTAGGGAAATTAATATCAAAAAGACACAGCCACCCCAAAGTTTGGAACGGCTCTGTTTACAAGAACCTCGTTTACAGTACAAGTTCAACATCGCAGAAAGTGAAAAATGGATAAAGAAGTTGTGGTATTTACGTACAAAGCAATATCACTCAGCAATGAAATCTGTGTCATCAGGCCCGTAGCAGCATAATGAGTGGATTCAGGTACGATGATTCTAACTGAAATAAGTCACACAGAAAGAGAAACACCATAAGATATCACTAATACACGGAATTTAAACCTGGCTACACAGGAACTGCATTCCAAAACAGAACAGGGTCTCAAATTTAGAAAACCAACTTATGCTTGCTTAAGGTGAAAGGTGAGTTGGGGTGCTGCATAAAACCAGAGATTGAAATGAGCACAGATAAAGTTCCTTAAGCCAAATATGGAATAGACAAGAGCTACTCCTTGCTCAACGAAATGGACTCAACACCCCATATTAAACGCCTAAGAATGTACCTGACTAGTAAGTATCTTAAAACCTATGGATTGCTATGTCTCCAAAAGAGAATCAAGCATGTGTCCAGGGGCATAAACGCAGCAGTGATAGGATTGGAGAGGTTCGGTGAGCAAATGAAGACCCTTTGAAGTCATATTGCATGGTACCCATTACACAGGTCTTAACTCTCCAGGTTTAAGGTATTCTTCCTTCAGCTAAAACATACATGTGGAACCCAGAGTATGATCAACCATGTGAACGGGAGACGTGTTCAAATATGTCTCAGTATTCCTCCCCTGGTACTCGGGTGCAACATTCCAGACGCTTTACTAACACTCTCCCCACTTGGAGAGTCAGTCCCTTTAACCTCCTGTTTGGCCCAGTTTGCAATTTCTGCGGAAGATGAACAGGAATAGCGAGAACCAATGAGAGACTAGCTGGAGGTGTCTGGACGGGCAAATTTAACTCTCATTTCCCACCAGGAAGAGGAATTAACCAAAGGCTCAGCGTGCCGTGCCGGAACCAGATTAGGGCCTGAAGCCATCCTGCGGTGTTGCGGCCAGCTCACAAGAAAGCGAGTTGAAGAAAGGAGCTCAGGGGCACTGTAATTCACAAACCTGCAGAGTTATAAATGACAGCTATCGTCCAAAAATAGACTGAAGTAAGGCTGCCAAGAGGACTTGAAAGCGGGGCAGAATTGCAGGAAACCGATTTCAGGAGGTAGACTGGAATTGCATTGAAAGCATAGGAAAAGAGGCAGAACGTCCACAATGATGCACTTGGCCAAAAAGGGCGTATGCGTTTTTTCCTGAATATATTCAGGAAAAAACGCATACGCCCTTTTTGGCCAACCAAGCAAGCTTGCAAAGGAAATCTGCACTACAATGAAGTCTCACTTCCCCCTGGTCAAAAGGGCCATCTCAAAAAAGTGTAAAATCCAGAAAGGCAGGACAGGCCATGGAGAACTGGGAGCCTTGTTATGCTGATGGGCGGGATGTAAATTGCCAACAGACACTCGGGAGAAGTGTATGGTGTTTCCTGAAACATCTAAAAAACAAAGCAACAGAGCCTAGGGCACTTCCACTTATGGTCCTATAGCTTAGGGAAATTAAAATGAAAAAGATACAGCCACCCCAAAGTTTGGAATGGCTCTGTTTACAAGAACCTCGTTTACAGTACAAGTTCAACATCGCAGAAAGTGAAAAATGGATAAAGAAGTTGTGGTATTTACTTACAAAGCAATATCACTCAGCAATGAAATCTGTGTCATCAGGCCCTTAGCAGCACAATGAGTGGATTCAGGTATGATGATTCTAACTGAAATAAGTCACACAGAAAAAGAAACATCATAAGATATCAGTAATACACGGAATGTAAACTTGGCTACACAGGAACTGAATTACAGAACAGAACAGGGTCTCAAATTTAGAAAACCAACTTATGCTTGCTTAAGGGGAAAGGTGAGTTGGGGTGCTGCATAAAACCAGAGATTGAAATGAGCACAGATAAAGTTCCTTACGCCAAATATGGAATAGACAAGAGCTACTCCTTGCTCAACGAAATGGACTCAACACCGCATATTAAACGCCTAAGAATGTACCTGACTAGTAAGTATCTTAAAACCTATGGACTGCTATGTCTCCAAAAGAGAATCAAGCGTGTGTACAGGGGCACAAACGCAGCAGTGATAGGATTGGAGAGGTTCGGTGAGCAAATGAAGACCCTTTGAAGTCATATTGTATGGTACCCATTACACGGGTCTCAACTCTCCAGGTTGAAGGTATTCTTCCTTCAGCTAAAACATGCATGTGGAACCCAGAGTATGATCAACCATGTGATCGGGAGACGTGTTCAAATATGTCTCAGTTTTCCTCCCCTGGTACTCGGGTGCAACATTCCAGACGCTTTACTAACACTCTCCGGACTTGGAGAGTCAGTCCCTTTAACCTCCTGTTTGGCCCAGTTTGCAATTTCTGCGGAAGATGAACAGGAATAGCGAGAACCAATGAGAGACTAGCTGGAGGTGTCTGGACGGGCAAATTTAACTCTCATTTCCCACCAGGAAGAGGAATTAACCAAAGGCTCAGCATGCCGGGCCGGAACCAGATTAGGGCCTGAAGCCATCCTGCGGTGTTGCGGCCAGGTCACAAGAAAGCGAGTTGAAGAAAGGAGCTCAGGGGCACTGTAATTCACAAACCTGCAGAGTTATAAATGACAGCTATCGTCCAAAAATAGACTGAAGTAAGGCTGCCAAGAGGACTTGAAAGCGGGGCAGAATTGCAGGAAACCGATTTCAGGAGGTAGACTGGAATTGCATTGAAAGCATAGGAAAAGAGGCAGAACGTCCACAATGATGCACTTGGCCAAAAAGGGCGTATGCGTTTTTTCCTGAATATATTCAGGAAAAAACGCATACGCCCTTTTTGGCCAACCAAGCAAGCTTGCAAAGGAAATCTGCACTACAATGAAGTCTCACTTCCCCCCGGTCAAAAGGGCCATCTGAAAAAAGTGTAAAATCCAGAAAGGCAACAGGCCATTGAGAACTGGGAGCCTTGTTATGCTGATGGGCGGGATGTAAATTGCCAACAGACACTCGGGAGAAGTGTATGGTGTTTCCTGAAACATCTAAAAAACAAAGCAACAGAGCCTAGGGCACTTCCACTTATGGTCCTATAGCTTAGGGAAATTAAAATCAAAAAGACACAGCCACCCCAAAGTTTGGAACGGCTCTGTTTACAAGAACCTCGTTTACAGTACAAGTTCAACATCGCAGAAAGGGAAAAATGGATAAAGAAGTTGTGGTATTCACTTACAAAGCAATATCACTCAGCAATGAAATCTATGTCATCAGGCCCTTAGCAGCACAATGAGTGGATTCAGGTACGATGATTCTAACTGAAATAAGTCACACAGAAAAAGAAACATCATAAGATATCAGTAATACACGGAATGTAAACTTGGCTACACAGGAACTGAATTACAGAACAGAACAGGGTCTCAAATTTAGAAAAACAACTTATGCTTGCTTAAGGGTAAAGGTGAGTTGGGGTGCTGCATAAAACCAGAGATTGAAATGAGCACAGATAAAGTTCCTTAAGCCAAATATGGAATAGACAAGAGCTACTCCTTGCTCAACGAAATGGACTCAACCCCTCATATTAAATGCCTAAGAATGTACCTGACTAGTAAGTATCTTAAAACCTATGGATTGCTATGTCTCCGAAAGAGAATCAAGCATGTGTACAGGGGCATAAACGCAGCAGTGATAGGATTGGAGAGGTTCGGTGAGCAAATGAAGACCCTTTGAAGTCATATTGCATGGTACCCATTCCACGGGTTTCAACTACCCAGGTTTTAGGTATTCTTCCTTCAGCTAAAACATGCATGTGGAACCCAAGTATGATCAACCATGTGAACGGGAGACGTGTTCAAATATGTCTCAGTTTTCCTCCCCTGGTACTCGGGTGCAACATTCCAGACGCTTTACTAACACTCTCCCCACTTGGAAAGTCAGCGCCTTTAACCTCCTGTTTGGCCCAGTTTGCAATTTCTGCGGAAGATGAACAGGAATAGCGAGAACCAATGAGAGGCTAGCTGGAGGTGTCTGGACCGGCAAATTTAACTCTCATTTCCCACCAGGAAGAGGAAATAACCAAAGGCTCAGCGTGCCGTGCCGGAACCAGATTAGGGCCTGAAGACATCCTGCGGTGTTGCGGCCAGCTCAAAAGAAAGCGAGTTGAAGAAAGGAGCTCAGGGGCACTGTAATTCACAAACCTGCAGAGTTATAAATGACAGCTATCGTCCAAAAATAGACTGAAGTAAGGCTGCCAAGAGGACTTGAAAGCGGGGCAGAATTGCAGGAAACCGATTTCAGGAGGTAGACTGGAATTGCATTGAAAGCATGGGAAAAGAGGCAGAACGTCCACAATGATGCACTTGGCCAAAAAGGGCGTATGCGTTTTTTCCTGAATATATTCAGGAAAAAACGCATACGCCCTTTTTGGCCAACCAAGCAAGCTTGCAAAGGAAATCTGCACTACAATGAAGTCTCACTTCCCCCCGGTCAAAAGGGCCATCTGAAAAAAGTGTAAAATCCAGAAAGGCAGGACAGGCCATGGAGAACTGGGAGCCTTGTTATGCTGAAGGGCGGGATGTAAATTGCCAACAAACACTCGGGAGAAGTGTATGGTGTTTCCTGAAACATCTAAAAAACAAAGCAGCAGAGCCTAGGGCACTTCCACTTATGGTCCTATAGCTTAGGGAATTTAAAATCAAAAAGACACAGCCACCCCAAAGTTTCGAACGGCTCTGTTTACAAGAACCTCGTTTACAGTACAAGTTCAACATCGCAGAAAGTGAAAAATGGATAAAGAAGTTGTCGTATTTACTTACAAAGCAATATCACTCAGCAATGAAATCTGTGTCATCAGGCCCTTAGCAGCACAATGAGTGGATTCAGGTATGATGATTCTAACTGAAATAAGTCACACAGAAAAAGAAACATCATAAGATATCAGTAATACACGGAATGTAAACTTGGCTACACAGGAACTGAATTACAGAACAGAACAGGGTCTCAAATTTAGAAAACCAACTTATGCTTGCTTAAGGGGAAAGGTGAGTTGGGGTGCTGCATAAAACCAGAGATTGAAATGAGCACAGATAAAGTTCCTTAAGCCAAATATGGAATAGACAAGAGCTACTCCTTGCTCAACGAAATGGACTCAACACCGCATATTAAACGCCTAAGAATGTACCTGACTAGTAAGTATCTTAAAACCTATGGATTGCTATGTCTCCGAAACAGAATCAAGCATGTGTACAGGGGCATAAACGCAGCAGTGATAGGATTGGAGAGGTTCGGTGAGCAAATGAAGACCCTTTGAAGTCATATTGCATGGTACCCATTCCACGGGTTTCAACTACCCAGGTTTTAGGTATTCTTCCTTCAGCTAAAACATGCATGTGGAACCCAAGTATGATCAACCATGTGATCGGGAGACGTGTTCAAATATGTCTCAGTTTTCGTACCCTGCTACTCGGGTGCAACATTCCAGACGCTTTACTAACACTCTCCCCACTTGGAGAGTCAGCGCCTTTAACCTCCTGTTTGGCCCAGTTTGCAATTTCTGTGGAAGATGAACAGGAATAGCGAGAACCAATGAGAGACTAGCTGGAGGTGTCTGAATGGGCAAATTTAACTCTCATTTCCCACCAGGAAGAGGAATTAACCAAAGGCTCAGCGTGCCGTGCCAGAACCAGATTAGGGCCTGAAGACATCCTGCGGTGTTGCGGCCAGGTCACAAGAAAGCGAGTTGAAGAAAGGAGCTCAGGGGCACTGTAATTCACAAACCTGCAGAGTTATAAATGACAGCTATCGTCCAAAAATAGACTGAAGTAAGGCTGCCAAGAGGACTTGAAAGCGGGGCAGAATTGCAGGAAACCGATTTCAGGAGGTAGACTGGAATTGCATTGAAAGCATAGGAAAAGAGGCAGAACGTCCACAATGATGCACTTGGCCAAAAAGGGCGTATGCGTTTTTTCCTGAATATATTTTCCTGAATATATTTGAATGCGTTTTTTCCTGAATATATTCCTGAATATATTCAGGAAAAAACGCATACGCCCTTTTTGGCCAACCAAGGAAGCTTGCAAAGGAAATCTGCACTACAATGAAGTCTCACTTCCCCCCGGTCAAAAGGGCCATCTGAAAAAAGTGTAAAATCCAGAAAGGCAGGACAGGCCATGGAGAACTGGGAGCCTTGTTATGCTGATGGCCGGGACGTAAATTGCCAACAACCACTCGGGAGAAGTGTATGGTGTTTCCTGAAACATCTAAAAAACAAAGCAACAGAGCCTAGGGCACTTCCACTTATGGTCCTATAGCTTAGGGAATTTAAAATCAAAAAGACACAGCCACCCCAAAGTTTGGAACGGCTCTGTTTACAAGAACCTCGTTTACAGTACAAGTTCAACATCGCAGAAATTGAAAAATGGATAAAGAAGTTGTGGTATTTACTTACAAAGCAATATCACTCAGCAATGAAATCTGTGTCATCAGGCCCTTAGCAGCACAATGAGTGGATTTAGGTATGATGATTCTAACTGAAATAAGTCTCACAGAAAAAGAAACATCATAAGATATCACTAATACACGGAATGTAAACTTGGCTACACAGGAACTGAATTACAGAACAGAACAGGGTCTCAAATTTAGAAAACCAACTTATGCTTGCTTAAGGGGAAAGGTGAGTTGGGGTGCTGCATAAAACCATAGATTGAAATGAGCACAGATAAAGTTCCTTAAGCCAAATATGGAATAGACAAGAGCTACTCCTTGCTCAACGAAATGGACTCAACACCCCATATTAAACGCCTAAGAATGTACCTGACTAGTAAGTATCGTAAAACCTATGGATTGCTATGTCTCCGAAAGAGAATCAAGCATGTGTACAGGGGCATAAACGCAGCAGTGATAGGATTGGAGAGGTTCGGTGAGCAAATGAAGACCCTTTGAAGTCATATTGCATGGTACCCATTCCACGGGTTTCAAATACACAGGTTTAAGGTATTCTTCCTTCAGCTAAAACATGCATGTGGAACCCAAGTATGATCAACCATGTGAACGGGAGACGTGTTCAAATATGTCTCAGTTTTCCTCCCCTGGTACTCGGGTGCAACATTCCAGACGCTTTACTAACACTCTCCCCACTTGGAAAGTCAGCGCCTTTAACCTCCTGTTTGGCCCAGTTTGCAATTTCTGCGGAAGATGAACAGGAATAGCGAGAACCAATGAGAGACTAGCTGGAGGTGTCTGGACGGGCAAATTTAACTCTCATTTCCCACCAGGAAGAGGAAATAACCAAAGGCTCAGCGTGCCGTGCCGGAACCAGATTAGGGCCTGAAGCCATCCTGCGGTGTTGCGACCAGGTCACAAGAAAGCAAGTTGAAGAAAGGAGCTCAGGGGCACTGTAATTCACAAACCTGCAGAGTTATAAATGACAGCTATCGTCCAAAAATAGACTGAAGTAAGGCTGCCAAGAGGACTTGAAAGCGGGGCAGAATTGCAGGAAACCGATTTCAGGAGGTAGACTGGAATTGCATTGAAAGCATAGGAAAAGAGGCAGAACGTCCACAATGATGCACTTGGCCAAAAAGGGCGTATGCGTTTTTTCCTGAATATATTCAGGAAAAAACGCATACGCCCTTTCTGGCCAACCAAGCAAGCTTGCAAAGGAAATCTGCACTACAATGAAGTCTCACTTCCCCCCGGTGAAAAGGGCCATCTGAAAAAAGTGTAAAATCCAGAAAGGCAGGACAGGCCATGGAGAACTGGGAGCCTTGTTATGCTGATGGGCGGGATGTAAATTGCCAACAACCACTCGGGAGAAGTGTATGGTGTTTCCTGAAACATCTAAAAAACAAAGCAACAGAGCCTAGGGCACTTCCACTTATTGTCCTATAGCTTAGGGAAATTAAAATCAAAAAGACACAGCCACCCCAAAGTTTGGAACGGCTCTGTTTACAAGAACCTCGTTTACAGTACAAGTTCAACATCGCAGAAAGTGAAAAATGGATAAAGAACTTGTGGTACTTACGTACAATGCAGTATCACTCAGCAATGAAATCTATGTCATCAGGCCCATAGCAGCATAATGAGTGGATTCAGGTACGATGATTCTAACTGAAATAAGTCACACAGAAAAAGAAACATCATAAGATATCACTAATACACGGAATGTAAACTTGGCTACACAGGAACTGAATTACAGAACAGAACAGGGTCTCAAATTTAGAAAACCAACTTATGCTTGCTTAAGGGTAAAGGTGAGTTGGGGTGTTGCATAAAAACAGAGATTGAAATGAGCACAGATAAAGTTCCTTAAGCCAAATATGGAATAGACAAGAGCTACTCCTTGCTCAACGAAATGGACTCAACACCGCATATTAAATGCCTAAGAATGTACCTGACTAGTAAGTATCTTAAAACCTATGGATTGCTATGTCTCCGAAAGAGAATCAAGCATGTGTACAGGGGCATAAACGCAGCAGTGATAGGATTGGAGAGGTTCGGTGAGCAAATGAAGACCCTTTGAAGTCATATTGCATGGTACCCATTCCACGGGTTTCAACTACCCAGGTTTAAGGTATTCTTCCTTCAGCTAAAACATGCATGTGGAACCTAGAGTATGATCAACCATGTGATCGGGAGACGTGTTCAAATATGTCTCAGTTTTCGTACCCTGCTACTCGGGTGCAACATTCCAGACGCTTTACTAACACTCTCCCCACTTGGAGAGTCAGCGCCTTTAACCTCCTGTTTGGCCCAGTTTGCAATTTCTGTGGAAGATGAACAGGAATAGCGAGAACCAATGAGAGACTAGCTGGAGGTGTCTGGATGGGCAAATTTAACTCTCATTTCCCACCAGGAAGAGGAATTAACCAAAGGCTCAGCGTGCCGTGCCAGAACCAGATTAGGGCCTGAAGCCATCCTGCGGTGTTGCGGCCAGCTCAAAAGAAAGCGAGTTGAAGAAAGGAGCTCAGGGGCACTGTAATTCACAAACCTGCAGAGTTATAAATGACAGCTATCGTCCAAAAATAGACTGAAGTAAGGCTGCCAAGAGGACTTGAAAGCGGGGCAGAATTGCAGGAAACCGATTTCAGGAGGTAGACTGGAATTGCATTGAAAGCATAGGAAAAGAGGCAGAACGTCCACAATGATGCACTTGGCCAAAAAGGGCGTATGCGTTTTTTCCTGAATATATTCAGGAAAAAACGCATACGCCCTTTTTGGCCAACCAAGCAAGCTTGCAAAGGAAATCTGCACTACAATGAAGTCTCACTTCCCCCCGGTCAAAAGGGCCATCTGAAAAAAGTCAAAATCCAGAAAGGCAGGACAGGCCATGGAGAACTGGGAGCCTTGTTATGCTGATGGGCGGGATGTAAATTGCCAACAACCACTCAGGAGAAGTGTAAGGTGTTTCCTGAAACATCTAAAAAACAAAGCAACAGAGCCTAGGGCACTTCCACTTATGGTCCTATAGCTTAGGGAATTTAAAATCAAAAAGACACAGCCACCCCAAAGTTTCGAACGGCTCTGTTTACAAGAACCTCGTTTACAGTACAAGTTCAACATCGCAGAAAGTGAAAAATGGATAAAGAAGTTGTGGTATTTACTTACAAAGCAATATCACTCAGCAATGAAATCTGTGTCATCAGGCACTTAGCAGCACAATGAGTGGATTCAGGTATGATGATTCTAACTGAAATAAGTCACACAGAAAGAGAAACATCATAAGATATCACTAATACACGGAATGTAAACTTGGCTACACAGGAACTGCATTCCAAAACAGAACAGGGTCTCAAATTTAGAAAACCAACTTATGCTTGCTTAAGGGTAAAGGTGAGTTGGGGTGCTGCATAAAACCAGAGATTGAAATGAGCACAGATAAAGTTCCTTAAGCCAAATATGGAATAGACAAGAGCTACTCCTTGCTCAACGAAATGGACACAAAACCCCATATTAAACGCCTAAGAATGCACCTGACTAGTAAGTATCGTAAAACCTATGGATTGCTATGTCTCCGAAAGAGAATCAAGCGCGTGTACAGGGGCATAAACGCAGCAGTGATAGGATTGGAGAGGTTCGTGAGCAAATGAAGACCCTTTGAAGTCAAATTGCATGGTACACATTCCACGGGTTTCAACTACCCAGGTTTAAGGTATTCTTCCTTCAGCTAAAACATGCATGTGGAACCTAGAGTATGATCAACCATGTGATCGGGAGACGTGTTCAAATATGTCTCAGTTTTCCTCCCCTGGTACTCGGGTGCAACATTCCAGACGCTTTACTAACACTCTCCCCACTTGGAGAGTCAGTCCCTTTAACCTCCTGTTTGGCCCAGTTTGCAATTTCTGTGGAAGATGAACAGGAATAGCGAGAACCAATGAGAGGCTAGCTGGAGGTGTCTGGACGGGCAAATTTAACTCTCATTTCCCACCAGGAAGAGGAATTAACCAAAGGCTCAGCGTGCCGTGCCAGAACCAGATTAGGGCCTGAAAACATCCTGCGGTGTTGCGGCCAGGTCACAAGAAAGCGAGTTGAAGAAAGGAGCTCAGGGGCACTGCAATTCACAAACCTGCAGAGTTATAAATGACAGCTATCGTCCAAAAATAGACTGAAGTAAGGCTGCCAAGAGGACTTGAAAGCGGGGCAGAATTGCAGGAAACCGATTTCAGGAGGTAGACTGGAATTGCATTGAAAGCATAGGAAAAGAGGCAGAACGTCCACAATGATGCACTTGGCCAAAAAGGGCGTATGCGTTTTTTCCTGAATATATTCAGGAAAAAACGCATACGCCCTTTTTGGCCAACCAAGCAAGCTTGCAAAGGAAATCTGCACTACAATGAAGTCTCACTTCCCCCCGGTCAAAAGGGCCATCTGAAAAAAGTGTAAAATCCAGAAAGGCAGGACAGGCCATGGAGAACTGGGAGCCTTGTTATGCTGATGGGCGGGATGTAAATTGCCAACAGACACTCCGGAGAAGTGTATGGTGTTTCCTGAAACATCTAAAAAACAAAGCAACAGAGCCTAGGGCACTTCCACTTATGGTCCTATAGCTTAGGGAAATTAAAATCAAAAAGACACAGCCACCCCAAAGTTTGGAACGGCTCTGTTTACAAGAACCTCGTTTTCAGTACAAGTTCAACATCTCAGAAAGTGAAAAATGGATAAAGAAGTTGCGGTATTTACTTACAAAGCAATATCACTCAGCAATGAAATCTATGTCACCAGGCCCTTAGCAGCACAATGAGTGGATTCAGGTATGATGATTCTAACTGAAATAAGTCACACAGAAAAAGAAACATCATAAGATATCAGTAATACACGGAATGGAAACTTGGCTACACAGGAACTGAATTACAGAACAGAACAGGGACTCAAATTTAGAAAACCAACTTATGCTTGCTTAAGGGTAAAGGTGAGTAGGGGTGCTGCATAAAACCAGAGATTGAAATGAGCACAGATAAAGTTCCTTAAGCCAAATATGGAATAGACAAGAGCTACTCCTTGCTCAACGAAATGGACTCAACACCCCATATTAAACGCCTAAGAATGTACCTGACTAGTAAGTATCTTAAAACCTATGGATTGCTATGTCTCCGAAAGAGAATCAAGCATGTGTACAGGGGCATAAACGCAGCAGTGATAGGATTGGAGAGGTTCGGTGAGCAAATGAAGACCCTTTGAAGTCATATTGCATGGTACCCATTACACGGGTCTTAACTCTCCAGGTTTAAGGTATTCTTCCTTCAGCTAAAACATGCATGTGGAACCCAAGTATGATCAACCATGTGAACGGGAGACGTGTTCAAATATGTCTCAGTTTTCCTCCCCTGGTACTCGGGTGCAACATTCCAGACGCTTTACTAACACTCTCCCCACTTGGAGAGTCAGCGCCTTTAACCTCCTGTTTGGCCCAGTTTGCAATTTCTGCGGAAGATGAACAGGAATAGCGAGAACCAATGAGAGACTAGCTGGAGGTGTCTGGACGGGCAAATTTAACTCTCATTTCCCACCAGGAAGAGGAAATAACCAAAGGCTCAGCGTGCCGTGCCGGAACCAGATTAGGGCCTGAAGCCATCCTGCGGTGTTGCGGCCAGCTCACAAGAAAGCGAGTTGAAGAAAGGAGCTCAGGGACACTGTAATTCACAAACCTGCAGAATTATAAATGACAGCTATCGTCCAAAAATAGACTGAAGTAAGGCTGCCAAGAGGACTTGAAAGCGGGGCAGAATTGCAGGAAACCGATTTCAGGAGGTAGACTGGAATTGCATTGAAAGCATAGGAAAAGAGGCAGAACGTCCACAATGATGCACTTGGCCAAAAAGGGCATATGCGTTTTTTCCTGAATATATTCAGGAAAAAACGCATACGCCCTTTTTGGCCAACCAAGCAAGCTTGCAAAGGAAATCTGCACTACAATGAAGTCTCACTTCCCCCGGTCAAAAGGGCCATCTGAAAAAAGTGTAAAATCCAGAAAGGCAGGACAGGCCATGGAGAACTGGGAGCCTTGTTATGCTGATGGGCGGGATGTAAATTGCCAACAGACACTCCGGAGAAGTGTATGGTGTTTCCTGAAACATCTAAAAAAGAAAGCAACAGAGCCTAGGGCACTTCCACTTATGGTCCTATAGCTTAGGGAAATTAAAATCAAAAAGACACAGCCACCCCAAAGTTTGGGACGCCTCTGTTTACAAGAACCTCGTTTACCGTACAAGTTCAATATCACAGAAAGTGAAAAATGGATAAAGAACTTGTGGTACTTACGTACAATGCAGTATCACTCAGCAATGAAATCTATGTCATCAGGCCCGTAGCAGCATAATGAGTGGATTCAGGTACGATGATTCTAACTGAAATAAGTCACACAGAAAAAGAAACATCATAAGATATCACTAATACACGGAATGTAAACTTGGCTACACAGGAACTGAATTCCAAAACAGAACAGGGTCTCAAATTTAGAAAACCAACTTATGCTTGCTTAAGGGGAAAGGTGAGTTGGGGTGCTGCATAAAACCAGAGATTGAAATGAGCACAGATAAAGTTCCTTAAGCCAAATATGGAATAGACAAGAGCTACTCCTTGCTCAACGAAATGGACTCAACACCCCATATTAAACGCCTAAGAATGTACCTGACTAGTAAGTATCTTAAAACCTATGGATTGCTATGTCTCCAAAAGAGAATCAAGCGTGTGTACAGGGGCATAAACGCAGCAGTGATAGGATTGGAGAGGTTCGGTGAGCAAATGAAGACCCTTTGAAGTGATATTGCATGGTACCCATTCCACGGGTCTCAACTCTCCAGGTTTAAGGTATTCTTCCTTCAGCTAAAACATGCATGTGGAACCCAGAGTATGATCAACCGTGTGAACGGGAGACGTGTTCAAATATGTCTCAGTTTTCCTCCCCTGGTACTCGGGTGCAACATTCCAGACGCTTTACTAACACTCTCCCGACTTGGAGAGTCAGCGCCTTTAACCTCCTGTTTGGCCCAGTTTGCAATTTCTGCGGAAGATGAACAGGAATAGCGAGAACCAATGAGAGACTAGCTGGAGGTGTCTGGACGGACAAATTTAACTCTCATTTCCCACCAGGAAGAGGAAATAACCAAAGGCTAAGCATGCCGTGCCGGAACCAGATTAGGGCCTGAAGCCATCCTGCGGTGTTGCGGCCAGCTCACAAGAAAGCGAGTTGAAGAAAGGAGCTCAGGGACACTGTAATTCACAAACCTGCAGAGTTATAAATGACAGCTATCGTCCAAAAATAGACTGAAGTAAGGCTGCCAAGAGGACTTGAAAGCGGGGCAGAATTGCAGGAAACCAATTTCAGGAGGTAGACTGGAATTGCATTAAAAGCATAGGAAAAGAGGCAGAACGTCCACAATGATGCACTTGGCCAAAAAGGGCGTATGCGTTTTTTCCTGAATATATTCAGGAAAAAACGCATACGCCCTTTTTGGCCAACCAAGCAAGCTTGCAAAGGAAATCTGCACTACAATGAAGTCTCACTTCCCCCCGGTCAAAAGGGCCATCTGAGAAAAGTGTAAAATCCAGAAAGGCAGGACAGGCCATGGAGAACTGGGAGCCTTGTTATGCTGATGGGCGGGATGTAAATTGCCAACAGACACTCGGGAGAAGTGTATGGTGTTTCCTGAAACATCTAAAAAAGAAAGCAACAGAGCCTAGGGCACTTCCACTTATGGTCCTATAGCTTAGGGAAATTAAAATCAAAAAGACACAGCCACCCCAAAGTTTGGGACGCCTCTGTTTACAAGAACCTCGTTTACCGTACAAGTTCAATATCACAGAAAGTGAAAAATGGATAAAGAACTTGTGGTACTTACGTACAATGCAGTATCACTCAGCAATGAAATCTATGTCATCAGGCCCGTAGCAGCATAATGAGTGGATTCAGGTACGATGATTCTAACTGAAATAAGTCACACAGAAAAAGAAACATCATAAGATATCACTAATACACGGAATGTAAACTTGGCTACACAGGAACTGAATTCCAAAACAGAACAGGGTCTCAAATTTACAAAACCAACTTATGCTTGCTTAAGGGGAAAGGTGAGTTGTGGTGCTGCATAAAACCAGAGATTGAAATGAGCACAGATAAAGTTCCTTAAGCCAAATATGGAATAGACAAGAGCTACTCCTTGCTCAATGAAATGGACTCAACACCCCATATTAAACGCCTAAGAATGTACCTGACTAGTAAGTATCTTAAAACCTATGGATTGCTATGTCTCCAAAAGAGAATCAAGCGTGTGTACAGGGGCATAAACGCAGCAGTGATAGGATTGGAGAGGTTCGGTGAGCAAATGAAGACCCTTTGAAGACATATTGCATGGTACCCATTCCACGGATCTCAACTCTCCAGGTTTAAGGTATTCTTCCTTCAGCTAAAACATGCATGTGGAACCCAGAGTATGATCAACCGTGTGAACGGGAGACGTGTTCAAATATGTCTCAGTTTTCCTCCCCTGGTACTCGGGTGCAACATTCCAGACGCTTTACTTACACTCTCCCCACTTGGAGAGTCAGCGCCTTTAACCTCCTGTTTGGCCCAGTTTGCAATTTCTGCGGAAGATGAACAGGAATAGCGAGAACCAATGAGAGACTAGCTGGAGGTGTCTGGACGGGCAAATTTAACTCTCATTTCCCACCAGGAAGAGGAATTAACCAAAGGCTCAGCATGCCGTGCCGGAACCAGATTAGGGCCTGAAGCCATCCTGCGGTGTTGCGGCCAGCTCACAAGAAAGCGA
This sequence comes from Delphinus delphis, assembly GCF_949987515.2. Taxonomy (NCBI): domain Eukaryota; kingdom Metazoa; phylum Chordata; class Mammalia; order Artiodactyla; family Delphinidae; genus Delphinus; species Delphinus delphis. The sequence continues at coordinate 920,429 of NW_027192711.1, forward strand.
GTTGAAGAAAGGAGCTCAGGGGCACTGTAATTCACAAACCTGCAGAGTTATAAATGACAGCTATCGTCCAAAAATAGACTGAAGTAAGGCTGCCAAGAGGACTTGAAAGCGGGGCAGAATTGCAGGAAACCGATTTCAGGAGGTAGACTGGAATTGCATTGAAAGCATAGGAAAAGAGGCAGAACGTCCACAATGATGCACTTGGCCAAAAAGGGCGTATGCGTTTTTTCCTGAATATATTCAGGAAAAAACGCATACGCCCTTTTTGGCCAACCAAGCAAGCTTGCAAAGGAAATCTGCACTACAATGAAGTCTCACTTCCTCCCGGTCAAAAGGGCCATCTGAAAAAAGTGTAAAATCCAGAAAGGCAGGACAGGCCATGGAGAACTGGGAGCCTTGTTATGCTGATGGGCGGGATGTAAATTGCCAACAACCACTCGGGAGAAGTGTATGGTGTTTCCTGAAACATCTAAAAAACAAAGCAACAGAGCCTAGGGCACTTCCACTTATGGTCCTATAGCTTAGGGAAATTAAAATCAAAAAGACACAGCCACCCCAAAGTTTGGAACGGCTCTGTTTACAAGAACTTCGTTTACAGTACAAGTTCAACATCGCAGAAAGTGAAAAATGGATAAAGAAGTTGTGGTATTTACTTACAAAGCAATATCACTCAGCAATGAAATCTGTGTCATCAGGCACTAAGCAGCACAATGAGTGGATTCAGGTATGATGATTCTAACTGAAATAAGTCACACAGGAAAAGAAACATCATAAGATGTCAGTAATACACGGAATGTAAACTTGGCTACATAGGAACTGAATTACAGAACAGAACAGGGTCTCAAATTTAGAAAACCAACTTATGCTTGCTTAAGGGGAAAGGTGAGTTGGGGTGCTGCATAAAACCAGAGATTGAAATGAGCACAGATAAAGTTCCTTAAGCCAAATATGGAATAGACAAGAGCTACTCCTTGCTCAACGAAATGGACTCAACACCCCATATTAAACGCCTAAGAATGTACCTGACTAGTAAGTATCTTAAAACCTATGGATTGCTATGTCTCCAAAAGAGAATCAAGCGTGTGTACAGGGGCATAAACGCAGCAGTGATAGGATTGGAGAGGTTCGGTGAGCAAATGAAGACCCTTTGAAGTGATATTGCATGGTACCCATTCCACGGGTCTCAACTCTCCAGGTTTAAGGTATTCTTCCTTCAGCTAAAACATGCATGTGGAACCCAGAGTATGATCAACCGTGTGAACGGGAGACGTGTTCAAATATGTCTCAGTTTTCCTCCCCTGGTACTCGGGTGCAACATTCCAGACGCTTTACTAACACTCTCCCGACTTGGAGAGTCAGCGCCTTTAACCTCCTGTTTGGCCCAGTTTGCAATTTCTGCGGAAGATGAACAGGAATAGCGAGAACCAATGAGAGACTAGCTGGAGGTGTCTGGACGGGCAAATTTAACTCTCATTTCCCACCAGGAAGAGGAAATAACCAAAGGCTAAGCGTGCCGTGCCGGAACCAGATTAGGGCCTGAAGCCATCCTGCGGTGTTGCGGCCAGCTCACAAGAAAGCGAGTTGAAGAAAGGAGCTCAGGGACACTGTAATTCACAAACCTGCAGAGTTATAAATGACAGCTATCGTCCAAAAATAGACTGAAGTAAGGCTGCCAAGAGGACTTGAAAGCGGGGCAGAATTGCAGGAAACCGATTTCAGGAGGTAGACTGGAATTGCATTGAAAGCATAGGAAAAGAGGCAGAACGTCCACAATGATGCACTTGGCCAAAAAGGGCGTATGCGTTTTTTCCTGAATATATTCAGGAAAAAACGCATACGCCCTTTTTGGCCAACCAAGCAAGCTTGCAAAGGAAATCTGCACTACAATGAAGTCTCACTTCCCCCCGGTCAAAAGGGCCATCTGAGAAAAGTGTAAAATCCAGAAAGGCAGGACAGGCCATGGAGAACTGGGAGCCTTGTTATGCTGATGGGCGGGATGTAAATTGCCAACAGACACTCGGGAGAAGTGTATGGTGTTTCCTGAAACATCTAAAAAAGAAAGCAACAGAGCCTAGGGCACTTCCACTTATGGTCCTATAGCTTAGGGAAATTAAAATCAAAAAGACACAGCCACCCCAAAGTTTGGGACGCCTCTGTTTACAAGAACCTCGTTTACCGTACAAGTTCAATATCACAGAAAGTGAAAAATGGATAAAGAACTTGTGGTACTTACGTACAATGCAGTATCACTCAGCAATGAAATCTATGTCATCAGGCCCGTAGCAGCATAATGAGTGGATTCAGGTACGATGATTCTAACTGAAATAAGTCACACAGAAAAAGAAACATCATAAGATATCACTAATACACGGAATGTAAACTTGGCTACACAGGAACTGAATTCCAAAACAGAACAGGGTCTCAAATTTACAAAACCAACTTATGCTTGCTTAAGGGGAAAGGTGAGTTGTGGTGCTGCATAAAACCAGAGATTGAAATGAGCACAGATAAAGTTCCTTAAGCCAAATATGGAATAGACAAGAGCTACTCCTTGCTCAATGAAATGGACTCAACACCCCATATTAAACGCCTAAGAATGTACCTGACTAGTAAGTATCTTAAAACCTATGGATTGCTATGTCTCCAAAAGAGAATCAAGCGTGTGTACAGGGGCATAAACGCAGCAGTGATAGGATTGGAGGGGTTCGGTGAGCAAATGAAGACCCTTTGAAGACATATTGCATGGTACCCATTCCACGGATCTCAACTCTCCAGGTTTAAGGTATTCTTCCTTCAGCTAAAACATGCATGTGGAACCCAGAGTATGATCAACCGTGTGAACGGGAGACGTGTTCAAATATGTCTCAGTTTTCCTCCCCTGGTACTCGGGTGCAACATTCCAGACGCTTTACTTACACTCTCCCCACTTGGAGAGTCAGCGCCTTTAACCTCCTGTTTGGCCCAGTTTGCAATTTCTGCGGAAGATGAACAGGAATAGCGAGAACCAATGAGAGACTAGCTGGAGGTGTCTGGACGGGCAAATTTAACTCTCATTTCCCACCAGGAAGAGGAATTAACCAAAGGCTCAGCGTGCCGTGCCGGAACCAGATTAGGGCCTGAAGCCATCCTGCGGTGTTGCGGCCAGCTCACAAGAAAGCGAGTTGAAGAAAGGAGCTCAGGGGCACTGTAATTCACAAACCTGCAGAGTTATAAATGACAGCTATCGTCCAAAAATAGACTGAAGTAAGGCTGCCAAGAGGACTTGAAAGCGGGGCAGAATTGCAGGAAACCGATTTCAGGAGGTAGACTGGAATTGCATTGAAAGCATAGGAAAAGAGGCAGAACGTCCACAATGATGCACTTGGCCAAAAAGGGCGTATGCGTTTTTTCCTGAATATATTCAGGAAAAAACGCATACGCCCTTTTTGGCCAACCAAGCAAGCTTGCAAAGGAAATCTGCACTACAATGAAGTCTCACTCCCCCCCGGTCAAAAGGGCCATCTGAAAAAAGTGTAAAATCCAGAAAGGCAGGACAGGCCATGGAGAACTGGGAGCCTTGTTATGCTGATGGGCGGGATGTAAATTGCCAACAACCACTCGGGAGAAGTGTATGGTGTTTCCTGAAACATCTAAAAAACAAATCAACAGAGCCTAGGGCACTTCCACTTATGCTCCTATAGCTTAGGGAAATTAAAATAAAAAAGACACAGCCACCCCAAAGTTTGGAACGGCTCTGTTTACAAGAACCTCGTTTACAGTACAAGTTCAACATCGCAGAAAGTGAAAAATGGATAAAGAAGTTGTGGTATTTACTTACAAAGCAATATCACTCAGCAATGAAATCTGTGTCATCAGGCCCTTAGCAGCACAATGAGTGGATTTAGGTATGATGATTCTAACTGAAGTAAGTCACACAGAAAAAGAAACATCATAAGATATCAGTAATACACGGAATGTAAACTTGGCTACACAGGAACTGAATTACAGAACAGAACAGGGTCTCAAATTTAGAAAACCAACTTATGCTTGCTTAAGGGTAAAGGTGAGTTGGGGTGCTGCATAAAACCAGAGATTGAAATGAGCACAGATAAAGTTCCTTAAGTCAAATATGGAATAGACAAGAGCTACTACTTGCTCAACGAAATGGACTCAACACCGCATATTAAACGCCTAAGAATGTACCTGACTAGTAAGTATCTTAAAACCTATGGATTGCTATGTCTCCGAAAGAGAATCAAGCATGTGTACAGGGGCATAAACGCAGCAGTGATAGGATTGGAGAGGTTCGGTGAGCAAATGAAGACCCTTTGAAGTCATATTGCATGGTACCCATTACACGGGTCTTAACTCTCCAGGTTTAAGGTATTCTTCCTTCAGCTAAAACATGCATGTGGAACCCAAGTATGATCAACCATGTGAACGGGAGACGTGTTCAAATATGTCTCAGTTTTCCTCCCCTGGTACTCGGGTGCAACATTCCAGACGCTTTACTAACACTCTCCCCACTTGGAGAGTCAGCGCTTTTAACCTCCTGTTTGGCCCAGTTTGCAATTTCTGCGGAAGATGAACAGGAATAGCGAGAACCAATGAGAGACTAGCTGGAGGTGTCTGGACGGGCAAATTTAACTCTCATTTCCCACCAGGAAGAGGAAATAACCAAAGGCTCAGCGTGCCGTGCCGGAACCAGATTAGGGCCTGAAGACATCCTGCGGTGTTGCGGCCAGGTCACAAGAAAGCGAGTTGAAGAAAGGAGCTCAGGGACACTGTAATTCACAAACCTGCAGAGTTATAAATGACAGCTATCGTCCAAAAATAGACTGAAGTAAGGCTGCCAAGACGACTTGAAAGCGGGGCAGAATTGCAGGAAACCGATTTCAGGAGGTAGACTGGAATTGCATTGAAAGCATCGGAAAAGAGGCAGAACGTCCACAATGATGCACTTGGCCAAAAAGGGCGTATGCGTTTTTTCCTGAATATATTCAGGAAAAAACGCATACGCCCTTTTTGGCCAACCAAGCAAGCTTGCAAAGGAAATCTGCACTACAATGAAGTCTCACTTCCCCCCGGTAAAGGGCCATCTGAAAAAAGTGTAAGCTCCAGAAAGGCAGGACAGGCCATGGAGAACTGGGAGCCTTGTTATGCTGATGGGCGGGATGTAAATTGCCAACAGACACTCAGGAGAAGTGTATGGTGTTTCCTGAAACATCTAAAAAACAAAGCATCAGAGCCTAGGGCACTTCCACTTATGGTCCTATAGATTAGGGAAATTAAAATCAAAAAGACACAGCCACCCCAAAGTTTGGGACGCCTCCGTTTACAAGAACCTCGTTTACCGTACAAGTTCAATATCACAGAAAGTGAAAAATGGATAAAGAACTTGTGGTACTTACGTACAATGCAGTATCACTCAGCAATGAAATCTATGTCATCAGGCCCGTAGCAGCATAATGAGTGGATTCAGGTACGATGATTCTAACTGAAATAAGTCACACAGAAAAAGAAACATCATAAGATATCAGTAATACACGGAATGTAAACTTGGCTACACAGGAACTGCATTCCAAAACAGAACAGGGTCTCAAATTTAGAAAACCAACTTATGCTTGCTTAAGGGGAAAGGTGAGTTGGGGTGCTGCATAAAACCAGAGATTGAAATGAGCACAGATAAAGTTCCTTAAGCCAAATATGGAATAGACAAGAGCTACTCCTTGCTCAACGAAATGGACTCAACACCGCATATTAAACGCCTAAGAATGTACCTGACTAGTAAGTATCTTAAAACCTATGGATTGCTATGTCTCCGAAAGAGAATCAAGCATGTGTACAGGGGCAATAAACACAGCAGTGATAGGATTGGAGAGGTTCGGTGAGCAAATGAAGACCCTTTGAAGTCATATTGCATGGTACCCATTCCACGGGTTTCAACTACCCAGCTTTTAGGTATTCTTCCTTCAGCTAAAACATGCATGTGGAACCCAAGTATGATCAACCATGTGAACGGGAGACGTGTTCAAATATATCTCAGTTTTCTTCCCCTGGTACTCGGGTGCAACATTGCAGACGCTTTACTAATACTCTCCCCACTTGGAAAGTCAGGCCTTTAACCTCCTGTTTGGCCCAGTTTGCAATTTCTGCGGAAGATGAACAGGAATAGCGAGAACCAATGAGAGGCTAGCTGGAGGTGTCTGGACGGGCAAATTTAACTCTCATTTCCCACCAGGAAGAGGAAATAACCAAAGGCTCAGCGTGCCGGCCCGGAACCAGATTAGGGCCTGAAGCCATCCTGCGGTGTTGCGGCCAGCTCACAAGAAAGCGAGTTGAAGAAAGGAGCTCAGGGGCACTGTAATTCACAAACCTGCAGAGTTATAAATGACAGCTATCGTCCAAAAATAGACTGAAGTAAGGCTGCCAAGAGGACTTGAAAGCGGGGCAGAATTGCAGGAAACCGATTTCAGGAGGTAGACTGGAATTGCATTGAAAGCATAGGAAAAGAGGCAGAACGTCCACAATGATGCACTTGGCCAAAAAGGGCGTATGCGTTTTTTCCTGAATATATTCAGGAAAAAACGCATACGCCCTTTTTGGCCAACCAAGCAAGCTTGCAAAGGAAATCTGCACTACAATGAAGTCTCACTTCCCCCCGGTCAAAAGGGCCATCTGAAAAAAGTGTAAAATCCAGAAAGGCAGGACAGGCCATGGAGAACTGGGAGCCTTGTTATGCTGATGGGCGGGATGTAAATTGCCAACAACCACTCGGGAGAAGTGTATGGTGTTTCCTGAAACATCTAAAAAACAAATCAACAGAGCCTAGGGCACTTCCACTTATGGTCCTATAGCTTAGGGAAATTAAAATAAAAAAGACACAGCCACCCCAAAGTTTGAAACGGCTCTGTTTACAAGAACCTCGTTTACAGTACAAGTTCAACATCGCAGAAAGTGAAAAATGGATAAAGAAGTTATGGTATTTACTTACAAAGCAATATCACTCAGCAATGAAATCTATGTCATCAGGCCCTTAGCAGCACAATGAGTGGATTCAGGTATGATGATTCTAACTGAAATAAGTCACACAGAAAAAGAAACATCATAAGATATCAGTAATACACGGAATGTAAACTTGGCTACACAGGAACTGAATTACAGAACAGAACAGGGTCTCAAATTTAGAAAACCAACTTATGCTTGCTTAAGGGGAAAGGTGAATTGGGGTGCTGCATAACCAGAGATCGAAATGAGCACAGATAAAGTTCCTTAAGCCAAATATGGAATAGACAAGAGCTACTCCTTGCTCAACGAAATGGACTCAACACCCCATATTAAACGCCTAAGAATGTACCTGACTAGTAAGTATCTTAAAACCTATGGATTGCTATGTCTCCGAAAGAGAATCAAGCATGTGTACAGGGGCATAAACGCAGCAGTGATAGGATTGGAGAGGTTCGGTGAGCAAATGAAGACCCTTTGAAGTCATATTGTATGGTACCCATTCCACGGGTTTCAACTACCGAGGTTTAAGGTATTCTTCCTTCAGCTAAAACATGCATGTGGAACCCAAGTATGATCAACCATGTGAACGGGAGACGTGTTCAAATATGTCTCAGTTTTCCTCCCCTGGTACTCGGGTGCAACATTCCAGACGCTTTACTAACACTCTCCCCACTTGGAGAGTCAGCGCCTTTAACCTCCTGTTTGGCCCAGTTTGCAATTTCTGCGGAAGATGAACAGGAATAGCGAGAACCAATGAGAGACTAGCTGGAGGTGTCTGGACGGGCAAATTTAACTCTCACTTCCCACCAGGAAGAGGAAATAACCAAAGGCTCAGCGTGCCGTGCCGGAACCAGATTAGGGCCTGAAGCCATCCTGCGGTGTTGCGGCCAGGTCACAAGAAAGCGAGTTGAAGAAACGAGCTCAGGGGCACTGTAATTCAAAAACCTGCAGAGTTATAAATGACAGCTATCGTCCAAAAATAGACTGAAGTAAGGCTGCCAAGAGGACTTGAAAGCGGGGCAGAATTGCAGGAAACCGATTTCAGGAGGTAGACTGGAATTGCATTGAAAGCATAGGAAAAGAGGCAGAACGTACACAATGATGCACTTGGCCAAAAAGGGCGTATGCGTTTTTTCCTGAATATATTCAGGAAAAAACGCATACGCCCTTTTTGGCCAACCAAGCAAGCTTGCAAAGGAAATCTGCACTACAATGAAGTCTCACTTCCCCCCGGTCAAAAGGGCCATCTGAAAAAAGTGTAAAATCCAGAAAGGCAGGACAGGCCATGGAGAACTGGGAGCCTTGTTATGCTGATGGGCGGGATGTAAATTGCCAACAACCACTCGGGAGAAGTGTATGGTGTTTCCTGAAACATCTAAAAAACAAAGCAACAGAACCTAGGGCACTTCTACTTATGGTCCTATAGCTTAGGGAAATTAAAATCAAAAAGACACAGCCACCCCAAAGTTTGGAACGGCTCTGTTTACAAGAACCTCGTTTACAGTACAAGTTCAACATCGCAGAAAGTGAAAAATGGATAAAGAAGTTGTGGTATTTACGTACAAAGCAATATCACTCAGCAATGAAATCTGTGTCATCAGGCCCGTAGCAGCATAATGAGTGGATTCAGGTACGATGATTCTAACTGAAATAAGTCACACAGAAAGAGAAACATCATAAGATATCACTAATACACGGAATGTAAACTTGGCTACACAGGAACTGCATTCCAAAACAGAACAGGGTCTCAAATTTAGAAAACCAACTTATGCTTGCTTAAGGTGAAAGGTGAGTTGGGGTGCTGCATAAAACCAGAGATTGAAATGAGCACAGATAAAGTTCCTTAAGCCAAATATGGAATAGACAAGAGCTACTCCTTGCTCAACGAAATGGACACAAAACCCCATATTAAACGCCTAAGAATGCACCTGACTAGTAAGTATCGTAAAACCTATGGATTGCTATGTCTCCGAAAGAGAATCAAGCGCGTGTACAGGGGCATAAACGCAGCAGTGATAGGATTGGAGAGGTTCGTGAGCAAATGAAGACCCTTTGAAGTCATATTGCATGGTACCCATTCCACGGGTTTCAACTACCCAGGTTTAAGGTATTCTTCCTTCATCTAAAACATGCATGTGGAACCTAGAGTATGATCAACCATGTGATCGGGAGACGTGTTCAAATATGTCTCAGTTTTCGTACCCTGGTACTCGGGTGCAACATTCCAGATGCTTTACTAACACTCTCCCCACTTGGAGAGTCAGTCCCTTTAACCTCCTGTTTGGCCCAGTTTGCAATTTCTGTGGAAGATGAACAGGAATAGCGAGAACCAATGAGAGGCTAGCTGGAGGTGTCTGGACGGGCAAATTTAACTCTCATTTCCCACCAGGAAGAGGAATTAACCAAAGGCTCAGCGTGCCGTGCCAGAACCAGATTAGGGCCTGAAGACATCCTGCGGTGTTGCGGCCAGGTCACAAGAAAGCGAGTTGAAGAAAGGAGCTCAGGGGCACTGCAATTCACAAACCTGCAGAGTTATAAATGACAGCTATCGTCCAAAAATAGACTGAAGTAAGGCTGCCAAGAGGACTTGAAAGCGGGGCAGAATTGCAGGAAACCGATTTCAGGAGGTAGACTGGAATTGCATTGAAAGCATAGGAAAAGAGGCAGAACGTCCACAATGATGCACTTGGCCAAAAAGGGCGTATGCGTTTTTTCCTGAATATATTCAGGAAAAAACGCATACGCCCTTTTTGGCCAACCAAGCAAGCTTGCAAAGGAAATCTGCACTACAATGAAGTCTCACTTCCCCCGGTCAAAAGGGCCATCTGAAAAAAGTGTAAAATCCAGAAAGGCAGGACAGGCCATGGAGAACTGGGAGCCTTGTTATGCTGATGGGCGGGATGTAAATTGCCAACAGACACTCCGGAGAAGTGTATGGTGTTTCCTGAAACATCTAAAAAACAAAGCAACAGAGCCTAGGGCACTTCCACTTATGGTCCTATAGCTTAGGGAAATTAAAATCAAAAAGACACAGCCACCCCAAAGTTTGGGACGCCTCTGTTTACAAGAACCTCATTTACCGTACAAGTTCAATATCACAGAAAGTGAAAAATGGATAAAGAACTTGTGGTACTTACGTACAATGCAGTATCACTCAGCAATGAAATCTATGTCATCAGGCCCGTAGCAGCATAATCAGTGGATTCAGGTATGATGATTCTAACTGAAATAAGTCACACAGAAAAAGAAACATCATAAGATATCAGTAATACACGGAATGTAAACTTGGCTACACAGGAACTGAATTCCAAAACAGAACAGGGTCTCAAATTTAGAAAACCAACTTATGCTTGCTTAAGGGGAAAGGTGAGTTGGGGTGTTGCATAAAACCAGAGATTGAAATGAGCACAGATAAAGTTCCTTAAGCCAAATATGGAATAGACAAGAGCTACTCCTTGCTCAACGAAATGGACTCAACACCCCATATTAAACGCCTAAGAATGTACCTGACTAGTAAGTATCTTAAAACCTATGGATTGCTATGTCTCCAAAAGAGAATCAAGCGTGTGTACAGGGGCATAAACGCAGCAGTGATAGGATTGGAGAGGTTCGGTGAGCAAATGAAGACCCTTTGAAGTCATATTGCATGGTACCCATTCCACGGGTCTCAACTCTCCAGGTTTAAGGTATTCTTCCTTCAGCTAAAACATGCATGTGGAACCCAGAGTATGATCAACCGTGTGAACGGGAGACGTGTTCAAATATGTCTCAGTTTTCCTCCCCTGGTACTCGGGTGCAACATTCCAGACGCTTTACTAACACTCTCCCGACTTGGAGAGTCAGCGCCTTTAACCTCCTGTTTGGCCCAGTTTGCAATTTCTGCGGAAGATGAACAGGAATAGCGAGAACCAATGAGAGACTAGCTGGAGGTGTCTGGACGGGCAAATTTAACTCTCATTTCCCACCAGGAAGAGGAAATAACCAAAGGCTAAGCGTGCCGTGCCGGAACCAGATTAGGGCCTGAAGCCATCCTGCGGTGTTGCGGCCAGCTCACAAGAAAGCGAGTTGAAGAAAGGAGCTCAGGGACACTGTAATTCACAAACCTGCAGAGTTATAAATGACAGCTATCGTCCAAAAATAGACTGAAGTAAGGCTGCCAAGAGGACTTGAAAGCGGGGCAGAATTGCAGGAAACCGATTTCAGGAGGTAGACTGGAATTGCATTGAAAGCATAGGAAAAGAGGCAGAACGTCCACAATGATGCACTTGGCCAAAAAGGGCGTATGCGTTTTTTCCTGAATATATTCAGGAAAAAACGCATACGCCCTTTTTGGCCAACCAAGCAAGCTTGCAAAGGAAATCTGCACTACAATGAAGTCTCACTTCCCCCCGGTCAAAAGGGCCATCTGAGAAAAGTGTAAAATCCAGAAAGGCAGGACAGGCCATGGAGAACTGGGAGCCTTGTTATGCTGATGGGCGGGATGTAAATTGCCAACAGACACTCGGGAGAAGTGTATGGTGTTTCCTGAAACATCTAAAAAAGAAAGCAACAGAGCCTAGGGCACTTCCACTTATGGTCCTATAGCTTAGGGAAATTAAAATCAAAAAGACACAGCCACCCCAAAGTTTGGGACGCCTCTGTTTACAAGAACCTCGTTTACCGTACAAGTTCAATATCACAGAAAGTGAAAAATGGATAAAGAACTTGTGGTACTTACGTACAATGCAGTATCACTCAGCAATGAAATCTATGTCATCAGGCCCGTAGCAGCATAATGAGTGGATTCAGGTACGATGATTCTAACTGAAATAAGTCACACAGAAAAAGAAACATCATAAGATATCAGTAATACACGGAATGGAAACTTGGCTACACAGGAACTGAATTACAGAACAGAACAGGGTCTCAAATTTAGAAAACCAACTTATGCTTGCTTAAGGGGAAAGGTGAGTTGGGGTGCTGCATAAAACCAGAGATTGAAATGAGCACAGATAAAGTTCCTTAAGCCAAATATGGAATAGACAAGAGCTACTCCTTGCTCAACGAAATGGACTCAACACCCCATATTAAACGCCTAAGAATGTACCTGACTAGTAAGTATCTTAAAACCTATGGATTGCTATGTCTCCGAAAGAGAATCAAGCATGTGTACAGGGGCATAAACGCAGCAGTGATAGGATTGGAGAGGTTCGGTGAGCAAATGAAGACCCTTTGAAGTCATATTGCATGGTACCCATTACACGGGTCTTAACTCTCCAGGTTTAAGGTATTCTTCCTTCAGCTAAAACATGCATGTGGAACCCAAGTATGATCAATCATGTGAACGGGAGACGTGTTGAAATATGTCTCAGTTTTCCTCCCCTGGTACTCGGGTGCAACATTCCAGACGCTTTACTAACACTCTCCCCACTTGGAGAGTCAGCGCCTTTAACCTCCTGTTTGGCCCAGTTTGCAATTTCTGCGGAAGATGAACAGGAATAGCGAGAACCAATGAGAGACCAGCTGGAGGTGTCTGGACGGGCAAATTTAACTCTCATTTCCCACCAGGAAGAGGAAATAACCAAAGGCTCAGCGTGCCGTGCCGGAACCAGATTAGGGCCTGAAGCCATCCTGCGGTGTTGCGGCCAGCTCACAAGAAAGCGAGTTGAAGAAACGAGCTCAGGGGCACTGCAATTCACAAACCTGCAGAGTTATAAATGACAGCTATCGTCCAAAAATAGACTGAAGTAAGGCTGCCAAGAGGACTTGAAAGCGGGGCAGAATTGCAGGAAACCGATTTCAGGAGGTAGACTGGAATTGCATTGAAAGCATAGGAAAAGAGGCAGAACGTCCACAATGATGCACTTGGCCAAAAAGGGCGTATGCGTTTTTTCCTGAATATATTCAGGAAAAAACGCATACGCCCTTTTTGGCCAACCAAGCAAGCTTGCAAAGGAAATCTGCACTACAATGAAGTCTCACTTCCCCCCGGTCAAAAGGGCCATCTGAAAAAAGTGTAAAATCCAGAAAGGCAGGACAGGCCATGGAGAACTGGGAGCCTTGTTATGCTGATGGGCGGGATGTAAATTGCCAACAGACACTCCGGAGAAGTGTATGGTGTTTCCTGAAACATCTAAAAAACAAAGCAACAGAGCCTAGGGCACTTCCACTTATGGTCCTATAGCTTAGGGAAATTAAAATCAAAAAGACACAGCCACCCCAAAGTTTGGAACGGCTCTGTTTACAAGAACCTCGTTTTCAGTACAAGTTCAACATCTCAGAAAGTGAAAAATGGATAAAGAAGTTGCGGTATTTACTTACAAAGCAATATCACTCAGCAATGAAATCTATGTCACCAGGCCCTTAGCAGCACAATGAGTGGATTCAGGTATGATGATTCTAACTGAAATAAGTCACACAGAAAAAGAAACATCATAAGATATCAGTAATACACGGAATGGAAACTTGGCTACACAGGAACTGAATTACAGAACAGAACAGGGTCTCAAATTTAGAAAACCAACTTATGCTTGCTTAAGGGGAAAGGTGAGTTGGGGTGCTGCATAAAACCAGAGATTGAAATGAGCACAGATAAAGTTCCTTAAGCCAAATATGGAATAGACAAGAGCTACTCCTTGCTCAACGAAATGGACTCAACACCCCATATTAAACGCCTAAGAATGTACCTGACTAGTAAGTATCTTAAAACCTATGGATTGCTATGTCTCCGAAAGAGAATCAAGCATGTGTACAGGGGCATAAACGCAGCAGTGATAGGATTGGAGAGGTTCGGTGAGCAAATGAAGACCCTTTGAAGTCATATTGCATGGTACCCATTACACGGGTCTTAACTCTCCAGGTTTAAGGTATTCTTCCTTCAGCTAAAACATGCATGTGGAACCCAAGTATGATCAATCATGTGAACGGGAGACGTGTTCAAATATGTCTCAGTTTTCCTCCCCTGGTACTCGGGTGCAACATTCCAGACGCTTTACTAACACTCTCCCCACTTGGAGAGTCAGCGCCTTTAACCTCCTGTTTGGCCCAGTTTGCAATTTCTGCGGAAGATGAACAGGAATACCGAGAACCAATGAGAGACTAGCTGGAGGTGTCTGGACGGGCAAATTTAACTCTCATTTCCCACCAGGAAGAGGAAATAACCAAAGGCTCAGCGTGCCGTGCCGGAACCAGATTAGGGCCTGAAGCCATCCTGCGGTGTTGCGGCCAGCTCACAAGAAAGCGAGTTGAAGAAAGGAGCTCAGGGACACTGTAATTCACAAACCTGCAGAATTATAAATGACAGCTATCGTCCAAAAATAGACTGAAGTAAGGCTGCCAAGAGGACTTGAAAGCGGGGCAGAATTGCAGGAAACCGATTTCAGGAGGTAGACTGGAATTGCATTGAAAGCATAGGAAAAGAGGCAGAACGTCCACAATGATGCACTTGGCCAAAAAGGGCGTATGCGTTTTTTCCTGAATATATTCAGGAAAAAACGCATACGCCCTTTTTGGCCAACCAAGCAAGCTTGCAAAGGAAATCTGCACTACAATGAAGTCTCACTTCCCCCCGGTCAAAAGGGCCATCTGAAAAAAGTGTAAAATCCAGAAAGGCAGGACAGGCCATGGAGAACTGGGAGCCTTGTTATGCTGATGGGCGGGATGTAAATTGCCAACAGACACTCGGGAGAAGTGTATGGTGTTTCCTGAAACATCTAAAAAACAAAGCAACAGAGCCTAGGGCACTTCCACTTATGGTCCTATAGCTTAGGGAAATTAAAATCAAAAAGACACAGCCACCCCAAAGTTTGGAATGGCTCTGTTTACAAGAACCTCGTTTACAGTACAAGTTCAACATCGCAGAAAGTGAAAAATGGATAAAGAAGTTGTGGTATTTACGTACAAAGCAATATCACTCAGCAATGAAATCTGTGTCATCAGGCCCGTAGCAGCATAATGAGTGGATTCAGGTACGATGATTCTAACTGAAATAAGTCACACAGAAAGAGAAACATCATAAGATATCACTAATACACGGAATGTAAACTTGGCTACACAGGAACTGCATTCCAAAACAGAACAGGGTCTCAAATTTAGAAAACCAACTTATGCTTGCTTAAGGTGAAAGGTGAGTTGGGGTGCTGCATAAAACCAGAGATTGAAATGAGCACAGATAAAGTTCCTTAAGCCAAATATGGAATAGACAAGAGCTACTCCTTGCTCAACGAGACGGACTCAACACCCCATATTAAACGCCTAAGAATGTACCTGACTAGTAAGTATCTTAAAACCTATGGATTGCTATGTCTCCAAAAGAGAATCAAGCGCGTGTACAGGGGCATAAACGCAGCAGTGATAGGATTGGAGAGGTTCGTGAGCAAATGAAGACCCTTTGAAGTCATATTGCATGGTACCCATTCCACGGGTTTCAACTACCCAGGTTTAAGGTATTCTTCCTTCATCTAAAACATGCATGTGGAACCTAGAGTATGATCAACCATGTGATCGGGAGACGTGTTCAAATATGTCTCAGTTTTCGTACCCTGGTACTCGGGTGCAACATTCCAGACGCTTTACTAACACTCTCCCCACTTGGAGAGTCAGTCCCTTTAACCTCCTGTTTGGCCCAGTTTGCAATTTCTGTGGAAGATGAACAGGAATAGCGAGAACCAATGAGAGGCTAGCTGGAGGTGTCTGGACGGGCAAATTTAACTCTCATTTCCCACCAGGAAGAGGAATTAACCAAAGGCTCAGCGTGCCGTGCCAGAACCAGATTAGGGCCTGAAGACATCCTGCGGTGTTGCGGCCAGGTCACAAGAAAGCGAGTTGAAAAAACGAGCTCAGGGGCACTGCAATTCACAAACCTGCAGAGTTATAAATGACAGCTATCGTCCAAAAATAGACTGAAGTAAGGCTGCCAAGAGGACTTGAAAGCGGGGCAGAATTGCAGAAAACCGATTTCAGGAGGTAGACTGGAATTGCATTGAAAGCATAGGAAAAGAGGCAGAACGTCCACAATGATGCACTTGGCCAAAAAGGGCGTATGCGTTTTTTCCTGAATATATTCAGGAAAAAACACATACGCCCTTTTTGGCCAACCAAGCAAGCTTGCAAAGGAAATCTGCACTACAATGAAGTCTCACTTCCCCCCGGTCAAAAGGGCCATCTGAAAAAAGTGTAAAATCCAGAAAGGCAGGACAGGCCATGGAGAACTGGGAGCCTTGTTATGCTGATGGGCGGGATGTAAATTGCCAACAGACACTCCGGAGAAGTGTATGGTGTTTCCTGAAACATCTAAAAAACAAAGCAACAGAGCCTAGGGCACTTCCACTTATGGTCCTATAGCTTAGGGAAATTAAAATCAAAAAGACACAGCCACCCCAAAGTTTGGAACGGCTCTGTTTACAAGAACCTCGTTTTCAGTACAAGTTCAACATCTCAGAAAGTGAAAAATGGATAAAGAAGTTGCGGTATTTACTTAAAAAGCAATATCACTCAGCAATGAAATCTATGTCACCAGGCCCTTAGCAGCACAATGAGTGGATTCAGGTATGATGATTCTAACTGAAATAAGTCACACAGAAAAAGAAACATCATAAGATATCAGTAATACACGGAATGGAAACTTGGCTACACAGGAACTGAATTACAGAACAGAACAGGGACTCAAATTTAGAAAACCAACTTATGCTTGCTTAAGGGTAAAGGTGAGTAGGGGTGCTGCATAAAACCAGAGATTGAAATGAGCACAGATAAAGTTCCTTAAGCCAAATATGGAATAGACAAGAGCTACTCCTTGCTCAACGAAATGGACTCAACACCCCATATTAAACGCCTAAGAATGTACCTGACTAGTAAGTATCTTAAAACCTATGGATTGCTATGTCTCCGAAAGAGAATCAAGCATGTGTACAGGGGCATAAACGCAGCAGTGATAGGATTGGAGAGGTTCGGTGAGCAAATGAAGACCCTTTGAAGTCATATTGCATGGTAACCATTACACGGGTCTTAACTCTCCAGGTTTAAGATATTCTTCCTTCAGCTAAAACATGCATGTGGAACCCAAGTATGATCAACCATGTGAACGGGAGACGTGTTCAAATATGTCTCAGTTTTCCTCCCCTGGTACTCGGGTGCAACATTCCAGACGCTTTACTAACACTCTCCCCACTTGGAGAGTCAGCGCCTTTAACCTCCTGTTTGGCCCAGTTTGCAATTTCTGCGGAAGATGAACAGGAATAGCGAGAACCAATGAGAGACTAGCTGGAGGTGTCTGGACGGGCAAATTTAACTCTCATTTCCCACCAGGAAGAGGAAATAACCAAAGGCTCAGCGTGCCGTGCCGGAACCAGATTAGGGCCTGAAGCCATCCTGCGGTGTTGCGGCCAGCTCACAAGAAAGCGAGTTGAAGAAAGGAGCTCAGGGACACTGTAATTCACAAACCTGCAGAATTATAAATGACAGCTATCGTCCAAAAATAGACTGAAGTAAGGCTGCCAAGAGGACTTGAAAGCGGGGCAGAATTGCAGGAAACCGATTTCAGGAGGTAGACTGGAATTGCATTGAAAGCATAGGAAAAGAGGCAGAACGTCCACAATGATGCACTTGGCCAAAAAGGGCGTATGCGTTTTTTCCTGAATATATTCAGGAAAAAACGCATACGCCCTTTTTGGCCAACCAAGCAAGCTTGCAAAGGAAATCTGCACTACAATGAAGTCTCACTTCCCCCCGGTCAAAAGGGCCATCTGAAAAAAGTGTAAAATCCAGAAAGGCAGGACAGGCCATGGAGAACTGGGAGCCTTGTTATGCTGATGGGCGGGATGTAAATTGCCAACAGACATTCCGGAGAAGTGTATGGTGTTTCCTGAAACATCTAAAAAACAAAGCAACAGAGCCTAGGGCACTTCCACTTATGGTCCTATAGCTTAGGGAAATTAAAATCAAAAAGACACAGCCACCCCAAAGTTTGGGACGCCTCTGTTTACAAGAACCTCGTTTACCGTACAAGTTCAATATCACAGAAAGTGAAAAATGGATAAAGAACTTGTGGTACTTACGTACAATGCAGTATCACTCAGCAATGAAATCTATGTCATCAGGCCCGTAGCAGCATAATGAGTGGATTCAGGTACGATGATTCTAACTGAAATAAGTCACAGAGAAAAAGAAACATCATAAGATATCACTAATACACGGAATGTAAACTTGGCTACACAGGAACTGAATTCCAAAACAGAACAGGGTCTCAAATTTACAAAACCAACTTATGCTTGCTTAAGGGGAAAGGTGAGTTGGGGTGCTGCATAAAACCAGAGATTGAAATGAGCACAGATAAAGTTCCTTAAGCCAAATATGGAATAGACAAGAGCTACTCCTTGCTCAATGAAACGGACTCAACACCCCATATTAAACGCCTAAGAATGTACCTGACTAGTAAGTATCTTAAAACCTATGGATTGCTATGTCTCCAAAAGAGAATCAAGCGTGTGTACAGGGGCATAAACGCAGCAGTGATAGGATTGGAGAGGTTCGGTGAGCAAATGAAGACCCTTTGAAGACATATTGCATGGTACCCATTCCACGGATCTCAACTCTCCAGGTTTAAGGTATTCTTCCTTCAGCTAAAACATGCATGTGGAACCCAGAGTATGATCAACCGTGTGAACGGGAGACGTGTTCAAATATGTCTCAGTTTTCCTCCCCTGGTACTCGGGTGCAACATTCCAGACGCTTTACTTACACTCTCCCCACTTGGAGAGTCAGCGCCTTTAACCTCCTGTTTGGCCCAGTTTGCAATTTCTGCGGAAGATGAACAGGAATAGCGAGAACCAATGAGAGGCTAGCTGGAGGTGTCTGGACGGGCAAATTTAACTCTCATTTCCCACCAGGAAGAGGAATTAACCAAAGGCTCAGCGTGCCGTGCCGGAACCAGATTAGGGCCTGAAGCCATCCTGCGGTGTTGCGGCCAGCTCACAAGAAAGCGAGTTGAAGAAAGGAGCTCAGGGGCACTGTAATTCACAAACCTGCAGAGTTATAAATGACAGCTATCGTCCAAAAATAGACTGAAGTAAGGCTGCCAAGAGGACTTGAAAGCGGGGCAGAATTGCAGGAAACCGATTTCAGGAGGTAGACTGGAATTGCATTGAAAGCATAGGAAAAGAGGCAGAACGTCCACAATGATGCACTTGGCCAAAAAGGGCGTATGCGTTTTTTCCTGAATATATTCAGGAAAAAACGCATACGCCCTTTTTGGCTAACCAAGCAAGCTTGCAAAGGAAATCTGCACTACTATGAAGTCTCACTTCCCCCCGGTCAAAAGGGCCATCTGAAAAAAGTTTAAAATCCAGAAAGGCAGGACAGGCCATGGAGAACTGGGAGCCTTGTTATGCTGATGGGCGGGATGTAAATTGCCAACAACCACTCGGGAGAAGTGTATGGTGTTTCCTGAAACATCTAAAAAACAAACCAACAGAGCCTAGGGCACTTCCACTTATGCTCCTATAGCTTAGGGAAATTAAAATAAAAAAGACACAGCCACCCCAAAGTTTGGAACGGCTCTGTTTACAAGAACCTCGTTTACAGTACAAGTTCAACATCGCAGAAAGTGAAAAATGGATAAAGAAGTTGTGGTATTTACTTACAAAGCAATATCACTCAGCAATGAAATCTGTGTCATCAGGCCCTTAGCAGCACAATGAGTGGATTCAGGTATGATGATTCTAACTGAAGTAAGTCACACAGAAAAAGAAACATCATAAGATATCAGTAATACACGGAATGTAAACTTGGCTACACAGGACTGAATTACAGAACAGAACAGGGTCTCAAATTTAGAAAACCAACTTATGCTTGCTTAAGGGTAAAGGTGAGTTGGGGTGCTGCATAAAACCAGAGATTGAAATGAGCACAGATAAAGTTCCTTAAGTCAAATATGGAATAGACAAGAGCTACTACTTGCTCAACGAAATGGACTCAACACCGCATATTAAACGCCTAAGTATGTACCTGACTAGTAAGTATCTTAAAACCTATGGATTGCTATGTCTCCGAAAGAGAATCAAGCATGTGTACAGGGGCATAAACGCAGCAGTGATAGGATTGGAGAGGTTCGGTGAGCAAATGAAGACCCTTTGAAGTCATATTGCATGGTTCCCATTACACGGGTCTTAACTCTCCCGGTTTAAGGTATTCTTCCTTCAGCTAAAACATGCATGTGGAACCCAAGTATGATCAACCATGTGAACGGGAGACGTGTTCAAATATGTCTCAGTTTTCCTCCCCTGGTACTCGGGTGCAACATTCCAGACGCTTTACTAACACTCTCCCCACTTGGAGAGTCAGCGCTTTTAACCTCCTGTTTGGCCCAGTTTGCAATTTCTGCGGAAGATGAACAGGAATAGCGAGAACCAATGAGAGACTAGCTGGAGGTGTCTGGACGGGCAAATTTAACTCTCATTTCCCACCAGGAAGAGGAAATAACCAAAGGCTCAGCGTGCCGTGCCGGAAACAGATTAGGGCCTGAAGCCATCCTGCGGTGTTGCGGCCAGGTCACAAGAAAGCGAGTTGAAGAAAGGAGCTCAGGGGCACTGTAATTCACAAACCTGCAGAGTTATAAATGACAGCTATCGTCCAAAAATAGACTGAAGTAAGGCTGCCAAGAGGACTTGAAAGTGGGGCAGAATTGCAGGAAACCGATTTCAGGAGGTAGACTGGAATTGCATTGAAAGCATAGGAAAAGAGGCAGAACGTCCACAATGATGCACTTGGCCAAAAAGGGCGTATGCGTTTTTTCCTGAATATATTCAGGAAAAAACGCATACGCCCTTTTTGGCCAACCAAGCAAGCTTGCAAAGGAAATCTGCACTACAATGAAGTCTCACTTCCCCCCGGTAAAGGGCCATCTGAAAAAAGTGTAAACTCCAGAAAGGCAGGACAGGCCATGGAGAACTGGGAGCCTTGTTATGCTGATGGGCGGGATGTAAATTGCCAACAGACACTCAGGAGAAGTGTATGGTGTTTCCTGAAACATCTAAAAAACAAAGCATCAGAGCCTAGGGCACTTCCACTTATGGTCCTATACATTAGGGAAATTAAAATCAAAAAGACACAGCCACCCCAAAGTTTGGGACGCCTCCGTTTACAAGAACCTCGTTTACCGTACAAGTTCAATATCACAGAAAGTGAAAAATGGATAAAGAACTTGTGGTACTTACGTACAATGCAGTATCACTCAGCAATGAAATCTATGTCATCAGGCCCGTAGCAGCATAATGAGTGGATTCAGGTACGATGATTCTAACTGAAATAAGTCACACAGAAAAAGAAACATCATAAGATATCAGTAATACACGGAATGTAAACTTGGCTACACAGGAACTGCATTCCAAAACAGAACAGGGTCTCAAATTTAGAAAACCAACTTATGCTTGCTTAAGGGGAAAGGTGAGTTGGGGTGCTGCATAAAACCAGAGATTGAAATGAGCACAGATAAAGTTCCTTAAGCCAAATATGGAATAGACAAGAGCTACTCCTTGCTCAACGAAATGGACTCAACACCGCATATTAAACGCCTAAGAATGTACCTGACTAGTAAGTATCTTAAAACCTATGGATTGCTATGTCTCCGAAAGAGAATCAAGCATGTGTACAGGGGCAATAAACACAGCAGTGATAGGATTGGAGAGGTTCGGTGAGCAAATGAAGACCCTTTGAAGTCATATTGCATGGTACCCATTCCACGGGTTTCAACTACCCAGCTTTTAGGTATTCTTCCTTCAGCTAAAACATGCATGTGGAACCCAAGTATGATCAACCATGTGAACGGGAGACGTGTTCAAATATGTCTCAGTTTTCTTCCCCTGGTACTCGGGTGCAACATTCCAGACGCTTTACTAATACTCTCCCCACTTGGAAAGTCAGCGCCTTTAACCTCCTGTTTGGCCCAGTTTGCAATTTCTGCGGAAGATGAACAGGAATAGCGAGAACCAATGAGAGGCTAGCTGGAGGTGTCTGGACGGGCAAATTTAACTCTCATTTCCCACCAGGAAGAGGAAATAACCAAAGGCTCAGCATGCCGGGCCGGAACCAGATTAGGGCCTGAAGCCATCCTGCGGTGTTGCGGCCAGCTCACAAGAAAGCGAGTTGAAGAAAGGAGCTCAGGGGCACTGTAATTCACAATCCTGCAGAGTTATAAATGACAGCTATCGTCCAAAAATAGACTGAAGTAAGGCTGCCAAGAGGACTTGAAAGCGGGGCAGAATTGCAGGAAACCGATTTCAGGAGGTAGACTGGAATTGCATTGCAAGCATAGGAAAAGAGGCAGAACGTCCACAATGATGCACTTGGCCAAAAAGGGCGTATGCGTTTTTTCCTGAATATATTCAGGAAAAAACGCATACGCCCTTTTTGGCCAACCAAGCAAGCTTGCAAAGGAAATCTGCACTACAATGAAGTCTCACTTCCCCCCGGTCAAAAGAGCCGTCTGAAAAGAGTGTAAAATCCAGAAAGGCAGGACAGGCCATGGAGAACTGGGAGCCTTGTTATGCTGATGGGCGGGATGTAAATTGCCAACAACCACTCGGGAGAAGTGTATGGTGTTTCCTGAAACATCTAAAAAACAAATCAACAGAGCCTAGGGCACTTCCACTTATGGTCCTATAGCTTAGGGAAATTAAAATAAAAAAGACACAGCCACCCCAAAGTTTGAAACGGCTCTGTTTACAAGAACCTCGTTTACAGTACAAGTTCAACATCGCAGAAAGTGAAAAATGGATAAAGAAGTTATGGTATTTACTTACAAAGCAATATCACTCAGCAATGAAATCTATGTCATCAGGCCCTTAGCAGCACAATGAGTGGATTCAGGTATGATGATTCTAACTGAAATAAGTCACACAGAAAAAGAAACATCATAATATATCAGTAATACACGGAATGTAAACTTGGTTACACAGGAACTGAATTACAGAACAGAACAGGGTCTCAAATTTAGAAAACCAACTTATGCTTGCTTAAGGGGAAAGGTGAATTGGGGTGCTGCATAAGCAGAGATCGAAATGAGCACAGATAAAGTTCCTTAAGCCAAATATGGAATAGACAAGAGCTACTCCTTGCTCAACGAAATGGACTCAACACCGCATATTAAACGCCTAAGTATGTACCTGACTAGTAAGTATCTTAAAACCTATGGATTGCTATGTCTCCGAAAGAGAATCAAGCATGTGTACAGGGGCATAAACGCAGCAGTGATAGGATTGGAGAGGTTCGGTGAGCAAATGAAGACCCTTTGAAGTCATATTGCATGGTTCCCATTACACGGGTCTTAACTCTCCCGGTTTAAGGTATTCTTCCTTCAGCTAAAACATGCATGTGGAACCCAAGTATGATCAACCATGTGAACGGGAGACGTGTTCAAATATGTCTCAGTTTTCCTCCCCTGGTACTCGGGTGCAACATTCCAGACGCTTTACTAACACTCTCCCCACTTGGAGAGTCAGCGCTTTTAACCTCCTGTTTGGCCCAGTTTGCAATTTCTGCGGAAGATGAACAGGAATAGCGAGAACCAATGAGAGACTAGCTGGAGGTGTCTGGACGGGCAAATTTAACTCTCATTTCCCACCAGGAAGAGGAAATAACCAAAGGCTCAGTGTGCCGTGCCGGAACCAGATTAGGGCCTGAAGCCATCCTGCGGTGTTGCGGCCAGGTCACAAGAAAGCGAGTTGAAGAAACGAGCTCAGGGGCACTGTAATTCACAAACCTGCAGAGTTATAAATGACAGCTATCGTCCAAAAATAGACTGAAGTAAGGCTGCCAAGACGACTTGAAAGCGGGGCAGAATTGCAGGAAACCGATTTCAGGAGGTAGACTGGAATTGCATTGAAAGCATAGGAAAAGAGGCAGAACGTCCACAATGATGCACTTGGCCAAAAAGGGCGTATGCGTTTTTTCCTGAATATATTCAGGAAAAAACGCATACGCCCTTTTTGGCCAACCAAGCAAGCTTGCAAAGGAAATCTGCACTACAATGAAGTCTCACTTCCCCCCGGTAAAGGGCCATCTGAAAAAGTGTAAACTCCAGAAAGGCAGGACAGGCCATGGAGAACTGGGAGCCTTGTTATGCTGATGGGCGGGATGTAAATTGCCAACAGACACTCAGGAGAAGTGTATGGTGTTTCCTGAAACATCTAAAAAACAAAGCATCAGAGCCTAGGGCACTTCCACTTATGGTCCTATAGATTAGGGAAATTAAAATCAAAAAGACACAGCCACCCCAAAGTTTGGGACGCCTCCGTTTACAAGAACCTCGTTTACCGTACAAGTTCAATATCACAGAAAGTGAAAAATGGATAAAGAACTTGTGGTACTTACGTACAATGCAGTATCACTCAGCAATGAAATCTATGTCATCAGGCCCGTAGCAGCATAATGAGTGGATTCAGGTACGATGATTCTAACTGAAATAATTCACACAGAAAAAGAAACATCATAAGATATCAGTAATACACGGAATGTAAACTTGGCTACACAGGAACTGCATTCCAAAACAGAACAGGGTCTCAAATTTAGAAAACCAACTTATGCTTGCTTAAGGGGAAAGGTGAGTTGGGGTGCTGCATAAAACCAGAGATTGAAATGAGCACAGATAAAGTTCCTTAAGCCAAATATGGAATAGACAAGAGCTACTCCTTGCTCAACGAAATGGACTCAACACCGCATATTAAACGCCTAAGAATGTACCTGACTAGTAAGTATCTTAAAACCTATGGATTGCTATGTCTCCGAAAGAGAATCAAGCATGTGTACAGGGGCAATAAACACAGCAGTGATAGGATTGGAGAGGTTCGGTGAGCAAATGAAGACCCTTTGAAGTCATATTGCATGGTACCCATTCCACGGGTTTCAACTACCCAGCTTTTAGGTATTCTTCCTTCAGCTAAAACATGCATGTGGAACCCAAGTATGATCAACCATGTGAACGGGAGACGTGTTCAAATATGTCTCAGTTTTCTTCCCCTGGTACTCCGGTGCAACATTCCAGACGCTTTACTAATACTCTCCCCACTTGGAAAGTCAGCGCCTTTAACCTCCTGTTTGGCCCAGTTTGCAATTTCTGCGGAAGATGAACAGGAATAGCGAGAACCAATGAGAGGCTAGCTGGAGGTGTCTGGACGGGCAAATTTAACTCTCATTTCCCACCAGGAAGAGGAAATAACCAAAGGCTCAGCATGCCGGGCAGGAACCAGATTAGGGCCTGAAGCCATCCTGCGGTGTTGCGGCCAGCTCACAAGAAAGCGAGTTGAAGAAAGGAGCTCAGGGGCACTGTAATTCACAAACCTGCAGAGTTATAAATGACAGCTATCGTCCAAAAATAGACTGAAGTAAGGCTGCCAAGAGGACTTGAAAGCGGGGCAGAATTGCAGGAAACCGATTTCAGGAGGTAGACTGGAATTGCATTGAAAGCATAGGAAAAGAGGCAGAACGTCCACAATGATGCACTTGGCCAAAAAGGGCGTATGCGTTTTTTCCTGAATATATTAAGGAAAAAACACATACGCCCTTTTTGGCCAACCAAGCAAGCTTGCAAAGGAAATCTGCACTACAATGAAGTCTCACTTCCCCCCGGTCAAAAGAGCCATCTGAAAAAAGTGTAAAATCCAGAAAGGCAGGATAGGCCATGGAGAACTGGGAGCCTTGTTATGCTGATGGGCGGGATGTAAATTGCCAACAGACATTCCGGAGAAGTGTATGGTGTTTCCTGAAACATCTAAAAAACAAAGCAACAGAACCTAGGGCACTTCCACTTATGGTCCTATAGCTTAGGGAAATTAAAATCAAAAAGACACAGCCACCCCAAAGTTTGGAACGGCTCTGTTTACAAGAACCTCGTTTACAGTACAAGTTCAACATCGCAGAAAGTGAAAAATGGATAAAGAAGTTGTGGTATTTACGTACAAAGCAATATCACTCAGCAATGAAATCTGTGTCATCAGGCCCGTAGCAGCATAATGAGTGGATTCAGGTACGATGATTCTAACTGAAATAAGTCACACAGAAAGAGAAACATCATAAGATATCACTAATACATGGAATGTAAACTTGGCTACACAGGAACTGCATTCCAAAACAGAACAGGGTCTCAAATTTAGAAAACCAACTTATGCTTGCTTAAGGTGAAAGGTGAGTTGGGGTGCTGCATAAAACCAGAGATTGAAATGAGCACAGATAAAGTTCCTTAAGCCAAATATGGAATAGACAAGAGCTACTCCTTGCTCAACGAAATGGACACAAAACCCCATATTAAACGCCTAAGAATGCACCTGACTAGTAAGTATCGTAAAACCTATGGATTGCTATGTCTCCGAAAGAGAATCAAGCGTGTGTACAGGGGCATAAACGCAGCAGTGATAGGATTGGAGAGGTTCGTGAGCAAATGAAGACCCTTTGAAGTCATATTGCATGGTAACCATTACACGGGTCTTAACTCTCCAGGTTTAAGGTATTCTTCCTTCATCTAAAACATGCATGTGGAACCCAAGTATGATCAATCATGTGAACGGGAGACGTGTTCAAATATGTCTCAGTTTTCCTCCCCTGGTACTCGGGTGCAACATTCCAGACGCTTTACTAACACTCTCCCCACTTGGAGAGTCAGCGCCTTTAACCTCCTGTTTGGCCCAGTTTGCAATTTCTGCGGAAGATGAACAGGAATAGCGAGAACCAATGAGAGACTAGCTGGAGGTGTCTGGACGGGCAAATTTAACTCTCATTTCCCACCAGGAAGAGGAAATAACCAAAGGCTCAGCGTGCCGTGCCGGAACCAGATTAGGGCCTGAAGCCATCCTGCGGTGTTGCGGCCAGCTCACAAGAAAGCGAGTTGAAGAAAGGAGCTCAGGGACACTGTAATTCACAAACCTGCAGAATTATAAATGACAGCTATCGTCCAAAAATAGACTGAAGTAAGGCTGCCAAGAGGACTTGAAAGCGGGGCAGAATTGCAGGAAACCGATTTCAGGAGGTAGACTGGAATTGCATTGAAAGCATAGGAAAAGAGGCAGAACGTCCACAATGATGCACTTGGCCAAAAAGGGCGTATGCGTTTTTTCCTGAATATATTCAGGAAAAAACGCATACGCCCTTTTTGGCCAACCAAGCAAGCTTGCAAAGGAAATCTGCACTACAATGAAGTCTCACTTCCCCCCGGTCAAAAGGGCCATCTGAAAAAAGTGTAAAATCCAGAAAGGCAGGACAGGCCATGGAGAACTGGGAGCCTTGTTATGCTGATGGGCGGGATGTAAATTGCCAACAGACACTCGGGAGAAGTGTATGGTGTTTCCTGAAACATCTAAAAAACAAAGCAACAGAACCTAGGGCACTTCCACTTATGGTCCTATAGCTTCGGGAAATTAAAATCAAAAAGACACAGCCACCCCAAAGTTTGGAACGGCTCTGTTTACAAGAACCTCGTTTACAGTACAAGTTCAACATCGCAGAAAGTGAAAAATGGATAAAGAAGTTGTGGTATTTACGTACAAAGCAATATCATTCAGCAATGAAATCTGTGTCATCAGGCCCGTAGCAGCATAATGAGTGGATTCAGGTACGATGATTCTAACTGAAATAAGTCACACAGAAAGAGAAACATCATAAGATATCACTAATACACGGAATGTAAACTTGGCTACACAGGAACTGCATTCCAAAACAGAACAGGGTCTCAAATTTAGAAAACCAACTTATGCTTGCTTAAGGTGAAAGGTGAGTTGGGGTGCTGCATAAAACCAGAGATTGAAATGAGCACAGATAAAGTTCCTTAAGCCAAATATGGAATAGACAAGAGCTACTCCTTGCTCAACGAAATGGACACAAAACCCCATATTAAACGCCTAAGAATGCACCTGACTAGTAAGTATCGTAAAACCTATGGATTGCTATGTCTCCGAAAGAGAATCAAGCGCGTGTACAGGGGCATAAACGCAGCAGTGATAGGATTGGAGAGGTTCGTGAGCAAATGAAGACCCTTTGAAGTCATATTGCATGGTACCCATTCCACGGGTTTCAACTACCCAGGTTTAAGGTATTCTTCCTTCATCTAAAACATGCATGTGGAACCTAGAGTATGATCAACCATGTGATCGGGAGACGTGTTCAAATATGTCTCAGTTTTCGTACCCTGGTACTCGGGTGCAACATTCCAGACGCTTTACTAACACTCTCCCCACTTGGAGAGTCAGTCCCTTTAACCTCCTGTTTGGCCCAGTTTGCAATTTCTGTGGAAGATGAACAGGAATAGCGAGAACCAATGAGAGGCTAGCTGGAGGTGTCTGGACGGGCAAATTTAACTCTCATTTCCCACCAGGAAGAGGAATTAACCAAAGGCTCAGCGTGCCGTGCCAGAACCAGATTAGGGCCTGAAGCCATCCTGCGGTGTTGCGGCCAGCTCACAAGAAAGCGAGTTGAAGAAAGGAGCTCAGGGGCACTGTAATTCACAAACCTGCAGAGTTATAAATGACAGCTATTGTCCAAAAATAGACTGAAGTAAGGCTGCCAAGAGGACTTGAAAGCGGGGCAGAATTGCAGGAAACCGATTTCAGGAGGTAGACTGGAATTGCATTGAAAGCATAGGAAAAGAGGCAGAACGTCCACAATGATGCAGTTGGCCAAAAAGGGCGTATGCGTTTTTTCCTGAATATATTAAGGAAAAAACGCATACGCCCTTTTTGGCCAACCAAGCAAGCTTGCAAAGGAAATCTGCACTACAATGAAGTCTCACTTCCCCCCGGTCAAAAGAGCCATCTGAAAAAAGTGTAAAATCCAGAAAGGCAGGACAGGCCATGGAGAACTGGGAGCCTTGTTATGCTGATGGGCGGGATGTAAATTGCCAACAACCACTCGGGAGAAGTGTATGGTGTTTCCTGAAACATCTAAAAAACAAAGCAACAGAACCTAGGGCACTTCCACTTATGGTCCTATAGCTTAGGGAAATTAAAATCAAAAAGACACAGCCACCCCAAAGTTTGGAACGGCTCTGTTTACAAGAACCTCGTTTACAGTACAAGTTCAACATCGCAGAAAGTGAAAAATGGATAAAGAAGTTGTGGTATTTACGTACAAAGCAATATCACTCAGCAATGAAATCTGTGTCATCAGGCCCGTAGCAGCATAATGAGTGGATTCAGGTACGATGATTCTAACTGAAATAAGTCACACAGAAAGAGAAACATCATAAGATATCACTAATACATGGAATGTAAACTTGGCTACACAGGAACTGCATTCCAAAACAGAACAGGGTCTCAAATTTAGAAAACCAACTTATGCTTGCTTAAGGTGAAAGGTGAGTTGGGGTGCTGCATAAAACCAGAGATTGAAATGAGCACAGATAAAGTTCCTTAAGCCAAATATGGAATAGACAAGAGCTACTCCTTGCTCAACGAAATGGACACAAAACCCCATATTAAACGCCTAAGAATGCACCTGACTAGTAAGTATCGTAAAACCTATGGATTGCTATGTCTCCGAAAGAGAATCAAGCCCGTGTACAGGGGCATAAACGCAGCAGTGATAGGATTGGAGAGGTTCGTGAGCAAATGAAGACCCTTTGAAGTCATATTGCATGGTAACCATTACACGGGTCTTAACTCTCCAGGTTTAAGGTATTCTTCCTTCATCTAAAACATGCATGTGGAACCCAAGTATGATCAATCATGTGAACGGGAGACGTGTTCAAATATGTCTCAGTTTTCCTCCCCTGGTACTCGGGTGCAACATTCCAGACGCTTTACTAACACTCTCCCCACTTGGAGAGTCAGCGCCTTTAACCTCCTGTTTGGCCCAGTTTGCAATTTCTGCGGAAGATGAACAGGAATAGCGAGAACCAATGAGAGACTAGCTGGAGGTGTCTGGACGGGCAAATTTAACTCTCATTTCCCACCAGGAAGAGGAAATAACCAAAGGCTCAGCGTGCCGTGCCGGAACCAGATTAGGGCCTGAAGCCATCCTGCGGTGTTGCGGCCAGCTCACAAGAAAGCGAGTTGAAGAAAGGAGCTCAGGGACACTGTAATTCACAAACCTGCAGAATTATAAATGACAGCTATCGTCCAAAAATAGACTGAAGTAAGGCTGCCAAGAGGACTTGAAAGCGGGGCAGAATTGCAGGAAACCGATTTCAGGAGGTAGACTGGAATTGCATTGAAAGCATAGGAAAAGAGGCAGAACGTCCACAATGATGCACTTGGCCAAAAAGGGCGTATGCGTTTTTTCCTGAATATATTCAGGAAAAAACGCATACGCCCTTTTTGGCCAACCAAGCAAGCTTGCAAAGGAAATCTGCACTACAATGAAGTCTCACTTCCCCCCGGTCAAAAGGGCCATCTGAAAAAAGTGTAAAATCCAGAAAGGCAGGACAGGCCATGGAGAACTGGGAGCCTTGTTATGCTGATGGGCGGGATGTAAATTGCCAACAGACACTCGGGAGAAGTGTATGGTGTTTCCTGAAACATCTAAAAAACAAAGCAACAGAACCTAGGGCACTTCCACTTATGGTCCTATAGCTTCGGGAAATTAAAATCAAAAAGACACAGCCACCCCAAAGTTTGGAACGGCTCTGTTTACAAGAACCTCGTTTACAGTACAAGTTCAACATCGCAGAAATTGAAAAATGGATAAAGAAGTTGTGGTATTTACGTACAAAGCAATATCATTCAGCAATGAAATCTGTGTCATCAGGCCCGTAGCAGCATAATGAGTGGATTCAGGTACGATGATTCTAACTGAAATAAGTCACACAGAAAGAGAAACATCATAAGATATCACTAATACACGGAATGTAAACTTGGCTACACAGGAACTGCATTCCAAAACAGAACAGGGTCTCAAATTTAGAAAACCAACTTATGCTTGCTTAAGGTGAAAGGTGAGTTGGGGTGCTGCATAAAACCAGAGATTGAAATGAGCACAGATAAAGTTCCTTAAGCCAAATATGGAATAGACAAGAGCTACTCCTTGCTCAACGAAATGGACACAAAACCCCATATTAAACGCCTAAGAATGCACCTGACTAGTAAGTATCGTAAAACCTATGGATTGCTATGTCTCCGAAAGAGAATCAAGCGCGTGTACAGGGGCATAAACGCAGCAGTGATAGGATTGGAGAGGTTCGTGAGCTAATGAAGACCCTTTGAAGTCATATTGCATGGTACCCATTCCACGGGTTTCAACTACCCAGGTTTAAGGTATTCTTCCTTCATCTAAAACATGCATGTGGAACCTAGAGTATGATCAACCATGTGATCGGGAGACGTGTTCAAATATGTCTCAGTTTTCGTACCCTGGTACTCGGGTGCAACATTCCAGACGCTTTACTAACACTCTCCCCACTTGGAGAGTCAGTCCCTTTAACCTCCTGTTTGGCCCAGTTTGCAATTTCAGTGGAAGATGAACAGGAATAGCGAGAACCAATGAGAGGCTAGCTGGAGGTGTCTGGACGGGCAAATTTAACTCTCATTTCCCACCAGGAAGAGGAATTAACCAAAGGCTCAGCGTGCCGTGCCAGAACCAGATTAGGGCCTGAAGACATCCTGCGGTGTTGCAGCCAGGTCACAAGAAAGCGAGTTGAAGAAACGAGCTCAGGGGCACTGCAATTCACAAACCTGCAGAGTTGTAAATGACAGCTATCGTCCAAAAATAGACTGAAGTAAGGCTGCCAAGAGGACTTGAAAGCGGGGCAGAATTGCAGGAAACCGATTTCAGGAGGTAGACTGGAATTGCATTGAAAGCATAGGAAAAGAGGCAGAACGTCCACAATGATGCACTTGGCCAAAAAGGTCGTATGCGTTTTTTCCTGAATATATTCAGGAAAAAACGCATACGCCCTTTTTGGCCAACCAAGCAAGCTTGCAAAGGAAATCTGCACTACAATGAAGTCTCACTTCCCCCCGGTCAAAAGGGCCATCTGAAAAAAGTGTAAAATCCAGAAAGGCAGGACAGGCCATGGAGAACTGGGAGCCTTGTTATGCTGATGGGCGGGATGTAAATTGCCAACAGACACTCCGGAGAAGTGTATGGTGTTTCCTGAAACATCTAAAAAACAAAGCAACAGAGCCTAGGGCACTTCCACTTATGGTCCTATAGCTTAGGGAAATTAAAATCAAAAAGACACAGCCACCCCAAAGTTTGGAACGGCTCTGTTTACAAGAACCTCGATTTCAGTACAAGTTCAACATCTCAGAAAGTGAAAAATGGATAAAGAAGTTGCGGTATTTACTTACAAAGCAATATCACTCAGCAATGAAATCTATGTCACCAGGCCCTTAGCAGCACAATGAGTGGATTCAGGTATGATGATTCTAACTGAAATAAGTCACACAGAAAAAGAAACATCATAAGATATCAGTAATACACGGAATGGAAACTTGGCTACACAGGAACTGAATTACAGAACAGAACAGGGACTCAAATTTAGAAAACCAACTTATGCTTGCTTAAGGGTAAAGGTGAGTAGGGGTGCTGCATAAAACCAGAGATTGAAATGAGCACAGATAAAGTTCCTTAAGCCAAATATGGAATAGACAAGAGCTACTCCTTGCTCAACGAAATGGACTCAACACCGCATATTAAACGCCTAAGAATGTACCTGACTAGTAAGTATCTTAAAACCTATGGATTGCTATGTCTCCGAAAGAGAATCAAGCATGTGTACAGGGGCATAAACGCAGCAGTGATAGGATTGGAGAGGTTCGGTGAGCAAATGAAGAACCTTTGAAGTCATATTGCATGGTAACCATTACACGGGTCTTAACTCTCCAGGTTTAAGGTATTCTTCCTTAAGCTAAAACATGCATGTGGAACCCAAGTATGATCAATCATGTGAACGGGAGATGTGTTCAAATATGTCTCAGTTTTCCTCCCCTGGTACTCGGGTGCAACATTCCAGACGCTTTACTAACACTCTCCCCACTTGGAGAGTCAGCGCCTTTAACCTCCTGTTTGGCCCAGTTTGCAATTTCTGTGGAAGATGAACAGGAATAGCGAGAACCAATGAGAGACTAGCTGGAGGTGTCTGGACGGGCAAATTTAACTCTCATTTCCCACCAGGAAGAGGAAATAACCAAAGGCTCAGCGTGCCGTGCCGGAACCAGATTAGGGCCTGAAGCCATCCTGCGGTGTTGCGGCCAGCTCACAAGAAAGCGAGTTGAAGAAAGGAGCTCAGGGACACTGTAATTCACAAACCTGCAGAATTATAAATGACAGCTATCGTCCAAAAATAGACTGAAGTAAGGCTGCCAAGAGGACTTGAAAGCGGGGCAGAATTGCAGGAAACCGATTTCAGGAGGTAGACTGGAATTGCATTGAAAGCATAGGAAAAGAGGCAGAACGTCCACAATGATGCACTTGGCCAAAAAGGGCGTATGCGTTTTTTCCTGAATATATTCAGGAAAAAACGCATACGCCCTTTTTGGCCAACCAAGCAAGCTTGCAAAGGAAATCTGCACTACAATGAAGTCTCACTTCCCCCCGGTCAAAAGGGCCATCTGAAAAAAGTGTAAAATCCAGAAAGGCAGGACAGGCCATGGAGAACTGGGAGCCTTGTTATGCTGATGGGCGGGATGTAAATTGCCAACAGACACTTGGGAGAAGTGTATGGTGTTTCCTGAAACATCTAAAAAACAAAGCAACAGAGCCTAGGGCACTTCCACTTATGGTCCTATAGCTTAGGGAAATTAAAATCAAAAAGACACAGCCACCCCAAAGTTTGGGACGCCTCTGTTTACAAGAACCTCGTTTACCGTACAAGTTCAATATCACAGAAAGTGAAAAATGGATAAAGAACTTGTGGTACTTACGTACAATGCAGTATCACTCAGCAATGAAATCTATGTCATCAGGCCCGTAGCAGCATAATGAGTGGATTCAGGTACGATGATTCTAACTGAAATAAGTCACACAGAAAAAGAAACATCATAAGATATCACTAATACACGGAATGTAAACTTGGCTACACAGGAACTGAATTACAGAACACAACAGGGTCTCAAATTTAGAAAACCAACTTATGCTTGCTTAAGGGTAAAGGTGAGTTGGGGTGCTGCATAAAACCAGAGATTGAAATGAGCACAGATAATGTTCCTTAAGCCAAATATGGAATAGACAAGAGCTACTCCTTGCTCAACGAAATGGACTCAACACCCCATATTAAACGCCTAAGAATGTACCTGACTAGTAAGTATCTTAAAACCTATGGATTGCTATGTCTCCAAAAGAGAATCAAGCGTGTGTACAGGGGCATAAACGCAGCAGTGATAGGATTGGAGAGGTTCGGTGAGCAAATGAAGACCCTTTGAAGTCATATTGCATGGTACCCATTCCACGGGTCTCAACTCTCCAGGTTTAAGGTATTCTTCCTTCAGCTAAAACATGCATGTGGAACCCAGAGTATGATCAACCGTGTGAACGGGAGACGTGTTCAAATATGTCTCAGTTTTCCTCCCCTGGTACTCGGGTGCAACATTCCAGACGCTTTACTAACACTCTCCCCACTTGGAGAGTCAGCGCCTTTAACCTCCTGTTTGGCCCAGTTTGCAATTTCTGCGGAAGATGAACAGGAATAGCGAGAACCAATGAGAGACTAGCTGGAGGTGTCTGGACGGGCAAATTTAACTCTCATTTCCCACCAGGAAGAGGAAATAACCAAAGGCTAAGCGTGCCGTGCCGGAACCAGATTAGGGCCTGAAGCCATCCTGCGGTGTTGCGGCCAGCTCACAAGAAAGCGAGTTGAAGAAAGGAGCTCAGGGACACTGTAATTCACAAACCTGCAGAGTTATAAATGACAGCTATCGTCCAAAAATAGACTGAAGTAAGGCTGCCAAGAGGACTTGAAAGCAGGGCAGAATTGCAGGAAACCGATTTCAGGAGGTAGACTGGAATTGCATTGAAAGCATAGGAAAAGAGGCAGAACGTCCACAATGATGCACTTGGCCAAAAAGGGCGTATGCGTTTTTTCCTGAATATATTCAGGAAAAAACGCATACGCCCTTTTTGGCCAACCAAGCAAGCTTGCAAAGGAAATCTGCACTACAATGAAGTCTCACTTCCCCCCGGTCAAAAGGGCCATCTGAGAAAAGTGTAAAATCCAGAAAGGCAGGACAGGCCATGGAGAACTGGGAGCCTTGTTATGCTGATGGGCGGGATGTAAATTGCCAACAACCACTCGGGAGAAGTGTATGGTGTTTCCTGAAACATCTAAAAAACAAAGCAACAGAGCCTAGGGCACTTCCACTTATGGTCCTATAGCTTAGGGAAATTAAAATGAAAAAGACACAGCCACCCCAAAGTTTGGAATGGCTCTGTTTACAAGAACCTCGTTTACAGTACAAGTTCAACATCGCAGAAAGTGAAAAATGGATAAAGAAGTTGTGGTATTTACTTACAAAGCAATATCACTCAGCAATGAAATCTGTGTCATCAGGCCCTTAGCAGCACAATGAGTGGATTCAGGTATGATGATTCTAACTGAAATAAGTCACACAGAAAAAGAAACATCATAAGATATCAGTAATACACGGAATGTAAACTTGGCTACACAGGAACTGAATTACAGAACAGAACAGGGTCTCAAATTTAGAAAACCAACTTATGCTTGCTTAAGGGGAAAGGTGAGTTGGGGTGCTGCATAAAACCAGAGATTGAAATGAGCACAGATAAAGTTCCTTAAGCCAAATATGGAATAGACAAGAGCTACTCCATGGTCAACGAAATGGACTCAACACCGCATATTAAACGCCTAAGAATGTACCTGACTAGTAAGTATCTTAAAACCTATGGATTGCTATGTCTCCGAAAGAGAATCAAGCATGTGTACAGGGGCATAAACGCAGCAGTGATAGGATTGGAGAGGTTCGGTGAGCAAATGAAGACCCTTTGAAGTCATATTGCATGGTACCCATTCCACGGGTTTCAACTACCCAGGTTTTAGGTATTCTTCCTTCAGCTAAAACATGCATGTGGAACCCAAGTATGATCAACCATGTGAACGGGAGACGTGTTCACATATGTCTCAGTTTTCTTCCCCTGGTACTCGGGTTCAACATTCCAGACGCTTTACTAATACTCTCCCCACTTGGAAAGTCAGCGCCTTTAACCTCCTGTTTGGCCCAGTTTGCAATTTCTGCGGAAGATGAACAAGAATAGCGAGAACCAATGAGAGGCTAGCTGGAGGTGTCTGGACGGGCAAATTTAACTCTCATTTCCCACCAGGAAGAGGAAATAACCAAAGGCTCAGCATGCCGGGCCGGAACCAGATTAGGGCCTGAAGCCATCCTGCGGTGTTGCGGCCAGCTCACAAGAAAGCGAGTTGAAGAAAGGAGCTCAGGGGCACTGTAATTCACAAACCTGCAGAGTTATAAATGACAGCTATCGTCCAAAAATAGACTGAAGTAAGGCTGCCAAGAGGACTTGAAAGCGGGGCAGAATTGCAGGAAACCGATTTCAGGAGGTAGACTGGAATTGCATTGAAAGCATAGGAAAAGAGGCAGAACGTCCACAATGATGCACTTGGCCAAAAAGGGCGTATGCGTTTTTTCCTGAATATATTCAGGAAAAAACGCATACGCCCTTTTTGGCCAACCAAGCAAGCTTGCAAAGGAAATCTGCACTACAATGAAGTCTCACTTCCCCCCGGTCAAAAGGGCCATCTGAGAAAAGTGTAAAATCCAGAAAGGCAGGACAGGCCATGGAGAACTGGGAGCCTTGTTATGCTGATGGGCGGGATGTAAATTGCCAACAGACACTCGGGAGAAGTGTATGGTGTTTCCTGAAACATCTAAAAAAGAAAGCAACAGAGCCTAGGGCACTTCCACTTATGGTCCTATAGCTTAGGGAAATTAAAATCAAAAAGACACAGCCACCCCAAAGTTTGGGACGCCTCTGTTTACAAGAACCTCGTTTACCGTACAAGTTCAATATCACAGAAAGTGAAAAATGGATAAAGAACTTGTGGTACTTACGTACAATGCAGTATCACTCAGCAATGAAATCTATGTCATCAGGCCCGTAGCAGCATAATGAGTGGATTCAGGTACGATGATTCTAACTGAAATAAGTCACACAGAAAAAGAAACATCATAAGATATCACTAATACACGGAATGTAAACTTGGCTACACAGGAACTGCATTCCAAAACAGAACAGGGTCTCAAATTTAGAAAACCAACTTATGCTTGCTTAAGGGGAAAGGTGAGTTGGGGTGCTGCATAAAACCAGAGATTGAAATGAGCACAGATAAAGTTCCTTAAGCCAAATATGGAATAGACAAGAGCTACTCCTTGCTCAACGAAATGGACTCAACACCGCATATTAAACGCCTAAGAATGTACCTGACTAGTAAGTATCTTAAAACCTATGGATTGCTATGTCTCCGAAAGAGAATCAAGCATGTGTACAGGGGCAATAAACACAGCAGTGATAGGATTGGAGAGGTTCGGTGAGCAAATGAAGACCCTTTGAAGTCATATTGCATGGTACCCATTCCACGGGTTTCAACTACCCAGCTTTTAGGTATTCTTCCTTCAGCTAAAACATGCATGTGGAACCCAAGTATGATCAACCATGTGAACGGGAGACGTGTTCAAATATGTCTCAGTTTTCTTCCCCTGGTACTCCGGTGCAACATTCCAGACGCTTTACTAATACTCTCCCCACTTGGAAAGTCAGCGCCTTTAACCTCCTGTTTGGCCCAGTTTGCAATTTCTGCGGAAGATGAACAGGAATAGCGAGAACCAATGAGAGGCTAGCTGGAGGTGTCTGGACGGGCAAATTTAACTCTCATTTCCCACCAGGAAGAGGAAATAACCAAAGGCTCAGCATGCCGGGCAGGAACCAGATTAGGGCCTGAAGCCATCCTGCGGTGTTGCGGCCAGCTCACAAGAAAGCGAGTTGAAGAAAGGAGCTCAGGGGCACTGTAATTCACAAACCTGCAGAGTTATAAATGACAGCTATCGTCCAAAAATAGACTGAAGTAAGGCTGCCAAGAGGACTTGAAAGCGGGGCAGAATTGCAGGAAACCGATTTCAGGAGGTAGACTGGAATTGCATTGAAAGCATAGGAAAAGAGGCAGAACGTCCACAATGATGCACTTGGCCAAAAAGGGCGTATGCGTTTTTTCCTGAATATATTAAGGAAAAAACACATACGCCCTTTTTGGCCAACCAAGCAAGCTTGCAAAGGAAATCTGCACTACAATGAAGTCTCACTTCCCCCCGGTCAAAAGGGCCATCTGAGAAAAGTGTAAAATCCAGAAAGGCAGGACAGGCCATGGAGAACTGGGAGCCTTGTTATGCTGATGGGCGGGATGTAAATTGCCAACAGACACTCGGGAGAAGTGTATGGTGTTTCCTGAAACATCTAAAAAAGAAAGCAACAGAGCCTAGGGCACTTCCACTTATGGTCCTATAGCTTAGGGAAATTAAAATCAAAAAGACACAGCCACCCCAAAGTTTGGGACGCCTCTGTTTACAAGAACCTCATTTACCGTACAAGTTCAATATCACAGAAAGTGAAAAATGGATAAAGAACTTGTGGTACTTACGTACAATGCAGTATCACTCAGCAATGAAATCTATGTCATCAGGCCCGTAGCAGCATAATGAGTGGATTCAGGTACGATGATTCTAACTGAAATAAGTCACACAGAAAAAGAAACATCATAAGATATCACTAATACACGGAATGTAAACTTGGCTACACAGGAACTGCATTCCAAAACAGAACAGGGTCTCAAATTTAGAAAACCAACTTATGCTTGCTTAAGGGGAAAGGTGAGTTGGGGTGCTGCATAAAACCAGAGATTGAAATGAGCACAGATAAAGTTCCTTAAGCCAAATATGGAATAGACAAGAGCTACTCCTTGCTCAACGAAATGGACTCAACACCGCATATTAAACGCCTAAGAATGTACCTGACTAGTAAGTATCTTAAAACCTATGGATTGCTATGTCTCCGAAAGAGAATCAAGCATGTGTACAGGGGCAATAAACACAGCAGTGATAGGATTGGAGAGGTTCGGTGAGCAAATGAAGACCCTTTGAAGTCATATTGCATGGTACCCATTCCACGGGTTTCAACTACCCAGCTTTTAGGTATTCTTCCTTCAGCTAAAACATGCATGTGGAACCCAAGTATGATCAACCATGTGAACGGGAGACGTGTTCAAATATGTCTCAGTTTTCTTCCCCTGGTACTCCGGTGCAACATTCCAGACGCTTTACTAATACTCTCCCCACTTGGAAAGTCAGCGCCTTTAACCTCCTGTTTGGCCCAGTTTGCAATTTCTGCGGAAGATGAACAGGAATAGCGAGAACCAATGAGAGGCTAGCTGGAGGTGTCTGGACGGGCAAATTTAACTCTCATTTCCCACCAGGAAGAGGAAATAACCAAAGGCTCAGCATGCCGGGCAGGAACCAGATTAGGGCCTGAAGCCATCCTGCGGTGTTGCGGCCAGCTCACAAGAAAGCGAGTTGAAGAAAGGAGCTCAGGGGCACTGTAATTCACAAACCTGCAGAGTTATAAATGACAGCTATCGTCCAAAAATAGACTGAAGTAAGGCTGCCAAGAGGACTTGAAAGCGGGGCAGAATTGCAGGAAACCGATTTCAGGAGGTAGACTGGAATTGCATTGAAAGCATAGGAAAAGAGGCAGAACGTCCACAATGATGCACTTGGCCAAAAAGGGCGTATGCGTTTTTTCCTGAATATATTAAGGAAAAAACACATACGCCCTTTTTGGCCAACCAAGCAAGCTTGCAAAGGAAATCTGCACTACAATGAAGTCTCACTTCCCCCCGGTCAAAAGAGCCATCTGAAAAAAGTGTAAAATCCAGAAAGGCAGGATAGGCCATGGAGAACTGGGAGCCTTGTTATGCTGATGGGCGGGATGTAAATTGCCAACAGACATTCCGGAGAAGTGTATGGTGTTTCCTGAAACATCTAAAAAACAAAGCAACAGAACCTAGGGCACTTCCACTTATGGTCCTATAGCTTAGGGAAATTAAAATCAAAAAGACACAGCCACCCCAAAGTTTGGGACGCCTCTGTTTACAAGAACCTCGTTTACCGTACAAGTTCAATATCACAGAAAGTGAAAAATGGATAAAGAACTTGTGGTACTTACGTACAATGCAGTATCACTCAGCAATGAAATCTATGTCATCAGGCCCGTAGCAGCATAATGAGTGGATTCAGGTACGATGATTCTAACTGAAATAAGTCACACAGAAAAAGAAACATCATAAGATATCACTAATACACGGAATGTAAACTTGGCTACACAGGAACTGCATTCCAAAACAGAACAGGGTCTCAAATTTAGAAAACCAACTTATGCTTGCTTAAGGTGAAAGGTGAGTTGGGGTGCTGCATAAAACCAGAGATTGAAATGAGCACAGATAATGTTCCTTAAGCCAAATATGGAATAGACAAGAGCTACTCCTTGCTCAACGAAATGGACTCAACACCCCATATTAAACGCCTAAGAATGTACCTGACTAGTAAGTATCTTAAAACCTATGGATTGCTATGTCTCCAAAAGAGAATCAAGCGTGTGTACAGGGGCATAAACGCAGCAGTGATAGGATTGGAGAGGTTCGGTGAGCAAATGAAGACCCTTTGAAGTCATATTGCATGGTACCCATTCCACGGGTCTCAACTCTCCAGGTTTAAGGTATTCTTCCTTCAGCTAAAACATGCATGTGGAACCCAGAGTATGATCAACCGTGTGAACGGGAGACGTGTTCAAATATGTCTCAGTTTTCCTCCCCTGGTACTCGGGTGCAACATTCCAGACGCTTTACTAACACTCTCCCCACTTGGAGAGTCAGCGCCTTTAACCTCCTGTTTGGCCCAGTTTGCAATTTCTGCGGAAGATGAACAGGAATAGCGAGAACCAATGAGAGACTAGCTGGAGGTGTCTGGACGGGCAAATTTAACTCTCATTTCCCACCAGGAAGAGGAAATAACCAAAGGCTAAGCGTGCCGTGCCGGAACCAGATTAGGGCCTGAAGCCATCCTGCGGTGTTGCGGCCAGCTCACAAGAAAGCGAGTTGAAGAAAGGAGCTCAGGGACACTGTAATTCACAAACCTGCAGAGTTATAAATGACAGCTATCGTCCAAAAATAGACTGAAGTAAGGCTGCCAAGAGGACTTGAAAGCAGGGCAGAATTGCAGGAAACCGATTTCAGGAGGTAGACTGGAATTGCATTGAAAGCATAGGAAAAGAGGCAGAACGTCCACAATGATGCACTTGGCCAAAAAGGGCGTATGCGTTTTTTCCTGAATATATTCAGGAAAAAACGCATACGCCCTTTTTGGCCAACCAAGCAAGCTTGCAAAGGAAATCTGCACTACAATGAAGTCTCACTTCCCCCCGGTCAAAAGGGCCATCTGAGAAAAGTGTAAAATCCAGAAAGGCAGGACAGGCCATGGAGAACTGGGAGCCTTGTTATGCTGATGGGCGGGATGTAAATTGCCAACAACCACTCGGGAGAAGTGTATGGTGTTTCCTGAAACATCTAAAAAACAAAGCAACAGAGCCTAGGGCACTTCCACTTATGGTCCTATAGCTTAGGGAAATTAAAATGAAAAAGACACAGCCACCCCAAAGTTTGGAATGGCTCTGTTTACAAGAACCTCGTTTACAGTACAAGTTCAACATCGCAGAAAGTGAAAAATGGATAAAGAAGTTGTGGTATTTACTTACAAAGCAATATCACTCAGCAATGAAATCTG
Organism: Delphinus delphis; assembly: GCF_949987515.2. Classification (NCBI taxonomy): domain Eukaryota; kingdom Metazoa; phylum Chordata; class Mammalia; order Artiodactyla; family Delphinidae; genus Delphinus; species Delphinus delphis. Next base: position 962,164 of record NW_027192711.1, read on the forward strand.
TGTCATCAGGCCCTTAGCAGCACAATGAGTGGATTCAGGTATGATGATTCTAACTGAAATAAGTCACACAGAAAAAGAAACATCATAAGATATCAGTAATACACGGAATGTAAACTTGGCTACACAGGAACTGAATTACAGAACAGAACAGGGTCTCAAATTTAGAAAACCAACTTATGCTTGCTTAAGGGGAAAGGTGAGTTGGGGTGCTGCATAAAACCAGAGATTGAAATGAGCACAGATAAAGTTCCTTAAGCCAAATATGGAATAGACAAGAGCTACTCCATGGTCAACGAAATGGACTCAACACCGCATATTAAACGCCTAAGAATGTACCTGACTAGTAAGTATCTTAAAACCTATGGATTGCTATGTCTCCGAAAGAGAATCAAGCATGTGTACAGGGGCATAAACGCAGCAGTGATAGGATTGGAGAGGTTCGGTGAGCAAATGAAGACCCTTTGAAGTCATATTGCATGGTACCCATTCCACGGGTTTCAACTACCCAGGTTTTAGGTATTCTTCCTTCAGCTAAAACATGCATGTGGAACCCAAGTATGATCAACCATGTGAACGGGAGACGTGTTCACATATGTCTCAGTTTTCTTCCCCTGGTACTCGGGTTCAACATTCCAGACGCTTTACTAATACTCTCCCCACTTGGAAAGTCAGCGCCTTTAACCTCCTGTTTGGCCCAGTTTGCAATTTCTGCGGAAGATGAACAAGAATAGCGAGAACCAATGAGAGGCTAGCTGGAGGTGTCTGGACGGGCAAATTTAACTCTCATTTCCCACCAGGAAGAGGAAATAACCAAAGGCTCAGCATGCCGGGCCGGAACCAGATTAGGGCCTGAAGCCATCCTGCGGTGTTGCGGCCAGCTCACAAGAAAGCGAGTTGAAGAAAGGAGCTCAGGGGCACTGTAATTCACAAACCTGCAGAGTTATAAATGACAGCTATCGTCCAAAAATAGACTGAAGTAAGGCTGCCAAGAGGACTTGAAAGCGGGGCAGAATTGCAGGAAACCGATTTCAGGAGGTAGACTGGAATTGCATTGAAAGCATAGGAAAAGAGGCAGAACGTCCACAATGATGCACTTGGCCAAAAAGGGCGTATGCGTTTTTTCCTGAATATATTCAGGAAAAAACGCATACGCCCTTTTTGGCCAACCAAGCAAGCTTGCAAAGGAAATCTGCACTACAATGAAGTCTCACTTCCCCCCGGTCAAAAGGGCCATCTGAGAAAAGTGTAAAATCCAGAAAGGCAGGACAGGCCATGGAGAACTGGGAGCCTTGTTATGCTGATGGGCGGGATGTAAATTGCCAACAACCACTCGGGAGAAGTGTATGGTGTTTCCTGAAACATCTAAAAAACAAAGCAACAGAGCCTAGGGCACTTCCACTTATGGTCCTATAGCTTAGGGAAATTAAAATAAAAAAGACACAGCCACCCCAAAGTTTGAAACGGCTCTGTTTACAAGAACCTCGTTTACAGTACAAGTTCAACATCGCAGAAAGTGAAAAATGGATAAAGAAGTTGTGGTATTTACTTACAAAGCAATATCACTCAGCAATGAAATCTGTGTCATCAGGCCCTTAGCAGCACAATGAGTGGATTCAGGTATGATGATTCTAACTGAAGTAAGTCACACAGAAAAAGAAACATCATAAGATATCAGTAATACACGGAATGTAAACTTGGCTACACAGGAACTGAATTACAGAACAGAACAGGGTCTCAAATTTAGAAAACCAACTTATGCTTGCTTAAGGGTAAAGGTGAGTTGGGGTGCTGCATAAAACCAGAGATTGAAATGAGCACAGATAAAGTTCCTTAAGTCAAATATGGAATAGACAAGAGCTACTCCTTGCTCAACGAAATGGACTCAACACCGCATATTAAACGCCTAAGAATGTACCTGACTAGTAAGTATCTTAAAACCTATGGATTGCTATGTCTCCGAAAGAGAATCAAGCATGTGTACAGGGGCATAAACGCAGCAGTGATAGGATTGGAGAGGTTCGGTGAGCAAATGAAGACCCTTTGAAGTCATATTGCATGGTACCCATTACACGGGTCTTAACTCTCCAGGTTTAAGGTATTCCTCCTTCAGCTAAAACATGCATGTGGAACCCAAGTATGATCAACCATGTGAACGGGAGACGTGTTCAAATATGTCTCAGTTTTCCTCCCCTGGTACTCGGGTGCAACATTCCAGACGCTTTACTAACACTCTCCCCACTTGGAGAGTCAGCGCCTTTAACCTCCTGTTTGGCCCAGTTTGCAATTTCTGCGGAAGATGAACAGGAATAGCGAGAACCAATGAGAGACTACCTGGAGGTGTCTGGACGGGCAAACTTAACTCTCATTTCCCACCAGGAAGAGGAAATAACCAAAGGCTCAGCATGCCGGGCCGGAACCAGATTAGGGCCTGAAGCCATTCTGCGGTGTTGCGGCCAGGTCACAAGAAAGCGAGTTGAAGAAAGGAGCTCAGGGGCACTGTAATTCACAAACCTGCAGAGTTATAAATGACAGCTATCGTCCAAAAATAGACTGAAGTAAGGCTGCCAAGAGGACTTGAAAGCGGGGCAGAATTGCATTAAACTGATTTCAGGAGGTAGACTGGAATTGCATTGAAAGCATAGGAAAAGAGGCAGAACGTCCACAATGATGCACTTGGCCAATAAGGGCATATGCGTTTTTTCCTGAATATATTCAGGAAAAAACGCATACGCCCTTTTTGGCCAACCAAGCAAGCTTGCAAAGGAAATCTGCACTACAATGAAGTCTCACTTCCCCCCAGTCAAAAGGGCCATCTGAAAAAAGTGTAAAATCCAGAAAGGCAGGACAGGCCATGGAGAACTGGGAGCCTTGTTATGCTGAAGGGTGGGATGTAAATTGCCAACAAACACTCGGGAGAAGTGTATGGTGTTTCCTGAAACATCTAAAAAACAAAGCAACAGAGCCTAGGGCACTACCACTTATTGTCCTATAGCTTAGGGAATTTAAAATCAAAAAGACACAGCCACCCCAAAATTTCGAACGGCTCTGTTTACAAGAACCTCGTTTACAGTACAAGTTCAACATCGCAGAAAGTGAAAAATGGATAAAAAAGTTGTGGTATTTACTTACAAAGCAATATCACTCAGCAATGAAATCTGTGTCATCAGGCCCTTAGCAGCACAATGAGTGGATTCAGGTATGATGATTCTAACTGAAATAAGTCACACAGAAAAAGAAACATCATAAGATATCAGTAATACACGGAATGTAAACTTGGCTACACAGGAACTGAATTACAGAACAGAACAGGGTCTCAAATTTAGAAAACCAACTTATGCTTGCTTAAGGGGAAAGGTGAGTTGGGGTGCTGCATAAAACCAGAGATTGAAATGAGCACAGATAAAGTTCCTTAAGCCAAATATGGAATAGACAAGAGCTACTCCTTGCTCAACGAAATGGACTCAACACCGCATATTAAACGCCTAAGAATGTACCTGACTAGTAAGTATCTTAAAACCTATGGATTGCTATGTCTCCGAAAGAGAATCAAGCATGTGTACAGGGGCATAAACGCAGCAGTGATAGGATTGGAGAGGTTCGGTGAGCAAATGAAGACCCTTTGAAGTCATATTGCATGGTACCCATTCCACGGGTTTCAAATACCCAGGTTTAAGGTATTCTTCCTTCAGCTAAAACATGCATGTGGTACCCAAGTATGATCAACCATGTGAACGGGAGATGTGTTCAAATATGTCTCAGTTTTCCTCCCCTGGTACTCGGGTGCAACATTCCAGACGCTTTACTAACACTCTCCCCACTTGGAGAGTCAGCGCCTTTAACCTCCTGTTTGGCCCAGTTTGCAATTTCTGCGGAAGATGAACAGGAATAGCGAGAACCAATGAGAGACTAGCTGGAGGTGTCTGGACGGGCAAATTTAACTCTCATTTCCCACCAGGAAGAGGAAATAACCAAAGGCTCAGCGTGCCGTGCCGGAATCAGATTAGGGCCTGAAGCCATCCTGCGGTGTTGCGGCCAGGTCACAAGAAAGCGAGTTGAAGAAAGGAGCTCAGGGGCACTGTAATTCACAAACCTGCAGAGTTATAAATGACAGCTATCGTCCAAAAATAGACTGAAGTAAGGCTGCCAAGAGGACTTGAAAGCGGGGCAGAATTGCAGGAAACCGATTTCAGGAGGTAGACTGGAATTGCATTGAAAGCATAGGAAAACAGGCAGAACGTACACAATGATGCACTTGGCCAAAAAGGGCGTATGCGTTTTTTCCTGAATATATTCAGGAAAAAACGCATACGCCCTTTTTGGCCAACCAAGCAAGCTTGCAAAGGAAATCTGCACTACAATGAAGTCTCACTTCCCCCCGGTCAAAAGGGCCATCTGAAAAAAGTGTAAAATCCATAAAGGCAGGACAGGCCATGGAGAACTGGGAGCCTTGTTATGCTGATGGGCGGGATGTAAATTGCCAACAGACACTCAGGAGAAGTGTATGGTGTTTCCTGAAACATCTAAAAAACAAAGCAACAGAGCCTAGGGCACTTCCACTTATGGTCCTATAGCTTAGGGAAATTAAAATCAAAAAGACACAGCCACCCCAAAGTTTGGGACGCCTCCGTTTACAAGAACCTCGTTTACCGTACAAGTTCAATATTACAGAAAGTGAAAAATGGATAAAGAACTTGTGGTACTTACGTACAATGCAGTATCACTCAGCAATGAAATCTATGTCATCAGGCCCGTAGCAGCATAATGAGTGGATTCAGGTACGATGATTCTAACTGAAATAAGTCACACAGAAAAAGAAACATCATAAGATATCAGTAATACACGGAATGTAAACTTGGCTACACAGGAACTGCATTCCAAAACAGAACAGGGTCTCAAATTTAGAAAACCAACTTATGCTTGCTTAAGGGGAAAGGTGAATTGGGGTGCTGCATAACCAGAGATCGAAATGAGCACAGATAAAGTTCCTTAAGCCAAATATGGAATAGACAAGAGCTACTCCTTGCTCAACGAAATGGACTCAACACCGCATATTAAACGCCTAAGAATGTACCTGACTAGTAAGTATCTTAAAACCTATGGATTGCTATGTCTCCAAAAGAGAATCAAGCATGTGTACAGGGGCATAAACGCAGCAGTGATAGGATTGGAGAGGTTCGGTGAGCAAATGAAGAACCTTTGAAGTCATATTGTATGGTACCCATTCCACGGGTTTCAACTACCGAGGATTAAGGTATTCTTCCTTCAGCTAAAATATGCATGTGGAACCCAAGTATGATCAACCATGTGAACGGGAGACGTGTTCAAATATGTCTCAGTTTTCCTCCCCTGGTACTCAGGTGCAACATTCCAGACGCTTTACTAACACTCTCCCCACTTGGAGAGTCAGTCCCTTTAACCTCCTGTTTGGCCCAGTTTGCAATTTCTGCGGAAGATGAACAGGAATAGCGAGAACCAATGAGAGGCTAGCTGGAGGTGTCTGGACGGGCAAATTTAACTCTCATTTCCCACCAGGAAGAGGAAATAACCAAAGGCTCAGCGTGCCGTGCCGGAACCAGATTAGGGCCTGAAGCCATCCTGCGGTGTTGCGGCCAGGTCACAAGAAAGCGAGTTGAAGAAAGGAGCTCAGGGGCACTGTAATTCACAAACCTGCAGAGTTATAAATGACAGCTATCGTCCAAAAATAGACTGAAGTAAGGCTGCCAAGAGGACTTGAAAGCGGGGCAGAATTGCAGGAAACCGATTTCAGGAGATAGACTGGAATTGCATTGAAAGCATAGGAAAAGAGGCAGAACGTCCACAATGATGCACTTGGCCAAAAAGGGCGTATGCGTTTTTTCCTGAATATATTCAGGAAAAAACGCATACGCCCTTTTTGGCCAACCAAGCAAGCTTGCAAAGGAAATCTGCACTACAATGAAGTCTCACTTCCCCCCGGTCAAAAGGGCCATCTGAAAAAAGTGTAAAATCCAGAAAGGCAGGACAGGCCATGGAGAACTGGGAGCCTTGTTATGCTGATGGGCGGGATGTAAATTGCCAACAACCACTCGGGAGAAGTGTATGGTGTTTCCTGAAACATCTAAAAAACAAAGCAACAGAACCTAGGGCACTTCCACTTATGGTCCTATAGCATAGGGAAATTAAAATAAAAAAGACACAGCCACCCCAAAGTTTGGAATGGCTCTGTTTACAAGAACCTCGTATACAGTACAAGTTCAACATCGCAGAAAGTGAAAAATGGATAAAGAAGTTGTGGTAATTACGTACAAAGCAATATCACTCAGCAATGAAATCTGTGTCATCAGGCCCGTAGCAGCATAATGAGTGGATTCAGGTACGATGATTCTAACTGAAATAAGTCACACAGAAAGAGAAACATCATAAGATATCACTAATACACGGAATGTAAACTTGGCTACACAGGAACTGCATTCCAAAACAGAACAGGGTCTCAAATTTAGAAAACCAACTTATGCTTGCTTAAGGTGAAAGGTGAGTTGGGGTGCTGCATAAAACCAGAGATTGAAATGAGCACAGATAAAGTTCCTTAAGCCAAATATGGAATAGACAAGAGCTACTCCTTGCTCAACGAAATGGACACAAAACCCCATATTAAACGCCTAAGAATGCACCTGACTAGTAAGTATCGTAAAACCTATGGATTGCTATGTCTCCGAAAGAGAATCAAGCGTGTGTACAGGGGCATAAACGCAGCAGTGATAGGATTGGAGAGGTTCGTGAGCAAATGAAGACCCTTTGAAGTCATATTGCATGGTACCCATTCCACGGGTTTCAACTACCCAGGTTTAAGGTATTCTTCCTTCATCTAAAACATGCATGTGGAACCTAGAGTATGATCAACCATGTGATCGGGAGACGTGTTCAAATATGTCTCAGTTTTCGTACCCTGGTACTCGGGTGCAACATTCCAGACGCTTTACTAACACTCTCCCCACTTGGAGAGTCAGTCCCTTTAACCTCCTGTTTGGCCCAGTTTGCAATTTCTGTGGAAGATGAACAGGAATAGCGAGAACCAATGAGAGGCCAGCTGGAGGTGTCTGGATGGGCAAATTTAACTCTCATTTCCCACCAGGAAGAGGAATTAACCAAAGGCTCAGCGTGCCGTGCCAGAACCAGATTAGGGCCTGAAGACATCCTGCGGTGTTGCGGCCAGGTCACAAGAAAGCGAGTTGAAGAAAGGAGCTCAGGGGCACTGCAATTCACAAACCTGCAGAGTTATAAATGACAGCTATCGTCCAAAAATAGACTGAAGTAAGGCTGCCAAGAGGACTTGAAAGCGGGGCAGAATTGCAGGAAACCGATTTCAGGAGGTAGACTGGAATTGCATTGAAAGCATAGGAAAAGAGGCAGAACGTCCACAATGATGCACTTGGCCAAAAAGGGCGTATGCGTTTTTTCCTGAATATATTCAGGAAAAAATGCATACGCCCTTTTTGGCCAACCAAGCAAGCTTGCAAAGGAAATCTGCACTACAATGAAGTCTCACTTCTCTCCGGTCAAAAGGGCCATCTGAAAAAAGTGTAAACTCCAGAAAGGCAGGACAGGCCATGGAGAACTGGGAGCCTTGTTATGCTGATGGGCGGGATGTAAATTGCCAACAGACACTCAGGAGAAGTGTATGGTGTTTCCTGAAACATCTAAAAAACAAAGCATCAGAGCCTAGGGCACTTCCACTTATGGTCCTATAGCTTAGGGAAATTAAAATCAAAAAGACACAGCCACCCCAAAGTTTGGGATGCCTCCGTTTACAAGAACCTCGTTTACAGTACAAGTTCAACATCGCAGAAAGTGAAAAATGGATAAAGAACTTGTGGTACTTACGTACAATGCAGTATCACTCAGCAATGAAATCTATGTCATCAGGCCCGTAGCAGCATAATGAGTGGATTCAGGTACGATGATTCTACCTGAAATAAGTCACACAGAAAAAGAAACATCATAAGATATCAGTAATACACAGAATGTAAACTTGGCTACACAGGAACTGCATTCCAAAACAGAACAGGGTCTCAAATTTAGAAAACCAACTTATGCTTGCTTAAGGGGAAAGGTGAGTTGGGGTGCTGCATAAAACCAGAGATTGAAATGAGCACAGATAAAGTTCCTTAAGCCAAATATGGAATAGACAAGAGCTACTCCTTGCTCAACGAAATGGACTCAACACCCCATATTAAACGCCTAAGAATGTACCTGACTACTAAGTATCTTAAAACCTATGGATTGCTATGTCTCCAAAAGAGAATCAAGCGTGTGTACAGGGGCATAAACGCAGCAGTGATAGGATTGGAGAGGTTCGGTGAGCAAATGAAGACCCTTTGAAGTCATATTGCATGGTACCCATTACACGGGTCTTAACTCTCCAGGTTTAAGGTATTCTTCCTTCAGCTAAAACATGCATGTGGAACCCAGAGTATGATCAACCATGTGAACGGGAGACGTGTTCAAATATGTCTCAGTTTTCCTCCCCTGGTACTCGGGTGCAACATTCCAGACGCTTTACTAACACTCTCCCCACTTGGAGAGTCAGTCCCTTTAACCTCCTGTTTGGCCCAGTTTGCAATTTCTGCGAAGGTGAACAGGAATAGCGAGAACCAATGAGAGACTACCTGGAGGTGTCTGGACGGGCAAATTTAACTCTCATTTCCCACCAGGAAGAGGAATTAACCAAAGGCTCAGCGTGCCGTGCCGGAACCAGATTAGGGCCTGAAGCCATCCTGCGGTGTTGCGGCCAGGTCACAAGAAAGCGAGTTGAAGAAAGGAGCTCAGGGGCACTGTAATTCACAAACCTGCAGAGTTATAAATGACAGCTATCATCCAAAAATAGACTGAAGTAAGGCTGCCAAGAGGACTTGAAAGCGGGGCAGAATTGCAGGAAACCGATTTCAGGAGGTAGACTGGAATTGCATTGAAAGCATAGGAAAAGAGGCAGAACGTCCACAATGATGCACTTGGCCAAAAAGGGCGTATGCGTTTTTTCCTGAATATATTCAGGAAAAAACGCATACGCCCTTTTTGGCCAACCAAGCAAGCTTGCAAAGGAAATCTGCACTACAATGAAGTCTCACTTCCCCCCGGTCAAAAGGGCCATCTGAAAAAAGTGTAAAATCCAGAAAGGCAGGACAGGCCATGGAGAACTGGGAGCCTTGTTATGCTGATGGGCGGGATGTAAATTGCCAACAACCACTTGGGAGAAGTGTATGGTGTTTCCTGAAACATCTAAAAAACAAAGCAACAGAACCTAGGGCACTTCCACTTATGGTCCTATAGCTTAGGGAAATTAAAATCAAAAAGACACAGCCACCCCAAAGTTTGGAACGGCTCTGTTTACAAGAACCTCGTTTACAGTACAAGTTCAACATCGCAGAAAGTGAAAAATGGATAAAGAAGTTGTGGTATTTACTTACAAAGCAATATCACTCAGCAATGAAAAATGTGTCATCAGGCCCTTAGCAGCACAATGAGTGGATTCAGGTATGATGATTCTAACTGAAATAAGTCACACAGAAAAAGAAACATCATAAGATATCAGTAATACACGGAATGTAAACTTGGCTACACAGGAACTGAATTACAGAACAGAACAGGGTCTCAAATTTAGAAAACCAACTTATGCTTGCTTAAGGGGAAAGGTGAGTTGGGGTGCTGCATAAAACCAGAGATTGAAATGAGCACAGATAAAGTTCCTTAAGCCAAATATGGAATAGACAAGAGCTACTCCTTGCTCAACGAAATGGACTCAACACCGCATATTAAACGCCTAAGAATGTACCTGACTAGTAAGTATCTTAAAACCTATGGATTGCTATGTCTCCGAAAGAGAATCAAGCATGTGTACAGGGGCATAAACGCAGCAGTGATAGGATTGGAGAGGTTCGGTGAGCAAATGAAGACCCTTTGAAGTCATATTGCATGGTACCCATTCCACGGGTTTCAACTACCCAGGTTTTAGGTATTCTTCCTTCAGCTAAAACATGCATGTGGAACCCAAGTATGATCAACCATGTGAACGGGAGACGTGTTCAAATATGTCTCAGTTTTCCTCCCCTGGTACTCGGGTGCAACATTCCAGACGCTTTACTAATACTCTCCCCACTTGGAAAGTCAGCGCCTTTAACCTCCTGTTTGGCCCAGTTTGCAATTTCTGCGGAAGATGAACAGGAATAGCGAGAACCAATGAGAGGCTAGCTGGAGGTGTCTGGACGGGCAAATTTAACTCTCATTTCCCACCAGGAAGAGGAAATAACCAAAGGCTCAGCATGCCGGGCCAGAACCAGATTAGGGCCTGAAGCCATCCTGCGGTGTTGCGGCCAGCTCAAAAGAAAGCGAGTTGAAGAAAGCAGCTCAGGGGCACTGTAATTCACAAACCTGCAGAGTTATAAATGACAGCTATCGTCCAAAAATAGACTGAAGTAAGGCTGCCAAGAGGACTTGAAAGCGGGTCAGAATTGCAGGAAACTGATTTCAGGAGGTAGACTGGAATTGCATTGAAAGCATAGGAAAAGAGGCAGAACGTCCACAATGATGCACTTGGCCAATAAGGGCGTATGCGTTTTTTCCTGAATATATTCAGGAAAAAACGCATACGCCCTTTTTGGCCAACCAAGCAAGCTTGCAAAGGAAATCTGCACTACAATGAAGTCTCATTTCCCCCCAGTCAAAAGGGCCATCTGAAAAAAGTGTAAAATCCAGAAAGGCAGGACAGGCCATGGAGAACTGGGAGCCTTGTTATGCTGAAGGGTGGGATGTAAATTGCCAACAAACACTCGGGAGAAGTGTATGGTGTTTCCTGAAACATCTAAAAAACAAAGCAACAGAGCCTAGGGCACTTCCACTTATTGTCCTATAGCTTAGGGAATTTAAAATCAAAAAGACACAGCCACCCCAAAATTTCGAACGGCTCTGTTTACAAGAACCTCGTTTACAGTACAAGTTCAACATCGCAGAAAGTGAAAAATGGATAAAAAAGTTGTGGTATTTACTTACAAAGCAATATCACTCAGCAATGAAATCTGTGTCATCAGGCCCTTAGCAGCACAATGAGTGGATTCAGGTATGATGATTCTAACTGAAATAAGTCACACAGAAAAAGAAACATCATAAGATATCAGTAATACACGGAATGTAAACTTGGCTACACAGGAACTGAATTACAGAACAGAACAGGGTCTCAAATTTAGAAAACCAACTTATGCTTGCTTAAGGGGAAAGGTGAGTTGGGGTGCTGCATAAAACCAGAGATTGAAATGAGCACAGATAAAGTTCCTTAAGCCAAATATGGAATAGACAAGAGCTACTCCTTGCTCAACGAAATGGACTCAACACCGCATATTAAACGCCTAAGAATGTACCTGACTAGTAAGTATCTTAAAACCTATGGATTGCTATGTCTCCGAAAGAGAATCAAGCATGTGTACAGGGGCATAAACGCAGCAGTGATAGGATTGGAGAGGTTCGGTGAGCAAATGAAGACCCTTTGAAGTCATATTGCATGGTACCCATTCCACGGGTTTCAAATACCCAGGTTTAAGGTATTCTTCCTTCAGCTAAAACATGCATGTGGAACCCAAGTATGATCAACCATGTGAACGGGAGATGTGTTCAAATATGTCTCAGTTTTCCTCCCCTGGTACTCGGGTGCAACATTCCAGACGCTTTACTAACACTCTCCCCACTTGGAGAGTCAGCGCCTTTAACCTCCTGTTTGGCCCAGTTTGCAATTTCTGCGGAAGATGAACAGGAATAGCGAAAACCAATGAGAGACTAGCTGGAGGTGTCTGGACGGGCAAATTTAACTCTCATTTCCCACCAGGAAGAGGAATTAACCAAAGGCTCAGCATGCCGGGCCGGAACCAGATTAGGGCCTGAAGCCATCCTGCGGTGTTGCGGCCAGGTCACAAGAAAGCGAGTTGAAGAGAGGAGCTCAGGGGCACTGTAATTCACAAACCTGCAGAGTTATAAATGACAGCTATCGTCCAAAAATAGACTGAAGTAAGGCTGCCAAGAGGACTTGAAAGCGGGGCAGAATTGCAGGAAACCGATTTCAGGAGGTAGACTGGAATTGCATTGAAAGCATAGGAAAAGAGGCAGAACGTCCACAATGATGCACTTGGCCAAAAAGGGCGTATGCGTTTTTTCCTGAATATATTCAGGAAAAAACGCATACGCCCTTTTTGGCCAACCAAGCAAGCTTGCAAAGGAAATCTGCACTACAATGAAGTGTCACTTCCCCCCGGTCAAAAGGGCCATCTGAAAAAAGTGTAAAATCCAGAAAACAGGACAGGCCATGGAGAACTGGGAGCCTTGTTATGCTGATGGGCGGGATGTAAATTGCCAACAACCACTCGGGAGAAGTGTATGGTGTTTCCTGAAACATCTAAAAAACAAAGCAACAGAGCCTAGGGCACTTCCACTTATGGTCCTATAGCTTAGGGAAATTAAAATCAAAAAGACACAGCCACCCCAAAGTTTGGGACGCCTCCATTTACAAGAACCTCGTTTACCGTACAAGTTCAACATCGCAGAAAGTGAAAAATGGATAAAGAACTTGTGGTACTTACGTACAATGCAGTATCACTCAGCAATGAAATCTATGTCATCAGGCCCATAGCAGCATAATGAGTGGATTCAGGTACGATGATTCTAACTGAAATAAGTCACACAGAAAAAGAAACATCATAAGATATCACTAATACACGGAATGTAAACTTGGCTACACAGGAACTGCATTCCAAAACAGAACAGGCTCTCAAATTTAGAAAACCAACTTATGCTTGCTTAAGGGGAAAGGTGAGTTGGGGTGCTGCATAAAACCAGAGATTGAAATGAGCACAGATAAAGTTCCTTAAGCCAAATATGGAATAGACAAGAGCTACTCCTTGCTCAACGAAATGGACTCAACACCCCATATTAAACGCCTAAGAATGTACCTGACTAGTAAGTATCTTAAAACCTATGGATTGCTATGTCTCCAAAAGAGAATCAAGCGTGTGTACAGGGGCATAAACGCAGCAGTGATAGGATTGGAGAGGTTTGGTGAGCAAATGAAGACCCTTTGAAGTCATATTGCATGGTACCCATTCCACGGGTCTCAACTCTCCAGGTTTAAGGTATTCTTCCTTCAGCTAAAACATGCATGTGGAACCCAGAGTATGATCAACCATGTGAACGGGAGACGTGTTCAAATATGTCTCAGTTTTCCTCCCCTGGTACTCGGGTGCAACATTCCAGACGCTTTACTAACACTCTCCCGACTTGGAGAGTCAGTCCCTTTAACCTCCTGTTTGGCCCAGTTTGCAATTTCTGCGGAAGATGAACAGGAATAGCGAGAACCAATGAGAGACTAGCTGGAGGTGTCTGAACGGGCAAATTTAACTCTCATTTCCCACCAGGAAGAGGAATTAACCAAAGGCTCAGCATGCCGGGCCGGAACAAGATTAGGGCCTGAAGACATCCTGCGGTGTTGCGGCCAGGTCACAAGAAAGCGAGTTGAAGAAAGGAGCTCAGGGGCACTGTAATTCACAAACCTGCAGAGTTATAAATGACAGCTATCGTCCAAAAATAGACTGAAGTAAGGCTGCCAAGAGGACTTGAAAGCGGGGCAGAATTGCAGGAAACCTATTTCAGGAGGTAGACTGGAATTGCATTGAAAGCATAGGAAAAGAGGCAGAACGTCCACAATGATGCACTTGGCCAAAAAGGGCGTATGCGTTTTTTCCTGAATATATTCAGGAAAAAACGCATACGCCCTTTTTGGCCAACCAAGCAAGCTTGCAAAGGAAATCTGCACTACAATGAAGTCTCACTTCCCCCCGGTCAAAAGGGCCATCTGAAAAAAGTGTAAAATCCAGAAAGGCAACAGGCCATTGAGAACTGGGAGCCTTGTTATGCTGATGGGCGGGATGTAAATTGCCAACAGACACTCAGGAGAAGTGTATGGTGTTTCCTGAAACATCTAAAAAACAAAGCAACAGAGCCTAGGGCACTTCCACTTATGGTCCTATAGCTTAGGGAAATTAAAATCAAAAAGACACAGCCACCCCAAAGTTTGGAACGGCTCTGTTTACAAGAACCTCGTTTACAGTACAAGTTCAACATCGCAGAAAGGGAAAAATGGATAAAGAAGTTGTGGTATTCACTTACAAAGCAATATCACTCAGCAATGAAATCTATGTCATCAGGCCCTTTGCAGCACAATGAGTGGATTCAGGTATGATGATTCTAACTGAAATAAGTCACACAGAAAAAGAAACATCATAAGATATCACTAATACACGGAATGTAAACTTGGCTACACAGGAACTGCATTCCAAAACAGAACAGGCTCTCAAATTTAGAAAACCAACTTATGCTTGCTTAAGGGGAAAGGTGAGTTGGGGTGCTGCATAAAACCAGAGATTGAAATGAGCACAGATAAAGTTCCTTAAGCCAAATATGGAATAGACAAGAGCTACTCCTTGCTCAACGAAATGGACTCAACACCCCATATTAAACGCCTAAGAATGTACCTGACTAGTAAGTATCTTAAAACCTATGGATTGCTATGTCTCCAAAAGAGAATCAAGCGTGTGTACAGGGGCATAAACGCAGCAGTGATAGGATTGGAGAGGTTTGGTGAGCAAATGAAGACCCTTTGAAGTCATATTGCATGGTACCCATTCCACGGGTCTCAACTCTCCAGGTTTAAGGTATTCTTCCTTCAGCTAAAACATGCATGTGGAACCCAGAGTATGATCAACCATGTGAACGGGAGACGTGTTCAAATATGTCTCAGTTTTCCTCCCCTGGTACTCGGGTGCAACATTCCAGACGCTTTACTAACACTCTCCCCACTTGGAGAGTCAGTCCCTTTAACCTCCTGTTTGGCCCAGTTTGCAATTTCTGCGGAAGATGAACAGGAATAGCGAGAACCAATGAGAGACTAGCTGGAGGTGTCTGAACGGGCAAATTTAACTCTCATTTCCCACCAGGAAGAGGAATTAACCAAAGGCTCAGCATGCCGGGCCGGAACAAGATTAAGGCCTGAAGACATCCTGCGGTGTTGCGGCCAGGTCACAAGAAAGCGAGTTGAAGAAAGGAGCTCAGGGGCACTGTAATTCACAAACCTGCAGAGTTATAAATGACAGCTATCGTCCAAAAATAGACTGAAGTAAGGCTGCCAAGAGGACTTGAAAGCGGGGCAGAATTGCAGGAAACCGATTTCAGGAGGTAGACTGGAATTGCATTGAAAGCATAGGAAAAGAGGCAGAACGTCCACAATGATGCACTTGGCCAAAAAGGGCGTATGCGTTTTTTCCTGAATATATTCAGGAAAAAACGCATACGCCCTTTTTGGCCAACCAAGCAAGCTTGCAAAGGAAATCTGCACTACAATGAAGTCTCACTTCCCCCCGGTCAAAAGGGCCATCTGAAAAAAGTGTAAAATCCAGAAAGGCAACAGGCCATTGAGAACTGGGAGCCTTGTTATGCTGATGGGCGGGATGTAAATTGCCAACAGACACTCGGGAGAAGTGTATGGTGTTTCCTGAAACATCTAAAAAACAAAGCAACAGAGCCTAGGGCACTTCCACTTATGGTCCTATAGCTTAGGGAAATTAAAATCAAAAAGACACAGCCACCCCAAAGTTTGGAACGGCTCTGTTTACAAGAACCTCGTTTACAGTACAAGTTCAACATCGCAGAAAGGGAAAAATGGATAAAGAAGTTGTGGTATTCACTTACAAAGCAATATCACTCAGCAATGAAATCTATGTCATCAGGCCCTTAGCAGCACAATGAGTGGATTCAGGTATGATGATTCTAACTGAAATAAGTCACACAGAAAAAGAAACATCATAAGATATCAGTAATACACGGAATGTAAACTTGGCTACACAGGAACTGAATTACAGAACAGAACAGGGTCTCAAATTTAGAAAACCAACTTATGCTTGCTTAAGGGTAAAGGTGAGTTGGGGTGCTGCATAAAACCAGAGATTGAAATGAGCACAGATAAAGTTCCTTAAGCCAAATATGGAATAGACAAGAGCTACTCCTTGCTCAACGAAATGGACTCAACACCGCATATTAAACGCCTAAGAATGTACCTGACTAGTAAGTATCGTAAAACCTATGGATTGCTATGTCTCCAAAAGAGAATCAAGCATGTGTACAGGGGCATAAACGCAGCAGTGATAGGATTGGAGAGGTTCGGTGAGCAAATGAAGACCCTTTGAAGTCATATTGCATGGTACCCATTCCACGGGTTTCAACTACCCAGGTTTAAGGTATTCTTCCTTCAGCTAAAACATGCATGTGGAACCTAGAGTATGATCAACCATGTGATCGGGAGACGTTTTCAAATATGTCTCAGTTTTCCTCCCCTGGTACTCGGGTGCAACATTCCAGACGCTTTACTAACACTCTCCCCACTTGAAAAGTCAGCGCCTTTAACATCCTGTTTGGCCCAGTTTGCAATTTCTGCGGAAGATGAACAGGAATAGCGAGAACCAATGAGAGGCTAGCTGGAGGTGTCTGGACGGGCAAATTTAACTCTCATTTCCCACCAGGAAGAGGAAATAACCAAAGGTCAGCGTGCCGTGCCGGAACCAAATTAGGGCCTGAAGCCATCCTGCGGTGTTGCAGCCAGCTCAAAAGAAAGCGAGTTGAAGAAAGGAGCTCAGGGGCACTGTAATTCACAAACCTGCAGAGTTATAAATGACAGCTATCGTCCAAAAATAGACTGAAGTAAGGCTGCCAAGAGGACTTGAAAGCGGGGCAGAATTGCAGGAAACCGATTTCAGGAGGTAGACTGGAATTGCATTGAAAGCATAGGAAAAGAGGCAGAACGTCCACAATGATGCACTTCGCCAAAAAGGGCGTATGCGTTTTTTCCTGAATATATTCAGGAAAAAACGCATACGCCCTTTTTCGCCAACCAAGCAAGCTTGCAAAGGAAATCTGCACTACAATGAAGTCTCACTTCCCCCCGGTCAAAAGGGCCATCTGAAAAAAGTGTAAAATCCAGAAAGGCAGGACAGGTCATGGAGAACTGGGAGCCTTGTTATGCTGAAGGGCGGGATGTAAATTGCCAACAAACACTCGGGAGAAGTGTATGGTGTTTCCTGAAACATCTAAAAAAGAAAGCAACAGAGCCTAGGGCACTTCCACTTATGGTCCTATAGCTTAGGGAATTTAAAATCAAAAAGACACAGCCACCCCAAAGTTTCGAACGGCTCTGTTTACAAGAACCTCGTTTACAGTACAAGTTCAACATCGCAGAAAGTGAAAAATGGATAAAAAAGTTGTGGTATTTACTTACAAAGCAATATCACTCAGCAATAAAATCTGTGTCATCAGGCCCTTAGCAGCACAATGAGTGGATTCAGGTATGATGATTCTAACTGAAATAAGTCACACAGAAAAAGAAACATCATAAGATATCAGTAATACACGGAATGTAAACTTGGCTACACAGGAACTGAATTACAGAACAGAACAGGGTCTCAAATTTAGAAAACCAACTTATGCTTGCTTAAGGGTAAAGGTGAGTTGGGGTGCTGCATAAAACCAGAGATTGAAATGAGCACAGATAAAGTTCCTTAAGCCAAATATGGAATAGACAAGAGCTACTCCTTGCTCAACGAAATGGACTCAACACCGCATATTAAACGCCTAAGAATGTACCTGACTAGTAAGTATCTTAAAACCTATGGATTGCTATGTCTCCGAAACAGAATCAAGCATGTGTACAGGGGCATAAACGCAGCAGTGATAGGATTGGAGAGGTTCGGTGAGCAAATGAAGACCCTTTGAAGTCATATTGCATGGTACCCATTCCACAGGTTTCAAATACACAGGTTTAAGGTATTCTTCCTTTAGCTAAAACATGCATGTGGAACCCAAGTATGATCAACCACGTGAACGGGAGACGTGTTCCAATATGTCTCAGTTTTCCTCCCCTGGTACTCGGGTGCAACATTCCAGACGCTTTACTAACACTCTCCCCACTTGGAAAGTCAGCGCCTTTAACCTCCTGTTTGGCCCAGTTTGCAATTTCTGCGGAAGATGAACAGGAATAGCGAGAACCAATGAGAGACTAGCTGGAGGTGTCTGGACGGGCAAATTTAACTCTCATTTCCCACCAGGAAGAGGAAATAACCAAAGGCTCAGCATGCCATGCCGGAACCAGATTAGGGCCTGAAGACATCCTGCGGTGTTGCGGCCAGGTCACAAGAAAGCGAGTTGAAGAAAGGAGCTAAGGGGCACTGTAATTCACAAACCTGCAGAGTTATAAATGACAGCTATCGTCCAAAAATAGACTGAAGTAAGGCTGCCAAGAGGACTTGAAAGCGGGGCAGAATTGCAGGAAACCGATTTCAGGAGGTAGACTGGAATTGCATTGAAAGCATAGGAAAAGAGGCAGAACGTCCACAATGATGCACTTGGCCAAAAAGGGCGTATGCGTTTTTTCCTGAATATATTCAGGAAAAAACGCATACGCCCTTTTTGGCCAACCAAGCAAGCTTGCAAAGGAAATCTGCACTAAAATGAAGTCTCACTTCCCCCCGGTCAAAAGGGCCATCTGAAAAAAGTGTAAAATCCAGAAAGGCAGGACAGGCCATGGAGAACTGGGAGCCTTGTTATGCTGAAGGGCGGGATGTAAATTGCCAACAAACACTCGAGAGAAGTGTATGGTGTTTCCTGAAACATCTAAAAAACAAAGCAACAGAGCCTAGGGCACTTCCACTTATGGTCCTATAGCTTAGGGAATTTAAAATCAAAAAGACACAGCCACCCCAAAGTTTCGAACGGCTCTGTTTACAAGAACCTCGTTTACAGTACAAGTTCAACATCGCAGAAAGTGAAAAATGGATAAAGAACTTGTGGTACTTACGTACAATGCAGTATCACTCAGCAATGAAATCTATGTCATCAGGCCCTTAGCAGCATAATGAGTGGATTCAGGTACGATGATTCTAACTGAAATAAGTCACACAGAAAAAGAAACATCATAAGATATCACTAATACACGGAATGTAAACTTGGCTACACAGGAACTGAATTACAGAACAGAACAGGGTCTCAAATTTAGAAAACCAACTTATGCTTGCTTAAGGGGAAAGGTGAGTTGGGGTGCTGCATAAAACCAGAGATTGAAATGAGCACAGATAAAGTTCCTTAAGCCAAATATAGAATAGACAAGAGCTACTCCTTGCTCAACGAAATGGACTCAACACCGCATATTAAACGCCTAAGAATGTACCTGACTAGTAAGTATCTTAAAACCTATGGATTGCTATGTCTCCGAAAGAGAATCAAGCATGAGTACAGGGGCATAAACGCAGCAGTGATAGGATTGGAGAGGTTCGGTGAGCAAATGAAGACCCTTTGAAGTCATATTGCATGGTACCCATTCCACGGGTTTCAACTACCCAGGTTTTAGGTATTCTTCCTTCAGCTAAAACATGCATGTGGAACCTAAGTATGATCAACCATGTGAACGGGAGACGTGTTCAAATATGTCTCAGTTCTCCTTCCCTGGTACTCGGGTGCAACATTCCAGACGCTTTACTAACACTCTCCCCACTTGGAAAGTCAGCGCCTTTAACCTCCTGTTTGGCCCAGTTTGCAATTTCTGCGGAAGATGAACAGGAATAGCGAGAACCAATGAGAGGCTAGCTGGAGGTGTCTGGACGGGCAAATTTAACTCTCATTTCCCACCAGGAAGAGGAATTAACCAAAGGCTCAGCATGCCGGGCCGGAACCAGATTAGGGCCTGAAGCCATCCTGCGGTGTTGCGGCCAGGTCACAAGAAAGCGAGTTGAAGAAAGGAGCTCAGGGGCACTGTAATTCACAAACCTGCAGAGTTATAAATGACAGCTATCGTCCAAAAATAGACTGAAGTAAGGCTGCCAAGAGGACTTGAAAGCGGGGCAGAATTGCAGGAAACCGATTTCAGGAGGTAGACTGGAATTGCATTGAAAGCATAGGAAAAGAGGCAGAACGTCCACAATGATGCACTTGGCCAAAAAGGGCGTATGCGTTTTTTCCTGAATATATTCAGGAAAAAACGCATACGCCCTTTTTGGCCAACCAAGCAAGCTTGCAAAGGAAATCTGCACTACAATGAAGTCTGACGTTCCCCCAGTCAAAATGGCCATCTGAAAAAAGTGTAAAATCCAGAAAGGCAGGACAGGCCATGGAGAACTGGGAGCCTTGTTATGCTGATGGGCGGGATGTAAATTGCCAACAACCACTCGGGAGAAGTGTATGGTGTTTCCTGAAACATCTAAAAAATAAAGCAACAGAACCTAGGGCACTTCCACTTATGGTCCTATAGCTTAGGGAAATTAAAATCAAAAAGACACAGCCACCCCAAAGTTTGGAACGGCTCTGTTTACAAGAACCTCGTTTACAGTACAAGTTCAACATTGCAGAAAGTGAAAAATGGATAAAGAAGTTGTGGTATTTACTTACAAAGCAATATCACTCAGCAATGAAATCTGTGTCATCAGGCCCTTAGCAGCACAATGAGTGGATTCAGGTATGATGATTCTAACTGAAATAAGTCACACAGAAAAAGAAACATCATAAGATATCACTAATACACGGAATGTAAACTTGGCTACACAGGAACTGCATTCCAAAACAGAACAGGGTCTCAAATTTAGAAAACCAACTTATGCTTGCTTAAGGGTAAAGGTGCGTTGGGGTGCTGCATAAAACCAGAGATTGAAATGAGCACAGATAAAGTTCCTTAAGTCAAATATGGAATAGACAAGAGCTACTCCTTGCTCAACGAAATGGACTCAACACCGCATATTAAACGCCTAAGAATGTACCTGACTAGTAAGTATCTTAAAACCTATGGATTGCTATGTCTCCGAAAGAGAATCAAGCATGTGTACAGGGGCATAAACGCAGCAGTGATAGGATTGGAGAGGTTCGGTGAGCAAATGAAGACCCTTTGAAGTCATATTGCATGGTACCCATTACACGGGTCTTAACTCTCCAGGTTTAAGGTATTCTTCCTTCAGCTAAAACATGCATGTGGAACCCAAGTATGATCAATCATGTGAACGGGAGATGTGTTCAAATATGTCTCAGTTTTCCTCCCCTGGTACTCGGGTGCAACATTCCAGACACTTTACTAACACTCTCCCCACTTGGAGAGTCAGCGCCTTTAACCTCCTGTTTGGCCCAGTTTGCAATTTCTGCGGAAGATGAACAGGAATAGCAAGAACCAATGAGAGACTAGCTGGAGGTGTCTGGACGGGCAAATTTAACTCTCATTTCCCACCAGGAAGAGGAATTAACCAAAGGCTCAGCGTGCCGTGCCAGAACCAGATTAGGGCCTGAAGACATCCTGGGGTGTTGCGGCCAGGTCACAAGAAAGCGAGTTGAAGAAAGGAGCTCAGGGGCACTGTAATTCACAAACCTGCAGAGTTATAAATGACAGCTATCGTCCAAAAATAGACTGAAGTAAGGCTGCCAAGAGGACTTGAAAGCGGGGCAGAATTGCAGGAAACCGATTTCAGGAGGTAGACTGGAATTGCATTGAAAGCATAGGAAAAGAGGCAGAACGTCCACAATGATGCACTTGGCCAAAAAGGGCGTATGCGTTTTTTCCTGAATATATTCAGGAAAAAACGCATACGCCCTTTTTGGCCAACCAAGCAAGCTTGCAAAGGAAATCTGCACTACAATGAAGTCTCACTTCCCCCCGGTCAAAAGGGCCATCTGAAAAAAGTGTAAAATCCAGAAAGGCAGGACAGGCCATGGAGAACTGGGAGCCTTGTTATGCTGATGGGCGGGATGTAAATTGCCAACAGACACTTGGGAGAAGTGTATGGTGTTTCCTGAAACATCTAAAAAACAAAGCAACAGAGCCTAGGGCACTTCCACTTATGGTCCTATAGCTTAGGGAATTTAAAATCAAAAAGACACAGCCACCCCAAAGTTTCGAACGGCTCTGTTTACAAGAACCTCATTTACAGTACAAGTTCAACATCGCAGAAAGTGAAAAATGGATAAAAAAGTTGTGGTATTTACTTACAAAGCAATATCACTCAGCAATGAAATCTATGTCATCAGGCCCTTAGCAGCACAATGAGTGGATTCAGGTATGATGATTCTAACTGAAATAAGTCACACAGAAAAAGAAACATCATAAGTTATCAGTAATACACGGAATGTAAACTTGGCTACACAGGAACTGAATTACAGAACAGAACAGGGTCTCAAATTTAGAAAACCAACTTATGCTTGCTTATGGGTAAAGGTGAGTCGGGGTGCTGCATAAAACCAGAGATTGAAATGAGCACAGATAAAGTTCCTTAAGCCAAATATGGAATAGACAAGAGCTACTCCTTGCTCAACGAAATGGACTCAACACCGCATATTAAACGCCTAACTATGTACCTGACTAGTAAATATCTTAAAACCTATAGATTGCTATGTCTCCGAAACAGAATCAAGCATGTGTACAGGGGCATAAACGCAGCAGTGATAGGATTGGAGAGGTTCGGTGAGCAAACGAAGACCCTTTGAAGTCATATTGCATGGTACCCATTACACGGGTTTCAACTACCCAGGTTTTAGGTATTCTTCCTTCAGCTAAAACATGCATGTGGAACCCAGAGTATGATCAACCATGTGATCGGGAGACGTGTTCAAATATGTCTCAGTTTTCGTACCCTGGTACTCGGGTGCAACATTCCAGACGCTTTACTAACACTCTCCCCACTTGGAGAGTCAGTCCCTTTAACCTCCTGTTTGGCCCAGTTTGCAATTTCTGTGGAAGATGAACAGGAATAGCGAGAACCAATGAGAGACTAGCTGGAGGTGTCTGGATGGGCAAATTTAACTCTCATTTCCCACCAGGAAGAGGAATTAACCAAAGGCTCAGTGTGCCGTGCCAGAACCAGATTAGAGCCTGAAGATATCCTGCGGTGTTGCGGCCAGCTCAAAAGAAAGCGAGTTGAAGAAAGGAGCTCAGGGGCACTGTAATTCACAAACCTGCAGAGTTATAAATGACAGCTATCGTCCAAAAATAGACTGAAGTAAGGCTGCCAAGAGGATTTGAAAGCGGGGCAGAATTGCAGGAAACCGATTTCAGGAGGTAGACTGGAATTGCATTGAAAGCATAGGAAAAGAGGCAGAACGTCCACAATGATGCACTTGGCCAAAAAGGGCGTATGCGTTTTTTCCTGAATATATTCAGGAAAAAACGCATACGCCCTTTTTGGCCAACCAAGCAAACTTGCAAAGGAAATCTGCACTACAATGAAGTCTCACTTCTCCCCGGTCAAAAGGTCCATCTGAAAAAAGTGTAAAATCCAGAAAGGCAGGACAGGCCATGGAGAACTGGGAGCCTTGTTATGCTGATGGGCGGGATGTAAATTGCCAACAGACACTCAGGAGAAGTGTATGGTGTTTCCTGAAACATCTAAAAAACAAAGCAACAGAGCCTAGGGCACTTCCACTTATGGTCCTATAGCTTAGGGAAATTAAAATCAAAAAGACACAGCCACCCCAAAGTTTGGGACGCCTCCGTTTACAAGAACCGCATTTACCGTACAAGTTCAATATCACAGAAAGTGAAAAATGGATAAAGAACTTGTGGTACTTACGTACAATGCAGTATCACTCAGCAATGAAATCTATGTCATCAGGCCCATAGCAGCATAATGAGTGGATTCAGGTACGATGATTCTAACTGAAATAAGTCACACAGAAAAAGAAACATCATAAGATATCACTAATACACGGAATGTAAACTTGGCTACACAGGAACTGCATTCCAAAACAGAACAGGGTCTCAAATTTAGAAAACCAACTTATGCTTGCTTAAGGGGAAAGGTGAGTTGGGGTGCTGCATAAAACCAGAGATTGAAATGAGCACAGATAAAGGTCCTTAAGCCAAATATGGAATAGACAAGAGCTACTCCTTGCTCAACGAAATGGACTCAACACCCCATATTAAACGCCTAAGAATGTACCTGACTAGTAAGTATCTTAAAACCTATGGATTGCTATGTCTCCAAAAGAGAATCAAGCGTGTGTACAGGGGCATAAACGCAGCAGTGATAGGATTGGAGATGTTCGGTGAGCAAATGAAGACCCTTTGAAGTCATATTGCATGGTACCCATTACACGGGTCTCAACTCTCCAGGTTTAAGGTATTCTTTCTTCAGCTAAAACATGCATGGGGAACCCAGAGTATGATCAACCATGTGAACGGGAGACGTGTTCAAATATGTCTCAGTTTTCCTCCCCTGGTACTCGGGTGCAACATTTCGGACACTTTACTAACACTCTCCCCACTTGGAGAGTCAGCGCCTTTAACCTCCTGTTTGGCCCAGTTTGCAATTTCTGCGGAAGATGAACAGGAATAGCAAGAACCAATGAGAGACTAGCTGGAGGTGTCTGGACGGGCAAATTTAACTCTCATTTCCCACCAGGAAGAGGAATTAACCAAAGGCTCAGCGTGCCGTGCCAGAACCAGATTAGGGCCTGAAGACATCCTGGGGTGTTGCGGCCAGGTCACAAGAAAGCGAGTTGAAGAAAGGAGCTCAGGGGCACTGTAATTCACAAACCTGCAGAGTTATAAATGACAGCTATCGTCCAAAAATAGACTGAAGTAAGGCTGCCAAGAGGACTTGAAAGCGGGGCAGAATTGCAGGAAACCGATTTCAGGAGGTAGACTGGAATTGCATTGAAAGCATAGGAAAAGAGGCAGAACGTCCACAATGATGCACTTGGCCAAAAAGGGCGTATGCGTTTTTTCCTGAATATATTCAGGAAAAAACGCATACGCCCTTTTTGGCCAACCAAGCAAGCTTGCAAAGGAAATCTGCACTACAATGAAGTCTCACTTCCCCCCGGTCAAAAGGGCCATCTGAAAAAAGTGTAAAATCCAGAAAGGCAGGACAGGCCATGGAGAACTGGGAGCCTTGTTATGCTGATGGGCGGGATGTAAATTGCCAACAGACACTTGGGAGAAGTGTATGGTGTTTCCTGAAACATCTAAAAAACAAAGCAACAGAGCCTAGGGCACTTCCACTTATGGTCCTATAGCTTAGGGAATTTAAAATCAAAAAGACACAGCCACCCCAAAGTTTCGAACGGCTCTGTTTACAAGAACCTCATTTACAGTACAAGTTCAACATCGCAGAAAGTGAAAAATGGATAAAAAAGTTGTGGTATTTACTTACAAAGCAATATCACTCAGCAATGAAATCTATGTCATCAGGCCCTTAGCAGCACAATGAGTGGATTCAGGTATGATGATTCTAACTGAAATAAGTCACACAGAAAAAGAAACATCATAAGATATCAGTAATACACGGAATGTAAACTTGGCTACACAGGAACTGAATTACAGAACAGAACAGGGTCTCAAATTTAGAAAACCAACTTATGCTTGCTTAAGGGTAAAGGTGAGTTGGGGTGCTGCATAAAACCAGAGATTGAAATGAGCACAGATAAAGTTCCTTAAGCCAAATATGGAATAGACAAGAACTACTCCTTGCTCAACGAAATGGACTCAACACCGCATATTAAACGCCTAAGAATGTACCTGACTAGTAAGTATCTTAAAACCTATGGATTGCTATGTCTCCGAAAGAGAATCAAGCATGTGTACAGGGGCATAAACGCAGCATGATAGGATTGGAGAGGTTCGGTGAGCAAATGAAGACCCTTTGAAGTCATATTGCATGGTACCCATTCCACGGGTTTCAACTACCCAGGTTTTAGGTATTCTTCCTTCAGCTAAAACATGCATGTGGAACCCAGAGTATGATCAACCATGTGATCGGGAGACGTGTTCCAATATGCCTCAGTTTTCCTCCCCTGGTACTCGGCTGCAACATTCCAGACGCTTTACTAACACTCTCCCCACTTGGAGAGTCAGCGCCTTTAACCTCCTGTTTGGCACAGTTTCCAATTTCTGCGGAAGATGAACAGGAATAGCGAGAACCAATGAGAGGCTAGCTGGAGGTGTCTGGACGGGCAAATTTAACTCTCATTTCCCACCAGGAAGAGGAAATAACCAAAGGCTCAGCGTGCCGTACCATAACCAGATTAGGGCCTGAAGCCATCCTGCGGTGTTGCGGCCAGCTCAAAAGAAAGCGAGTTGAAGAAAGGAGCTCAGGGGCACTGTAATTCACAAACCTGCAGAGTTATAAATGACAGCTATCGTCCAAAAATAGACTGAAGTAAGGCTGCCAAGAGGACTTGAAAGCGGGGCAGAATTGCAGGAAACCGATTTCAGGAGGTAGACTGGAATTGCATTGAAAGCATAGGAAAAGAGGCAGAACGTCCACAATGATGCACTTGGCCAAAAAGGGTGTATGCGTTTTTTCCTGAATATATTCAGGAAAAAACGGATACGCCCTTTTTGGCCAACCAAGCAAGCTTGCAAAGGAAATCTGCACTACAATGAAGTCTCACTTCCCCCCGGTCAAAAGGGCCATCTGAAAAAAGTGTAAAATCCAGAAAGGCAGGACAGGCCATGGAGAACTGGGAGCCTTGTTATGCTGAAGGGCGGGATGTAAATTGCCAACAGACACTCGGGAGAAGTGTATGGTGTTTCCTGAAACATCTAAAAAACAAAGCAACAGAACCTAGGGCACTTCCACTTATGGTCCTATAGCTTAGGGAAATTAAAATCAAAAAGACACAGCCACCCCAAAGTTTGGAACGGCTCGGTTTACAAGAACCTCGTTTACAGTACAAGTTCAACATCGCAGAAAGTGAAAAATGGATAAAGAAGTTGTGGTATTTACTTACAAAGCAATATCACTCAGCAATGAAATCTGTGTCATCAGGCCCTTAGCAGCACAATGAGTGGATTCAGGTATGATGATTCTAACTGAAATAAGTCACACAGAAAAAGAAACATCATAAGATATCAGTAATACACGGAATGTAAACTTGGCTACACAGGAACTGAATTACAGAACAGAACAGGGTCTCAAATTTAGAAAACCAACTTATGCTTGCTTAAGGGTAAAGGTGAGTTGGGGTGCTGCATAAAACCAGAGATTGAAATGAGCACAGATAAATTTCCTTAAGCCAAATATGGAATAGACAAGAGCTACTCCTTGCTCAACGAAATGGACTCAACACCGCATATTAAACGCCTAAGTATGTACCTGACTAGTAAGTATCTTAAAACCTATGGATTGCTATGTCTCTGAAAGAGAATCATGCATGTGTACAGGGGCATAAACGCAGCAGTGATAGGATTGGAGAGGTTCGGTGAGCAAATGAAGACCCTTTGAAGTCATATTGCATGGTACCCATTCCACGGGTTTCAACTACCCAGGTTTTAGGTATTCTTCCTTCAGCTAAAACATGCATGTGGAACCCAAGTATGATCAACCATGTGAACGGGAGACGTGTTCAAATATGTCTCAGTTCTCCTTCCCTGGTACTCGGGTGCAACATTCCAGACGCTTTACTAACACTCTCCCCACTTGGAAAGTCAGCGCCTTTAACCTCCTGTTTGGCCCAGTTTGCAATTTCTGCGGAAGATGAACAGGAATAGCGAGAACCAATGAGAGGCTAGCTGGAGGTGTCTGGACGGGCAAATTTAACTCTCATTTCCCACCAGGAAGAGGAATTAACCAAAGGCTCAGCATGCCGGGCCGGAACCAGATTAGGGCCTGAAGCCATCCTGCGGTGTTGCGGCCAGCTCACAAGAAAGCGAGTTGAAGAAAGGAGCTCAGGGGCACTGTAATTCACAAACCTGCAGAGTTATAAATGACAGCTATCGTCCAAAAATAGACTGAAGTAAGGCTGCCAAGAGGACTTGAAAGCGGGGCAGAATTGCAGGAAACCGATTTCAGGAGGTAGACTGGAATTGCATTGAAAGCATAGGAAAAGAGGCAGAACGTCCACAATGATGCACTTGGCCAAAAAGGGCGTATGCGTTTTTTCCTGAATATATTCAGGAAAAAACGCATACGCCCTTTTTGGCCAACCAAGCAAGCTTGCAAAGGAAATCTGCACTACAATGAAGTCTGACGTTCCCCCAGTCAAAATGGCCATCTGAAAAAAGTGTAAAATCCAGAAAGGCAGGACAGGCCATGGAGAACTGGGAGCCTTGTTATGCTGATGGGCGGGATGTAAATTGCCAACAACCACTCGGGAGAAGTGTATGGTGTTTCCTGAAACATCTAAAAAATAAAGCAACAGAACCGAGGGCACTTCCACTTATGGTCCTATAGCTTAGGGAAATTAAAATCAAAAAGACACAGCCACCCCAAAGTTTGGAACGGCTCTGTTTACAAGAACCTCGTTTACAGTACAAGTTCAACATTGCAGAAAGTGAAAAATGGATAAAGAAGTTGTGGTATTTACTTACAAAGCAATATCACTCAGCAATGAAATCTGTGTCATCAGGCCCTTAGCAGCACAATGAGTGGATTCAGGTATGATGATTCTAACTGAAATAAGTCACACAGAAAAAGAAACATCATAAGATATCACTAATACACGGAATGTAAACTTGGCTACACAGGAACTGCATTCCAAAACAGAACAGGGTCTCAAATTTAGAAAACCAACTTATGCTTGCTTAAGGGTAAAGGTGCGTTGGGGTGCTGCATAAAACCAGAGATTGAAATGAGCACAGATAAAGTTCCTTAAGTCAAATATGGAATAGACAAGAGCTACTCCTTGCTCAACGAAATGGACTCAACACCGCATATTAAACGCCTAAGAATGTACCTGACTAGTAAGTATCTTAAAACCTATGGATTGCTATGTCTCCGAAAGAGAATCAAGCATGTGTACAGGGGCATAAACGCAGCAGTGATAGGATTGGAGAGGTTCGGTGAGCAAATGAAGACCCTTTGAAGTCATATTGCATGGTACCCATTACACGGGTCTTAACTCTCCAGGTTTAAGGTATTCTTCCTTCAGCTAAAACATGCATGTGGAACCCAAGTATGATCAACCATGTGAACGGGAGATGTGTTCAAATATGTCTCAGTTTTCCTCCCCTGGTACTCGGGTGCAACATTCCAGACACTTTACTAACACTCTCCCCACTTGGAGAGTCAGCGCCTTTAACCTCCTGTTTGGCCCAGTTTGCAATTTCTGCGGAAGATGAACAGGAATAGCAAGAACCAATGAGAGACTAGCTGGAGGTGTCTGGACGGGCAAATTTAACTCTCATTTCCCACCAGGAAGAGGAATTAACCAAAGGCTCAGCGTGCCGTGCCAGAACCAGATTAGGGCCTGAAGACATCCTGGGGTGTTGCGGCCAGGTCACAAGAAAGCGAGTTGAAGAAAGGAGCTCAGGGGCACTGTAATTCACAAACCTGCAGAGTTATAAATGACAGCTATCGTCCAAAAATAGACTGAAGTAAGGCTGCCAAGAGGACTTGAAAGCGGGGCAGAATTGCAGGAAACCGATTTCAGGAGGTAGACTGGAATTGCATTGAAAGCATAGGAAAAGAGGCAGAACGTCCACAATGATGCACTTGGCCAAAAAGGGCGTATGCGTTTTTTCCTGAATATATTCAGGAAAAAACGCATACGCCCTTTTTGGCCAACCAAGCAAGCTTGCAAAGGAAATCTGCACTACAATGAAGTCTCACTTCCCCCCGGTCAAAAGGGCCATCTGAAAAAAGTGTAAAATCCAGAAAGGCAGGACAGGCCATGGAGAACTGGGAGCCTTGTTATGCTGATGGGCGGGATGTAAATTGCCAACAGACACTTGGGAGAAGTGTATGGTGTTTCCTGAAACATCTAAAAAAGAAAGCAACAGAGCCTAGGGCACTTCCACTTATGGTCCTATAGCTTAGGGAATTTAAAATCAAAAAGACACAGCCACCCCAAAGTTTCGAACGGCTCTGTTTACAAGAACCTCATTTACAGTACAAGTTCAACATCGCAGAAAGTGAAAAATGGATAAAAAAGTTGTGGTATTTACTTACAAAGCAATATCACTCAGCAATGAAATCTATGTCATCAGGCCCTTAGCAGCACAATGAGTGGATTCAGGTATGATGATTCTAACTGAAATAAGTCACACAGAAAAAGAAACATCATAAGTTATCAGTAATACACGGAATGTAAACTTGGCTACACAGGAACTGAATTACAGAACAGAACAGGGTCTCAAATTTAGAAAACCAACTTATGCTTGCTTATGGGTAAAGGTGAGTCGGGGTGCTGCATAAAACCAGAGATTGAAATGAGCACAGATAAAGTTCCTTAAGCCAAATATGGAATAGACAAGAGCTACTCCTTGCTCAACGAAATGGACTCAACACCGCATATTAAACGCCTAACTATGTACCTGACTAGTAAATATCTTAAAACCTATAGATTGCTATGTCTCCGAAACAGAATCAAGCATGTGTACAGGGGCATAAACGCAGCAGTGATAGGATTGGAGAGGTTCGGTGAGCAAACGAAGACCCTTTGAAGTCATATTGCATGGTACCCATTACACGGGTTTCAACTACCCAGGTTTTAGGTATTCTTCCTTCAGCTAAAACATGCATGTGGAACCCAGAGTATGATCAACCATGTGATCGGGAGACGTGTTCAAATATGTCTCAGTTTTCGTACCCTGGTACTCGGGTGCAACATTCCAGACGCTTTACTAACACTCTCCCCACTTGGAGAGTCAGTCCCTTTAACCTCCTGTTTGGCCCAGTTTGCAATTTCTGTGGAAGATGAACAGGAATAGCGAGAACCAATGAGAGACTAGCTGGAGGTGTCTGGATGGGCAAATTTAACTCTCATTTCCCACCAGGAAGAGGAATTAACCAAAGGCTCAGTGTGCCGTGCCAGAACCAGATTAGAGCCTGAAGATATCCTGCGGTGTTGCGGCCAGCTCAAAAGAAAGCGAGTTGAAGAAAGGAGCTCAGGGGCACTGTAATTCACAAACCTGCAGAGTTATAAATGACAGCTATCGTCCAAAAATAGACTGAAGTAAGGCTGCCAAGAGGATTTGAAAGCGGGGCAGAATTGCAGGAAACCGATTTCAGGAGGTAGACTGGAATTCCATTGAAAGCATAGGAAAAGAGGCAGAACGTCCACAATGATGCACTTGGCCAAAAAGGGCGTATGCGTTTTTTCCTGAATATATTCAGGAAAAAACGCATACGCCCTTTTTGGCCAACCAAGCAAGCTTGCAAAGGAAATCTGCACTACAATGAAGTCTCACTTCCCCCCGGTCAAAAGGTCCATCTGAAAAAAGTGTAAAATCCAGAAAGGCAGGACAGGCCATGGAGAACTGGGAGCCTTGTTATGCTGATGGGCGGGATGTAAATTGCCAACAGACACTCAGGAGAAGTGTATGGTGTTTCCTGAAACATCTAAAAAACAAAGCAACAGAGCCTAGGGCACTTCCACTTATGGTCCTATAGCTTAGGGAAATTAAAATCAAAAAGACACAGCCACCCCAAAGTTTGGGACGCCTCCGTTTACAAGAACCGCATTTACCGTACAAGTTCAATATCACAGAAAGTGAAAAATGGATAAAGAACTTGTGGTACTTACGTACAATGCAGTATCACTCAGCAATGAAATCTATGTCATCAGGCCCATAGCAGCATAATGAGTGGATTCAGGTACGATGATTCTAACTGAAATAAGTCACACAGAAAAAGAAACATCATAAGATATCACTAATACACGGAATGTAAACTTGGCTACACAGGAACTGCATTCCAAAACAGAACAGGGTCTCAAATTTAGAAAACCAACTTATGCTTGCTTAAGGGGAAAGGTGAGTTGGGGTGCTGCATAAAACCAGAGATTGAAATGAGCACAGATAAAGGTCCTTAAGCCAAATATGGAATAGACAAGAGCTACTCCTTGCTCAACGAAATGGACTCAACACCCCATATTAAACGCCTAAGAATGTACCTGACTAGTAAGTATCTTAAAACCTATGGATTGCTATGTCTCCAAAAGAGAATCAAGCGTGTGTACAGGGGCATAAACGCAGCAGTGATAGGATTGGAGATGTTCGGTGAGCAAATGAAGACCCTTTGAAGTCATATTGCATGGTACCCATTACACGGGTCTCAACTCTCCAGGTTTAAGGTATTCTTTCTTCAGCTAAAACATGCATGGGGAACCCAGAGTATGATCAACCATGTGAACGGGAGACGTGTTCAAATATGTCTCAGTTTTCCTCCCCTGGTACTCGGGTGCAACATTTCGGACACTTTACTAACACTCTCCCCACTTGGA
This sequence comes from Delphinus delphis, assembly GCF_949987515.2. Taxonomy (NCBI): domain Eukaryota; kingdom Metazoa; phylum Chordata; class Mammalia; order Artiodactyla; family Delphinidae; genus Delphinus; species Delphinus delphis. The sequence continues at coordinate 994,408 of NW_027192711.1, forward strand.
GAGTCAGCGCCTTTAACCTCCTGTTTGGCCCAGTTTGCAATTTCTGCGGAAGATGAACAGGAATAGCAAGAACCAATGAGAGACTAGCTGGAGGTGTCTGGACGGGCAAATTTAACTCTCATTTCCCACCAGGAAGAGGAATTAACCAAAGGCTCAGCGTGCCGTGCCAGAACCAGATTAGGGCCTGAAGACATCCTGGGGTGTTGCGGCCAGGTCACAAGAAAGCGAGTTGAAGAAAGGAGCTCAGGGGCACTGTAATTCACAAACCTGCAGAGTTATAAATGACAGCTATCGTCCAAAAATAGACTGAAGTAAGGCTGCCAAGAGGACTTGAAAGCGGGGCAGAATTGCAGGAAACCGATTTCAGGAGGTAGACTGGAATTGCATTGAAAGCATAGGAAAAGAGGCAGAACGTCCACAATGATGCACTTGGCCAAAAAGGGCGTATGCGTTTTTTCCTGAATATATTCAGGAAAAAACGCATACGCCCTTTTTGGCCAACCAAGCAAGCTTGCAAAGGAAATCTGCACTACAATGAAGTCTCACTTCCCCCCGGTCAAAAGGGCCATCTGAAAAAAGTGTAAAATCCAGAAAGGCAGGACAGGCCATGGAGAACTGGGAGCCTTGTTATGCTGATGGGCGGGATGTAAATTGCCAACAGACACTTGGGAGAAGTGTATGGTGTTTCCTGAAACATCTAAAAAACAAAGCAACAGAGCCTAGGGCACTTCCACTTATGGTCCTATAGCTTAGGGAATTTAAAATCAAAAAGACACAGCCACCCCAAAGTTTCGAACGGCTCTGTTTACAAGAACCTCATTTACAGTACAAGTTCAACATCGCAGAAAGTGAAAAATGGATAAAAAAGTTGTGGTATTTACTTACAAAGCAATATCACTCAGCAATGAAATCTATGTCATCAGGCCCTTAGCAGCACAATGAGTGGATTCAGGTATGATGATTCTAACTGAAATAAGTCACACAGAAAAAGAAACATCATAAGATATCAGTAATACACGGAATGTAAACTTGGCTACACAGGAACTGAATTACAGAACAGAACAGGGTCTCAAATTTAGAAAACCAACTTATGCTTGCTTAAGGGTAAAGGTGAGTTGGGGTGCTGCATAAAACCAGAGATTGAAATGAGCACAGATAAAGTTCCTTAAGCCAAATATGGAATAGACAAGAACTACTCCTTGCTCAACGAAATGGACTCAACACCGCATATTAAACGCCTAAGAATGTACCTGACTAGTAAGTATCTTAAAACCTATGGATTGCTATGTCTCCGAAAGAGAATCAAGCATGTGTACAGGGGCATAAACGCAGCATGATAGGATTGGAGAGGTTCGGTGAGCAAATGAAGACCCTTTGAAGTCATATTGCATGGTACCCATTCCACGGGTTTCAACTACCCAGGTTTTAGGTATTCTTCCTTCAGCTAAAACATGCATGTGGAACCCAGAGTATGATCAACCATGTGATCGGGAGACGTGTTCCAATATGCCTCAGTTTTCCTCCCCTGGTACTCGGCTGCAACATTCCAGACGCTTTACTAACACTCTCCCCACTTGGAGAGTCAGCGCCTTTAACCTCCTGTTTGGCACAGTTTCCTATTTCTGCGGAAGATGAACAGGAATAGCGAGAACCAATGAGAGGCTAGCTGGAGGTGTCTGGACGGGCAAATTTAACTCTCATTTCCCACCAGGAAGAGGAAATAACCAAAGGCTCAGCGTGCCGTACCATAACCAGATTAGGGCCTGAAGCCATCCTGCGGTGTTGCGGCCAGCTCAAAAGAAAGCGAGTTGAAGAAAGGAGCTCAGGGGCACTGTAATTCACAAACCTGCAGAGTTATAAATGACAGCTATCGTCCAAAAATAGACTGAAGTAAGGCTGCCAAGAGGACTTGAAAGCGGGGCAGAATTGCAGGAAACCGATTTCAGGAGGTAGACTGGAATTGCATTGAAAGCATAGGAAAAGAGGCAGAACGTCCACAATGATGCACTTGGCCAAAAAGGGTGTATGCGTTTTTTCCTGAATATATTCAGGAAAAAACGGATACGCCCTTTTTGGCCAACCAAGCAAGCTTGCAAAGGAAATCTGCACTACAATGAAGTCTCACTTCCCCCCGGTCAAAAGGGCCATCTGAAAAAAGTGTAAAATCCAGAAAGGCAGGACAGGCCATGGAGAACTGGGAGCCTTGTTATGCTGAAGGGCGGGATGTAAATTGCCAACAGACACTCGGGAGAAGTGTATGGTGTTTCCTGAAACATCTAAAAAACAAAGCAACAGAACCTAGGGCACTTCCACTTATGGTCCTATAGCTTAGGGAAATTAAAATCAAAAAGACACAGCCACCCCAAAGTTTGGAACGGCTCGGTTTACAAGAACCTCGTTTACAGTACAAGTTCAACATCGCAGAAAGTGAAAAATGGATAAAGAAGTTGTGGTATTTACTTACAAAGCAATATCACTCAGCAATGAAATCTGTGTCATCAGGCCCTTAGCAGCACAATGAGTGGATTCAGGTATGATGATTCTAACTGAAATAAGTCACACAGAAAAAGAAACATCATAAGATATCAGTAATACACGGAATGTAAACTTGGCTACACAGGAACTGAATTACAGAACAGAACAGGGTCTCAAATTTAGAAAACCAACTTATGCTTGCTTAAGGGTAAAGGTGAGTTGGGGTGCTGCATAAAACCAGAGATTGAAATGAGCACAGATAAATTTCCTTAAGCCAAATATGGAATAGACAAGAGCTACTCCTTGCTCAACGAAATGGACTCAACACCGCATATTAAACGCCTAAGTATGTACCTGACTAGTAAGTATCTTAAAACCTATGGATTGCTATGTCTCTGAAAGAGAATCATGCATGTGTACAGGGGCATAAACGCAGCAGTGATAGGATTGGAGAGGTTCGGTGAGCTAATGAAGACCCTTTGAAGTCATATTGCATGGTACCCATTCCATGGGTTTCAACTACCCAGGTTTTAGGTATTCTTCCTTCAGCTAAAACATGCATATGGAACCCAGAGTATGATCAACCATGTGATCGGGAGACGTGTTCAAATATGTCTCAGTTTTCGTACCCTGGTACTCGGGTGCAACATTCCAGACGCTTTACTAACACTCTCCCGACTTGGAGAGTCAGTCCCTTTAACCTCCTGTTTGGCCCAGTTTGCAATTTCTGCGGAAAATGAACAGGAATAGCGAGAACCAATGAGAGACTAGCTGGAGGTGTCTGGACGGGCAAATTTAACTATCATTTCCCACCAGGAAGAGGAATTAACCAAAGGCTCAGCGTGCCGTGCCGGAACCAGATTAGGGCCTGAAGCCATCCTGCGGTGTTGCGGCCAGGTCACAAGAAAGCGAGTTGAAGAAAGGAGCTCAGGGGCACTGTAATTCACAAACCTGCAGAGTTATAAATGACAGCTATCGTCCAAAAATAGACTGAAGTAAGGCTGCCAAGAGGACTTGAAAGCGGGGCAGAATTGCAGGAAACCGATTTCAGGAGGTAGACTGGAATTGCATTGAAAGCATAGGAAAAGAGGCAGAACGTCCACAATGATGCACTTGGCCAAAAAGGGCGTATGCGTTTTTTCCTGAATATATTCAGGAAAAAACGCATACGCCCTTTTTGGCCAACCAAGCAAGCTTGCAAAGGAAATCTGCACTACAATGAAGTCTCACTTCCCCCCGGTCAAAAGGGCCATCTGAAAAAAGTGTAAAATCCAGAAAGGCAGGACAGGCCATGGAGAACTGGGAGCCTTGTTATGCTGATGGGCGGGATGTAAATTGCCAACAGACACTTGGGAGAAGTGTATGGTGTTTCCTGAAACATCTAAAAAACAAAGCAACAGAGCCTAGGGCACTTCCACTTATGGTCCTATAGCTTAGGGAATTTAAAATCAAAAAGACACAGCCACCCCAAAGTTTCGAACGGCTCTGTTTACAAGAACCTCGTTTACAGTACAAGTTCAACATCGCAGAAAGTTAAAAATGGATAAAGAACTTGTGGTACTTACGTACAATGCAGTATCACTCAGCAATGAAATCTATGTCATCAGGCCCGTAGCAGCATAATGAGTGGATTCAGGTACGATGATTCTAACTGAAATAAGTCACACAGAAAAAGAAACATCATAAGATATCACTAATACACGGAATGTAAACTTGGCTACACAGGAACTGAATTACAGAACAGAACAGGGTCTCAAATTTAGAAAACCAACTTATGCTTGCTTAAGGGTAAAGGTGAGTTGGGGTGCTGCATAAAACCAGAGATTGAAATGAGCACAGATAAAGTTCCTTAAGCCAAATATGGAATAGACAAGAGCTACTCCTTGCTCAACGAAATGGACTCAACACCGCATATTAAACGCCTAAGAATGTACCTGACTAGTAAGTATCTTAAAACCTATGGATTGCTATGTCTCCGAAAGAGAATCAAGCATGTGTACAGGGGCATAAACGCAGCAGTGATAGGATTGGAGAGGTTCGGTGAGCAAACGAAGACCCTTTGAAGTCATATTGCATGGTACCCATTCCACGGGTTTCAACTACCCAGGTTTAAGGTATTCTTCCTTCAGCTAAAACATGCATGTGGAACCTAGAGTATGATCAACCATGTGATCGGGAGACGTGTTCAAATATGTCTCAGTTTTCCTCCCCTGGTACTCAGGTGCAACATTCCAGACGCTTTACTAACACTCTCCCCACTTGAAAAGTCATCGCCTTTAACATCCTGTTTGGCCCAGTTTGCAATTTCTGCGGAAGATGAACAGGAATAGCGAGAACCAATGAGAGGCTAGCTGGAGGTGTCTGGACGGGCAAATTTAACTCTCATTTCCCACCAGGAAGAGGAAATAACCAAAGGTCAGCGTGCCGTGCCGGAACCAAATTAGGGCCTGAAGCCATCCTGCGGTGTTGCAGCCAGCTCAAAAGAAAGCGAGTTGAAGAAAGGAGCTCAGGGGCACTGTAATTCACAAACCTGCAGAGTTATAAATGACAGCTATCGTCCAAAAATAGACTGAAGTAAGGCTGCCAAGAGGACTTGAAAGCGGGGCAGAATTGCAGGAAACCGATTTCAGGAGGTAGACTGGAATTGCATTGAAAGCATAGGAAAAGAGGCAGAACGTCCACAATGATGCACTTCGCCAAAAAGGGCGTATGCGTTTTTTCCTGAATATATTCAGGAAAAAACGCATACGCCCTTTTTGGCCAACCAAGCAAGCTTGCAAAGGAAATCTGCACTACAATGAAGTCTCACTTCCCCCCGGTCAAAAGGGCCATCTGAAAAAAGTGTAAAATCCAGAAAGGCAGGACAGGCCATGGAGAACTGGGAGCCTTGTTATGCTGAAGGGCGGGATGTAAATTGCCAACAAACACTCGGGAGAAGTGTATGGTGTTTCCTGAAACATCTAAAAAAGAAAGCAACAGAGCCTAGGGCACTTCCACTTATGGTCCTATAGCTTAGGGAATTTAAAATCAAAAAGACACAGCCACCCCAAAGTTTCGAACGGCTCTGTTTACAAGAACCTCGTTTACAGTACAAGTTCAACATCGCAGAAAGTGAAAAATGGATAAAAAAGTTGTGGTATTTACTTACAAAGCAATATCACTCAGCAATAAAATCTGTGTCATCAGGCCCTTAGCAGCACAATGAGTGGATTCAGGTATGATGATTCTAACTGAAATAAGTCACACAGAAAAAGAAACATCATAAGATATCAGTAATACACGGAATGTAAACTTGGCTACACAGGAACTGAATTACAGAACAGAACAGGGTCTCAAATTTAGAAAACCAACTTATGCTTGCTTAAGGGTAAAGGTGAGTTGGGGTGCTGCATAAAACCAGAGATTGAAATGAGCACAGATAAAGTTCCTTAAGCCAAATATGGAATAGACAAGAGCTACTCCTTGCTCAACGAAATGGACTCAACACCGCATATTAAACGCCTAAGAATGTACCTGACTAGTAAGTATCTTAAAACCTATGGATTGCTATGTCTCCGAAACAGAATCAAGCATGTGTACAGGGGCATAAACGCAGCAGTGATAGGATTGGAGAGGTTCGGTGAGCAAATGAAGACCCTTTGAAGTCATATTGCATGGTACCCATTCCACGGGTTTCAAATACACAGGTTTAAGGTATTCTTCCTTTAGCTAAAACATGCATGTGGAACCCAAGTATGATCAACCACGTGAACGGGAGACGTGTTCCAATATGTCTCAGTTTTCCTCCCCTGGTACTCGGGTGCAACATTCCAGACGCTTTACTAACACTCTCCCCACTTGGAAAGTCAGCGCCTTTAACCTCCTGTTTGGCCCAGTTTGCAATTTCTGCGGAAGATGAACAGGAATAGCGAGAACCAATGAGAGACTAGCTGGAGGTGTCTGGACGGGCAAATTTAACTCTCATTTCCCACCAGGAAGAGGAAATAACCAAAGGCTCAGCATGCCGTGCCGGAACCAGATTAGGGCCTGAAGACATCCTGCGGTGTTGCGGCCAGGTCACAAGAAAGCGAGTTGAAGAAAGGAGCTAAGGGGCACTGTAATTCACAAACCTGCAGAGTTATAAATGACAGCTATCGTCCAAAAATAGACTGAAGTAAGGCTGCCAAGAGGACTTGAAAGCGGGGCAGAATTGCAGGAAACCGATTTCAGGAGGTAGACTGGAATTGCATTGAAAGCATAGGAAAAGAGGCAGAACGTCCACAATGATGCACTTGGCCAAAAAGGGCGTATGCGTTTTTTCCTGAATATATTCAGGAAAAAACGCATACGCCCATTTTGGCCAACCAAGCAAGCTTGCAAAGGAAATCTGCACTACAATGAAGTCTCACTTCCCCCCGGTCAAAAGGGCCATCTGAAAAAAGTGTAAAATCCAGAAAGGCAGGACAGGCCATGGAGAACTGGGAACCTTGTTATGCTGAAGGGCGGGATGTAAATTGCCAACAAACACTCGGGAGAAGTGTATGGTGTTTCCTGAAACATCTAAAAAACAAAGCAACAGAGCCTAGGGCACTTCCACTTATGGTCCTATAGCTTAGGGAATTTAAAATCAAAAAGACACAGCCACCCCAAAGTTTCGAACGGCTCTGTTTACAAGAACCTCGTTTACAGTACAAGTTCAACATCGCAGAAAGTGAAAAATGGATAAAAAAGTTGTGGTATTTACTTACAAAGCAATATCACTCAGCAATGAAATCTGTGTCATCAGGCCCTTAGCAGCACAATGAGTGGATTCAGGTATGATGATTCTAACTGAAATAAGTCACACAGAAAAAGAAACATCATAAGATATCAGTAATACACGGAATGTAAACTTGGCTACACAGGAACTGAATTACAGAACAGAACAGGGTCTCAAATTTAGAAAACCAACTTATGCTTGCTTAAGGGTAAAGGTGAGTTGGGGTGCTGCATAAAACCAGAGATTGAAATGAGCACAGATAAAGTTCCTTAAGCCAAATATGGAATAGACAAGAGCTACTCCTTGCTCAACGAAATGGACTCAACACCGCATATTAAACGCCTAAGAATGTACGTGACTAGTAAGTATCTTAAAACCTATGGATTGCTATGTCTCCGAAAGAGAATCAAGCATGTGTACAGGGGCATAAACGCAGCAGTGATAGGATTGGAGAGGTTCGGTGAGCAAATGAAGACCCTTTGAAGTCATATTGCATGGTACCCATTCCACGGGTTTCAAATACACAGGTTTAAGGTATTCTTCCTTCAGCTAAAACATGCATGTGGAACCCAAGTATGATCAACCACGTGAACGGGAGACGTGTTCAAATATGTCTCAGTTTTCCTCCCCTGGTGCTCGGGTGCAACATTCCAGACGCTTTACTAACACTCTCCCCACTTGGAAAGTCAGCGCCTTTAACCTCCTGTTTGGCCCAGTTTGCAATTTCTGCGGAAGATGAACAGGAATAGCGAGAACCAATGAGAGACTAGCTGGAGGTGTCTGGACGGGCAAATTTAACTCTCATTTCCCACCAGGAAGAGGAATTAACCAAAGGCTCAGCGTGCCGTGCCGGAACCAGATTAGGGCCTGAAGACATCCTGCGGTGTAGCGGCCAGGTCACAAGAAAGCGAGTTGAAGAAAGGAGCTCAGGGGCACTGTAATTCACAAACCTGCAGAGTTATAAATGACAGCTATCGTCCAAAAATAGACTGAAGTAAGGCTGCCAAGAGGACTTGAAAGCGGGGCAGAATTGCAGGAAACCGATTTCAGGAGGTAGACTGGAATTGCATTGCAAGCATAGGAAAAGAGGCAGAACGTCCACAATGATGCACTTGGCCAAAAAGGGCGTATGCGTTTTTTCCTGAATATATTCAGGAAAAAACGCATACGCCCTTTTTTGCCAACCAAGCAAGCTTGCAAAGGAAATCTGCACTACAATGAAGTCTCACTTCCCCCCGGTCAAAAGGGCCATCTGAAAAAAGTGTAAAATCCAGAAAGGCAGGACAGGCCATGGAGAACTGGGAGCCTTGTTATGCTGAAGGGCGGGATGTAAATTGCCAACAAACACTCGGGAGAAGTGTATGGTGTTTCCTGAAACATCTAAAAAACAAAGCAACAGAGCCTAGGGCACTTCCACTTATGGTCCTATAGCTTAGGGAATTTAAAATCAAAAAGACACAGCCACCCCAAAGTTTCGAACGGCTCTGTTTACAAGAACCTCGTTTACAGTACAAGTTCAACATCGCAGAAAGTGAAAAATGGATAAAGAAGTTGTGGTATTTACTTACAAAGCAATATCACTCAGCAATGAAATCTATGTCATCAGGCCCTTAGCAGCATAATGAGTGGATTCAGGTACGATGATTCTAACTGAAATAAGTCACACAGAAAAAGAAACATCATAAGATATCACTAATACACGGAATGTAAACTTGGCTACACAGGAACTGAATTACAGAACAGAACAGGGTCTCAAATTTAGAAAACCAACTTATGCTTGCTTAAGGGGAAAGGTGAGTTGGGGTGCTGCATAAAACCAGAGATTGAAATGAGCACAGATAAAGTTCCTTAAGCCAAATATAGAATAGACAAGAGCTACTCCTTGCTCAACGAAATGGACTCAACACCGCATATTAAACGCCTAAGAATGTACCTGACTAGTAAGTATCTTAAAACCTATGGATTGCTATGTCTCCGAAAGAGAATCAAGCATGAGTACAGGGGCATAAACGCAGCAGTGATAGGATTGGAGAGGTTCGGTGAGCAAATGAAGACCCTTTGAAGTCATATTGCATGGTACCCATTCCACGGGTTTCAACTACCCAGGTTTTAGGTATTCTTCCTTCAGCTAAAACATGCATGTGGAACCCAAGTATGATCAACCATGTGAACGGGAGACGTGTTCAAATATGTCTCAGTTCTCCTTCCCTGGTACTCGGGTGCAACATTCCAGACGCTTTACTAACACTCTCCCCACTTGGAAAGTCAGCGCCTTTAACCTCTTGTTTGGCCCAGTTTGCAATTTCTGCGGAAGATGAACAGGAATAGCGAGAACCAATGAGAGGCTAGCTGGAGGTGTCTGGACGGGCAAATTTAACTCTCATTTCCCACCAGGAAGAGGAATTAACCAAAGGCTCAGCATGCCGGGCCGGAACCAGATTAGGGCCTGAAGACATCCTGCGGTGTTGCGGCCAGGTCACAAGAAAGCGAGTTGAAGAAAGGAGCTCACGGGCACTGTAATTCACAAACCTGCAGAGTTATAAATGACAGCTATTGTCCAAAAATAGACTGAAGTAAGGCTGCCAAGAGGACTTGAAAGCGGGGCAGAATTGCAGGAAACCGATTTCAGGAGGTAGACTGGAATTGCATTGAAAGCATAGGAAAAGAGGCAGAACGTCCACAATGATGCACTTGGCCAAAAAGGGCGTATGCGTTTTTTCCTGAATATATTCAGGAAAAAACGCATACGCCCTTTTTGGCCAACCAAGCAAGCTTGCAAAGGAAATCTGCACTACAATGAAGTCTGACTTTCCCCCAGTCAAAAGGGCCATCTGAAAAAAGTGTAAAATCCAGAAAGGCAGGACAGGCCATGGAGAACTGGGAGCCTTGTTATGCTGATGGGCGGGATGTAAATTGCCAACAGACACTCGGGAGAAGTGTATGGTGTTTCCTGAAACATCTAAAAAACAAAGCAACAGAGCCTAGGGCACTTCCACTTATGGTCCTATAGCTTAGGGAATTTAAAATCAAAAAGACACAGCCACCCCAAAGTTTCGAACGGCTCTGTTTACAAGAACCTCGTTTACAGTACAAGTTCAACATCGCAGAAAGTGAAAAATGGATAAAAAAGTTGTGGTATTTACTTACAAAGCAATATCACTCAGCAATGAAATCTGTGTCATCAGGCCCTTAGCAGCACAATGAGTGGATTCAGGTATGATGATTCTAACTGAAATAAGTCACACAGAAAAAGAAACATCATAAGATATCAGTAATACACGGAATGTAAACTTGGCTACACAGGAACTGAATTACAGAACAGAACAGGGTCTCAAATTTAGAAAACCAACTTATGCTTGCTTAAGGGTAAAGGTGAGTTGGGGTGCTGCATAAAACCAGAGATTGAAATGAGCACAGATAAAGTTCCTTAAGCCAAATATGGAATAGACAAGAGCTACCCCTTGCTCAACGAAATGGACTCAACACCGCATATTAAACGCCTAAGAATGTACGTGACTAGTAAGTATCTTAAAACCTATGGATTGCTATGTCTCCGAAAGAGAATCAAGCATGTGTACAGGGGCATAAACGCAGCAGTGATAGGATTGGAGAGGTTCGGTGAGCAAATGAAGACCCTTTGAAGTCATATTGCATGGTACCCATTCCACGGGTTTCAAATACACAGGTTTAAGGTATTCTTCCTTCAGCTAAAACATGCATGTGGAACCCAAGTATGATCAACCACGTGAACGGGAGACGTGTTCAAATATGTCTCAGTTTTCCTCCCCTGGTACTCGGGTGCAACATTCCAGACGCTTTACTAACACTCTCCCCACTTGGAAAGTCAGCGCCTTTAACCTCCTGTTTGGCCCAGTTTGCAATTTCTGCGGAAGATGAACAGGAATAGCGAGAACCAATGAGAGACTAGCTGGAGGTGTCTGGACGGGCAAATTTAACTCTCATTTCCCACCAGGAAGAGGAATTAACCAAAGGCTCAGCATGCCGGGCCGGAACCAGATTAGGGCCTGAAGACATCCTGCGGTGTTGCGGCCAGGTCACAAGAAAGCGAGTTGAAGAAAGGAGCTCACGGGCACTGTAATTCACAAACCTGCAGAGTTATAAATGACAGCTATTGTCCAAAAATAGACTGAAGTAAGGCTGCCAAGAGGACTTGAAAGCGGGGCAGAATTGCAGGAAACCGATTTCAGGAGGTAGACTGGAATTGCATTGAAAGCATAGGAAAAGAGGCAGAACGTCCACAATGATGCACTTGGCCAAAAAGGGCGTATGCGTTTTTTCCTGAATATATTCAGGAAAAAACGCATACGCCCTTTTTGGCCAACCAAGCAAGCTTGCAAAGGAAATCTGCACTACAATGAAGTCTGACTTTCCCCCAGTCAAAAGGGCCATCTGAAAAAAGTGTAAAATCCAGAAAGGCAGGACAGGCCATGGAGAACTGGGAGCCTTGTTATGCTGATGGGCGGGATGTAAATTGCCAACAGACACTCGGGAGAAGTGTATGGTGTTTCCTGAAACATCTAAAAAACAAAGCAACAGAGCCTAGGGCACTTCCACTTATGGTCCTATAGCTTAGGGAATTTAAAATCAAAAAGACACAGCCACCCCAAAGTTTCGAACGGCTCTGTTTACAAGAACCTCGTTTACAGTACAAGTTCAACATCGCAGAAAGTGAAAAATGGATAAAAAAGTTGTGGTATTTACTTACAAAGCAATATCACTCAGCAATGAAATCTGTGTCATCAGGCCCTTAGCAGCACAATGAGTGGATTCAGGTATGATGATTCTAACTGAAATAAGTCACACAGAAAAAGAAACATCATAAGATATCAGTAATACACGGAATGTAAACTTGGCTACACAGGAACTGAATTACAGAACAGAACAGGGTCTCAAATTTAGAAAACCAACTTATGCTTGCTTAAGGGTAAAGGTGAGTTGGGGTGCTGCATAAAACCAGAGATTGAAATGAGCACAGATAAAGTTCCTTAAGCCAAATATGGAATAGACAAGAGCTACCCCTTGCTCAACGAAATGGACTCAACACCGCATATTAAACGCCTAAGAATGTACGTGACTAGTAAGTATCTTAAAACCTATGGATTGCTATGTCTCCGAAAGAGAATCAAGCATGTGTACAGGGGCATAAACGCAGCAGTGATAGGATTGGAGAGGTTCGGTGAGCAAATGAAGACCCTTTGAAGTCATATTGCATGGTACCCATTCCACGGGTTTCAAATACACAGGTTTAAGGTATTCTTCCTTCAGCTAAAACATGCATGTGGAACCCAAGTATGATCAACCACGTGAACGGGAGACGTGTTCAAATATGTCTCAGTTTTCCTCCCCTGGTACTCGGGTGCAACATTCCAGACGCTTTACTAACACTCTCCCCACTTGGAAAGTCAGCGCCTTTAACCTCCTGTTTGGCCCAGTTTGCAATTTCTGCGGAAGATGAACAGGAATAGCGAGAACCAATGAGAGACTAGCTGGAGGTGTCTGGACGGGCAAATTTAACTCTCATTTCCCACCAGGAAGAGGAAATAACCAAAGGCTCAGCATGCCGTGCCGGAACCAGATTAGGGCCTGAAGACATCCTGCGGTGTAGCGGCCAGGTCGCAAGAAAGCGAGTTGAAGAAAGGAGCTCAGGGGCACTGTAATTCACAAACCTGCAGAGTTATAAATGACAGCTATCGTCCAAAAATAGACTGAAGTAAGGCTGCCAAGAGGACTTGAAAGCGGGGCAGAATTGCAGGAAACCGATTTCAGGAGGTAGACTGGAATTGCATTGCAAGCATAGGAAAAGAGGCAGAACGTCCACAATGATGCACTTGGCCAAAAAGGGCGTATGCGTTTTTTCCTGAATATATTCAGGAAAAAACGCATACGCCCTTTTTTGCCAACCAAGCAAGCTTGCAAAGGAAATCTGCACTACAATGAAGTCTCACTTCCCCCCCGGTCAAAAGGGCCATCTGAAAAAAGTGTAAAATCCAGAAAGGCAGGACAGGCCATGGAGAACTGGGAGCCTTGTTATGCTGATGGGCGGGATGTAAATTGCCAACAACCACTCAGGAGAAGTGTATGGTGTTTCCTGAAACATCTAAAAAACAAAACAACAGAGCCTAGGGCACTTCCACTTATGGTCCTATAGCTTAGGGAATTTAAAATCAAAAAGACACAGCCACCCCAAAGTTTGGAACGGCTCTGTTTACAAGAACCTCGTTTACAGTACAAGTTCAACATCGCAGAAAGTGAAAAATGGATAAAGAAGTTGTGGTATTTACTTACAAAGCAATATCACTCAGCAATGAAATCTGTGTCATCAGGCCCTTAGCAGCACAATGAGTGGATTCAGGTATGATGATTCTAACTGAAATAAGTCACACAGAAAAAGAAACATCATAAGATATCAGTAATACACGGAATGTAAACTTGGCTACACAGGAACTGAATTACAGAAGAGAACAGGGTCTCAAATTTAGAAAACCAACTTATGCTTGCTTAAGGGGAAAGGTGAGTTGGGGTGCTGCATAAAACCAGAGATTGAAATGAGCACAGATAAAGTTCCTTAAGCCAAATATGGAATAGACAAGAGCTACTCCTTGCTCAACGAAATGGACTCAACACCGCATATTAAACGCCTAAGAATGTACCTGACTAGTAAGTATCTTAAAACCTATGGATTGCTATGTCTCCGAAACAGAATCAAGCATGTGTACAGGGGCATAAACGCAGCAGTGATAGGATTGGAGAGGTTCGGTGAGCAAATGAAGACCCTTTGAAGTCATATTGCATGGTACCCATTCCACGGGTTTCAACTACCCAGGTTTTAGGTATTCTTCCTTCAGCTAAAACATGCATGTGGAACCCAAGTATGATCAACCATGTGAACGGGAGACGTTTTCAAATATGTCTCAGTTTTCCTCCCCTGGTACTCGGGTGCAACATTCCAGACGCTTTACTAACACTCTCCCCACTTGGAAAGTCAGCGCCTTTAACCTCCTGTTTGGCCCAGTTTGCAATTTCTGCGGAAGATGAACAGGAATAGCGAGAACCAATGAGAGGCTAGCTGGAGGTGTCTGGACGGGCAAATTTAACTCTCATTTCCCAACAGGAAGAGGAAATAACCAAAGGCTCAGCGTGCCGTGCCGGAACCAGATTAGGGCCTGAAGCCATCCTGCGGTGTTGCGGCCAGCTCAAAAGAAAGCGAGTTGAAGAAAGGAGCTCAGGGGCACTGTAATTCACAAACCTGCAGAGTTATAAATGACAGCTATCGTCGAAAAATAGACTGAAGTAAGGCTGCCAAGAGGACTTGAAAGGGGGGCAGAATTGCAGGAAACCGATTTCAGGAGGTAGACTGGAATTGCATTGAAAGCATAGGAAAAGAGGCAGAACGTCCACAATGATGCACTTGGCCAAAAAGGGCGTATGCGTTTTTTCCTGAATATATTCAGGAAAAAACGCATACGCCCTTTTTGGCCAACCAAGCAAGCTTGCAAAGGAAATCTGCACTAAAATGAAGTCTCACTTCCCCCCGGTCAAAAGGGCCATCTGAAAAAAGTGTAAAATCCAGAAAGGCAGGACAGGCCATGGAGAACTGGGAGCCTTGTTATGCTGAAGGGCGGGATGTAAATTGCCAACAAACACTCGGGAGAAGTGTATGGTGTTTCCTGAAACATCTAAAAAACAAAGCAACAGAGCCTAGGGCACTTCCACTTATGGTCCTATAGCTTAGGGAATTTAAAATCAAAAAGACACAGCCACCCCAAAGTTTCGAACGGCTCTGTTTACAAGAACCTCGTTTACAGTACAAGTTCAACATCGCAGAAAGTGAAAAATGGATAAAGAACTTGTGGTACTTACGTACAATGCAGTATCACTCAGCAATGAAATCTATGTCATCAGGCCCTTAGCAGCATAATGAGTGGATTCAGGTACGATGATTCTAACTGAAATAAGTCACACAGAAAAAGAAACATCATAAGATATCACTAATACACGGAATGGAAACTTGGCTACACAGGAACTGAATTACAGAACAGAACAGGGTCTCAAATTTAGAAAACCAACTTATGCTTGCTTAAGGGTAAAGGTGAGTTGGGGTGCTGCATAAAACCAGAGATTGAAATGAGCACAGATAAAGTTCCTTAAGCCAAATATAGAATAGACAAGAGCTACTCCTTGCTCAACGAAATGGACTCAACACCGCATATTAAACGCCTAAGAATGTACCTGACTAGTAAGTATCTTAAAACCTATGGATTGCTATGTCTCCGAAAGAGAATCAAGCATGTGTACAGGGGCATAAACGCAGCAGTGATAGGATTGGAGAGGTTCGGTGAGCAAATGAAGACCCTTTGAAGTCATATTGCATGGTACCCATTACACGGGTCTTAACTCTCCAGGTTTAAGGTATTCTTCCTTCAGCTAAAACATGCATGTGGAACCCAAGTATGATCAATCATGTGAACGGGAGATGTGTTCAAATATGTCTCAGTTTTCCTCCCCTGGTACTCGGGTGCAACATTCCAGACACTTTACTAACACTCTCCCCACTTGGAGAGTCAGCGCCTTTAACCTCCTGTTTGGCCCAGTTTGCAATTTCTGCGGAAGATGAACAGGAATAGCAAGAACCAATGAGAGACTAGCTGGAGGTTTCTGGACGGGCAAATTTAACTCTCATTTCCCACCAGGAAGAGGAATTAACCAAAGGCTCAGCGTGCCGTGCCACAACCAGATTAGGGCCTGAAGACATCCTGGGGTGTTGCGGCCAGGTCACAAGAAAGCGAGTTGAAGAAAGGAGCTCAGGGGCACTGTAATTCACAAACCTGCAGAGTTATAAATGACAGCTATCGTCCAAAAATAGACTGAAGTAAGGCTGCCAAGAGGACTTGAAAGCGGGGCAGAATTGCAGGAAACCGATTTCAGGAGGTAGACTGGAATTGCATTGAAAGCATAGGAAAAGAGGCAGAACGTCCACAATGATGCACTTGGCCAAAAAGGGCGTATGCGTTTTTTCCTGAATATATTCAGGAAAAAACGCATACGCCCTTTTTGGCCAACCAAGCAAGCTTGCAAAGGAAATCTGCACTACAATGAAGTCTCACTTCCCCCCGGTCAAAAGGGCCATCTGAAAAAAGTGTAAAATCCAGAAAGGCAGGACAGGCCATGGAGAACTGGGAGCCTTGTTATGCTGATGGGCGGGATGTAAATTGACAACAGACACTTGGGAGAAGTGTATGGTGTTTCCTGAAACATCTAAAAAACAAAGCAACAGAGCCTAGGGCACTTCCACTTATGGTCCTATAGCTTAGGGAATTTAAAATCAAAAAGACACAGCCACCCCAAAGTTTCGAACGGCTCTGTTTACAAGAACCTCATTTACAGTACAAGTTCAACATCGCAGAAAGTGAAAAATGGATAAAAAAGTTGTGGTATTTACTTACAAAGCAATATCACTCAGCAATGAAATCTATGTCATCAGGCCCTTAGCAGCACAATGAGTGGATTCAGGTATGATGATTCTAACTGAAATAAGTCACACAGAAAAAGAAACATCATAAGATATCAGTAATACACGGAATGTAAACTTGGCTACACAGGAACTGAATTACAGAACAGAACAGGGTCTCAAATTTAGAAAACCAACTTATGCTTGCTTAAGGGGAAAGGTGAGTTGGGGTGCTGCATAAAACCAGAGATTGAAATGAGCACAGATAAAGTTCCTTAAGCCAAATATGGAATAGACAAGAACTACTCCTTGCTCAACGAAATGGACTCAACACCGCATATTAAACGCCTAAGAATGTACCTGACTAGTAAGTATCTTAAAACCTATGGATTGCTATGTCTCCGAAAGAGAATCAAGCATGTGTACAGGGGCATAAACGCAGCATGATAGGATTGGAGAGGTTCGGTGAGCAAATGAAGACCCTTTGAAGTCATATTGCATGGTACCCATTCCACGGGTTTCAACTACCCAGGTTTTAGGTATTCTTCCTTCAGCTAAAACATGCATGTGGAACCCAGAGTATGATCAACCATGTGATCGGGAGACGTGTTCCAATATGCCTCAGTTTTCCTCCCCTGGTACTCGGCTGCAACATTCCAGACGCTTTACTAACACTCTCCCCACTTGGAGAGTCAGCGCCTTTAACCTCCTGTTTGGCCCAGTTTGCAATTTCTGCGGAAGATGAACAGGAATAGCGAGAACCAATGAGAGGCTAGCTGGAGGTGTCTGGACGGGCAAATTTAACTCTCATTTCCCACCAGGAAGAGGAAATAACCAAAGGCTCAGCGTGCCGTGCCAGAACCAGATTAGGGCCTGAAGACATCCTGGGGTGTTGCGGCCAGGTCACAAGAAAGCGAGTTGAAGAAAGGAGCTCAGGGGCACTGTAATTCACAAACCTGCAGAGTTATAAATGACAGCTATCGTCCAAAAATAGACTGAAGTAAGGCTGCCAAGAGGACTTGAAAGCGGGGCAGAATTGCAGGAAACCGATTTCAGGAGGTAGACTGGAATTGCATTGAAAGCATAGGAAAAGAGGCAGAACGTCCACAATGATGCACTTGGCCAAAAAGGGCGTATGCGTTTTTTCCTGAATATATTCAGGAAAAAACGCATACGCCCTTTTTGGCCAACCAAGCAAGCTTGCAAAGGAAATCTGCACTACAATGAAGTCTCACTTCCCCCCGGTCAAAAGGGCCATCTGAAAAAAGTGTAAAATCCAGAAAGGCAGGACAGGCCATGGAGAACTGGGAGCCTTGTTATGCTGATGGGCGGGATGTAAATTGACAACAGACACTTGGGAGAAGTGTATGGTGTTTCCTGAAACATCTAAAAAACAAAGCAACAGAGCCTAGGGCACTTCCACTTATGGTCCTATAGCTTAGGGAATTTAAAATCAAAAAGACACAGCCACCCCAAAGTTTCGAACGGCTCTGTTTACAAGAACCTCATTTACAGTACAAGTTCAACATCGCAGAAAGTGAAAAATGGATAAAAAAGTTGTGGTATTTACTTACAAAGCAATATCACTCAGCAATGAAATCTATGTCATCAGGCCCTTAGCAGCACAATGAGTGGATTCAGGTATGATGATTCTAACTGAAATAAGTCACACAGAAAAAGAAACATCATAAGATATCAGTAATACACGGAATGTAAACTTGGCTACACAGGAACTGAATTACAGAACAGAACAGGGTCTCAAATTTAGAAAACCAACTTATGCTTGCTTAAGGGGAAAGGTGAGTTGGGGTGCTGCATAAAACCAGAGATTGAAATGAGCACAGATAAAGTTCCTTAAGCCAAATATGGAATAGACAAGAACTACTCCTTGCTCAACGAAATGGACTCAACACCGCATATTAAACGCCTAAGAATGTACCTGACTAGTAAGTATCTTAAAACCTATGGATTGCTATGTCTCCGAAAGAGAATCAAGCATGTGTACAGGGGCATAAACGCAGCATGATAGGATTGGAGAGGTTCGGTGAGCAAATGAAGACCCTTTGAAGTCATATTGCATGGTACCCATTCCACGGGTTTCAACTACCCAGGTTTTAGGTATTCTTCCTTCAGCTAAAACATGCATGTGGAACCCAGAGTATGATCAACCATGTGATCGGGAGACGTGTTCCAATATGCCTCAGTTTTCCTCCCCTGGTACTCGGCTGCAACATTCCAGACGCTTTACTAACACTCTCCCCACTTGGAGAGTCAGCGCCTTTAACCTCCTGTTTGGCCCAGTTTGCAATTTCTGCGGAAGATGAACAGGAATAGCGAGAACCAATGAGAGGCTAGCTGGAGGTGTCTGGACGGGCAAATTTAACTCTCATTTCCCACCAGGAAGAGGAAATAACCAAAGGCTCAGCGTGCCGTACCATAACCAGATTAGGGCCTGAAGCCATCCTGCGGTGTTGCGGCCAGCTCAAAAGAAAGCGAGTTGAAGAAAGGAGCTCAGGGGCACTGTAATTCACAAACCTGCAGAGTTATAAATGACAGCTATCGTCCAAAAATAGACTGAAGTAAGGCTGCCAAGAGGACTTGAAAGCGGGGCAGAATTGCAGGAAACCGATTTCAGGAGGTAGACTGGAATTGCATTGAAAGCATAGGAAAAGAGGCAGAACGTCCACAATGATGCACTTGGCCAGAAAGGGTGTATGCGTTTTTTCCTGAATATATTCAGGAAAAAACGGATATGCCCTTTTTGGCCAACCAAGCAAGCTTGCAAAGGAAATCTGCACTACAATGAAGTCTCACTTCCCCCCGGTCAAAAGGGCCATCTGAAAAAAGTGTAAAATCCAGAAAGGCAGGACAGGCCATGGAGAACTGGGAGCCTTGTTATGCTGAAGGGCGGGATGTAAATTGCCAACAGACACTCGGGAGAAGTGTATGGTGTTTCCTGAAACATCTAAAAAACAAAGCAACAGAACCTAGGGCACTTCCACTTATGGTCCTATAGCTTAGGGAAATTAAAATCAAAAAGACACAGCCACCCCAAAGTTTGGAACGGCTCGGTTTACAAGAACCTCGTTTACAGTACAAGTTCAACATCGCAGAAAGTGAAAAATGGATAAAGAAGTTGTGGTATTTACTTACAAAGCAATATCACTCAGCAATGAAATCTGTGTCATCAGGCCCTTAGCAGCACAATGAGTGGATTCAGGTATGATGATTCTAACTGAAATAAGTCACACAGAAAAAGAAACATCATAAGATATCACTAATACACGGAATGTAAACTTGGCTACACAGGAACTGAATTACAGAACAGAACAGGGTCTCAAATTTAGAAAACCAACTTATGCTTGCTTAAGGGGAAAGGTGAGTTGGGGTGCTGCATAAAACCAGAGATTGAAATGAGCACAGATAAAGTTCCTTAAGCCAAATATGGAATAGACAAGAGCTACTCCTTGCTCAACGAAATGGACTCAACACCGCATATTAAACGCCTAAGAATGTACCTGACTAGTAAGTATCTTAAAACCTATGGATTGCTATGTCTCCGAAAGAGAATCAAGCATGTGTACAGGGGCATAAACGCAGCAGTGATAGGATTGGAGAGGTTCGGTGAGCAAATGAAGACCCTTTGAAGTCATATTGCATGGTACCCATTCCACGGGTTTCAACTACCCAGGTTTAAGGTATTCTTCCTTCAGCTAAAACATGCATGTGGAACCTAGAGTATGATCAACCATGTGATCGGGAGACGTGTTCAAATATGTCTCAGTTTTCGTACCCTGGTACTCGGGTGCAACATTCCAGACGCTTTACTAACACTCTCCCCACTTGGAGAGTCGGTCCCTTTAACCTCCTGTTTGGCCCAGTTTGCAATTTCTGTGGAAGATGAACAGGAATAGCGAGAACCAATGAGAGACTAGCTGGAGGTGTCTGGATGGGCAAATTTAACTCTCATTTCCCACCAGGAAGAGGAATTAACCAAAGGCTCAGCGTGTCGTGCCAGAACTAGATTACGGCCTGAAGACATCCTGCGGTGTTGCGGCCAGGTCACAAGAAAGCGAGTTGAAGAAAGGAGCTCAGGGGCACTGTAATTCACAAACCTGCAGAGTTATAAATGACAGCTATTGTCCAAAAATAGACTGAAGTAAGGCTGCCAAGAGGACTTGAAAGCGGGGCAGAATTGCAGGAAACCGATTTCAGGAGGTAGACTGGAATTGCATTGCAAGCATAGGAAAAGAGGCAGAACGTCCACAATGATGCACTTGGCCAAAAAGTGCCTATGCGTTTTTTCCTGAATATATTCAGGAAACAACGCATAGGCCCTTTTTGGCCAACCAAGCAAGCTTGCAAAGGAAATCTGCACTACAATGAAGTCTCACTTCCCCCCGGTCAAAAGGGCCATCTGAAAAAAGTGTAAAATCCAGAAAGGCAGGACAGGCCATGGAGAACTGGGAGCCTTGTTATGCTGATGGGCGGGATGTAAATTGCCAACAACCACTCGGGAGAAGTGTATGGTGTTTCCTGAAACATCTAAAAAACAAAGCAACAGAGCCTAGGGCACTTCCACTTATGGTCCTATAGCTTAGGGAATTTAAAATCAAAAAGACACAGCCACCCCAAAGTTTCGAACGGCTCTGTTTACAAGAACCTCGTTTACAGTACAAGTTCAACATCGCAGAAATTGAAAAATGGATAAAGAAGTTGTGGTATTTACTTACAAAGCAATATCACTCAGCAATGAAATCTGTGTCATCAGGCCCTTAGCAGCACAATGAGTGGATTCAGGTATGATGATTCTAACTGAAATAAGTCACACAGAAAAAGAAACATCATAAGATATCAGTAATACACGGAATGTAAACTTGGCTACACAGGAACTGAATTACAGAACAGAACAGGGTCTCAAATTTAGAAAACCAACTTATGCTTGCTTAAGGGGAAAGGTGAGTTGGGGTGCTGCATAAAACCAGAGATTGAAATGAGCACAGATAAAGTTCCTTAAGCCAAATATGGAATAGACAAGACCTACTCCTTGCTCAACGAAATGGACTCAACACCGCATATTAAACGCCTAAGAATGTACCTGACTAGTAAGTATCTTAAAACCTATGGATTGCTATGTCTCCGAAAGAGAATCAAGCATGTGTACAGGGGCATAAACGCAGCAGTGATAGGATTGGAGAGGTTCGGTGAGCAAATGAAGACCCTTTGAAGTCATATTGCATGGTACCCATTCCACGGGTTTCAACTACCCAGGTTTTAGGTATTCTTCCTTCAGCTAAAACATGCATGTGGAACCCAAGTATGATCAACCATGTGAACGGGAGACGTGTTCAAATATGTCTCAGTTTTCCTCCCCTGGTACTCGGGTGCAACATTCCAGACGCTTTACTAACACTCTCCCCACTTGAAAAGTCAGCGCCTTTAACCTCCTGTTTGGCCCAGTTTGCAATTTCTGCGGAAGATGAACAGGAATAGCGAGAACCAATGAGAGGCTAGCTGGAGGTGTCTGGACGGGCAAATTTAACTCTCATTTCCCACCAGGAAGAGGAAATAACCAAAGGCTCAGCGTGCCGTGCCGGAAGCAGATTAGGGCCTGAAGACATCCTGCAGTGTTGCGGCCAGGTCACAAGAAAGCGAGTTGAAGAAAGGAGCTCAGGGGCACTGTAATTCACAAACCTGCAGAGTTATAAATGACAGCTATCGTCCAAAAATAGACTGAAGTAAGGCTGCCAAGAGGACTTGAAAGCGGGGCAGAATTGCAGGAAACCGATTTCAGGAGGTAGACTGGAATTGCATTGCAAGCATAGGAAAAGAGGCAGAACGTCCACAATGATGCACTTGGCCAAAAAGGGCGTATGCGTTTTTTCCTGAATATATTCAGGAAAAAACGCATACGCCCTTTTTGGCCAACCAAGCAAGCTTGCAAAGGAAATCTGCACTACAATGAAGTCTCACTTCCCCCCGGTCAAAAGGGCCATCTGAAAAAAGTGTAAAATCCAGAAAGGCAGGACAGGCCATGGAGAACTGGGAGCCTTGTTATGCTGATGGGCGGGATGTAAATTGCCAACAACCACTAGGGAGAAGTGTATGGTGTTTCCTGAAACATCTAAAAAACAAAGCAACAGAGCCTAGGGCACTTCCACTTATGGTCCTATAGCTTAGGGAATTTAAAATCAAAAAGACACAGCCACCTCAAAGTTTGGAACGGCTCTGTTTACAAGAACCTCGTTTACAGTACAAGTTCAACATCGCAGAAATTGAAAAATGGATAAAGAAGTTGTGGTATTTACTTACAAAGCAATATCACTCAGCAATGAAATCTGTGTCATCAGGCCCTTAGCAGCACAATGAGTGGATTCAGGTATGATGATTCTAACTGAAATAAGTCACACAGAAAAAGAAACATCATAAGATATCAGTAATACACGGAATGTAAACTTGGCTACACAGGAACTGAATTACAGAACAGAACAGGGTCTCAAATTTAGAAAACCAACTTATGCTTGCTTAAGGGGAAAGGTGAGTTGGGGTGCTGCATAAAACCAGAGATTGAAATGAGCACAGATAAAGTTCCTTAAGCCAAATATGGAATAGACAAGAGCTACTCCTTGCTCAACGAAATGGACTCAACACCGCATATTAAACGCCTAAGAATGTACCTGACTAGTAAGTATCTTAAAACCTATGGATTGCTATGTCTCCGAAAGAGAATCAAGCATGTGTACAGGGGCATAAACGCAGCAGTGATAGGATTGGAGAGGTTCAGTGAGCAAATGAAGACCCTTTGAAGTCATATTGCATGGTACCCATTCCACGGGTTTCAACTACCCAGGTTTTAGGTATTCTTCCTTCAGCTAAAACATGCATGTGGAACCCAAGTATGATCAACCATGTGAACGGGAGACGTTTTCAAATATGTCTCAGTTTTCCTCCCCTGGTACTCGGGTGCAACATTCCAGACGCTTTACTAACACTCTCCCCACTTGGAAAGTCAGCGCCTTTAACCTCCTGTTTGGCCCAGTTTGCAATTTCTGCGGAAGATGAACAGGAATAGCGAGAACCAATGAGAGGCTAGCTGGAGGTGTCTGGACGGGCAAATTTAACTCTCATTTCCCACCAGGAAGAGGAAATAACCAAAGGCTCAGCATGCCGTGCCGGAACCAGATTAGGGCCTGAAGCCATCCTGCGGTGTTGCGGCCAGCTCAAAAGAAAGCGAGTTGAAGAAAGGAGCTCAGGGGCACTGTAATTCACACACCTGCAGAGTTATAAATGACAGCTATCGTCCAAAAATAGACTGAAGTAAGGCTGCCAAGAGGACTTGAAAGCGGGGCAGAATTGCAGGAAACCGATTTCAGGAGGTAGACTGGAATTGCATTGAAAGCATAGGAAAAGAGGCAGAACGTCCACAATGATGCACTTGGCCAAAAAGGGCGTATGCGTTTTTTCCTGAATATATTCAGGAAAAAACGCATACGCCCTTTTTGGCCAACCAAGCAAGCTTGCAAAGGAAATCTGCACTACAATGAAGTCTCACTTCCCCCCGGTCAAAAGGGCCATCTGAAAAAAGTGTAAAATCCAGAAAGGCAGGACAGGCCATGGAGAACTGGGAGCCTTGTTATGCTGAAGGGCGGGATGTAAATTGCCAACAAACACTCGGGAGAAGTGTATGGTGTTTCCTGAAACATCTAAAAAACAAAGCAACAGAGCCTAGGGCACTTCCACTTATGGTCCTATAGCTTAGGGAATTTAAAATCAAAAAGACACAGCCACCCCAAAGTTTCGAACGGCTCTGTTTACAAGAACCTCGTTTACAGTACAAGTTCAACATCGCAGAAAGTGAAAAATGGATAATGAACTTGTGGTACTTACGTACAATGCAGTATCACTCAGCAATGAAATCTATGTCATCAGGCCCTTAGCAGCATAATGAGTGGATTCAGGTACGATGATTCTAACTGAAATAAGTCACACAGAAAAAGAAACATCATAAGATATCACTAATACACGGAATGGAAACTTGGCTACACAGGAACTGAATTACAGAACAGAACAGGGTCTCAAATTTAGAAAACCAACTTATGCTTGCTTAAGGGGAAAGGTGAGTTGGGGTGCTGCATAAAACCAGAGATTGAAATGAGCACAGATAAAGTTCCTTAAGCCAAATATAGAATAGACAAGAGCTACTCCTTGCTCAACGAAATGGACTCAACACCGCATATTAAACGCCTAAGAATGTACCTGACTAGTAAGTATCTTAAAACCTATGGATTGCTATGTCTCCGAAAGAGAATCAAGCATGTGTACAGGGGCATAAACGCAGCAGTGATAGGATTGGAGAGGTTCGGTGAGCAAATGAAGACCCTTTGAAGTCATATTGCATGGTACCCATTCCACGGGTTTCAACTACCCAGGTTTTAGGTATTCTTCCTTCAGCTAAAACATGCATGTGGAACCCAAGTATGATCAACCATGTGAACGGGAGACGTGTTCAAATATGTCTCAGTTCTCCTCCCCTGGTACTCGGGTGCAACATTCCAGACGCTTTACTAACACTCTCCCCACTTGGAAAGTCAGCGCCTTTAACCTCCTGTTTGGCCCAGTTTGCAATTTCTGCGGAAGATGAACAGGAATAGCGAGAACCAATGAGAGGCTAGCTGGAGGTGTCTGGACGGGCAAATTTAACTCTCATTTCCCACCAGGAAGAGGAAATAACCAAAGGCTCAGCGTGCCGTGCCGGAACCAGATTAGGGCCTGAAGCCATCCGGCGGTGTTGCGGCCAGCTCAAAAGAAAGCGAGTTGAAGAAAGGAGCTCAGGGGCACTGTAATTCACAAACCTGCAGAGTTATAAATGACAGCTATCGTCCAAAAATAGACTGAAGTAAGGCTGCCAAGAGGACTTGAAAGCGGGGCAGAATTGCAGGAAACCGATTTCAGGAGGTAGACTGGAATTGCATTGAAAGCATAGGAAAAGAGGCAGAACGTCCACAATGATGCACTTGGCCAAAAAGGGCGTATGCGTTTTTTCCTGAATATATTCAGGAAAAAACGCATACGCCCTTTTTGGCCAACCAAGCAAGCTTGCAAAGGAAATCTGCACTACAATGAAGTCTCACTTCCCCCCGGTCAAAAGGGCCATCTGAAAAAAGTGTAAAATCCAGAAAGGCAGGACAGGCCATGGAGAACTGGGAGCCTTGTTATGCTGAAGGGCGGGATGTAAATTGACAACAAACACTCGGGAGAAGTGTATGGTGTTTCCTGAAACATCTAAAAAACAAAGCAACAGAGCCTAGGGCACTTCCACTTATGGTCCTATACCTTAGGGAATTTAAAATCAAAAAGACACAGCCACCCCAAAGTTTCGAACGGCTCTGTTTACAAGAACCTCGTTTACAGTAGAAGTTCAACATCGCAGAAAGTGAAAAATGGATAAAAAAGTTGTGGTACTTACGTACAATGCAGTATCACTCAGCAATGAAAAGTATGTCATCAGGCCCGTAGCAGCATAATGAGTGGATTCAGGTACGATGATTCTAACTGAAATAAGTCACACAGAAAAAGAAACATCATAAGATATCACTAATACACGGAATGGAAACTTGGCTACACAGGAACTGAATTACAGAACAGAACAGGGTCTCAAATTTAGAAAACCAACTTATGCTTGCTTAAGGGGAAAGGTGAGTTGGGGTGCTGCATAAAACCAGAGATTGAAATGAGCACAGATAAAGTTCCTTAAGCCAAATATAGAATAGACAAGAGCTACTCCTTGCTCAACGAAATGGACTCAACACCGCATATTAAACGCCTAAGAATGTACCTGACTAGTAAGTATCTTAAAACCTATGGATTGCTATGTCTCCGAAAGAGAATCAAGCATGTGTACAGGGGCATAAACGCAGCAGTGATAGGATTGGAGAGGTTCGGTGAGCAAATGAAGACCCTTTGAAGTCATATTGCATGGTACCCATTACACGGGTCTTAACTCTCCAGGTTTAAGGTATTCTTCCTTCAGCTAAAACATGCATGTGGAACCCAAGTATGATCAATCATGTGAACGGGAGATGTGTTCAAATATGTCTCAGTTTTCCTCCCCTGGTACTCGGGTGCAACATTCCAGACACTTTACTAACACTCTCCCCACTTGGAGAGTCAGCGCCTTTAACCTCCTGTTTGGCCCAGTTTGCAATTTCTGCGGAAGATGAACAGGAATAGCAAGAACCAATGAGAGACTAGCTGGAGGTGTCTGGACGGGCAAATTTAACTCTCATTTCCCACCAGGAAGAGGAATTAACCAAAGGCTCAGCGTGCCGTGCCAGAACCAGATTAGGGCCTGAAGACATCCTGCGGTGTTGCGGCCAGCTCACAAGAAAGCGAGTTGAAGAAAGGAGCTCAGGGGCACTGTAATTCACAAACCTGCAGAGTTATAAATGACAGCTATTGTCCAAAAATAGACTGAAGTAAGGCTGCCAAGAGGACTTGAAAGCGGGGCAGAATTGCAGGAAACCGATTTCAGGAGGTAGACTGGAATTGCATTGCAAGCATAGGAAAAGAGGCAGAACGTCCACAATGATGCACTTGGCCAAAAAGTGCCTATGCGTTTTTTCCTGAATATATTCAGGAAAAAACGCATAGGCCCTTTTTGGCCAACCAAGCAAGCTTGCAAAGGAAATCTGCACTACAATGAAGTCTCACTTCCCCCCGGTCAAAAGGGCCATCTGAAAAAAGTGTAAAATCCAGAAAGGCAGGACAGGCCATGGAGAACTGGGAGCCTTGTTATGCTGATGGGCGGGATGTAAATTGCCAACAACCACTCGGGAGAAGTGTATGGTGTTTCCTGAAACATCTAAAAAACAAAACAACAGAGCCTAGGGCACTTCCACTTATGGTCCTATAGCTTAGGGAATTTAAAATCAAAAAGACACAGCCACCCCAAAGTTTCGAACGGCTCTGTTTACAAGAACCTCATTTACAGTACAAGTTCAACATCGCAGAAATTGAAAAATGGATAAAGAACTTGTGGTACTTACGTACAATGCAGTATCACTCAGCAATGAAATCTATGTCATCAGGCCCTTAGCAGCATAATGAGTGGATTCAGGTACGATGATTCTAACTGAAATAAGTCACACAGAAAAAGAAACATCATAAGATATCACTAATACACGGAATGTAAACTTGGCTACACAGGAACTGAATTACAGAACAGAACAGGGTCTCAAATTTAGAAAACCAACTTATGCTTGCTTAAGGGGAAAGGTGAGTTGGGGTGCTGCATAAAACCAGAGATTGAAATGAGCACAGATAAAGTTCCTTAAGCCAAATATAGAATAGACAAGAGCTACTCCTTGCTCAACGAAATGGACTCAACACCGCATATTAAACGCCTAAGAATGTACCTGACTAGTAAGTATCTTAAAACCTATGGATTGCTATGTCTCCGAAAGAGAATCAAGCATGAGTACAGGGGCATAAACGCAGCAGTGATAGGATTGGAGAGGTTCGGTGAGCAAATGAAGACCCTTTGAAGTCATATTGCATGGTACCCATTCCACGGGTTTCAACTACCCAGGTTTTAGGTATTCTTCCTTCAGCTAAAACATGCATGTGGAACCCAAGTATGATCAACCATGTGAACGGGAGACGTGTTCAAATATGTCTCAGTTCTCCTTCCCTGGTACTCGGGTGCAACATTCCAGACGCTTTACTAACACTCTCCCCACTTGGAAAGTCAGCGCCTTTAACCTCTTGTTTGGCCCAGTGTGCAATTTCTGCGGAAGATGAACAGGAATAGCGAGAACCAATGAGAGGCTAGCTGGAGGTGTCTGGACGGGCAAATTTAACTCTCATTTCCCACCAGGAAGAGGAATTAACCAAAGGCTCAGCATGCCGGGCCGGAACCAGATTAGGGCCTGAAGCCATCCTGCGGTGTTGCGGCCAGGTCACAAGAAAGCGAGTTGAAGAAAGGAGCTCAGGGGCACTGTAATTCACAAACCTGCAGAGTTATAAATGACAGCTATCGTCCAAAAATAGACTGAAGTAAGGCTGCCAAGAGGACTTGAAAGCGGGGCAGAATTGCAGGAAACCGATTTCAGGAGGTAGACTGGAATTGCATTGAAAGCATAGGAAAAGAGGCAGAACGTCCACAATGATGCACTTGGCCAAAAAGGGCGTATGCGTTTTTTCCTGAATATATTCAGGAAAAAACGCATACGCCCTTTTTGGCCAACCAAGCAAGCTTGCAAAGGAAATCTGCACTACAATGAAGTCTCACTTCCCCCCGGTCAAAAGGGCCATCTGAAAAAAGTGTAAAATCCAGAAAGGCAGGACAGGCCATGGAGAACTGGGAGCCTTGTTATGCTGAAGGGCGGGATGTAAATTGCCAACAAACACTCGGGAGAAGTGTATGGTGTTTCCTGAAACATCTAAAAAACAAAGCAACAGAGCCTAGGGCACTTCCACTTATGGTCCTATAGCTTAGGGAATTTAAAATCAAAAAGACACAGCCACCCCAAAGTTTCGAACGGCTCTGTTTACAAGAACCTCGTTTACAGTACAAGTTCAACATCGCAGAAAGTGAAAAATGGATAATGAACTTGTGGTACTTACGTACAATGCAGTATCACTCAGCAATGAAATCTATGTCATCAGGCCCTTAGCAGCATAATGAGTGGATTCAGGTACGATGATTCTAACTGAAATAAGTCACACAGAAAAAGAAACATCATAAGATATCACTAATACACGGAATGGAAACTTGGCTACACAGGAACTGAATTACAGAACAGAACAGGGTCTCAAATTTAGAAAACCAACTTATGCTTGCTTAAGGGGAAAGGTGAGTTGGGGTGCTGCATAAAACCAGAGATTGAAATGAGCACAGATAAAGTTCCTTAAGCCAAATATAGAATAGACAAGAGCTACTCCTTGCTCAACGAAATGGACTCAACACCGCATATTAAACGCCTAAGAATGTACCTGACTAGTAAGTATCTTAAAACCTATGGATTGCTATGTCTCCGAAAGAGAATCAAGCATGTGTACAGGGGCATAAACGCAGCAGTGATAGGATTGGAGAGGTTCGGTGAGCAAATGAAGACCCTTTGAAGTCATATTGCATGGTACCCATTCCACGGGTTTCAACTACCCAGGTTTTAGGTATTCTTCCTTCAGCTAAAACATGCATGTGGAACCCAAGTATGATCAACCATGTGAACGGGAGACGTGTTCAAATATGTCTCAGTTCTCCTCCCCTGGTACTCGGGTGCAACATTCCAGACGCTTTACTAACACTCTCCCCACTTGGAAAGTCAGCGCCTTTAACCTCCTGTTTGGCCCAGTTTGCAATTTCTGCGGAAGATGAACAGGAATAGCGAGAACCAATGAGAGGCTAGCTGGAGGTGTCTGGACGGGCAAATTTAACTCTCATTTCCCACCAGGAAGAGGAAATAACCAAAGGCTCAGCGTGCCGTGCCGGAACCAGATTAGGGCCTGAAGCCATCCTGCGGTGTTGCGGCCAGCTCAAAAGAAAGCGAGTTGAAGAAAGGAGCTCAGGGGCACTGTAATTCACAAACCTGCAGAGTTATAAATGACAGCTATCGTCCAAAAATAGACTGAAGTAAGGCTGCCAAGAGGACTTGAAAGCGGGGCAGAATTGCAGGAAACCGATTTCAGGAGGTAGACTGGAATTGCATTGAAAGCATAGGAAAAGAGGCAGAACGTCCACAATGATGCACTTGGCCAAAAAGGGCGTATGCGTTTTTTCCTGAATATATTCAGGAAAAAACGCATACGCCCTTTTTGGCCAACCAAGCAAGCTTGCAAAGGAAATCTGCACTACAATGAAGTCTCACTTCCCCCCGGTCAAAAGGGCCATCTGAAAAAAGTGTAAAATCCAGAAAGGCAGGACAGGCCATGGAGAACTGGGAGCCTTGTTATGCTGAAGGGCGGGATGTAAATTGACAACAAACACTCGGGAGAAGTGTATGGTGTTTCCTGAAACATCTAAAAAACAAAGCAACAGAGCCTAGGGCACTTCCACTTATGGTCCTATACCTTAGGGAATTTAAAATCAAAAAGACACAGCCACCCCAAAGTTTCGAACGGCTCTGTTTACAAGAACCTCGTTTACAGTAGAAGTTCAACATCGCAGAAAGTGAAAAATGGATAAAAAAGTTGTGGTACTTACGTACAATGCAGTATCACTCAGCAATGAAAAGTATGTCATCAGGCCCGTAGCAGCATAATGAGTGGATTCAGGTACGATGATTCTAACTGAAATAAGTCACACAGAAAAAGAAACATCATAAGATATCACTAATACACGGAATGGAAACTTGGCTACACAGGAACTGAATTACAGAACAGACCAGGGTCTCAAATTTAGAAAACCAACTTATGCTTGCTTAAGGGTAAAGGTGAGTTGGGGTGCTGCATAAAACCAGAGATTGAAATGAGCACAGATAAAGTTCCTTAAGCCAAATATGGAATAGAAAAGAGCTACTCCTTGCTCAACGAAATGGACTCAACACCGCATATTAAACGCCTAAGAATGTACCTGACTAGTAAGTATCTTAAAACCTATGGATTGCTATGTCTCCGAAAGAGAATCAAGCATGTGTACAGGGGCATAAACGCAGCAGTGATAGGATTGGAGAGGTTCGGTGAGCAAATGAAGACCCTTTGAAGTCATATTGCATGGTACCCATTCCACGGGTTTCAACTACCCAGGTTTAAGGTATTCTTCCTTCAGCTAAAACATGCATGTGGAACCTAGAGTATGATCAACCATGTGATCGGGAGACGTGTTCAAATATGTCTCAGTTTTCGTACCCTGGTACTCGGGTGCAACATTCCAGACGCTTTACTAACACTCTCCCCACTTGGAGAGTCGGTCCCTTTAACCTCCTGTTTGGCCCAGTTTGCAATTTCTCTGGAAGATGAACAGGAATAGCGAGAACCAATGAGAGACTAGCTGGAGGTGTCTGGATGGGCAAATTTAACTCTCATTTCCCACCAGGAAGAGGAATTAACCAAAGGCTCAGCGTGCCGTGCCAGAACCAGATTAGGGCCTGAAGACATCCTACGGTGTTGCGGCCAGCTCACAAGAAAGCGAGTTGAAGAAAGGAGCTCAGGGGCACTGTAATTCACAAACCTGCAGAGTTATAAATGACAGCTATTGTCCAAAAATAGACTGAAGTAAGGCTGCCAAGAGGACTTGAAAGCGGGGCAGAATTGCAGGAAACCGATTTCAGGAGGTAGACTGGAATTGCATTGCAAGCATAGGAAAAGAGGCAGAACGTCCACAATGATGCACTTGGCCAAAAAGTGCCTATGCGTTTTTTCCTGAATATATTCAGGAAAAAACGCATAGGCCCTTTTTGGCCAACCAAGCAAGCTTGCAAAGGAAATCTGCACTACAATGAAGTCTCACTTCCCCCCGGTCAAAAGGGCCATCTGAAAAAAGTGTAAAATCCAGAAAGGCAGGACAGGCCATGGAGAACTGGGAGCCTTGTTATGCTGATGGGCGGGATGTAAATTGCCAACAACCACTCGGGAGAAGTGTATGGTGTTTCCTGAAACATCTAAAAAACAAAACAACAGAGCCTAGGGCACTTCCACTTATGGTCCTATAGCTTAGGGAATTTAAAATCAAAAAGACACAGCCACCCCAAAGTTTCGAACGGCTCTGTTTACAAGAACCTCATTTACAGTACAAGTTCAACATCGCAGAAATTGAAAAATGGATAAAGAACTTGTGGTACTTACGTACAATGCAGTATCACTCAGCAATGAAATCTATGTCATCAGGCCCTTAGCAGCATAATGAGTGGATTCAGGTACGATGATTCTAACTGAAATAAGTCACACAGAAAAAGAAACATCATAAGATATCACTAATACACGGAATGTAAACTTGGCTACACAGGAACTGCATTCCAAAACAGAACAGGGTCTCAAATTTAGAAAACCAACTTATGCTTGCTTAAGGGGAAAGGTGAGTTGGGGTGCTGCATAAAACCAGAGATTGAAATGAGCACAGATAAAGTTCCTTAAGCCAAATATAGAATAGACAAGAGCTACTCCTTGCTCAACGAAATGGACTCAACACCGCATATTAAACGCCTAAGAATGTACCTGACTAGTAAGTATCTTAAAACCTATGGATTGCTATGTCTCCGAAAGAGAATCAAGCATGAGTACAGGGGCATAAACGCAGCAGTGATAGGATTGGAGAGGTTCGGTGAGCAAATGAAGACCCTTTGAAGTCATATTGCATGGTACCCATTCCACGGGTTTCAACTACCCAGGTTTTAGGTATTCTTCCTTCAGCTAAAACATGCATGTGGAACCCAAGTATGATCAACCATGTGAACGGGAGACGTGTTCAAATATGTCTCAGTTCTCCTTCCCTGGTACTCGGGTGCAACATTCCAGACGCTTTACTAACACTCTCCCCACTTGGAAAGTCAGCGCCTTTAACCTCTTGTTTGGCCCAGTTTGCAATTTCTGCGGAAGATGAACAGGAATAGCGAGAACCAATGAGAGGCTAGCTGGAGGTGTCTGGACGGGCAAATTTAACTCTCATTTCCCACCAGGAAGAGGAATTAACCAAAGGCTCAGCATGCCGGGCCGGAACCAGATTAGGGCCTGAAGCCATCCTGCGGTGTTGCGGCCAGGTCACAAGAAAGCGAGTTGAAGAAAGGAGCTCAGGGGCACTGTAATTCACAAACCTGCAGAGTTATAAATGACAGCTATCGTCCAAAAATAGACTGAAGTAAGGCTGCCAAGAGGACTTGAAAGCGGGGCAGAATTGCAGGAAACCGATTTCAGGAGGTAGACTGGAATTGCATTGAAAGCATAGGAAAAGAGGCAGAACGTCCACAATGATGCACTTGGCCAAAAAGGGCGTATGCGTTTTTTCCTGAATATATTCAGGAAAAAACGCATACGCCCTTTTTGGCCAACCAAGCAAGCTTGCAAAGGAAATCTGCACTACAATGAAGTCTGACTTTCCCCCAGTCAAAAGGGCCATCTGAAATAAGTGTAAAATCCAGAAAGGCAGGACAGGCCATGGAGAACTGGGAGCCTTGTTATGCTGATGGGCGGGATGTAAATTGCCAACAACCACTCGGGAGAAGTGTATGGTGTTTCCTGAAACATCTAAAAAATAAAGCAACAGAACCTAGGGCACTTCCACTTATGGTCCTATAGCTTAGGGAAATTAAAATCAAAAAGACACAGCCACCCCAAAGTTTGGAACGGCTCTGTTTACAAGAACCTCGTTTACAGTACAAGTTCAACATCGCAGAAAGTGAAAAATGGATAAAGAAGTTGTGGTATTTACTTACAAAGCAATATCACTCAGCAATGAAATCTGTGTCATCAGGCCCTTAGCAGCACAATGAGTGGATTCAGGTATGATGATTCTAACTGAAATAAGTCACACAGAAAAAGAAACATCATAAGATATCACTAATACACGGAATGTAAACTTGGCTACACAGGAACTGCATTCCAAAACAGAACAGGGTCTCAAATTTAGAAAACCAACTTATGCTTGCTTAAGGGTAAAGGTGCGTTGGGGTGCTGCATAAAACCAGAGATTGAAATGAGCACAGATAAAGTTCCTTAAGTCAAATATGGAATAGACAAGAGCTACTCCTTGCTCAACGAAATGGACTCAACACCGCATATTAAACGCCTAAGAATGTACCTGACTAGTAAGTATCTTAAAACCTATGGATTGCTATGTCTCCTAAAGAGAATCAAGCATGTGTACAGGGGCATAAACGCAGCAGTGATAGGATTGGAGAGGTTCGGTGAGCAAATGAAGACCCTTTGAAGTCATATTGCATGGTACCCATTACACGGGTCTTAACTCTCCAGGTTTAAGGTATTCTTCCTTCAGCTAAAACATGCATGTGGAACCCAAGTATGATCAATCATGTGAACGGGAGATGTGTTCAAATATGTCTCAGTTTTCCTCCCCTGGTACTCGGGTGCAACATTCCAGACACTTTACTAACACTCTCCCCACTTGGAGAGTCAGCGCCTTTAACCTCCTGTTTGGCCCAGTTTGCAATTTCTGCGGAAGATGAACAGGAATAGCAAGAACCAATGAGAGACTAGCTGGAGGTGTCTGGACGGGCAAATTTAACTCTCATTTCCCACCAGGAAGAGGAATTAACCAAAGGCTCAGCGTGCCGTGCCAGAACCAGATTAGGGCCTGAAGACATCCTGGGGTGTTGCGGCCAGGTCACAAGAAAGCGAGTTGAAGAAAGGAGCTCAGGGGCACTGTAATTCACAAACCTGCAGAGTTATAAATGACAGCTATCGTCCAAAAATAGACTGAAGTAAGGCTGCCAAGAGGACTTGAAAGCGGGGCAGAATTGCAGGAAACCGATTTCAGGAGGTAGACTGGAATTGCATTGAAAGCATAGGAAAAGAGGCAGAACGTCCACAATGATGCACTTGGCCAAAAAGGGCGTATGCGTTTTTTCCTGAATATATTCAGGAAAAAACGCATACGCCCTTTTTGGCCAACCAAGCAAGCTTGCAAAGGAAATCTGCACTACAATGAAGTCTCACTTCCCCCCGGTCAAAAGGGCCATCTGAAAAAAGTGTAAAATCCAGAAAGGCAGGACAGGCCATGGAGAACTGGGAGCCTTGTTATGCTGATGGGCGGGATGTAAATTGCCAACAGACACTTGGGAGAAGTGTATGGTGTTTCCTGAAACATCTAAAAAACAAAGCAACAGAGCCTAGGGCACTTCCACTTATGGTCCTATAGCTTAGGGAATTTAAAATCAAAAAGACACAGCCACCCCAAAGTTTCGAACGGCTCTGTTTACAAGAACCTCATTTACAGTACAAGTTCAACATCGCAGAAAGTGAAAAATGGATAAAAAAGTTGTGGTATTTACTTACAAAGCAATATCACTCAGCAATGAAATCTATGTCATCAGGCCCTTAGCAGCACAATGAGTGGATTCAGGTATGATGATTCTAACTGAAATAAGTCACACAGAAAAAGAAACATCATAAGATATCACTAATACACGGAATGTAAACTTGGCTACACAGGAACTGAATTACAGAACAGAACAGGGTCTCAAATTTAGAAAACCAACTTATGCTTGCTTAAGGGGAAAGGTGAGTTGGGGTGCTGCATAAAACCAGAGATTGAAATGAGCACAGATAAAGTTCCTTAAGCCAAATATGGAATAGACAAGAACTACTCCTTGCTCAACGAAATGGACTCAACACCGCATATTAAACGCCTAAGAATGTACCTGACTAGTAAGTATCTTAAAACCTATGGATTGCTATGTCTCCGAAAGAGAATCAAGCATGTGTACAGGGGCATAAATGCAGCATGATAGGATTGGAGAGGTTCGGTGAGCAAATGAAGACCCTTTGAAGTCATATTGCATGGTACCCATTCCACGGGTTTCAACTACCCAGGTTTTAGGTATTCTTCCTTCAGCTAAAACATGCATGTGGAACCCAGAGTATGATCAACCATGTGATCGGGAGACGTGTTCCAATATGCCTCAGTTTTCCTCCCCTGGTACTCGGCTGCAACATTCCAGACGCTTTACTAACACTCTCCCCACTTGGAGAGTCAGCGCCTTTAACCTCCTGTTTGGCACAGTTTGCAATTTCTGCGGAAGATGAACAGGAATAGCGAGAACCAATGAGAGGCTAGCTGGAGGTGTCTGGACGGGCAAATTTAACTCTCATTTCCCACCAGGAAGAGGAAATAACCAAAGGCTCAGCGTGCCGTACCATAACCAGATTAGGGCCTGAAGCCATCCTGCGGTGTTGCGGCCAGCTCAAAAGAAAGCGAGTTGAAGAAAGGAGCTCAGGGGCACTGTAATTCACAAACCTGCAGAGTTATAAATGACAGCTATCGTCCAAAAATAGACTGAAGTAAGGCTGCCAAGAGGACTTGAAAGCGGGGCAGAATTGCAGGAAACCGATTTCAGGAGGTAGACTGGAATTGCATTGAAAGCATAGGAAAAGAGGCAGAACGTCCACAATGATGCACTTGGCCAGAAAGGGTGTATGCGTTTTTTCCTGAATATATTCAGGAAAAAACGGATACGCCCTTTTTGGCCAACCAAGCAAGCTTGCAAAGGAAATCTGCACTACAATGAAGTCTCACTTCCCCCCGGTCAAAAGGGCCATCTGAAAAAAGTGTAAAATCCAGAAAGGCAGGACAGGCCATGGAGAACTGGGAGCCTTGTTATGCTGAAGGGCGGGATGTAAATTGCCAACAGACACTCGGGAGAAGTGTATGGTGTTTCCTGAAACATCTAAAAAACAAAGCAACAGAACCTAGGGCACTTCCACTTATGGTCCTATAGCTTAGGGAAATTAAAATCAAAAAGACACAGCCACCCCAAAGTTTGGAACGGCTCGGTTTACAAGAACCTCGTTTACAGTACAAGTTCAACATCGCAGAAAGTGAAAAATGGATAAAGAAGTTGTGGTATTTACTTACAAAGCAATATCACTCAGCAATGAAATCTGTGTCATCAGGCCCTTAGCAGCACAATGAGTGGATTCAGGTATGATGATTCTAACTGAAATAAGTCACACAGAAAAAGAAACATCATAAGATATCAGTAATACACGGAATGTAAACTTGGCTACACAGGAACTGAATTACAGAACAGAACAGGGTCTCAAATTTAGAAAACCAACTTATGCTTGCTTAAGGGGAAAGGTGAGTTGGGGTGCTGCATAAAACCAGAGATTGAAATGAGCACAGATAAAGTTCCTTAAGCCAAATATGGAATAGACAAGAGCTACTCCTTGCTCAACGAAATGGACTCAACACCGCATATTAAACGCCTAAGAATGTACCTGACTAGTAAGTATCTTAAAACCTATGGATTGCTATGTCTCCGAAAGAGAATCAAGCATGTGTACAGGGGCATAAACGCAGCAGTGATAGGATTGGAGAGGTTCGGTGAGCAAATGAAGACCCTTTGAAGTCATATTGCATGGTACCCATTCCACGGGTTTCAAATACACAGGTTTAAGGTATTCTTCCTTTAGCTAAAACATGCATGTGGAACCCAAGTATGATCAACCATGTGAACGGGAGACGTGTTCCAATATGTCTCAGTTTTCCTCCCCTGGTACTCGGGTGCAACATTCCAGACGCTTTACTAACACTCTCCCCACTTGGAAAGTCAGCGCCTTTAACCTCCTGTTTGGCCCAGTTTGCAATTTCTGTGGAAGATGAACAGGAATAGCGAGAACCAATGAGAGACTAGCTGGAGGTGTCTGGACGGGCAAATTTAACTCTCATTTCCCACCAGGAAGAGGAAATAACCAAAGGCTCAGCATGCCGTGCCGGAACCAGATTAGGGCCTGAAGACATCCTGCGGTTTTGCGGCCAGGTCACAAGAAAGCGAGTTGAAGAAAGGAGCTCAGGGGCACTGTAATTCACAAACCTGCAGAGTTATAAATGACAGCTATCGTCCAAAAATAGACTGAAGTAAGGCTGCCAAGAGGACTTGAAAGCGGGGCAGAATTGCAGGAAACCGATTTCAGGAGGTAGACTGGAATTGCATTGAAAGCATAGGAAAAGAGGCAGAACGTCCACAATGATGCACTTGGCCAAAAAGGGCGTATGCGTTTTTTCCTGAATATATTCAGGAAAAAACGCATACGCCCTTTTTGGCCAACCAAGCAAGCTTGCAAAGGAAATCTGCACTACAATGAAGTCTCACTTCTCCCCGGTCAAAAGGGCCATCTGAAAAAAGTGTAAAATCCAGAAAGGCAGGACAGGCCATGGAGAACTGGGAGCCTTGTTATGCTGATGGGCGGGATGTAAATTGCCAACAACCACTCGGGAGAAGTGTATGGTGTTTCCTGAAACATCTAAAAAACAAAACAACAGAGCCTAGGGCACTTCCACTTATGGTCCTATAGCTTAGGGAATTTAAAATCAAAAAGACACAGCCACCTCAAAGTTTGGAACGGCTCTGTTTACAAGAACCTCGTTTACAGTACAAGTTCAACATCGCAGAAATTGAAAAATGGATAAAGAAGTTGTGGTATTTACTTACAAAACAATATCACTCAGCAATGAAATCTGTGTCATCAGGCCCTTAGCAGCATAATGAGTGGATTCAGGTACGATGATTCTAACTGAAATAAGTCACACAGAAAAAGAAACATCATAAGATATCACTAATACACGGAATGTAAACTTGGCTACACAGGAACTGAATTACAGAACAGAACAGGGTCTCAAATTTAGAAAACCAACTTATG
Organism: Delphinus delphis; assembly: GCF_949987515.2. Taxonomy (NCBI): domain Eukaryota; kingdom Metazoa; phylum Chordata; class Mammalia; order Artiodactyla; family Delphinidae; genus Delphinus; species Delphinus delphis. The sequence goes on from NW_027192711.1 coordinate 1,033,401, forward strand.
CTTGCTTAAGGGGAAAGGTGAGTTGGGGTGCTGCATAAAACCAGAGATTGAAATGAGCACAGATAAAGTTCCTTAAGCCAAATATAGAATAGACAAGAGCTACTCCTTGCTCAACGAAATGGACTCAACACCGCATATTAAACGCCTAAGAATGTACCTGACTAGTAAGTATCTTAAAACCTATGGATTGCTATGTCTCCAAAAGAGAATCAAGCATGAGTACAGGGGCATAAACGCAGCAGTGATAGGATTGGAGAGGTTCGGTGAGCAAATGAAGACCCTTTGAAGTCATATTGCATGGTACCCATTCCACGGGTTTCAACTACACAGGTTTTAGGTATTCTTCCTTCAGCTAAAACATGCATGTGGAACCCAAGTATGATCAACCATGTGAACGGGAGACGTGTTCAAATATGTCTCAGTTCTCCTTCCCTGGTACTCGGGTGCAACATTCCAGACGCTTTACTAACACTCTCCCCACTTGGAAAGTCAGCGCCTTTAACCTCTTGTTTGGCCCAGTTTGCAATTTCTGTGGAAGATGAACAGGAATAGCGAGAACCAATGAGAGGCTAGCTGGAGGTGTCTGGACGGGCAAATTTAACTCTCATTTCCCACCAGGAAGAGGAAATAACCAAAGGCTCAGCGTGCCGTGCTGGAACCAGATTAGGGCCTGAAGCCATCCTGCGGTGTTGCGGCCAGCTCAAAAGAAAGCGAGTTGAAGAAAGGAGCTCAGGGGCACCGTAATTCACAAACATGCAGAGTTATAAATGACAGCTATCGTCCAAAAATAGACTGAAGTAAGGCTGCCAAGAGGACTTGAAAGCGGGGCAGAATTGCAGGAAACCGATTTCAGGAGGTAGATTGGAATTGCATTGAAAGCATAGGAAAAGAGGCAGAACGTCCACAATGATGCACTTGGCCAAAAAGGGCGTATGCGTTTTTTCCTGAATATATTCAGGAAAAAACGCATACGCCCTTTTTGGCCAACCAAGCAAGCTTGCAAAGGAAATCTGCACTACAATGAAGTCTCACTTCCCCCCGGTCAAAAGGGCCATCTGAAAAAAGTGTAAAATCCAGAAAGGCAGGACAGGCCATGGAGAACTGGGAGCCTTGTTATGCTGAAGGGCGGGATGTAAATTGCCAACAGACACTCGGGAGAAGTGTATGGTGTTTCCTGAAACATCTAAAAAACAAAGCAACAGAGCCTAGGGCACTTCCACTTATGGTCCTATACCTTAGGGAATTTAAAATCAAAAAGACACAGCCACCCCAAAGTTTCGAACGGCTCTGTTTACAAGAACCTCATTTACAGTAGAAGTTCAACATCGCAGAAAGTGAAAAATGGATAAAGAACTTGTGGTACTTACGTACAATGCAGTATCACTCAGCAATGAAAAGTATGTCATCAGGCCCGTAGCAGCATAATGAGTGGATTCAGGTACGATGATTCTAACTGAAATAAGTCACACAGAAAAAGAAACATCATAAGATATCACTAATACACGGAATGTAAACTTGGCTACACAGGAACTGAATTACAGAACAGAACAGGGTCTCAAATTTAGAAAACCAACTTATGCTTGCTTAAGGGTAAAGGTGAGTTGGGGTGCTGCATAAAACCAGAGATTGAAATGAGCACAGATAAAGTTCCTTAAGCCAAATATGGAATAGACAAGAGCTACTCCTTGCTCAACGAAATGGACTCAACACCGCATATTAAACGCCTAAGAATGTACCTGACTAGTAAGTATCTTAAAACCTATGGATTGCTATGTCTCCGAAAGAGAATCAAGCATGTGTACAGGGGCATAAACGCAGCAGTGATAGGATTGGAGAGGTTCGGTGAGCAAATGAAGACCCTTTGAAGTCATATTGCATGGTACCCATTCCACGGGTTTCAACTACCCAGGTTTAAGGTATTCTTCCTTCAGCTAAAACATGCATGTGGAACCTAGAGTATGATCAACCATGTGATCGGGAGACGTGTTCAAATATGTCTCAGTTTTCGTACCCTGGTACTCGGGTGCAACATTCCAGACGCTTTACTAACACTCTCCCCACTTGGAGAGTCGGTCCCTTTAACCTCCTGTTTGGCCCAGTTTGCAATTTCTGTGGAAGATGAACAGGAATAGCGAGAACCAATGAGAGACTAGCTGGAGGTGTCTGGATGGGCAAATTTAACTCTCATTTCCCACCAGGAAGAGGAATTAACCAAAGGCTCAGCGTGTCGTGCCAGAACTAGATTACGGCCTGAAGACATCCTGCGGTGTTGCGGCCAGGTCACAAGAAAGCGAGTTGAAGAAAGGAGCTCAGGGGCACTGTAATTCACAAACCTGCAGAGTTATAAATGACAGCTATTGTCCAAAAATAGACTGAAGTAAGGCTGCCAAGAGGACTTGAAAGCGGGGCAGAATTGCAGGAAACCGATTTCAGGAGGTAGACTGGAATTGCATTGCAAGCATAGGAAAAGAGGCAGAACGTCCACAATGATGCACTTGGCCAAAAAGTGCCTATGCGTTTTTTCCTGAATATATTCAGGAAACAACGCATAGGCCCTTTTGGGCCAACCAAGCAAGCTTGCAAAGGAAATCTGCACTACAATGAAGTCTCACTTCCCCCCGGTCAAAAGGGCCATCTGAAAAAAGTGTAAAATCCAGAAAGGCAGGACAGGCCATGGAGAACTGGGAGCCTTGTTATGCTGATGGGCGGGATGTAAATTGCCAACAACCACTTGGGAGAAGTGTATGGTGTTTCCTGAAACATCTAAAAAACAAAGCAACAGAGCCTAGGGCACTTCCACTTATGGTCCTATAGCTTAGGGAATTTAAAATCAAAAAGACACAGCCACCCCAAAGTTTCGAACGGCTCTGTTTACAAGAACCTCGTTTACAGTACAAGTTCAACATCGCAGAAATTGAAAAATGGATAAAGAAGTTGTGGTATTTACTTACAAAGCAATATCACTCAGCAATGAAATCTGTGTCATCAGGCCCTTAGCAGCACAATGAGTGGATTCAGGTATGATGATTCTAACTGAAATAAGTCACACAGAAAAAGAAACATCATAAGATATCAGTAATACACGGAATGTAAACTTGGCTACACAGGAACTGAATTACAGAACAGAACAGGGTCTCAAATTTAGAAAACCAACTTATGCTTGCTTAAGGGGAAAGGTGAGTTGGGGTGCTGCATAAAACCAGAGATTGAAATGAGCACAGATAAAGTTCCTTAAGCCAAATATGGAATAGACAAGACCTACTCCTTGCTCAACGAAATGGACTCAACACCGCATATTAAACGCCTAAGAATGTACCTGACTAGTAAGTATCTTAAAACCTATGGATTGCTATGTCTCCGAAAGAGAATCAAGCATGTGTACAGGGGCATAAACGCAGCAGTGATAGGATTGGAGAGGTTCGGTGAGCAAATGAAGACCCTTTGAAGTCATATTGCATGGTACCCATTCCACGGGTTTCAACTACCCAGGTTTTAGATATTCTTCCTTCAGCTAAAACATGCATGTGGAACCCAAGTATGATCAACCATGTGAACGGGAGACGTGTTCAAATATGTCTCAGTTTTCCTCCCCTGGTACTCGGGTGCAACATTCCAGACGCTTTACTAACACTCTCCCCACTTGAAAAGTCAGCGCCTTTAACCTCCTGTTTGGCCCAGTTTGCAATTTCTGCGGAAGATGAACAGGAATAGCGAGAACCAATGAGAGGCTAGCTGGAGGTGTCTGGACGGGCAAATTTAACTCTCATTTCCCACCAGGAAGAGGAAATAACCAAAGGCTCAGCGTGCCGTGCCGGAAGCAGATTAGGGCCTGAAGACATCCTGCGGTGTTGCGGCCAGGTCACAAGAAAGCGAGTTGAAGAAAGGAGCTCAGGGGCACTGTAATTCACAAACCTGCAGAGTTATAAATGACAGCTATCGTCCAAAAATAGACTGAAGTAAGGCTGCCAAGAGGACTTGAAAGCGGGGCAGAATTGCAGGAAACCGATTTCAGGAGGTAGACTGGAATTGCATTGCAAGCATAGGAAAAGAGGCAGAACGTCCACAATGATGCACTTGGCCAAAAAGGGCGTATGCGTTTTTTCCTGAATATATTCAGGAAAAAACGCATACGCCCTTTTTGGCCAACCAAGCAAGCTTGTAAAGGAAATCTGCACTACAATGAAGTCTCACTTCCCCCCGGTCAAAAGGGCCATCTGAAAAAAGTGTAAAATCCAGAAAGGCAGGACAGGCCATGGAGAACTGGGAGCCTTGTTATGCTGATGGGCGGGATGTAAATTGCCAACAACCACTAGGGAGAAGTGTATGGTGTTTCCTGAAACATCTAAAAAACAAAGCAACAGAGCCTAGGGCACTTCCACTTATGGTCCTATAGCTTAGGGAATTTAAAATCAAAAAGACACAGCCACCTCAAAGTTTGGAACGGCTCTGTTTACAAGAACCTCGTTTACAGTACAAGTTCAACATCGCAGAAATTGAAAAATGGATAAAGAAGTTGTGGTATTTACTTACAAAGCAATATCACTCAGCAATGAAATCTGTGTCATCAGGCCCTTAGCAGCACAATGAGTGGATTCAGGTATGATGATTCTAACTGAAATAAGTCACACAGAAAAAGAAACATCATAAGATATCAGTAATACACGGAATGTAAACTTGGCTACACAGGAACTGAATTACAGAAGAGAACAGGGTCTCAAATTTAGAAAACCAACTTATGCTTGCTTAAGGGGAAAGGTGAGTTGGGGTGCTGCATAAAACCAGAGATTGAAATGAGCACAGATAAAGTTCCTTAAGCCAAATATGGAATAGACAAGAGCTACTCCTTGCTCAACGAAATGGACTCAACACCGCATATTAAACGCCTAAGAATGTACCTGACTAGTAAGTATCTTAAAACCTATGGATTGCTATGTCTCCGAAAGAGAATCAAGCATGTGTACAGGGGCATAAACGCAGCAGTGATAGGATTGGAGAGGTTCAGTGAGCAAATGAAGACCCTTTGAAGTCATATTGCATGGTACCCATTCCACGGGTTTCAACTACCCAGGTTTTAGGTATTCTTCCTTCAGCTAAAACATGCATGTGGAACCCAAGTATGATCAACCATGTGAACGGGAGACGTTTTCAAATATGTCTCAGTTTTCCTCCCCTGGTACTCGGGTGCAACATTCCAGACGCTTTACTAACACTCTCCCCACTTGGAAAGTCAGCGCCTTTAACCTCCTGTTTGGCCCAGTTTGCAATTTCTGCGGAAGATGAACAGGAATAGCGAGAACCAATGAGAGGCTAGCTGGAGGTGTCTGGACGGGCAAATTTAACTCTCATTTCCCACCAGGAAGAGGAAATAACCAAAGGCTCAGCATGCCGTGCCGGAACCAGATTAGGGCCTGAAGCCATCCTGCGGTGTTGCGGCCAGCTCAAAAGAAAGCGAGTTGAAGAAAGGAGCTCAGGGGCACTGTAATTCACACACCTGCAGAGTTATAAATGACAGCTATCGTCCAAAAATAGACTGAAGTAAGGCTGCCAAGAGGACTTGAAAGCGGGGCAGAATTGCAGGAAACCGATTTCAGGAGGTAGACTGGAATTGCATTGAAAGCATAGGAAAAGAGGCAGAACGTCCACAATGATGCACTTGGCCAAAAAGGGCGTATGCGTTTTTTCCTGAATATATTCAGGAAAAAACGCATACGCCCTTTTTGGCCAACCAAGCAAGCTTGCAAAGGAAATCTGCACTAAAATGAAGTCTCACTTCCCCCCGGTCAAAAGGGCCATCTGAAAAAAGTGTAAAATCCAGAAAGGCAGGACAGGCCATGGAGAACTGGGAGCCTTGTTATGCTGAAGGGCGGGATGTAAATTGCCAACAAACACTCGGGAGAAGTGTATGGTGTTTCCTGAAACATCTAAAAAACAAAGCAACAGAGCCTAGGGCACTTCCACTTATGGTCCTATAGCTTAGGGAATTTAAAATCAAAAAGACACAGCCACCCCAAAGTTTCGAACGGCTCTGTTTACAAGAACCTCGTTTACAGTACAAGTTCAACATCGCAGAAAGTGAAAAATGGATAATGAACTTGTGGTACTTACGTACAATGCAGTATCACTCAGCAATGAAATCTATGTCATCAGGCCCTTAGCAGCATAATGAGTGGATTCAGGTACGATGATTCTAACTGAAATAAGTCACACAGAAAAAGAAACATCATAAGATATCACTAATACACGGAATGGAAACTTGGCTACACAGGAACTGAATTACAGAACAGAACAGGGTCTCAAATTTAGAAAACCAACTTATGCTTGCTTAAGGGGAAAGGTGAGTTGGGGTGCTGCATAAAACCAGAGATTGAAATGAGCACAGATAAAGTTCCTTAAGCCAAATATAGAATAGACAAGAGCTACTCCTTGCTCAACGAAATGGACTCAACACCGCATATTAAACGCCTAAGAATGTACCTGACTAGTAAGTATCTTAAAACCTATGGATTGCTATGTCTCCGAAAGAGAATCAAGCATGTGTACAGGGGCATAAACGCAGCAGTGATAGGATTGGAGAGGTTCGGTGAGCAAATGAAGACCCTTTGAAGTCATATTGCATGGTACCCATTCCACGGGTTTCAACTACCCAGGTTTTAGGTATTCTTCCTTCAGCTAAAACATGCATGTGGAACCCAAGTATGATCAACCATGTGAACGGGAGACGTGTTCAAATATGTCTCAGTTCTCCTCCCCTGGTACTCGGGTGCAACATTCCAGACGCTTTACTAACACTCTCCCCACTTGGAAAGTCAGCGCCTTTAACCTCCTGTTTGGCCCAGTTTGCAATTTCTGCGGAAGATGAACAGGAATAGCGAGAACCAATGAGAGGCTAGCTGGAGGTGTCTGGACGGGCAAATTTAACTCTCATTTCCCACCAGGAAGAGGAAATAACCAAAGGCTCAGCGTGCCGTGCCGGAACCAGATTAGGGCCTGAAGCCATCCTGCGGTGTTGCGGCCAGCTCAAAAGAAAGCGAGTTGAAGAAAGGAGCTCAGGGGCACTGTAATTCACAAACATGCAGAGTTATAAATGACAGCTATCGTCCAAAAATAGACTGAAGTAAGGCTGCCAAGAGGACTTGAAAGCGGGGCAGAATTGCAGGAAACCGATTTCAGGAGGTAGACTGGAATTGCATTGAAAGCATAGGAAAAGAGGCAGAACGTCCACAATGATGCACTTGGCCAAAAAGGGCGTATGCGTTTTTTCCTGAATATATTCAGGAAAAAACGCATACGCCCTTTTTGGCCAACCAAGCAAGCTTGCAAAGGAAATCTGCACTACAATGAAGTCTCACTTCCCCCCGGTCAAAAGGGCCATCTGAAAAAAGTGTAAAATCCAGAAAGGCAGGACAGGCCATGGAGAACTGGGAGCCTTGTTATGCTGAAGGGCGGGATGTAAATTGCCAACAAACACTCGGGAGAAGTGTATGGTGTTTCCTGAAACATCTAAAAAACAAAGCAACAGAGCCTAGGGCATTTCCACTTATGGTCCTATAGCTTAGGGAATTTAAAATCAAAAAGACACAGCCACCCCAAAGTTTCGAACGGCTCTGTTTACAAGAACCTCGTTTACAGTAGAAGTTCAACATCGCAGAAAGTGAAAAATGGATAAAAAAGTTGTGGTACTTACGTACAATGCAGTATCACTCAGCAATGAAAAGTATGTCATCAGGCCCGTAGCAGCATAATGAGTGGATTCAGGTACGATGTTTCTAACTGAAATAAGTCACACAGAAAAAGAAACATCATAAGATATCACTAATACACGGAATGGAAACTTGGCTACACAGGAACTGAATTACAGAACAGAACAGGGTCTCAAATTTAGAAAACCAACTTATGCTTGCTTAAGGGTAAAGGTGAGTTGGGGTGCTGCATAAAACCAGAGATTGAAATGAGCACAGATAAAGTTCCTTAAGCCAAATATGGAATAGAAAAGAGCTACTCCTTGCTCAACGAAATGGACTCAACACCGCATATTAAACGCCTAAGAATGTACCTGACTAGTAAGTATCTTAAAACCTATGGATTGCTATGTCTCCGAAAGAGAATCAAGCATGTGTACAGGGGCATAAACGCAGCAGTGATAGGATTGGAGAGGTTCGGTGAGCAAATGAAGACCCTTTGAAGTCATATTGCATGGTACCCATTCCACGGGTTTCAACTACCCAGGTTTAAGGTATTCTTCCTTCAGCTAAAACATGCATGTGGAACCTAGAGTATGATCAACCATGTGATCGGGAGACGTGTTCAAATATGTCTCAGTTTTCGTACCCTGGTACTCGGGTGCAACATTCCAGACGCTTTACTAACACTCTCCCCACTTGGAGAGTCGGTCCCTTTAACCTCCTGTTTGGCCCAGTTTGCAATTTCTCTGGAAGATGAACAGGAATAGCGAGAACCAATGAGAGACTAGCTGGAGGTGTCTGGATGGGCAAATTTAACTCTCATTTCCCACCAGGAAGAGGAATTAACCAAAGGCTCAGCGTGCCGTGCCAGAACCAGATTAGGGCCTGAAGACATCCTGCGGTGTTGCGGCCAGCTCACAAGAAAGCGAGTTGAAGAAAGGAGCTCAGGGGCACTGTAATTCACAAACCTGCAGAGTTATAAATGACAGCTATTGTCCAAAAATAGACTGAAGTAAGGCTGCCAAGAGGACTTGAAAGCGGGGCAGAATTGCAGGAAACCGATTTCAGGAGGTAGACTGGAATTGCATTGCAAGCATAGGAAAAGAGGCAGAACGTCCACAATGATGCACTTGGCCAAAAAGTGCCTATGCGTTTTTTCCTGAATATATTCAGGAAAAAACGCATAGGCCCTTTTTGGCCAACCAAGCAAGCTTGCAAAGGAAATCTGCACTACAATGAAGTCTCACTTCCCCCCGGTCAAAAGGGCCATCTGAAAAAAGTGTAAAATCCAGAAAGGCAGGACAGGCCATGGAGAACTGGGAGCCTTGTTATGCTGATGGGCGGGATGTAAATTGCCAACAACCACTCGGGAGAAGTGTATGGTGTTTCCTGAAACATCTAAAAAACAAAACAACAGAGCCTAGGGCACTTCCACTTATGGTCCTATAGCTTAGGGAATTTAAAATCAAAAAGACACAGCCACCCCAAAGTTTCGAACGGCTCTGTTTACAAGAACCTCATTTACAGTACAAGTTCAACATCGCAGAAATTGAAAAATGGATAAAGAAGTTGTGGTATTTACTTACAAAGCAATATCACTCAGCAATGAAATCTGTGTCATCAGGCCCTTAGCAGCACAATGAGTGGATTCAGGTATGATGATTCTAACTGAAATAAGTCACACAGAAAAAGAAACATCATAAGATATCAGTAATACACGGAATGTAAACTTGGCTACACAGGAACTGAATTACAGAACAGAACAGGGTCTCAAATTTAGAAAACCAACTTATGCTTGCTTAAGGGTAAAGGTGAGTTGGGGTGCTGCATAAAACCAGAGATTGAAATGAGCACAGATAAAGTTCCTTAAGCCAAATATGGAATAGACAAGACCTACTCCTTGCTCAACGAAATGGACTCAACACCGCATATTAAACACCTAAGAATGTACCTGACTAGTAAGTATCTTAAAACCTATGGATTGCTATGTCTCCGAAAGAGTATCAAGCATGTGTACAGGGGCATAAACGCAGCAGTGATAGGATTGGAGAGGTTCGGTGAGCAAATGAAGACCCTTTGAAGTCATATTGCATGGTACCCATTCCACGGGTTTCAACTACCCAGGTTTTAGATATTCTTCCTTCAGCTAAAACATGCATGTGGAACCCAAGTATGATCAACCATGTGAACGGGAGACGTGTTCAAATATGTCTCAGTTTTCCTCCCCTGGTACTCGGGTGCAACATTCCAGACGCTTTACTAACACTCTCCCCACTTGAAAAGTCAGCGCCTTTAACCTCCTGTTTGGCCCAGTTTGCAATTTCTGCGGAAGATGAACAGGAATAGGGAGAACCAATGAGAGACTACCTGGAGGTGTCTGGACGGGCAAATTTAACTCTCATTTCCCACCAGGAAGAGGAAATAACCAAAGGCTCAGCGTGCCGTGCCGGAACCAGATTAGGGCCTGAAGCCATCCAGCGGTGTTGCAGCCAGCTCAAAAGAAAGCGAGTTGAAGAAAGGAGCTCAGGGGCACTGTAATTCACACACCTGCAGAGTTATAAATGACAGCTATCGTCCAAAAATAGACTGAAGTAAGGCTGCCAAGAGGACTTGAAAGCGGGGCAGAATTGCAGGAAACCGATTTCAGGAGGTAGACTGGAATTGCATTGAAAGCATAGGAAAAGAGGCAGAACGTCCACAATGATGCACTTGGCCAAAAAGGGCGTATGCGTTTTTTCCTGAATATATTCAGGAAAAAACGCATACGCCCTTTTTGGCCAACCAAGCAAGCTTGCAAAGGAAATCTGCACTAAAATGAAGTCTCACTTCCCCCCGGTCAAAAGGGCCATCTGAAAAAAGTGTAAAATCCAGAAAGGCAACAGGCCATTGAGAACTGGGAGCCTTGTTATGCTGATGGGCGGGATGTAAATTGCCAACAGACACTTGGGAGAAGTGTATGGTGTTTCCTGAAACATCTAAAAAACAAAGCAACAGAGCCTAGGGCACTTCCACTTATGGTCCTATAGCTTAGGGAAATTAAAATCAAAAAGACACAGCCACCCCAAAGTTTGGAACGGCTCTGTTTACAAGAACCTCGTTTACAGTACAAGTTCAACATCGCAGAAAGTGAAAAATGGATAAAGAAGTTGTGGTATTCACTTACAAAGCAATATCACTCAGCAATGAAATCTATGTCATCAGGCCCTTAGCAGCACAATGAGTGGATTCAGGTATGATGATTCTAACTGAAATACGTCACACAGAAAAAGAAACATCATAAGATATCAGTAATACACGGAATGGAAACTTGGCTACACAGGAACTGAATTACAGAACAGAACAGGGTCTCAAATTTAGAAAAACAACTTATGCTTGCTTAAGGGTAAAGGTGAGTTGGGGTGCTGCATAAAACCAGAGATTGAAATGAGCACAGATAAAGTTCCTTAAGCCAAATATGGAATAGACAAGAGCTACTCCTTGCTCAACGAAATGGACTCAACACCGCATATTAAACGCCTAAGAATGTACCTGACTTGTAAGTATCTTAAAACCTATGGATTGCTATGTCTCCAAAAGAGAATCAAGCATGTGTACAGGGGCATAAACGCAGCAGTGATAGGATTGGAGAGGTTCGGTGAGCAAATGAAGACCCTTTGAAGTCATATTGCATGGTACCCATTCCACGGGTTTCAACTACCCAGGTTTAAGATATTCTTCCTTCAGCTAAAACATGTATGTGGAACCTAGAGTATGATCAACCATGTGATCGGGAGACGTGTTCAAATATGTCTCAGTTTTCCTCCCCTGGTACTCGGGTGCAACATTCCAGACGCTTTACTAACACTCTCCCCACTTGGAGAGTCAGCGCCTTTAACCTCCTGTTTGGCCCAGTTTGCAATTTCTGCGGAAGATGAACAGGAACAGCGAGAACCAATGAGAGACTAGCTGGAGGTGTCTGGACGGGCAAATTTAACTCTCATTTCCCACCAGGAAGAGGAAATAACCAAAGGCTAAGCGTGCCGTGCCGGAACCAGATTAGGGCCTGAAGCCATCCTGCGGTGTTGCGGCCAGCTCACAAGAAAGCGAGTTGAAGAAAGGAGCTCAGGGGCACTGTAATTCACAAACCTGCAGAGTTATAAATGACAGCTATCGTCCAAAAATAGACTGAAGTAAGGCTGCCAAGAGGACTTGAAAGCAGGGCAGAATTGCAGGAAACCGATTTCAGGAGGTAGACTGGAATTGCATTGAAAGCATAGGAAAAGAGGCAGAACGTCCACAATGATGCACTTGGCCAAAAAGGGCGTATGCGTTTTTTCCTGAATATATTCAGGATAAAACGCATACGCCCTTTTTGGCCAACCAAGCAAACTTGCAAAGGAAATCTGCACTACAATGAAGTCTCACTTCCCCCCGGTCAAAAGGGCCATCTGAAAAAAGTGTAAAATCCAGAAAGGCAGGACAGGCCATGGAGAACTGGGAGCCTTGTTATGCTGATGGGTGGGATGTAAATTGCCAACAGACACTCGGGAGAAGTGTATGGTGTTTCCTGAAACATCTAAAAAACAAAGCAACAGAGCCTAGGGCACTTCCACTTATGGTCCTATAGCTTAGGGAATTTAAAATCAAAAAGACACAGCCACCCCAAAGTTTCGAACGGCTCTGTTTACAAGAACCTCGTTTACAGTACAAGTTCAACATCGCAGAAAGTGAAAAATGGATAAAAAAGTTGTGGTATTTACTTACAAAGCAATATCACTCAGCAATGAAATCTGTGTCATCAAGCCCTTAGCAGCACAATGAGTGGATTCAGGTATGATGATTCTAACTGAAATAAGTCACACAGAAAAAGAAACATCATAAGATATCACTAATACACGGAATGTAAACTTGGCTACACAGGAACTGAATTACAGAACAGAACATGGTCTCAAATTTAGAAAACCAACTTATGCTTGCTTAAGGGTAAAGGTGAGTTGGGGTGCTGCATAAAACCAGAGATTGAAATGAGCACAGATAAAGTTCCTTAAGCCAAATATGGAATAGACAAGAGCTACTCCTTGCTCAACGAAATGGACTCAACACCGCATATTAAACGCCTAAGAATGTACCTGACTAGTAAGTATCTTAAAACCTATGGATTGCTATGTCTCCGAAACAGAATCAAGCATGTGTACAGGGGCATAAACGCAGCAGTGATAGGATTGGAGAGGTTCGGTGAGCAAATGAAGACCCTTTGAAGTCATATTGCATGGTACCCATTCCACGGGTTTCAAATACACAGGTTTAAGGTATTCTTCCTTCAGCTAAAACATGCATGTGGAACCCAAGTATGATCAACCACGTGAACGGGAGACGTGTTCAAATATGTCTCAGTTTTCCTCCCCTGGTACTCGGGTGCAACATTCCAGACGCTTTACTAACACTCTCCCCACTTGGAAAGTCAGCGCCTTTAACCTCCTGTTTGGCCCAGTTTGCAATTTCTGCGGAAGATGAACAGGAATAGCGAGAACCAATGAGAGACTAGCTGGAGGTGTCTGGACGGGCAAATTTAACTCTCATTTCCCACCAGGAAGAGGAAATAACCAAAGGCTCAGCATGCCGTGCCGGAACCAGATTAGGGCCTGAAGACATCCTGCGGTGTTGCGGCCAGGTCACAAGAAAGCGAGTTGAAGAAAGGAGCTCAGGGGCACTGTAATTCACAAACCTGCAGAGTTATAAATGACAGCTATCGTCCAAAAATAGACTGAAGTAAGGCTGCCAAGAGGACTTGAAAGCGGGGCAGAATTGCAGGAAACCGATTTCAGGAGGTAGACTGGAATTGCATTGCAAGCATAGGAAAAGAGGCAGAACGTCCACAATGATGCACTTGGCCAAAAAGGGCGTATGCGTTTTTTCCTGAATATATTCAGGAAAAAACGCATACGCCCTTTTTGGCCAACCAAGCAAGCTTGCAAAGGAAATCTGCACTACAATGAAGTCTCACTTCCCCCCGGTCAAAAGGGCCATCTGAAAAAAGTGTAAAATCCAGAAAGGCAGGACAGGCCATGGAGAACTGGGAGCCTTGTTATGCTGATGGGCGGGATGTAAATTGCCAACAACCACTCGGGAGAAGTGTATGGTGTTTCCTGAAACATCTAAAAAACAAAGCAACAGAGCCTAGGGCACTTCCACTTATGGTCCTATAGCTTAGGGAATTTAAAATCAAAAAGACACAGCCACCTCAAAGTTTGGAACGGCTCTGTTTACAAGAACCTCGTTTACAGTACAAGTTCAACATCGCAGAAATTGAAAAATGGATAAAGAAGTTGTGGTATTTACTTACAAAGCAATATCACTCAGCAATGAAATCTGTGTCATCAGGCCCTTAGCAGCACAATGAGTGGATTCAGGTATGATGATTCTAACTGAAATAAGTCACACAGAAAAAGAAACATCATAAGATATCAGTAATACACGGAATGTAAACTTGGCTACACAGGAACTGAATTACAGAAGAGAACAGGGTCTCAAATTTAGAAAACCAACTTATGCTTGCTTAAGGGGAAAGGTGAGTTGGGGTGCTGCATAAAACCAGAGATTGAAATGAGCACAGATAAAGTTCCTTAAGCCAAATATGGAATAGACAAGAGCTACTCCTTGCTCAACGAAATGGACTCAACACCGCATATTAAACGCCTAAGAATGTACCTGACTAGTAAGTATCTTAAAACCTATGGATTGCTATGTCTCCGAAAGAGAATCAAGCATGTGTACAGGGGCATAAACGCAGCAGTGATAGGATTGGAGAGGTTCGGTGAGCAAATGAAGACCCTTTGAAGTCATATTGCATGGTACCCATTCCACGGGTTTCAACTACCCAGGTTTTAGGTATTCTTCCTTCAGCTAAAACATGCATGTGGAACCCAAGTATGATCAACCATGTGAACGGGAGACGTTTTCAAATATGTCTCAGTTTTCCTCCCCTGGTACTCGGGTGCAACATTCCAGACGCTTTACTAACACTCTCCCCACTTGGAAAGTCAGCGCCTTTAACCTCCTGTTTGGCCCAGTTTGCAATTTCTGCGGAAGATGAACAGGAATAGCGAGAACCAATGAGAGGCTAGCTGGAGGTGTCTGGACGGGCAAATTTAACTCTCATTTCCCACCAGGAAGAGGAAATAACCAAAGGCTCAGCGTGCCGTGCCGGAACCAGATTAGGGCCTGAAGCCATCCTGCGGTGTTGCGGCCAGCTCAAAAGAAAGCGAGTTGAAGAAAGGAGCTCAGGGGCACTGTAATTCACACACCTGCAGAGTTATAAATGACAGCTATCGTCCAAAAATAGACTGAAGTAAGGCTGCCAAGAGGACTTGAAAGCGGGGCAGAATTGCAGGAAACCGATTTCAGGAGGTAGACTGGAATTGCATTGAAAGCATAGGAAAAGAGGCAGAACGTCCACAATGATGCACTTGGCCAAAAAGGGCGTATGCGTTTTTTCCTGAATATATTCAGGAAAAAACGCATACGCCCTTTTTGGCCAACCAAGCAAGCTTGCAAAGGAAATCTGCACTAAAATGAAGTCTCACTTCCCCCCGGTCAAAAGGGCCATCTGAAAAAAGTGTAAAATCCAGAAAGGCAGGACAGGCCATGGAGAACTGGGAGCCTTGTTATGCTGAAGGGCGGGATGTAAATTGCCAACAAACACTCGGGAGAAGTGTATGGTGTTTCCTGAAACATCTAAAAAACAAAGCAACAGAGCCTAGGGCACTTCCACTTATGGTCCTATAGCTTAGGGAATTTAAAATCAAAAAGACACAGCCACCCCAAAGTTTCGAACGGCTCTGTTTACAAGAACCTCGTTTACAGTACAAGTTCAACATCGCAGAAAGTGAAAAATGGATAAAGAAGTTGTGGTATTTACTTACAAAGCAATATCACTCAGCAATGAAATCTGTGTCATCAGGCCCTTAGCAGCACAATGAGTGGATTCAGGTACGATGATTCTAACTGAAATAAGTCACACAGAAAAAGAAACATCATAAGATATCACTAATACACGGAATGGAAACTTGGCTACACAGGAACTGAATTACAGAACAGAACAGGGTCTCAAATTTAGAAAACCAACTTATGCTTGCTTAAGGGGAAAGGTGAGTTGGGGTGCTGCATAAAACCAGAGATTGAAATGAGCACAGATAAAGTTCCTTAAGCCAAATATAGAATAGACAAGAGCTACTCCTTGCTCAACGAAATGGACTCAACACCGCATATTAAACGCCTAAGAATGTACCTGACTAGTAAGTATCTTAAAACCTATGGATTGCTATGTCTCCGAAAGAGAATCAAGCATGTGTACAGGGGCATAAACGCAGCAGTGATAGGATTGGAGAGGTTCGGTGAGCAAATGAAGACCCTTTGAAGTCATATTGCATGGTACCCATTCCACGGGTTTCAACTACCCAGGTTTTAGGTATTCTTCCTTCAGCTAAAACATGCATGTGGAACCCAAGTATGATCAACCATGTGAACGGGAGACGTGTTCAAATATGTCTCAGTTCTCCTCCCCTGGTACTCGGGTGCAACATTCCAGACGCTTTACTAACACTCTCCCCACTTGGAAAGTCAGCGCCTTTAACCTCCTGTTTGGCCCAGTTTGCAATTTCTGCGGAAGATGAACAGGAATAGCGAGAACCAATGAGAGGCTAGCTGGAGGTGTCTGGACGGGCAAATTTAACTCTCATTTCCCACCAGGAAGAGGAAATAACCAAAGGCTCAGCGTGCCGTGCCGGAACCAGATTAGGGCCTGAAGCCATCCTGCGGTGTTGCGGCCAGGTCACAAGAAAGCGAGTTGAAGAAAGGAGCTCAGGGGCACTGTAATTCACAAACCTGCAGAGTTATAAATGACAGCTATCGTCCAAAAATAGACTGAAGTAAGGCTGCCAAGAGGACTTGAAAGCGGGGCAGAATTGCAGGAAACCGATTTCAGGAGGTAGACTGGAATTGCATTGAAAGCATAGGAAAAGAGGCAGAACGTCCACAATGATGCACTTGGCCAAAAAGGGCGTATGCGTTTTTTCCTGAATATATTCAGGAAAAAACGCATACGCCCTTTTTGGCCAACCAAGCAAGCTTGCAAAGGAAATCTGCACTACAATGAAGTCTCACTTCCCCCCGGTCAAAAGGGCCATCTGAAAAAAGTGTAAAATCCAGAAAGGCAGGACAGGCCATGGAGAACTGGGAGCCTTGTTATGCTGAAGGGCGGGATGTAAATTGACAACAAACACTCGGGAGAAGTGTATGGTGTTTCCTGAAACATATAAAAAACAAAGCAACAGAGCCTAGGGCACTTCCACTTATGGTCCTATACATTAGGGAATTTAAAATCAAAAAGACACAGCCACCCCAAAGTTTCGAACGGCTCTGTTTACAAGAACCTCGTTTACAGTAGAAGTTCAACATCGCAGAAAGTGAAAAATGGATAAAAAAGTTGTGGTACTTACGTACAATGCAGTATCACTCAGCAATGAAAAGTATGTCATCAGGCCCGTAGCAGCATAATGAGTGGATTCAGGTACGATGATTCTAACTGAAATAAGTCACACAGAAAAAGAAACATCATAAGATATCACTAATACACGGAATGTAAACTTGGCTACACAGGAACTGAATTACAGAACAGAACAGGGTCTCAAATTTAGAAAACCAACTTATGCTTGCTTAAGGGTAAAGGTGAGTTGGGGTGCTGCATAAAACCAGAGATTGAAATGAGCACAGATAAAGTTCCTTAAGCCAAATATGGAATAGACAAGAG
Source organism: Delphinus delphis (assembly GCF_949987515.2). Classification (NCBI taxonomy): domain Eukaryota; kingdom Metazoa; phylum Chordata; class Mammalia; order Artiodactyla; family Delphinidae; genus Delphinus; species Delphinus delphis. The sequence goes on from NW_027192711.1 coordinate 1,050,870, forward strand.
CTACTCCTTGCTCAACGAAATGGACTCAACACCGCATATTAAACGCCTAAGAATGTACCTGACTAGTAAGTATCTTAAAACCTATGGATTGCTATGTCTCCGAAAGAGAATCAAGCATGTGTACAGGGGCATAAACGCAGCAGTGATAGGATTGGAGAGGTTCGGTGAGCAAATGAAGACCCTTTGAAGTCATATTGCATGGTACCCATTCCACGGGTTTCAACTACCCAGGTTTAAGGTATTCTTCCTTCAGCTAAAACATGCATGTGGAACCTAGAGTATGATCAACCATGTGATCGGGAGACGTGTTCAAATATGTCTCAGTTTTCGTACCCTGGTACTCGGGTGCAACATTCCAGATGCTTTACTAACACTCTCCCCACTTGGAGAGTCGGTCCCTTTAACCTCCTGTTTGGCCCAGTTTGCAATTTCTCTGGAAGATGAACAGGAATAGCGAGAACCAATGAGAGACTAGCTGGAGGTGTCTGGATGGGCAAATTTAACTCTCATTTCCCACCAGGAAGAGGAATTAACCAAAGGCTCAGCGTGCCGTGCCAGAACCAGATTAGGGCCTGAAGACATCCTGCGGTGTTGCGGCCAGGTCACAAGAAAGCGAGTTGAAGAAAGGAGCTCAGGGGCACTGTAATTCACAAACCTGCAGAGTTATAAATGACAGCTATTGTCCAAAAATAGACTGAAGTAAGGCTGCCAAGAGGACTTGAAAGCGGGGCAGAATTGCAGGAAACCGATTTCAGGAGGTAGACTGGAATTGCATTGCAAGCATAGGAAAAGAGGCAGAACGTCCACAATGATGCACTTGGCCAAAAAGTGCCTATGCGTTTTTTCCTGAATATATTCAGGAAAAAACGCATAGGCCCTTTTTGGCCAACCAAGCAAGCTTGCAAAGGAAATCTGCACTACAATGAAGTCTCACTTCCCCCCGGTCAAAAGGGCCATCTGAAAAAAGTGTAAAATCCAGAAAGGCAACAGGCCATTGAGAACTGGGAGCCTTGTTATGCTGATGGGCGGGATGTAAATTGCCAACAGACACTTGGGAGAAGTGTATGGTGTTTCCTGAAACATCTAAAAAACAAAGCAACAGAGCCTAGGGCACTTCCACTTATGGTCCTATAGCTTAGGGAAATTAAAATCAAAAAGACACAGCCACCCCAAAGTTTGGAACGGCTCTGTTTACAAGAACCTCGTTTACAGTACAAGTTCAACATCGCAGAAAGTGAAAAATGGATAAAGAAGTTGTGGTATTCACTTACAAAGCAATATCACTCAGCAATGAAATCTATGTCATCAGGCCCTTAGCAGCACAATGAGTGGATTCAGGTATGATGATTCTAACTGAAATACGTCACACAGAAAAAGAAACATCATAAGATATCAGTAATACACGGAATGGAAACTTGGCTACACAGGAACTGAATTACAGAACAGAACAGGGTCTCAAATTTAGAAAAACAACTTATGCTTGCTTAAGGGTAAAGGTGAGTTGGGGTGCTGCATAAAACCAGAGATTGAAATGAGCACAGATAAAGTTCCTTAAGCCAAATATGGAATAGACAAGAGCTACTCCTTGCTCAACGAAATGGACTCAACACCGCATATTAAACGCCTAAGAATGTACCTGACTTGTAAGTATCTTAAAACCTATGGATTGCTATGTCTCCAAAAGAGAATCAAGCATGTGTACAGGGGCATAAACGCAGCAGTGATAGGATTGGAGAGGTTCGGTGAGCAAATGAAGACCCTTTGAAGTCATATTGCATGGTACCCATTCCACGGGTTTCAACTACCCAGGTTTAAGATATTCTTCCTTCAGCTAAAACATGTATGTGGAACCTAGAGTATGATCAACCATGTGATCGGGAGACGTGTTCAAATATGTCTCAGTTTTCCTCCCCTGGTACTCGGGTGCAACATTCCAGACGCTTTACTAACACTCTCCCCACTTGGAGAGTCAGCGCCTTTAACCTCCTGTTTGGCCCAGTTTGCAATTTCTGCGGAAGATGAACAGGAACAGAGAGAACCAATGAGAGACTAGCTGGAGGTGTCTGGACGGGCAAATTTAACTCTCATTTCCCACCAGGAAGAGGAAATAACCAAAGGCTAAGCGTGCCGTGCCGGAACCAGATTAGGGCCTGAAGCCATCCTGCGGTGTTGCGGCCAGCTCACAAGAAAGCGAGTTGAAGAAAGGAGCTCAGGGGCACTGTAATTCACAAACCTGCAGAGTTATAAATGACAGCTATCGTCCAAAAATAGACTGAAGTAAGGCTGCCAAGAGGACTTCAAAGCAGGGCAGAATTGCAGGAAACCGATTTCAGGAGGTAGACTGGAATTGCATTGAAAGCATAGGAAAAGAGGCAGAACGTCCACAATGATGCACTTGGCCAAAAAGGGCGTATGCGTTTTTTCCTGAATATATTCAGGAAAAAACGCATACGCCCTTTTTGGCCAACCAAGCAAACTTGCAAAGGAAATCTGCACTACAATGAAGTCTCACTTCCCCCCGGTCAAAAGGGCCATCTGAAAAAAGTGTAAAATCCAGAAAGGCAGGACAGGCCATGGAGAACTGGGAGCCTTGTTATGCTGATGGGTGGGATGTAAATTGCCAACAGACACTCGGGAGAAGTGTATGGTGTTTCCTGAAACATCTAAAAAACAAAGCAACAGAGCCTAGGGCACTTCCACTTATGGTCCTATAGCTTAGGGAAATTAAAATCAAAAAGACACAGCCACCCCAAAGTTTGGAACGGCTCTGTTTACAAGAACCTCGTTTACAGTACAAGTTCAACAGCTCAGAAAGTGAAAAATGGATAAAGAAGTTGTGGTATTCACTTACAAAGCAATATCACTCAGCAATGAAATCTATGTCATCAGGCCCGTAGCAGCATAATGAGTGGATTCAGGTACAATGATTCTAACTGAAATAAATCACACAGAAAAAGAAACATCATAAGATATCACTAATACACGGAATGTAAACTTGGCTACACAGGAACTGCATTCCAAAACAGAACAGGGTCTCAAATTTAGAAAACCAACTTATGCTTGCTTAAGGGGAAAGGTGAGTTGGGGTGCTGCATAGAACCAGGATTGAAATGAGCACAGATAAAGTTCCTTAAGCCAAATATGGAATACACAAGAGCTACTCCTTGCTCAACGAAATGGACTCAACACCGCATATTAAACGCCTAAGAATGTACCTGACTAGTAAGTATCTTAAAACCTATGGATTGCTATGTCTCCGAAAGAGAATCAAACGTGTGTACAGGGGCATAAATGCAGCAGTGATAGGATTGGAGAGGTTCGGTGAGCAAATGAAGACCCTTTGAAGTCATATTGCATGGTACCCATTACACGGGTCTCAACTCTCCAGGTTTAAGGTATTCTTCCTTCAGCTAAAACATGCATGTGGAACCCAGAGTATGATCAACCATGTGAACGGGAGACGTGTTCAAATATGTCTCAGTTTTCCTCCCCTGGTACTCGGGTGCAACATTCCAGACGCTTTAGTAACACTCTCCCCACTTGGAGAGTCAGCGCCTTTAACCTCCTGTTTGGCACAGTTTGCAATTTCTGCGGAAGATGAACAGGAATAGCGAGAACCAATGAGAGGCTAGCTGGAGGTGTCTGGACGGGCAAATTTAACTCTCATTTCTCACCAGGAAGAGAAATTAACCAAAGGCTCAGCATGCCGGGCCGGAACCAGATTAGGGCCTGAAGCCATCCTGCGGTGTTGCGGCCAGCTCAAAAGAAAGCGAGTTGAAGAAAGGAGCTCAGGGGCACTGTAATTCACAAACCTGCAGAGTTATAAATGACAGCTATCGTCCAAAAATAGACTGAAGTAAGGCTGCCAAGAGGACTTGAAAGCGGGGCAGAATTGCAGGAAACCGATTTCAGGAGGTAGACTGGAATTGCATTGAAAGCATAGGAAAAGAGGCAGAACGTCCACAATGACGCACTTGGCCAAAAAGGGCGTATGCGTTTTTTCCTGAATATATTCAGGAAAAAACGCATACGCCCTTTCTGGCCAACCAAGCAAGCTTGCAAAGGAAATCTGCACTACAATGAAGTCTCACTTCCCCCCGGTGAAAAGGGCCATCTGAAAAAAGTGTAAAATCCAGAAAGGCAGGACAGGCCATGGAGAACTGGGAGCCTTGTTATGCTGATGGGCGGGATGTAAATTGCCAACAGACACTCGGGAGAAGTGTATGGTGTTTCCTGAAACATCTAAAAAACAAAGCAACAGAACCTAGGGCACTTCCACTTATGGTCCTATAGCTTAGGGAAATTAAAATCAAAAAGACACAGCCACCCCAAAGTTTGGAACGGCTCTGTTTACAAGAACCTCGTTTTCAGTACAAGTTCAACAGCTCAGAAAGTGAAAAATGGATAAAGAAGTTGCGGTATTTACTTACAAAGCAATATCACTCAGCAATGAAATCTATCTCACCAGGCCCTTAGCAGCACAATGACTGGATTCAGGTATGATAATTCTAACTGAAATAAGTCACACAGAAAAAGAAACATCATAAGATATCAGTAATACACGGAATGTAAACTTGGCTACACAGGAACTGAATTACAGAACAGAACAGGGACTGAAATTTAGAAAACCAACTTATGCTTGCTTAAGGGTAAAGGTGAGTAGGGGTGCTGCATAAAAGCAGAGATTGAAATGAGCTCAGATAAAGTTCCTTAAGCCAAATATGGAATACACAAGAGCTACTCCTTGCTCAATGAAATGGACTCAACACACCATATTAAACGGCTAAGAATGTACCTGACTAGTAAGTATCTTAAAGCCTATGGATTGCTATGTCTCCAAAAGACAATCAAGCGTGTGTACAGGGGCATAAACGCAGCAGTGATAGGATTGCAGAGGTTCGGTGAGCAAATGAAGACCGTTTGAAGTCATATTGCATGGTACCCATTCCACGGATCTCAACTCTCCAGGTTTAAGGTATTCTTCCTTCAGCTAAAACATGCATGTGGAACCCAGAGTATGATCAACCATGTGAACGGGAGACGTGTTCAAATATGTCTCAGTTTTCGTACCCTGGTACTCGGGTGCAACATTCCAGACGCTTTACTAACAGTCTCCCGACTTGGAGAGTCAGTCCCTTTAACCTCCTGTTTGGCCCAGTTTGCAATTTCTGCGGAAGATGAACAGGAATAGCGAGAACCAATGAGAGACTAGCTGGAGGTGTCTGGACGGGCAAATTTAACTCTCATTTCCCACCAGGAAGAGGAATTAACCAAAGGCTCAGCGTGCCGAGCCGGAACCAGATTAGGGCCTGAAGCCATCCTGCGGTGTTGCGGCCAGCTCAAAAGAAAGTGAGTTGAAAAAAGGAGCTCAGGGTCTCTGTAATTCACAAACCTGGAGAGTTATAAATGACAGCTATCGTCCAAAAATAGACTGAAGTAAGGCTGCCAAGAGGACTTGAAATCAGGGCAGAATTGCAGGAAACCGATTTCAGGAGGTAGACTGGAATTGCATTGAAAGCATAGGAAAAGAGGCAGAACGTCCACAATGATGCACTTGGCCAAAAAGGGCATATTCGTTTTTTCCTGAATATATTCAGGAAAAAACGCATACGCCCTTTTTGGCCAACCAAGCAAGCTTGCAAAGGAAATCTGCACTACAATGAAGTCTCACTTCCCCCCGGTCAAAAGGGCCATCTGAAAAAAGTGTAAAATCCAGAAAGTCAGGACAGGCCATGGAGAACTGGGAGCCTTGTTATGCTGATGGGCGGGATGTAAATTGCCAACAGACACTCGGGAGAAGTGTATGGTGTTTCCTGAAACATCTAAAAAACAAAACAACAGAGCCTAGGGCACTTCCACTTATGGTCCTATAGTTTAGGGAAATTAAAATCAAAAAGACACAGCCACCCCAAAGTTTGGGACGCCTCTGTTTACAAGAACCTCCTTTACCGTACAAGTTCAATATCACAGAAAGTGAAAAAGGGATAAAGAACTTGTGGTACTTACGTACAATGCAGTATCACTCAGCAATGAAATCTATGTCATCAGGCCCGTAGCAGCATAATGAGTGGATTCAGGTACGATGATTCTAACTGAAATAAGTCACACAGAAAAAGAAACATCATAAGATATCACTAATACACGGAATGGAAACTTGGCTACACAGGAACTGAATTCCAAAACAGAACAGGGTCTCAAATTTAGAAAACCAACTTATGCTTGCTTAAGGGGAAAGGTGAGTTGTGGTGCTGCATAAAACCAGAGATTGAAATGAGCACAGATAAAGTTCCTTAAGCCAAATATGGAATAGACAAGAGCTACTCCTTGCTCAACGAAATGGACCCAACACCCCATATTAAATGCCTAAGAATGTACCTGACTAGTAAGTATCTTAAAACCTATGGATTGCTATGTCTCCAAAAGAGAATCAAGCGTGTGTACAGGGGCATAAACGCAGCAGTGATAGGATTGGAGAGGTTCGGTGAGCAAATGAAGACCCTTTGAAGACATATTGCATGGTACCCATTCCACGGGTCTCAACTCTCCAGGTTTAAGGTATTCTTCCTTCAGCTAAAACATTCATGTGGAACCCAGAGTATGATCAACCGTGTGAATGGGAGACGTGTTCAAATATGTCTCAGTTTTCCTCCCCTGGTACTCGGGTGCAACATTCCAGACGCTTTACTAACACTCTCCCCACTTGGAGAGTCAGCGCCTTTAACCTCCTGTTTGGCCCAGTTTGCAATTTCTGCGGAAGATGAACAGTAATAGCGAGAACCAATGAGAGACTACCTGGAGGTGTCTGGACGGGCAAATTTAACTCTCATTTCCCACCAGGAAGAGGAATTAACCAAAGGCTCAGCGTGCCGTGCCGGAACCAGATTAGGGCCTGAAGCCATCCTGCGGAGTTGCGGCCAGCTCACAAGAAAGCGAGTTGAAGAAAGGAGCTCAGGGGCACTGTAATTCACAAACCTGCAGAGTTATAAATGACAGCTATCGTCCAAAAAAAGACTGAAGTAAGGCTGCCAAGAGGACTTGAAAGCGGGGCAGAATTGCAGGAAACCGATTTCAGGAGGTAGACTGGAATTGCATTGAAAGCATAGGAAAAGAGACAGAACGTCCACAATGATGCACTTGGCCAAAAAGGGCGTATGCATTTTTTCCTGAATATATTCAGGAAAAAACGCATACGCCCTTTTTGGCCAACCAAGCAAGCTTGCAAAGGAAATCTGCACTACAATGAAGTCTCACTTCCCCCCGGTCAAAAGGGCCATCTGAAAAAAGTGTAAAATCCAGAAAGGCAGGACAGGCCATGGAGAACTGGGAGCCTTGTTATGCTGATGGGCGGGATGTAAATTGCCAACAACCACTCGGGAGAAGTGTATGGTGTTTCCTGAAACATCTAAAAAACAAAGCAACAGAGCCTAGGGCACTTCCACTTATGGTCCTATAGCTTAGGGAAATTAAAATCGAAAAGACACAGCCACCCCAAAGTTTGGAACGGCTCTGTTTACAAGAACCTCGTTTTCAGTACAAGTTCAACAGCTCAGAAAGTGAAAAATGGATAAAGAAGTTGCGGTATTTACTTACAAAGCAATATCACTCAGCAATGAAATCTATCTCACCAGGCTCTTAGCAGCACAATGACTGGATTCAGGTATGATAATTCTAACTGAAATAAGTCACACAGAAAAAGAAACATCATAAGATATCAGTAATACACGGAATGTAAACTTGGCTACACAGGAAATGAATTACAGAACAGAACAGGGACTCAAATTTAGAAAACCAACTTATGCTTGCTTAAGGGTAAAGGTGAGTAGGGGTGCTGCATAAAACCAGAGATTGAAATGAGCACAGATAAAGTTCCTTAAGCCAAATATGGAATAGACAAGAGCTACTCCTTGCTCAACGAAATGGACTCAACACCGCATATTAAACGCCTAAGAATGTACCTGACTAGTAAGTATCTTAAAACCTATGGATTGCTATGTCTCCGAAAGAGAATAAAGCATGTGTACAGGGGCATAATCGCAGCAGTGATAGGATTGCAGAGGTTCGGTGAGCAAATGAAGACCCTTTGAATTCATATTGCATGGTACCCATTCCACGGGTTTCAACTACCCAGGTTTAAGGTATTCTTCCTTCAGCTAAAACATGCATGTGGAACCCAGAGTATGATCAACCGTGTGAACGGGAGACGTGTTCAAATATGTCTCAGTTTTCGTACCCTGGTACTCGGGTGCAACATTCCAGACGCTTTACTAACAGTCTCCCGACTTGGAGAGTCAGTCCCTTTAACCTCCTGTTTGGCCCAGTTTGCAATTTCTGCGGAAGATGAACAGGAATAGCGAGAACCAATGAGAGACTAGCTGGAGGTGTCTGGACGGGCAAATGTAACTCTCATTTCCCACCAGGAAGAGGAATTAACCAAAGGCTCAGCGTGCCGAGCCGGAACCAGATTAGGGCCTGAAGCCATCCTGCGGTGTTGCGGCCAGCTCAAAAGAAAGCGAGTTGAAGAAAGGAGCTCAGGGTCTCTGTAATTCACAAACCTGCAGAGTTATAAATGACAGCTATCGTCCAAAAATAGACTGAAGTAAGGCTGCCAAGAGGACTTGAAAGCGGGGCAGAATTGCAGGAAACCGATTTCAGGAGGTAGACTGGAATTGCATTGAAAGCATAGGAAAAGAGGCAGAACGTCCACAATGATGCACTTGGCCAAAAAGGGCGTATGCGTTTTTTCCTGAATATATTCAGGAAAAAACGCATACGCCCTTTTTGGCCAACCAAGCAAGCTTGCAAAGGAAATCTGCACTACAATGAAGTCTCACTTCCCCCCGGTCAAAAGGGCCATCTGAGAAAAGTGTAAAATCCAGAAAGGCAGGACAGGCCATGGAGAACTGGGAGCCTTGTTATGCTGATGGGCGGGATGTAAATTGCCAACAGACACTCGGGAGAAGTGTATGGTGTTTCCTGAAACATCTAAAAAAGAAAGCAACAGAGCCTAGGGCACTTCCACTTATGGTCCTATAGCTTAGGGAAATTAAAATCAAAAAGACACAGCCACCCCAAAGTTTGGGACGCCTCTGTTTACAAGAACCTCCTTTACCATACAAGTTCAATATCACAGAAAGTGAAAAATGGATAAAGAACTTGTGGTACTTACATACAATGCAGTATCACTCAGCAATGAAATCTATGTCATCAGGCCCGTAGCAGCATAATGAGTGGATTCAGGTACGATGATTATAACTGAAATAAGTCACACAGAAAAAGAAACATCATAAGATATCACTAATACACGGAATGTAAACTTGGCTACACAGGAACTGAATTCCAAAACAGAACAGGGTCTCAAATTTAGAAAACCAACTTATGCTTGCTTAAGGGGAAAGGTGAGTTGGGGTGCTGCATAAAACCAGAGATTGAAATGAGCACAGATAAAGTTCCTTAAGCCAAATATGGAATAGACAAGAGCTACTCCTTGCTCAACGAAATGGACTCAACACCCCATATTAAATGCCTAAGAATGTACCTGACTAGTAAGTATCTTAAAACCTATGGATTGCTATGTCTCCAAAAGAGAATCAAGCGTGTGTAAAGGGGCATAAACGCAGCAGTGATAGGATTGGAGAGGTTCGGTGAGCAAATGAAGACCCTTTGAAGACATATTGCATGGTACCCATTCCACGGGTCTCAACTCTCCAGTTTTAAGGTATTCTTCCTTCAGCTAAAACATGCATGTGGAACCCAGAGTATGATCAACCATGTGATCGGGAGACGTGTTCAAATATGTCTCAGTTTTCGTACCCTGGTACTCGGGTGCAACATTCCAGACGCTTTACTAACACTCTCCCCACTTGGAGAGTCAGTCCCTTTAACCTCCTGTTTGGCCCAGTTTGCAATTTCTGCGGAAGATGAACAGGAATAGCGAGAACCAATGAGAGACTAGCTGGAGGTGTCTGGATGGGCAAATTTAACTCTCATTTCCCACCAGGAAGAGGAATTAACCAAAGGCTCAGTGTGCCGTGCCAGAACCAGATTAGATCCTGAAGACATCCTGCGGTGTTGCGGCCAGCTCAAAAGAAAGCGAGTTGAAGAAAGGAGCTCAGGGTCTCTGTAATTCACAAACCTGCAGAGTTATAAATGACAGCTATCGTCCAAAAATAGACTGAAGTAAGGCTGCCAAGAGGATTTGAAAGCGGGGCAAAACTGCAGGAAACCGATTTCAGGAGGTAGACTGGAATTGCATTGAAAGCATAGGAAAAGAGGCAGAACGTCCACAATGATGCACTTGGCCAAAAAGGGCGTATGCGTTTCTTCCTGAATATATTCAGGAAAAAACGCATACGCCCTTTTTGGCCAACCAAGCAAGCTTGCAAAGGAAATCTGCACTACAATGAAGTCTCACTTCCCCCCGGTCAAAAGGGACATCTGAAAAAAGTGTAAAATCCAGAAAGGCAGGACAGGCCATGGAGAACTGGGAGCCTTGTTATGCTGATGGGTGGGATGTAAATTGCCAACAACCACTCGGGAGAAGTGTATGGTGTTTCCTGAAACATCTAAAAAACAAAGCAACAGAGCCTAGGGCACTTCCACTTATGGTCCTATAGCTTAGGGAAATTAAAATCAAAAAGACACAGCCACCCCAAAGTTTGGGACGCCTCCGTTCACAAGAACCTCGTTTACCGTACAAGTTCAATATCGCAGAAAGTGAAAAATGGATAAAGAACTTGTGGTACTTACGTACAATGCAGTATCACTCAGCAATGAAATCTATGTCATCAGGCCCGTAGCAGCATAATGAGTGGATTCAGGTACGATGATTCTAACTGAAATAAGTCACACAGAAAAAGAAACATCATAAGATATCAGTAATACACGGAATGTAAACTTGGCTACACAGGAACTGAATTACAGAACAGAACAGGGTCTCAAATTTAGAAAACCAACTTATGCTTGCTTAAGGGGAAAGGTGAGTTGGGGTGCTGCATAAAACCAGAGACTGAAATGAGCACAGATAAAGTTCCTTAAGCCAAATATGGAATAGACAAGAGCTACTCCTTGCTCAACGAAATGGACTCAACACCGCATATTAAACGCCTAAGAATGTACCTGACTAGTAAGTATCTTAAAACCTATGGATTGCTATGTCTCCGAAAGAGAATCAAGCATGTGTACAGGGGCATAAACGCAGCAGTGATAGGATTGGAGAGGTTTGGTGAGCAAATGAAGACCCTTTGAAGTCATATTGCATGGTACCCATTCCACGGGTCTCAACTACCCAGGTTTAAGGTATTCTTCCTTCAGCTAAAACATGCATGTGGAACCTAGAGTATGATCAACCGTGTGATCGGGAGATGTGTTCAAATATCTCTCAGTTTTCGTACCCTGGTACTCGGGTGCAACATTCCAGACGCTTTACTAACTCTCTCCCCACTTGGAGAGTCAGCACCTTTAACCTCCTGTTTGGCCCCGTTTGCAATTTCAGCGGAAGATGAACAGGAATAGGGAGAACCAATGAGAGACTAGCTGGAGGTGTCTGGACGGGCAAATTTAACTCTCATTTCCCACCAGAAAGAGGAAATAACCAAAGGATCAGCATGCCGTGCCGGAACCAGATTAGGGCCTGAAGCCATCCAGCGGTGTTGCAGCCAGCTCACAGGAAAACGAGTTGAAGAAAGGAGCTCAGGGGCACTGTAATTCACAAACCTGCAGAGTTATAAATGACAGCTATCGTCCAAAAATAGACTGAAGTAAGGCTGCCAAGAGGACTTGAAAGCGGGGCAGAATTGCAGGAAACCGATTTCAGGAGGTAGACTGGAATTGCATTGAAAGCATAGGAAAAGAGGCAGAACGTCCACAATGATGCACTTGGCCAAAAAGGGCGTATGCGTTTTTTCCTGAATATATTCAGGAAAAAACGCATACGCCCTTTTTGGCCAACCAAGCAAGCTTGCAAAGGAAATCTGCACTACAATGAAGTCTCACTTCCCCCCGGTCAAAAGGGCCATCTGAAAAAAGTGTAAAATCCAGAAAGGCAGGACAGGCCATGGAGAACTGGGAGCCTTGTTATGCTGATGGGCGGGATGTAAATTGCCAACAACCACTCGGGAGAAGTGTATGGTGTTTCCTGAAACATCTAAAAAACAAAGCAACAGAGCCTAGGGCACTTCCACTTATGGTCCTATAGCTTAGGGAAATTAAAATCAAAAAGACACAGCCACCCCAAAGTTTGGAACGGCTCTGTTTACAAGAACCTCGTTTACAGTACAAGTTCAACATCGCAGAAAGTGAAAAATGGATAAAGAAGTTGTGGTATTTACTTACAAAGCAATATCACTCAGCAATGAAATCTGTGTCATCAGGCCCTTAGCAGCACAATGAGTGGATTCAGGTATGATGATTCTAACTGAAATAATTCACACAGAAAAAGAAACATCATAAGATATCAGTAATACACGGAATGTAAACTTGGCTACACAGGAACTGAATTACAGAACAGAACAGGGTCTCAAATTTAGAAAACCAACTTATGCTTGCTAAAGGGGAAAGGTGAGTTGGGGTGCTGCATGAAACCAGAGATTGAAATGAGCACAGATAAAGTTCCTTAAGCCAAATATGGAATAGACAAGAGCTACTCCTTGCTCAACGAAATGGACTCAACACCGCATATTAAACGCCTAAGAATGTACCTGACTAGTAAGTATCTTAAAACCTATGGATTGCTATGTCTCCGAAAGAGAATCAAGCATGTGTACAGGGGCATAAACGCAGCAGTGATAGGATTGGAGAGGTTCGGTGAGCAAATGAAGACCCTTTGAAGTCATATTGCATGGTACCCATTCCACGGGTTTCAACTACCCAGGTTTTAGGTATTCTTCCTTCAGCTAAAACATGCATGTGGAACCCAGAGTATGATCAACCATGTGATCGGGAGACGTGTTCAAATATGTCTCAGTTTTCATACCCTGGTACTCGGGTGCAACATTCCAGACGCTTTACTAACACTCTCCCGACTTGGAGAGTCAGTCCCTTTAACCTCCTGTTTGGCCCAGTTTGCAATTTCTGTGGAAGATGAACAGGAATAGCGAGAACCAATGAGAGACTAGCTGGAGGTGTCTGGACGGGCAAATTTAACTCTCATTTCCCACCAGGAAGAGGAATTAACCAAAGGCTCAGCGTGCCGTCCCGGAACCAGATTAGGGCCTGAAGCCATCCTGCGGTGTTGCGGCCAGCTCACAAGAAAGCGAGTTGAAGAAAGGAGCTCAGGGGCACTGTAATTCACAAACCTGCAGAGTTATAAATGACAGCTATCGTCCAAAAATAGACTGAAGTAAGGCTGCCAAGAGGACTTGAAAGCGGGGCAGAATTGCAGGAAACCGATTTCAGGAGGTAGACTGGAATTGCATTGAAAGCATAGGAAAAGAGGCAGAACGTCCACAATGATGCACTTGGCCTAAAAGGGCGTATGCGTTTTTTCCTGAATATATTCAGGAAAAAACGCATACGCCCTTTTTGGCCAACCAAGCAAGCTTGCAAAGGAAATCTGCACTACAATGAAGTCTCACTTCCCCCCTGTCAAAAGGGCCATCTGAAAAAAGTGTAAAATCCAGAAAGGCAGGACAGGCCATGGAGAACTGGGAGCCTTGTTATGCTGATGGGCGGGATGTAAATTGCCAACAACCACTCGGGAGAAGTGTATGGTGTTTCCTGAAACATCTAAAAAACAAAGCAACAGAGCCTAGGGCACTTCCACTTATGGTCCTATAGCTTAGGGAAATTAAAATCAAAAAAACACAGCCACCCCAAAGTTTGGGACGCCTCCGTTTACAAGAACCTCGTTTACCGTACAAGTTCAATATCACAGAAAGTGAAAAATGGATAAAGAACTTGAGGTACTTACGTACAATGCAGTATCACTCAGCAATGAAATCTATGTCATCAGGCCCTTAGCAGCATAATGAGTGGATTCAGGTACGATGATTCTAACTGAAATAAGTCACACAGAAAAAGAAACATCATAACATATCACTAATACACGGAATGTAAACTTGGCTACACAGGAACTGCATTCCAAAACAGAACAGGGTCTCAAATTTAGAAAACCAACTTATGCTTGCTTAAGGGGAAAGGTGAGTTGGGGTGCTGCATAAAACCAGAGATTGAAATGAGCACAGATAAAGTTCCTTAAGCCAAATATGGAATAGACAAGAGCTACTCCTTGCTCAACGAAATGGACTCAACACCCCATATTAAACGCCTAAGAATGTACCTGACTAGTAAGTATCTTAAAACCTATGGATTGCTATGTCTCCAAAAGAGAATCAAGCGTGTGTACAGGGGCATAAACGCAGCAGTGATAGGATTGGAGAGGTTCGGTGAGCAAATGAAGACCCTTTGAAGTCATATTGCATGGTACCCATTACACGGGTCTCAACTCTCCAGGTTTTAGGTATTCTTCCTTCAGCTAAAACATGCATGTGGAACCCAGAGTATGATCAACCATGTGAACGGGAGACGTGTTCAAATATGTCTCAGTTTTCCTCCCCTGGTACTCGGGTGCAACATTCCAGACGCTTTACTAACACTCTCCCGACTTGGAGAGTCAGTGCCTTTAACCTCCTGTTTGGCCCAGTTTGCAATTTCTGTGGAAGATGAACAGGAATAGCGAGAACCAATGAGAGGCTAGCTGGAGGTGTCTGAACGGGCAAATTTAACTCTCATTTCCCACCAGGAAGAGGAATTAACCAAAGGCTCAGCGTGCCGGGCCGGAACCAGATTAGGGCCTGAAGCCATCCTGCGGTGTTGCGGCCAGGTCACAAGAAAGCGAGTTGAAGAAAGGAGCTCAGGGGCACTGTAATTCACAAACCTGCAGAGTTATAAATGACAGCTATCTTCCAAAAATAGACTGAAGTAAGGTTGCCAAGAGGACTTGAAAGCGGGGCAGAATTGCAGGAAACCGATTTCAGGAGGTAGACTGGAATTGCATTGAAAGCATAGGAAAAGAGGCAGAACGTCCACAATGATGCACTTGGCCA
Source organism: Delphinus delphis (assembly GCF_949987515.2). Lineage (NCBI taxonomy): Eukaryota > Metazoa > Chordata > Mammalia > Artiodactyla > Delphinidae > Delphinus > Delphinus delphis. Next base: position 1,065,911 of record NW_027192711.1, read on the forward strand.
AAAGGGCGTATGCGTTTTTTCCTGAATATATTCAGGAAAAAACGCATACGCCCTTTTTGGCCAACCAAGCAAGCTTGCAAAGGAAATCTGCACTACAATGAAGTCTCACTTCCCCCCGGTCAAAAGGGCCATCTGAAAAAAGTGTAAAACCCAGAAAGGCAGGACAGCCCATGGAGAACTGGGAGCCTTGTTATGCTGATGGGCGGGATGTAAATTGCCAACAGACACTCGGGAGATGTGTATGGTGTTTCCTGAAACATCTAAAAAACAAAGCAACAGAGCCTAGGGCACTTCCACTTATGGTCCTATAGCTTAGGGAAATTAATATCAAAAAGACACAGCAACCCCAAAATTTGGGATGGCTCTTTTTACAGAAATCTCTTCTACGGCACAAGTTAAATATCCCAGAGAGCAAATAATGGATAAAGAAGTTGCGGTACTTATGTACAACAGAATACCACTCAGCAATGAAATCTATGTCACCAGGCCCGTACCAGCATAATGAGTGCATTGAGGCACGATGATTCTAAGTGAAATATGTCACACAGAAAAAGAAACATCATAAGGTATCACTAATACACGGAATGTGAACTTGGCTACACATGAACTGAATTACAAAACAGAACAGGGTCTCAAGTTTAGAAAACCAACTTATGCCTGCGTAAGGGGGAAGGTGAGTTGGGGTGCTGCATAAAAGCAGAGTTTGAAATTAGCACAGATACCGTTCCATAAGCCAAATATGTAATAGACAAGAGCTACCCCTTGCTCAACGAAATGGATTCAACAATGAGGTATCACCTCACACCTGGTAGAATAGGCATCATTGAAAATCTACAAACAAAAAATGCTGGAAAGGGTGTGGAGAAAAGGAACCCTCTTCCACTATTGTTGGGAATATAAATTGATACAGTCATTATGGAGAACAATATGGAATTTCTTAAGAAACTAACAATAGAATTACCATATGATACAGCAATCCCAGTACTGGACATATACCCAGACAAAACCATAAATCAAAAAGAGTCATTCACCGCAATGTTCATTGCATCACTATTTACAATATCGAGGTAATGGAAGCAACCTAAATGCCCACAGACAGACGAATGCATAAAGCTGTGGTACATATATAAAATGGAATATTACTAAGCCATGAAAAGGAATGAAATTGGGTCATTTGTAGAGACGTCGATGGATCTAGAGACTGTCATACAGAGTGAAGTAAGTCAGAAAGAGAAAAACAAATCTTGTATATTCATGCATATATGTGGAACCTAGAAAAACTGTACAGATTAACCATTTTGCAAGGCATAAATAGAGCAACAGATGTAGACAACAAACGTATGGACAACAAGGGGGGAAAGCTGTTGGGGGGGTGGTGGTGGGAGGAGTTGAGAGACTGGGATTGGCATGTATACATTTATATGTATAAAATAGATAACCAATAAGAACCTGCTGTATAAAAATATAAAATAAAATTCAAAATTAAAAAGAAATAAAATTTAAAAAATAAAACAGAAAAAACAATTATTCCCTGCACATACATGTATTTATATGAATAAATTATTTCCATGCTTATATCTGTAAATACAAAAAAGAGGAATAAAATCTACCTTGAACCAAAAACGAAAAAGAGAAAAAAAACACAGAACCCACCAGTTACACAGAGGAAAACCGTATCAGGGCACTTGCTCCAGTTGTAAACAATTCTGAAGTTGGTCAGTGGTGGGGAATCGTCTCCCATTCAGCCAGCAGCCCCCACGCAACAAGCGTCCTCATTGCAAAGCTGGGGCACCGTGCCGAGGCATCTGTGAGTAAACGTGAGCTGAGCCCCAGGCCAGTTGCTGCTGAACTATTCCCACCCGTCCCAGGTAAAACACCTGAATATATACAAGGACTTGAAAGCCTAGAGGAAGGGCCATAGAGCCACACGAGTGACAGCATGCCGGCCGACTTGGTGCCTGCAGGCCAGCCAGGATGGTCCTGGCCCTGGGTGCTCTTCTGGAAGATTTCCATTTCCCTGCCTGAGATACCCGTCCTGTCCCTGCCCCCACTGCTTTTTTCCTTCCTCACCTCTGCCCAGGGAGAAATTCCAGCAGCAGGTATGGGTGACACATCCTCTTCTCTAGCAGGTGGCAGCCTGGCAACTGCTGCAGAAAGTCCAGCAGAGCCCCACTCACACTGGGCCACCCACAAAGCCGTGGCCTCTCACTCCCTCCCACCAGCCCAGCCCCGAGACTGCTGACAGGGCAGAGAAAATGGCGTCAGGCACGGCTGCAGGGGCTCTTGCTGCCTGGAGTGGTATTTATATTGATCTCAACCCAGGCACACCTGGGGAGGGCTGGCCGGCACGGTAAGGCTGCCCAGGTCAGCCAATCATCACCCCTCAGGGGCTCACAGTTGCAGAAAATGGAACTTGCTGAACCGGCCAGGTCCAAGGAACAGGTGTGGGCTCCTGAGAGTCAGGATAGACAAGGGGCTGCAGCTTTGGCTTGTTTTCTAATCATTTTATCTGGCCCATGAGTGGGAGACAACTTCAAGAAAACCCTCTCCTAATGAGAGGAACCCAGGAGTCAGGGAGAGGAGGGGTGGGTGGTGGTTGGAGACAGAGGCCTGGTGCCCCGGGTGCAGTGGAAGTCTCTGGAAGACCAGGTGGAGGGAGGCCTCACGGAGTGATGCCCAGGGTCACAGACCTGTCGCAGCTGCTGTTTGTTAGTTCAAGTCCTGCTCTGAGGTGCTCTGTGTCAGCTCTGAGTGACAGGTGAGCTGGGGGTGCTCTGCAATGAGGGCTATGTGCACGGTTCCTGTGTGCCCAGCCCTGCCACGGTACCTGCAAGGGTAGCTCTGTATCCTGGGAGGGGCCTGACCACGAGAGCCCCGTGGGCTGGGGTGGGGGTGGGGTACCTGCCCAGGTGAGCTCCATATTCTGGGATTGGTCTGACCACGAGAGCCCCATGGGCTGCTGGGGACCTGGTAAAGGATGTCAGGACAGTCAGTGAAGCCACCGAGGATATACCTCCAGTTGCTCCTAATTCCTACACCCTGCTGGTCATTCTACCAACCACCAGGACATGGTATTCTGTATTAGTCTTCAATGATGCCTTCTTTTGTATTCCATTAGTCCCAGAGTCACAAGAAATTTTGGCTTGTGAGTGGCAGGACTCAACATACAACTAAAACAATACTTCCGGGCCGTCTGGCCCCAAGGGTGCAAAAATTCCCACACCATCTTTGGGGAAAGCTTAGCTAAAGACCTAAAAGTTCTACCTCTGGAAAAGGAAACCCTCCTTCAATATGCAGACGACATTCTGATCACCAGCCCTACTAAGGAGGCCTCTGAACTACCAAGCCAATAAAGGATAGAAGTTGTCCAAGAAAAAGCTCAAATATCACAGACTGCGGTGACCTGCCTGGGCTTCATTCTCACAGAAGGTCAGAGAAGCCCATCCCAGGAAAGGGAAGAAACCATTTTCAGCCTTACCCCTTTCTAAAACTAGAAGACAGCTTAGGGGTTCCTGGGGAGGCCAGGGTTTGCTGCTTCTGGATCCCTAGCTACAGTCTACTAGCTGGGCCTCTATATGAAACACTGAAAGGAAAAGATGATGATCCTTTTGAATAGAATCCAGAAGTGGCCTTTCAAGAATGGAAAGAGCAGTCAATTCAGACCCTTGCCCTGGAACTCCCTAAGTTAGCTAAACCCTTTGACCTTTACATTCCCGGTGAAAGGTGAATCGCCATTGGAGAATTAGTGCAAAAACTGGGACCACTTGAAATGGAACAATGCAAGAATGCCATCCAGGTAGGATAAACTACGGTCACTAAGGGGCTTGGCCCACTGCCACATCTGGCCAAGATACTGGCGGTATCTAAAAACCTGGAAATCAGCAGCCCAAAAGGCCACCTCCCTCCTAAGGGAAAAGGACCCCACGTGGTGATCCTAACCACCAACCATGCCCTGAAGTTGCAGGGTTCGCTCCGTGGGCACACCGACCTCGAGTGAGGAGGCCCTCCAACTCCAACATCCAGAGAGATAACCGGGGGCAACAGGGCACCATGACGACTCGTGTGAACATCACTTGACCTGGAGTTTCTCTCATAAAACAACAAGAGTGTGTCCCAAAAGAGTAGACTACTGCTTGCAGGACTTACTGCACCCAGAGGGGAGCTAATAATCTTGGCGGGGGAACAGTATACCACACTGTCACCATAGAAAAGCCTACAGACACCGTGATGATGGTGGCCAATAAGACCGGCTGGACTCCTGTTTACTTCAAAAGGCTGTTGACTCAGTAGCCATCATGGTCCTTGATCACCACTGACCCTGGACTGTCTGGGAGTTGAGCGGGCAGGGCTCTGACACCTGGTGCTCTTTGTACGTTAATTCAGGGGCCTAACTGAAGAAAGCGCAGACTACTGCTCAGAGCATCTAGGCTGGCAGAGACGGTCAGCCTAAGGTGGCCGAACAAATGTGGGTCGGGGTGAAACCGGCCCCCACAGCGTCTCTGCACATCTCTTTCCTGGACCCTTAAAGGTCATTAGAATCTATAACACTTCCAATGCTGGTGCTCAGGTGGACGAGCAGGGAGGCAGGGGTCCTGGGGACAATCAACGTCACCGGGAGGCTGCTGGGGAGAAGCTCTGACCCTCGCCCCAGGGTATGAGGGCTCCCAACTCAGCACTCAGCAGTTACAGAAGAAGGGTCTGCACCCTCAGCACTCCAAGAATGAGGAACGGGACAAAAGGCAGAGGAGGGGTTTGTCCCCAGCAAAGCCCATTAAAAATCCCTGGGAGATAAAAATAGAATCTGGGCAATAAAGTCAAGTCTAACCTTTTTTATCCTTTGTGCTTTGTCTAATTTCACGTGCTCCTAGGGTCCCGCATGCAGAGGTTCCACACCCGGCACTTCAGACCAGATTTCCTAGTGCAGAATGGCTGGGTCGACACCTCAGCTCCTGGGGCCCAGTGCAGACTCCACGATATAGAGCCTGAGCTACAGCCAACCCGGCCCTCGAGAGCTCCGCCGCCTCCCTCCCTCCCACTGACTCTGACAGGATCTCTACACAGCAGCCCAGCCCACAGCCCACGGGGTAGTGCATGCTCTCACCTCTCCATTCTCTGATCAAAATATAAAGTTTCCTTTGCTTGTGAACCAAACTCAGTCTCGATCTGTTGGCCCCAATGACACTGGGCAGGGGGACACTTGTTGGGGTCCAGTCTGGAGGATCAGTAACAGAAATTGAGACTATTGTAACCTCAATGAACAGATGTGTGAGCCAAACTGTAGTTAACATAGAACAGTGTATAAGGCTCGGGTAAAATAAGATGTTTTTAACACTTCCATTTGATATTTCCATCACTTTTTATAAGCAAGTTCAGTGAAAAGGTTTGTCTTATTTGTCAGGTCAATATTAGAGAAACGAAGTGATTTCTTTCCAAGGATGTACAGCTAATAATCTTGGTTAAACCTTCAATCTTGTTTTAAATGCTTTTCCATTGAAAATGATACCTCTCTTTCAGCTCCCCCATTTCTGAGAAGTATAAAATCTTATAATTTATTATTACCAAAGGGGAAAGGTGGGAGGAGGGATAAATTAACAGTTTGGAATGAACACATACACACTGCTATGTATAAAATAGATCATCAACAAGGAACTACTGTATAGCACAGGGAACTACACTCAACATTTTGCAATAACCTATAAGGGGAAATAATCTGAAAAAGAATAGATATTTTTATTGACATCATCTATCAATGACAGTTAAAGTGTAGCCTAAGGGAAGCTGGTGGTGAGTGCTTCTGACCCTGAAGACTTCAATCATCTAAAGTTTGGACTCTGCCTACTTCCCAAGGCCCTTAATGAACATATGTGTAGCCGTAGCTTAAAAACTTCCCCAGTTTGGGTTTCGGGGAGACACTGATTTTGAAAAAGCCCTGGTGTTCTCCTTACATGAATGGGACTCTTCCTACTGCTAAAACATGTCTGTCACACCCAGAGGATGGTATACCGTCTGATCGGGAAGAGTTTGGAAAAGGCATCTCATCTCCTCATCTCCTGGTGCTCGGGTTCACCCCTCCAGCGTCTTTACTAACAGTCTCCCCACTTGGAGATGTCAGCACTGTCAACATCCTGTTGCGTACAGTTTGGAATTTGTCCAGAGGATGAAGCGGAAGGATGAGGAACAATGAGAGACAAGTCCTAGGTGTTCAGACAGGCACATGTCACTCTAATTTCCAATCAGGAAGACGAATTGACCAAAGGCTAGGGTTGCCCATGGAAACAGTATAGGGCTTGAGGAAATCCCGCTGCTTTGTGGCCAGTTCCCATAAACACGAGTTGAACAATGGAACTCAGGGGCAGTAAAATTCACAAAACTGCAGAGTTGAAAATATCCATCACTGAAAAATGTCTTGAGGAAAGTCAGAGAAAAGGACTTGTAAGCAAGGGAGAATGGCAGGAAAGGGATTTGAGGAGGTAGAAAGGACTCGCCATTAAGCACAAGAAAAGGAGCTGAACATTGCCAACATTGCAGTTGGCCAAAAAGGGTGTATGCGTTCTTTTCTGTATATATTCAAGAAAAGGGCATACACTTTTTTAGCCAACCAAACAGGTGGGCACTGGAAGTCAATACTACAAAAGATATCACTTCGCATCAGTCAGAAGAGCCATCCTCATAAAGCGTAAACAACAGAAATGCAGGACAGGGCAACGAGAAGAGGGAGCCCTGTGAGACTTATAGTGGAAATGTATATTGCCAACGGCCATTCTGGAGAAGTGTATTGTGTTTACTAAAGCATCTAAAAAATGAGCTACAGAGCATAGGGCACTTGCACTCATGGGCGTATATCTTGGGAAAAACAAAAATCGAGAGGACACAGGCACCCCAATGTTTACCCCCTCTCTGTTTAAAAGATCCTCGACTAGGATATAACTTAAATGTCTCTGGAGGGAAAAAATGGATAGAGATGTGGTACTTAGGTAGAGTGGAATATTATTCAGCCTGGAAATCAATGAAATATGGCCAGTTGTAACAACTCCGGAGGAGTTACGTATGATCATTCTAAGTGACAGAATTCAAAAAGAAAAAGACACATATCATAAGATATCACTTAAAGGTGGAATCCAAAATGGCTACACATGAAATAAATTACAAAACAAAAACATAGTCAAATATGTAGAAAACACGCATAAGGCTGCTAAACGGGAAAGGTGGGGAGGGGTGAGGCATCATCCAGGAGGTTGAAATTAGCAAAGATACCATTCCAAATACCAAACTGATAATCAACAAGGCCTACACGGTAGCTAAAAGAACTGCACTCAGCACACTCAAGTCACCGGAAAAGAATATATACGACTGGTAAGAATCTGAAAAAGAATTTATTGATGTCTCTCTGTACGCGAATCAAGTGGATGTACAGCAGCAAGAAACAGAGCTTTGAAAATCAGCTGTAACCAATATAGTAATAAATTGAAAAAAATAAACGACAGAGAGACAGAGAAAACCTCTTACAACTTTTCCTCAGGGACGGTGATGCAACATGGATTGAACACATCTAGACCCACAGCAGGATGAGACATAAGGCTGGAAACTGTTTGCGCTAAGAGAAATGTGAGGTTGGGTGAGGAAATGCACACCCTTTAAAGTAATACTACCTGGTACCCATTCAATGGGTCCCAAATCTGCAGGTTCAAGGGATCTTCCTACAGCTAAAACATGCATGGAAAACCCAGAGGACTGTACACCATGTGATCGGGAGATGTGTCTAAAATGCACCTCATTTATCCTCTCCTGGTGCTCCTGTTCACCATTCCAGCCACGCTACTTAGAATCTCCCCACTTGGAGAATCAGCACATTTAAACTTCTGTTTCACACATTTTGCAAATTGTGAGGAGGATGAACGGGAAGAGGGGGAACCAATGAGAGAAGAGTTGTAGGGGTTTGGACGGGCACATATCACTCTAATTTCCCATTAAGAATAAGAATTAAAGAAAGGCTCAGCCTGCCTCGCCGGAGCCAAAATAGGGCCTGAAGCAATCCTGCGGGTTTGAGGCCAGCTCACAAAAGAGCAACTTAAAAAATGGAGCTCAGGGTCACTGCAATTCACAAACCTGCAGAGTTATAAATGAAAACTAACGTCCAAAAATATGTTGAGGTAAGGCAAAGAAGAGGATCTGAATGCAAGACAGAATTGCAAGAAACAGATTTCAAGAGATAGATTGGACTCGTCTTTAACGCACATGAAAAGCGGCAGAATTTCGACAATGATGCAGTTGGCCCAAAAGGGCGTATGCGTTTTTTCCTGATTATATCCAGGAAAAAACGCATACGCACTTTATGGGCAACGAAGCAAGCAAGCAATGCAAATGTGCACAACAAAGAAGTCTCACTTCCCACCGGTCAAAAGGGCCATCCTAAAAAATTGTAAAAACCAGAAATGCAGGACAGGCCATGGAGAACAGGGAGCCTTTATACGCTGATGGGCAGTGTGTGAACTGCCGAGAGCCACTCTGGAGAAGTGTATGGTGGTTCCTAAATCATCTAAAAAACAGAGCTACAGAGCATAGGACACTTCCAATCATGGGAGTATATCTAGGGAAGTCTAAAAATCAACAAGACACAAGCACACCACAGTTTAGGGCTACTCTGTTTACAAGAACCTCAACTTCAGTACACCTTAAATATCCCAGGAAAGAGAACAATGGATAAAGAAGATGTGGTACTTATGTACAATGGAATATCTCTTCACCATGAAATCAATGTAATAAGGCTAGTAGAAGGATAAAGAGTGGATTTAGGTCCGATAATACTACTTGAAATAAGTCAAACAGAAAAAGAAACATATCATAAGATATCACTTATAGAGGGAGGGTAAATATGGCTGCACAAGAAATGAATTACAGAACAGAACAGTGTCTCACATTTAGAAAACACACTTATGTCAGCTTAAGGGGAAAGGAGAGGTGGGGTGATGCATAAAACCAGAGTTTGAAATTAGCACAGATACCGTTCAATAAACCAAATAGGTATTAGACAAGATCTACACCTTGCTCAATGAACAGGCCTCAACACACCCTATACACCGCAGAGAAATATATCTGAGGAATAAGAATCTTAAAACCCATGTATTGATATATCTCCATAAGGGAATCAAGTGTGTGCAGAGCGGCACAAACACAGCAGTGAAAAGGAGCTAAACCCCATTATAGAAATAAATTTTAAAAACAAAACGCTGAAACAATGAAAGAGAGAAAAATTCTTACAAAATTCGCTCAGGGGCTGTGATGCAACCTGGATTGACCACATATAAACCCACAGCTGGATAAGACATAAGGCTGGACACTTGGGGCTGACAGGATTGGTGAGCTTTGGTGAGCAACTGCCGAAAGTTTAATGCAATACTTCATGCTACTCAGTCCAAGGGTCCCAACACTCCAGGTTGAAGGGAATCTTCCTACAGCTAAACCATGCTTGGGAAACCCAGCGACTGGTATACCATATGATCGGGAAAGGTTTCTAAAACGCACCTCATTTTTCCTCTCCTGGGGCTCCGGATCGACATTCCAGCCGCTTTACTAACAACATCCCCACATGGAGTCAATGGCTTTAAGTTCTGGTATCGCACAGTCTGCAGTTAGTGCAGAGGATGAATGGGAATAGGGAGAACCAGTGAGAAACTAGCTGTAGCGGTTTCAATGGGCACATGTCACTCTAATATCACATCAGTAAGAAGAATTAACCAAAGGCACAGCAGGTGCCCCAGAAGAAAAATAGGGCTTCAAGGAATCCTTTGGTTATGGGGCAATACCACAAAAATAAGAGCTAAAAAATGGAGCTAAGGGCCACTGCAATTCAAAACCCTGCAGAGTTATAAAGGCCAACTATTTTTAAAAAATATATTGAGGTAAGGCTATGAAGAGGCATTGAAAGCAAGGCAGAATTGCAGGAAACCGATTTCAGGAGGTAGACTGGAATTGCATTGAAAGCATATGAAGAGAGTCAGAAACTCGACAATGATGCACTTGGCCAAAAAGGGCGTATGTGTTTTTTCCTGAATATATTCAGGAAAAAACGCATACGCACTTTTTGGCCAACCAAGCAAGCTTGCAAAGGAAATCTGCACTACAATGAAGTCTCACTTCCCCCCGGTCAAAAGGGCCATCTGAAAAAAGTGTAAAATCCATAAAGGCACGACAGGCCATGGAGAACTGGGAGCCTTCTTATGCTGATGGGCGGGATGTAAATTGCCAACAGCCACTCTGGAGAAGTGTATGGTGTTTCCTGAAACATCTAAAAAACAAAGCAACAGAGCCTAGGGCACTTCCACTTATGGTCCTATAGCTTAGGGAAATTAAAATCAAAAAGACACAGCCACCCCAAAGTTTGGGACGGCTCTGTTTACAAGAACCTCGTTTACAGTACAAGTTCAATATCGCAGAAAGTGAAAAATGGATAAAGAACTTGTGGTACTTACGTACAATGCAATATCACTCAGCAATGAAATCTATGTCATTAGGCCCGTAGCAGCATAATGAGTGGATGCAGGTATGATGATTCGAACTGAAATAAGTCACACAGAGAAGAAACATCATAAGGTATCACTAATACACAGAATGTGAACTTGGCTACACATGAACTGAATTACAAAACAGAACAGTGTCTCAAGTTTAGAAAACCAACTTATGCTTGCTTAAGGGGGAAGGTGAGTTGGGGTGCTGCATAAAACCAGAGATTGAAATGAGCACAGATAAAGTTCCTTAAGCCAAATATGGAATAGACAAGAGCTACTCCTTGCTCAACGAAATGGACTCAACACCCCATATTAAACCCCTAAGAATGTACCTGACTAGTAAGTATCTTAAAACCTATGGATTGCTATGTCTCCAAAAGAGAATCAAGCGTGTGTACAGGGGCATAAACGCAGCAGTGATAGGATTGGAGAGGTTCGGTGAGCAAATGAAGACCCTTTGAAGTCATATTGCATGGTACCCATTACACGGGTCTCAACTCTCCAGGTTTAAGGTATTCTTCCTTCAGCTAAAACATGCATGTGGAACCCAGAGTATGATCAACCGTGTGAACGGGAGACGTGTTCAAATATGTCTCAGTTTTCCTCCCCTGGTACTCGGGTGCAACATTCCAGACGCTTTACTAACACTCTCCCCACTTGGAGAGTCAGCACCTTTAACCTCCTGTTTGGCCCCGTTTGCAATTTCTGCGGAAGATGAACAGGAATAGGGAGAACCAATGAGAGACTAGCTGGAGGTGTCTGGACGGGCAAATTTAACTCTCATTTCCCACCAGAAAGAGGAAATAACCAAAGGATCAGCATGCCGTGCCGGAACCAGATTAGGGCCTGAAGCCATGCAGCGGTGTTGCAGCCAGCTCACAAGAAAACGAGTTGAAGAAAGGAGCTCAGGGGCACTGTAATTCACAAACCTGCAGAGTTATAAATGACAGCTATCGTCCAAAAATAGACTGAAGTAAGGCTGCCAAGAGGACTTGAAAGCGGGGCAGAATTGCAGGAAACCGATTTCAGGAGGTAGACTGGAATTGCATTGAAAGCATAGGAAAAGAGGCAGAACGTCCACAAAGATGCACTTGGCCAAAAAGGGCGTATGCGTTTTTTCCTGAATATATTCAGGAAAAAACGCATACGCCCTTTTTGGCCAACCAAGCAAGCTTGCAAAGGAAATCTGCACTACAATGAAGTCTCACTTCCCCCCGGTCAAAAGGGCCATCTGAAAAAAGTGTAAAATCCAGAAAGGCAGGACAGGCCATGGAGAACTGGGAGCCTTGTTATGCTGATGGGCGGGATGTAAATTGCCAACAGACACTTGGGAGAAGTGTATGGTGTTTCCTGAAACATCGAAAAAACAAAGCAACAGAGCCTAGGGCATTTCCACTTATGGTCCTATAGCTTAGGGAAATTAAAATCAAAAAGACACAGCCACCCCAAAGTTTGGGACGCCTCTGTTTACAAGAACATCGTTTACAGTACAAGTTCAACATCGCAGAAAGTGAAAAATGGATAAAGAAGTTGTGGTATTTACTTACAAAGCAATATCACTCAGCAATGAAATCTATGTCATCAGTCCCTTAGCAGCACAATGAGCGGATTCAGGTATGATGATTCTAACTGAAATAAGTCACACAGAAAAAGAAACATCATAAGATATCAGTAATACACGGAATGTAAACTTGGCTACACAGGAACTGAATTACAGAACAGAACAGGGTCTCAAATTTAGAAAACCAACTTATGCTTGCTTAAGGGGAAAGGTGAGTTGGGGTGCTGCATAAAACCAGAGATTGAAATGAGAACAGATAAAGTTCCTTAAGCCAAATATGGAATAGACAAGAGCTACTCCTTGCTCAACGAAATGGACTCAACACCGCATATTAAACGCCTAAGAATGTACCTGACTAGTAAGTATCTTAAAACCTATGGATTGCTATGTCTCCGAAAGAGTCAAGCATGTGTACAGGGGCATAAACGCAGCAGTGATAGGACTGGAGAGGTTCGTGAGCAAATGAAGACCGTTTGAAGTCATATTGCATGGTACCCATTCCACGGGTTTCAACTACCCAGGTTTAAGGTATTCTTCCTTCAGCTAAAACATGCATGTGGAACCTAGAGTATGATCAACCATGTGATCGGGAGACGTGTTTAAATATGTCTCAGTTTTCGTACCCTGGCACTCGGGTGCAACATTCCAGACGCTTACTAACACTCTCCCCACTTGGAGAGTCAGTCCCTTTAACCTCCTGTTTGGCCCAGTTTGCAATTTCTGCGGAAGATGAACAGGAATAGCGAGAATCAATGAGAGACTAGCTGGAGGTGTTAGGATGGGCAAATTTAACTCTCATTTCCCACCAGGAAGAGGAATTAACCAAAGGCTCAGCGTGCCGTGCCAGAACCAGATTAGGGCCTGAAGACATCCTGCGGTGTTGCGGCCAGGTCACAAGAAAGCGAGTTGAAGAAAGGAGCTCAGGGGCACTGTAATTCACAAACCTGCAGAGTTATAAATGACAGCTATCGTCCAAAAATAGATTGAAGTAAGGCTGCCAACAGGACTTGAAAGCGGGGCAGAATTGCAGGAAACCGATTTCAGGAGGTAGACTGGAATTGCATTGAAAGCATAGGAAAAGAGGCAGAACGTCCACAATGATGCACTTGGCCAAAAAGGGCGTATGCGTTTTTTCCTGAATATATTCAGGAAAAAACGCATACGCCCTTTTGGACAACCAAGCAAACTTGCAAAGGAAATCTGCACTACAATGAAGTCTCACTTCTCCCCGGTTAAAAGGGCCATCTGAAAAAAGTGTAAAATCCAGAAAGGCAGGACAGGCCATGGAGAACTGGGAGCCTTGTTATGCTGATGGGCGGGATGTAAATTGCCAACAGACACTCAGGAGAAGTGTATGGTGTTTCCTGAAACATCTAAAAAACAAAGCAACAGAGCCTAGGGCACTTCCACTTATGGTCCTATAGCTTAGGGAAATTAAAATCAAAAAGACACAGCCACCCCAAAGTTTGGGACGCCTCCGTTTACAAGAACCTCGTTTACCGTACAAGTTCAATATCACAGAAAGTGAAAAATGGATAAAGAACTTGTGGTACTTACGTACAATGCAGTATCACTCAGCAATGAAATCTATGTCATCAGGCCCGTAGCAGCATAATGAGTGGATTCAGGTACGATGATTCTAACTGAAATAAGTCACACAGAAAAAGAAACATCATAAGATATCACTAATACACGGAATGTAAACTTGGCTACACAGGAACTGCATTCCAAAACAGAACAGGGTCTCAAATTTAGAAAACCAACTTATGCTTGCTTAAGGGGAAAGGTGAGTTGGGGTGCTGCATAAAACCAGAGATTGAAATGAGCACAGATAAAGTTCCTTAAGCCAAATATGGAATAGACAAGAGCTACTCCTTGCTCAACGAAATGGACTCAACACCCCATATTAAACGCCTAAGAATGTACCTGACTAGTAAGTATCTTAAAACCTATGGATTGCTATGTCTCCGAAACAGAATCAAGCATGTGTACAGGGGCATAAACGCAGCAGTGATAGGATTGGAGAGGTTCGGTGAGCAAATGAAGACCCTTTGAAGTCATATTGCATGGTACCCATTCCACGGGTTTCAACTACCCAGGTTTAAGGTATTCTTCCTTCAGCTAAAACATGCATGTGGAACCTAGAGTATGATCAACCATGTGATCGGGAGACGTGTTCAAATATGTCTCAGTTTTCGTACCCTGGTACTCGGGTGCAACATTCCAGACGCTTACTAACACTCTCCCCACTTGGAGAGTCAGTCCCTTTAACCTCCTGTTTGGCCCAGTTTGCAATTTCTGCGGAAGATGAACAGGAATAGCGAGAATCAATGAGAGACTAGCTGGAGGTGTTAGGATGGGCAAATTTAACTCTCATTTCCCACCAGGAAGAGGAATTAACCAAAGGCTCAGCGTGCCGTGCCAGAACCAGATTAGGGCCTGAAGACATCCTGCGGTGTTGCGGCCAGGTCACAAGAAAGCGAGTTGAAGAAAGGAGCTCAGGGGCACTGTAATTCACAAACCTGCAGAGTTATAAATGACAGCTATCGTCCAAAAATAGACTGAAGTAAGGCTGCCAAGAGGACTTGAAAGCGGGGCAGAATTGCAGGAAACCGATTTCAGGAGGTAGACTGGAATTGCATTGAAAGCATAGGAAAAGAGGCAGAACGTCCACAATGATGCACTTGGCCAAAAAGGGCGTATGCGTTTTTTCCTGAATATATTCAGGAAAAAACGCATACGCCCTTTTTGGTCAACCAAGCAAACTTGCAAAGGAAATCTGCACTAAAATGAAGTCTCACTTCTCCCCGGTTAAAAGGGCCATCTGAAAAAAGTGTAAAATCCAGAAAGGAAGGACAGGCCAAGGAGAACTGGGAGCCTTGTTATGCTGATGGGCGGGATGTAAATTGCCAACAGACACTCAGGAGAAGTGTATGGTGTTTCCTGAAACATCTAAAAAACAAAGCAACAGAGCCTAGGGCACTTCCACTTATGGTCCTATAGCTTAGGGAAATTAAAATCAAAAAAGACACAGCCACCCCAAAGTTTGGGACGCCTCCGTTTACAAGAACCTCGTTTACCGTACAAGTTCAATATCACAGAAAGAGAAAAATGAATAAAGAACTTGTGGTACTTACGTACAATGCAGTATCACTCAGCAATGAAATCTATGTCATCAGGCCCGTAGCAGCATAATGAGTGGATTCAGGTACGATGATTCTAACTGAAATAAGTCACACAGAAAAAGAAACATCATAAGATATCACTAATACACGGAATGTAAACTTGGCTACACAGGAACTGCATTCCAAAACAGAACAGGGTCTCAAATTTAGAAAACGAACTTATGCTTGCTTAAGGGGAAAGGTGAGTTGGGGTGCTGCATAAAACCAGAGATTGAAATGAGCACAGATAAAATTCCTTAAGCCAAATATGGAATAGACAAGAGCTACTCCTTTCTCAACGAAATGGGCTCAACACCCCATATTAAACGCCTAAGAATGTACCTGACTAGTAAGTATCTTAAAACCTATGGATTGCTATGTCTCCGAAAGAGAATCAAGCATGTGTACAGGGGCATAAACGCAGCAGTGATAGGATTGGAGAGGTTCGGTGAGCAAATGAAGACCCTTTGAAGTCATATTGCATGGTACCCATTCCACGGGTTTCAACTACCCAGGATTAAGGTATTCTTCCTTCAGCTAAAACATGCATGTGGAACCCAGAGTATGATCAACCATGTGATCGGGAGACGTGTTCAAATATGTCTCAGTTTTCGTACCCTGGTACTCGGGTGCAACATTCCAGACGCTTTACTAACACTCTCCCGACTTGGAGAGTCAGTCCCTTTAACCTCCTGTTTGGCCCAGTTTGCAATTTCTGCGGAAGATGAACAGGAATAGTGAGAACCAATGAGAGACTAGCTGGAGGTGTCTGGACGGGCAAATTTAACTCTCATTTCCCACCAGGAAGAGGAATTAACCAAAGGCTCAGCGTGCCGTGCCAGAACCAGATTAGGGCCTGAAGCCATCCTGCGGTGTTGCGGCCAGGTCACAAGAAAGCGAGTTGAAGAGAGGAGCTCAGGGGCACTGTAATTCACAAACCTGCAGAGTTATAAATGACAGCTATCGTCCAAAAATAGACTGAAGTAAGGCTGCCAAGAGGACTTGAAAGCGGGGCAGCATTGCAGGAAACCGATTTCAGGAGGTAGACTGGAATTGCATTGAAAGCATAGGAAAAGAGGCAGAACGTCCACAATGATGCACTTGGCCAAAAAGGGCGTATGCGTTTTTTCCTGAATATATTCAGGAAAAAACGCATACGCCCTTTTTGGCCAACCAAGCAAGCTTGCAAAGGAAATCTGCACTACAATGAAGTCTCACTTCCCCCCGGTCAAAAGGGCCATCTGAAAAAAGTGTAAAATCCAGAAAGGCAGGACAGGCCATGGAGAACTGGGAGCCTTGTTATGCTGATGGGCGGGATGTAAATTGCCAACAACCACTCGGGAGAAGTGTATGGTGTTTCCTGAAACAACTAAAAAACAAAGCAACAGAGCCTAGGGCACTTCCACTTATGGTCCTATAGCTTAGGGAATTTAAAATCAAAAAGACACAGCCACCCCAAAGTTTGGAACGGCTCTGTTTACAAGAACCTCGTTTACAGTACAAGTTCAACATCGCAGAAAGTGAAAAATGGATAAAGAAGTTGTGGTATTTACTTACAAAGCAATATCACTCAGCAATGAAATCTGTGTCATCAGGCCCTTAGCAGCACAATGAGTGGATTCAGGTATTATGATTCTAACTGAAATAAGTCACACAGAAAAAGAAACGTCATAAGATATCAGTAATACACGGAATGTAAACTTGGCTACACAGGAACTGAATTACAGAACAGAACAGGGTCTCAAATTTAGAAAACCAACTTATTCTTGCTTAAGGGGAAAGGTGAGTTGGGGTGCTGCATAAAACCAGAGATTGAAATGAGCACAGATAAAGTTCCTTAAGCCAAATATGGAATAGACAAGAGCTACTCCTTGCTCAACGAAATGGACTCAACACCGCATATTAAACGCCTAAGAATGTAGCTGTCTAGTAAGTATCTTAAAACCTATGGATTGCTATGTCTCCGAAAGAGAATCAAGCATGTGTACAGGGGCATAAACGCAGCAGTGATAGGATTGGAGAGGTTCGTGAGCAAATGAAGACCCTTTGAAGTCATATTGCATGGTACCCATTACACGGGTCTCAACTCTCCAGGTTTAAGGTATTCTTCCTTCAGCTAAAACATGCATGTGGAACCCAGAGTATGATCAACCGTGTGAACGGGAGACGTGTTCAAATATGTCTCAGTTTTCCTCCCCTGGTACTCGGGTGCAACATTCCAGACGCTTTACTAACACTCTCCCGACTTGGAGAGTCAGTGCCTTTAACCTCCTGTTTGGCCCAGTTTGCAATTTCTGCGGAAGATGAACAGGAATAGCGAGAACCAATGAGAGGTTGGCTGCAGGTGTCTGAACGGGCAAATTTAACTCTCATTTCCCACCAGGAAGAGGAATTAACCAAAGGCTCAGCGTGCCGGGCCGGAACCAGATTAGGGCCTGAAGACATCCTGCGGTGTTGATGCCAGGTCACAAGAAAGCGAGTTGAAGAAA
The DNA here is from genome assembly GCF_949987515.2 of Delphinus delphis. Taxonomy (NCBI): domain Eukaryota; kingdom Metazoa; phylum Chordata; class Mammalia; order Artiodactyla; family Delphinidae; genus Delphinus; species Delphinus delphis. The sequence goes on from NW_027192711.1 coordinate 1,083,630, forward strand.
GGAGCTCAGGGGCACTGTAATTCACAAACCTGCAGAGTTATAAATGACAGCTATCGTCCAAAAATATACTGAAATAAGGCTGCCAAGAGGACTTGAAAGCGGGGCAGAATTGCAGGAAACCGATTTCAGGAGGTAGACTGGAATTGCATTGAAAGCATAGGAAAAGAGGCAGAACGTCCACAATGATGCACTTGGCCAAAAAGGGCGTATGCGTTTTTTCCTGAATATATTCAGGAAAAAACGCATACGCCCTTTTTGGCCAACCAAGCAAGCTTGCAAAGGAAATCTGCACTACAATGAAGTCTCACTTCCCCCCGGTCAAAAGGGCCATCTGAAAAAAGTGTAAAATCCAGAAAGGCAGGACAGGCCATGGAGAACTGGGAGCCTTGTTATGCTGATGGGCGGGATGTAAATTGCCAACAGACACTTGGGAGAAGTGTATGGTGTTTCCTGAAACATCTAAAAAACAAAGCAACAGAGCCTAGGGCACTTCCACTTATGGTCCTATAGCTTAGGGAAATTAAAATCAAAAAGACACAGCCACCCCAAAGTTTGGGACGCCTCTGTTTACAAGAACCTCGTTTACAATACAAGTTCAATATCGCAGAAAGTGAAAAATGGATAAAGAACTTGTGGTATTCACTTACAAAGCAATATCACTCAGCAATGAAATCTATGTCATCAGGCCCTTAGCAGCACAGTGAGTGGATTCAGGTATGACGATTCTAACTGAAATAAGTCACACAGAAAAAGAAACATCATAAGATATCAGTAATACACGGAATGTAAACTTGGCTACACAGGAACTGAATTACAGAACAGAACAGGGTCTCAAATTTAGAAAACCAACTTATGCTTGCTTAAGGGTAAAGGTGAGTTGGGGTGCTGCATAAAACCAGAGATTGAAATGAGCACAGATAAAGTTCCTTAAGCCAAATATGGAATAGACAAGAGCTACTCCTTGCTCAACGAAATGGACTCAACACCGCATATTAAACGCCTAAGAATGTACCTGACTAGTAAGTATCTTAAAACTTATGGATTGCTATGTCTCCGAAGGAGAATCAAGCATGTGTACAGGGGCATAAACGCAGCAGTGATAGGATTGGAGAGATTCGGTGAGGAAATGAAGACCCATTGAAGTCATATTGCATGGTACCCATTCCACGGGTTTCAACTACCCAGGTTTTAGGTATTCTTCCTTCAGCTAAAACATGCATGTGGAACCCAGAGTATGATCAACCATGTGATCGGGAGACGTGTTCAAATATGTCTCAGTTTTCGTACCCTGGTACTCGGGAGCAACATTCCAGACGCTTTACTAACACTCTCCCGACTTGGAGAGTCAGTCCCTTTAACCTCCTGTTTGGCCCAGTTTGCAATTTCTGCGGAAGATGAACAGGAATAGCGAGAACCAATGAGAGACTAGCTGGAGGTGTCTGGACGGGCAAATTTAACTCTCATTTCCCACCAGGAAGAGGAATTAACCAAAGGCTCAGCGTGCCGTGCCGGAACCAGATTAGGGCCTGAAGCCATCCTGCGGTGTTGCGGCCAGGTCACAAGAAAGCGAGTTGAAGAAAGGAGCTCAGGGGCACTGTAATTCACAAACCTGCAGAGTTATAAATGACAGCTATCGTCCAAAAATAGACTGAAGTAAGGCTGCCAAGAGGACTTGAAAGCGGGGCAGAATTGCAGGAAACCGATTTCAGGAGGTAGACTGGAATTGCATTGAAAGCATAGGAAAAGAGGCAGAACGTCCACAATGATGCACTTGGCCAAAAAGGGCGTATGCGTTTTTTCTTGAATATATTCAGGAATAAACGCATACGCCCTTTTTGGCCAACCAAGCAAGCTTGCAAAGGAAATCTGCACTACAATGAAGTCTCACTTCCCCCCGGTCAAAAGGGCCACCTGAAAAAAGTGTAAAATCCAGAAAGGCAGGACAGGCCATAGAGAACTGGGAGCCTTGTTATGCTGATGGGCTGGATGTAAATTGCCAACAGACACTTGGGAGAAGTGTATGGTGTTTCCTGAAACATCTAAAAAACAAAGCAACAGAGCCTAGGGCACTTCCACTTATGGTCCTATAGCTTAGGGAAATTAAAATCAAAAAGACACAGCCACCCCAAAGTTTGGGACGCCTCTGTTTACAAGAACCTCGTTTACAATACAAGTTCAACATCGCAGAAAGTGAAAAATGGATAAAGAAGTTGTGGTATTCACTTACAAAGCAATATCACTCAGCAATGAAATCTATGTCATCAGGCCCTTAGCAGCACAATCAGTGGATTCAGGTATGATGATTCTAACTGAAATAAGTCACACAGAAAAAGAAACATCATAAGATATCAGTAATACACGGAATGTAAACTTGGCTACACAGGAACTGAATTACAGAACAGAACAGGGTCTCAAATTTAGAAAACCAACTTATGCTTGCTTAAGGGGAAAGGTGAGTTGGGGTGCTGCATAAAACCAGAGATTGAAATGAGCACAGATAAAGTTCCTTAAGCCAAATATGGAATAGACAAGAGCTACTCCTTGCTCAACGAAATGGACTCAACACCGCATATTAAACGCCTAAGAATGTACCTGACTAGTAAGTATCTTAAAACCTATGGATTGCTATGTCTCCGAAAGAGAATCAAGCGTGTGTACAGGGGCATAAACGCAGCAGTGATAGGATTGGAGAGGTTTGGTGAGGAAATGAAGACCCATTGAAGTCATATTGCATGGTACCCATTCTACGGGTTTCAACTACCCAGGTTTAAGGTATTCTTCCTTCAGCTAAAACATGCATGTGGAACCCAGAGTATGATCAACCATGTGATCGGGAGACGTGTTCAAATATGTCTCAGTTTTCGTACCCTGGTACTCGGGTGCAACATTCCAGACGCTTTACTAACACTCTCCCGACTTGGAGAGTCAGTCCCTTTAACCTCCTGTTTGGCCCAGTTTGCAATTTCTGCGGAAGATGAACAGGAATAGCGAGAACCAATGAGAGACTAGCTGGAGGTGTCTGGACGGGCAAATTTAACTCTCATTTCCCACCAGGAAGAGGAATTAACCAAAGGCTCAGCGTGCCGTGCCAGAACCAGATTAGGGCCTGAAGACATCCTGCGGTGTTGCGGCCAGGTCACAAGAAAGCGAGTTGAAGAAAGGAGCTCAGGGGCACTGTAATTCACAAACCTGCAGAGTTATAAATGACAGCTATCGTCCAAAAATAGACTGAAGTAAGGCTGCCAAGAGGACTTGAAAGCGGGACAGCATTGCAGGAAACCGATTTCAGGAGGTAGACTGGAATTGCATTGAAAGCATAGGAAAAGAGGCAGAACGTCCACAATGATGCACTTGGCCAAAAAGGGCGTATGCGTTTTTTCCTGAATATATTCAGGAAAAACGCATACGCCCTTTTTGGCCAACCAAGCAAGCTTGCAAAGGAAATCTGCACTACAATGAAGTCTCACTTCCCCCCGGTCAAAAGGGCCATCTGAAAAAAGTGTAAAATCCAGAAAGGCAGGACAGGCCATGGAGAACTGGGAGCCTTGTTATGCTGATGGGCGGGATGTAAATTGCCAACAACCACTAGGGAGAAGTGTATGGTGTTTCCTGAAACATCTAAAAAACAAAGCAACAGAGCCTAGGGCACTTCCACTTATGGTCCTATAGCTTAGGGAATTTAAAATCAAAAAGACACAGCCACCCCAAAGTTTGGAAAGGCTCTGTTTACAAGAACCTCGTTTACAGTACAAGTTCAACATCGCAGAAAGTGAAAAATGGATAAAGAAGTTGTGGTATTTACTTACAAAGCAATATCACTCAGCAATGAAATCTGTGTCATCAGGCCCTTAGCAGCACAATGAGTGGATTCAGGTATGATGATTCTAACTGAAATAAGTCACACAGAAAAAGAAACATCATAAGATATCAGTAATACACGGAATGTAAACTTGGCTACACAGGAACTGAATTACAGAACAGAACAGGGTCTCAAATTTAGAAAACCAACTTATGCTTGCTTAAGGGTAAAGGTGAGTTGGGGTGCTGCATAAAACCAGAGATTGAAATGAGCACAGATATAGTTCCTTAAGCCAAATATGGAATAGACAAGAGCTACTCCTTGCTCAACGAAATGGACTCAACACCGCATATTAAACGCCTAAGAATGTACCTGACTAGTAAGTATCTTAAAACCTATGGATTGCTATGTCTCCGAAAGAGAATCAAGCATGTGTACAGAGGCATAAACGCAGCAGTGATAGGATTGGAGAGGTTCGTGAGCAAATGAAGACCCTTTGAAGTCATATTGCATGGTACCCATTACACGGGTCTGAACTCTCCAGGTTTAAGGTATTCTTCCTTCAGCTAAAACATGCATGTGGAACCCAGAGTATGATCAACCGTGTGAACGGGAGACGTGTTCAAATATGTCTCAGTTTTCCTCCCCTGGTACTCGGGTGCAACATTCCAGACGCTTTACTAACACTCTCCCGACTTGGAGAGTCAGTCCCTTTAACCTCCTGTTTGGCCCAGTTTGCAATTTCTGCGGAAGATGAACAGGAATAGCGAGAACCAATGAGAGACTAGCTGGAGGTGTCTGGACGGGCAAATTTAACTCTCATTTCCCACCAGGAAGAGGAATTAACCAAAGGCTCAGCGTGCCGTGCCGGAACCAGATTAGGGCCTGAAGCCATCCTGTGGTGTTGCGGCCAGCTCACAAGAAAGCGAGTTGTAGAAAAGAGCTCAGGGGCACTGTAATTCACAAACCTGCAGAGTTATAAATGACAGCTATCGTCCAAAAATATACTGAAGTAAGGCTGCCAAGAGGACTTGAAAGCGGGGCAGAATTGCAGGAAACCAATTTCAGGAGGTAGACTGAAATTGCATTGAAAGCATAGGAAAAGAGGCAGAACGTACACAATGATGCACTTGGCCAAAAAGGGCGTATGCGTTTTTTCCTGAATATATTCAGGAAAAAACGCATACGCACTTTTTGGCCAACCAAGCAAGCTTGCAAAGGAAATCTGCACTACAATGAAGTCTCACTTCCACCTGGTCAAAAGGGCCATCTGAAAAAAGTGTAAAATCCATAAAGGCACGACAGGCCATGGAGAACTGGGAGCCTTCTTATGCTGATGGGCGGGATGTAAATTGCCAACAGTCACTCTGGAGAAGTGTACGGTGTTTCCTGAAACATCTAAAAAACAAAGCAACAGAGCCTAGGGCACTTCCACTTATGGTCCTATAGCTTAGGGAAATTAAAATCAAAAAGACACAGCCACCCCAAAGTTTGGGACGCCTCCGTTTACAAGAACCTCGTTTACCGTACAAGTTCAATATCACAGAAAGTGAAAAATGGATAAAGAACTTGAGGTACTTACGTACAATGCAGTATCACTCAGCAATGAAATCTATGTCATCAGGCCCTTAGCAGCATAATGAGTGGATTCAGGTACGATGATTCTAACTGAAATAAGTCACACAGAAAAAGAAACATCATAAGATATCAGTAATACACGGAATGTAAACTTGGCTACACAGGAACTGCATTCCAAAACAGAACAGGGTCTCAAATTTAGAAAACCAACTTATGCTTGCTTAAGGGGAAAGGTGAGTTGGGGTGCTGCATAAAACCAGAGATTGAAATGAGCACAGATAAAGTTCCTTAAGCCAAATATGGAATAGACAAGAGCTACTCCTTGCTCAACGAAATGGACTCAACACCCCATATTAAACGCCTAAGAATGTACCTGACTAGTAAGTATCTTAAAACCTATGGATTGCTATGTCTCCAAAAGAGAATCAAGCGTGTGTACAGGGGCATAAACGCAGCAGTGATAGGATTGGAGAGGTTCGGTGAGCAAATGAAGACCCTTTGAAGTCATATTGCATGGTACCCATTACACGGTTCTCAACTCTCCAGGTTTTAGGTATTCTTCCTTCAGCTAAAACATGCATGTGGAACCCAGAGTATGATCAACCATGTGAACGGGAGACGTGTTCAAATATGTCTCAGTTTTCGTACCCTGGTACTCGGGTGCAACATTCCAGACGCTTTACTAACACTCTCCCGACTTGGAGAGTCAGTCCCTTTAACCTCCTGTTTGGCCCAGTTTGCAATTTCTGCGGAAGATGAACAGGAATAGCGAGAACCAATGAGAGGCTAGCTGGAGGTGTCTGAACGGGCAAATTTAACTCTCATTTCCCACCAGGAAGAGGAATTAACCAAAGGCTCAGCGTGCCGGGCCGGAACCAGATTAGGGCCTGAAGCCATCCTGCGGTGTTGCGGCCAGGTCACAAGAAAGCGAGTTGAAGAAAGGAGCTCAGGGGCACTGTAATTCACAAACCTGCAGAGTTATAAATGACAGCTATCGTCCAAAAATAGACTGAAGTAAGGCTGCCAAGAGGACTTGAAAGCGGGGCAGAATTGCAGGAAACCGATTTCAGGAGGTAGACTGGAATTGCATTGAAAGCATAGGAAAAGAGGCAGAACGTCCACAATGATGCACTTGGCCAAAAAGGGCGTATGCGTTTTTTCCTGAATATATTCAGGAAAAAACGCATACGCCCTTTTTGGCCAACCAAGCAAGCTTGCAAAGGAAATCTGCACTACAATGAAGTCTCACTTCCCCCCGGTCAAAAGGGCCATCTGAAAAAAGTGTAAAATCCAGAAAGGCAGGACAGGCCATTGAGAACTGGGAGCCTTGTTATGCTGATGGGCTGGATGTAAATTGCCAACAGACACTTGGGAGAAGTGTATGGTGTTTCCTGAAACATCTAAAAAACAAAGCAACAGAGCCTAGGGCACTTCCACTTATGGTCCTATAGCTTAGGGAAATTAAAATCAAAAAGACACAGCCACCCCAAAGTTTGGGACGCCTCTGTTTACAAGAACCTCGTTTACAATACAAGTTCAACATCGCAGAAAGTGAAAAATGGATAAAGAAGTTGTGGTATTCACTTACAAAGCAATATCACTCAGCAATGAAATCTATGTCATCAGGCCCTTAGCAGCACAATGAGTGGATTCAGGTATGATGATTCTAACTGAAATAAGTCACACAGAAAAAGAAACATCATAAGATATCAGTAATACACGGAATGTAAACTTGGCTACACAGGAACTGAATTACAGAACAGAACAGGGTCTCAAATTTAGAAAACCAACTTATGCTTGCTTAAGGGTAAAGGTGAGTTGGGGTGCTGCATAAAACCAGAGATTGAAATGAGCACAGATAAAGTTCCTTAAGCCAAATATGGAATAGACAAGAGCTACTCCTTGCTCAACGAAATGGACTCAACACCGCATATTAAACGCCTAAGAATGTACCTGACTAGTAAGTATCTTAAAACCTATGGATTGCTATGTCTCCGAAAGAGAATCAAGCGTGTGTACAGGGGCATAAACGCAGCAGTGATAGGATTGGAGAGGTTTGGTGAGGAAATGAAGACCCATTGAAGTCATATTGCATGGTACCCATTCCACGGGTTTCAACTACCCAGGTTTAAGGTATTCTTCCTTCAGCTAAAACATGCATGTGGAACCCAGAGTATGATCAACCATGTGATCGGGAGACGTGTTCAAATATGTCTCAGTTTTCGTACCCTGGTACTCGGGTGCAACATTCCAGACGCTTTACTAACACTCTCCCGACTTGGAGAGTCAGTCCCTTTAACCTCCTGTTTGGCCCAGTTTGCAATTTCTGCGGAAGATGAACAGGAATAGCGAGAACCAATGAGAGACTAGCTGGAGGTGTCTGGACGGGCAAATTTAACTCTCATTTCCCACCAGGAAGAGGAATTAACCAAAGGCTCAGCGTGCCGTGCCAGAACCAGATTAGGGCCTGAAGACATCCTGCGGTGTTGCGGCCAGGTCACAAGAAAGCGAGTTGAAGAAAGGAGCTCAGGGGCACTGTAATTCACAAACCTGCAGAGTTATAAATGACAGCTATCGTCCAAAAATAGACTGAAGTAAGGCTGCCAAGAGGACTTGAAAGCGGGGCAGCATTGCAGGAAACCGATTTCAGGAGGTAGACTGGAATTGCATTGAAAGCATAGGAAAAGAGGCAGAACGTCCACAATGATGCACTTGGCCAAAAAGGGCGTATGCGTTTTTTCCTGAATATATTCAGGAAAAACGCATAAGCCCTTTTTGGCCAACCAAGCAAGCTTGCAAAGGAAATCTGCACTACAATGAAGTCTCACTTCCCCCCGGTCAAAAGGGCCATCTGAAAAAAGTGTAAAATCCAGAAAGGCAGGACAGGCCATGGAGAACTGGGAGCCTTGTTATGCTGATGGGCGGGATGTAAATTGCCAACAACCACTAGGGAGAAGTGTATGGTGTTTCCTGAAACATCTAAAAAACAAAGCAACAGAGCCTAGGGCACTTCCACTTATGGTCCTATAGCTTAGGGAATTTAAAATCAAAAAGACACAGCCACCCCAAAGTTTGGAAAGGCTCTGTTTACAAGAACCTCGTTTACAGTACAAGTTCAACATCGCAGAAAGTGAAAAATGGATAAAGAAGTTGTGGTATTTACTTACAAAGCAATATCACTCAGCAATGAAATCTGTGTCATCAGGCCCTTAGCAGCACAATGAGTGGATTCAGGTATGATGATTCTAACTGAAATAAGTCACACAGAAAAAGAAACATCATAAGATATCAGTAATACACGGAATGTAAACTTGGCTACACAGGAACTGAATTACAGAACAGAACAGGGTCTCAAATTTAGAAAACCAACTTATTCTTGCTTAAGGGTAAAGGTGAGTTGGGGTGCTGCATAAAACCAGAGATTCAAATGAGCACAGATAAAGTTCCTTAAGCCAAATATGGAATAGACAAGAGCTACTCCTTGCTCAACGAAATGGACTCAACACCCCATATTAAACGCCTAAGAATGTACCTGACTAGTAAGTATCTTAAAACCTATGGATTGCTATGTCTCCGAAAGAGAATCAAGCATGTGTACAGGGGCATAAACGCAGCAGTGATAGGATTGGAGAGGTTCGGTGAGCAAATGAAGACCCTTTGAAGTCATATTGCATGGTACCCATTCCACGGGTTTCAACTACCCAGGTTTAAGGTATTCATCCTTCAGCTAAAACATGCATGTGGAACCTAGAGTATGATCAACCATGTGATCGGGAGACGTGTTCAAATATGTCTCAGTTTTCGTACCCTGGTACTCGGGTGCAACATTCCAGACACTTTACTAACACTCTCCCGACTTGGAGAGTCAGTCCCTTTAACCTCCTGTTTGGCCCAGTTTGCAATTTCTGCGGAAGATGAACAGGAATAGCGAGAACCAATGAGAGGCTAGCTGGAGGTGTCTGGATGGGCAAATTTAACTCTCATTTCCCACCAGGAAGAGGAATTAACCAAAGGCTCAGCGTGCCGTGCCGGAACCAGATTAGGGCCTGAAGCCATCCTGCGGTGTTGCGGCCAGGTCACAAGAAAGCAAGTTGAAGAAAGGAGCTCAGGGGCACTGTAATTCACAAACCTGCAGAGTTATAAATGACAGCTATCGTCCAAAAATAGACTGAAGTAAGGCTGCCAAGAGGACTTGAAAGCGGGGCAGAATTGCAGGAAACCGATTTCAGGAGGTAGGCTGGAATTGCATTGCAAGCATAGGAAAAGAGGCAGAACGTCCACAATGATGCACTTGGCCAAAAAGGGCGTATGCGTTTTTTCCTGAATATATTCAGGAAAAAACGCATACGCCCTTTTTGGCCAACCAAGCAAGCTTGCAAAGGAAATCTGCACTACAATGAAGTCTCACTTCCCCCCGGTCAAAAGGGCCATCTGAAAAAAGTGTAAAATCCAGAAAGGCAGGACAGGCCATGGAGAACTGGGAGCCTTGTTATGCTGATGGGCGGGATGTAAATTGCCAACAACCACTCGGGAGAAGTGTATGGTGTTTCCTGAAACATCTAAAAAACAAAGCAACAGAACCTAGGGCACTTCCACTTATGGTCCTATAGCTTAGGGAAATTGAAATCAAAAAGACACAGCCACCCCAAAGTTTGGAACGGCTCTGTTTACAAGAACCTCGTTTACAGTACAAGTTCAACATCGCAGAAAGTGAAAAATGGATAAAGAAGTTGTGGTATTTACTTACAAAGCAATATCACTCAGCAATGAAATGTGTGTCATCAGGCCATTAGCAGCACAATGAGTGGATTCAGGTATGATGATTCTAACTGAAATAAGTCACACAGAAAAAGAAACATCATAAGATATCAGTAATACACGGAATGTAAACTTGGCTACACAGGAACTGAATTACAGAACAGAACAGGGTCTCAAATTTAGAAAACCAACTTATGCTTGCTTAAGGGTAAAGGTGAGTTGGGGTGCTACATAAAACCAGAGATTGAAATGAGCACAGATAAAGTTCCTTAAGTCAAATATGGAATAGACAAGAGCTACTCCTTGCTCAACGAAATGGACTCAACACCGCATATTAAACGCCTAAGAATGTACCTGTCTAGTAAGTATCTTAAAACCTATGGATTGCTATGTCTCCGAAAGAGAATCAAGCATGTGTACAGGGGCATAAACGCAGCAGTGATAGGATTGGAGAGGTTCAGTGAGCAAATGAAGACCCTTTGAAGTCACATTGCATGGTACCCATTCCACGGGTTTCAACTACCCAGGTTTTAGGTATTCTTCCTTCAGCTAAAACATGCATGTGGAACCCAGAGTATGATCAACCATGTGATCGGGAGACGTGTTCAAATATGTCTCAGTTTTCCTCCCCTGGTACTCGGGTGCAACATTCCAGACGATTTACTAACACTCTCCCGACTTGGAGAGTCAGTCCCTTTAACCTCCTGTTTGGCCCAGTTTGCAATTTCTGCGGAAGATGCACAGGAATAGCGAGAACCAATGAGAGGCTAGCTGGAGGTGTCTGGACGGGCAAATTTAACTCTCATTTCCCACCAGGAAGAGGAATTAACCAAAGGCTCAGCGTGCCTTGCCGGAACCAGATTAGGGCCTGAAGCCATCCTGTGGTGTTGCGGCCAGCTCACAAGAAAGCGAGTTGTAGAAAGGAGCTCAGGGGCACTGTAATTCACAAACCTGCAGAGTTATAAATGACAGCTATCGTCCAAAAATATACTGAAGTAAGGCTGCCAAGAGGACTTGAAAGCGGGGCAGAATTGCAGGAAACCGATTTCAGGAGGTAGACTGAAATTGCATTGAAAGCATAGGAAAAGAGGCAGAACGTACACAATGATGCACTTGGCCAAAAAGGGCGTATGCGTTTTTTCCTGAATATATTCAGGAAAAAACGCATACGCCCTTTTTGGCCAACCAAGCAAGCTTGCAAAGGAAATCTGCACTACAATGAAGTCTCACTTCCACCTGGTCAAAAGGGCCATCTGAAAAAAGTGTAAAATCCATAAAGGCACGACAGGCCATGGAGAACTGGGAGCCTTCTTATGCTGATGGGCGGGATGTAAATTGCCAACAGCCACTCTGGAGAAGTGTATGGTGTTTCCTGAAACATCTAAAAAACAAAGCAACAGAGCCTAGGGCACTTCCACTTATGGTCCTATAGCTTAGGGAAATTAAAATCAAAAAGACACAGCCACCCCAAAGTTTGGGACGCCTCCGTTTACAAGAACCTCGTTTACCGTACAAGTTCAATATCACAGAAAGTGAAAAATGGATAAAGAACTTGAGGTACTTACGTACAATGCAGTATCACTCAGCAATGAAATCTATGTCATCAGGCCCTTAGCAGCATAATGAGTGGATTCAGGTACGATGATTCTAACTGAAATAAGTCACACAGAAAAAGAAACATCATAAGATATCAGTAATACACGGAATGTAAACTTGACTACACAGGAACTGCATTCCAAAACAGAACAGGGTCTCAAATTTAGAAAACCAACTTATGCTTGCTTAAGGGGAAAGGTGAGTTGGGGTGCTGCATAAAACCAGAGATTGAAATGAGCACAGATAAAGTTCCTTAAGCCAAATATGGAATAGACAAGAGCTACTCCTTGCTCAACGAAATGGACTCAACACCCCATATTAAACGCCTAAGAATGTACCTGACTAGTAAGTATCTTAAAACCTATGGATTGCTATGTCTCCAAAAGAGAATCAAGCGTGTGTACAGGGGCATAAACGCAGCAGTGATAGGATTGGAGAGGTTCGGTGAGCAAATGAAGACCCTTTGAAGTCATATTGCATGGTACCCATTACACGGGTCTCAACTCTCCAGGTTTTAGGTATTCTTCCTTCAGCTAAAACATGCATGTGGAACCCAGAGTATGATCAACCATGTGAACGGGAGACGTGTTCAAATATGTCTCAGTTTTCCTCCCCTGGTACTCGGGTGCAACATTCCAGACGCTTTACTAACACTCTCCCGACTTGGAGAGTCAGTCCCTTTAACCTCCTGTTTGGCCCAGTTTGCAATTTCTGCGGAAGATGAACAGGAATAGCGAGAACCAATGAGAGGCTAGCTGGAGGTGTCTGAACGGGCAAATTTAACTCTCATTTCCCACCAGGAAGAGGAATTAACCAAAGGCTCAGCGTGCCGGGCCGGAACCAGATTAGGGCCTGAAGCCATCCTGCGGTGTTGCGGCCAGCTCAAAAGAAAGCGAGTTGAAGAAAGGAGCTCAGGGGCACTGTAATTCACAAACCTGCAGAGTTATAAATGACAGCTATCGTCCAAAAATAGACTGAAGTAAGGCTGCCAAGAGGACTTGAAAGCGGGGCAGAATTGCAGGAAACCGATTTCAGGAGGTAGACTGGAATTGCATTGAAAGCATAGGAAAAGAGGCAGAACGTCCACAATGATGCACTTGGCCAAAAAGGGCGTATGCGTTTTTTCCTGAATATATTCAGGAAAAAACGCATACGCCCTTTTTGGCCAACCAAGCAAGCTTGCAAAGGAAATCTGCACTACAATGAAGTCTCACTTCCCCCCGGTCAAAAGGGCCATCTGAAAAAAGTGTAAAATCCAGAAAGGCAGGACAGGCCATTGAGAACTGGGAGCCTTGTTATGCTGATGGGCTGGATGTAAATTGCCAACAGACACTTGGGAGAAGTGTATGGTGTTTCCTGAAACATCTAAAAAACAAAGCAACAGAGCCTAGGGCACTTCCACTTATGGTCCTATAGCTTAGGGAAATTAAAATCAAAAAGACACAGCCACCCCAAAGTTTGGGACGCCTCTGTGTACAAGAACCTCGTTTACAATACAAGTTCAACATCGCAGAAAGTGAAAAATGGATAAAGGAGTTGTGGTATTTACTTACAAAGCAATATCACTCAGCAATGAAATCTGTGTCATCAGGCCCTTAGCAGCACAATGAGTGGATTCAGGTATGATGATTCTAACTGAAATAAGTCACACAGAAAAAGAAACATCATAAGATATCAGTAATACACGGAATGTAAACTTGGCTACACAGGAACTGAATTACAGAACAGAACAGGGTCTCAAATTTAGAAAACCAACTTATGCTTGCTTAAGGGGAAAGGTGAGTTGGGGTGCTGCATAAAACCAGAGATTGAAATGAGCACAGATAAAGTTCCTTAAGCCAAATATGGAATAGACAAGAGCTACTCCTTGCTCAACGAAATGGACTCAACACCCCAAATTAAACGCCTAAGAATGTACCTGACTAGTAAGTATCTTAAAACCTATGGATTGCTATGTCTCCGAAAGAGAATCAAGCATGTGTACAGGGGCATAAACGCAGCAGTGATAGGATTGGAGAGGTTCGGTGAGCAAATGAAGACCCTTTGAAGTCATATTGCATGGTACCCATTCCACGGGTTTCAACTACCCAGGTTTAAGGTATTCTTCCTTCAGCTAAAACATGCATGTGGAACCTAGAGTATGATCAACCATGTGATCGGGAGACGTGTTCAAATATGTCTCAGTTTTCGTACCCTGGTACTCGGGTGCAACATTCCAGACACTTTACTAACACTCTCCCGACTTGGAGAGTCAGTCCCTTTAACCTCCTGTTTGGCCCAGTTTGCAATTTCTGCGGAAGATGAACAGGAATAGCGAGAACCAATGAGAGGCTAGCTGGAGGTGTCTGGATCGGCAAATTTAACTCTCATTTCCCACCAGGAAGAGGAAATAACCAAAGGCTCAGCGTGCCATGCCGGAAACAGATTAGGGCCTGAAGCCATCCTGTGGTGTTGCAGCCAGGTCACAAGAAAGCAAGTTGAAGAAAGGAGCTCAGGGGCACTGTAATTCACAAACCTGCAGAGTTATAAATGACAGCTATCGTCCAAAAATAGACTGAAGTAAGGCTGCCAAGAGGACTTGAAAGCGGGGCAGAATTGCAGGAAACCGATTTCAGGAGGTAGACTGGAATTGCATTGAAAGCATAGGAAAAGAGGCAGAACGTCCACAATGATGCACTTGGCCAAAAAGGGCGTATGCGTTTTTTCCTTAATATATTCCGGAAAAAACGCATACGCCCTTTTTGGCCAACCAAGCAAGCTTGCAATGGAAATCTGCACTACAATGAAGTCTCACTTCCCCCCGGTCAAAAGGGCTATCTGAAAAAAGTGTAAAATCCAGAAAGGCAGGACAGGCCATGGAGAACTGGGAGCCTTGTTATGCTGAAGGGCGGGATGTAAATTGCCAACAACCACTCCGGAGAAGTGTATGGTGTTTCCTGAAACATCTAAAAAACAAAGCAACAGAGCCTAGGGCACTTCCACTTATGGTCCTATAGCTTAGGGAATTTAAAATCAAAAAGACAAAGCCACCCCAAAGTTTGGAATGGCTCTGTTTACAAGAACCTCATTTACAGTACAAGTTCAACATCGCAGAAAGTGAAAAATGGATAAAAAAGTTGTGGTATTTACTTACAAAGCAATATCACTCAGCAATGAAATCTATGTCATCAGGCCCTTAGCAGCACAATGAGTGGATTCAGGTATGATGATTCTAACTGAGATAAGTCACACAGAAAAAGAAACATCATAAGATATCAGTAATACACGGAATGTAAACTTGGCTACACAGGAACTGAATTACAGAACAGAACAGGGTCTCAAATTTAGAAAACCAACTTATGCTTGCTTAAGGGGAAAGGTGAGTTGGGGTGCTGCATAAAACCAGAGATTGAAATGAGCACAGATAAAGTTCCTTAAGCCAAATATGGAATAGACAAGAGCTACTCCTTGCTCAACGAAATGGACTCAACACCGCATATTAAACGCCTAAGAATGTACCTGACTAGTAAGTATCTTAAAACCTATGGATTGCTATGTCTCCGAAAGAGAATCAAGCATGTGTACAGGGGCATAAACGCAGCAGTGATAGGATTGGAGAGGTTCGGTGAGCAAATGAAGACCCTTTGAAGTCATATTGCATGGTACCCATTCCACGGGTTTCAACTACCCAGGTTTAAGGTATTCTTCCTTCAGCTAAAACATGCATGTGGAACCTAGAGTAAGATCAACCATGTGATCGGGAGACGTGTTCAAATATGTCTCAGTTTTCGTACCCTGGTACTCGGGTGCAACATTCCAGACGCTTTACTAACACTCTCCCCACTTGGAGAGTCAGTCCCTTTAACCTCCTGTTTGGCCCAGTTTGCAATTTCTGCGGAAGATGAACAGGAATAGCGAGAACCAATGAGAGACTAGCTGGAGGTGTCTGGACGGGCAAATTTAACTCTCATTTCCCACCAGGAAGAGGAATTAACCAAAGGCTCAGCGTGCCGTGCCGGAACCAGATTAGGGCCTGAAGCCATCCTGGGTGTTTCGGCCAGCTCACAAGAAAGCGAGTTGAAGAAAGGAGCTCAGGGGCACTGTAATTCACAAACCTGCAGAGTTATAAATGACAGCTATCGTCCAAAAATAGACTGAAGTAAGGCTGCCAAGAGGACTTGAAAGCGGGGCAGAATTGCAGGAAACCAATTTCAGGAGGTAGACTGGAATTGCATTGAAAGCATAGGAAAAGAGGCAGAACGTCCACAATGATGCACTTGGCCAAAAAGGGCGTATGCGTTTTTTCCTGAATATATTCAGGAAAAAACGCATACGCCCTTTTTGGCCAACCAAGCAACCTTGCAAAGGAAATCTGCACTACAATGAAGTCTCACTTCCCCCCGGTCAAAAGGGCTATCTGAAAAAAGTGTAAAATCCAGAAAGGCAGGACAGGCCATGGAGAACTGGGAGCCTTGTTATGCTGATGGGCGGGATGTAAATTGCCAACAACCACTCCGGAGAAGTGTATGGTGTTTCCTGAAACATCTAAAAAACAAATCAACAGAGCCTAGGGCACTTCCACTTATGGTCCTATAGCTTAGGGAAATTAAAATCAAAAAGACACAGCCACCCCAAAGTTTGGAACGGCTCTGTTTACAAGAACCTCGTTTACAGTACAAGTTCAACATCGCAGAAAGTGAAAAATGGATAAAGAAGTTGTGGTATTTACTTACAAAGCAATATCACTCAGCAATGAAATCTGTGTCATCAGGCACTTAGCAGCACAATGAGTGGATTCAGGTATGATGATTCTAACTGAAATAAGTCACACAGAAAAAGAAACATCATAAGATATCAGTAATACACGGAATGTAAACTTGGCTACACAGGAACTGAATTACAGAACAGAACAGGGTCTCAAATTTAGAAAACCAACTTATGCTTGCTTAAGGGGAAAGGTGAGTTGGGGTGCTGCATAAAACCAGAGATTGAAATGAGCACAGATAAAGTTCCTTAAGCCAAATATGGAATAGACAAGAGCTACTCCTTGCTCAACGAAATGGACTCAACACCGCATATTAAACGCCTAAGAATGTAACTGACTAGTAAGTATATTAAAACCTATAGATTGCTATGTCTCCGAAAGAGAATCAAGCATGTGTACAGGGGTATAAACGCAGCAGTGGTAGGATTGGAGAGGTTCGGTGAGCAAATGAAGACCCTTTGAAGTCATATTGCATGGTACCCATTCCACGGGTTTCAACTACCCAGGTTTTAGGTATTCTTCCTTCAGCTAAAACATGCATGTGGAACCCAGAGTATGATCAACCGTGTGATCGGGAGACGTGTTCAAATATGTCTCAGTTTTCCTCCCCTGGTAGTCGGGTGCAACATTCCAGACGCTTTACTAACACTCTCCCCACTTGGAGAGTCAGCGCCTTTAACCTCCTGTTTGGCCCAGTTTGCAATTTCTGCGGAAGATGAACAGGAATAGCGAGAACCAATGAGAGCCTAGCTGGAGGTGTCTGGACGGGCAAATTTAACTCTCATTTCCCACCAGGAAGAGGAATTAAACAAAGGCTCAGCGTTCCGTGACGGAACCAGATTAGGGCCTGAAGCCATCATGCGGTGTTGCAGCTAGCTCACAAGAAAGCGAGTTGAACAAAGGAGCTCAGGGGCACTGTAATTCACAAAACTGCAGACTTATAAATGACAGCTATCGTCCAAAAATAGACTGAAGTAAGGCTGCCAAGAGGACTTGAAAGCGGGGCAGAATTGCAGGAAACCGATTTCAGGAGGTAGACTGGAATTGCATTGAAAGCATAGGAAAAGAGGCAGAACGTCCACAATGATGCACTTGGACAAAAAGGGCGTATGCGTTTTTTCCTTAATATATTCAGGAAAAAACGCATACGCCCTTTTTGGCCAACCAAGCAAGCTTGCAAAGGAAATCTGCACTACAATGAAGTCTCACTTCCCCCAGGTCAAAAGGGCCATCTGAAAAAAGTGTAAAATCCAGAAAGGCAGGACAGGCCATGGAGAACTGGGAGCCTTGTTATGCTGAAGGGCGGGATGTAAATTGCGAACAACCACTCGGGAGAAGTGTATGGTGTTTCCTGAAACATCTAAAAAACAAAGCAACAGAGCCTAGGGCACTTCCACTTATGGTCCTATAGCTTAGGGAAATTAAAATCAAAAAGACACAGCCACCCCAAAGTTTGGAACGGCTCTGTTTACAAGAACCTCGTTTAAAACACAAGTTCAACATCGCAGAAAGTGAAAAATGGATAAAAAAGTTGTGGTATTTACTTACAAAGCAATATCACTCAGCAATGAAATCTGTGTCATCAGGCCCTTAGCAGCACAATGAGTGGATTCAGGTATGATGATTCTAACTGAAATAAGTCACACAGAAAAAGAAACATCATAAGATATCAGTAATACACGGAATGTAAACTTGGCTACACAGGAACTGAATTACAGAACAGAACAGGGTCTCAAATTTAGAAAACCAACTTATGCTTGCTTAAGGGTAAAGGTGAGTTGGGGTGCTGCATAAAACCAGAGATTGAAATGAGCACAGATAAAGTTCCTTAAGCCAAATATGGAATAGACAAGAGCTACTCCTTGCTCAACGAAATGGACTCAACACCGCATATTAAACGCCTAAGAATGTACCTGACTAGTAAGTATCTTAAAACCTATGGATTGCTATGTCTCCGAAAGAGAATCAAGCATGTGTACAGGGGCATAAACGCAGCAGTGATAGGATTGGAGAGGTTCGGTGAGCAAATGAAGACCCTTTGAAGTCATATTGCATGGTACCCATTACACGGGTCTTAACTCTCCAGGTTTAAGGTATTCTTCCTTCAGCTAAAACATGCATGTGGAACCCAAGTATGATCAACCATGTGAACGGGAGACGTGTTCAAATATGTCTCAGTTTTCCTCCCCTGGTACTCGGGTGCAACATTCCAGACGCTTTACTAACACTCTCCCCACTTGGAGAGTCAGCGCCTTTAACCTCCTGTTTGGCCCAGTTTGCAAATTCTGCGGAAGATGAACAGGAATAGTGAGAACCAATGATAGGCTAGCTGGAGGTGTCTGGACGGGCAAATTTAACTCTCATTTCCCACCAGGAGGACGAAATAACCAAAGGCTCAGCGTGCCGTGCCAGAACCAGATTAGGGCCTGAAGCCATCCTGCGGTGTTGCGGCCAGGTCACAAGAAAGCGAGTTGAAGAAAGGAGCTCAGGGGCACTGTAATTCGCAAACCTGCAGAGTTATAAATGACAGCTATCGTCCAAAAATAGACTGAAGTAGGCTGCCAAGAGGACTTGAAAGCGGGGCAGAATTGCAGGAAACCGATTTCAGGAGGTAGACTGGAATTGCATTGAAAGCATAGGAAAAGAGGCAGAACGTCCACAATGATGCACTTGGCCAAAAAGGGCGTATGCGTTTTTTCCTGAATATATTCAGGAAAAAACGCATACGCCCTTTTTGGCCAACCAAGCAAGCTTGCAAAGGAAATCTGCACTAAAATGAAGTCTCACTTCCCCCCGGTCAGAAGGGCCATCTGAAAAAAGTGTAAAATCCAGAAAGGCAGGAGAGGCCATGGAGAACTGGGAGCCTTGTTATGCTGATGGGCGGGATGTAAATTGCCAACAACCACTCGGAAGAAGTGTATGGTGTTTCCTGAAACATCTAAAAAACAAAGCAACAGAGCCTAGGGCACTTCCACTTATGGTCCTATAGCTTAGAATTTAAAATCAAAAAGACAAAGGCACCCCAAAGTTTGGAATGGCTCTGTTTACAAGAACCTCATTTACAGTACAAGTTCAACATCGCAGAAAGTGAAAAATGGATAAAGAAGTTGTGGTATTTACTTACAAAGCAATATCACTCAGCAATGAAATCTGTGTCATCAGGCCCTTAGCAGCACAATGAGTGGATTCAGGTATGATGATTCTAACTGAAATAAGTCACACAGAAAAAGAAACATCATAAGATATCAGTAATACACGGAATGTAAACTTGGCTACACAGGAACTGAATTACAGAACAGAACAGGGTCTCAAATTTAGAAAACCAACTTATGCTTGCTTAAGGGTAAAGGTGAGTTGGGGTGCTGCATAAAACCAGAGATTGAAATGAGCACAGATAAAGTTCCTTAAGCCAAATATGGAATAGACAAGAGCTACTCCTTGCTCAACGAAATGGACTCAACACCGCATATTAAACGCCTAAGAATGTACCTGACTAGTAAGTATCTTAAAACCTATGGATTGCTATGTCTCCGAAAGAGAATCAAGCATGTGTACAGGGGCATAAACGCAGCAGTGATAGGATTGGAGAGGTTCGGTGAGCAAATGAAGACCCTTTGAAGTCATATTGCATGGTACCCATTCCACGGGTTTCAACTACCCAGGTTTAAGGTATTCTTCCTTCAGCTAAAACATGCATGTGGAACCTAGAGTATGATCAACCATGTGATCGGGAGACGTGTTCAAATATGTCTCAGTTTTCGTACCCTGGTACTCGGGTGCAACATTCCAGACACTTTACTAACACTCTCCCGACTTGGAGAGTCAGTCCCTTTAACCTCCTGTTTGGCCCAGTTTGCAATTTCTGCGGAAGATGAACAGGAATAGCGAGAACCAATGAGAGGCTAGCTGGAGGTGTCTGGATGGGCAAATTTAACTCTCATTTCCCACCAGGAAGAGGAATTAACCAAAGGCTCAGCGTGCCGTGCCGGAACCAGATTAGGGCCTGAAGCCATCCTGTGGTGTTGCAGCCAGGTCACAAGAAAGCGAGTTGAAGAAAGGAGCTCAGGGGCACTGTAATTCACAAACCTGCAGAGTTATAAATGACAGCTATCGTCCAAAAATAGACTGAAGTAAGGCTGCCAAGAGGACTTGAAAGCGGGGCAGAATTGCAGGAAACCGATTTCAGGAGGTAGACTGGAATTGCATTGAAAGCATAGGAAAAGAGGCAGAACGTCCACAATGATGCACTTGGCCAAAAAGGGCGTATGCGTTTTTTCCTGAATATATTCAGGAAAAAACGCATACGCCCTTTTTGGCCAACCAAGCAAGCTTGCAAAGGAAATCTGCACTACAATGAAGTCTCACTTCCCCCCGGTCAAAAGGGCCATCTGAAAAAAGTGTAAAATCCAGAAAGGCAGGACAGGCCATGGAGAACTGGGAGCCTTGTTATGCTGATGGGCGGGATGTAAATTGCCAACAACCACTCGGGAGAAGTGTATGGTGTTTCCTGAAACATCTAAAAAACAAAGCAACAGAACCTAGGGCACTTCCACTTATGGTCCTATAGCTTAGGGAAATTAAAATCAAAAAGACACAGCCACCCCAAAGTTTCGAACGGCTCTGTTTACAAGAACCTCGTTTACAGTACAAGTTCAACATCGCAGAAAGTGAAAAATGGATAAAGAAGTTGTGGTATTTACTTACAAAGCAATATCACTCAGCAATGAAATCTGTGTCATCAGGCCCTTAGCAGCACAATGAGTGGATTCAGGTATGATGATTCTAACTGAAATAAGTCACACAGAAAAAGAAACATCATAAGATATCAGTAATACACGGAATGTAAACTTGGCTACACAGGAACTGAATTACAGAACAGAACAGGGTCTCAAATTTAGAAAACCAACTTATGCTTGCTTAAGGGTAAAGGTGAGTTGGGGTGCTGCATAAAACCAGAGATTGAAATGAGCACAGATAAAGTTCCTTAAGCCAAATATGGAATAGACAAGAGCTACTCCTTGCTCAACGAAATGGACTCAACACCGCATATTAAACGCCTAAGAATGTACCTGACTAGTAAGTATCTTAAAACCTATGGATTGCTATGTCTCTGAAAGAGAATCATGCATGTGTACAGGGGCATAAACGCAGCAGTGATAGGATTGGAGAGGTTCGGTGAGCAAATGAAGACCCTTTGAAGTCATATTGCATGGTACCCATTCCACGGGTTTCAACTACCCAGGTTTAAGGTATTCTCCCTTCAGCTAAAACATGCATGTGGAACCTAGAGTATGATCAACCATGTGATCGGGAGACGTGTTCAAATATGTCTCAGTTTTCGTACCCTGGTACTCAGGTGCAACATTCCAGACGCTTTACTAACACTCTCCCGACTTGGAGAGTCAGTCCCTTTAACCTCCTGTTTGGCCCAGTTTGCAATTTCTGCGGAAGATGAACAGGAATAGCGAGAACCAATGAGAGGCTAGCTGGAGGTGTCTGGACGGGCAAATTTAACTCTCATTTCCCACAAGGAAGAGGAATTAAACAAAGGCTCAGCGTTCCGTGACGGAACCAGATTAGGGCCTGAAGCCATCATGCCGTGTTGCAGCTAGCTCACAAGAAAGAGAGTTGAAGAAAGGAGCTAAGGGGCACTGTAATTCACAAACCTGCAGACTTATAAATGACAGCTATCGTCCAAAAATATACTGAAGTAAGGCTGCCAAGAGGACTTGAAAGCGGGGCAGAATTGCAGGAAACCGATTTCAGGAGGTAGACTGGAATTGCATTGAAAGCATAGGAAAAGAGGCAGAACGTCCACAATGATGCACTTGGACAAAAAGGGCTTATGCGTTTTTTCCTTAATATATTCAGGAAAAAACGCATACGCCCTTTTTGGCCAACCAAGCAAGCTTGCAAAGGAAATCTGCACTACAATGAAGTCTCACTTCCCCCAGGTCAAAAGGGCCATCTGAAAAAAGTGTAAAATCCAGAAAGGCAGGACAGGCCATGGAGAACTGGGAGCCTTGTTATGCTGAAGGGCAGGATGTAAATTGCGAACAACCACTCAGGAGAAGTGTATGGTGTTTCCTGAAACATCTAAAAAACAAAGCAACAGAGCCTAGGGCACTTCCACTTATGGTCCTATAGCTTAGGGAATTTAAAATCAAAAAGACACAGCCACCCCAAAGTTTGGAACGGCTCTGTTTACAAGAACCTCGTTTAAAACAAAAGTTCAACATCGCAGAAAGTGAAAAATGGTTAAAAAAGTTGTGGTATTTACTTACAAAGCAATATCACTCAGCAATGAAATCTGTGTCATCAGGCCCTTAGCAGCACAATGAGTGGATTCAGGTATGATGATTCTAACTGAAATAAGTCACACAGAAAAAGAAACATCATAAGATATCAGTAATACACGGAATGTAAACTTGGCTACACAGGAACTGAATTACAGAACAGAACAGGGTCTCAAATTTAGAAAACCAACTTATGCTTGCTTAAGGGTAAAGGTGAGTTGGGGTGCTGCATAAAACCAGAGATTGAAATGAGCACAGATAAAGTTCCTTAAGCCAAATATGGAATAGACAAGAGCTACTCCTTGCTCAACGAAATGGACTCAACACCACATATTAAACGCCTAAGAATGTACCTGACTAGTAAGTATCTTAAAACCTATGGATTGCTATGTCTCCGAAAGAGAATCAAGCATGTGTACAGGGGAATAAACGCAGCAGTGATAGGATTGGAGAGGTTCGGTGAGCAAATGAAGACCCTTTGAAGTCATATTGCATGGTACCCATTCCACAGGTTTCAAATACACAGGTTTAAGGTATTCTTCCTTCAGCTAAAACATGCATGTGGAACCCAAGTATGATCAACCATGTGAACGGGAGACGTGTTCAAATATGTCTCAGTTTTCCTCCCCTGGTACTCGGGTGCAACATTCCAGACGCTTTACTAACACTCTCCCCACTTGGAAAGTCAGCGCCTTTAACCTCCTGTTTGGCCCAGTTTGCAATTTCTGCGGAAGATGAACAGGAATAGCGAGAACCAATGAGAGACTAGCTGGAGGTGTCTGGACGGGCAAATTTAACTCTCATTTCCCACCAGGAAGAGGAATTAACCAAAGGCTCAGCGTGCCGTGCCAGAACCAGTTTAGGGCCTGAAGACATCCTGGGGTGTTGCGGCCAGGTCACAAGAAAGCGAGTTGAAGAAAGGAGCTCAGGGGCACTGTAATTCACAAACCTGCAGAGTTATAAATGACAGCTATTGTCCAAAAATATACTGAAGTAAGGCTGGCAAGAGGACTTGAAAGCGGGGCAGAATTGCAGGAAACCGATTTCAGGAGGTAGACTGGAATTGCATTGAAAGCATAGGAAAAGAGGCAGAACGTCCACAATGATGCACTTGGCCAAAAAGGGCGTATGCGTTTTTTCCTGAATATATTCAGGAAAAAACGCATACGCCGTTTTTCGCCAACCAAGCAAGCTTGCAAAGGAAATCTGCACTACAATGAAGTCTCACTTCCCCCCGGTCAAAAGGGCCATCTGAAAAAAGTGTAAAATCCAGAAAGGCAGAACAGGCCATGGAGAACTGGGAGCCTTGTTATGCTGATGGGCGGGATGTAAATTGCCAACAACCACTCGGGAGAAGTGTATGGTGTTTCCTGAAACATCTAAAAAACAAAGCAACAGAGCCTAGGGCACTTCCACTTATGGTCCTATAGCTTAGGGAATTTAAAATCAAAAAGACACAGCCACCCCAAAGTTTGGAACGGCTCTGTTTACAAGAACCTCCTTTACAGTACAAGTTCAACATCGCAGAAAGTGAAAAATAGATAAAGAACTTGTGGTACTTACGTACAATGCAGTATCACTCAGCAATGAAATCTGTGTCATCAGGCCCTTAGCAGCACAATGAGTGGATTCAGGTACGATGATTCTAACTGAAATAAGTCACACAGAAAAAGAAACATCATAAGATATCAGTAATACACGGAATGTAAACTTGGCTACACAGGAACTGAATTACAGAACAGAACAGGGTCTCAAATTTAGAAAACCAACTTATGCTTGCTTAAGGGTAAAGGTGAGTTGGGGTGCTGCATAAAACCAGAGATTGAAATGAGCACAGATAAAGTTCCTTAAGCCAAATATGGAATAGACAAGAGCTACTCCTTGCTCAACGAAATGGACTCAACACCCCATATTAAACGCCTAAGAATGTACCTGACTAGTAAGTATCTTAAAACCTATGGATTGCTATGTCTCCGAAAGAGAATCAAGCATGTGTACAGGGGCATAAACGCAGCAGTGATAGGATTGGAGAGGTTCGGTGAGCAAATGAAGACCCTTTGAAGTCATATTGCATGGTACCCATTCCACGGGTTTCAAATACACAGGTTTAAGGTATTCTTCCTTCAGCTAAAACATGCATGTGGAACCCAAGTATGATCAACAATGTGAACGGGAGACGTGTTCAAATATGTCTCAGTTTTCCTCCCCTGGTACTCGGGTGCAACATTCCAGACGCTTTACTAACACTCTCCCCACTTGGAGAGTCAGTCCCTTTAACCTCCTGTTTGGCCCAGTTTGCAATTTCTGTGGAAGATGAACAGGAATAGCGAGAACCAATGAGAGACTAGCTGGAGGTGTCTGGATGGGCAAATTTAACTCTCATTTCCCACCAGGAAGAGGAATTAACCAAAGGCTCAGCGTGCCGTACCATAACCAGATTAGGGCCTGAAGACATCCTGCGGTGTTGCGGCCAGGTCACAAGAAAGCGAGTTGAAGAAAGGAGCTCAGGGGCACTGTAATTCACAAACCTGCAGAGTTATAAATGACAGCTATTGTCCAAAAATAGACTGAAGTAAGGCTGCCAAGAGGACTTGAAAGCGGGGCAGA
Source organism: Delphinus delphis (assembly GCF_949987515.2). Classification (NCBI taxonomy): domain Eukaryota; kingdom Metazoa; phylum Chordata; class Mammalia; order Artiodactyla; family Delphinidae; genus Delphinus; species Delphinus delphis. The sequence goes on from NW_027192711.1 coordinate 1,109,008, forward strand.
ATTGCAGGAAACCGATTTCAGGAGGTAGACTGGAATTGCATTGAAAGCATAGGAAAAGAGGCAGAACGTCCACAATGATGCACTTGGCCAAAAAGGGCATATGCGTTTTTTCCTGAATATATTCAGGAAAAAACACATACGCTCTTTTTGGCCAACCAAGCAAGCTTGCAAAGGAAATCTGCACTACAATGAAGTCTCACTTCTCCCCGGTCAAAAGGGCCATCTGAAAAAAGTGTAAAATCCAGAAAGGCAGGACAGGCCATGGAGAACTGGGAGCCTTGTTATGCTGAAGGGCGGGATGTAAATTGCCAACAAACACTCGGGAGAAGTGTATGGTGTTTCCTGAAACATCTAAAAAACAAAGCAACAGAGTCTAGGGCACTTCCACTTATGGTCCTATAGCTTAGGGAATTTAAAATCAAAAAGACACAGCCACCCCAAAGTTTCGAACGGCTCTGTTTACAAGAACCTCGTTTACAGTACAAGTTCAACATCGCAGAAAGTGAAAAATGGATAAAGAAGTTGTGGTATTTACTTACAAAGCAATATCACTCAGCAATGAAATCTGTGTCATCAGGCCCTTAGCAGCACAATGAGTGGATTCAGGTATGATGATTCTAACTGAAATAAGTCACACAGAAAAAGAAACATCATAAGATATCAGTAATACACGGAATGTAAACTTGGCTACACAGGAACTGAATTACAGAACAGAACAGGGTCTCAAATTTAGAAAACCAACTTATGCTTGCTTAAGGGTAAAGGTGAGTTGGGGTGCTGCATAAAACCAGAGATTGAAATGAGCACAGATAAAGTTCCTTAAGCCAAATATGGAATAGACAAGAGCTACTCCTTGCTCAACGAAATGGACTCAACACCGCATATTAAACGCCTAAGAATGTACCTGACTAGTAAGTATCTTAAAACCTATGGATTGCTATGTCTCCGAAAGAGAATCAAGCATGTGTACAGGGGAATAAACGCAGCAGTGATAGGATTGGAGAGGTTCGGTGAGCAAATGAAGACCCTTTGAAGTCATATTGCATGGTACCCATTCCACAGGTTTCAAATACACAGGTTTAAGGTATTCTTCCTTCAGCTAAAACATGCATGTGGAACCCAAGTATGATCAACCATGTGAACGGGAGACGTGTTCAAATATGTCTCAGTTTTCCTCCCCTGGTACTCGGGTGCAACATTCCAGACGCTTTACTAACACTCTCCCCACTTGGAAAGTCAGCGCCTTTAACCTCCTGTTTGGCCCAGTTTGCAATTTCTGCGGAAGATGAACAGGAATAGCGAGAACCAATGAGAGACTAGCTGGAGGTGTCTGGACGGGCAAATTTAACTCTCATTTCCCACCAGGAAGAGGAATTAACCAAAGGCTCAGCGTGCCGTGCCAGAACCAGATTAGGGCCTGAAGACATCCTGGGGTGTTGCGGCCAGGTCACAAGAAAGCGAGTTGAAGAAAGGAGCTCAGGGGCACTGTAATTCACAAACCTGCAGAGTTATAAATGACAGCTATTGTCCAAAAATATACTGAAGTAAGGCTGGCAAGAGGACTTGAAAGCGGGGCAGAATTGCAGGAAACCGATTTCAGGAGGTAGACTGGAATTGCATTGAAAGCATAGGAAAAGAGGCAGAACGTCCACAATGATGCACTTGGCCAAAAAGGGCGTATGCGTTTTTTCCTGAATATATTCAGGAAAAAACGCATACGCCGTTTTTCGCCAACCAAGCAAGCTTGCAAAGGAAATCTGCACTACAATGAAGTCTCACTTCCCCCCGGTCAAAAGGGCCATCTGAAAAAAGTGTAAAATCCAGAAAGGCAGGACAGGACATGGAGAACTGGGAGCCTTGTTATGCTGATGGGCGGGATGTAAATTGCCAACAGACACTCGGGAGAAGTGTATGGTGTTTCCTGAAACATCTAAAAAACAAAGCAACAGAGTCTAGGGCACTTCCACTTATGGTCCTATAGCTTAGGGAATTTAAAATCAAAAAGACACAGCCACCCCAAAGTTTGGAACGGCTCTGTTTACAAGAACCTCGTTTACAGTACAAGTTCAACATCGCAGAAAGTGAAAAATGGATAAAGAACTTGTGGTACTTACGTACAATGCAGTATCACTCAGCAATGAAATCTGTGTCATCAGGCCCTTAGCAGCACAATGAGTGGATTCAGGTACGATGATTCTAACTGAAATAAGTCACACAGAAAAAGAAACATCATAAGATATCAGTAATACACGGAATGTAAACTTGGCTACACAGGAACTGAATTACAGAACAGAACAGGGTCTCAAATTTAGAAAACCAACTTATGCTTGCTTAAGGGTAAAGGTGAGTTGGGGTGCTGCATAAAACCAGAGATTGAAATGAGCACAGATAAAGTTCCTTAAGCCAAATATGGAATAGACAAGAGCTACTCCTTGCTCAACGAAATGGACTCAACACCCCATATTAAACGCCTAAGAATGTACCTGACTAGTAAGTATCTTAAAACCTATGGATTGCTATGTCTCCGAAAGAGAATCAAGCATGTGTACAGGGGCATAAACGCAGCAGTGATAGGATTGGAGAGGTTCGGTGAGCAAATGAAGACCCTTTGAAGTCATATTGCATGGTACCCATTCCACGGGTTTCAAATACACAGGTTTAAGGTATTCTTCCTTCAGCTAAAACATGCATGTGGAACCCAAGTATGATCAACCATGTGAACGGGAGACGTGTTCAAATATGTCTCAGTTTTCCTCCCCTGGTACTCGGGTGCAACATTCCAGACGCTTTACTAACACTCTCCCCACCTGGAGAGTCAGCGCCTTTAACCTCCTGTTTGGCCCAGTTTGCAATTTCTGCGGAAGATGAACAGGAATAGCGAGAACCAATGAGAGGCTAGCTGGAGGTGTCTGGACGGGCAAATTTAACTCTCATTTCCCACCAGGAAGAGGAAATAACCAAAGGCTCAGCGTGCCGTGCCGGAACCAGATTAGGGCCTGAAGCCATCCTGCGGTGTTGCGGCCAGCTCAAAAGAAAGCGAGTTGAAGAAAGGAGCTCAGGGGCACTGTAATTCACAAACCTGCAGAGTTATAAATGACAGCTATCGTCCAAAAATAGACTGAAGTAAGGCTGCCAAGAGGACTTGAAAGCGGGGCAGAATTGCAGGAAACCGATTTCAGGAGGTAGACTGGAATTGCATTGAAAGCATAGGAAAAGAGGCAGAACGTCCACAATGATGCACTTGGCCAAAAAGGGCGTATGCGTTTTTTCCTGAATATATTCAGGAAAAAACGCATACGCACTTTTTGGACAACCAAGCAAGCTTGCAAAGGAAATCTGCACTACAATGAAGTCTCACTTCCCCCCGGTCAAAAGGGCCATCTGAAAAAAGTATAAAATCCAGAAAGGCAGGACACGCCATGGAGAACTGGGAGCCTTGTTATGCTGAAGGGCGGGATGTAAATTGCCAACAAACACTCGGGAGAAGTGTATGGTGTTTCCTGAAACATCTAAAAAACAAAGCAACAGAGCCTAGGGCACTTCCACTTATGGTCCTATAGCTTAGGGAATTTAAAGTCAAAAAGACACAGCCACCCCAAAGTTTCGAACGGCTCTGTTTACAAGAACCTCGTTTACAGTACAAGTTCAACATCGCAGAAAGTGAAAAATGGATAAAGAAGTTGTGGTATTTACTTACAAAGCAATATCACTCAGCAATGAAATCTGTGTCATCAGGCCCTTAGCAGCACAATGAGTGGATTCAGGTATGATGATTCTAACTGAAATAAGTCACACAGAAAAAGAAACATCATAAGATATCAGTAATACACGGAATGGAAACTTGGCTACACAGGAACTGAATTACAGAACAGAACAGGGTCTCAAATTTAGAAAACCAACTTATGCTTGCTTAAGGGGAAAGGTGAGTTGGGGTGCTGCATAAAACCAGAGATTGAAATGAGCACAGATAAAGTTCCTTAAGCCAAATATGGAATAGACAAGAGCTACTCCTTGCTCAACGAAATGGACTCAACACCGCATATTAAACGCCTAAGAATGTACCTGACTAGTAAGTATCTAAAAACCTATGGATTGCTATGTCTCCGAAACAGAATCAAGCATGTGTACAGGGGCATAAACACAGCAGTGATAGGATTGGAGAGGTTCGGTGAGCAAATGAAGACCCTTTGAAGTCATATTGCATGGTACCCATTCCACGGGTTTCAACTACCCAGGTTTTAGGTATTCTTCCTTCAGCTAAAACATGCATGTGGAACCCAAGTATAATCAACCATGTGAACGGGAGACGTGTTCAAATATGTCTCAGTTTTCCTCCCCTGGTACTCGGGTGCAACATTCCAGACGCTTTACTAACACTCTCCCCACTTGGAAAGTCAGCGCCTTTAACCTCCTGTTTGGCCCAGTTTGCAATTTCTGCGGAAGATGAACAGGAATAGCGAGAACCAATGAGAGGCTAGCTGGAGGTGTCTGGACGGGCAAATTTAACTCTCATTTCCCACCAGGAAGAGGAAATAACCAAAGGCTCAGCGTGCCGTGCCGGAACCAGATTAAGGCCTGAAGCCATCCTGCGGTGTTGCGGCCAGGTCACAAGAAAGCGAGTTGAAGAAAGGAGCTCAGAGGCACTGTAATTCACAAACCTGCAGAGTTATAAATGACAGCTATCGTCCAAAAATAGACTGAAGTAAGGCTGCCAAGAGGACTTGAAAGCGGGGCAGAATTGCAGGAAACCGATTTCAGGAGGTAGACTGGAATTGCATTGAAAGCATAGGAAAAGAGGCAGAACGTCCACAATGACGCACTTGGCCAAAAAGGGCGTATGCGTTTTTTCCTGAATATATTCAGGAAAAAATGCATACGCCCTTTTTGGCCAACCAAGCAAGCTTGCAAAGGAAATCTGCACTACAATGAAGTCTCACTTCCCCCTGGTCAAAAGGGCCATCTGAAAAAAGTGTAAAATCCAGAAAGGCAGGACAGGCCATGGAGAACTGGGAGCCTTGTTATGCTGATGGGCGGGATGTAAATTGCCAACAACCACTCGGGAGAAGTGTATGGTGTTTCCTGAAACATCTAAAAAACAAAGCAACAGAGCCTAGGGCACTTCCACTTATGGTCCTATAGCTTAGGGAAATTAAATTCAAAAAGACACAGCCACCCCAAAGTTTGGAACGGCTCTGTTTACAAGAACCTCGTTTACAGTACAAGTTCAACATCGCAGAAAGTGAAAAATGGATAAAGAACTTGTGGTACTTACGTACAATGCAGTATCACTCAGCAATGAAATCTGTGTCATCAGGCCCTTAGCAGCACAATGAGTGGATTCAGGTACGATGATTCTAACTGAAATAAGTCACACAGAAAAAGAAACATCATAAGATATCAGTAATACACGGAATGTAAACTTGGCTACACAGGAACTGAATTACAGAACAGAACAGGGTCTCAAATTTAGAAAACCAACTTATGCTTGCTTAAGGGTAAAGGTGAGTTGGGGTGCTGCATAAAACCAGAGATTGAAATGAGCACAGATAAAGTTCCTTAAGCCAAATATGGAATAGACAAGAGCTACTCCTTGCTCAACGAAATGGACTCAACACCCCATATTAAACGCCTAAGAATGTACCTGACTAGTAAGTATCTTAAAACCTATGGATTGCTATGTCTCCGAAAGAGAATCAAGCATGTGTACAGGGGCATAAACGCAGCAGTGATAGGATTGGAGAGGTTCGGTGAGCAAATGAAGACCCTTTGAAGTCATATTGCATGGTACCCATTCCACGGGTTTCAAATACACAGGTTTAAGGTATTCTTCCTTCAGCTAAAACATGCATGTGGAACCCAAGTATGATCAACCATGTGAACGGGAGACGTGTTCAAATATGTCTCAGTTTTCCTCCCCTGGTACTCGGGTGCAACATTCCAGACGCTTTACTAACACTCTCCCCACCTGGAGAGTCAGCGCCTTTAACCTCCTGTTTGGCCCAGTTTGCAATTTCTGCGGAAGATGAACAGGAATAGCGAGAACCAATGAGAGGCTAGCTGGAGGTGTCTGGACGGGCAAATTTAACTCTCATTTCCCACCAGGAAGAGGAAATAACCAAAGGCTCAGCGTGCCGTGCCGGAACCAGATTAGGGCCTGAAGCCATCCTGCGGTGTTGCGGCCAGCTCAAAAGAAAGCGAGTTGAAGAAAGGAGCTCAGGGGCACTGTAATTCACAAACCTGCAGAGTTATAAATGACAGCTATCGTCCAAAAATAGACTGAAGTAAGGCTGCCAAGAGGACTTGAAAGCGGGGCAGAATTGCAGGAAACCGATTTCAGGAGGTAGACTGGAATTGCATTGAAAGCATAGGAAAAGAGGCAGAACGTCCACAATGATGCACTTGGCCAAAAAGGGCGTATGCGTTTTTTCCTGAATATATTCAGGAAAAAACGCATACGCACTTTTTGGACAACCAAGCAAGCTTGCAAAGGAAATCTGCACTACAATGAAGTCTCACTTCCCCCCGGTCAAAAGGGCCATCTGAAAAAAGTATAAAATCCAGAAAGGCAGGACACGCCATGGAGAACTGGGAGCCTTGTTATGCTGAAGGGCGGGATGTAAATTGCCAACAAACACTCGGGAGAAGTGTATGGTGTTTCCTGAAACATCTAAAAAACAAAGCAACAGAGCCTAGGGCACTTCCACTTATGGTCCTATAGCTTAGGGAATTTAAAGTCAAAAAGACACAGCCACCCCAAAGTTTCGAACGGCTCTGTTTACAAGAACCTCGTTTACAGTACAAGTTCAACATCGCAGAAAGTGAAAAATGGATAAAGAAGTTGTGGTATTTACTTACAAAGCAATATCACTCAGCAATGAAATCTGTGTCATCAGGCCCTTAGCAGCACAATGAGTGGATTCAGGTATGATGATTCTAACTGAAATAAGTCACACAGAAAAAGAAACATCATAAGATATCAGTAATACACGGAATGGAAACTTGGCTACACAGGAACTGAATTACAGAACAGAACAGGGTCTCAAATTTAGAAAACCAACTTATGCTTGCTTAAGGGGAAAGGTGAGTTGGGGTGCTGCATAAAACCAGAGATTGAAATGAGCACAGATAAAGTTCCTTAAGCCAAATATGGAATAGACAAGAGCTACTCCTTGCTCAACGAAATGGACTCAACACCGCATATTAAACGCCTAAGAATGTACCTGACTAGTAAGTATCTAAAAACCTATGGATTGCTATGTCTCCGAAACAGAATCAAGCATGTGTACAGGGGCATAAACACAGCAGTGATAGGATTGGAGAGGTTCGGTGAGCAAATGAAGACCCTTTGAAGTCATATTGCATGGTACCCATTCCACGGGTTTCAACTACCCAGGTTTTAGGTATTCTTCCTTCAGCTAAAACATGCATGTGGAACCCAAGTATAATCAACCATGTGAACGGGAGACGTGTTCAAATATGTCTCAGTTTTCCTCCCCTGGTACTCGGGTGCAACATTCCAGACGCTTTACTAACACTCTCCCCACTTGGAAAGTCAGCGCCTTTAACCTCCTGTTTGGCCCAGTTTGCAATTTCTGCGGAAGATGAACAGGAATAGCGAGAACCAATGAGAGGCTAGCTGGAGGTGTCTGGACGGGCAAATTTAACTCTCATTTCCCACCAGGAAGAGGAAATAACCAAAGGCTCAGCGTGCCGTGCCGGAACCAGATTAAGGCCTGAAGCCATCCTGCGGTGTTGCGGCCAGGTCACAAGAAAGCGAGTTGAAGAAAGGAGCTCAGAGGCACTGTAATTCACAAACCTGCAGAGTTATAAATGACAGCTATCGTCCAAAAATAGACTGAAGTAAGGCTGCCAAGAGGACTTGAAAGCGGGGCAGAATTGCAGGAAACCGATTTCAGGAGGTAGACTGGAATTGCATTGAAAGCATAGGAAAAGAGGCAGAACGTCCACAATGACGCACTTGGCCAAAAAGGGCGTATGCGTTTTTTCCTGAATATATTCAGGAAAAAATGCATACGCCCTTTTTGGCCAACCAAGCAAGCTTGCAAAGGAAATCTGCACTACAATGAAGTCTCACTTCCCCCTGGTCAAAAGGGCCATCTGAAAAAAGTGTAAAATCCAGAAAGGCAGGACAGGCCATGGAGAACTGGGAGCCTTGTTATGCTGATGGGCGGGATGTAAATTGCCAACAACCACTCGGGAGAAGTGTATGGTGTTTCCTGAAACATCTAAAAAACAAAGCAACAGAGCCTAGGGCACTTCCACTTATGGTCCTATAGCTTAGGGAAATTAAATTCAAAAAGACACAGCCACCCCAAAGTTTGGAACGGCTCTGTTTACAAGAACCTCGTTTACAGTACAAGTTCAACATCGCAGAAAGTGAAAAATGGATAAAGAACTTGTGGTACTTACGTACAATGCAGTATCACTCAGCAATGAAATCTATGTCATCAGGCCCGTAGCAGCATAATGAGTGGATTCAGGTACGATGATTCTAACTGAAATAAGTCACACAGAAAAAGAAACATCATAAGATATCACTAATACACGGAATGTAAACTTGGCTACACAGGAACTGAATTACAGAACAGAACAGGGTCTCAAATTTAGAAAACCAACTTATGCTTGCTTAAGGGTAAAGGTGAGTTGGGGTGCTGCATAAAACCAGAGATTGAAATGAGCACAGATAAAGTTCCTTAAGCCAAATATGGAATAGACAAGAGCTACTCCTTGCTCAACGAAATGGACTCAACACCGCATATTAAATGCCTAAGAATGTACCTGACTAGTAAGTATCTTAAAACCTATGGATTGCTATGTCTCCGAAAGAGAATCAAGCATGTGTACAGGGGCATAAACGCAGCAGTGATAGGATTGGAGAGGTTCGGTGAGCAAATGAAGACCCTTTGAAGTCATATTGCATGGTACCCATTCCACGGGTTTCAACTACCCAGGTTTAAGGTATTCTTCCTTCAGCTAAAACATGCATGTGGGACCTAGAGTATGATCAACCATGTGAACGGGAGACGTGTTCAAATATGTCTCAGTTTTCGTACCCTGGTACTCGGGTGCAACATTCCAGACACTTTACTAACACTCTCCCCACTTGGAGAGTCAGTCCCTTTAACCTCCTGTTTGGCCCAGTTTGCAATTTCTGTGGAAGATGAACAGGAATAGCGAGAACCAATGAGAGACTAGCTGGAGGTGTCTGGATGGGCAAATTTAACTCTCATTTCCCACCAGGAAGAGGAATTAACCAAAGGCTCAGCGTGCCGTGCCAGAACCAGATTAGGGCCTGAAGACATCCTGCGGTGTTGCGGCCAGGTCACAAGAAAGCGAGTTGAAGAAAGGAGCTCAGGGGCACTGTAATTCACAAACCTGCAGAGTTATAAATGACAGCTATTGTCCAAAAATAGACTGAAGTAAGGCTGCCAAGAGGACTTGAAAGCGGGGCAGAATTGCAGGAAACCGATTTCAGGAGGTAGACTGGAATTGCATTGAAAGCATAGGAAAAGAGGCAGAACGTCCACAATGATGCACTTGGCCAAAAAGGGCGTATGCGTTTTTTCCTGAATATATTCAGGAAAAAACGCATACGCCCTTTTTGGCCAACCAAGCAAGCTTGCAAAGGAAATCTGCACTACAATGAAGTCTCACTTCCCCCCGGTCAAAAGGGCCATCTGAAAAAAGTGTAAAATCCAGAAAGGCAGGACAGGCCATGGAGAACTGGGAGCCTTGTTATGCTGATGGGTGGGATGTAAATTGCCAACAACCACTCGGGAGAAGTGTATGGTGTTTCCTGAAACATCTAAAAAACAAAGCAACAGAACCTAGGGCACTTCCACTTATGGTCCTATAGCTTAGGGAAATTAAAATCAAAAAGACACAGCCACCCCAAAGTTTGGGACGGCTCTGTTTACAAGAACCTCGTTTACTGTACAAGTTCAACATCGCAGAAATTGAAAAATGGATAAAGAAGTTGTGGTATTTACTTACAAAGCAATATCACTCAGCAATGAAATCTGTGTCATCAGGCCCTTAGCAGCACAATGAGTGGATTCAGGTATGATGATTCTAACTGAAATAAGTCACACAGAAAAAGAAACATCATAAGATATCAGTAATACACGGAATGGAAACTTGGCTACACAGGAACTGAATTACAGAACAGAACAGGGTCTCAAATTTAGAAAACCAACTTATGCTTGCTTAAGGGGAAAGGTGAGTTGGGGTGCTGCATAAAACCAGAGATTGAAATGAGCACAGATAAAGTTCCTTAAGCCAAATATGGAATAGACAAGAGCTACTCCTTGCTCAACGAAATGGACTCAACACCGCATATTAAACGCCTAAGAATGTACCTGACTAGTAAGTATCTAAAAACCTATGGATTGCTATGTCTCCGAAACAGAATCAAGCATGTGTACAGGGGCATAAACGCAGCAGTGATAGGATTGGAGAGGTTCGGTGAGCAAATGAAGACCCTTTGAAGTCATATTGCATGGTACCCATTCCACGGGTTTCAACTACCCAGGTTTTAGGTATTCTTCCTTCAGCTAAAACATGCATGTGGAACCCAAGTATAATCAACCATGTGAACGGGAGACGTGTTCAAATATGTCTCAGTTTTCCTCCCCTGGTACTCGGGTGCAACATTCCAGACGCTTTACTAACACTCTCCCCACTTGGAAAGTCAGCGCCTTTAACCTCCTGTTTGGCCCAGTTTGCAATTTCTGCGGAAGATGAACAGGAATAGCGAGAACCAATGAGAGGCTAGCTGGAGGTGTCTGGACGGGCAAATTTAACTCTCATTTCCCACCAGGAAGAGGAAATAACCAAAGGCTCAGCGTGCCGTGCCGGAACCAGATTAGGGCCTGAAGCCATCCTGCGGTGTTGCGGCCAGGTCACAAGAAAGCGAGTTGAAGAAAGGAGCTCAGGGGCACTGTAATTCACAAACCTGCAGAGTTATAAATGACAGCTATCGTCCAAAAATAGACTGAAGTAAGGCTGCCAAGAGGACTTGAAAGCGGGGCAGAATTGCAGGAAACCGATTTCAGGAGGTAGACTGGAATTGCATTGAAAGCATAGGAAAAGAGGCAGAACGTCCACAATGACGCACTTGGCCAAAAAGGGCGTATGCGTTTTTTCCTGAATATATTCAGGAAAAAACGCATACGCCCTTTTTGGCCAACCAAGCAAGCTTGCAAAGGAAATCTGCACTACAATGAAGTCTCACTTCCCCCCGGTCAAAAGGGCCATCTGAAAAAAGTGTAAAATCCAGAAAGGCAGGACAGGCCATGGAGAACTGGGAGCCTTGTTATGCTGATGGGCGGGATGTAAATTGCCAACAACCACTCGGGAGAAGTGTATGGTGTTTCCTGAAACATCTAAAAAACAAAGCAACAGAGCCTAGGGCACTTCCACTTATGGTCCTATAGCTTAGGGAAATTAAATTCAAAAAGACACAGCCACCCCAAAGTTTGGAACGGCTCTGTTTACAAGAACCTCGTTTACAGTACAAGTTCAACATCGCAGAAAGTGAAAAATGGATAAAGAACTTGTGGTACTTACGTACAATGCAGTATCACTCAGCAATGAAATCTATGTCATCAGGCCCGTAGCAGCATAATGAGTGGATTCAGGTACGATGATTCTAACTGAAATAAGTCACACAGAAAAAGAAACATCATAAGATATCACTAATACACGGAATGTAAACTTGGCTACACAGGAACTGAATTACAGAACAGAACAGGGTCTCAAATTTAGAAAACCAACTTATGCTTGCTTAAGGGTAAAGGTGAGTTGGGGTGCTGCATAAAACCAGAGATTGAAATGAGCACAGATAAAGTTCCTTAAGCCAAATATGGAATAGACAAGAGCTACTCCTTGCTCAACGAAATGGACTCAACACCGCATATTAAATGCCTAAGAATGTACCTGACTAGTAAGTATCTTAAAACCTATGGATTGCTATGTCTCCGAAAGAGAATCAAGCATGTGTACAGGGGCATAAACGCAGCAGTGATAGGATTGGAGAGGTTCGGTGAGCAAATGAAGACCCTTTGAAGTCATATTGCATGGTACCCATTCCACGGGTTTCAACTACCCAGGTTTAAGGTATTCTTCCTTCAGCTAAAACATGCATGTGGGACCTAGAGTATGATCAACCATGTGATCGGGAGACGTGTTCAAATATGTCTCAGTTTTCGTACCCTGGTACTCGGGTGCAACATTCCAGACACTTTACTAACACTCTCCCCACTTGGAGAGTCAGTCCCTTTAACCTCCTGTTTGGCCCAGTTTGCAATTTCTGTGGAAGATGAACAGGAATAGCGAGAACCAATGAGAGACTAGCTGGAGGTGTCTGGATGGGCAAATTTAACTCTCATTTCCCACCAGGAAGAGGAATTAACCAAAGGCTCAGCGTGCCGTGCCAGAACCAGATTAGGGCCTGAAGACATCCTGCGGTGTTGCGGCCAGGTCACAAGAAAGCGAGTTGAAGAAAGGAGCTCAGGGGCACTGTAATTCACAAACCTGCAGAGTTATAAATGACAGCTATTGTCCAAAAATAGACTGAAGTAAGGCTGCCAAGAGGACTTGAAAGCGGGGCAGAATTGCAGGAAACCGATTTCAGGAGGTAGACTGGAATTGCATTGAAAGCATAGGAAAAGAGGCAGAACGTCCACAATGATGCACTTGGCCAAAAAGGGCGTATGCGTTTTTTCCTGAATATATTCAGGAAAAAACGCATACGCCCTTTTTGGCCAACCCAGCAAGCTTGCAAACGAAATCTGCACTACAATGAAGTCTCACTTCCCCCCGGTCAAAAGGGCCATCTGAAAAAAGTGTAAAATCCAGAAAGGCAGGACAGGCCATGGAGAACTGGGAGCCTTGTTATGCTGATGGGTGGGATGTAAATTGCCAACAACCACTTGGGAGAAGTGTATGGTGTTTCCTGAAACATCTAAAAAACAAAGCAACAGAGCCTAGGGCACTTCCACTTATGGTCCTATAGCTTAGGGAAATTAAAATCAAAAAGACACAGCCACCCCAAAGTTTGGAACGGCTCTGTTTACAAGAACCTCGTTTACAGTACAAGTTCAACATCGCAGAAAGTGAAAAATGGATAAAGAAGTTGTGGTATTTACTTACAAAGCAATATCACTCAGCAATGAAATCTGTGTCATCAGGCCCTTAGCAGCACAATGAGTGGATTCAGGTATGATGATTCTAACTGAAATAAGTCACACAGAAAAAGAAACATCATAAGATATCAGTAATACACGGAATGTAAACTTGGCTACACAGGAACTGAATTACAGAACAGAACAGGGTCTCAAATTTAGAAAACCAACTTATGCTTGCTTAAGGGTAAAGGTGAGTTGGGGTGCTGCATAAAACCAGAGATTGAAATGAGCACAGATAAAGTTCCTTAAGTCAAATATGGAATAGAGAAGAGCTACTCCTTGCTCAACGAAATGGACTCAACACCGCATATTAAACGCCTAAGAATGTACCTGACTAGTAAGTATCTTAAAACCTATGGATTGCTATGTCTCCGAAAGAGAATCAAGCATGTGTACAGGGGCATAAACGCAGCAGTGATAGGATTGGAGAGGTTCGGTGAGCAAATGAAGACCCTTTGAAGTCATATTGCATGGTACCCATTCCACGGGTTTCAAATACACAGGTTTAAGGTATTCTTCCTTCAGCTAAAACATGCATGTGGAACCCAAGTATGATCAACCATGTGAACGGGAGACGTGTTCAAATATGTCTCAGTTTTCCTCCCCTGGTACTCGGGTGCAACATTCCAGACGCTTTACTAACACTCTCCCCACTTGGAAAGTCAGCGCCTTTAACCTCCTGTTTGGCCCAGTTTGCAATTTCTGCGGAAGATGAACAGGAATAGCGAGAACCAATGAGAGACTAGCTGGAGGTGTCTGGACGGGCAAATTTAACTCTCATTTCCCACCAGGAAGAGGAAATAACCAAAGGCTCAGCATGCTGTGCCAGAACCAGATTAGGGCCTGAAGACATCCTGCGGTGTTGCGGCCAGGTCACAAGAAAGCGAGTTGAAGAAAGGAGCTCAGGGGCACTGTAATTCACAAACCTGCAGAGTTATAAATGACAGCTATCGTCCAAAAATAGACTGAAGTAAGGCTGCCAAGAGGACTTGAAAGCGGGGCAGAATTGCAGGAAACCGATTTCAGGAGGTAGACTGGAATTGCATTGAAAGCATAGGAAAAGAGGCAGAACGTCCACAATGACGCACTTGGCCAAAAAGGGCGTATGCGTTTTTTCCTGAATATATTCAGGAAAAAATGCATACGCCCTTTTTGGCCAACCAAGCAAGCTTGCAAAGGAAATCTGCACTACAATGAAGTCTCACTTCCCCCCGGTCAAAAGGGCCATCTGAAAAAAGTGTAAAATCCAGAAAGGCAGGACAGGCCATGGAGAACTGGGAGCCTTGTTATGCTGATGGGCGGGATGTAAATTGCCAACAACCACTCGGGAGAAGTGTATGGTGTTTCCTGAAACATCTAAAAAACAAAGCAACAGAGCCTAGGGCACTTCCACTTATGGTCCTATAGCTTAGGGAAATTAAATTCAAAAAGACACAGCCACCCCAAAGTTTGGAACGGCTCTGTTTACAAGAACCTCGTTTACAGTACAAGTTCAACATCGCAGAAAGTGAAAAATGGATAAAGAACTTGTGGTACTTACGTACAATGCAGTATCACTCAGCAATGAAATCTATGTCATCAGGCCCGTAGCAGCATAATGAGTGGATTCAGGTACGATGATTCTAACTGAAATAAGTCACACAGAAAAAGAAACATCATAAGATATCACTAATACACGGAATGTAAACTTGGCTACACAGGAACTGAATTACAGAACAGAACAGGGTCTCAAATTTAGAAAACCAACTTATGCTTGCTTAAGGGTAAAGGTGAGTTGGGGTGCTGCATAAAACCAGAGATTGAAATGAGCACAGATAAAGTTCCTTAAGCCAAATATGGAATAGACAAGAGCTACTCCTTGCTCAACGAAATGGACTCAACACCGCATATTAAATGCCTAAGAATGTACCTGACTAGTAAGTATCTTAAAACCTATGGATTGCTATGTCTCCGAAAGAGAATCAAGCATGTGTACAGGGGCATAAACGCAGCAGTGATAGGATTGGAGAGGTTCGGTGAGCAAATGAAGACCCTTTGAAGTCATATTGCATGGTACCCATTCCACGGGTTTCAACTACCCAGGTTTAAGGTATTCTTCCTTCAGCTAAAACATGCATGTGGGACCTAGAGTATGATCAACCATGTGATCGGGAGACGTGTTCAAATATGTCTCAGTTTTCGTACCCTGGTACTCGGGTGCAACATTCCAGACACTTTACTAACACTCTCCCCACTTGGAGAGTCAGTCCCTTTAACCTCCTGTTTGGCCCAGTTTGCAATTTCTGTGGAAGATGAACAGGAATAGCGAGAACCAATGAGAGACTAGCTGGAGGTGTCTGGACGGGCAAATTTAACTCTCATTTCCCACCAGGAAGAGGAATTAACCAAAGGCTCAGCGTGCCGTGCCAGAACCAGATTAGGGCCTGAAGACATCCTGCGGTGTTGCGGCCAGGTCACAAGAAAGCGAGTTGAAGAAAGGAGCTCAGGGGCACTGTAATTCACAAACCTGCAGAGTTATAAATGACAGCTATTGTCCAAAAATAGACTGAAGTAAGGCTGCCAAGAGGACTTGAAAGCGGGGCAGAATTGCAGGAAACCGATTTCAGGAGGTAGACTGGAATTGCATTGAAAGCATAGGAAAAGAGGCAGAACGTCCACAATGATGCACTTGGCCAAAAAGGGCGTATGCGTTTTTTCCTGAATATATTCAGGAAAAAACGCATACGCCCTTTTTGGCCAACCCAGCAAGCTTGCAAACGAAATCTGCACTACAATGAAGTCTCACTTCCCCCCGGTCAAAAGGGCCATCTGAAAAAAGTGTAAAATCCAGAAAGGCAGGACAGGCCATGGAGAACTGGGAGCCTTGTTATGCTGATGGGTGGGATGTAAATTGCCAACAACCACTTGGGAGAAGTGTATGGTGTTTCCTGAAACATCTAAAAAACAAAGCAACAGAGCCTAGGGCACTTCCACTTATGGTCCTATAGCTTAGGGAAATTAAAATCAAAAAGACACAGCCACCCCAAAGTTTGGAACGGCTCTGTTTACAAGAACCTCGTTTACAGTACAAGTTCAACATCGCAGAAAGTGAAAAATGGATAAAGAAGTTGTGGTATTTACTTACAAAGCAATATCACTCAGCAATGAAATCTGTGTCATCAGGCCCTTAGCAGCACAATGAGTGGATTCAGGTATGATGATTCTAACTGAAATAAGTCACACAGAAAAAGAAACATCATAAGATATCAGTAATACACGGAATGTAAACTTGGCTACACAGGAACTGAATTACAGAACAGAACAGGGTCTCAAATTTAGAAAACCAACTTATGCTTGCTTAAGGGTAAAGGTGAGTTGGGGTGCTGCATAAAACCAGAGATTGAAATGAGCACAGATAAAGTTCCTTAAGTCAAATATGGAATAGAGAAGAGCTACTCCTTGCTCAACGAAATGGACTCAACACCGCATATTAAACGCCTAAGAATGTACCTGACTAGTAAGTATCTTAAAACCTATGGATTGCTATGTCTCCGAAAGAGAATCAAGCATGTGTACAGGGGCATAAACGCAGCAGTGATAGGATTGGAGAGGTTCGGTGAGCAAATGAAGACCCTTTGAAGTCATATTGCATGGTACCCATTCCACGGGTTTCAAATACACAGGTTTAAGGTATTCTTCCTTCAGCTAAAACATGCATGTGGAACCCAAGTATGATCAACCATGTGAACGGGAGACGTGTTCAAATATGTCTCAGTTTTCCTCCCCTGGTACTCGGGTGCAACATTCCAGACGCTTTACTAACACTCTCCCCACTTGGAAAGTCAGCGCCTTTAACCTCCTGTTTGGCCCAGTTTGCAATTTCTGCGGAAGATGAACAGGAATAGCGAGAACCAATGAGAGACTAGCTGGAGGTGTCTGGACGGGCAAATTTAACTCTCATTTCCCACCAGGAAGAGGAAATAACCAAAGGCTCAGCATGCTGTGCCAGAACCAGATTAGGGCCTGAAGACATCCTGCGGTGTTGCGGCCAGGTCACAAGAAAGCGAGTTGAAGAAAGGAGCTCAGGGGCACTGTAATTCACAAACCTGCAGAGTTATAAATGACAGCTATCGTCCAAAAATAGACTGAAGTAAGGCTGCCAAGAGGACTTGAAAGCGGGGCAGAATTGCAGGAAACCGATTTCAGGAGGTAGACTGGAATTGCATTGAAAGCATAGGAAAAGAGGCAGAACGTCCACAATGACGCACTTGGCCAAAAAGGGCGTATGCGTTTTTTCCTGAATATATTCAGGAAAAAATGCATACGCCCTTTTTGGCCAACCAAGCAAGCTTGCAAAGGAAATCTGCACTACAATGAAGTCTCACTTCCCCCCGGTCAAAAGGGCCATCTGAAAAAAGTGTAAAATCCAGAAAGGCAGGACAGGCCATGGAGAACTGGGAGCCTTGTTATGCTGATGGGCGGGATGTAAATTGCCAACAACCACTCGGGAGAAGTGTATGGTGTTTCCTGAAACATCTAAAAAACAAAGCAACAGAGCCTAGGGCACTTCCACTTATGGTCCTATAGCTTAGGGAAATTAAATTCAAAAAGACACAGCCACCCCAAAGTTTGGAACGGCTCTGTTTACAAGAACCTCGTTTACAGTACAAGTTCAACATCGCAGAAAGTGAAAAATGGATAAAGAACTTGTGGTACTTACGTACAATGCAGTATCACTCAGCAATGAAATCTATGTCATCAGGCCCGTAGCAGCATAATGAGTGGATTCAGGTACGATGATTCTAACTGAAATAAGTCACACAGAAAAAGAAACATCATAAGATATCACTAATACACGGAATGTAAACTTGGCTACACAGGAACTGAATTACAGAACAGAACAGGGTCTCAAATTTAGAAAACCAACTTATGCTTGCTTAAGGGTAAAGGTGAGTTGGGGTGCTGCATAAAACCAGAGATTGAAATGAGCACAGATAAAGTTCCTTAAGCCAAATATGGAATAGACAAGAGCTACTCCTTGCTCAACGAAATGGACTCAACACCGCATATTAAATGCCTAAGAATGTACCTGACTAGTAAGTATCTTAAAACCTATGGATTGCTATGTCTCCGAAAGAGAATCAAGCATGTGTACAGGGGCATAAACGCAGCAGTGATAGGATTGGAGAGGTTCGGTGAGCAAATGAAGACCCTTTGAAGTCATATTGCATGGTACCCATTCCACGGGTTTCAACTACCCAGGTTTAAGGTATTCTTCCTTCAGCTAAAACATGCATGTGGGACCTAGAGTATGATCAACCATGTGATCGGGAGACGTGTTCAAATATGTCTCAGTTTTCGTACCCTGGTACTCGGGTGCAACATTCCAGACACTTTACTAACACTCTCCCCACTTGGAGAGTCAGTCCCTTTAACCTCCTGTTTGGCCCAGTTTGCAATTTCTGTGGAAGATGAACAGGAATAGCGAGAACCAATGAGAGACTAGCTGGAGGTGTCTGGACGGGCAAATTTAACTCTCATTTCCCACCAGGAAGAGGAATTAACCAAAGGCTCAGCGTGCCGTGCCAGAACCAGATTAGGGCCTGAAGACATCCTGCGGTGTTGCGGCCAGGTCACAAGAAAGCGAGTTGAAGAAAGGAGCTCAGGGGCACTGTAATTCACAAACCTGCAGAGTTATAAATGACAGCTATTGTCCAAAAATAGACTGAAGTAAGGCTGCCAAGAGGACTTGAAAGCGGGGCAGAATTGCAGGAAACCGATTTCAGGAGGTAGACTGGAATTGCATTGAAAGCATAGGAAAAGAGGCAGAACGTCCACAATGATGCACTTGGCCAAAAAGGGCGTATGCGTTTTTTCCTGAATATATTCAGGAAAAAACGCATACGCCCTTTTTGGCCAACCCAGCAAGCTTGCAAACGAAATCTGCACTACAATGAAGTCTCACTTCCCCCCGGTCAAAAGGGCCATCTGAAAAAAGTGTAAAATCCAGAAAGGCAGGACAGGCCATGGAGAACTGGGAGCCTTGTTATGCTGATGGGTGGGATGTAAATTGCCAACAACCACTTGGGAGAAGTGTATGGTGTTTCCTGAAACATCTAAAAAACAAAGCAACAGAGCCTAGGGCACTTCCACTTATGGTCCTATAGCTTAGGGAAATTAAAATCAAAAAGACACAGCCACCCCAAAGTTTGGAACGGCTCTGTTTACAAGAACCTCGTTTACAGTACAAGTTCAACATCGCAGAAAGTGAAAAATGGATAAAGAAGTTGTGGTATTTACTTACAAAGCAATATCACTCAGCAATGAAATCTGTGTCATCAGGCCCTTAGCAGCACAATGAGTGGATTCAGGTATGATGATTCTAACTGAAATAAGTCACACAGAAAAAGAAACATCATAAGATATCAGTAATACACGGAATGTAAACTTGGCTACACAGGAACTGAATTACAGAACAGAACAGGGTCTCAAATTTAGAAAACCAACTTATGCTTGCTTAAGGGTAAAGGTGAGTTGGGGTGCTGCATAAAACCAGAGATTGAAATGAGCACAGATAAAGTTCCTTAAGCCAAATATGGAATAGACAAGAGCTACTCCTTGCTCAACGAAATGGACTCAACACCGCATATTAAACGCCTAAGAATGTACCTGACTAGTAAGTATCTTAAAACCTATGGATTGCTATGTCTCTGAAAGAGAATCATGCATGTGTACAGGGGAATAAACGCAGCAGTGATAGGATTGGAGAGGTTCGGTGAGCAAATGAAGACCCTTTGATGTCATATTGCATGGTACCCATTCCACGGGTTTCAAATACCCAGGTTTAAGGTATTCTCCCTTCAGCTAAAACATGCATGTGGAACCTAGAGTATGATCAACCATGTGATCGGGAGACGTGCTCAAATATGTCTCAGTTTTCGTACCCTGGTACTCGGGTGCAACATTCCAGACGCTTTACTAACACTCTCCCGACTTGGAGAGTCAGTCCCTTTAACCTCCTGTTTGGCCCAGTTTGCAATTTCTGTGGAAGATGAACAGGAATAGCGAGAACCAATGAGAGACTAGCTGGAGGTGTCTGGATGGGCAAATTTAACTCTCATTTCCCACCAGGAAGAGGAATTAACCAAAGGCTCAGCGTGCCGTGCCAGAACCAGATTAGGGCCTGAAGACATCCTGCGGTGTTGCGGCCAGGTCACAAGAAAGCGAGTTGAAGAAAGGAGCTCAGGGGCACTGTAATTCACAAACCTGCAGAGTTATAAATGACAGCTATTGTCCAAAAATAGACTGAAGTAAGGCTGCCAAGAGGACTTGAAAGCGGGGCAGAATTGCAGGAAACCGATTTCAGGAGGTAGACTGGAATTGCATTGAAAGCATAGGAAAAGAGGCAGAACGTCCACAATGATGCACTTGGCCAAAAAGGGCGTATGCGTTTTTTCCTGAATATATTCAGGAAAAAACGCATACGCCCTTTTTGGCCAACCCAGCAAGCTTGCAAACGAAATCTGCACTACAATGAAGTCTCACTTCCCCCCGGTCAAAAGGGCCATCTGAAAAAAGTGTAAAATCCAGAAAGGCAGGACAGGCCATGGAGAACTGGGAGCCTTGTTATGCTGATGGGTGGGATGTAAATTGCCAACAACCACTTGGGAGAAGTGTATGGTGTTTCCTGAAACATCTAAAAAACAAAGCAACAGAGCCTAGGGCACTTCCACTTATGGTCCTATAGCTTAGGGAAATTAAAATCAAAAAGACACAGCCACCCCAAAGTTTGGAACGGCTCTGTTTACAAGAACCTCGTTTACAGTACAAGTTCAACATCGCAGAAAGTGAAAAATGGATAAAGAAGTTGTGGTATTTACTTACAAAGCAATATCACTCAGCAATGAAATCTGTGTCATCAGGCCCTTAGCAGCACAATGAGTGGATTCAGGTATGATGATTCTAACTGAAATAAGTCACACAGAAAAAGAAACATCATAAGATATCAGTAATACACGGAATGTAAACTTGGCTACACAGGAACTGAATTACAGAACAGAACAGGGTCTCAAATTTAGAAAACCAACTTATGCTTGCTTAAGGGTAAAGGTGAGTTGGGGTGCTGCATAAAACCAGAGATTGAAATGAGCACAGATAAAGTTCCTTAAGTCAAATATGGAATAGAGAAGAGCTACTCCTTGCTCAACGAAATGGACTCAACACCGCATATTAAACGCCTAAGAATGTACCTGACTAGTAAGTATCTTAAAACCTATGGATTGCTATGTCTCCGAAAGAGAATCAAGCATGTGTACAGGGGCATAAACGCAGCAGTGATAGGATTGGAGAGGTTCGGTGAGCAAATGAAGACCCTTTGAAGTCATATTGCATGGTACCCATTCCACGGGTTTCAAATACACAGGTTTAAGGTATTCTTCCTTCAGCTAAAACATGCATGTGGAACCCAAGTATGATCAACCATGTGAACGGGAGACGTGTTCAAATATGTCTCAGTTTTCCTCCCCTGGTACTCGGGTGCAACATTCCAGACGCTTTACTAACACTCTCCCCACTTGGAAAGTCAGCGCCTTTAACCTCCTGTTTGGCCCAGTTTGCAATTTCTGCGGAAGATGAACAGGAATAGCGAGAACCAATGAGAGACTAGCTGGAGGTGTCTGGACGGGCAAATTTAACTCTCATTTCCCACCAGGAAGAGGAAATAACCAAAGGCTCAGCATGCTGTGCCAGAACCAGATTAGGGCCTGAAGACATCCTGCGGTGTTGCGGCCAGGTCACAAGAAAGCGAGTTGAAGAAAGGAGCTCAGGGGCACTGTAATTCACAAACCTGCAGAGTTATAAATGACAGCTATCGTCCAAAAATAGACTGAAGTAAGGCTGCCAAGAGGACTTGAAAGCGGGGCAGAATTGCAGGAAACCGATTTCAGGAGGTAGACTGGAATTGCATTGAAAGCATAGGAAAAGAGGCAGAACGTCCACAATGACGCACTTGGCCAAAAAGGGCGTATGCGTTTTTTCCTGAATATATTCAGGAAAAAATGCATACGCCCTTTTTGGCCAACCAAGCAAGCTTGCAAAGGAAATCTGCACTACAATGAAGTCTCACTTCCCCCCGGTCAAAAGGGCCATCTGAAAAAAGTGTAAAATCCAGAAAGGCAGGACAGGCCATGGAGAACTGGGAGCCTTGTTATGCTGATGGGCGGGATGTAAATTGCCAACAACCACTCGGGAGAAGTGTATGGTGTTTCCTGAAACATCTAAAAAACAAAGCAACAGAGCCTAGGGCACTTCCACTTATGGTCCTATAGCTTAGGGAAATTAAATTCAAAAAGACACAGCCACCCCAAAGTTTGGAACGGCTCTGTTTACAAGAACCTCGTTTACAGTACAAGTTCAACATCGCAGAAAGTGAAAAATGGATAAAGAACTTGTGGTACTTACGTACAATGCAGTATCACTCAGCAATGAAATCTATGTCATCAGGCCCGTAGCAGCATAATGAGTGGATTCAGGTACGATGATTCTAACTGAAATAAGTCACACAGAAAAAGAAACATCATAAGATATCACTAATACACGGAATGTAAACTTGGCTACACAGGAACTGAATTACAGAACAGAACAGGGTCTCAAATTTAGAAAACCAACTTATGCTTGCTTAAGGGTAAAGGTGAGTTGGGGTGCTGCATAAAACCAGAGATTGAAATGAGCACAGATAAAGTTCCTTAAGCCAAATATGGAATAGACAAGAGCTACTCCTTGCTCAACGAAATGGACTCAACACCGCATATTAAATGCCTAAGAATGTACCTGACTAGTAAGTATCTTAAAACCTATGGATTGCTATGTCTCCGAAAGAGAATCAAGCATGTGTACAGGGGCATAAACGCAGCAGTGATAGGATTGGAGAGGTTCGGTGAGCAAATGAAGACCCTTTGAAGTCATATTGCATGGTACCCATTCCACGGGTTTCAACTACCCAGGTTTAAGGTATTCTTCCTTCAGCTAAAACATGCATGTGGGACCTAGAGTATGATCAACCATGTGATCGGGAGACGTGTTCAAATATGTCTCAGTTTTCGTACCCTGGTACTCGGGTGCAACATTCCAGACACTTTACTAACACTCTCCCCACTTGGAGAGTCAGTCCCTTTAACCTCCTGTTTGGCCCAGTTTGCAATTTCTGTGGAAGATGAACAGGAATAGCGAGAACCAATGAGAGACTAGCTGGAGGTGTCTGGACGGGCAAATTTAACTCTCATTTCCCACCAGGAAGAGGAATTAACCAAAGGCTCAGCGTGCCGTGCCAGAACCAGATTAGGGCCTGAAGACATCCTGCGGTGTTGCGGCCAGGTCACAAGAAAGCGAGTTGAAGAAAGGAGCTCAGGGGCACTGTAATTCACAAACCTGCAGAGTTATAAATGACAGCTATTGTCCAAAAATAGACTGAAGTAAGGCTGCCAAGAGGACTTGAAAGCGGGGCAGAATTGCAGGAAACCGATTTCAGGAGGTAGACTGGAATTGCATTGAAAGCATAGGAAAAGAGGCAGAACGTCCACAATGATGCACTTGGCCAAAAAGGGCGTATGCGTTTTTTCCTGAATATATTCAGGAAAAAACGCATACGCCCTTTTTGGCCAACCCAGCAAGCTTGCAAACGAAATCTGCACTACAATGAAGTCTCACTTCCCCCCGGTCAAAAGGGCCATCTGAAAAAAGTGTAAAATCCAGAAAGGCAGGACAGGCCATGGAGAACTGGGAGCCTTGTTATGCTGATGGGTGGGATGTAAATTGCCAACAACCACTTGGGAGAAGTGTATGGTGTTTCCTGAAACATCTAAAAAACAAAGCAACAGAGCCTAGGGCACTTCCACTTATGGTCCTATAGCTTAGGGAAATTAAAATCAAAAAGACACAGCCACCCCAAAGTTTGGAACGGCTCTGTTTACAAGAACCTCGTTTACAGTACAAGTTCAACATCGCAGAAAGTGAAAAATGGATAAAGAAGTTGTGGTATTTACTTACAAAGCAATATCACTCAGCAATGAAATCTGTGTCATCAGGCCCTTAGCAGCACAATGAGTGGATTCAGGTATGATGATTCTAACTGAAATAAGTCACACAGAAAAAGAAACATCATAAGATATCAGTAATACACGGAATGTAAACTTGGCTACACAGGAACTGAATTACAGAACAGAACAGGGTCTCAAATTTAGAAAACCAACTTATGCTTGCTTAAGGGTAAAGGTGAGTTGGGGTGCTGCATAAAACCAGAGATTGAAATGAGCACAGATAAAGTTCCTTAAGCCAAATATGGAATAGACAAGAGCTACTCCTTGCTCAACGAAATGGACTCAACACCGCATATTAAACGCCTAAGAATGTACCTGACTAGTAAGTATCTTAAAACCTATGGATTGCTATGTCTCTGAAAGAGAATCATGCATGTGTACAGGGGAATAAACGCAGCAGTGATAGGATTGGAGAGGTTCGGTGAGCAAATGAAGACCCTTTGATGTCATATTGCATGGTACCCATTCCACGGGTTTCAAATACCCAGGTTTAAGGTATTCTCCCTTCAGCTAAAACATGCATGTGGAACCTAGAGTATGATCAACCATGTGATCGGGAGACGTGCTCAAATATGTCTCAGTTTTCGTACCCTGGTACTCGGGTGCAACATTCCAGACGCTTTACTAACACTCTCCCGACTTGGAGAGTCAGTCCCTTTAACCTCCTGTTTGGCCCAGTTTGCAATTTCTGTGGAAGATGAACAGGAATAGCGAGAACCAATGAGAGACTAGCTGGAGGTGTCTGGATGGGCAAATTTAACTCTCATTTCCCACCAGGAAGAGGAATTAACCAAAGGCTCAGCGTGCCGTGCCAGAACCAGATTAGGGCCTGAAGACATCCTGCGGTGTTGCGGCCAGGTCACAAGAAAGCGAGTTGAAGAAAGGAGCTCAGGGGCACTGTAATTCACAAACCTGCAGAGTTATAAATGACAGCTATTGTCCAAAAATAGACTGAAGTAAGGCTGCCAAGAGGACTTGAAAGCGGGGCAGAATTGCAGGAAACCGATTTCAGGAGGTAGACTGGAATTGCATTGAAAGCATAGGAAAAGAGGCAGAACGTCCACAATGATGCACTTGGCCAAAAAGGGCGTATGCGTTTTTTCCTGAATATATTCAGGAAAAAACGCATACGCCCTTTTTGGCCAACCCAGCAAGCTTGCAAACGAAATCTGCACTACAATGAAGTCTCACTTCCCCCCGGTCAAAAGGGCCATCTGAAAAAAGTGTAAAATCCAGAAAGGCAGGACAGGCCATGGAGAACTGGGAGCCTTGTTATGCTGATGGGTGGGATGTAAATTGCCAACAACCACTTGGGAGAAGTGTATGGTGTTTCCTGAAACATCTAAAAAACAAAGCAACAGAGCCTAGGGCACTTCCACTTATGGTCCTATAGCTTAGGGAAATTAAAATCAAAAAGACACAGCCACCCCAAAGTTTGGAACGGCTCTGTTTACAAGAACCTCGTTTACAGTACAAGTTCAACATCGCAGAAAGTGAAAAATGGATAAAGAAGTTGTGGTATTTACTTACAAAGCAATATCACTCAGCAATGAAATCTGTGTCATCAGGCCCTTAGCAGCACAATGAGTGGATTCAGGTATGATGATTCTAACTGAAATAAGTCACACAGAAAAAGAAACATCATAAGATATCAGTAATACACGGAATGTAAACTTGGCTACACAGGAACTGAATTACAGAACAGAACAGGGTCTCAAATTTAGAAAACCAACTTATGCTTGCTTAAGGGTAAAGGTGAGTTGGGGTGCTGCATAAAACCAGAGATTGAAATGAGCACAGATAAAGTTCCTTAAGTCAAATATGGAATAGAGAAGAGCTACTCCTTGCTCAACGAAATGGACTCAACACCGCATATTAAACGCCTAAGAATGTACCTGACTAGTAAGTATCTTAAAACCTATGGATTGCTATGTCTCCGAAAGAGAATCAAGCATGTGTACAGGGGCATAAACGCAGCAGTGATAGGATTGGAGAGGTTCGGTGAGCAAATGAAGACCCTTTGAAGTCATATTGCATGGTACCCATTCCACGGGTTTCAAATACACAGGTTTAAGGTATTCTTCCTTCAGCTAAAACATGCATGTGGAACCCAAGTATGATCAACCATGTGAACGGGAGACGTGTTCAAATATGTCTCAGTTTTCCTCCCCTGGTACTCGGGTGCAACATTCCAGACGCTTTACTAACACTCTCCCCACTTGGAAAGTCAGCGCCTTTAACCTCCTGTTTGGCCCAGTTTGCAATTTCTGCGGAAGATGAACAGGAATAGCGAGAACCAATGAGAGACTAGCTGGAGGTGTCTGGACGGGCAAATTTAACTCTCATTTCCCACCAGGAAGAGGAAATAACCAAAGGCTCAGCATGCTGTGCCAGAACCAGATTAGGGCCTGAAGACATCCTGCGGTGTTGCGGCCAGGTCACAAGAAAGCGAGTTGAAGAAAGGAGCTCAGGGGCACTGTAATTCACAAACCTGCAGAGTTATAAATGACAGCTATCGTCCAAAAATAGACTGAAGTAAGGCTGCCAAGAGGACTTGAAAGCGGGGCAGAATTGCAGGAAACCGATTTCAGGAGGTAGACTGGAATTGCATTGAAAGCATAGGAAAAGAGGCAGAACGTCCACAATGACGCACTTGGCCAAAAAGGGCGTATGCGTTTTTTCCTGAATATATTCAGGAAAAAATGCATACGCCCTTTTTGGCCAACCAAGCAAGCTTGCAAAGGAAATCTGCACTACAATGAAGTCTCACTTCCCCCCGGTCAAAAGGGCCATCTGAAAAAAGTGTAAAATCCAGAAAGGCAGGACAGGCCATGGAGAACTGGGAGCCTTGTTATGCTGATGGGCGGGATGTAAATTGCCAACAACCACTCGGGAGAAGTGTATGGTGTTTCCTGAAACATCTAAAAAACAAAGCAACAGAGCCTAGGGCACTTCCACTTATGGTCCTATAGCTTAGGGAAATTAAATTCAAAAAGACACAGCCACCCCAAAGTTTGGAACGGCTCTGTTTACAAGAACCTCGTTTACAGTACAAGTTCAACATCGCAGAAAGTGAAAAATGGATAAAGAACTTGTGGTACTTACGTACAATGCAGTATCACTCAGCAATGAAATCTATGTCATCAGGCCCGTAGCAGCATAATGAGTGGATTCAGGTACGATGATTCTAACTGAAATAAGTCACACAGAAAAAGAAACATCATAAGATATCACTAATACACGGAATGTAAACTTGGCTACACAGGAACTGAATTACAGAACAGAACAGGGTCTCAAATTTAGAAAACCAACTTATGCTTGCTTAAGGGTAAAGGTGAGTTGGGGTGCTGCATAAAACCAGAGATTGAAATGAGCACAGATAAAGTTCCTTAAGCCAAATATGGAATAGACAAGAGCTACTCCTTGCTCAACGAAATGGACTCAACACCGCATATTAAATGCCTAAGAATGTACCTGACTAGTAAGTATCTTAAAACCTATGGATTGCTATGTCTCCGAAAGAGAATCAAGCATGTGTACAGGGGCATAAACGCAGCAGTGATAGGATTGGAGAGGTTCGGTGAGCAAATGAAGACCCTTTGAAGTCATATTGCATGGTACCCATTCCACGGGTTTCAACTACCCAGGTTTAAGGTATTCTTCCTTCAGCTAAAACATGCATGTGGGACCTAGAGTATGATCAACCATGTGATCGGGAGACGTGTTCAAATATGTCTCAGTTTTCGTACCCTGGTACTCGGGTGCAACATTCCAGACACTTTACTAACACTCTCCCCACTTGGAGAGTCAGTCCCTTTAACCTCCTGTTTGGCCCAGTTTGCAATTTCTGTGGAAGATGAACAGGAATAGCGAGAACCAATGAGAGACTAGCTGGAGGTGTCTGGACGGGCAAATTTAACTCTCATTTCCCACCAGGAAGAGGAATTAACCAAAGGCTCAGCGTGCCGTGCCAGAACCAGATTAGGGCCTGAAGACATCCTGCGGTGTTGCGGCCAGGTCACAAGAAAGCGAGTTGAAGAAAGGAGCTCAGGGGCACTGTAATTCACAAACCTGCAGAGTTATAAATGACAGCTATTGTCCAAAAATAGACTGAAGTAAGGCTGCCAAGAGGACTTGAAAGCGGGGCAGAATTGCAGGAAACCGATTTCAGGAGGTAGACTGGAATTGCATTGAAAGCATAGGAAAAGAGGCAGAACGTCCACAATGATGCACTTGGCCAAAAAGGGCGTATGCGTTTTTTCCTGAATATATTCAGGAAAAAACGCATACGCCCTTTTTGGCCAACCCAGCAAGCTTGCAAACGAAATCTGCACTACAATGAAGTCTCACTTCCCCCCGGTCAAAAGGGCCATCTGAAAAAAGTGTAAAATCCAGAAAGGCAGGACAGGCCATGGAGAACTGGGAGCCTTGTTATGCTGATGGGTGGGATGTAAATTGCCAACAACCACTTGGGAGAAGTGTATGGTGTTTCCTGAAACATCTAAAAAACAAAGCAACAGAGCCTAGGGCACTTCCACTTATGGTCCTATAGCTTAGGGAAATTAAAATCAAAAAGACACAGCCACCCCAAAGTTTGGAACGGCTCTGTTTACAAGAACCTCGTTTACAGTACAAGTTCAACATCGCAGAAAGTGAAAAATGGATAAAGAAGTTGTGGTATTTACTTACAAAGCAATATCACTCAGCAATGAAATCTGTGTCATCAGGCCCTTAGCAGCACAATGAGTGGATTCAGGTATGATGATTCTAACTGAAATAAGTCACACAGAAAAAGAAACATCATAAGATATCAGTAATACACGGAATGTAAACTTGGCTACACAGGAACTGAATTACAGAACAGAACAGGGTCTCAAATTTAGAAAACCAACTTATGCTTGCTTAAGGGTAAAGGTGAGTTGGGGTGCTGCATAAAACCAGAGATTGAAATGAGCACAGATAAAGTTCCTTAAGTCAAATATGGAATAGAGAAGAGCTACTCCTTGCTCAACGAAATGGACTCAACACCGCATATTAAACGCCTAAGAATGTACCTGACTAGTAAGTATCTTAAAACCTATGGATTGCTATGTCTCCGAAAGAGAATCAAGCATGTGTACAGGGGCATAAACGCAGCAGTGATAGGATTGGAGAGGTTCGGTGAGCAAATGAAGACCCTTTGAAGTCATATTGCATGGTACCCATTCCACGGGTTTCAAATACACAGGTTTAAGGTATTCTTCCTTCAGCTAAAACATGCATGTGGAACCCAAGTATGATCAACCATGTGAACGGGAGACGTGTTCAAATATGTCTCAGTTTTCCTCCCCTGGTACTCGGGTGCAACATTCCAGACGCTTTACTAACACTCTCCCCACTTGGAAAGTCAGCGCCTTTAACCTCCTGTTTGGCCCAGTTTGCAATTTCTGCGGAAGATGAACAGGAATAGCGAGAACCAATGAGAGACTAGCTGGAGGTGTCTGGACGGGCAAATTTAACTCTCATTTCCCACCAGGAAGAGGAAATAACCAAAGGCTCAGCATGCTGTGCCAGAACCAGATTAGGGCCTGAAGACATCCTGCGGTGTTGCGGCCAGGTCACAAGAAAGCGAGTTGAAGAAAGGAGCTCAGGGGCACTGTAATTCACAAACCTGCAGAGTTATAAATGACAGCTATCGTCCAAAAATAGACTGAAGTAAGGCTGCCAAGAGGACTTGAAAGCGGGGCAGAATTGCAGGAAACCGATTTCAGGAGGTAGACTGGAATTGCATTGAAAGCATAGGAAAAGAGGCAGAACGTCCACAATGACGCACTTGGCCAAAAAGGGCGTATGCGTTTTTTCCTGAATATATTCAGGAAAAAATGCATACGCCCTTTTTGGCCAACCAAGCAAGCTTGCAAAGGAAATCTGCACTACAATGAAGTCTCACTTCCCCCCGGTCAAAAGGGCCATCTGAAAAAAGTGTAAAATCCAGAAAGGCAGGACAGGCCATGGAGAACTGGGAGCCTTGTTATGCTGATGGGCGGGATGTAAATTGCCAACAACCACTCGGGAGAAGTGTATGGTGTTTCCTGAAACATCTAAAAAACAAAGCAACAGAGCCTAGGGCACTTCCACTTATGGTCCTATAGCTTAGGGAAATTAAATTCAAAAAGACACAGCCACCCCAAAGTTTGGAACGGCTCTGTTTACAAGAACCTCGTTTACAGTACAAGTTCAACATCGCAGAAAGTGAAAAATGGATAAAGAACTTGTGGTACTTACGTACAATGCAGTATCACTCAGCAATGAAATCTATGTCATCAGGCCCGTAGCAGCATAATGAGTGGATTCAGGTACGATGATTCTAACTGAAATAAGTCACACAGAAAAAGAAACATCATAAGATATCACTAATACACGGAATGTAAACTTGGCTACACAGGAACTGAATTACAGAACAGAACAGGGTCTCAAATTTAGAAAACCAACTTATGCTTGCTTAAGGGTAAAGGTGAGTTGGGGTGCTGCATAAAACCAGAGATTGAAATGAGCACAGATAAAGTTCCTTAAGCCAAATATGGAATAGACAAGAGCTACTCCTTGCTCAACGAAATGGACTCAACACCGCATATTAAATGCCTAAGAATGTACCTGACTAGTAAGTATCTTAAAACCTATGGATTGCTATGTCTCCGAAAGAGAATCAAGCATGTGTACAGGGGCATAAACGCAGCAGTGATAGGATTGGAGAGGTTCGGTGAGCAAATGAAGACCCTTTGAAGTCATATTGCATGGTACCCATTCCACGGGTTTCAACTACCCAGGTTTAAGGTATTCTTCCTTCAGCTAAAACATGCATGTGGGACCTAGAGTATGATCAACCATGTGATCGGGAGACGTGTTCAAATATGTCTCAGTTTTCGTACCCTGGTACTCGGGTGCAACATTCCAGACACTTTACTAACACTCTCCCCACTTGGAGAGTCAGTCCCTTTAACCTCCTGTTTGGCCCAGTTTGCAATTTCTGTGGAAGATGAACAGGAATAGCGAGAACCAATGAGAGACTAGCTGGAGGTGTCTGGACGGGCAAATTTAACTCTCATTTCCCACCAGGAAGAGGAATTAACCAAAGGCTCAGCGTGCCGTGCCAGAACCAGATTAGGGCCTGAAGACATCCTGCGGTGTTGCGGCCAGGTCACAAGAAAGCGAGTTGAAGAAAGGAGCTCAGGGGCACTGTAATTCACAAACCTGCAGAGTTATAAATGACAGCTATTGTCCAAAAATAGACTGAAGTAAGGCTGCCAAGAGGACTTGAAAGCGGGGCAGAATTGCAGGAAACCGATTTCAGGAGGTAGACTGGAATTGCATTGAAAGCATAGGAAAAGAGGCAGAACGTCCACAATGATGCACTTGGCCAAAAAGGGCGTATGCGTTTTTTCCTGAATATATTCAGGAAAAAACGCATACGCCCTTTTTGGCCAACCCAGCAAGCTTGCAAACGAAATCTGCACTACAATGAAGTCTCACTTCCCCCCGGTCAAAAGGGCCATCTGAAAAAAGTGTAAAATCCAGAAAGGCAGGACAGGCCATGGAGAACTGGGAGCCTTGTTATGCTGATGGGTGGGATGTAAATTGCCAACAACCACTTGGGAGAAGTGTATGGTGTTTCCTGAAACATCTAAAAAACAAAGCAACAGAGCCTAGGGCACTTCCACTTATGGTCCTATAGCTTAGGGAAATTAAAATCAAAAAGACACAGCCACCCCAAAGTTTGGAACGGCTCTGTTTACAAGAACCTCGTTTACAGTACAAGTTCAACATCGCAGAAAGTGAAAAATGGATAAAGAAGTTGTGGTATTTACTTACAAAGCAATATCACTCAGCAATGAAATCTGTGTCATCAGGCCCTTAGCAGCACAATGAGTGGATTCAGGTATGATGATTCTAACTGAAATAAGTCACACAGAAAAAGAAACATCATAAGATATCAGTAATACACGGAATGTAAACTTGGCTACACAGGAACTGAATTACAGAACAGAACAGGGTCTCAAATTTAGAAAACCAACTTATGCTTGCTTAAGGGTAAAGGTGAGTTGGGGTGCTGCATAAAACCAGAGATTGAAATGAGCACAGATAAAGTTCCTTAAGCCAAATATGGAATAGACAAGAGCTACTCCTTGCTCAACGAAATGGACTCAACACCGCATATTAAACGCCTAAGAATGTACCTGACTAGTAAGTATCTTAAAACCTATGGATTGCTATGTCTCTGAAAGAGAATCATGCATGTGTACAGGGGAATAAACGCAGCAGTGATAGGATTGGAGAGGTTCGGTGAGCAAATGAAGACCCTTTGATGTCATATTGCATGGTACCCATTCCACGGGTTTCAAATACCCAGGTTTAAGGTATTCTCCCTTCAGCTAAAACATGCATGTGGAACCTAGAGTATGATCAACCATGTGATCGGGAGACGTGCTCAAATATGTCTCAGTTTTCGTACCCTGGTACTCGGGTGCAACATTCCAGACGCTTTACTAACACTCTCCCGACTTGGAGAGTCAGTCCCTTTAACCTCCTGTTTGGCCCAGTTTGCAATTTCTGCGGAAGATGAACAGGAATAGCGAGAACAAATGATAGGCTAGCTGGAGGTGTCTGGACGGGCAAATTTAACTCTCATTTCCCACCAGGAGGACGAAATAACCAAAGGCTCAGCGTGCCGTGCCAGAACCAGATTAGGGCCTGAAGCCATCCTGCGGTGTTGCGGCCAGGTCACAAGAAAGCGAGTTGAAGAAAGGAGCTCAGGGGCACTGTAATTCGCAAACCTGCAGAGTTATAAATGACAGCTATCGTCCAAAAATAGACTGAAGTAAGGCTGCCAAGAGGACTTGAAAGCGGGGCAGAATTGCAGGAAACCAATTTCAGGAGGTAGAATGGAATTGCATTGCAAGCATAGGAAAAGAGGCAGAACGTCCACAATGATGCACTTGGCCAAAAAGGGCGTATGCGTTTTTTCCTGAATATATTCAGGAAAAAACGCATACGCCCTTTTTGGCCAACCAAGCAAGCTTGCAAAGGAAATCTGCACTACAATGAAGTCTCACTTCCCCCCGGTCAAAAGGGCCATCTGAAAAAAGTGTAAAATCCAGAAAGGCAGGACAGGCCATGGAGAACTGGGAGCCTTGTTATGCTGATGGGCGGGATGTAAATTGCCAACAACCACTCGGGAGAAGTGTATGGTGTTTCCTGAAACATCTAAAAAACAAAGCAACAGAACCTAGGGCACTTCCACTTATGGTCCTATAGCTTAGGGAAATTAAAATCAAAAAGACACAGCCACCCCAAAGTTTGGAACGGCTCTGTTTACAAGAACCTCGTTTACAGTACAAGTTCAACATCGTAGAAAGTGAAAAATGGATAAAGAAGTTGTGGTATTTACTTACAAAGCAATATCACTCAGCAATGAAATCTGTGTCATCAGGCACTTAGCAGCACAATGAGTGGATTCAGGTATGATGATTCTAACTGAAATAAGTCACACAGAAAAAGAAACATCATAAGATATCAGTAATACACGGAATGTAAACTTGGCTACACAGGAACTGAATTACAGAACAGAACAGGGTCTCAAATTTAGAAAACCAACTTATGCTTGCTTAAGGGTAAAGGTGAGTTGGGGTGCTGCATAAAACCAGAGATTGAAATGAGCACAGATAAAGTTCCTTAAGTCAAATATGGAATAGAGAAGAGCTACTCCTTGCTCAACGAAATGGACTCAACACCGCATATTAAACGCCTAAGAATGTACCTGACTAGTAAGTATCTTAAAACCTATGGATTGCTATGTCTCCGAAAGAGAATCAAGCATGTGTACAGGGGCATAAACGCAGCAGTGATAGGATTGGAGAGGTTCGGTGAGCAAATGAAGACCCTTTGAAGTCACATTGCATGGTACCCATTCCACGGGTTTCAACTACCCAGGTTTTAGGTATTCTTCCTTCAGCTAAAACATGCATGTGGAACCCAGAGTATGATCAACCATGTGATCGGGAGACGTGTTCAAATATGTCTCAGTTTTCGTACCCTGGTACTCGGGTGCAACATTCCAGACACTTTACTAACACTCTCCCCACTTGGAAAGTCAGCGCCTTTAACCTCCTGTTTGGCCCAGTTTGCAATTTCTGCGGAAGATGAACAGGAATAGTGAGAACCAATGAGAGGCTAGCTGGAGGTGTCTGGACGGGCAAATTTAACTCTCATTTCCCACCAGGAAGAGGAAATAACCAAAGGCTCAGCGTGCCGTGCCGGAACCAGATTAGGGCCTGAAGCCATCCTGCGGTGTTGCGGCCAGCTCACAAGAAAGCGAGTTGAAGAAAGGAGCTCAGGGACACTGTAATTCACAAACCTGCAGAGTTATAAATGACAGCTATCGTCCAAAAATAGACTGAAGTAAGGCTGCCAAGAGGACTTGAAAGCGGGGCAGAATTGCAGGAAACCGATTTCAGGAGGTAGACTGGAATTGCATTGAAAGCATAGGAAAAGAGGCAGAACGTCCACAATGATGCACTTGGCCAAAAAGGGCGTATGCGTTTTTTCCTGAATATATTCAGGAAAAAACGCATACGCCCTTTTTGGCCAACCAAGCAAGCTTGCAAAGGAAATCTGCACTACAATGAAGTCTCACTTCCCCCCGGTCAAAAGGGCCATCTGAAAAAAGTGTAAAATCCAGAAAGGCAGGACAGGCCATGGAGAACTGGGAGCCTTGTTATGCTGATGGGCGGGATGTAAATTGCCAACAACCACTCGGGAGAAGTGTATGGTGTTTCCTGAAACATCTAAAAAACAAAGCAACAGAACCTAGGGCACTTCCACTTATGGTCCTATAGCTTAGGGAAATTAAAATCAAAAAGACACAGCCACCCCAAAGTTTGGAACGGCTCTGTTTACAAGAACCTCGTTTACAGTACAAGTTCAACATCGCAGAAATTGAAAAATGGATAAAGAAGTTGTGGTATTTAGTTACAAAGCAATATCACTCAGCAATGAAATCTGTGTCATCAGGCCCTTAGCAGCACAATGAGTGGATTCAGGTATGATGATTGTAACTGAAATAAGTCACGCAGAAAAAGAAACATCATAAGATATCAGTAATACACGGAATGTAACCTTGGCTACACAGGAACTGAATTACAGAACAGAACAGGGTCTCAAATTTAGAAAACCAACTTATGCTTGCTTAAGGGGAAAGGTGAGTTGGGGTGCTGCATAAAACCAGAGATTGAAATGAGCACAGATAAAGTTCCTTAAGCCAAATATGTAATAGACAAGAGCTACTCCTTGCTCAACGAAATGGACTCAACACCGCATATTAAACGCCTAAGAATGTACCTGACTAGTAAGTATCTTAAAACCTATAGATTGCTATGTCTCCGAAAGAGAATCAAGCATGTGTACAGGGGCATAAACGCAGCAGTGATAGGATTGGAGAGGTTCGGTGAGCAAATGAAGACCCTTTGAAGTCATATTGCATGGTACCCATTCCACGGGTTTCAACTACCCAGGTTTTAGGTATTCTTCCTTCAGCTAAAACATGCATGTGGAACCCAGAGTATGATCAACCGTGTGATCGGGAGACGTGTTCAAATATGTCTCAGTTTTCCTCCCCTGGTACTCGGGTGCAACATTCCAGACGCTTTACTAACACTCTCCCCACTTGGAGAGTCAGCGCCTTTAACCTCCTGTTTGGCCCAGTTTGCAATTTCTGCGGAAGATGAACAGGAATAGCGAGAACCAATGAGAGGCTAGCTGGAGGTGTCTGGACGAGCAAATTTAACTCTCATTTCCCACCAGGAAGAGGAATTAAACAAAGGCTCAGCGTTCCGTGCCAGAACCAGATTAGGGCCTGAAGCCATCATGCGGTGTTGCAGCTAGCTCACAAGAAAGCGAGTTGAACAAAGGAGCTCAGGGGCACTGTAATTCACAAACCTGCAGACTTATAAATGACAGCTATCGTCCAAAAATATACTGAAGTAAGGCTGCCAAGAGGACTTGAAAGCGGGGCAGAATTGCAGGAAACCGATTTCAGGAGGTAGACTGGAATTGCATTGAAAGCATAGGAAAAGAGGCAGAACGTCCACAATGATGCACTTGGCCAAAAAGGGCGTATGCGTTTTTTCCTGAATATATTCAGGAAAAAACGCATACGCCCTTTTTGGCCAACCAAGCAAGCTTGCAAAGGAAATCTGCACTACAATGAAGTCTCACTTCCCCCAGGTCAAAAGGGCCATCTGAAAAAAGTGTAAAATCCAGAAAGGCAGGACAGGCCATGGAGAACTGGGAGCCTTGTTATGCTGAAGGGCGGGATGTAAATTGCGAACAACCACTCGGGAGAAGTGTATGGTGTTTCCTGAAACATCTAAAAAACAAAGCAACAGAGCCTAGGGCACTTCCACTTATGGTCCTATAGCTTAGGGAATTTAAAATCAAAAAGACACAGCCACCCCAAAGTTTGGAACGGCTCTGTTTACAAGAACCTCGTTTAAAACACAAGTTCAACATCGCAGAAAGTGAAAAATGGATAAAAAAGTTGTGGTATTTACTTACAAAGCAATATCACTCAGCAATGAAATCTGTGTCATCAGGCCCTTAGCAGCACAATGAGTGGATTCAGGTATGATGATTCTAACTGAAATAAGTCACACAGAAAAAGAAACATCATAAGATATCAGTAATACACGGAATGTAAACTTGGCTACACAGGAACTGAATTACAGAACAGAACAGGGTCTCAAATTTAGAAAACCAACTTATGCTTGCTTAAGGGTAAAGGTGAGTTGGGGTGCTGCATAAAACCAGAGATTGAAATGAGCACAGATAAAGTTCCTTAAGCCAAATATGGAATAGACAAGAGCTACTCCTTGCTCAACGAAATGGACTCAACACCGCATATTAAATGCCTAAGAATGTACCTGACTAGTAAGTATCTTAAAACCTATGGATTGCTATGTCTCCGAAAGAGAATCAAGCATGTGTACAGGGGCATAAACGCAGCAGTGATAGGATTGGAGAGGTTCGGTGAGCAAATGAAGACCCTTTGAAGTCATATTGCATGGTACCCATTCCACGGGTTTCAACTACCCAGTTTTTAGGTATTCTTCCTTCAGCTAAAACATGCATGTGGAACCCAGAGTATGATCAACCGTGTGATCGGGAGACGTGTTCAAATATGTCTCAGTTTTCCTCCCCTGGTACTCGGGTGCAACATTCCAGACGCTTTACTAACACTCTCCCCACTTGGAGAGTCAGCGTCTTTAACCTCCTGTTTGGCCCAGTTTGCAATTTCTGCGGAAGATGAACAGGAATAGCGAGAAACAATGAGAGGCTAGCTGGAGGTGTCTGGACGGGCAAATTTAACTCTCATTTCCCACCAGGAAGAGGAATTAAACAAAGGCTCAGCGTTCCGTGACGGAACCAGATTAGGGCCTGAAGCCATCATGCGGTGTTGCAGCTAGCTCACAAGAAAGCGAGTTGAACAAAGGAGCTCAGGGGCACTGTAATTCACAAACCTGCAGACTTATAAATGACAGCTATCGTCCAAAAATATACTGAAGTAAGGCTGCCAAGAGGACTTGAAAGCGGGGCAGAATTGCAGGAAACCGATTTCAGGAGGTAGACTGGAATTGCATTGAAAGCATAGGAAAAGAGGCAGAACGTCCACAATGATGCACTTGGCCAAAAAGGGCGTATGCGTTTTTTCCTGAATATATTCAGGAAAAAACGCATACGCCCTTTTTGGCCAACCAAGCAAGCTTGCAAAGGAAATCTGCACTACAATGAAGTCTCACTTCCCCCAGGTCAAAAGGGCCATCTGAAAAAAGTGTAAAATCCAGAAAGGCAGGACAGGCCATGGAGAACTGGGAGCCTTGTTATGCTGAAGGGCGGGATGTAAATTGCGAACAACCACTCGGGAGAAGTGTATGGTGTTTCCTGAAACATCTAAAAAACAAAGCAACAGAGCCTAGGGCACTTCCACTTATGGTCCTATAGCTTAGGGAATTTAAAATCAAAAAGACACAGCCACCCCAAAGTTTGGAACGGCTCTGTTTACAAGAACCTCGTTTAAAACACAAGTTCAACATCGCAGAAAGTGAAAAATGGATAAAAAAGTTGTGGTATTTACTTACAAAGCAATATCACTCAGCAATGAAATCTGTGTCATCAGGCCCGTAGCAGCACAATGAGTGGATTCAGGTATGATGATTCTAACTGAAATAAGTCACACAGAAAAAGAAACATCATAAGATATCAGTAATACACGGAATGTAAACTTGGCTACACAGGAACTGAATTACAGAACAGAACAGGGTCTCAAATTTAGAAAACCAACTTATGCTTGCTTAAGGGTAAAGGTGAGTTGGGGTGCTGCATAAAACCAGAGATTGAAATGAGCACAGATAAAGTTCCTTAAGCCAAATATGGAATAGACAAGAGCTACTCCTTGCTCAACGAAATGGACTCAACACCGCATATTAAACGCCTAAGAATGTACCTGACTAGTAAGTATCTTAAAACCTATGGATTGCTATGTCTCCGAAAGAGAATCAAGCATGTGTACAGGGGCATAAACGCAGCAGTGATAGGATTGGAGAGGTTCGGTGAGCAAATGAAGACCCTTTGAAGTCATATTGCATGGTACCCATTCCACGGGTTTCAAATACACAGGTTTAAGGTATTCTTCCTTCAGCTAAAACATGCGTGTGGAACCCAAGTATGATCAACCATGTGAACGGGAGACGTGTTCAAATATGTCTCAGTTTTCCTCCCCTGGTACTCGGGTGCAACATTCCAGACGCTTTACTAACACTCTCCCCACTTGGAGAGTCAGTCCCTTTAACCTCCTGTTTGGCCCAGTTTGCAATTTCTGTGGAAGATGAACAGGAATAGCGAGAACCAATGAGAGACTAGCTGGAGGTGTCTGGATGGGCAAATTTAACTCTCATTTCCCACCAGGAAGAGGAATTAACCAAAGGCTCAGCGTGCCGTGCCAGAACCAGATTAGGGCCTGAAGACATCCTGCGGTGTTGCGGCCAGGTCACAAGAAAGCGAGTTGAAGAAAGGAGCTCAGGGGCACTGTAATTCACAAACCTGCAGAGTTATAAATGACAGCTATTGTCCAAAAATAGACTGAAGTAAGGCTGCGAAGAGGACTTGAAAGCGGGGCAGAATTGCAGGAAACCGATTTCAGGAGGTAGACTGGAATTGCATTGAAAGCATAGGAAAAGAGGCAGAACGTCCACAATGATGCACTTGGCCAAAAAGGGCATATGCGTTTTTTCCTGAATATATTCAGGAAGAAACGCATACGCCCTTTTTGGCCAACCAAGCAAGCTTGCAAAGGAAATCTGCACTACAATGAAGTCTCACTTCCCCCCGGTCAAAAGGGCCATCTGAAAAAAGTGTAAAATCCAGAAAGGCAGGACACGCCATGGAGAACTGGGAGCCTTGTTATGCTGAAGGGCGGGATGTAAATTGCCAACAAACACTCGGGAGAAGTGTATGGTGTTTCCTGAAACATCTAAAAAACAAAGCAACAGAGCCTAGGGCACTTCCACTTATGGTCCTATAGCTTAGGGAATTTAAAATCAAAAAGACACAGCCACCCCAAAGTTTCGAACGGCTCTGTTTACAAGAACCTCGTTTACAGTACAAGTTCAACATCGCAGAAAGTGAAAAATGGATAAAGAAGTTGTGGTATTTACTTACAAAGCAATATCACTCAGCAATGAAATCTGTGTCATCAGGCCCTTAGCAGCACAATGAGTGGATTCAGGTATGATGATTCTAACTGAAATAAGTCACACAGAAAAAGAAACATCATAAGATATCACTAATACACGGAATGTAAACTTGGCTACACAGGAACTGAATTACAGAACAGAACAGGGTCTCAAATTTAGAAAACCAACTTATGCTTGCTTAAGGGTAAAGGTGAGTTGGGGTGCTGCATAAAACCAGAGATTGAAATGAGCACAGATAAAGTTCCTTAAGCCAAATATGGAATAGACAAGAGCTACTCCTTGCTCAACGAAATGGACTCAACACCACATATTAAACGCCTAAGAATGTACCTGACTAGTAAGTATCTAAAAACCTATGGATTGCTATGTCTCCGAAACAGAATCAAGCATGTGTACAGGGGCATAAACGCAGCAGTGATAGGATTGGAGAGGTTCGGTGAGCAAATGAAGACCCTTTGAAGTCATATTGCATGGTACCCATTCCACGGGTTTCAACTACCCAGGTTTTAGGTATTCTTCCTTCAGCTAAAACATGCATGTGGAACCCAAGTATGATCAACCATGTGAACGGGAGACGTGTTCAAATATGTCTCAGTTTTCCTCCCCTGGTACTCGGGTGCAACATTCCAGACGCTTTACTAACACTCTCCCCACCTGGAAAGTCAGCGCCTTTAACCTCCTGTTTGGCCCAGTTTGCAATTTCTGCGGAAGATGAACAGGAATAGCGAGAACCAATGAGAGGCTAGCTGGAGGTGTCTGGACGGGCAAATTTAACTCTCATTTCCCACCAGGAAGAGGAAATAACCAAAGGCTCAGTGTGCCGTGCCGGAACCAGATTAGGGCCTGAAGCCATCCTGCGGTGTTGCGGCCAGCTCAAAAGAAAGCGAGTTGAAGAAAGGAGCTCAGGGGCACTGTAATTCACAAACCTGCAGAGTTATAAATGACAGCTATCGTCCAAAAATAGACTGAAGTAAGGCTGCCAAGAGGACTTGAAAGCGGGGCAGAATTGCAGGAAACCGATTTCAGGAGGTAGACTGGAATTGCATTGAAAGCATAGGAAAAGAGGCAGAACGTCCACAATGATGCACTTGGCCAAAAAGGGCGTATGCGTTTTTTCCTGAATATATTCAGGAAAAAACGCATACGCCCTTTTTGGCCAACCAAGCAAGCTTGCAAAGGAAATCTGCACTACAATGAAGTCTCACTTCCCCCCGGTCAAAAGGGCCATCTGAAAAAAGTGTAAAATCCAGAAAGGCAGGACACGCCATGGAGAACTGGGAGCCTTGTTATGCTGAAGGGCGGGATGTAAATTGCCAACAAACACTCGGGAGAAGTGTATGGTGTTTCCTGAAACATCTAAAAAACAAAGCAACAGAGCCTAGGGCACTTCCACTTATGGTCCTATAGCTTAGGGAATTTAAAATCAAAAAGACACAGCCACCCCAAAGTTTCGAACGGCTCTGTTTACAAGAACCTCGTTTACAGTACAAGTTCAACATCGCAGAAAGTGAAAAATGGATAAAGAAGTTGTGGTATTTACTTACAAAGCAATATCACTCAGCAATGAAATCTATGTCATCAGGCCCTTAGCAGCATAATGAGTGGATTCAGGTACGATGATTCTAACTGAAATAA
The DNA here is from genome assembly GCF_949987515.2 of Delphinus delphis. Taxonomy (NCBI): domain Eukaryota; kingdom Metazoa; phylum Chordata; class Mammalia; order Artiodactyla; family Delphinidae; genus Delphinus; species Delphinus delphis. Next base: position 1,150,705 of record NW_027192711.1, read on the forward strand.
GTCACACAGAAAAAGAAACATCATAAGATATCAGTAATACACGGAATGGAAACTTGGCTACACAGGAACTGAATTACAGAACAGAACAGGGTCTCAAATTTAGAAAACCAACTTATGCTTGCTTAAGGGGAAAGGTGAGTTGGGGTGCTGCATAAAACCAGAGATTGAAATGAGCACAGATAAAGTTCCTTAAGCCAAATATGGAATAGACAAGAGCTACTCCTTGCTCAACGAAATGGACTCAACACCGCATATTAAACGCCTAAGAATGTACCTGACTAGTAAGTATCTAAAAACCTATGGATTGCTATGTCTCCGAAACAGAATCAAGCATGTGTACAGGGGCATAAACGCAGCAGTGATAGGATTGGAGAGGTTCGGTGAGCAAATGAAGACCCTTTGAAGTCATATTGCATGGTACCCATTCCACGGGTTTCAACTACCCAGGTTTTAGGTATTCTTCCTTCAGCTAAAACATGCATGTGGAACCCAAGTATAATCAACCATGTGAACGGGAGACGTGTTCAAATATGTCTCAGTTTTCCTCCCCTGGTACTCGGGTGCAACATTCCAGACGCTTTACTAACACTCTCCCCACTTGGAAAGTCAGCGCCTTTAACCTCCTGTTTGGCCCAGTTTGCAATTTCTGCGGAAGATGAACAGGAATAGCGAGAACCAATGAGAGGCTAGCTGGAGGTGTCTGGACGGGCAAATTTAACTCTCATTTCCCACCAGGAAGAGGAAATAACCAAAGGCTCAGCGTGCCGTGCCGGAACCAGATTAGGGCCTGAAGCCATCCTGCGGTGTTGCGGCCAGCTCAAAAGAAAGCGAGTTGAAGAAAGGAGCTCAGGGGCACTGTAATTCACAAACCTGCAGAGTTATAAATGACAGCTATCGTCCAAAAATAGACTGAAGTAAGGCTGCCAAGAGGACTTGAAAGTGGGGCAGAATTGCAGGAAACCGATTTCAGGAGGTAGACTGGAATTGCATTGAAAGCATAGGAAAAGAGGCAGAACGTCCACAATGATGCACTTGGCCAAAAAGGGCGTATGCGTTTTTTCCTGAATATATTCAGGAAAAAACGCATACGCCCTTTTTGGCCAACCAAGCAAGCTTGCAAAGGAAATCTGCACTACAATGAAGTCTCACTTCCCCCCGGTCAAAAGGGCCATCTGAAAAAAGTGTAAAATCCAGAAAGGCAGGACACGCCATGGAGAACTGGGAGCCTTGTTATGCTGAAGGGCGGGATGTAAATTGCCAACAAACACTCGGGAGAAGTGTATGGTGTTTCCTGAAACATCTAAAAAACAAAGCAACAGAGCCTAGGGCACTTCCACTTATGGTCCTATAGCTTAGGGAATTTAAAATCAAAAAGACACAGCCACCCCAAAGTTTCGAACGGCTCTGTTTACAAGAACCTCGTTTACAGTACAAGTTCAACATCGCAGAAAGTGAAAAATGGATAAAGAAGTTGTGGTATTTACTTACAAAGCAATATCACTCAGCAATGAAATCTGTGTCATCAGGCCCTTAGCAGCACAATGAGTGGATTCAGGTATGATGATTCTAACTGAAATAAGTCACACAGAAAAAGAAACATCATAAGATATCAGTAATACACGGAATGGAAACTTGGCTACACAGGAACTGAATTACAGAACAGAACAGGGTCTCAAATTTAGAAAACCAACTTATGCTTGCTTAAGGGGAAAGGTGAGTTGGGGTGCTGCATAAAACCAGAGATTGAAATGAGCACAGATAAAGTTCCTTAAGCCAAATATGGAATAGACAAGAGCTACTCCTTGCTCAACGAAATGGACTCAACACCGCATATTAAACGCCTAAGAATGTACCTGACTAGTAAGTATCTTAAAACCTATGGATTGCTATGTCTCCGAAAGAGAATCAAGCATGTGTACAGGGGCATAAACGCAGCAGTGATAGGATTGGAGAGGTTCGGTGAGCAAATGAAGACCCTTTGAAGTCATATTGCATGGTACCCATTCCACGGGTTTCAAATACACAGGTTTAAGGTATTCTTCCTTCAGCTAAAACATGCATGTGGAACCCAAGTATGATCAACCATGTGAACGGGAGACGTGTTCAAATATGTCTCAGTTTTCCTCCCCTGGTACTCGGGTGCAACATTCCAGACGCTTTACTAACACTCTCCCCACTTGGAAAGTCAGCGCCTTTAACCTCCTGTTTGGCCCAGTTTGCAATTTCTGCGGAAGATGAACAGGAATAGCGAGAACCAATGAGAGACTAGCTGGAGGTGTCTAGACGGGCAAATTTAACTCTCATTTCCCACCAGGAAGAGGAAATAACCAAAGGCTCAGCATGCCGTGCCGGAACCAGATTAGGGCCTGAAGACATCCTGCGGTGTTGCGGCCAGGTCACAAGAAAGCGAGTTGAAGAAAGGAGCTCAGGGGCACTGTAATTCACAAACCTGCAGAGTTATAAATGACAGCTATCGTCCAAAAATAGACTGAAGTAAGGCTGCCAAGAGGACTTGAAAGCGGGGCAGAATTGCAGGAAACCGATTTCAGGAGGTAGACTGGAATTGCATTGAAAGCATAGGAAAAGAGGCAGAACGTCCACAATGACGCACTTGGCCAAAAAGGGCGTATGCGTTTTTTCCTGAATATATTCAGGAAAAAACGCATACGCCCTTTTTGGCCAACCAAGCAAGCTTGCAAAGGAAATCTGCACTACAATGAAGTCTCACTTCCCCCCGGTCAAAAGGGCCATCTGAAAAAAGTGTAAAATCCAGAAAGGCAGGACAGGCCATGGAGAACTGGGAGCCTTGTTATGCTGATGGGCGGGATGTAAATTGCCAACAACCACTCGGGAGAAGTGTATGGTGTTTCCTGAAACATCTAAAAAACAAAGCAACAGAGCCTAGGGCACTTCCACTTATGGTCCTATAGCTTAGGGAAATTAAATTCAAAAAGACACAGCCACCCCAAAGTTTGGAACGGCTCTGTTTACAAGAACCTCGTTTACAGTACAAGTTCAACATCGCAGAAAGTGAAAAATGGATAAAGAAGTTGTGGTATTTACTTACAAAGCAATATCACTCAGCAATGAAATCTATGTCATCAGGCCCGTAGCAGCATAATGAGTGGATTCAGGTACGATGATTCTAACTGAAATAAGTCACACAGAAAAAGAAACATCATAAGATATCAGTAATACACGGAATGGAAACTTGGCTACACAGGAACTGAATTACAGAACAGAACAGGGTCTCAAATTTAGAAAACCAACTTATGCTTGCTTAAGGGGAAAGGTGAGTTGGGGTGCTGCATAAAACCAGAGATTGAAATGAGCACAGATAAAGTTCCTTAAGCCAAATATGGAATAGACAAGAGCTACTCCTTGCTCAACGAAATGGACTCAACACCGCATATTAAACGCCTAAGAATGTACCTGACTAGTAAGTATCTAAAAACCTATGGATTGCTATGTCTCCGAAACAGAATCAAGCATGTGTACAGGGGCATAAACGCAGCAGTGATAGGATTGGAGAGGTTCGGTGAGCAAATGAAGACCCTTTGAAGTCATATTGCATGGTACCCATTCCACGGGTTTCAACTACCCAGGTTTTAGGTATTCTTCCTTCAGCTAAAACATGCATGTGGAACCCAAGTATAATCAACCATGTGAACGGGAGACGTGTTCAAATATGTCTCAGTTTTCCTCCCCTGGTACTCGGGTGCAACATTCCAGACGCTTTACTAACACTCTCCCCACTTGGAAAGTCAGCGCCTTTAACCTCCTGTTTGGCCCAGTTTGCAATTTCTGCGGAAGATGAACAGGAATAGCGAGAACCAATGAGAGGCTAGCTGGAGGTGTCTGGACGGGCAAATTTAACTCTCATTTCCCACCAGGAAGAGGAAATAACCAAAGGCTCAGCGTGCCGTGCCGGAACCAGATTAGGGCCTGAAGCCATCCTGCGGTGTTGCGGCCAGCTCAAAAGAAAGCGAGTTGAAGAAAGGAGCTCAGGGGCACTGTAATTCACAAACCTGCAGAGTTATAAATGACAGCTATCGTCCAAAAATAGACTGAAGTAAGGCTGCCAAGAGGACTTGAAAGCGGGGCAGAATTGCAGGAAACCGATTTCAGGAGGTAGACTGGAATTGCATTGAAAGCATAGGAAAAGAGGCAGAACGTCCACAATGATGCACTTGGCCAAAAAGGGCGTATGCGTTTTTTCCTGAATATATTCAGGAAAAAACGCATACGCCCTTTTTGGCCAACCAAGCAAGCTTGCAAAGGAAATCTGCACTACAATGAAGTCTCACTTCCCCCCGGTCAAAAGGGCCATCTGAAAAAAGTGTAAAATCCAGAAAGGCAGGACACGCCATGGAGAACTGGGAGCCTTGTTATGCTGAAGGGCGGGATGTAAATTGCCAACAAACACTCGGGAGAAGTGTATGGTGTTTCCTGAAACATCTAAAAAACAAAGCAACAGAGCCTAGGGCACTTCCACTTATGGTCCTATAGCTTAGGGAATTTAAAATCAAAAAGACACAGCCACCCCAAAGTTTCGAACGGCTCTGTTTACAAGAACCTCGTTTACAGTACAAGTTCAACATCGCAGAAAGTGAAAAATGGATAAAGAAGTTGTGGTATTTACTTACAAAGCAATATCACTCAGCAATGAAATCTGTGTCATCAGGCCCTTAGCAGCACAATGAGTGGATTCAGGTATGATGATTCTAACTGAAATAAGTCACACAGAAAAAGAAACATCATAAGATATCAGTAATACACGGAATGGAAACTTGGCTACACAGGAATTGAATTACAGAACAGAACAGGGTCTCAAATTTAGAAAACCAACTTATGCTTGCTTAAGGGGAAAGGTGAGTTGGGGTGCTGCATAAAACCAGAGATTGAAATGAGCACAGATAAAGTTCCTTAAGCCAAATATGGAATAGACAAGAGCTACTCCTTGCTCAACGAAATGGACTCAACACCGCATATTAAACGCCTAAGAATGTACCTGACTAGTAAGTATCTTAAAACCTATGGATTGCTATGTCTCCGAAAGAGAATCAAGCATGTGTACAGGGGCATAAACGCAGCAGTGATAGGATTGGAGAGGTTCGGTGAGCAAATGAAGACCCTTTGAAGTCATATTGCATGGTACCCATTCCACGGGTTTCAAATACACAGGTTTAAGGTATTCTTCCTTCAGCTAAAACATGCATGTGGAACCCAAGTATGATCAACCATGTGAACGGGAGACGTGTTCAAATATGTCTCAGTTTTCCTCCCCTGGTACTCGGGTGCAACATTCCAGACGCTTTACTAACACTCTCCCCACTTGGAAAGTCAGCGCCTTTAACCTCCTGTTTGGCCCAGTTTGCAATTTCTGCGGAAGATGAACAGGAATAGCGAGAACCAATGAGAGACTAGCTGGAGGTGTCTAGACGGGCAAATTTAACTCTCATTTCCCACCAGGAAGAGGAAATAACCAAAGGCTCAGCATGCCGTGCCGGAACCAGATTAGGGCCTGAAGACATCCTGCGGTGTTGCGGCCAGGTCACAAGAAAGCGAGTTGAAGAAAGGAGCTCAGGGGCACTGTAATTCACAAACCTGCAGAGTTATAAATGACAGCTATCGTCCAAAAATAGACTGAAGTAAGGCTGCCAAGAGGACTTGAAAGCGGGGCAGAATTGCAGGAAACCGATTTCAGGAGGTAGACTGGAATTGCATTGAAAGCATAGGAAAAGAGGCAGAACGTCCACAATGACGCACTTGGCCAAAAAGGGCGTATGCGTTTTTTCCTGAATATATTCAGGAAAAAACGCATACGCCCTTTTTGGCCAACCAAGCAAGCTTGCAAAGGAAATCTGCACTACAATGAAGTCTCACTTCCCCCCGGTCAAAAGGGCCATCTGAAAAAAGTGTAAAATCCAGAAAGGCAGGACAGGCCATGGAGAACTGGGAGCCTTGTTATGCTGATGGGCGGGATGTAAATTGCCAACAACCACTCGGGAGAAGTGTATGGTGTTTCCTGAAACATCTAAAAAACAAAGCAACAGAGCCTAGGGCACTTCCACTTATGGTCCTATAGCTTAGGGAAATTAAATTCAAAAAGACACAGCCACCCCAAAGTTTGGAACGGCTCTGTTTACAAGAACCTCGTTTACAGTACAAGTTCAACATCGCAGAAAGTGAAAAATGGATAAAGAACTTGTGGTACTTACGTACAATGCAGTGTCACTCAGCAATGAAATCTATGTCATCAGGCCCGTAGCAGCATAATGAGTGGATTCAGGTACGATGATTCTAACTGAAATAAGTCACACAGAAAAAGAAACATCATAAGATATCACTAATACACGGAATGTAAACTTGGCTACACAGGAACTGAATTACAGAACAGAACAGGGTCTCAAATTTAGAAAACCAACTTATGCTTGCTTAAGGGGAAAGGTGAGTTGGGGTGCTGCATAAAACCAGAGATTGAAATGAGCACAGATAAAGTTCCTTAAGCCAAATATGGAATAGACAAGAGCTACTCCTTGCTCAACGAAATGGACTCAACACCGCATATTAAATGCCTAAGAATGTACCTGACTAGTAAGTATCTTAAAACCTATGGATTGCTATGTCTCCGAAAGACAATCAAGCATGTGTACAGGGGCATAAACGGAGCAGTGATAGGATTGGAGAGGTTCGGTGAGCAAATGAAGACCCTTTGAAGTCATATTGCATGGTACCCATTCCACGGGTTTCAACTACCCAGGTTTAAGGTATTCTTCCTTCAGCTAAAACATGCATGTGGGACCTAGAGTATGATCAACCATGTGATCGGGAGACGTGTTCAAATATGTCTCAGTTTTCGTACCCTGGTACTCGGGTGCAACATTCCAGACGCTTTACTAACACTCTCCCCACTTGGAGAGTCAGTCCCTTTAACCTCCTGTTTGGCCCAGTTTGCAATTTCTGTGGAAGATGAACAGGAATAGTGAGAACCAATGAGAGACTAGCTGGAGGTGTCTGGATGGGCAAATTTAACTCTCATTTCCCACCAGGAAGAGGAATTAACCAAAGGCTCAGCGTGCCGTGCCAGAACCAGATTAGGGCCTGAAGACATCCTGCGGTGTTGCGGCCAGGTCACAAGAAAGCGAGTTGAAGAAAGGAGCTCAGGGGCACTGTAATTCACAAACCTGCAGAGTTATAAATGACAGCTATTGTCCAAAAATAGACTGAAGTAAGGCTGCCAAGAGGACTTGAAAGCGGGGCAGAATTGCAGGAAACCGATTTCAGGAGGTAGACTGGAATTGCATTGAAAGCATAGGAAAAGAGGCAGAACGTCCACAATGATGCACTTGGCCAAAAAGGGCGTATGCGTTTTTTCCTGAATATATTCAGGAAAAAAAGCATACGCCCTTTTTGGCCAACCAAGCAAGCTTGCAAAGGAAATCTGCACTACAATGAAGTCTCACTTCCCCCTGGTCAAAAGGGCCATCTGAAAAAAGTGTAAAATCCAGAAAGGCAGGACAGGCCATGGAGAACTGGGAGCCTTGTTATGCTGATGGGCGGGATGTAAATTGCCAACAACCACTCGGGAGAAGTGTATGGTGTTTCCTGAAACATCTAAAAAACAAAGCAACAGAGCCTAGGGCACTTCCACTTATGGTCCTATAGCTTAGGGAATTTAAAATCAAAAAGACACAGCCACCCCAAAGTTTCGAACGGCTCTGTTTACAAGAACCTCGTTTACAGTACAAGTTCAACATCGCAGAAATTGAAAAATGGATAAAGAAGTTGTGGTATTTACTTACAAAGCAATATCACTCAGCAATGAAATCTGTGTCATCAGGCCCTTAGCAGCACAATGAGTGGATTCAGGTATGATGATTCTAACTGAAATAAGTCACACAGAAAAAGAAACATCATAAGATATCAGTAATACACGGAATGTAAACTTGGCTACACAGGAACTGAATTACAGAACAGAACAGGGTCTCAAATTTAGAAAACCAACTTATGCTTGCTTAAGGGGAAAGGTGAGTTGGGGTGCTGCATAAAACCAGAGATTGAAATGAGCACAGATAAAGTTCCTTAAGCCAAATATGGAATAGACAAGAGCTACTCCTTGCTCAACGAAATGGACTCAACACCGCATATTTAACGCCTAAGAATGTACCTGACTAGTAAGTATCTTAAAACCTATGGATTGCTATGTCTCCGAAAGAGAATCAAGCATGTGTACAGGGGCATAAACGCAGCAGTGATAGGATTGGAGAGGTTCGGTGAGCAAATGAAGACCCTTTGAAGTCATATTGCATCGTACCCATTCCACGGGTTTCAAATACGCAGGTTTAAGGTATTCTTCCTTCAGCTAAAACATGCATGTGGAACCCAAGTATGATCAACCATGTGAACGGGAGACGTGTTCAAATATGTCTCAGTTTTCCTCCCCTGGTACTCGGGTGCAACATTCCAGACGCTTTACTAACACTCTCCCCACTTGGAAAGTTAGCGCCTTTAACCTCCTGTTTGGCCCAGTTTGCAATTTCTGCGGAAGATGAACAGGAATAGCGAGAACCAATGAGAGACTAGCTGGAGGTGTCTGGACGGGCAAATTTAACTCTCATTTCCCACCAGGAAGAGGAAATAACCAAAGGCTCAGCATGCCGTGCCGGAACCAGATTAGGGCCTGAAGACATCCTGCGGTGTTGCGGCCAGGTCACAAGAAAGCGAGTTGAAGAAAGGAGCTCAGGGGCACTGTAATTCACAAACCTGCAGAGTTATAAATGACAGCTATCGTCCAAAAATAGACTGAAGTAAGGCTGCCAAGAGGACTTGAAAGCGGGGCAGAATTGCAGGAAACCGATTTCAGGAGGTAGACTGGAATTGCATTGAAAGCATAGGAAAAGAGGCAGAACGTCCACAATGATGCACTTGGCCAAAAAGGGCGTATGCGTTTTTTCCTGAATATATTCAGGAAAAAACGCATACGCCCTTTTTGGCCAACCAAGCAAGCTTGCAAAGGAAATCTGCACTACAATGAAGTCTCACTTCCCCCCGGTCAAAAGGGCCATCTGAAAAAAGTGTAAAATCCAGAAAGGCAGGACAGGCCATGGAGAACTGGGAGCCTTGTTATGCTGATGGGCGGGATGTAAATTGCCAACAACCACTCGGGAGAAGTGTATGGTGTTTCCTGAAACATCTAAAAAACAAAGCAACAGAGCCTAGGGCACTTCCACTTATGGTCCTATAGCTTAGGGAAATTAAAATCAAAAAGACACAGCCACCCCAAAGTTTGGAACGGCTCTGTTTACAAGAACCTCGTTTACAGTACAAGTTCAACATCGCAGAAAGTGAAAAATGGATAAAGAACTTGTGGTACCTACGTACAATGCAGTATCACTCAGCAATGAAATCTATGTCATCAGGCCCGTAGCAGCATAATGAGTGGATTCAGGTACGATGATTCTAACTGAAATAAGTCACACAGAAAAAGAAACATCATAAGATATCACTAATACACGGAATGTAAACTTGGCTACACAGGAACTGAATTACAGAACAGAACAGGGTCTCAAATTTAGAAAACCAACTTATGCTTGCTTAAGGGGAAAGGTGAGTTGGGGTGCTGCATAAAACCAGAGATTGAAATGAGCACAGATAAAGTTCCTTAAGCCAAATATGGAATAGACAAGAGCTACTCCTTGCTCAACGAAATGGACTCAACACCGCATATTAAATGCCTAAGAATGTACCTGACTAGTAAGTATCTTAAAACGTATGGATTGCTATGTCTCCGAAAGAGAATCAAGCATGTGTACAGGGGCATAAACGCAGCAGTGATAGGATTGGAGAGGTTCGGTGAGCAAATGAAGACCTTTTGAAGTCATATTGCATGGGACCCATTCCACGGGTTTCAACTACCCAGGTTTTAGGTATTCTTCCTTCAGCTAAAACATGCATGTGGGACCTAGAGTATGATCAACCATGTGAACGGGAGACGTGTTCAAATATGTCTCAGTTTTCCTCCCCTGGTACTCGGGTGCAACATTCCAGACGCTTTACTAACACTCTCCCCACTTGAAAAGTCAGCGCCTTTAACCTCCTGTTTGGCCCAGTTTGCAATTTCTGCGGAAGATGAACAGGAATAGCGAGAACCAATGAGAGGCTAGCTGGAGGTGTCTGGACGGGCAAATTTAACTCTCATTTCCCACCAGGAAGAGGAAATAACCAAAGGCTCAGCATGCCGTGCCGGAACCAGATTAGGGCCTGAAGACATCCTGCGGTGTTGCGGTCAGGTCACAAGAAAGCGAGTTGAAGAAAGGAGCTCAGGGGCACTGTAATTCACAAACCTGCAGAGTTATAAATGACAGCTATCGTCCAAAAATAGACTGAAGTAAGGCTGCCAAGAGGACTTGAAAGCGGGGCAGAATTGCAGGAAACCGATTTCAGGAGGTAGACTGGAATTGCATTGAAAGCATAGGAAAAGAGGCAGAACGTCCACAATGATGCACTTGGCCAAAAAGGGCGTATGCGTTTTTTCCTGAATATATTCAGGAAAAAACGCATACGCCCTTTTTGGCCAACCAAGCAAGCTTGCAAAGGAAATCTGCACTACAATGAAGTCTCACTTCTCCCCGGTCAAAAGGGCCATCTGAAAAAAGTGTAAAATCCAGAAAGGCAGGACAGGCCATGGAGAACTGGGAGCCTTGTTATGCTGATGGGCGGGATGTAAATTGCCAACAACCACTGGGGAGAAGTGTATGGTGTTTCCTGAAACATCTAAAAAACAAAGCAACAGAGCCTAGGGCACTTCCACTTATGGTCCTATAGCTTAGGGAAATTAAATTCGAAAAGACACAGCCACCCCAAAGTTTGGAACGGCTCTGTTTACAAGAACCTCGTTTACAGTACAAGTTCAACATCGCAGAAAGTGAAAAATGGATAAAGAACTTGTGGTACTTACGTACAATGCAGTATCACTCAGCAATGAAATCTATGTCATCAGGCCCGTAGCAGCATAATGAGTGGATTCAGGTACGATGATTCTAACTGAAATAAGTCACACAGAAAAAGAAACATCATAAGATATCACTAATACACGGAATGTAAACTTGGCTACACAGGAACTGAATTACAGAACAGAACAGGGTCTCAAATTTAGAAAACCAACTTATGCTTGCTTAAGGGTAAAGGTGAGTTGGGGTGCTGCATAAAACCAGAGATTGAAATGAGCACAGATAAAGTTCCTTAAGCCAAATATGGAATAGACAAGAGCTACTCCTTGCTCAACGAAATGGACTCAACACCGCATATTAAATGCCTAAGAATGTACCTGACTAGTAAGTATCTTAAAACCTATGGATTGCTATGTCTCCGAAAGAGAATCAAGCATGTGTACAGGGGCATAAACGCAGCAGTGATAGGATTGGAGAGGTTCGGTGAGCAAATGAAGACCCTTTGAAGTCACATTGCATGGTACCCATTCCACGGGTTTCAACTACCCAGGTTTTAGGTATTCTTCCTTCAGCTAAAACATGCATGTGGAACCCAAGTATGATCAACCATGTGAACGGGAGACGTGTTCAAATATGTCTCAGTTTTCCTCCCCTAGTACTCGGGTGCAACATTCCAGACGCTTTACTAACACTCTCCCCACTTGGAAAGTCAGCGCCTTTAACCTCCTGTTTGGCCCAGTTTGCAATTTCTGCGGAAGATGAACAGGAATAGCGAGAACCAATGAGAGGCTAGCTGGAGGTGTCTGGACGGGCAAATTTAACTCTCATTTCCCACCAGGAAGAGGAAATAACCAAAGGCTCAGCGTGCCGTGCCGGAACCAGATTAGGGCCTGAAGCCATCCTGCGGTGTTGCGGCCAGCTCAAAAGAAAGCGAGTTGAAGAAAGGAGCTCAGGGGCACTGTAATTCACAAACCTGCAGAGTTATAAATGACAGCTATCGTCCAAAAATAGACTGAAGTAAGGCTGCCAAGAGGACTTGAAAGCGGGGCAGAATTGCAGGAAACCGATTTCAGGAGGTAGACTGGAATTGCATTGAAAGCATAGGAAAAGAGGCAGAACGTCCACAATGATGCACTTGGCCAAAAAGGGCGTATGCGTTTTTTCCTGAATATATTCAGGAAAAAACGCATACGCCCTTTTTGGCCAACCAAGCAAGCTTGCAAAGGAAATCTGCACTACAATGAAGTCTCACTTCCCCCCGGTCAAAAGGGCCATCTGAAAAAAGTGTAAAATCCAGAAAGGCAGGACACGCCATGGAGAACTGGGAGCCTTGTTATGCTGAAGGGCGGGATGTAAATTGCCAACAAACACTCGGGAGAAGTGTATGGTGTTTCCTGAAACATCTAAAAAACAAAGCAACAGAGCCTAGGGCACTTCCACTTATGGTCCTATAGCTTAGGGAATTTAAAATCAAAGAGACACAGCCACCCCAAAGTTTGGAACGGCTCTGTTTACAAGAACCTCGTTTACAGTACAAGTTCAACATCGCAGAAATTGAAAAATGGATAAAGAAGTTGTGGTATTTACTTACAAAGCAATATCACTCAGCAATGAAATCTGTGTCATCAGGCCCTTAGCAGCACAATGAGTGGATTCAGGTATGATGATTCTAACTGAAATAAGTCACACAGGAAAAGAAACATCATAAGATATCAGTAATACACGGAATGTAAACTTGGCTACACAGGAACTGTATTACAGAACAGAACAGGGTCTCAAATTTAGAAAACCAACTTATGCTTGCTTAAGGGGAAAGGTGAATTGGGGTGCTGCATAAAACCAGAGATTGAAATGAGCACAGATAAAGTTCCTTAAGCCAAATATGGAATAGACAAGAGATACTCCTTGCTCAACGAAATGGACTCAATACCGCATATTAAACGCCTAAGAATGTACCTGACTAGTAAGTATCTTAAAACCTATGGATTGCTATGTCTCCGAAACAGAATCAAGCATGTGTACAGGGGCATAAACGCAGCAGTGATAGGATTGGAGAGGTTCGGTGAGCAAATGAAAACCCTTTGAAGTCATATTGCATGGTACCCATTCCACGGGTTTCAACTACCCAGGTTTTAGGTATTCTTCCTTCAGCTAAAACATGCATGTGGAACCCAAGTATGATCAACCATGTGAACGGGAGACGTGTTCAAATATGTCTCAGTTTTCCTCCCCTGGTACTCGGGTGCAACATTCCAGACGCTTTACTAACACTCTCCCCACTTGGAAAGTCAGCGCCTTTAACCTCCTGTTTGGCTCAGTTTGCAATTTCTGCGGAAGATGAACAGGAATAGCGAGAACCAATGAGAGGCTAGCTGGAGGTGTCTGGACGGGCAAATTTAACTCTCATTTCCCACCAGGAAGAGGAAATAACCAAAGGCTCAGCGTGCCGTCCCGGAACCAGATTAGGGCCTGAAGACATCCTGCGGTGTTGCGGCCAGGTCACAAGAAAGCGAGTTGAAGAAAGGAGCTCAGGGGCACTGTAATTCACAAACCTGCAGAGTTATAAATGACAGCTATCATCCAAAAATAGACTGAAGTAAGGCTGCCAAGAGGACTTGAAAGCGGGGCAGAATTGCAGGAAACCGATTTCAGGAGGTAGACTGGAATTGCATTGAAAGCATAGGAAAAGAGGCAGAACGTCCACAATGATGCACTTGGCCAAAAAGGGCGTATGCGTTTTTTCCTGAATATATTCAGGAAAAAACGCATACGCCCTTTTTGGCCAACCAAGCAAGCTTGCAAAGGAAATCTGCACTACAATGAAGTCTCACTTCCCCCCGGTCAAAAGGGCCATCTGAAAAAAGTGTAAAATCCAGAAAGGCAGGACAGGCCATGGAGAACTGGGAGCCTTGTTATGCTGATGGGCGGGATGTAAATTGCCAACAACCACTCGGGAGAAGTGTATGGTGTTTCCTGAAACATCTAAAAAACAAAGCAACAGAGCCTAGGGCACTTCCACTTATGGTCCTATAGCTTAGGGAAATTAAAATCAAAAAGACACAGCCACCCCAAAGTTTGGAACGGCTCTGTTTACAAGAACCTCGTTTACAGTACAAGTTCAACATCGCAGAAAGTGAAAAATGGATAAAGACGTTGTGGTATTTACTTACAAAGCAATATCACTCAGCAATGAAATCTGTGTCATCAGGCACTTAGCAGCACAATGAGTGGATTCAGGTATGATGATTCTAACTGAAATAAGTCACACAGAAAAAGAAACATCATAAGATATCACTAATACACGGAATGTAAACTTGGCTACACAGGAACTGAATTACAGAACAGAACAGGGTCTCAAATTTAGAAAACCAACTTATGCTTGCTTAAGGGTAAAGGTGAGTTGGGGTGCTGCATAAAACCAGAGATTGAAATGAGCACAGATAAAGTTCCTTAAGCCAAATATGGAATAGACAAGAGCTACTCCTTGCTCAACGAAATGGACTCAACACCGCATATTAAATGCCTAAGAATGTACCTGACTAGTAAGTATCTTAAAACCTATGGATTGCTATGTCTCCGAAAGACAATCAAGCATGTGTACAGGGGCATAAACGCAGCAGTGATAGGATTGGAGAGGTTCGGTGAGCAAATGAAGACCTTTTGAAGTCATATTGCATGGGACCCATTCCACGGGTTTCAACTACCCAGGTTTTAGGTATTCTTCCTTCAGCTAAAACATGCATGTGGGACCTAGAGTATGATCAACCATGTGAACGGGAGACGTGTTCAAATATGTCTCAGTTTTCCTCCCCTGGTACTCGGGTGCAACATTCCAGACGCTTTACTAACACTCTCCCCACTTGAAAAGTCAGCGCCTTTAACCTCCTGTTTGGCCCAGTTTGCAATTTCTGCGGAAGATGAACAGGAATAGCGAGAACCAATGAGAGGCTAGCTGGAGGTGTCTGGACGGGCAAATTTAACTCTCATTTCCCACCAGGAAGAGGAAATAACCAAAGGCTCAGCATGCCGTGCCGGAACCAGATTAGGGCCTGAAGACATCCTGCGGTGTTGCGGCCAGGTCACAAGAAAGCGAGTTGAAGAAAGGAGCTCAGGGGCACTGTAATTCACAAACCTGCAGAGTTATAAATGACAGCTATCGTCCAAAAATAGACTGAAGTAAGGCTGCCAAGAGGACTTGAAAGCGGGGCAGAATTGCAGGAAACCGATTTCAGGAGGTAGACTGGAATTGCATTGAAAGCATAGGAAAAGAGGCAGAACGTCCACAATGATGCACTTGGCCAAAAAGGGCGTATGCGTTTTTTCCTGAATATATTCAGGAAAAAACGCATACGCCCTTTTTGGCCAACCAAGCAAGCTTGCAAAGGAAATCTGCACTACAATGAAGTCTCACTTCCCCCCGGTCAAAAGGGCCATCTGAAAAAAGTGTAAAATCCAGAAAGGCAGGACAGGCCATGGAGAACTGGGAGCCTTGTTATGCTGATGGGCGGGATGTAAATTGCCAACAACCACTGGGGAGAAGTGTATGGTGTTTCCTGAAACATCTAAAAAACAAAGCAACAGAGCCTAGGGCACTTCCACTTATGGTCCTATTGCTTAGGGAAATTAAATTCAAAAAGACACAGCCACCCCAAAGTTTGGAACGGCTCTGTTTACAAGAACCTCGTTTACAGTACAAGTTCAACATCGCAGAAAGTGAAAAATGGATAAAGAACTTGTGGTACCTACGTACAATGCAGTATCACTCAGCAATGAAATCTATGTCATCAGGCCCGTAGCAGCATAATGAGTGGATTCAGGTACGATGATTCTAACTGAAATAAGTCACACAGAAAAAGAAACATCATAAGATATCACTAATACACGGAATGTAAACTTGGCTACACAGGAACTGAATTACAGAACAGAACAGGGTCTCAAATTTAGAAAACCAACTTATGCTTGCTTAAGGGTAAAGGTGAGTTGGGGTGCTGCATAAAACCAGAGATTGAAATGAGCACAGATAAAGTTCCTTAAGCCAAATATGGAATAGACAAGAGCTACTCCTTGCTCAACGAAATGGACTCAACACCGCATATTAAATGCCTAAGAATGTACCTGACTAGTAAGTATCTTAAAACCTATGGATTGCTATGTCTCCGAAAGAGAATCAAGCATGTGTACAGGGGCATAAACGCAGCAGTGATAGGATTGGAGAGGTTCGGTGAGCAAATGAAGACCCTTTGAAGTCATATTGCATGGTACCCATTCCACGGGTTTCAACTACCCAGGTTTTAGGTATTCTTCCTTCAGCTAAAACATGCATGTGGAACCCAAGTATGATCAACCATGTGAACGGGAGACGTGTTCAAATATGTCTCAGTTTTCCTCCCCTAGTACTCGGGTGCAACATTCCAGACGCTTTACTAACACTCTCCCCACTTGGAAAGTCAGCGCCTTTAACCTCCTGTTTGGCCCAGTTTGCAATTTCTGCGGAAGATGAACAGGAATAGCGAGAACCAATGAGAGGCTAGCTGGAGGTGTCTGGACGGGCAAATTTAACTCTCATTTCCCACCAGGAAGAGGAAATAACCAAAGGCTCAGCGTGCCGTGCCGGAACCAGATTAGGGCCTGAAGCCATCCTGCGGTGTTGCGGCCAGCTCAAAAGAAAGCGAGTTGAAGAAAGGAGCTCAGGGGCACTGTAATTCACAAACCTGCAGAGTTATAAATGACAGCTATCGTCCAAAAATAGACTGAAGTAAGGCTGCCAAGAGGACTTGAAAGCGGGGCAGAATTGCAGGAAACCGATTTCAGGAGGTAGACTGGAATTGCATTGAAAGCATAGGAAAAGAGGCAGAACGTCCACAATGATGCACTTGGCCAAAAAGGGCGTATGCGTTTTTTCCTGAATATATTCAGGAAAAAACGCATACGCCCTTTTTGGCCAACCAAGCAAGCTTGCAAAGGAAATCTGCACTACAATGAAGTCTCACTTCCCCCCGGTCAAAAGGGCCATCTGAAAAAAGTGTAAAATCCAGAAAGGCAGGACACGCCATGGAGAACTGGGAGCCTTGTTATGCTGAAGGGCGGGATGTAAATTGCCAACAAACACTCGGGAGAAGTGTATGGTGTTTCCTGAAACATCTAAAAAACAAAGCAACAGAGCCTAGGGCACTTCCACTTATGGTCCTATAGCTTAGGGAATTTAAAATCAAAGAGACACAGCCACCCCAAAGTTTGGAACGGCTCTGTTTACAAGAACCTCGTTTACAGTACAAGTTCAACATCGCAGAAATTGAAAAATGGATAAAGAAGTTGTGGTATTTACTTACAAAGCAATATCACTCAGCAATGAAATCTGTGTCATCAGGCCCTTAGCATCACAATGAGTGGATTCAGGTATGATGATTCTAACTGAAATAAGTCACACAGGAAAAGAAACATCATAAGATATCAGTAATACACGGAATGTAAACTTGGCTACACAGGAACTGTATTACAGAACAGAACAGGGTCTCAAATTTAGAAAACCAACTTATGCTTGCTTAAGGGGAAAGGTGAATTGGGGTGCTGCATAAAACCAGAGATTGAAATGAGCACAGATAAAGTTCCTTAAGCCAAATATGGAATAGACAAGAGCTACTCCTTGCTCAACGAAATGGACTCAACACCGCATATTAAACGCCTAAGAATGTACCTGACTAGTAAGTATCTTAAAACCTATGGATTGCTATGTC
This sequence comes from Delphinus delphis, assembly GCF_949987515.2. Taxonomy (NCBI): domain Eukaryota; kingdom Metazoa; phylum Chordata; class Mammalia; order Artiodactyla; family Delphinidae; genus Delphinus; species Delphinus delphis. The sequence goes on from NW_027192711.1 coordinate 1,168,391, forward strand.
TCCGAAAGAGAATCAAGCATGTGTACAGGGGCATAAACGCAGCAGTGATAGGATTGGAGAGGTTCGGTGAGCAAATGAAGACCCTTTGAAGTCATATTGCATGGTACCCATTCCACGGGTTTCAACTACCCAGGTTTAAGGTATTCTTCCTTCAGCTAAAACATGCATGTGGAACCCAAGTATGATCAACCATGTGAACGGGAGACGTGTTCAAATATGTCTCAGTTTTCCTCCCCTGGTACTCGGGTGCAACATTCCAGACGCTTTACTAACACTCTCCCCACTTGGAAAGTCAGCGCCTTTAACCTCCTGTTTGGCCCAGTTTGCAATTTCTGCGGAAGATGAACAGGAATAGCGAGAACCAATGAGAGGCTAGCTGGAGGTGTCTGGACGGGCAAATTTAACTCTCATTTCCCACCAGGAAGAGGAAATAACCAAAGGCTCAGCATGCCGTGCCGGAACCAGATTAGGGCCTGAAGACATCCTGCGGTGTTGCGGCCAGGTCACAAGAAAGCGAGTTGAAGAAAGGAGCTCAGGGGCACTGTAATTCACAAACCTGCAGAGTTATAAATGACAGCTATCGTCCAAAAATAGACTGAAGTAAGGCTGCCAAGAGGACTTGAAAGCGGGGCAGAATTGCAGGAAACCGATTTCAGGAGGTAGACTGGAATTGCATTGAAAGCATAGGAAAAGAGGCAGAACGTCCACAATGATGCACTTGGCCAAAAAGGGCGTATGCGTTTTTTCCTGAATATATTCAGGAAAAAACGCATACGCCCTTTTTGGCCAACCAAGCAAGCTTGCAAAGGAAATCTGCACTACAATGAAGTCTCACATCCCCCCGGTCAAAAGGGCCATCTGAAAAAAGTGTAAAATCCAGAAAGGCAGGACAGGCCATGGAGAACTGGGAGCCTTGTTATGCTGATGGGCGGGATGTAAATTGCCAACAACCACTCGGGAGAAGTGTATGGTGTTTCCTGAAACATCTAAAAAACAAAGCAACAGAGCCTAGGGCACTTCCACTTATGGTCCTATAGCTTAGGGAAATTAAAATCAAAAAGACACAGCCACCCCAAAGTTTCGAACGGCTCTGTTTACAAGAACCTCGTTTACAGTACAAGTTCAACATCGCAGAAAGTGAAAAATGGATAAAGAACTTGTGGTACTTACGTACAATGCAGTATCACTCAGCAATGAAATCTATGTCATCAGGCCCGTAGCAGCATAATGAGTGGATTCAGGTACGATGATTCTAACTGAAATAAGTCACACAGAAAAAGAAACACCATAAGATATCACTAATACACGGAATGTAAACTTGGCTATACAGGAACTGAATTACAGAACAGAACAGGGTCTCAAATTTAGAAAACCAACTTATGCTTGCTTAAGGGTAAAGGTGAGTTGGGGTGCTGCATAAAACCAGAGATTGAAATGAGCACAGATAAAGTTCCTTAAGCCAAATATGGAATAGACAAGAGCTACTCCTTGCTCAACGAAATGGACTCAACACCGCATATTAAATGCCTAAGAATGTACCTGACTAGTAAGTATCTTAAAACCTATGGATTGCTATGTCTCCGAAAGAGAATCAAGCATGTGTACAGGGGCATAAACGCAGCAGTGATAGGATTGGAGAGGTTCGGTGAGCAAATGAAGACCCTTTGAAGTCATATTGCATGGTACCCATTCCACGGGTTTCAACTACCCAGGTTTAAGGTATTCTTCCTTCAGCTAAAACATGCATGTGGAACCTAGAGTATGATCAACCATGTGATCAGGAGACGTGTTCAAATATGTCTCAGTTTTCGTACCCTGGAACTCGGGTGCAACATTCCAGACGCTTTACTAACACTCTCCCCACTTGGAGAGTCAGTCCCTTTAACCTCCTGTTTGGCCCAGTTTGCAATTTCTGTGGAAGATGAACAGGAATAGCGAGAACCAATGAGAGACTAGCTGGAGGTGTCTGGATGGGCAAATTTAACTCTCATTTCCCACCAGGAAGAGGAATTAACCAAAGGCTCAGCGTGCCGTGCCGGAACCAGATTAGGGCCTGAAGACATCCTGCGGTGTTGCGGCCAGGTCACAAGAAAGCGAGTTGAAGAAAGGAGCTCAGGGGCACTGTAATTCACAAACCTGCAGAGTTATAAATGACAGCTATCGTCCAAAAATAGACTGAAGTAAGGCTGCCAAGAGGACTTGAAAGCGGGGCAGAATTGCAGGAAACCGATTTCAGGAGGTAGACTGGAATTGCATTGAAAGCATAGGAAAAGAGGCAGAACGTCCACAATGATGCACTTGGCCAAAAAGGGCGTATGCGTTTTTTCCTGAATATATTCAGGAAAAAACGCATACGCCCTTTTTGGCCAACCAAGCAAGCTTGCAAAGGAAATCTGCACTACAATGAAGTCTCACTTCCCCCCGGTCAAAAGGGCCATCTGAAAAAAGTGTAAAATCCAGAAAGGCAGGACACGCCATGGAGAACTGGGAGACTTGTTATGCTGAAGGGCGGGATGTAAATTGCCAACAAACACTCGGGAGAAGTGTATGGTGTTTCCTGAAACATCTAAAAAACAAAGCAACAGAGCCTAGGGCACTTCCACTTATGGTCCTATAGCTTAGGGAATTTAAAATCAAAAAGACACAGCCACCCCAAAGTTTCGAACGGCTCTGTTTACAAGAACCTCGTTTACAGTACAAGTTCAACATCGCAGAAAGTGAAAAATGGATAAAGAAGTTGTGGTATTTACTTACAAAGCAATATCACTCAGCAATGAAATCTGTGTCATCAGGCCCTTAGCAGCACAATGAGTGGATTCAGGTATGATGATTCTAACTGAAATAAGTCACACAGAAAAAGAAACATCATAAGATATCAGTAATACACGGAATGTAAACTTGGCTACACAGGAACTGAATTACAGAACAGAACAGGGTCTCAAATTTAGAAAACCAACTTATGCTTGCTTAAGGGGAAAGGTGAGTTGGGGTGCTGCATAAAACCAGAGATTGAAATGAGCACAGATAAAGTTCCTTAAGCCAAATATGGAATAGACAAGAGCTACTCCTTGCTCAACGAAATGGACTCAACACCGCATATTAAACGCCTAAGAATGTACCTGACTAGTAAGTATCTTAAAACCTATGGATTGCTATGTCTCCGAAAGAGAATCAAGCATGTGTACAGGGGCATAAACGCAGCAGTGATAGGATTGGAGAGGTTCGGTGAGCAAATGAAGACCCTTTGAAGTCATATTGCATGGTACCCATTCCACGGGTTTCAAATACACAGGTTTAAGGTATTCTTCCTTCAGCTAAAACATGCATGTGGAACCCAAGTATGATCAACCATGTGAACGGGAGACGTGTTCAAATATGTCTCAGTTTTCCTCCCCTGGTACTCGGGTGCAACATTCCAGACGCTTTACTAACACTCTCCCCACTTGGAAAGTCAGCGCCTTTAACCTCCTGTTTGGCCCAGTTTGCAATTTCTGCGGAAGATGAACAGGAATAGCGAGAACCAATGAGAGGCTAGCTGGAGGTGTCTGGACGGGCAAATTTAACTCTCATTTCCCACCAGGAAGAGGAAATAACCAAAGGCTCAGCATGCCGTGCCGGAACCAGATTAGGGCCTGAAGACATCCTGCGGTGTTTCGGCCAGGTCACAAGAAAGCGAGTTGAAGAAAGGAGCTCAGGGGCACTGTAATTCACAAACCTGCAGAGTTATAAATGACAGCTATCGTCCAAAAATAGACTGAAGTAAGGCTGCCAAGAGGACTTGAAAGCGGGGCAGAATTGCAGGAAACCGATTTCAGGAGGTAGACTGGAATTGCATTGAAAGCATAGGAAAAGAGGCAGAACGTCCACAATGATGCACTTGGCCAAAAAGGGCGTATGCGTTTTTTCCTGAATATATTCAGGAAAAAACGCATACGCCCTTTTTGGCCAACCAAGCAAGCTTGCAAAGGAAATCTGCACTACAATGAAGTCTCACTTCCCCCCGGTCAAAAGGGCCATCTGAAAAAAGTGTAAAATCCAGAAAGGCAGGACAGGCCATGGAGAACTGGGAGCCTTGTTATGCTGATGGGCGGGATGTAAATTGCCAACAGACACTCCGGAGAAGTGTATGGTGTTTCCTGAAACATCTAAAAAACAAAGCAACAGAGCCTAGGGCACTTCCACTTATGGTCCTATAGCTTAGGGAAATTAAATTCAAAAAGACACAGCCACCCCAAAGTTTGGAACGGCTCTGTTTACAAGAACCTCGTTTACAGTACAAGTTCAACATCGCAGAAAGTGAAAAATGGATAAAGAACTTGTGGTACTTACGTACAATGCAGTATCACTCAGCAATGAAATCTATGTCATCAGGCCCGTAGCAGCATAATGAGTGGATTCAGGTACGATGATTCTAACTGAAATAAGTCACACAGAAAAAGAAACATCATAAGATATCACTAATACACGGAATGTAAACTTGGCTACACAGGAACTGAATTACAGAACAGAACAGGGTCTCAAATTTAGAAAACCAACTTATGCTTGCTTAAGGGTAAAGGTGAGTTGGGGTGCTGCATAAAACCAGAGATTGAAATGAGCACAGATAAAGTTCCTTAAGCCAAATATGGAATAGACAAGAGCTACTCCTTGCTCAACGAAATGGACTCAACACCGCATATTAAATGCCTAAGAATGTACCTGACTAGTAAGTATCTTAAAACCTATGGATTGCTATGTCTCCGAAAGAGAATCAAGCATGTGTACAGGGGCATAAACGCAGCAGTGATAGGATTGGAGAGGTTCGGTGAGCAAATGAAGACCCTTTGAAGTCATATTGCATGGGACCCATTCCACGGGTTTCAACTACCCAGGTTTTAGGTATTCTTCCTTCAGCTAAAACATGCATGTGGGACCTAGAGTATGATCAACCATGTGAACGGGAGACGTGTTCAAATATGTCTCAGTTTTCCTCCCCTGGTACTCGGGTGCAACATTCCAGACGCTTTACTAACACTCTCCCCACTTGGAAAGTCAGCGCTTTAACCTCCTGTTTGGCCCAGTTTGCAATTTCTGCGGAAGATGAACAGGAATAGCGAGAACCAATGAGAGACTAGCTGGAGGTGTCTGGACGGGCAAATTTAACTCTCATTTCCCACCAGGAAGAGGAAATAACCAAAGGCTCAGCATGCCGTGCCGGAACCAGATTAGGGCCTGAAGACATCCTGCGGTGTTGCGGCCAGGTCACAAGAAAGCGAGTTGAAGAAAGGAGCTCAGGGGCACTGTAATTCACAAACCTGCAGAGTTATAAATGACAGCTATCGTCCAAAAATAGACTGAAGTAAGGCTGCCAAGAGGACTTGAAAGCGGGGCAGAATTGCAGGAAACCAATTTCAGGAGGTAGACTGGAATTGCATTGAAAGCATAGGAAAAGAGGCAGAACGTCCACAATGATGCACTTGGCCAAAAAGGGCGTATGCGTTTTTTCCTGAATATATTCAGGAAAAAACGCATACGCCCTTTTTGGCCAACCAAGCAAGCTTGCAAAGGAAATCTGCACTACAATGAAGTCTCACTTCCCCCCGGTCAAAAGGGCCATCTGAAAAAAGTGTAAAATCCAGAAAGGCAGGACAGGCCATGGAGAACTGGGAGCCTTGTTATGCTGATGGGCGGGATGTAAATTGCCAACAAACACTCGGGAGAAGTGTATGGTGTTTCCTGAAACATCTAAAAAACAAAGCAACAGAGCCTAGGGCACTTCCACTTATGGTCCTATAGCTTAGGGAAATTAAATTCAAAAAGACACAGCCACCCCAAAGTTTGGAACGGCTCTGTTTACAAGAACCTCGTTTACAGTACAAGTTCAACATCGCAGAAAGTGAAAAATGGATAAAGAACTTGTGGTACTTACGTACAATGCAGTATCACTCAGCAATGAAATCTATGTCATCAGGCCCGTAGCAGCATAATGAGTGGATTCAGGTACGATGATTCTAACTGAAATAAGTCACACAGAAAAAGAAACATCATAAGATATCACTAATACACGGAATGTAAACTTGGCTACACAGGAACTGAATTACAGAACAGAACAGGGTCTCAAATTTAGAAAACCAACTTATGCTTGCTTAAGGGTAAAGGTGAGTTGGGGTGCTGCATAAAACCAGAGATTGAAATGAGCACAGATAAAGTTCCTTAAGCCAAATATGGAATAGACAAGAGCTACTCCTTGCTCAACGAAATGGACTCAACACCGCATATTAAATGCCTAAGAATGTACCTGACTAGTAAGTATCTTAAAACCTATGGATTGCTATGTCTCCGAAAGAGAATCAAGCATGTGTACAGGGGCATAAACGCAGCAGTGATAGGATTGGAGAGGTTCGGTGAGCAAATGAAGACCCTTTGAAGTCATATTGCATGGTACCCATTCCACGGGTTTCAACTACCCAGGTTTAAGGTATTCTTCCTTCAGCTAAAACATGCATGTGGGACCTAGAGTATGATCAACCATGTGATCGGGAGAAGTGTTCAAATATGTCTCAGTTTTCGTACCCTGGTACTCGGGTGCAACATTCCAGACGCTTTACTAACACTCTCCCCACTTGGAGAGTCAGTCCCTTTAACCTCCTGTTTGGCCCAGTTTGCAATTTCTGTGGAAGATGAACAGGAATAGCGAGAACCAATGAGAGACTAGCTGGAGGTGTCTGGATGGGCAAATTTAACTCTCATTTCCCACCAGGAAGAGGAATTAACCAAAGGATCAGCGTGCCGTGCCAGAACCAGATTAGGGCCTGAAGTCATCCTGCGGTGTTGCGGCCAGGTCACAAGAAAGCGAGTTGAAGAAAGGAGCTCAGGGGCACTGTAATTCACAAACCTGCAGAGTTATAAATGACAGCTATTGTCCAAAAATATACTGAAGTAAGGCTGCCAAGAGGACTTGAAACCGGGGCAGAATTGCAGGAAACCGATTTCAGGAGGTAGACTGGAATTGCATTGAAAGCATAGGAAAAGAGGCAGAACGTCCACAATGATGCACTTGGCCAAAAAGGGCGTATGCGTTTTTTCCTGAATATATTCAGGAAAAAACGCATACGCCCTTTTTGGCCAACCAAGCAAGCTTGCAAAGGAAATCTGCACTACAATGAAGTCTCACTTCCCCCCGGTCAAAAGGGCCATCTGAAAAAAGTGTAAAATCCAGAAAGGCAGGACAGGCCATGGAGAACTGGGAGCCTTGTTATGCTGATGGGCGGGATGTAAATTGCCAACAGACACTCGGGAGAAGTGTATGGTGTTTCCTGAAACATCTAAAAAACAAAGCAACAGAGCCTAGGGCACTTCCACTTATGGTCCTATAGCTTAGGGAATTTAAAATCAAAGAGACACAGCCACCCCAAAGTTTGGAACGGCTCTGTTTACAAGAACCTCGTTTACAGTACAAGTTCAACATCGCAGAAATTGAAAAATGGATAAAGAAGTTGTGGTATTTACTTACAAAGCAATATCACTCAGCAATGAAATCTGTGTCATCAGGCCCTTAGCAGCACAATGAGTGGATTCAGGTATGATGATTCTAACTGAAATAAGTCACACAGGAAAAGAAACATCATAAGATATCAGTAATACACGGAATGTAAACTTGGCTACACAGGAACTGTATTACAGAACAGAACAGGGTCTCAAATTTAGAAAACCAACTTATGCTTGCTTAAGGGGAAAGGTGAATTGGGGTGCTGCATAAAACCAGAGATTGAAATGAGCACAGATAAAGTTCCTTAAGCCAAATATGGAATAGACAAGAGCTACTCCTTGCTCAACGAAATGGACTCAATACCGCATATTAAACGCCTAAGAATGTACCTGACTAGTAAGTATCTTAAAACCTATGGATTGCTATGTCTCCGAAACAGAATCAAGCATGTGTACAGGGGCATAAACGCAGCAGTGATAGGATTGGAGAGGTTCGGTGAGCAAATGAAAACCCTTTGAAGTCATATTGCATGGTACCCATTCCACGGGTTTCAACTACCCAGGTTTTAGGTATTCTTCCTTCAGCTAAAACATGCATGTGGAACCCAAGTATGATCAACCATGTGAACGGGAGACGTGTTCAAATATGTCTCAGTTTTCCTCCCCTGGTACTCGGGTGCAACATTCCAGACGCTTTACTAACACTCTCCCCACTTGGAAAGTCAGCGCCTTTAACCTCCTGTTTGGCCCAGTTTGCAATTTCTGCGGAAGATGAACAGGAATAGCGAGAACCAATGAGAGGCTAGCTGGAGGTGTCTGGACGGGCAAATTTAACTCTCATTTCCCACCAGGAAGAGGAAATAACCAAAGGCTCAGCGTGCCGTCCCGGAACCAGATTAGGGCCTGAAGCCATCCTGCGGTGTTGCGGCCAGCTCAAAAGAAAGCGAGTTGAAGAAAGGAGCTCAGGGGCACTGTAATTCACAAACCTGCAGAGTTATAAATGACAGCTATCGTCCAAAAATAGACTGAAGTAAGGCTGCCAAGAGGACTTGAAAGCGGGGCAGAATTGCAGGAAACCGATTTCAGGAGGTAGACTGGAATTGCATTGAAAGCATAGGAAAAGAGGCAGAACGTCCACAATGATGCACTTGGCCAAAAAGGGCGTATGCGTTTTTTCCTGAATATATTCAGGAAAAAACGCATACGCCCTTTTTGGCCAACCAAGCAAGCTTGCAAAGGAAATCTGCACTACAATGAAGTCTCACTTCCCCCCGGTCAAAAGGGCCATCTGAAAAAAGTGTAAAATCCAGAAAGGCAGGACAGGCCATGGAGAACTGGGAGCCTTGTTATGCTGAAGGGCGGGATGTAAATTGCCAACAAACACTCGGGAGAAGTGTATGGTGTTTCCTGAAACATCTAAAAAACAAAGCAACAGAGCCTAGGGCACTTCCACTTATGGTCCTATAGCTTAGGGAATTTAAAATCAAAAAGACACAGCCACCCCAAAGTTTCGAACGGCTCTGTTTACAAGAACCTCGTTTACAGTACAAGTTCAACATCGCAGAAAGTGAAAAATGGATAAAGAACTTGTGGTACTTACGTACAATGCAGTATCACTCAGCAATGAAATCTATGTCATCAGGCCCTTAGCAGCATAATGGGTGGATTCAGGTACGATGATTCTAACTGAAATAAGTCACACAGAAAAAGAAACATCATAAGATATCACTGATACACGGAATGTAAACTTGGCTACACAGGAACTGAATTACAGAACAGAACAGGGTCTCAAATTTAGAAAACCAACTTATGCTTGCTTAAGGGGAAAGGTGAGTTGGGGTGCTGCATAAAACCAGAGATTGAAATGAGCACAGATAAAGTTCCTTAACCCAAATATGGAATAGACAAGAGCTACTCCTTGCTCAACGAAATGGACTCAACACCGCATATTAAACGCCTAAGAATGTACCTGACTAGTAAGTATCTTAAAACCTATGGATTGCTATGTCTCCGAAAGAGAATCAAGCATGTGTACAGGGGCATAAACGCAGCAGTGATAGGATTGGAGAGGTTCGGTGAGCAAATGAAGACCCTTTGAAGTCATATTGCATGGTACCCATTCCACGGGTTTCAACTACCCAGGTTTTAGGTATTCTTCCTTCAGCTAAAACATGCATGTGGAACCCAAGTATGATCAACCATGTGAACGGGAGACGTGTTCAAATATGTCTCAGTTTTCGTACCCTGGTACTCGGGTGCAACATTCCAGACGCTTTACTAACACTCTCCCCACTTGGAAAGTCAGCGCCTTTAACCTCCTGTTTGGCCCAGTTTGCAATTTCTGCGGAAGATGAACAGGAATAGCGAGAACCAATGAGAGACTAGCTGGAGGTGTCTGAACGGGCAAATTTAACTCTCATTTCCCACCAGGAAGAGGAAATAACCAAAGGCTCAGCATGCCGTGCCGGAACCAGATTAGGGCCTGAAGACATCCTGCGGTGTTGCGGCCAGGTCACAAGAAAGCGAGTTGAAGAAAGGAGCTCAGGGGCACTGTAATTCACAAACCTGCAGAGTTATAAATGACAGCTATCGTCCAAAAATAGACTGAAGTAAGGCTGCCAAGAGGACTTGAAAGCGGGGCAGAATTGCAGGAAACCGATTTCAGGAGGTAGACTGGAATTGCATTGAAAGCATAGGAAAAGAGGCAGAACGTCCACAATGATGCACTTGGCCAAAAAGGGCGTATGCGTTTTTTCCTGAATATATTCAGGAAAAAACGCATACGCCCTTTTTGGCCAACCAAGCAAGCTTGCAAAGGAAATCTGCACTACAATGAAGTCTCACTTCCCCCCGGTCAAAAGGGCCATCTGAAAAAAGTGTAAAATCCAGAAAGGCAGGACAGGCCATGGAGAACTGGGAGCCTTGTTATGCTGATGGGCGGGATGTAAATTGCCAACAACCACTCGGGAGAAGTGTATGGTGTTTCCTGAAACATCTAAAAAACAAAGCAACAGAGCCTAGGGCACTTCCACTTATGGTCCTATAGCTTAGGGAAATTAAAATCAAAAAGACACAGCCACCCCAAAGTTTCGAACGGCTCTGTTTACAAGAACCTCGTTTACAGTACAAGTTCAACATCGCAGAAAGTGAAAAATGGATAAAGAACTTGTGGTACTTACGTACAATGCAGTATCACTCAGCAATGAAATCTATGTCATCAGGCCCGTAGCAGCATAATGAGTGGATTCAGGTACGATGATTCTAACTGAAATAAGTCACACAGAAAAAGAAACACCATAAGATATCACTAATACACGGAATGTAAACTTGGCTATACAGGAACTGAATTACAGAACAGAACAGGGTCTCAAATTTAGAAAACCAACTTATGCTTGCTTAAGGGTAAAGGTGAGTTGGGGTGCTGCATAAAACCAGAGATTGAAATGAGCACAGATAAAGTTCCTTAAGCCAAATATGGAATAGACAAGAGCTACTCCTTGCTCAACGAAATGGACACAACACCGCATATTAAATGCCTAAGAATGTACCTGACTAGTAAGTATCTTAAAACCTATGGATTGCTATGTCTCCGAAAGAGAATCAAGCATGTGTACAGGGGCATAAACGCAGCAGTGATAGGATTGGAGAGGTTCGGTGAGCAAATGAAGACCCTTTGAAGTCATATTGCATGGGACCCATTCCACGGGTTTCAACTACCCAGGTTTAAGGTATTCTTCCTTCAGCTAAAACATGCATGTGGAACCTAGAGTATGATCAACCATGTGATCAGGAGACGTGTTCAAATATGTCTCAGTTTTCGTACCCTGGAACTCGGGTGCAACATTCCAGACGCTTTACTAACACTCTCCCCACTTGGAGAGTCAGTCCCTTTAACCTCCTGTTTGGCCCAGTTTGCAATTTCTGTGGAAGATGAACAGGAATAGCGAGAACCAATGAGAGACTAGCTGGAGGTGTCTGGATGGGCAAATTTAACTCTCATTTCCCACCAGGAAGAGGAATTAACCAAAGGCTCAGCGTGCCGTGCCGGAACCAGATTAGGGCCTGAAGACATCCTGCGGTGTTGCGGCCAGGTCACAAGAAAGCGAGTTGAAGAAAGGAGCTCAGGGGCACTGTAATTCACAAACCTGCAGAGTTATAAATGACAGCTATTGTCCAAAAATAGACTGAAGTAAGGCTGCCAAGAGGACTTGAAACCGGGGCAGAATTGCAGGAAACCGATTTCAGGAGGTAGACTGGAATTGCATTGAAAGCATAGGAAAAGAGGCAGAACGTCCACAATGATGCACTTGGCCAAAAAGGGCGTATGCGTTTTTTCCTGAATATATTCAGGAAAAAACGCATACGCCCTTTTTGGCCAACCAAGCAAGCTTGCAAAGGAAATCTGCACTACAATGAAGTCTCACTTCCCCCCGGTCAAAAGGGCCATCTGAAAAAAGTGTAAAATCCAGAAAGGCAGGACAGGCCATGGAGAACTGGGAGCCTTGTTATGCTGATGGGCGGGATGTAAATTGCCAACAGACACTCAGGAGAAGTGTATGGTGTTTCCTGAAACATCTAAAAAACAAAGCAACAGAGCCTAGGGCACTTCCACTTATGGTCCTATAGCTTAGGGAATTTAAAATCAAAGAGACACAGCCACCCCAAAGTTTGGAACGGCTCTGTTTACAAGAACCTCGTTTACAGTACAAGTTCAACATCGCAGAAATTGAAAAATGGATAAAGAAGTTGTGGTATTTACTTACAAAGCAATATCACTCAGCAATGAAATCTGTGTCATCAGGCCCTTAGCAGCACAATGAGTGGATTCAGGTATGATGATTCTAACTGAAATAAGTCACACAGGAAAAGAAACATCATAAGATATCAGTAATACACGGAATGTAAACTTGGCTACACAGGAACTGTATTACAGAACAGAACAGGGTCTCAAATTTAGAAAACCAACTTATGCTTGCTTAAGGGGAAAGGTGAATTGGGGTGCTGCATAAAACCAGAGATTGAAATGAGCACAGATAAAGTTCCTTAAGCCAAATATGGAATAGACAAGAGCTACTCCTTGCTCAACGAAATGGACTCAATACCGCATATTAAACGCCTAAGAATGTACCTGACTAGTAAGTATCTTAAAACCTATGGATTGCTATGTCTCCGAAACAGAATCAAGCATGTGTACAGGGGCATAAACGCAGCAGTGATAGGATTGGAGAGGTTCGGTGAGCAAATGAAAACCCTTTGAAGTCATATTGCATGGTACCCATTCCACGGGTTTCAACTACCCAGGTTTTAGGTATTCTTCCTTCAGCTAAAACATGCATGTGGAACCCAAGTATGATCAACCATGTGAACGGGAGACGTGTTCAAATATGTCTCAGTTTTCCTCCCCTGGTACTCGGGTGCAACATTCCAGACGCTTTACTAACACTCTCCCCACTTGGAAAGTCAGCGCCTTTAACCTCCTGTTTGGCCCAGTTTGCAATTTCTGCGGAAGATGAACAGGAATAGCGAGAACCAATGAGAGGCTAGCTGGAGGTGTCTGGACGGGCAAATTTAACTCTCATTTCCCACCAGGAAGAGGAAATAACCAAAGGCTCAGCGTGCCGTCCCGGAACCAGATTAGGGCCTGAAGCCATCCTGCGGTGTTGCGGCCAGCTCAAAAGAAAGCGAGTTGAAGAAAGGAGCTCAGGGGCACTGTAATTCACAAACCTGCAGAGTTATAAATGACAGCTATCGTCCAAAAATAGACTGAAGTAAGGCTGCCAAGAGGACTTGAAAGCGGGGCAGAATTGCAGGAAACCGATTTCAGGAGGTAGACTGGAATTGCATTGAAAGCATAGGAAAAGAGGCAGAACGTCCACAATGATGCACTTGGCCAAAAAGGGCGTATGCGTTTTTTCCTGAATATATTCAGGAAAAAACGCATACGCCCTTTTTGGCCAACCAAGCAAGCTTGCAAAGGAAATCTGCACTACAATGAAGTCTCACTTCCCCCCGGTCAAAAGGGCCATCTGAAAAAAGTGTAAAATCCAGAAAGGCAGGACAGGCCATGGAGAACTGGGAGCCTTGTTATGCTGAAGGGCGGGATGTAAATTGCCAACAAACACTCGGGAGAAGTGTATGGTGTTTCCTGAAACATCTAAAAAACAAAGCAACAGAGCCTAGGGCACTTCCACTTATGGTCCTATAGCTTAGGGAATTTAAAATCAAAAAGACACAGCCACCCCAAAGTTTCGAACGGCTCTGTTTACAAGAACCTCGTTTACAGTACAAGTTCAACATCGCAGAAAGTGAAAAATGGATAAAGAACTTGTGGTACTTACGTACAATGCAGTATCACTCAGCAATGAAATCTATGTCATCAGGCCCTTAGCAGCATAATGGGTGGATTCAGGTACGATGATTCTAACTGAAATAAGTCACACAGAAAAAGAAACATCATAAGATATCACTGATACACGGAATGTAAACTTGGCTACACAGGAACTGAATTACAGAACAGAACAGGGTCTCAAATTTAGAAAACCAACTTATGCTTGCTTAAGGGGAAAGGTGAGTTGGGGTGCTGCATAAAACCAGAGATTGAAATGAGCACAGATAAAGTTCCTTAACCCAAATATGGAATAGACAAGAGCTACTCCTTGCTCAACGAAATGGACTCAACACCGCATATTAAACGCCTAAGAATGTACCTGACTAGTAAGTATCTTAAAACCTATGGATTGCTATGTCTCCGAAAGAGAATCAAGCATGTGTACAGGGGCATAAACGCAGCAGTGATAGGATTGGAGAGGTTCGGTGAGCAAATGAAGACCCTTTGAAGTCATATTGCATGGTACCCATTCCACGGGTTTCAACTACCCAGGTTTTAGGTATTCTTCCTTCAGCTAAAACATGCATGTGGAACCCAAGTATGATCAACCATGTGAACGGGAGACGTGTTCAAATATGTCTCAGTTTTCATACCCTGGTACTCGGGTGCAACATTCCAGACGCTTTACTAACACTCTCCCCACTTGGAAAGTCAGCGCCTTTAACCTCCTGTTTGGCCCAGTTTGCAATTTCTGCGGAAGATGAACAGGAATAGCGAGAACCAATGAGAGACTAGCTGGAGGTGTCTGAACGGGCAAATTTAACTCTCATTTCCCACCAGGAAGAGGAAATAACCAAAGGCTCAGCATGCCGTGCCGGAACCAGATTAGGGCCTGAAGACATCCTGCGGTGTTGCGGCCAGGTCACAAGAAAGCGAGTTGAAGAAAGGAGCTCAGGGGCACTGTAATTCACAAACCTGCAGAGTTATAAATGACAGCTATCGTCCAAAAATAGACTGAAGTAAGGCTGCCAAGAGGACTTGAAAGCGGGGCAGAATTGCAGGAAACCGATTTCAGGAGGTAGACTGGAATTGCATTGAAAGCATAGGAAAAGAGGCAGAACGTCCACAATGATGCACTTGGCCAAAAAGGGCGTATGCGTTTTTTCCTGAATATATTCAGGAAAAAACGCATACGCCCTTTTTGGCCAACCAAGCAAGCTTGCAAAGGAAATCTGCACTACAATGAAGTCTCACTTCCCCCCGGTCAAAAGGGCCATCTGAAAAAAGTGTAAAATCCAGAAAGGCAGGACAGGCCATGGAGAACTGGGAGCCTTGTTATGCTGATGGGCGGGATGTAAATTGCCAACAACCACTCGGGAGAAGTGTATGGTGTTTCCTGAAACATCTAAAAAACAAAGCAACAGAGCCTAGGGCACTTCCACTTATGGTCCTATAGCTTAGGGAAATTAAAATCAAAAAGACACAGCCACCCCAAAGTTTCGAACGGCTCTGTTTACAAGAACCTCGTTTACAGTACAAGTTCAACATCGCAGAAAGTGAAAAATGGATAAAGAACTTGTGGTACTTACGTACAATGCAGTATCACTCAGCAATGAAATCTATGTCATCAGGCCCGTAGCAGCATAATGAGTGGATTCAGGTACGATGATTCTAACTGAAATAAGTCACACAGAAAAAGAAACACCATAAGATATCACTAATACACGGAATGTAAACTTGGCTATACAGGAACTGAATTACAGAACAGAACAGGGTCTCAAATTTAGAAAACCAACTTATGCTTGCTTAAGGGTAAAGGTGAGTTGGGGTGCTGCATAAAACCAGAGATTGAAATGAGCACAGATAAAGTTCCTTAAGCCAAATATGGAATAGACAAGAGCTACTCCTTGCTCAACGAAATGGACTCAACACCGCATATTAAATGCCTAAGAATGTACCTGACTAGTAAGTATCTTAAAACCTATGGATTGCTATGTCTCCGAAAGAGAATCAAGCATGTGTACAGGGGCATAAACGCAGCAGTGATAGGATTGGAGAGGTTCGGTGAGCAAATGAAGACCCTTTGAAGTCATATTGCATGGTACCCATTCCACGGGTTTCAACTACCCAGGTTTAAGGTATTCTTCCTTCAGCTAAAACATGCATGTGGAACCTAGAGTATGATCAACCATGTGATCAGGAGACGTGTTCAAATATGTCTCAGTTTTCGTACCCTGGAACTCGGGTGCAACATTCCAGACGCTTTACTAACACTCTCCCCACTTGGAGAGTCAGTCCCTTTAACCTCCTGTTTGGCCCAGTTTGCAATTTCTGTGGAAGATGAACAGGAATAGCGAGAACCAATGAGAGACTAGCTGGAGGTGTCTGGATGGGCAAATTTAACTCTCATTTCCCACCAGGAAGAGGAATTAACCAAAGGCTCAGCGTGCCGTGCCGGAACCAGATTAGGGCCTGAAGACATCCTGCGGTGTTGCGGCCAGGTCACAAGAAAGCGAGTTGAAGAAAGGAGCTCAGGGGCACTGTAATTCACAAACCTGCAGAGTTATAAATGACAGCTATCGTCCAAAAATAGACTGAAGTAAGGCTGCCAAGAGGACTTGAAAGCGGGGCAGAATTGCAGGAAACCGATTTCAGGAGGTAGACTGGAATTGCATTGAAAGCATAGGAAAAGAGGCAGAACGTCCACAATGATGCACTTGGCCAAAAAGGGCGTATGCGTTTTTTCCTGAATATATTCAGGAAAAAACGCATACGCCCTTTTTGGCCAACCAAGCAAGCTTGCAAAGGAGATCTGCACTACAATGAAGTCTCACTTCCCCCCGGTCAAAAGGGCCATCTGAAAAAAGTGTAAAATCCAGAAAGGCAGGACACGCCATGGAGAACTGGGAGCCTTGTTATGCTGAAGGGCGGGATGTAAATTGCCAACAAACACTCGGGAGAAGTGTATGGTGTTTCCTGAAACATCTAAAAAACAAAGCAACAGAGCCTAGGGCACTTCCACTTATGGTCCTATAGCTTAGGGAATTTAAAATCAAAAAGACACAGCCACCCCAAAGTTTCGAACGGCTCTGTTTACAAGAACCTCGTTTACAGTACAAGTTCAACATCGCAGAAAGTGAAAAATGGATAAAGAAGTTGTGGTATTTACTTACAAAGCAATATCACTCAGCAATGAAATCTGTGTCATCAGGCCCTTAGCAGCACAATGAGTGGATTCAGGTATGATGATTCTAACTGAAATAAGTCACACAGAAAAAGAAACATCATAAGATATCAGTAATACACGGAATGTAAACTTGGCTACACAGGAACTGAATTACAGAACAGAACAGGGTCTCAAATTTAGAAAACCAACTTATGCTTGCTTAAGGGGAAAGGTGAGTTGGGGTGCTGCATAAAACCAGAGATTGAAATGAGCACAGATAAAGTTCCTTAAGCCAAATATGGAATAGACAAGAGCTACTCCTTGCTCAACGAAATGGACTCAACACCGCATATTAAACGCCTAAGAATGTACCTGACTAGTAAGTATCTTAAAACCTATGGATTGCTATGTCTCCGAAAGAGAATCAAGCATGTGTACAGGGGCATAAACGCAGCAGTGATAGGACTGGAGAGGTTCGGTGAGCAAATGAAGACCCTTTGAAGTCATATTGCATGGTACCCATTCCACGGGTTTCAAATACACAGGTTTAAGGTATTCTTCCTTCAGCTAAAACATGCATGTGGAACCCAAGTATGATCAACCATGTGAACGGGAGACGTGTTCAAATATGTCTCAGTTTTCCTCCCCTGGTACTCGGGTGCAACATTCCAGACGCTTTACTAACACTCTCCCCACTTGGAAAGTCAGCGCCTTTAACCTCCTGTTTGGCCCAGTTTGCAATTTCTGCGGAAGGTGAACAGGAATAGCGAGAACCAATGAGAGACTAGCTGGAGGTGTCTGGACGGGCAAATTTAACTCTCATTTCCCACCAGGAAGAGGAAATAACCAAAGGCTCAGCATGCCGTGCCGGAACCAGATTAGGGCCTGAAGACATCCTGCGGTGTTTCGGCCAGGTCACAAGAAAGCGAGTTGAAGAAAGGAGCTCAGGGGCACTGTAATTCACAAACCTGCAGAGTTATAAATGACAGCTATCGTCCAAAAATAGACTGAAGTAAGGCTGCCAAGAGGACTTGAAAGCAGGGCAGAATTGCAGGAAACCAATTTCAGGAGGTAGACTGGAATTGCATTGAAAGCATAGGAAAAGAGGCAGAACGTCCACAATGATGCACTTGGCCAAAAAGGGCGTATGCGTTTTTTCCTGAATATATTCAGGAAAAAACGCATACGCCCTTTTTGGCCAACCAAGCAAGCTTGCAAAGGAAATCTGCACTACAATGAAGTCTCACTTCCCCCCGGTCAAAAGGGCCATCTGAAAAAAGTGTAAAATCCAGAAAGGCAGGACAGGCCATGGAGAACTGGGAGCCTTGTTATGCTGATGGGCGGGATGTAAATTGCCAACAACCACTCGGGAGAAGTGTATGGTGTTTCCTGAAACATCTAAAAAACAAAGCAACAGAGCCTAGGGCACTTCCACTTATGGTCCTATAGCTTAGGGAAATTAAAATCAAAAAGACACAGCCACCCCAAAGTTTCGAACGGCTCTGTTTACAAGAACCTCGTTTACAGTACAAGTTCAACATCGCAGAAAGTGAAAAATGGATAAAGAACTTGTGGTACTTACGTACAATGCAGTATCACTCAGCAATGAAATCTATGTCATCAGGCCCGTAGCAGCATAATGAGTGGATTCAGGTACGATGATTCTAACTGAAATAAGTCACACAGAAAAAGAAACACCATAAGATATCACTAATACACGGAATGTAAACTTGGCTATACAGGAACTGAATTACAGAACAGAACAGGGTCTCAAATTTAGAAAACCAACTTATGCTTGCTTAAGGGTAAAGGTGAGTTGGGGTGCTGCATAAAACCAGAGATTGAAATGAGCACAGATAAAGTTCCTTAAGCCAAATATGGAATAGACAAGAGCTACTCCTTGCTCAACGAAATGGACTCAACACCGCATATTAAATGCCTAAGAATGTACCTGACTAGTAAGTATCTTAAAACCTATGGATTGCTATGTCTCCGAAAGAGAATCAAGCATGTGTACAGGGGCATAAACGCAGCAGTGATAGGATTGGAGAGGTTCGGTGAGCAAATGAAGACCCTTTGAAGTCATATTGCATGGGACCCATTCCACGGGTTTCAACTACCCAGGTTTAAGGTATTCTTCCTTCAGCTAAAACATGCATGTGGAACCTAGAGTATGATCAACCATGTGATCAGGAGACGTGTTCAAATATGTCTCAGTTTTCGTACCCTGGAACTCGGGTGCAACATTCCAGACGCTTTACTAACACTCTCCCCACTTGGAGAGTCAGTCCCTTTAACCTCCTGTTTGGCCCAGTTTGCAATTTCTGTGGAAGATGAACAGGAATAGCGAGAACCAATGAGAGACTAGCTGGAGGTGTCTGGATGGGCAAATTTAACTCTCATTTCCCACCAGGAAGAGGAATTAACCAAAGGCTCAGCGTGCCGTGCCGGAACCAGATTAGGGCCTGAAGACATCCTGCGGTGTTGCGGCCAGGTCACAAGAAAGCGAGTTGAAGAAAGGAGCTCAGGGGCACTGTAATTCACAAACCTGCAGAGTTATAAATGACAGCTATCGTCCAAAAATAGACTGAAGTAAGGCTGCCAAGAGGACTTGAAAGCGGGGCAGAATTGCAGGAAACCGATTTCAGGAGGTAGACTGGAATTGCATTGAAAGCATAGGAAAAGAGGCAGAACGTCCACAATGATGCACTTGGCCAAAAAGGGCGTATGCGTTTTTTCCTGAATATATTCAGGAAAAAACGCATACGCCCTTTTTGGCCAACCAAGCAAGCTTGCAAAGGAGATCTGCACTACAATGAAGTCTCACTTCCCCCCGGTCAAAAGGGCCATCTGAAAAAAGTGTAAAATCCAGAAAGGCAGGACACGCCATGGAGAACTGGGAGCCTTGTTATGCTGAAGGGCGGGATGTAAATTGCCAACAAACACTCGGGAGAAGTGTATGGTGTTTCCTGAAACATCTAAAAAACAAAGCAACAGAGCCTAGGGCACTTCCACTTATGGTCCTATAGCTTAGGGAATTTAAAATCAAAAAGACACAGCCACCCCAAAGTTTCGAACGGCTCTGTTTACAAGAACCTCGTTTACAGTACAAGTTCAACATCGCAGAAAGTGAAAAATGGATAAAGAAGTTGTGGTATTTACTTACAAAGCAATATCACTCAGCAATGAAATCTGTGTCATCAGGCCCTTAGCAGCACAATGAGTGGATTCAGGTATGATGATTCTAACTGAAATAAGTCACACAGAAAAAGAAACATCATAAGATATCAGTAATACACGGAATGTAAACTTGGCTACACAGGAACTGAATTACAGAACAGAACAGGGTCTCAAATTTAGAAAACCAACTTATGCTTGCTTAAGGGGAAAGGTGAGTTGGGGTGCTGCATAAAACCAGAGATTGAAATGAGCACAGATAAAGTTCCTTAAGCCAAATATGGAATAGACAAGAGCTACTCCTTGCTCAACGAAATGGACTCAACACCGCATATTAAACGCCTAAGAATGTACCTGACTAGTAAGTATCTTAAAACCTATGGATTGCTATGTCTCCGAAAGAGAATCAAGCATGTGTACAGGGGCATAAACGCAGCAGTGATAGGATTGGAGAGGTTCGGTGAGCAAATGAAGACCCTTTGAAGTCATATTGCATGGTACCCATTCCACGGGTTTCAAATACACAGGTTTAAGGTATTCTTCCTTCAGCTAAAACATGCATGTGGAACCCAAGTATGATCAACCATGTGAACGGGAGACGTGTTCAAATATGTCTCAGTTTTCCTCCCCTGGTACTCGGGTGCAACATTCCAGACGCTTTACTAACACTCTCCCCACTTGGAAAGTCAGCGCCTTTAACCTCCTGTTTGGCCCAGTTTGCAATTTCTGCGGAAGATGAACAGGAATAGCGAGAACCAATGAGAGACTAGCTGGAGGTGTCTGGACGGGCAAATTTAACTCTCATTTCCCACCAGGAAGAGGAAATAACCAAAGGCTCAGCATGCCGTGCCGGAACCAGATTAGGGCCTGAAGACATCCTGCGGTGTTTCGGCCAGGTCACAAGAAAGCGAGTTGAAGAAAGGAGCTCAGGGGCACTGTAATTCACAAACCTGCAGAGTTATAAATGACAGCTATCGTCCAAAAATAGACTGAAGTAAGGCTGCCAAGAGGACTTGAAAGCGGGGCAGAATTGCAGGAAACCGATTTCAGGAGGTAGACTGGAATTGCATTGAAAGCATAGGAAAAGAGGCAGAACGTCCACAATGATGCACTTGGCCAAAAAGGGCGTATGCGTTTTTTCCTGAATATATTCAGGAAAAAACGCATACGCCCTTTTTGGCCAACCAAGCAAGCTTGCAAAGGAAATCTGCACTACAATGAAGTCTCACTTCTCCCCGGTCAAAAGGGCCATCTGAAAAAAGTGTAAAATCCAGAAAGGCAGGACAGGCCATGGAGAACTGGGAGCCTTGTTATGCTGATGGGCGGGATGTAAATTGCCAACAGACACTTGGGAGAAGTGTATGGTGTTTCCTGAAACATCTAAAAAACAAAGCAACAGAGCCTAGGGCACTTCCACTTATGGTCCTATAGCTTAGGGAAATTAAATTCAAAAAGACACAGCCACCCCAAAGTTTGGAACGGCTCTGTTTACAAGAACCTCGTTTACAGTACAAGTTCAACATCGCAGAAAGTGATAAATGGATAAAGAACTTGTGGTACTTACGTACAATGCAGTATCACTCAGCAATGAAATCTATGTCATCAGGCCCGTAGCAGCATAATGAGTGGATTCAGGTACGATGATTCTAACTGAAATAAGTCACACAGAAAAAGAAACATCATAAGATATCACTAATACACGGAATGTAAACTTGGCTACACAGGAACTGAATTACAGAACAGAACAGGGTCTCAAATTTAGAAAACCAACTTATGCTTGCTTAAGGGGAAAGGTGAGTTGGGGTGCTGCATAAAACCAGAGATTGAAATGAGCACAGATAAAGTTCCTTAAGCCAAATATGGAATAGACAAGAGCTACTCCTTGCTCAACGAAATGGACTCAACACCGCATATTAAATGCCTAAGAATGTACCTGACTAGTAAGTATCTTAAAACCTATGGATTGCTATGTCTCCGAAAGAGAATCAAGCATGTGTACAGGGGCATAAACGCAGCAGTGATAGGATTGGAGAGGTTCGGTGAGCAAATGAAGACCCTTTGAAGTCATATTGCATGGTACCCATTCCACGGGTTTCAACTACCCAGGTTTAAGGTATTCTTCCTTCAGCTAAAACATGCATGTGGGACCTAGAGTATGATCAACCATGTGATCGGGAGAAGTGTTCAAATATGTCTCAGTTTTCGTACCCTGGTACTCGGGTGCAACATTCCAGACGCTTTACTAACACTCTCCCCACTTGGAGAGTCAGTCCCTTTAACCTCCTGTTTGGCCCAGTTTGCAATTTCTGTGGAAGATTAACAGGAATAGCGAGAACCAATGAGAGACTAGCTGGAGGTGTCTGGATGGGCAAATTTAACTCTCATTTCCCACCAGGAAGAGGAATTAACCAAAGGATCAGCGTGCCGTGCCAGAACCAGATTAGGGCCTGAAGACATCCTGCGGTGTTGCGGCCAGGTCACAAGAAAGCGAGTTGAAGAAAGGAGCTCAGGGGCACTGTAATTCACAAACCTGCAGAGTTATAAATGACAGCTATCGTCCAAAAATAGACTGAAGTAAGGCTGCCAAGAGGACTTGAAACCGGGGCAGAATTGCAGGAAACCGATTTCAGGAGGTAGACTGGAATTGCATTGAAAGCATAGGAAAAGAGGCAGAACGTCCACAATGATGCACTTGGCCAAAAAGGGCGTATGCGTTTTTTCCTGAATATATTCAGGAAAAAACGCATACGCCCTTTTTGGCCAACCAAGCAAGCTTGCAAAGGAAATCTGCACTACAATGAAGTCTCACTTCCCCCCAGTCAAAAGGGCCATCTGAAAAAAGTGTAAAATCCAGAAAGGCAGGACAGGCCATGGAGAACTGGGAGCCTTGTTATGCTGATGGGCGGGATGTAAATTGCCAACAGACACTCGGGAGAAGTGTATGGTGTTTCCTGAAACATCTAAAAAACAAAGCAACAGAGCCTAGGGCACTTCCACTTATGGTCCTATAGCTTAGGGAATTTAAAATCAAAGAGACACAGCCACCCCAAAGTTTGGAACGGCTCTGTTTACAAGAACCTCGTTTACAGTACAAGTTCAACATCGCAGAAATTGAAAAATGGATAAAGGAGTTGTGGTATTTACTTACAAAGCAATATCACTCAGCAATGAAATCTGTGTCATCAGGCCCTTAGCAGCACAATGAGTGGATTCAGGTATGATGATTCTAACTGAAATAAGTCACACAGGAAAAGAAACATCATAAGATATCAGTAATACACGGAATGTAAACTTGGCTACACAGGAACTGTATTACAGAACAGAACAGGGTCTCAAATTTAGAAAACCAACTTATGCTTGCTTAAGGGGAAAGGTGAATTGGGGTGCTGCATAAAACCAGAGATTGAAATGAGCACAGATAAAGTTCCTTAAGCCAAATATGGAATAGATAAGAGCTACTCCTTGCTCAACGAAATGGACTCAATACCGCATATTAAACGCCTAAGAATGTACCTGACTAGTAAGTATCTTAAAACCTATGGATTGCTATGTCTCCGAAACAGAATCAAGCATGTGTACAGGGGCATAAACGCAGCAGTGATAGGATTGGAGAGGTTCGGTGAGCAAATGAAAACCCTTTGAAGTCATATTGCATGGTACCCATTCCACGGGTTTCAACTACCCAGGTTTTAGGTATTCTTCCTTCAGCTAAAACATGCATGTGGAACCCAAGTATGATCAACCATGTGAACGGGAGACGTGTTCAAATATGTCTCAGTTTTCCTCCCCTGGTACTCGGGTGCAACATTCCAGACGCTTTACTAACACTCTCCCCACTTGGAAAGTCAGCGCCTTTAACCTCCTGTTTGGCTCAGTTTGCAATTTCTGCGGAAGATGAACAGGAATAGCGAGAACCAATGAGAGGCTAGCTGGAGGTGTCTGGACGGGCAAATTTAACTCTCATTTCCCACCAGGAAGAGGAAATAACCAAAGGCTCAGCGTGCCGTCCCGGAACCAGATTAGGGCCTGAAGACATCCTGCGGTGTTGCGGCCAGCTCAAAAGAAAGCGAGTTGAAGAAAGGAGCTCAGGGGCACTGTAATTCACAAACCTGCAGAGTTATAAATGACAGCTATCGTCCAAAAATAGACTGAAGTAAGGCTGCCAAGAGGACTTGAAAGCGGGGCAGAATTGCAGGAAACCGATTTCAGGAGGTAGACTGGAATTGCATTGAAAGCATAGGAAAAGAGGCAGAACGTCCACAATGATGCACTTGGCCGAAAAGGGCGTATGCGTTTTTTCCTGAATATATTCAGGAAAAAACGCATACGCCCTTTTTGGCCAACCAAGCAAGCTTGCAAAGGAAATCTGCACTACAATGAAGTCTCACTTCCCCCCGGTCAAAAGGGCCATCTGAAAAAAGTGTAAAATCCAGAAAGGCAGGACAGGCCATGGAGAACTGGGAGCCTTGTTATGCTGAAGGGCGGGATGTAAATTGCCAACAAACACTCGGGAGAAGTGTATGGTGTTTCCTGAAACATCTAAAAAACAAAGCAACAGAGCCTAGGGCACTTCCACTTATGGTCCTATAGCTTAGGGAATTTAAAATCAAAAAGACACAGCCACCCCAAAGTTTGGAACGGCTCTGTTTACAAGAACCTCGTTTACAGTACAAGTTCAACATCGCAGAAAGTGAAAAATGGATAAAGAACTTGTGGTACTTACGTACAATGCAGTATCACTCAGCAATGAAAT
The DNA here is from genome assembly GCF_949987515.2 of Delphinus delphis. Lineage (NCBI taxonomy): Eukaryota > Metazoa > Chordata > Mammalia > Artiodactyla > Delphinidae > Delphinus > Delphinus delphis. The sequence goes on from NW_027192711.1 coordinate 1,193,282, forward strand.
CTATGTCATCAGGCCCTTAGCAGCATAATGGGTGGATTCAGGTACGATGATTCTAACTGAAATAAGTCACACAGAAAAAGAAACATCATAAGATATCACTAATACACGGAATGTAAACTTGGCTACACAGGAAATGAATTACAGAACAGAACAGGGTCTCAAATTTAGAAAACCAACTTATGCTTGCTTAAGGGGAAAGGTGAGTTGGGGTGCTGCATAAAACCAGAGATTGAAATGAGCACAGATAAAGTTCCTTAACCCAAATATGGAATAGACAAGAGCTACTCCTTGCTCAACGAAATGGACTCAACACCGCATATTAAACGCCTAAGAATGTACCTGACTAGTAAGTATCTTAAAACCTATGGATTGCTATGTCTCCGAAAGAGAATCAAGCATGTGTACAGGGGCATAAACGCAGCAGTGATAGGATTGGAGAGGTTCGGTGAGCAAATGAAGACCCTTTGAAGTCATATTGCATGGTACCCATTCCACGGGTTTCAACTACCCAGGTTTAAGGTATTCTTCCTTCAGCTAAAACATGCATGTGGAACCCAAGTATGATCAACCATGTGAACGGGAGACGTGTTCAAATATGTCTCAGTTTTCATACCCTGGTACTCGGGTGCAACATTCCAGACGCTTTACTAACACTCTCCCCACTTGGAAAGTCAGCGCCTTTAACCTCCTGTTTGGCCCAGTTTGCAATTTCTGCGGAAGATGAACAGGAATAGCGAGAACCAATGAGAGACTAGCTGGAGGTGTCTGAACGGGCAAATTTAACTCTCATTTCCCACCAGGAAGAGGAAATAACCAAAGGCTCAGCATGCCGTGCCGGAACCAGATTAGGGCCTGAAGACATCCTGCGGTGTTGCGGCCAGGTCACAAGAAAGCGAGTTGAAGAAAGGAGCTCAGGGGCACTGTAATTCACAAACCTGCAGAGTTATAAATGACAGCTATCGTCCAAAAATAGACTGAAGTAAGGCTGCCAAGAGGACTTGAAAGCGGGGCAGAATTGCAGGAAACCGATTTCAGGAGGTAGACTGGAATTGCATTGAAAGCATAGGAAAAGAGGCAGAACGTCCACAATGATGCACTTGGCCAAAAAGGGCGTATGCGTTTTTTCCTGAATATATTCAGGAAAAAACGCATACGCCCTTTTTGGCCAACCAAGCAAGCTTGCAAAGGAAATCTGCACTACAATGAAGTCTCACTTCCCCCCGGTCAAAAGGGCCATCTGAAAAAAGTGTAAAATCCAGAAAGGCAGGACAGGCCATGGAGAACTGGGAGCCTTGTTATGCTGATGGGCGGGATGTAAATTGCCAACAACCACTCGGGAGAAGTGTATGGTGTTTCCTGAAACATCTAAAAAACAAAGCAACAGAGCCTAGGGCACTTCCACTTATGGTCCTATAGCTTAGGGAAATTAAAATCAAAAAGACACAGCCACCCCAAAGTTTCGAACGGCTCTGTTTACAAGAACCTCGTTTACAGTACAAGTTCAACATCGCAGAAAGTGAAAAATGGATAAAGAACTTGTGGTACTTACGTACAATGCAGTATCACTCAGCAATGAAATCTATGTCATCAGGCCCATAGCAGCATAATGAGTGGATTCAGGTACGATGATTCTAACTGAAATAAGTCACACAGAAAAAGAAACACCATAAGATATCACTAATACACGGAATGTAAACTTGGCTATACAGGAACTGAATTACAGAACAGAACAGGGTCTCAAATTTAGAAAACCAACTTATGCTTGCTTAAGGGTAAAGGTGAGTTGGGGTGCTGCATAAAACCAGAGATTGAAATGAGCACAGATAAAGTTCCTTAAGCCAAATATGGAATAGACAAGAGCTACTCCTTGCTCAACGAAATGGACTCAACACCGCATATTAAACGCCTAAGAATGTACCTGACTAGTAAGTATCTTAAAACCTATGGATTGCTATGTCTCCGAAAGAGAATCAAGCATGTGTACAGGGGCATAAACGCAGCAGTGATAGGATTGGAGAGGTTCGGTGAGCAAATGAAGACCCTTTGAAGTCACATTGCATGGTACCCATTCCACGGGTTTCAACTACCCAGGTTTTAGGTATTCTTCCTTCAGCTAAAACATGCATGTGGAACCCAGAGTATGATCAACCATGTGATCGGGAGACGTGTTCAAATATGTCTCAGTTTTCCTCCCCTGGTACTCGGGTGCAACATTCCAGACGCTTTACTAACACTCTCCCCACTTGGAGAGTCAGCGCCTTTAACCTCCTGTTTGGCCCAGTTTGCAATTTCTGCGGAAGATGAACAGGAATAGCGAGAACCAATGAGAGGCTAGCTGGAGGTGTCTGGACGGGCAAATTTAACTCTCATTTCCCACCAGGAAGAGGAAATAACCAAAGGCTCAGCATGCCGTACCGGAACCAGATTAGGGCCTGAAGCCATCCTGCGGTGTTGCGGCCAGCTCACAAGAAAGCGAGTTGAAGAAAGGAGCTCAGGGGCACTGTAATTCACAAACCTGCAGAGTTATAAATGACAGCTATCGTCCAAAAATAGACTGAAGTAAGGCTGCCAAGAGGACTTGAAAGCGGGGCAGAATTGCAGGAAACCGATTTCAGGAGGTAGACTGGAATTGCATTGAAAGCATAGGAAAAGAGGCAGAACGTCCACAATGATGCACTTGGCCAAAAAGGGCGTATGCGTTTTTTCCTGAATATATTCAGGAAAAAACGCATACGCCCTTTTTGGCCAACCAAGCAAGCTTGCAAAGGAAATCTGCACTACAATGAAGTCTCACTTCCCCCCGGTCAAAAGGGCCATCTGAATAAAGTGTAAAATCCAGAAAGGCAGGACAGGCCATGGAGAACTGGGAGCCTTGTTATGCTGATGGGCGGGATGTAAATTGCCAACAACCACTCGGGAGAAGTGTATGGTGTTTCCTGAAACATCTAAAAAACAAAGCAACAGAACCTAGGGCACTTCCACTTATGGTCCTATAGCTTAGGGAAATTAAAATCAAAAAGACACAGCCACCCCAAAGTTTGGAACGGCTCTGTTTACAAGAACCTCGTTTACAGTACAAGTTCAACATCACAGAAAGTGAAAAATGGATAAAGAAGTTGTGGTATTTAGTTACAAAGCAATATCACTCAGCAATGAAATCTGTGTCATCAGGCCCTTAGCAGCACAATGAGTGGATTCAGGTATGATGATTCTAACTGAAATAAGTCACGCAGAAAAAGAAACATCATAAGATATCAGTAATACACGGAATGTAACCTTGGCTACACAGGAACTGAATTACAGAACAGAACAGGGTCTCAAATTTAGAAAACCAACTTATGCTTGCTTAAGGGTAAAGGTGAGTTGGGGTGCTGCATAAAACCAGAGATTGAAATGAGCACAGATAAAGTTCCTTAAGCCAAATATGGAATAGACAAGAGCTACTCCTTGCTCAACGAAATGGACTCAACACCGCATATTAAACGCCTAAGAATGTACCTGACTAGTAAGTATCTTAAAACCTATGGATTGCTATGTCTCCGAAAGAGAATCAAGCATGTGTACAGGGGCATAAACGCAGCAGTGATAGGATTGGAGAGGTTCGGTGAGCAAATGAAGACCCTTTGAAGTCATATTGCATGGTACCCATTCCACGGGTTTCAACTACCCAGGTTTTAGGTATTCTTCCTTCAGCTAAAACATGCATGTGGAACCCAAGTATGATCAACCATGTGAACGGGAGACGTGTTCAAATATGTCTCAGTTTTCCTCCCCTGGTACTCGGGTGCAACATTCCAGACGCTTTACTAACACTCTCCCCACTTGGAAAGTCAGCGCCTTTAACCTCCTGTTTGGCCCAGTTTGCAAATTCTGCGGAAGATGAACAGGAATAGCGAGAACCAATGAGAGGCTAGCTGGAGGTGTCTGGACGGGCAAATTTAACTCTCATTTCCCACCAGGAAGAGGAAATAACCAAAGGCTCAGTGTGCCGTGCCGGAACCAGATTAGGGCCTGAAGCCATCCTGCGGTGTTGCGGCCAGCTCAAAAGAAAGCGAGTTGAAGAAAGGAGCTCAGGGGCACTGTAATTCACAAACCTGCAGAGTTATAAATGACAGCTATCGTCCAAAAATAGACTGAAGTAAGGCTGCCAAGAGGACTTGAAAGCGGGGCAGAATTGCAGGAAACCGATTTCAGGAGGTAGACTGGAATTGCATTGAAAGCATAGGAAAAGAGGCAGAACGTCCACAATGATGCACTTGGCCAAAAAGGGCGTATGCGTTTTTTCCTGAATATATTCAGGAAAAAACGCATACGCCCTTTTTGGCCAACCAAGCAAGCTTGCAAAGGAAATCTGCACTACAATGAAGTCTCACTTCTCCCAGGTCAAAAGGGCCATCTGAAAAAAGTGTAAAATCCAGAAAGGCAGGACACGCCATGGAGAACTGGGAGCCTTGTTATGCTGAAGGGCGGGATGTAAATTGCCAACAAACACTCGGGAGAAGTGTATGGTGTTTCCTGAAACATCTAAAAAACAAAGCAACAGAGCCTAGGGCACTTCCACTTATGGTCCTATAGCTTAGGGAATTTAAAATCAAAAAGACACAGCCACCCCAAAGTTTCGAACGGCTCTGTTTACAAGAACCTCGTTTACAGTACAAGTTCAACATCGCAGAAAGTGAAAAATGGATAAAGAAGTTGTGGTATTTACTTACAAAGCAATATCACTCAGCAATGAAATCTGTGTCATCAGGCCCTTAGCAGCACAATGAGTGGATTCAGGTATGATGATTCTAACTGAAATAAGTCACGCAGAAAAAGAAACATCATAAGATATCAGTAATACACGGAATGTAACCTTGGCTACACAGGAACTGAATTACAGAACAGAACAGGGTCTCAAATTTAGAAAACCAACTTATGCTTGCTTAAGGGGAAAGGTGAGTTGGGGTGCTGCATAAAACCAGAGATTGAAATGAGCACAGATAAAGTTCCTTAAGCCAAATATGGAATAGACAAGAGCTACTCCTTGCTCAACGAAATGGACTCAACACCGCATATTAAACGCCTAAGAATGTACCTGACTAGTAAGTATCTTAAAACCTATGGATTGCTATGTCTCCGAAAGAGAATCAAGCATGTGTACAGGGGCATAAACGCAGCAGTGATAGGATTGGAGAGGTTCGGTGAGCAAATGAAGACCCTTTGAAGTCATATTGCATGGTACCCATTCCACGGGTTTCAACTACCCAGGTTTTAGGTATTCTTCCTTCAGCTAAAACATGCATGTGGAACCCAAGTATAATCAACCATGTGAACGGGAGACGTGTTCAAATATGTCTCAGTTTTCCTCCCCTGGTACTCGGTTGCAACATTCCAGACGCTTTACTAACACTCTCCCCACTTGGAAAGTCAGCGCCTTTAACCTCCTGTTTGGCCCAGTTTGCAATTTCTGCGGAAGATGAACAGGAATAGCGAGAACCAATGAGAGACTAGCTGGAGGTGTCTGGACGGGCAAATTTAACTCTCATTTCCCACCAGGAAGAGGAAATAACCAAAGGCTCAGCGTGCCGTGCCGGAACCAGATTAGGGCCTGAAGCCATCCTGCGGTGTTGCGGCCAGCTCAAAAGAAAGCGAGTTGAAGAAAGGAGCTCAGGGGCACTGTAATTCACAAACCTGCAGAGTTATAAATGACAGCTATCGTCCAAAAATAGACTGAAGTAAGGCTGCCAAGAGGACTTGAAAGCGGGGCAGAATTGCAGGAAACCGATTTCAGGAGGTAGACTGGAATTGCATTGAAAGCATAGGAAAAGAGGCAGAACGTCCACAATGATGCACTTGGCCAAAAAGGGCGTATGCGTTTTTTCCTGAATATATTCAGGAAAAAACGCATACGCCCTTTTTGGCCAACCAAGCAAGCTTGCAAAGGAAATCTGCACTACAATGAAGTCTCACTTCTCCCCGGTCAAAAGGGACATCTGAAAAAAGTGTAAAATCCAGAAAGGCAGGACAGGCCATGGAGAACTGGGAGCCTTGTTATGCTGATGGGCGGGATGTAAATTGCCAACAACCACTCGGGAGAAGTGTATGGTGTTTCCTGAAACATCTAAAAAACAAAGCAACAGAGCCTAGGGCACTTCCACTTATGGTCCTATAGCTTAGGGAAATTAAAATCAAAAAGACACAGCCACCCCAAAGTTTCGAACGGCTCTGTTTACAAGAACCTCGTTTACAGTACAAGTTCAACATCGCAGAAAGTGAAAAATGGATAAAGAAGTTGTGGTATTTACTTACAAAGCAATATCACTCAGCAATGAAATCTGTGTCATCAGGCCCTTAGCAGCACAATGAGTGGATTCAGGTATGATGATTCTAACTGAAATAAGTCACACAGAAAAAGAAACATCATAAGATATCAGTAATACACGGAATGTAAACTTGGCTACACAGGAACTGAATTACAGAACAGAACAGGGTCTCAAATTTAGAAAACCAACTTATGCTTGCTTAAGGGGAAAGGTGAGTTGGGGTGCTGCATAAAACCAGAGATTGAAATGAGCACAGATAAAGTTCCTTAAGCCAAATATGGAATAGACAAGAGCTACTCCTTGCTCAACGAAATGGACTCAACACCGCATATTAAACGCCTAAGAATGTACCTGACTAGTAAGTATCTTAAAACCTATGGATTGCTATGTCTCCGAAAGAGAATCAAGCATGTGTACAGGGGCATAAACGCAGCAGTGATAGGATTGGAGAGGTTCGGTGAGCAAATGAAGACCCTTTGAAGTCATATTGCATGGTACCCATTCCACGGGTTTCAAATACACAGGTTTAAGGTATTCTTCCTTCAGCTAAAACATGCATGTGGAACCCAAGTATGATCAACCATGTGAACGGGAGACGTGTTCAAATATGTCTCAGTTTTCCTCCCCTGGTACTCGGGTGCAACATTCCAGACGCTTTACTAACACTCTCCCCACTTGGAAAGTCAGCGCCTTTAACCTCCTGTTTGGCCCAGTTTGCAATTTCTGCGGAAGATGAACAGGAATAGCGAGAACCAATGAGAGACTAGCTGGAGGTGTCTGGACGGGCAAATTTAACTCTCATTTCCCACCAGGAAGAGGAAATAACCAAAGGCTCAGCATGCCGTGCCGGAACCAGATTAGGGCCTGAAGACATCCTGCGGTGTTGCGGCCAGGTCACAAGAAAGCGAGTTGAAGAAAGGAGCTCAGGGGCACTGTAATTCACAAACCTGCAGAGTTATAAATGACAGCTATCGTCCAAAAATAGATTGAAGTAAGGCTGCCAAGAGGACTTGAAAGCGGGGCAGAATTGCAGGAAACCGATTTCAGGAGGTAGACTGGAATTGCATTGAAAGCATAGGAAAAGAGGCAGAACGTCCACAATGACGCACTTGGCCAAAAAGGGCATATGCATTTTTTCCTGAATATATTCAGGAAAAAATGCATACGCCCTTTTTGGCCAACCAAGCAAGCTTGCAAAGGAAATCTGCACTACAATGAAGTCTCACTTCCCCCCGGTCAAAAGGGCCATCTGAAAAAAGTGTAAAATCCAGAAAGGCAGGACAGGCCATGGAGAACTGGGAGCCTTGTTATGCTGATGGGCGGGATGTAAATTGCCAACAACCACTCGGGAGAAGTGTATGGTGTTTCCTGAAACATCTAAAAAACAAAGCAACAGAGCCTAGGGCACTTCCACTTATGGTCCTATAGCTTAGGGAATTTAAAATCAAAAAGACACAGCCACCCCAAAGTTTGGAACGGCTCTGTTTACAAGAACCTCGTTTACAGTACAAGTTCAACATCGCAGAAATTGAAAAATGGATAAAGAAGTTGTGGTATTTACTTACAAAGCAATATCACTCAGCAATGAAATCTGTGTCATCAGGCCCTTAGCAGCACAATGAGTGGATTCAGGTATGATGATTCTAACTGAAATAAGTCACGCAGAAAAAGAAACATCATAAGATATCAGTAATACACGGAATGTAAACTTGGCTACACAGGAACTGAATTACAGAACAGAACAGGGTCTCAAATTTAGAAAACCAACTTATGCTTGCTTAAGGGTAAAGGTGAGTTGGGGTGCTGCATAAAACCAGAGATTGAAATGAGCACAGATAAAGTTCCTTAAGCCAAATATGGAGTAGACAAGAGCTACTCCTTGCTCAACGAAATGGACTCAACACCGCATATTAAACGCCTAAGAATGTACCTGACTAGTAAGTATCTTAAAACCTATGGATTGCTATGTCTCCGAAAGAGAATCAAGCATGTGTACAGGGGCATAAACGCAGCAGTGATAGGATTGGAGAGGTTCGGTGAGCAAATGAAGACCCTTTGAAGTCATATTGCATGGTACCCATTCCACGGGTTTCAAATACACAGGTTTAAGGTATTCTTCCTTCAGCTAAAACATGCATGTGGAACCCAAGTATGATCAACCATGTGAACGGGAGATGTGTTCAAATATGTCTCAGTTTTCCTCCCCTGGTACTCGGGTGCAACATTCCAGATGCTTTACTAACACTCTCCCCATTTGGAAAGTCAGCGCCTTTAACCTCCTGTTTGGCCCAGTTTGCAATTTCTGCGGAAGATGAACAGGAATAGCGAGAACCAATGAGAGACTAGCTGGAGGTGTCTGGACGGGCAAATTTAACTCTCATTTCCCACCAGGAAGAGGAAATAACCAAAGGCTCAGCATGCCGTGCCGGAACCAGATTAGGGCCTGAAGACATCCTGCGGTGTTGCGGCCAGGTCACAAGAAAGCGAGTTGAAGAAAGGAGCTCAGGGGCACTGTAATTCACAAACCTGCAGAGTTATAAATGACAGCTATCGTCCAAAAATAGACTGAAGTAAGGCTGCCAAGAGGACTTGAAAGCGGGGCAGAATTGCAGGAAACCGATTTCAGGAGGTAGACTGGAATTGCATTGAAAGCATAGGAAAAGAGGCAGAACGTCCACAATGATGCACTTGGCCAAAAAGGGCGTATGCGTTTTTTCCTGAATATATTCAGGAAAAAACGCATACGCCCTTTTTGGCCAACCAAGCAAGCTTGCAAAGGAAATCTGCACTACAATGAAGTCTCACTTCCCCCCGGTCAAAAGGGCCATCTGAAAAAAGTGTAAAATCCAGAAAGGCAGGACAGGCCATGGAGAACTGGGAGCCTTGTTATGCTGATGGGCGGGATGTAAATTGCCAACAACCACTCGGGAGAAGTGTATGGTGTTTCCTGAAACATCTAAAAAACAAAGCAACAGAGCCTAGGGCACTTCCACTTATGGTCCTATAGCTTAGGGAAATTAAAATCAAAAAGACACAGCCACCCCAAAGTTTCGAACGGCTCTGTTTACAAGAACCTCGTTTACAGTACAAGTTCAACATCGCAGAAAGTGAAAAATGGATAAAGAAGTTGTGGTATTTACTTACAAAGCAATATCACTCAGCAATGAAATCTGTGTCATCAGGCCCTTAGCAGCACAATGAGTGGATTCAGGTATGATGATTCTAACTGAAATAAGTCACACAGAAAAAGAAACATCATAAGATATCAGTAATACACGGAATGTAAACTTGGCTACACAGGAACTGAATTACAGAACAGAACAGGGTCTCAAATTTAGAAAACCAACTTATGCTTGCTTAAGGGGAAAGGTGAGTTGGGGTGCTGCATAAAACCAGAGATTGAAATGAGCACAGATAAAGTTCCTTAAGCCAAATATGGAATAGACAAGAGCTACTCCTTGCTCAACGAAATGGACTCAACACCGCATATTAAACGCCTAAGAATGTACCTGACTAGTAAGTATCTTAAAACCTATGGATTGCTATGTCTCCGAAAGAGAATCAAGCATGTGTACAGGGGCATAAACGCAGCAGTGATAGGATTGGAGAGGTTCGGTGAGCAAATGAAGACCCTTTGAAGTCATATTGCATGGGACCCATTCCACGGGTTTCAACTACCCAGGTTTTAGGTATTCTTCCTTCAGCTAAAACATGCATGTGGGACCTAGAGTATGATCAACCATGTGAACGGGAGACGTGTTCAAATATGTCTCAGTTTTCCTCCCCTGGTACTCGGGTGCAACATTCCAGACGCTTTACTAACACTCTCCCCACTTGGAAAGTCAGCGCCTTTAACCTCCTGTTTGGCCCAGTTTGCAATTTCTGCGGAAGATGAACAGGAATAGCGAGAACCAATGAGAGGCTAGCTGGAGGTGTCTGGACGGGCAAATTTAACTCTCATTTCCCACCAGGAAGAGGAAATAACCAAAGGCTCAGCATGCCGTGCCGGAACCAGATTAGGGCCTGAAGACATCCTGCGGTGTTGCGGCCAGGTCACAAGAAAGCGAGTTGAAGAAAGGAGCTCAGGGGCACTGTAATTCACAAACCTGCAGAGTTATAAATGACAGCTATCGTCCAAAAATAGACTGAAGTAAGGCTGCCAAGAGGACTTGAAAGCGGGGCAGAATTGCAGGAAACCGATTTCAGGAGGTAGACTGGAATTGCATTGAAAGCATAGGAAAAGAGGCAGAACGTCCACAATGATGCACTTGGCCAAAAAGGGCGTATGCGTTTTTTCCTGAATATATTCAGGAAAAAACGCATACGCCCTTTTTGGCCAACCAAGCAAGCTTGCAAAGGAAATCTGCACTACAATGAAGTCTCACTTCCCCCCGGTCAAAAGGGCCATCTGAAAAAAGTGTAAAATCCAGAAAGGCAGGACAGGCCATGGAGAACTGGGAGCCTTGTTATGCTGATGGGCGGGATGTAAATTGCCAACAACCACTCGGGAGAAGTGTATGGTGTTTCCTGAAACATCTAAAAAACAAAGCAACAGAGCCTAGGGCACTTCCACTTATGGTCCTATAGCTTAGGGAAATTAAATTCAAAAAGACACAGCCACCCCAAAGTTTGGAACGGCTCTGTTTACAAGAACCTCGTTTACAGTACAAGTTCAACATCGCAGAAAGTGAAAAATGGATAAAGAACTTGTGGTACTTACGTACAATGCAGTATCACTCAGCAATGAAATCTATGTCATCAGGCCCGTAGCAGCATAATGAGTGGATTCAGGTACGATGATTCTAACTGAAATAAGTCACACAGAAAAAGAAACATCATAAGATATCACTAATACACGGAATGTAAACTTGGCTACACAGGAACTGAATTACAGAACAGAACAGGGTCTCAAATTTAGAAAACCAACTTATGCTTGCTTAAGGGTAAAGGTGAGTTGGGGTGCTGCATAAAACCAGAGATTGAAATGAGCACAGATAAAGTTCCTTAAGCCAAATATGGAATAGACAAGAGCTACTCCTTGCTCAACGAAATGGACTCAACACCGCATATTAAATGCCTAAGAATGTACCTGACTAGTAAGTATCTTAAAACCTATGGATTGCTATGTCTCCGAAAGAGAATCAAGCATGTGTACAGGGGCATAAACGCAGCAGTGATAGGATTGGAGAGGTTCGGTGAGCAAATGAAGACCCTTTGAAGTCATATTGCATGGTACCCATTCCACGGGTTTCAACTACCCAGGTTTAAGGTATTCTTCCTTCAGCTAAAACATGCATGTGGGACCTAGAGTATGATCAACCATGTGATCGGGAGACGTGTTCAAATATGTCTCAGTTTTCGTACCCTGGTACTCGGGTGCAACATTCCAGACGCTTTACTAACACTCTCCCCACTTGGAGAGTCAGTCCCTTTAACCTCCTGTTTGGCCCAGTTTGCAATTTCTGTGGAAGATGAACAGGAATAGCGAGAACCAATGAGAGACTAGCTGGAGGTGTCTGGATGGGCAAATTTAACTCTCATTTCCCACCAGGAAGAGGAATTAACCAAAGGCTCAGCGTGCCGTGCCAGAACCAGATTAGGGCCTGAAGACATCCTGCGGTGTTGCGGCCAGGTCACAAGAAAGCAAGTTGAAGAAAGGAGCTCAGGGGCACTGTAATTCACAAACCTGCAGAGTTATAAATGACAGCTATTGTCCAAAAATAGACTGAAGTAAGGCTGCCAAGAGGACTTGAAAGCGGGGCAGAATTGCAGGAAACCGATTTCAGGAGGTAGACTGGAATTGCATTGAAAGCATAGGAAAAGAGGCAGAACGTCCACAATGATGCACTTGGCCAAAAAGGGCGTATGCGTTTTTTCCTGAATATATTCAGGAAAAAACGCATACGCCCTTTTTGGCCAACCAAGCAAGCTTGCAAAGGAAATCTGCACTACAATGAAGTCTCACTTCCCCCCGGTCAAAAGGGCCATCTGAAAAAAGTGTAAAATCCAGAAAGGCAGGACAGGCCATGGAGAACTGGGAGCCTTGTTATGCTGATGGGCGGGATGTAAATTGCCAACAACCACTCGGGAGAAGTGTATGGTGTTTCCTGAAACATCTAAAAAACAAAGCAACAGAGCCTAGGGCACTTCCACTTATGGTCCTATAGCTTAGGGAATTTAAAATCAAAAAGACACAGCCACCCCAAAGTTTCGAACGGCTCTGTTTACAAGAACCTCGTTTACAGTACAAGTTCAACATCGCAGAAATTGAAAAATGGATAAAGAAGTTGTGGTATTTACTTACAAAGCAATATCACTCAGCAATGAAATCTGTGTCATCAGGCCCTTAGCAGCACAATGAGTGGATTCAGGTATGATGATTCTAACTGAAATAAGTCACACAGAAAAAGAAACATCATAAGATATCAGTAATACACGGAATGTAAACTTGGCTACACAGGAACTGAATTACAGAACAGAACAGGGTCTCAAATTTAGAAAACCAACTTATGCTTGCTTAAGGGTAAAGGTGAGTTGGGGTGCTGCATAAAACCAGAGATTGAAATGAGCACAGATAAAGTTCCTTAAGCCAAATATGGAATAGACAAGAGCTACTCCTTGCTCAACGAAATGGACTCAAAACCGCATATTAAACGCCTAAGAATGTACCTGACTAGTAAGTATCTTAAAACCTATGGATTGCTATGTCTCCGAAAGAGAATCAAGCATGTGTACAGGGGCATAAACGCAGCAGTGATAGGATTGGAGAGGTTCGGTGAGCAAATGAAGACCCTTTGAAGTCATATTGCATGGTACCCATTCCACGGGTTTCAAATACACAGGTTTAAGGTATTCTTCCTTCAGCTAAAACATGCATGTGGAACCCAAGTATGATCAACCATGTGAACGGGAGACGTGTTCAAATATGTCTCAGTTTTCCTCCCCTGGTACTCGGGTGCAACATTCCAGACGCTTTACTAACACTCTCCCCACTTGGAAAGTCAGCGCCTTTAACCTCCTGTTTGGCCCAGTTTGCAGTTTCTGCGGAAGATGAACAGGAATAGCGAGAACCAATGAGAGACTAGCTGGAGGTGTCTGGACGGGCAAATTTAACTCTCATTTCCCACCAGGAAGAGGAAATAACCAAAGGCTCAGCATGCCGTGCCGGAACCAGATTAGGGCCTGAAGACATCCTGCGGTGTTGCGGCCAGGTCACAAGAAAGCGAGTTGAAGAAAGGAGCTCAGGGGCACTGTAATTCACAAACCTGCAGAGTTATAAATGACAGCTATCGTCCAAAAATAGACTGAAGTAAGGCTGCCAAGAGGACTTGAAAGCGGGGCAGAATTGCAGGAAACCGATTTCAGGAGGTAGACTGGAATTGCATTGAAAGCATAGGAAAAGAGGCAGAACGTCCACAATGATGCACTTGGCCAAAAAGGGCGTATGCGTTTTTTCCTGAATATATTCAGGAAAAAACGCATACGCCCTTTTTGGCCAACCAAGCAAGCTTGCAAAGGAAATCTGCACTACAATGAAGTCTCACTTCCCCCCGGTCAAAAGGGCCATCTGAATAAAGTGTAAAATCCAGAAAGGCAGGACAGGCCATGGAGAACTGGGAGCCTTGTTATGCTGATGGGCGGGATGTAAATTGCCAACAACCACTCGGGAGAAGTGTATGGTGTTTCCTGAAACATCTAAAAAACAAAGCAACAGAGCCTAGGGCACTTCCACTTATGGTCCTATAGCTTAGGGAAATTAAATTCAAAAAGACACAGCCACCCCAAAGTTTGGAACGGCTCTGTTTACAAGAACCTCGTTTACAGTACAAGTTCAACATCGCAGAAAGTGAAAAATGGATAAAGAACTTGTGGTACTTACGTACAATGCAGTATCACTCAGCAATGAAATCTATGTCATCAGGCCCGTAGCAGCATAATGAGTGGATTCAGGTACGATGATTCTAACTGAAATAAGTCACACAGAAAAAGAAACATCATAAGATATCACTAATACACGGAATGTAAACTTGGCTACACAGGAACTGAATTACAGAACAGAACAGGGTCTCAAATTTAGAAAACCAACTTATGCTTGCTTAAGGGTAAAGGTGAGTTGGGGTGCTGCATAAAACCAGAGATTGAAATGAGCACAGATAAAGTTCCTTAAGCCAAATATGGAATAGACAAGAGCTACTCCTTGCTCAACGAAATGGACTCAACACCGCATATTAAATGCCTAAGAATGTACCTGACTAGTAAGTATCTTAAAACCTATGGATTGCTATGTCTCCGAAAGAGAATCAAGCATGTGTACAGGGGCATAAACGGAGCAGTGATAGGATTGGAGAGGTTCGGTGAGCAAATGAAGACCCTTTGAAGTCATATTGCATGGGACCCATTCCACGGGTTTCAACTACCCAGGTTTTAGGTATTCTTCCTTCAGCTAAAACATGCATGTGGGACCTAGAGTATGATCAACCATGTGAACGGGAGACGTGTTCAAATATGTCTCAGTTTTCCTCCCCTGGTACTCGGGTGCAACATTCCAGACGCTTTACTAACACTCTCCCCACTTGGAAAGTCAGCGCCTTTAACCTCCTGTTTGGCCCAGTTTGCAATTTCTGCGGAAGATGAACAGGAATAGCGAGAACCAATGAGAGGCTAGCTGGAGGTGTCTGGACGGGCAAATTTAACTCTCATTTCCCACCAGGAAGAGGAAATAACCAAAGGCTCAGCATGCCGTGCCGGAACCAGATTAGGGCCTGAAGACATCCTGCGGTGTTGCGGCCAGGTCACAAGAAAGCGAGTTGAAGAAAGGAGCTCAGGGGCACTGTAATTCACAAACCTGCAGAGTTATAAATGACAGCTATCGTCCAAAAATAGACTGAAGTAAGGCTGCCAAGAGGACTTGAAAGCGGGGCAGAATTGCAGGAAACCGATTTCAGGAGGTAGACTGGAATTGCATTGAAAGCATAGGAAAAGAGGCAGAACGTCCACAATGATGCACTTGGCCAAAAAGGGCGTATGCGTTTTTTCCTGAATATATTCAGGAAAACACGCATACGCCCTTTTTGGCCAACCAAGCAAGCTTGCAAAGGAAATCTGCACTACAATGAAGTCTCACTTCCCCCCGGTCAAAAGGGCCATCTGAAAAAAGTGTAAAATCCAGAAAGGCAGGACAGGCCATGGAGAACTGGGAGCCTTGTTATGCTGATGGGCGGGATGTAAATTGCCAACAACCACTCGGGAGAAGTGTATGGTGTTTCCTGAAACATCTAAAAAACAAAGCAACAGAGCCTAGGGCACTTCCACTTATGGTCCTATAGCTTAGGGAAATTAAATTCAAAAAGACACAGCCACCCCAAAGTTTGGAACGGCTCTGTTTACAAGAACCTCGTTTACAGTACAAGTTCAACATCGCAGAAAGTGAAAAATGGATAAAGAACTTGTGGTACTTACGTACAATGCAGTATCACTCAGCAATGAAATCTATGTCATCAGGCCCGTAGCAGCATAATGAGTGGATTCAGGTACGATGATTCTAACTGAAATAAGTCACACAGAAAAAGAAACATC